>NC_137164.1:15963711-17178270 GCF_951394435.1 Stenella coeruleoalba
ATAAATGGATAACAAGTACCTATAACACTGTTACAGATGGAAAATGTTAAGCGTTTTCAAAGGCTATTGGGAATCAGAGGTCAAAAAGGAAAACCAAGGTTTCAAAAGAACTTACGGGACACTGCCATTCAGGAATGGGACAATATTTTGTGGCTTAACCTTACAGTTCAGGAATGAAAACTACTAGTTTCTAACTGAAGTGGTTGATGGAAATGACTTGGTAGGTTTTGATGAAAATCAATATTCTCTCTTCATATCTTGATAATGATAATTATGTCAACTGACAGTGACACTGGATTTTGAAAAGCAAGAATACAGATCAGTTCTCTTTTAATAGAAGCCATAAACGAAACTGAGCTCTAAATAACAAAGTTCTTGTCACATGTGACTATATGACCTACAGAAACATAGACTGGTCAACTTGAGTAATAATAAAAAGATATGTAAAGAATAAATCCTAGCCTTACTTATTTAACAGCAACTGCATAATAAAATATCTTCTATTACTTACACTGTAAACTGGGAAAGTGAAAATTAAGCTTAATAAATAGCTAAACATTATTGCATTTATGTTGTCCCATAATCAAATGAAACTTATCTTCACTCTCTGTCATATACGCGACTTCAGCTTCTCCAAATACTCTGAAATGCACCCCGACTAAAGCTGTTTCCTTCAGGATAAACACAGTGAAATGGAAATCAGAAGACAGGAGCCAGGCCTGGCTCCGCCGCTAGTTACATGAATTTGGGCAGGTAAATGCTCTGGCCTAATTTTCTCATCTGTAAAATGAAGCCGTTACAGCAAATAACCTCTAAGATCCCTTTGAACACTTAGGGGGGAAAAAAAAAAAACCTATGAAAACTAACCTCTACTCCCAAAGCATCAACCAAAGCAAAAAGTTTCAAAACTAATTATTAAAGGAGCTTAGGTTTAGCTACCTTTCTGCCTCTCTTCCTTGATTCAACAAACTTACTTATGAATTTCCTACCGCAGTTCGGTTGAGCAGTTTCATCTCCAGTAGTTACAGAGAAAGTGATGTCTATCAATATATTCTTTTTAAAACACGATTCTGTGACAAAGAATTTCTAAGTTCAGAAGCAATCTCTTTTGTAGAATTTTGCCTCCATGGAAAAGTTAAACACTCATAAGCCTTCTTCGTGAATTTCAAATGGTTTCTACATCCATGTATTCCACTGCAGCCATGAATTTCTTCTGTTCTTGGCAGACTGCTTGCCATTGGTGTATGTTTACAATGTTTTCCCCTGAATCTGCACAGGAAGTGAATCAGGCACCATTTGGCCATTTGTATGGAGTATGATGTAGACAAAAATATGTCATTAATATAGTCATCCTAGTTATACTGAAGAACCTATGATATGAATAGACCTATCAGGCATATTTTTTGAAGCCACATTGTATGCAAAGCACTGAAATGACTATAAAGACAGTATGAACACTTTGTTGCTTTACCTTTGCCTGGAAATTTTACAAGTCCCCAAGAAAAAAATATTTTCTACCTCAGCATAATTTGAACTTACATTAAGAAAACGTAACTCCTATTTTAAGGTTAAAAGCTCCTTGACATATACCTCTATAATGTGACATTTTTTAGAATACTAGTTGATATTATAAAAGCAACAATTCCAGATCAAAACCATAACTACTATATTCAAGCTTCATTCCTCTGGAAACTAGCTTCATCTGCATAATTTCTGCATTAAAGGTCATTAAGTTAAAGCAAAAAACGCACTGTCTGAAAAACAAGGGAGAATACTAAAGGCAGAACTAGTTCTACTTCGGCAAATTAAGCAAAATTAGGCAAAAAGAAAGGAAGCAAGCAAAGGGAAGGAACTCAAGAGCTATTTGTAGCAGTGGTCCCTTGAAAGTTCTAGGAGCTTCCCCTTGAGCTTGAAGAGACAAGGAGGGCAAAGCAGAGAAGTCACCTCTCCTGGGCAGAAGCCCTAATACTCTTCACAACTTGCAATATTCATTGAATTCAGTGTAAGATGTCTGGGAGATCTGGATTCGGTGGGAATGTCTGGGAGAAGGGAGTGGCATTTGCTTTCCTGGGTCTGGAGCCTTAAGAACTATACCAGAGTTCTCAAAACCTCTTAGTTATGTCACACAAGCGGCTTGGAGCATCCTCCCCACGCACACACCTGCAGGGCCGGGCAGCTCCACCCTCTCCCCTTCCTGTCCTAGGAGCTGGACCAAGGTCCAGTGGCCGGTGCACCGTTAGTCCAAGGGCCAGCCTGGCCCCGGCAGGCGCCACCCGGGCAAGGCCAGACAGAACGCCGCTGTCCGGGCTCCGCTTTCCGGAGCCACGCAGCGGCGGCCACGCGCAGCTGGACACCGGCAGCACCAGGATGCGCATTATAATAACAACTTGGGAGAGCACTCTACACTCGCGCCGACGTGGAGGCACAGCCCCTGAAGCGGGCTCTGGGACCGCCGGCGCGTCCCGCCCCTCCTCGCGGCCGAGGGGCAGCGGTTCGTACCTGTCCTCCGAGACACTGATGACGCCCTCCTCCTTGGGCACGATCACGGCCATATTCACCACCTCCTGAGACCCCTCGACCCGCTGCAGCAGGATCGGCTTGCGGGTCAGCGGCTTGGGCTGGATCTCTGCCGCCATCGGAGGAGGGGGCGCACTGCGGGCGCCGCCGCCAACTGCGCCGCGGGGTCGAGCTGAGGAGACCGCTCGGGCACGGGCACAAGCTGAGACAGGGACTCTGGTTGGCCGGAGCGGGCCGCCGGGGACCCGCGATCATAGCCTGGCCGGCGCTCCCGGGAACGACTCCGCGCTCCCGGCTTCGGGCACCGAAACCTCCACGACCGGCGCTGCAACCCGGCACCACCACCGGAGGAGGGGGCGGAGAGCCGTGGGGGCGGGGCCGGCGGGGGCGGAGCCTGCCGCAGGGGGTGGCCGCTGGTGGGCGCCAGGGCGGCTGCACTTCCGGAAGGGTGGTGGAGGAGGAGGGGAAACTGAAAAAGGAGGCGGGGCGCTGGCGGCCCAATGCGCATGCGTCAGGCCACGAGCCCATTTCCACCCCGCCCCTCCGCCATTCCCGAAGCCGCGCGGCACCGCCTCTAGAACGCATGCGCCTTCCGTGATCCGCGGCCTCCTCGCCACCTTCCACACCCAGTATTTAGTCCCCTCCCTCTTTAATCTCCCGTGAACGCGCGCGTACACATTCCTGGGAACGCGCTTGCCAGTGGCCCCGCCCACTCCGAAATCCCTGAAAAGGGGGCGGAGGTGGGGCGGGGAAAAGCGCGCCTGGGCGAGGCCGGAAAGAGAAGTATCCCGCAGGAAGGAAAAAAGCTGAGCTAGTGGGGACGTGACTGGGCATGCGCCCGAGTTACCTGTCCGGCGCGGCCTTGTAATGAAGCGTGGTTTACAGCTCCCAAGACGCACCAGCCACAGGCCTCCGATTGGTACCCCCACGGGCTTCTGGGAGTTGTAGTTTTTCAGAGCCTTCGCTTCCTTGTCCTGAAATGACCTATCGCCCACTTCTCACCGCTCCTGGCCTGAGGGGCTCCGCGGCCTCCCGGGCGATTGGCCGAGTCTCGGCTGGGTCTGGCCTCTAAGGCAGGGAACTGAAGGGCAGCCATCGCGGAGCAGACAGTCGCTACGGCCCTGCCACTGCACATAATAGTGGAGCTCCAGGAGTGGGAAAAGAAGAAAAGCTGTCATGCAAGCATCCTTGATAGAGGTTAGAGATGATCTGTAGTGTTAACCTCCTCGTTTTCTTAGATGGTTAAGTTACTAGACCAGGATTACTTTAGCTTCAAGTCAGGGCTATAGCACCCCCAGACTTAAACTCAGGCGCCCCTGCTCCTGACTTCTTCCCATTCCCCAGTAATCCTTCCTTTTTAGATTGCTCCAGAGACGATGGATAGAGTAATCTGTGATTTGTGAATGCATGTTAGGTGCCTGGCAAAGGGCCTGGCATGCGGAGTAGTTGGTTATGTGATAATCCCACTAAGCCCTTCCACAGTTAACAAGCTAGCTGAGGAGTGGTCATGGTCTCTGTGGTGTAATTGAGCTGGCAAGGGCTCTGAAGGTGAGAAAAATAATATGCCAGAGCTAGACAAAGAATGGGACAGGCCGCGTAGAAATGCATTTTATAAGGCAGGTTTTTGGGCAGCCGAGGCGGTAGGTAAGCTGGACCTGTCTCAAAGCACAGTGCAAAACACGGCTTTCCACTTCTCTGAGCCTCCAGTTCCCCAGCTGCCAAGTGGAGGATAATAACACCTACCTTGGGTTGTTGTGAGGCTTACAAGTGACAGATTTTAAGTGCCTTCATACACAGTAGGTTCTTTAAGATTCCAGGAATTAGGACATGGACATATTCAGGGGGACATTATTCAGCCTGCCACAGTGGTTTTAAATACCATCCGTAAGCTCCTGACTCCCATAATAATCTCTACCCTGACCACATTTCTAACTCCAGGCTCATGTACCTAAAGCTACTCCGCTCTGTCACTTAACTGTTTAGTAGGTGTTCCAAACATTCCCAAATAGTATCTTTAAATCTACTGCATCATTCACCCACTTGTTCAAAACTAACTTCCTAGGAGTCATCCTTGACTCTTCTCTTTTCCTTCACAATTCTATCCAGACCATTTAGAAGTCCTATCAGCTCCACCTCCAAAGTGTATCTTGAATTTTCCCATTTATATCATCTCCACCCCAGTCCAAGTCACCATAATCTCTGGCCTCTACTACCATGGTAGCCTAACTGCTTTCTCTATTTCTTCTCTTGAACCCATACAATCCATTTTTATCAAAGTAGCCAGAAGGATTTTGTTTTAAAATATAAACCAGATCAGTTCCTCCTCTGCTTAAAACACATCGTTGACTTACTGTTGCACTCGGGATGAAACGCCTCTCCAACCTCACCTCTTCTGCTCAGTACTTTCCAAGCTCTGGCTTGGAAATTCCCCAGAAACACCAACCTCCTTCCTCCTGGCGGCCTTTGCACCAACTGTGTTCACCTCTCGGCTACTTTCTTCTCACCACTCAGGCTTCAGCTCCGATGTTAGCTCCTTAAAGAGTCCTGACCTTCCAACCGAACCCTACTTCTTCATAACACTCTTTGTCATATCACCCGGGTTTGTTTTCTTCACAGTACTTACTTCTGCCCAAAATAATCTTGTGTGTTTCTTATTTAGTTCTTAGTCTTCCTCTTCCAGAAGAGAAACACTGGGAGAGGAGAGACCTGTCTGCCTGTTCATCGTTGTATTCCTAGCCTTTAGAATAGTACCTGGCATATCAGGAGGCATGTTGTTAAGTATTCGTTAAATAAATGAATAGAAAGGCCATTCAGGATTTGTTTAACTCTGTTCCACTAGAGCATAATGGAAAGACTGGTATCTGGAACTTGCCCTAATTCCTGGGATTGGGTGATCCTTGGGAGAAGACACAAAACTGCAGATGATATCCAGCAGGCAGACGATAATAGCGGTATGGTAAAGGCAACAAGTGATTAATTGGTACCCAAGAGAAAGGCCTAGCATGAGATACATGAGGTGTACTAATAGGCAGGTGAGAGGAAGGTAGTAGTTACAGTAGTTCTTAAACGTTTTAGGTCACAGGCCTTATGAAAAACCAGTTGAATATTACAGATCAACGGGAGTGGGGGAGTGTATGTATATGTACACTTATATTTTACGTGCAATTTTACGTGCAATTTCGCAAGGCACACAAGTATCAGAGACCCAGGTTGGGAACTCTTGCTAACTCTCAGGAAATCTAAGACCGCTTAGCCCCAATTCCCCACCCTCAGGAAAGGGCATTCTAATGGAGATTAAAGATGGAACGAAGTAGACTACTGCTAGAAAAATGATTCTCAAACTCCTTTGTTCATATTCCACCTTAAAGAATTTTGAAGAATTTCAGTATATAAATTTAAATATTCCAAAAAGTCTGAGTTGTAGCATCTTGTAAATATTAACATTTGTTGTAAATAGTTCACGCTTGATGATCTTTTATTGATTTCCCTGTAATACTGTCTGAAACAAACAAAAAAAATGTATATATATTTAAATTCTACGATTTACTTAATATACTAAGGCCATAAATCTCTGATTTTTAAAAGTTTCTTCTACATTAACTGATCCTTACAATTGTTAGTACACAATAGGTCAAAACAACATAAGTCTATTAGAAATGTATATAAAAATTATTAAACATAAAAAGTAAATTTTAACTAGAAATGTTTAATGAAAATTATTATTCAAGATGAACAAGGCTACGTTTTTACATTCCCCTGTATCCAAGGATAAATAATGATTTACTGATAGAATTAAGAGGATTCAGGATGAATTCTGTTCCTATAGTTTATCTTGTAAATATAAGGGCTAAGAAATCTCATTTATATAAATATTGGGTTGGCCAAAATATTCGTTTGTTTTTTCCATACGATGGTTTGTTGTCTTTAACTTCAGTCAAAACAATTTTGTTAGATTGTATGTGACAGCTGTCATATCAGCGTGCATTTAAAAAAAGACATCAAAATTGGTGAATTTTTGTGTAGCCATTTTAATATTGAAGATGGAAGAAAGAAAGCAACATTTTCAGCCATTTATGCTTTATTATTTCAAGAAAGGTAAAAAAGATTTGTGCAGTGTATGGAGAAGGTGCTGTGACTGATCAAACATGTCAAAAGTGGTTTGCCAAGTTTCATGCTGGAGATTTCTAGCTGGACGATGCTCCACAGTCAGGTAGACCAGTTGAAGTTGATGGCAATCAAACCGAGACATTAATTGAGAACAATCAACAATATGCCATGCAGGAGTTAGACGACATACTCAAAATACCCAAATCAAGTGTTGAAAATCATTTGCACCAGCTTGGTTAAGTTCATCACTTTGATGTTTGGGTTCCACATAAGTTAAGCAAAAAAAACCTCCTTGACCGTATTTCCGCCAGCAAATCTCTACTTAGACGTAATGAAAACGCTCCGTTTTTAGAACAAATTGTGACAGGTGATGCAAAGTAGATACTGTACAATAATGTGGAACGGAAGAGATCGTGGGGCAAGTGAAATGAACCACCACCAACCCCACCAAAGGCCAGTCTTCATCCAAAGAAGGTGATGTTGTGTATATCGTGGGATTGGAAGGGAGTCCTCTATTATGAGCTCCTTCCGGAAAACCAAATAATTAATTCCAACAAGTACTGCTCCCAATTAGACCACCTGAAAGAAGCACTCAACAAAAAGCATCCCGAATAAGTCAACAGAAAACACATAATCTTCCATCAGGATACCACAAGACCGCACGTTTCTTTGATGACAAGGCAAAACCTGTTAGAGCTTGGCTGGGAAGTTCTGATTCCTCCACCTTATTCACCAGACATTGCACCTTCGGATTTCCATTTATTTCGGTCTTTACAAAATTCTCTTAATGGAAAAAATTTCAATTCCCTGGAAGACTGTAAAAGCACCTGGAACAGTTCTTTGCTCAAACAGATAAAAAGTTTTGGGAAGATGGGATTGTGAAGTTGCCTGAAAAATGGCAGAAGGTAGTGGAACAAAAGGGTGAATATGTTGTTCAATAAAGTTCTTGGTGAAAATGAAGAATGTGTCTTTTATTTTTACTTAAAAACCAAAGGAGGGCTTCCCTGGTGGCGCAGTGGTTGAGAGTCCACCTGCCGATGCAGGGGACACGGGTTCGTGCCCCGGTCTGGGAAGATCCCACATGCCGCAGAGCGGCTGGGCCCGTGAGCCATGGCCACTGAGCCTGCGCGTCTGGAGCCTGTGCTCCGCAACGGGAGAAGCCACAACAGCGAGAGGCCCGCATACTGCAAAAAAACAAAAAAACAAAAAACCAAAGGAACTTTTTGGCCAACCCAATATATGTGAGTGGAACGAGTCTTGTTATATCAGTGCTACTCAACTCTTTGAATTCTTTCTGAGTTACATGTCAAAAATCACATTGTCAAGAGAAAATTTTTGCAAATCATATATCTGACAAGGGACTTATATCTAGAATATATAAGTAACTCTTACAATTCAATAGTAAAAAGACAAATAAACCAATTTTTAAATTGGCAAAGAATCTGAATAGACATTCCCGCAAAGAATATATATACATGACCAATAAGCACATAAAAAGATGATCAACATCATTAGTCATCAAGGAAATGCAAATCAAAACCACAATGAGGGGCTTCCCTGGTGGCACAGTGGTTGAGAGTCCGCCTGCCGATGTAGGGGACACGGGTTCGTGCCCTGGTCCAGGAGGATCCCACATGCCGCAGAGCGGCTGGGCCCGTGAGCCATGGCCGCTGAGCCTGCGCGTCTGGAGCCTGTGCTCCGCAACGGGAGAGGCCACAACAGTGAGAGGCCCGCATACAACAACAACAACAACAACAAAAAAAAACCACAATGAGATACCACTTTCCAACTATTAGGATGGCTAAAATAGAATACAGATAATAACAAATGTTGACAAAGATATGGAGAGGTTGGGGCTTCCCTGGTGGCGCTTTTGGTGGGAATGTAAATTGGTGCAGCCACTATGGAAAACAGTATGAAGTTTCCTCAGAAAATAAAAAACAAAACTACCATATGATCCAGCAATTTCACCCCTCGGTATTTTGCTGAAGAAAACAAAAACATTAATTAGAAAAGATATATGCACCCCCATTTCTGCTTTATAGAATTCAAAACCTCTTAAGAGGAGCCAAAATATCCTTGTTTCTTCTCCCTTATCAGGAATACTTATAAAGAAGGCCAGAAAGATCTGTGAGTTAACTTGCCTTAGAAACCATTAGTTTCCCCCTAAGGGGGATAGGGGAAATCCCCTAAGGGGATGGAGGGTGAGTGAAATGGTGAAGGTAGTCAAAAAGGTACAAACTTTCAGTTATAAAATAAATGAGTCCTGGGGATGTAATGATGCAGTATTCTCATCCCAAGGGGAAAAAAATTGTAGCTATGTGTGGTGATGGATGATAACTAGACTTGTGATCATTTCACAATATATTCAAGTATTGAATCATGATGTAGTACACCTGAAACTAAGACATCAGTTATATCTCGATACAAAAATTTCCACCAAATCAATATTTTTTTAATTTTTATTTATTAAACTTAGTTTTGGAGGCATTGTGTCTTCCTTGCTGCGCACGGGCTTTCTCTAGCTGTAGCAAGCGGGGGCTGCTCTTCTTTGCAGTGCACAGTCTTCTCATTGCAGTGGTTTCTCCTGTTGCAGAGCACGGGTTCTAGGCACGCGGGCGTCAGTAGTTGTGGCGCTCAGGCTTTAGAGTGCAGCCTCAGTAGTTGTGGAGCACGAGCTTAGTTGCTCAGCAGCATGTGGGATCTTGCCAGACCAGGGATCGAACCTGTGCCCCCTGCATTGGCAGGCGGATTCTTAACCACTGCGCCACCGGGGAAGTCCCCAAATCAATATTTTTGTAGTACCTTTTTGTTGTTGTTTTTACCCCATGCAAAGCACCACAGTAAGACATGGAATGAGGAAAGTCTATGAGATGGGAGAACATCTGACATAAATGCAGGCAGATCCTCAGGCAAATTGGCTTTAGGGAAAAAGTACCTATAAAAGTTGAGGATCTGGGGGACTTCCCTGGTGGCGCAATGGTTGAGAGTCCACCTGGCGCTGCAGGGGGTGCGGGTTCGTGCCCCGATCCGGGAGGATCCCGCGTGCCGCGAAGCGGCTGGGCCCGTGAGCCATAGCCGCTGGGCCTGCGCGTCCAGAGACTGTGCTCCGCAACGGGAGAGGCCGCAGCTGTGAGACGCCCGCGTACCGCAAAAAAAAAAAAAAAAAAAAAATTGAGGATCTGGAGGATCTGGAAATGAATACCCTTATAATGATGTGTGTCCGTGTACCACTTGACAAGTTTTCACGGAGCAGAGCTCCACAGGCCACAGTTTGGATACCACTGATCTAGGAAACAGAAAGGGGGCTGCCACTCCAGCAGGACATGGAGCTTTTAGGGAAGCATTAAACGAGAAGAATTGTGCTTAATAATTGGACAAGGCAACTTCTTTTGCATTGATTCCTCACTCTTGGAAGGCCAATTATAGGAAGCAAGGTGAGTCCAGGGAAAAGGGTCAGAGCTGAGCCCAAAGCTTTTCCTAATAGTAAGCAGCATGTATTTTTCTGGCTCATCCTCAGCAGTCTAGTCTGGCAATAGAAAGCTGGGCAGGTGTAAATAGTAAGAAACATATACCCTGGCCTCTGCCCTGGTGTCTGACACAGAACTCTGAAGACCCTTGTAGTTTCCTAAGTGATAAGAGCACTAGGAACATCTCTTGTTCTAGTGAGGGCTGGTCACCAGAAAGACCAAGCTGTGATTAGAAGCTTGCAGATGCACTGCCCCCCTCCACCCACCCACCATGAGGGGAGAGGGGCTGGAAGTGGAGTTCATAATTGCTCATGCCTATGTGAGAAAGCCTCCACAAAATCCCCAGGGTAGGGAGTTCAGTGCGCTTCCAGGCTGGTGAGAACATTCACACCAGGAGGGTGATGGACCCCAACTCCACAGGGACAGAAGCTTCTGCACTTTGGGCCCTCCCAGATCTCATCCTATGTATCTCTTCATCTGGCTCTTCATCCGTATCCTTTATCAGATGCTTTAATAAACTGGTAAACATAAGTGTTCCCCTGAGTTCTGTGAGCCATTCTAGCAAATCAATTGAATTAGAGGAGGGGGTGGTGGGAACCTCTGATTTGTAGCCAAATTGGACAGAAGTGAGGGTGACCTGGAGACCTACTACTTTCACTTGGCATCTGAAGTGGGGGGCAGTCTCATGGGACTGAGCCCTTAACCTGTGGGAACTGGTGCTCTCTCCGGGTAGACAGTGTCAGAATTGAATTAAAGTAGAGGACACCCAGCTGGTGTCAGAGAATTGCTTGATGGGAGAATAACCCCACACATCTGGTGTCAGAAGTGTGCATGCGAAAGTTGTGTGAGAGTAAAGGAGAAACACAGGAGAAGAACTGGATTTTCCCTAATGCAGCAGGGATCTGGGGATCCGGCCTCATCAGATGAAACCCACACTTAGCGAGAGGGGTCTGGGATACTGGTGTGAGAGCCAGAGGCAGTCAGTGAGCAGCGAGGACATCGGAGAGGCAGCTCTGCACCCACCTCCAGGCTTGGGTTCAAGAGCAGGGCATTCAAATCTGAGGTGACAACTTAGGAAAGCAAGATAGGGCCCGGGTCTCAAGGACTGGTGTTCTGAGTAGGAGGCCTGGACAGGGTCCTAGGTGTCAAAACTAGGGCGCAAGGTGGGAGTAGAGCCTCTTACCAGTGTGTCCTTTAGCAAGTCACTGAATCTGTTGGAGCCCCCCTTTCTTCATCTGTAACATTACAACACCAAATTCCCAGAGTTGTTGTGAAACAAGAATAAGGTCATTCATCTGAAGGAAGAGGCCAGCATCTGGCAAGTAGCTCCTCTAAAGGAAGAGGGGAAAGCTGAGAAGGACTTGGAAGGAGACCACAGGGAAAACATGGGGACAGAAGAAAAGGGGTGGAGATGATGACTTAGTCTCAAAACAAAGGAGAAATCTAATGGTCAGAACTGGGTCACAGGTCAGGGCCACAACATCTTGCAGCAGAAGTCCCAACTTTTCAAAGGGCAAAAATCTGAGAATAGAGATTCCATCTTTATTGGAAGTCCACACTTACTGGAAGTCTAGCATTCATTGTTTTGAATTCTGAATTTTCTTGCTGACTCAAATATGCATTTGTGGGTCCCAGGCAGGCTCACAAAATCCCTCCAGTGCAGAACTAGCAGTCCCTTGGCCTAGGACTTCCATGACGAATGATGCTTCTCCGGAAGAATATCTTTTAAATTACATCCAGGAACATCAGATAAACATCCCTCCATTTGTTTCCCTCCTCCCTTCCTTCCCCATTCCCTTCCCAGCAGCAGGCACTAGGACTCCCTCGGCAATAAGGGTTTTTTGCTTCTGAAACCCGGCTGCACTTGAGTGCCTTGGGAACTTCTGGAGAATTCCTGAATCCTATCCCTGAATGGCTGAACTTGGTTTTCTGGGAGCTTGACCTGAGAATCTGACTCTTTATAAAGCGTTTCAGGTGATTCTGATGCAGGTGGCCCTTGGTGTCTAGGGTAATCCGGGAACCACAGACCTGGGAATCCAATGGAAGGCTACAGGAAAAGTGATCCGAGATACAGAGGGCTGGGTCTCCAAGCACAGGGCCCATCTCCCGTTGCCTTTCCTTTCCCAGAATGAGAGACTAGCCAGCCTGCATGCTCTTCCATTGGTAGCATCTAATGTTTCTGATCAGACCAATGTCTTTTTTTTTTTTTTGGTAGGGGGGCCCATTGAGTAACAGAAAACAGCCTGTGATTTTTCGCCTACTTACCTGTGCTGGAAGCAAGCACAAGGCTTTTGCAAGGCTTTTTCCTTAATCTTCTTCTTCAATCCTCCCCACTCCTCTTTAGCCCAGGAAACCTTGGGCTAAAAATAGGTTTTCATGTACTCAAAGGTCTGAAGTAAATTTCATTTCTATATCTATATCTATAACTATATCTGTATCTGTATCTATATCTATATCTGTATCTATATCTACATCTACAGCTGTATCATCTAACTACCCATCTATGTATGTTTTGAATAGACTTTATTTTTTTAGAGCAATTTTAAGTTCACAGCAAGATTGAGCAGAAAGTACAGGGATTTCCCATATCTCCCCTGTTCCCATATACGCACAGCCTCCCCTGCCAGAGTGGTACCTTTGTTACAGCTGGTGAACCTACAATGACACATCATTATCGCCCCAAGTCCATCATTTAACTTAGGGTTCCCTCTTGGTGTTGTACATCCTATGGGTTTGGACAAACATGTAATGGCATGTATAGGGGATTCCCCGGCGGTCCAGCGGTTAAGACTCCGTGCTTTCATTTCCGAGGGTGTGGGTTAGATCCCTGGTTGGGGAACTAAGATCCCACAAGCCGTGCAGTGCGGCCAACAAAATAATAATAAAAGTAAAAAATATAATGAAATGTATCCATCATATAGTATCATACAGAATAGTTTCACTGTCCGAAAAGTCATCTGTGCTCTGCCTAGTCACCCTCCCTGCCGCCCACCCCCAGGAACCACTCATCTTTTTATTGCCTCCATAGTTTTGCCTTTTCCAGAATGTCGTAAAGGTGGAATCATACAGTATGCAGGCTTCTCAGATTGGCTTCTTTCACTTAGTAACATGTTTTTTAAAGTTCCTTCATGTCTTGATGGCTCATTTCTTTTTAGCACTGAATAATATTGAATTGTCTGAATAATATTCCATTGTCTGAAGGCACCATTCACCTACTCAATCTCGGTTGCTTCCACGTTTTGGCAATTATCAGTAAAGCCGCTGTAAACATCCGTGTTCAGGTCTTTGTGCGGACTTAAGTTTTCAACTCCTTTGGATAAATACCAAGGAGCCACACTGCTGGATTGCATGGTAAGAGTATGTTTATTTTTGTGAGACGCTGCCAAACTGTCTTCCAAAGTGGCTGCACCATTTTGCATTCCTGCCAGCAATAAACAGGAATTAGGGTCATCTATATTTCAAAGGAAGACCAGCTCTTCTGGAATGTTCTGCAGAGGAACTCGGAGGACAGGGTAGAATGAAGTGGGAGTGGGAACCCACTCTAGGGAAATGGTGATAGGGTGAAATAGTGAAAGAAAAGAGAAGGAGGAAGAGAGTGTATGTTTCTGTTCCTTCTTGGCTTTCTCTTTACTAATAACTTTGATGCCACTGCAGACACACCCTTACACTAGCCCCGACCTGGGCTGAAGCAAGGGGCAGGGACTGTGACCAGTGAACTCCCTCCTTAGGAACCCAAGAGCAGAGGAACCCCAAGTGCCTTTGGTCAAGAGGAAGTGAGACTATTATTCCTAGAGCGGGGTGGGTCTCAAAAACTTGCTGACTGAAAGCAGAAATGAGAATATAACCTCCTCAGCTTGTCATTCAAGGGTCTTAAATCTGCCAGAGTCCTCAGTTTAGCTCAAGAAAACTCAAACTAACTCACAACTCCTTAGACATTATCTTCATTTATTCTTTTATCCAGCAAATATTTGCTCAGTGCCTGCTCTGAGCCAGGCTCTAGATGTGATTAACTCCCTTGTGAAGTCAAGGACAGAGCTCGATTTGGTTCATATCTTGGTTTTATCATTAGAGGGCCACTGGCTCTAGAGTCCAATGAGCAAGCAGAGGAGAGGAGTTGATGTGAAAAGATTTTGGTTTGAAAATAAAAGGTCAGGACTACACTCGGGTTCTGGTGCACAAGTATGCGGTCAGTTTTGCTGTAAATCTCCTACATCAAATAATGTTTAAAAGAATGTATGAAGGGGGAATTCCCTTGTGGTCCAGTGGTTAGGACCCGGCACCTTCACTGCCGAGGGCCAGGTTCGGTCCCTAGTTGGAGAGCTAAGATCCGCAGATCCTCAAGCCACGTGGCACGGCCAAAAAAGAGAAAAAAAAAGTGTAAGAAGGAATTAAATGGGAACTTTGGAGAATGAATATCGCCCATAGGAAATAGTGAAATGGGGAAGAGGTGAAATTTATTGCCATTTGGGCAAGATGGTTTATTCATTTGGAGGAAACAATCTCTAACTCTCACATATAACTACAGTTCTTTACAGAATGGACATTTTGTGTATTGTGGCAACTTTGGGGGATAACACATTTTTCTACAAGTACCTGCTTTTGGCTCCATTTTCCATCTAAAATTATACACATGAGGGAGAGAAATGATTCTGTTAACAAAGAATGAGATCATCTTTATCCTCAAAGACCTTGACTGAAGGTCGGTGGTCAATGACCAAAATTCTAATGTCACTGGAGTCCTGGCAGAACGGCATCTGAAACTCTTTGTATATATCTAATCAGGCTTTTTAAAACCTCTCATGAGTTTAAGGATCAACATAACACAGCCATCTTAGATAGGAACCACTGTTATTGCTTAGGCCTCATTGACTTGGTTTTAGGAAAACACCTCCCATCATCAGAATTTATCCTACAAGCCTTTTTAAGCAGAGACTCAGCTTTCTTCTCCTATTGTCCCCAGTATCAAGCACAGTGCAAGGCATGAAGAGGAAGCTCAGCGATGACAAGCAAGCAGAAAGATTAACTAAATCTTAATATCTTTACAGAACAGTTTCCAGTGAAGTGGAGCAGAGTCACATACCCACATAGCTCCTATCAATAGAATTTACTTGGCAATTAATAAATGGAGTCCAAAGAGATTGGGACGAATATTTGTTATCAAAGATGCCTCCTCTTGAGTCAAATTGGTGAGCATCAGGTTAATTCCCCTCAAGAGAAGAGATACCATGGGAAAAGGGCTTTTGTGCCAATTGACTCAACGTTTTTCTTTCTTCAACTGCCATCCTGTCTCTAGGGAGAAAAAAGCAAAAACAAAAAACTCAAAACAATGAGAAAAAAGACTGCACTGACAAATAAATAAAAAGAGTTAAGAGGGAATATAGAACAAATTGGAAGTTCTACCGAGAAACAGAAGGAGGCCAACGTATTACTGATAGCCCAAACAGTAAAACCCTAACTTTGATCTCCTACATTCAATCCCTGAAGAATTTTAAGGGCATCTGAAACATACATCCTTACTTCCCAGGTACAAAATCCTGAAGAATTTATGTCCTATTTCATATGTTCTCAGATTAAGCATTTTAAAAAATCTGATTCCCTTTTGAGATTCATGCAAAAAGGAGCTAGAACATGCACCCTTGAATGGCATGAAGGAAGTGGCAATGTGTCATGGTTTCCTGTTCTCTCGGTCCCAGACGTGTTCCCTTGAAGCCACGCTTCTCATCGCTGCTAGAGTAATCGTTCTAAAACTCACATCAGATCCTGTTACTCCCTAACACGGCCTGAAACCTTTGACAG
Source organism: Stenella coeruleoalba (assembly GCF_951394435.1). Lineage (NCBI taxonomy): Eukaryota > Metazoa > Chordata > Mammalia > Artiodactyla > Delphinidae > Stenella > Stenella coeruleoalba. The sequence continues at coordinate 15,979,602 of NC_137164.1, forward strand.
CTTTCCCTGTCTCTAGAGTTGAAACTATACCCATCGTCTGGCCCATGCCTACCTCTCCAGTCCATTCATTCCTCACCCTCTACCCCCTCCAACCTCAAATCCAGTGACACTGCGTCAGGTAGAATGATTTTAGCTGCAAGTAACAAAAAATCCGACTTGATCTTTCAGAGAATGAAGGGAACACAGGGCTCCACTTAATCTCTGGTCGGAGTTTGTTCAGGTCATTTGGCTCCATTTCTCTGCAATTCCCTTAGCTCCATGTGACGTCTTTCTCCTCTGGTGGGCTCCCCTTGAAGTAACAAAGTGGAAACTAGCGGCTCTCGGGTTTACATGCTTCCTCTTCCCCAACTATCAAGCCGAAGTCCTGGGCTTCTTTCTGATTGGACATAGCCAGCCCTGAACTAATATACCTGAGGAATGCCATGGCTGATTTTCTTAGGCCTGGAGGACCTGCCTCTCTGGGAACCAGCTATGACAGGGGAATGGATTATGCCACCTGGCTAAGGCCAATCAAGACCCATCCCTGGAGCCGGGAGCGAGGTCAGTTACGCTCAACCCCCTGTCTAGGAAATTTGCAGAGAAGGAAAGAATGGGTGCTCAATAAGCATCTTCAGAATCCAAGGTACCTGACAATAACCTAAGCCTTTCGTCCCATGGTACACCTCTCTGCTCTCTTCCTAGAATGTTCTTCCCCACTTCATCTGTCTGGCAAATTCTTACTCTTTCCTCAGTCTTAGCTCAAGCATTTCATCCTCTGTAAGGCCTCTGGGTATCCACACCCCCGCCCCGCCGCCAAACAGAGTGGATTACTCCCTTCCATGTGCCATTCTTATACCCAGCATAGACTTACTTTATTGCCTCATCCCATTATTCATCAATTGTACGTTTAATAGATTTGTCTTCCCATACAGAAGGTTAACCCCTTGAAGACAGAAACCCTAACCTTTTTATCCTTCCTCTTGACATCTATGAAGAGACCACAGCCTATATGAGTATTGTTTAAATAAATTCTGAGTTTTGTTCATTCTAGTGGTGGGAGCGATCCTCAAGTTGTGTGCTGTGTGTGTAGGTATGACCTCTTCTGATGTCATAAACTCAAGAAAGAGACAAGTCTTCAAAAAACGTTGCTAGAGACTGGAGCACAGAGAGGTGGGAGGTAGGACACCTACAGCGCTCTGGCCCTTGGCCTCCTTGATCTGGGTTTAGAGGGATCTAGAGGTTTTTGAGAGTCCAGAGCATTATTAGTTGTAATGATGCCCTCTGCCATATGAAAGCAATTCAGGAACCAGGCAAGAGGCTTTCTTATAGGAACCTCAAGCTGGTCACCTGGCCAGGCAGATTCCCTAATCGCATGTGGTGCACCATGTTTATATAACCTTTATTATTCCTAATTGGAAAGGAGGGACATGCTCTAAATAATATTTCCTCTCACCTCCCAGCTCAAAGAAAAAATATACCACTTTTTACCTTTCCTCAACTTACAGTATCTGGGGGTGGAGTAAAGAAACATTTCCAAAAGCTGAAATAAAATTGTTAGCATTATTAGCAATTTTGTAACACACTAAATCTAGGTAGGGCACAGTATATATGGCAGAGAAACACAGGAAGCAATTGGGAAATGTCAGGGAAGCTAATAATGAATTCGCCAATGAGAAGTGCTTTGCAAATAATAACATTGATGATAGTACCACAACTCTCCTGGAGGGCCCCAGGATTCAGTTAGAAGACAGTCAAGGTGTTAGATGCTAGTAACTGTCATTAGAGTCGCAAAAGCAGCAGAAGACTGGCTCTCCGACCTTAGCAGAGTCACACATCAATGGAATAGCTAGAGACTATGCATAATATAACCTAGTGTAGTATAAATTATGCATCTGTGATAGCACTGTAACGACGTTATTTCACTGATTACTGAGTGATCGGCGTGGATATCAATCAGGAAAGGCTCTCGAAGGGGTGAGTCACGGATTTTTAAACAAGTGGTTGATGTAATGTGGATGGTACTCAAAAAATATTATCTTAGCAACTGTGTAGAGAATGAACTGAGACGGGGGAGCACAAAGCAGGGAGATCAGGTAGGAGGCGGTAATGCAGACGAGGTGACGGGAGCGTGGACTGGTGTGTGGGCTGTGAAATGGAGCTGGGATCGTTTAGAGAAGGCAGTGCAAAGGACTGCATCACACGTGGGCTTTGCAAACAAGCTGACTCGGGCTCCAAGCCTGGCTTCCCCACTGACTAGCTGAGTTGCTTGACTACCTAACCTACCTGCTATAAGGCTATTCCCTCATCTACAAAATGCACTCATGGGTGTTTGTCGTTTTTGAAGTGCATTATCTAGACATCCTTCCTAATTTGAATGAATCCCAATGGGATTGGGAAGCCACAAAAGAGAAGCTGTTCCTCATGCTTTGAGTAGAGCCAGTTGATGCTCTCCCTCCTCTCTGTGCTGGGGGGTGGTGATGCAAAGGCACTGTGGTCAGCTTGAGAATCTTCGAAGTCTCTGTGGTGAGATTAGCATCCAGAGGCATGGCGGGGCATGTCCTGGGAATTGTAGCTGAGGTTGGATCCCAACTTTGTGCTCTGCTTCTTCCCTTGGCTCTTCCCTGAACCTAGTCTTCTACCTTCCTATAAATTCTGTGTGTTGCCTGATAACTTTCCAGTAAATTGCTTTTCTACTTAAGACATCTGTTGCCTGCTACCAAGAACACTGACTAAAACGTGACCTCACAGGGCTGTTTGAAGGTTGAATAAGATGGTGTGTATAAAGTCTTTAGCCCAGTACTTGCCTCAGGCAAATGCTTGCTAAATGGTTGATCTAAGGCAAAAACAAAGAAAGCATTTGTGACAGAATAGACTTTGATGACTAATTAGATGTGAGAGAAGAATAAAAAGGAAGAATGGGGAAGATAACACTGTTTACCAACCTGCCTTCCACATCCCTGTTCTGTGTCTAACTAGAGTATGAAAGCCAACAGAAGGACGACCTGCTTAAAACAGGTTAGAGAGTAATGGCAAAGTAGCAAATGAGCCTGTTGACTGAGAGCATGACAAAGTCTGAACTTGTTCGCCCGGCACACAAGACATTTTATAACCCTGTCCGGACCTTCCTTTCTAGCCCGGATACTTGCCACTCCCTGAAAAGCGGGTGCCGTGGAGTCAGAGCAAGCTGCTTGGTGTCCCATGAACGAACCATGTTATTCTGATATTCACTGCCTTTGCCCACTGTATTCTCCCTGCTTGGAATGTCTTTCTCAACCTCCCTCAACTTCAACTCCTTATTTAAGACTTGGGTTACATATTTTCTCCTCCATGAAGCCCTTCCTAACTCTTTCCAAGCAGAGTTACTTGCTCCTACCTCTGGGCTCCCACGGAATTTCGTTCATGCCTCCCTGATAGCAAGGACCACACTTTATTCCAATGTTCTCTTCGTGTCTGTGTCATTGCCCCGTGTGGTCCCAGACCCCAGGGATGACAGATTGGTCATCCCTGCATCCTCATTCCCTGATGTTATGTGGCCCGTAGACAGTACTTCACAGGCTTGCTGTCGGACACCCGGAACATTTCTTTATATACTTGCTTAGAGATAAGAGGGTTTGCTTGTGAGAGAATGAACCAGATTCAACAATCCACACGCAAAAATTAGTCCTGTTCGTTATTTGTTCACACATTATGAAATAATCAGGGTCCTTTAACTTCCTAGCTCCTGAAGAGCAAAGTTCTGTTTTAATTCACTTTGTACCAACATGGTTTTGCACCAAGAAGTGCAGTAAAGGAATTTAAGGGGCTGCTTGGATGTAACCAAAGAGATGTTGTAAATAAGCTGCAGAAGCCATGGTTGGAGACCCTGGGCTGCAAGAAGCCAAGCCAGAAGCCTTGGTTAGGTTTTTCTATAGACTCTCTACAGCTCTGATCCCCATGATTCAACCAAATCACCTTTCTCAAATAGGCTCCGCTAATGAAAATAAAGATTCCCCTTTGCATTTCCTCAAGTTAGGCGTAAGTACCAGGTTCCAGAGGAACATAGCCTTGACGCCAAAATTTAGTTTTATCTTCCATTGTCCTAAGAAACTATTCCTTTTCATTTTATTAAAAAAATTTTAGAGATTTCACTTTTAAATTATTTTTGAGTAAATAACACATTACTGTGATCCAAAATTCAAAACTATACAGTGTAGGGGACTTCCCTGGTGGCACAGTGGATAATACTCCACGCTCCCAATGCAGGGGCCCGGGTTCGATCACTGGTCAGGGAACTAGATCCCGCATGCATGCTGCAACTAACAGGTCACATGCCACAACTAAGGAGCCCATGTGCTGCAACTAAGGAGCCTGCCTACCACAACTAAGACCCAGTGCAACCAAATAAATAAATAAATAAAAACTACACAGTGTAAAGTGTTCCCCCCTACAATGTAACCCAGCTATCAAGCTTCCCTTACCATAAGCAACCGAAGCTATCTCTTTCTCACGCATTCTTCCAGAGATATTTTATGCATGTAAGGAAATATTTTTAATTTCCTACTGCCTTTTACACAAAAGTTAAAGTAGTACACACAGTTCTGCATCTTGCTTCTTTTCACTAAACAAGATATCGTGTAGATCTTTTCATATCAGTATCTATCCTTTTTCCTGGCTGCATAGTATTCCATTGCACAAGTGAACTATAATCTATTAGGCCAGTCTCCCATGAATGGACCTTCTGTTTTTTCCCTAATCCTTTCTATTTTATAAACAATTCAGCAGCTCTTTTAAACCTCTCTTCAAACTTCCTACCAGCCTCTGCCTCCCTTAGTCTCCAAAAATGCTGTCTTTCTTCACTCACAGAGAAAACAGAGGCCATTACATAGAGATTCCATCAATTTCCTCTCTCCCATCCACTTTGTGCTTCAAACTCCATCAATACCAAACAGCAGATAGTTCTGAGAACGTGCATGTTCTCTCTTGTTTCTTCTGTACCTTTGTATATGCCATTCCTACTCCCGCCGTCATTGGGTTTGCCTGGGAAACCTCTATTAACCTTTCAAATCCAAGTTTGGATATCATGCCAGAGGGAGTTAATCAGTTGCAGCTGTGTAGTATGTCTGTAGCTCGTTCTTCTCCCTCCATCGTACTTATTATGCTGGTTTGAAATTTGTTTACAAGTCTCTGTTCCATAGGTCTGTGAGCACCTTGAGAGCTAATTCATATCAGGATGCCTAGCACTTAGCATAGTCTGGTAATAGAAGCTACTCAATAAATATTTGTGGAATAAATGAATAAATAACATGGGGGAGACATAAGCACACTCTGTAATGACAAGTATTTGCAAAAGAGCAGAATGAGTCTTCAGTCTGCACAGTGTAGCAGAAACAGCATTGGACCAGAAACCAAGAGAACCAATTCTGGTCCATGGAAGCAGGAAACTCTTTCCAATGTTCGTTGCTGTATCCTCAGTGCTTAGAAGAATGGCTGACTTGATTGGTGCTGAGAAAGAATGAGGCTTTGTGGTACATTTGTCTTTGAATCTGCCAAAGACACGCTTTATTTCAAATAGTTTGCAGGGAGAAAGCTAGAACCAGAGAGTCTGTAGTTTTTGGACTAAAAACCGAACATACCTAACACCCCGTTGTAGGTGAACTATCATAAGGCCAGAGAATTTATTATCAGCTTAAGTTGAGCAAATTCAATCAATTGACTTTTATTACAAATATATCTTATAGATTAAATTAACACATTTCGCATAGCCACAGGTTTTTCCAAGCTTAGAGGTAACATGCTTAATTTGGGAAATGAAATAAAAAACCTTATAGATGATCTTGGCTCCTCCTCTGTGACACTAAAAAATAGCAATAGTGTGACAGTCAGAGACAGAACCCCTAAGAATTTAAACTGAAATAAGACCTTTACCCCACCTGGCCTGTCCTCTAACAGAACTCTGTTCATCGCTCTCCCGCGGTCACCAGCATGCAGATATTCTTCTGCACTCTCTTCCTTTTACCAAACAGGAGTAGCATGCACATTAATGTCAATTCTCCACCAGTTCGTGAAAATAAGATTCTTTAGGGAATTCCCTGCTGGTCCAGTGGTTAGGACTCCACGCTTTCACTGTCGATCCCCGGTCGAGGAATTAAGAACCTGCCAGCCACGGGGTGTGGCCAAAAAAAAAAATTGAATTAAAAAAAAGAAAAGAAGATTCTTTTGTCCTAATGCTTCTGATCAAATATCATGGTGACCCATAGATTGTTTTTAGACCAAGACTGAATCAAAGTTTTATAATTTTAATTTCCACAATGTTCAATAAGTATGTGTTGATTGACTGAATGAACATTTGGCCATTAATTAGCTCTGTAACCTTGGGCAAATTTCATTGAACTTTTCTGAGCCTCATTATCCTCATCTATACAATCGAGTTTGATTGATGTATTTTTCAAATTATTATTTTTTTCTTTTTTTTTTCAAATTATTTTTAATAGCTTAAACCTTTCTTCAAACAAAATCCTAGGCAGAACACAATATACAGGACAGAAAAAAAAAGTGGAGGTACTCTAGATAAAATAGGTTTGGGGACCCTAAGACTCCTTGCTTCACCTCCTCCTTCCCTACCGTCACTTCAGCTCTGAGCCCCAGGGCTCTGTGAGGCACCATCTAAAAATCCTCAGGAGGGGCTTCCCTGGTGGCGCAGTGGTTGAGAGTCCGCCTGCCGATGCAGGGGACACGGGTTCGTGCCCCGGTCCGGGAAGATCCCACATGCCGCGGAGCGACTGGGCCCGTGAGCCATAGCTGCTTAGCCTGCGCGTCCGGAGCCTGTGCTCCGCAGCGGGAGAGGCCCGCGTACCGCAAAAAAAAAAAAAAATCCTCTGGACTAGGGAATTCAAATAATAAAAATTTTAAAAATAAAAATAAAAATCCTCTGGACTAGATGATTATATACATGACATTGACTCCCAGACTGGTAAAGAAACTTACAGTCATGTAGGTCCTGAGATTCCCAGCCTTAGGAATTAAACAAGATAGAGCTACACAGGCAAATGAAAATATGAATTTCTTTGCTTTGGGTCAACCAACAGCAGCTGATTATTTAATGCTAAGCAGAATTCAAAATTATATATAGTGTTGATAAATTAACAATGAACATGCTAACAGTGAACAATGAACATGGTAACATAAATTATAACAAATAACTTTCGGTAGATAAAATTTCTCAACATATTATAAAAATGAGTGGGGGTAATAAAAGGAATCCCTGGGGAGTGAAAAGGTTGAGACTCATGATGAATTCCATTTTCTTCCTTTTCATACATATAAAATGAGGCAGAGAAAGATGAAATGGCCTTTCTAAGCTCCCACAGCTTACTTAGTGGCAGAACACAGCGCTTGCCGTTTCCAGCCCACTGTTCTTTCCCGACCGTGTTGGCTTTCTGTGTAAGGTTAGACTTCCACCTTTATGTGTCTGGGATCCGTGGTCACACAGCTACAGAATGATAGAAAGTCCTCATTATCTCAGCATTCATTCTCTGAATCCCTGAAGTTTGAAGTTATGAAGGAGAGTAAAAGTCATCATAACTTAGAAACGTTTACTTATCAAATGACTGCTTATAAATACCCATCCCCATTAAACATTAACGTCTATTCTCCCCTTCTAGGGTCAATTTCTTTGTCAAGTCTCGAGTTGATGACTGGATTTTTACACGTATTTGACAATACAGTCCAAACACAACGGAAATCAACTACAAAGTGAAATTGCGCGTCTCATGAAAGATAATTTTATGAGATTGATGAAAGAAGGCCAATGAGCTTAGTCCACAGTGAAAGAGGGGAAAAGACATTGACATCGAAGAGGTAGGCAAAGGCCTTGTTTAGGATTAAGATTAGGGATGGCCTTGTGGGTCTCAGTGCTTTTTGTTTTTATTCTGATTGGGATGGGGAATTGGGGGAGGCCTTTAAGCAGGGCAAGTGACAATCAGATTTATCTCTAAAATTTTCATTTTGAAACTGGCAAATACACTAAAATACATGATTTTGCAACTGTATTTCTGTGATTTTATCCCATAGATGCAGCTCCACATGTATGAAATGACACCTGTATGAAGTCTTTCATTGTTGCATTATTTGCTCAGCAAAAGGTACCTGGTTAAATAAACGATGGTATGATAAGCAGCGGGAAAAACAAATAAGGAAGATCTCTATGTGCTAATATGAAAAGAGCTTTAGGATGTATTGGTAAGTGAAAAAAAGCAAGATACAGAACACTGTAGAATAGTCTCTATAGTAGGCTACCTTTTATGTAATAAGGTGAGAGATATATTTGCATATGCTTGCATTTGCCTTAAAAATCCTAGAAGGATAGGGCTTCCCTGGTGGTGCAGTGGTTGAGAATCTGCCTGCCGATGCAGGGGACTCGGGTTCGTGCCCCGGTCCGGGAAGATCCCACATGCCGCGGAGCGGCTGGGCCCGTGAGCCATGGCCGCTGAGCCTGCGCATCCAGAGCCTGTGCTCCGCAACGGGAGAGGCCACAACAGTGAGAGGCCCACGTACTGCAAAAAAAAAAAAAAAAAATCCTAGAAGGATAAAAAAAAAAGATACCAATGGAAATAAATATCATTAGAGAGTTGGGGTGAGGGATGCAGGAGTAGGTTATAGAGTTCTCTGAGCCTATCTTTTTATAGTGTGTTGAACTTCGAACCATGCAAATGTTGTACCTAATAAAAAAAAATACATTTAAAAATCACTCTGGCTGCTCTGTGGAGAGAAGTTGTAGGGACAAAGAGTAGAAGCTGGGAGACCATTAGGAAGGTGGTGAAGTTGGTTGGGCAGGTGTAGATGGTGGCTGGCTCTGGAAGGAAGCAGTGGAGGTGGTGAGAAGGAGTCAGGTTGGGGGTGCAGAGCCAGGTGGACTTGCTGATGGATTGGGTGTCACATGTGAGAGAAGAAGAAAAAAAAAGAAATCAAGGATAATTCCTAATATTTGTCTTGGGCAGCTGGAGGAGAGAAAATGGAGTAGAGGTTGGGAAGGGGCAGGGAAAATTGAGAACCAAGGGTCTGTTTTGGACTCGTGAAGACTGATATGTCTCTTGGATGTCCAAGTGGAAATGTCCACAACTAGAGAGAAACATCCAAAAGAATGAAGACAGCAGAGATGTTTCCAAAGATGAGTTCAACTCCCTGTGAGTTTTAACTGAAGGATTGAGAGACTGTGGGAAAATTAATAAAACCCTCAAGCATTTTGTTAAATATCCATCTTCATTTTCATGCTGCACAAATAAAATACAAAGGAAAAATGTCACTTGTGCCATTATAAGATTTTGTTGGAAAAAATTATGTCCAAAAATTCCAGTCAGTCATTGGACTTGTTCTTAGTTCTAAGAGTAAGCCTGTAGTTATCATTATAGCCTATATTTTGGTAGATATAAAGTAAATATACTTTCACAATTTTTATTTCACTTTTCAAGATAAAACTCAAATCAAAGCTTTTTCACTATTGGGAATTCCCTGGAGGTCCAGTGGTTAGGACTTGGCACTTTCAGTGCTGGGGCACAGGTTCAATTCCTGGTCAGGGAACTAAGATCTCCAAAGCTGAGCAGTATGGCCAATAAAAGAAAAAAGAAAAACAAACAAAAAAAATTTCACTGTTTATTATGAAATGTAAGCAGCCTACCCTAAGTGGCCTTTTAAAAATTATTTTTAATTAATTAATTAATTAATTAATTTGGTTGTACCAGGTCTTAGTTGTGGCAGGTGGGCTCCTTAGTTGCAGCTTGCCAGCTCCTTAGTTGTGGCACTCGGGCTCCTTAGTTGTGGCATTCAAACTCTTAGTTTCGGCATGAAATGTGGGATCTAGTTCCCTGATCAAGGATCTAACCCAGGACCCCTGCATTTGGAGTGTGTCATCTTATCACTGCGCCACCAGGGAAGTCCCTAAGTGGCCTTTTTAGTCTTCCAAATAAGATAGAAAAGTGACAGTGACAGAAACAGAGGGAAACAAATATAATTCAAATTTTTCTCTTGGATACTAAGTTCACTTCTTTATTAACAGGACAACTTACTACATGACCTGGACTGATAACAGGGCAAGAGGTGGAGAGTAACAATTATTCCTACTTTACCATTCTAGAAGTCAAGTTAATACTTTTTGATTAAAATGCATAACTGCTTTCTTAAGAACTCTACCTTCAACTATTAATTTGCCTCTCATGTTTTACCTGAGCAGGACAGAGTTGAGAAATGTTCTACTGTTAATATAAGTCAGGGTATTACTGTCTATAGTGTTCGCTGCAATGCCCAGTATCTTAAAATTTTCGGGCTGCCAAAACTAATTACCACTGTGGCTTAAACAACAAACATTTATCTCTCAGGTTTCTGGAGGCTGGAAGTCTGAGATCAGGGTGTCAGCATGGCCAGGTACAGGTGAGAGCTCTCTTCCTGGTTACGTTCTCACATGGCCTTTCCTTGGTTCGTTCACGCAGAGAGAGATCTCATGTGTCTCCTCCTCTTCTTCTAAAGGCATTAATCCCATGATGGGGGCTTCACCCTCATGACCTAATCTAACCCTAACTACCTCCCAGATGTCCCACCTCCAAGTGTCATCACGCTGGGAATTATGGTTTTGACATACGAATTTGGAAAAGGGGGGACACAAACATTCAGTCCATAGCACCCAGCCTAGATCCCCCTTCAGGTTGGAGACCCCCAGGTGCCGGAAGTGTTGGCTCCTGATGGCTTTCAGCTGAGTCCTCTCAAGGACTTGCCTGAAGGAAGCAGCCTTTCTTAAGGTTAGGCCCCTTTCCAAAGGGGTGAGTGATAGGTACAAGTGGAAGAGAGTACAAAGATCCAGCCGTCTTGCCTCAATATATTGAGACAGCTCGGATGAGCCATCCCACCTCCTGAACTTCCCATGAGGTCACCTGAGCCCAACCTTCTGCCCCTGTCCTGTTCCCCTGGCTCCCTTATAGGTGTTGTTCCCAATAGATTTCCCACCCACAAATCTCTGTCTCAGAGTCTATTTCCTGGTGCCCAACCTAAGACACCAGGAGACCTCATTAACCGCATATTCAAATAATAAATAACCAAATCATGCAAATTTCTCTACATTTTGTGTAGGTTAAGGCACAGCATATAAAAGGTAAATGAAGTGGAAAATGCCCAGAGTAGTGAGTGCGCTATTGGACCATCCCAGGGCTTGCTTTATGCACTTTGCACATGTCATACACACATTTGTGGGAGGAAAAAACTCTCCCTTATGTCTGTTTGGTCCCATATCTTTTTGTCTGTCACACAGAGTAGTCTCTTTGCTTATTATAACTGACCTCTGAATGCGTTAGATAAGAGAACCAAGTTTTGCTCCCGTTCTGCTAGAATTTATTTTTGTTTTTTAAGGATGCATAACAACAGGCAGTCCAATTTCAGTCTGAATATTCTTGGAAGAAATGAAGAGTAAATCACGAAATGAAACAGCCAGCTCGGCAGCTCTCCTTAAGAATCCCCCAGCAGGGGTTATGTGGCTGCATCTTAAAAAAAGCAAGCCTTTGTTGCTGGGATGATTTATCACACACGTAACAATTCCCAGATCATAGGTTATTTTTGCTGATTTGTTTCCGTCATTGTAATTTATTTAGCCTTCACCTTTCAAGATCCTTTATGACCATTAGTACGATTTTTAAAATAGCATCGTGCAGGTGGGATTTCGCAAAGAACATTCAGGCGCTTCTCTCCCTTTCAGGTCAGCGTTTAGTGAAGTCCAGAGGATTTTTTTTTTTTCATGGAACCCATGTAGCCTAACTTATATTCAGAGATATAGTCACAAAGAGACTCTGTCTTCAGGACTCTTATTTTTTAATAGTTATTTCTCCATTTATTTCCTTTTAGATTTTTGAATTTTGTCATTCTTTGATAATCATCATTTTATTACATAATTACAGAGAAGATGGAAATAGGATAAATGAAAAAGTGTCCATAATCTTGTCACCAGAACAAACCAGAATCAACATTGGTGGTTTATTTTCTTTCAGACTTTTGCCAAAATAGTGTATATAGTAGCGTTTACAATTTTTAGAAAATATACTCATGCCATGTTATAATTTAACTTACCAATATGTAATAAATATTGTCCATGTCAATAAATACACCATTAAAATATTGAACAGATGCACTATTTTATAGTATGGGCATATCATAACTTCTTTAATCAATATCCTGCTATGAAACATTTATATTATTTCCTTTTTTATTACTTTTATAAACAATGTGTAAGTGGACATCCTTGCAAATAAATCTTTGTACAAATAACTGGTTACTTCCCTAGGACAAATTCTTTTTTTGTATTTCCCTAGGACAAATTCTTAGAAGTAGGATTTCTGCATCAAAGAGTAGTTACATATTTAAGATTTTTAAAAATGCTTATTGCTGGGCTATAGCAAAAAAAAAATGCTTATTGCTAAATTGTTTCAATTTATATTCCCACCAATAGTGGCTGAGAATGCTCTTTCCCACACTCTTGTCACCCTGAGTATATAATTCTTTTTAATCTTTGCTGATCTAATGATGAAAAATAGGAACTTGTTTTTAGTTGCTTTTGTTTGATTTCTAGTGAGACTGAATTTTAAAAACAATGTTTATTGACCATGTACATTGCTTCCTCTGTGAAATGTCTGTTCATGTCCTCTGAACATAAGATATTGACTTCGAATATTTATATTATTGAGTTTTAACAGCCCTGTCTATATATTTATCGTACATCTGTGTGTATTCTACATTTAGAACTACATATACTCTAACAAGTTTCCATCCGGTTTGTCTTAACTTTAAATTTAATTTTCTGGGCATAAAGATTTTTTTTAAATGTCCTACAGAATGTAGGACATTCTGTACCCAAGATTATATAAATAAACTAAGAGAAACTGTATTTTCTCCTAGTAATTAATGGATTCATTAGAAACTTTTTTTTTTTTTTTTTTGGTGCGGTACGCGGGCTTCTCACCGTTGTGGCCTCTCCCGTTGCGGAGTACAGGCTCCGGACGCGCAAGCTCAGCGGCCATGGCTCACGGGCCCAGCTGCTCCGCAGCATGTGGGATTTTCCCGGACCGGGGCACGAACCCGCGTCCCCTGCATCGGCAGGCAGACTCTCAACCACTGCGCCACCAGCGAAGCCCTAGAAACTTTTGATTATATCTGTGAGGCAGGAGTCTATTTTTTTCCTATTGTTTAGGCAGTTATCCCAAACTTATAAAATAATCCATCCTTTCTCTTTTCAACTGAAATGCTGTCATTGATACATGCTAAATTTGTAAATAACTTTAAATCTGCTTCTGGACTTTTCATTCTGATTGGTTGTTCTGTCTGTGAGTCCTATGCCTATACTATACGTTTAATCAGTATTGTTTTATAATGTGTTTTGGTATCTGATATGACCCTTATCTCCTCTGTATGTTTTTTAGACTATATTATCTTTAATGTTACCTCTTCTTCTCTTTTTCAAAATGTCCATTATTCTTATATATGTATTCTTCCATATATACAGATCTTCCTCGACTTACGATGGGGTTACATCCCAATAAACCCAACATAAATTGAAAATACTGTTAAGTCAAAAGTGCGTTTAACGCACCTACCCACTGAACATCGTGGCTTAGCCTAGCCTAACTTACACGTGCTCAAAACACTTGCATTAGCCTACAGTTGGGCAAAATCATCTAATGCAAAGCCTATTTTATAATAAAGTGTGGAATATAGCATTAATTTATTGACTTGAAAGTAAAAAACAGAATGGTTGTCTGGGTATAGAATGGTTGTAAGCGTATTGTGATCACGAGGCTGACTGGGAGCTGCAGCTCGCTGCCCAGCATCATGAAAAAGGATCGCTAGCCTGGGAAAAGAGTAAAGTTCAAAATTCTAAGCATGGTTTCTACTGAATGCTTATTGCTTTCGCAATTTCATAAAGTCGAAAAATTGTAAGTCGAACCATCCTATGTTGGGGACGATCTATACTTAATAGAGAAGTTTTCGATTCACAGCAAAACTAAGAGGAAGGTACAGAGAGATCCCATAAATCCCCTGCCCCCACACATTATCAGCATCCCCACAAGAGTGGTACTTTTGTTACAATGGATGAACTTACATTGACTTATTTCTTCCATATGTATTTTTATACTATACTATATTATATATTCTTTCATATATTTTAAAATATTTATTTATTTATTTGGCTGCCCTGGGTCTTAGTTGTGGCACACGGGATCTTTTTTAGTTGCAGCATGCAGACCCTTAGTTGCGGCATGTGCGATCTAGTTCCCCAACCAGGGATTGAACCCGGGCCCCCTGCATTGGGAGCGTGGAGTCCTAGCCATCCTAGCCACTGGACCACCAGGGAAGTCCCTCTTTCATATATTTTTATACTACTTTTGACACATCCTCCTCAAAAGAAATCCTTTGGAATACTATTAAATTTATATGTGAATTTAGGAAGAATTTACTTTTCAGAATATTTCAAAATATCTGGAAACATACCCTAAACATTTATTTAGGTCTTTGATTATGACCCTAGATCAGGATTTGTAGATTCCTTACATAGGCCTAAGATATTTCATGTCAAGTTCATTCTTTTCTTTTTTTAAATAAATTTATTCATTTTATTTATTTATTTTTGGCTGTGTTGGGTCTTCGTTGCTGTGCGTAGGCTTTCTCTAGTTGCGGTGAGCGAGGGCTACTCTTTGTTGCGGTGTGTGGGCTTCTCATTGCGGTGGCTTCTCCTGTTGCAGATCACGGGCTCTAGGCGTGTGAGCTCAGTAGTTGTGGCTCACGGACTCTAGAGCGCAGGCTCAGTAGTTATGGCACACGGGCTTAGTTGCTCCGCAGCATGTGGGATCTTCCCGGACCAGGGCTCGAACCCGTGTCCCTTGCATTGGGAGGCGGATTCTTAACCACTGTGCCACCAGGGAAGCCCATCAAGTTAATTCTTAATGCTCTTATTGTTCAATGGGATACTTTTTCATTATACTTCCTAACTCTTACCAAGCCTATTGACAGTTTTATAGACATATTATTCACATACTATAAAATTCATTCTTTTAAAGTGTACATTTCTGTGGTTTTTTAGTATGTTCACAAGGTGGTACACTATCAACACCATCTACTTTAGAACATCTTTATTGCCCTCAAAAGAAACCCAAATCCATTAGCAATCGCTCCTATTTTCTCTTCCGCCCAGCTGTCTCTTCATTAGCTGTTTCTAATCTGTAATCTTCCTAATAAAATTTTAAGTATAGCTTTCCTGAGTTCTGTGAGGCATTCCAGTGAATTATTGGACTTAAGGGGGTTATTGAAAGCCCTGAATTTATAGCCAGTTGGTCAGAAGTATGGGTGGCCTGGGACCTCCAAAGTGGATCTGACATCTGAAGTAAGGACAGTCCTGTGGGAGTCGTGCCCTTTACCTTGTGGGGTCTGCACTAACCCTGGATGGCCAAGATTGAATCTCAGAATATCCACTTGGGGTTGAAAGGCAACAAGCTTCTTTTTGTGTGCTTTTTGACCATTTGTAGACATTTGTCTCCCTTCTCCTTGGGCTATTTGTTGCAAGACCCCCAATGGATGCCTGAAACCTTGGATAGTACCAAACCCTATATATACTATGTTTTTCCTGTACATACGTAGTTATGATAAAGTTTCATTTACAAATCAGGCACTGTAAGAGATTAACAACAATAATAACAAAATAGAACAATTATAACAATATACTGTAATGAAAGTTTTGTGAATGTGGTCTCTCTCTCAAATTTAATGCCTTTTTTTGTATTAACTAAGCATTTATCATGCACTGTGACCTCAGCTTTTGCAGTTTGAGGTGCAACAGCAAAGCTAGCACAGATTTCTTTTTCCTTCTTCACAATTTTAAGGACAGGAGATTTGTTCTTACCCTAGATCTTAGCAACCTCAGCATACAATTCTTTTTCTTTCCTTATTAAGCCAAGAACTTTCACCTTTTCACTTAAAGGAAGCACTTTACAGCTTCTCTTTGGCATTTCCTAATTGTCAGCATCACTACTCTTGCACTTTGGGGCCATTATTAAGTAAAATAAGAGTTGCTTGAACACAAGCACTTCGATAAACTACCGTCAATCTGATAACTGAGAAGGCTACTAAGTCTAAGTGACTAATGGGCAGGATACATTGGACGCAAGGATGATCCCAGGTGGGATGAAGCAGGACAGAGCAAGATTTCATCACACTATTCTGAATGGCATGTAATTTAAAACTTATGAATTGTTTATTTCTAGAATTTTCCATTTAATATTTTTGACCACAGTTTACTACAACCATAGAAAGTGAAATCATGGGCAAAGGGGGACTACATATCTTTTTTGGAGAAAAATCTATTCAAGTCTTTTGGTTATTTTTTTTTTACTGTTGAGTTTTAAGAGTTTATTAAATAATATAGTCCAAATATCAGATGAATCAGATATATAATTTGCAAATATTTTGTTCCATTCTGTGTGTTTTCTTTTCACTTTCTCGATGGTGTCCTTCAAAGTTTTTAATTTTGATGAATTCTCATCTATTTTTTATTTTGGCATATCTTAGAAACCATTGCCTAACTCAAGGTCACAAAAATTTACTACTACATTTTCTTCTAAGAGTTCTGTAGTTTTAGGTCATATTTTTAGAGCTATGATCCATTTTCAGTTAATTTTGGAGTATTGTGTGAGGTAGCGGTCCAGTTTTATTGCTTTGCACGTGGATATCTAGTTGTTCCTAGTCTATTGATTTTAAGCATCTTGTAACTTTCCACCTAACATTATTTCTAGTAGATTCAATAGATTTCTCTTTTTTTTCAAGTAATAATACCATGTTCAAATGATAACTTTGCTTTTTCCTTGACAGTATTTGTACTTATTATTTTGTCTTCTCAGATATATTTTTTTAAACATGATGATCACATCATCTTCATATTTTTCTTCATTTTAAAGGGAATGTTTCTGCAGAAACAGACTCACAGACATAGAGAACAGACTTATGGTTGCCAAGCAAGAGGAGGATGGGGGAGGGATGGATTGGGAGTTTGGGATTAGTAGATGCAAACTATTATATATAGGATGGATAAACAACAAGGTCCTACTGTATAGCACAGGGAACTATATTCAATATCTTGTGATAAACCATAATGGAAAAGAATATGAAAAAAGAATGTATATATATGTATAACTGAACCACTTTGCTGTACAGCAGAAATTAACACAACATTGTAAATCATGTATACTTTAATAAATTTTTTTAAAGGGAATGTTTCTAGAGTTTTGCCACCACTGAGTATGGCACGTTAGAGTAATAAATGCTTTCCAGTATCTGCTACTGCATCTATATTTTGCTGCTACTGATACAAGATGAGGAGATATGATTTTGCTGTAAAACCTCTTTAAATTATGTTTTAAGAATATATTGTTATAATTTCTACTAGATGTAGTCTCCTTTAACAATTTTTTTTTTTTGCTATAAGTTTTGGTTAAAACAATTTTGTATTTTTTTGTCTTGAAGGTAACATTTATTGAGACTTGACTGTGTACCAGGCACTGTGCTATGGGTTTACACACAAGACTTGTTTAACCTTCACAACTACCCTGTGAAGTAGAGACCATCATATCTTCTGTTTGCAGATGGGAAAAAAATGACGCTCAGAGAGCTTACCCAGTGTGTCCAAGGACACTCAGCTGGAATGTAACATAACTGAGATTTCTACCTGGCTATCTGCTGTCTGACCATGGGGTCTTCATTCTTTGTCTCCTTAATTGAGGTATAGTTGACATATAACATTATATTAGTTTCAGGTGTACAGCATAATGATTTGCTATATGTATATATTGTACTGATCACCACTGTAATTCTAGTTAACATCCATCACCACACATAGTTATGAAATTCTTTCCTTGTGACAAGAATTTTGAAGATCTATTCTCTTAGGAACTTTCAAATATGCAATACAGTCACCATGCTATTAACTAACAGTCACCATGCTATCTATTACCTCTCCAGGACTTATTTATTTTATAATGGAAGTTTGTACCTTTTGACCACCTTCACCCATCTTGCCCACCCCCCCAGTACCCACTTCTGGCAGCAACCAATCTGTCCTCTGTATCTATTAGTTCTTTTTTTTTTTTTTTTTTAGATTCCACATATAAGTGAGATCATACAATATTTGTCTAACAACCATTTTGGGGAAATATTTTCCTAAAACAATATTTATCAAGAGCAGTTTATTATTCTAATTAGAAAAAATAAGTTCATCATAACAGATATGATGTTTTCAACTACATAAGGAGAGAATTAATTTCTTTTAATCTGAAATAGTTTTACTGTAAAAGTAAATCAATTAATGAACTAGAATAGGTAATTCACAAATACTGTATAGATTTCAAAAGGTAGAAAATAATATACAGAGTGGAATAAAACCTCCTTTTCACCCCTGTTTCCTAGCTACCACATTCTTCTCCCTGCAAGCAACTACTATATTCTATAAAAGAGCAGGATTTTTTTTTAAATAAAAGCAATACATACCTATATAATACATACACATATACATGTACACACATATAAAATATATGCAAAATATATCAAATGTTTACACAAGAAAAACAATGTGCTGAGCAGTCCTAGGGAATGAGATGGAACGCAAAGACTTGATGAAGAGTCTGTTCACAAAAATGAGAGAAGTAGCTGAGAAAACTCTTTGGTGTTTTTCCAATATTGTCAGTTACCAGTTTACTTAAACTCCAAATCCGTTTTCTTACAGCAAAGGATACATCTAGTTACGGCAAAGGATAAATCTAGAATCCACGCCACATCAACTGCATTAAATGTAAGTGTCCACCACCTCAGCCTTCCCTGCCTCGGATGGCAGATAAGATAGGACCCGTGCACTCCCAAGAGGCAACAGAGATCCAGAGCACAAAATGACAAATCAGATTTCCAAAATGCACTAAAAACCTCTTCACTTACATGGAAGAAGCCTAAATAGATCAAAATCAGGGCACAAAAATAACGTAGCCTCGAATAATTTTGTATTAGGTTGTAAACAACTCTGAATAGTCATTTGGAACCATGGTGTGTAAAGAGGGAGAGCTGTCTATCGGGGGCAGGCAGCACCTTTAGTCTAGCCTGCATGATGTAGTCCAGCCTCTGGATTGATAAAGCTTGAGGCAGTGGAGGGAGATGGGGAGGGCAGCAGTGGGGTCTGGGAGGCAGAAGGGGAGGGGGAGGTGCTGATTCAAGCAAACCAAACTCACAGAAGACTGATTTATAAACAGAAATACCATCTGTTCATTAACCATATAGACCACAAGAAGACCAAGTGGACCATTGTTACTTCACAGCATCATTCTCCAGTCAAAGTTTCCCGAGGTCTTCCCTGTCTCTCCATCTCTTAGCGTGGGCATTTCTGTGGGCGGCTGGGAGGTAATAGTAATATACTGTGGCCATCACCTGCACAGGTTCTGAGTCCCATGGCCTTAGTTTCAATCCAGGCCTGGCCCTTTGCCAGCCGTATAACCTCAAGTGGTTATTTAACTTCTCTCTTCCTGTGAAAATGAGAATGATAACAGTACCTACTTCAGGAAGTCATTGTAAAGATTAAATGAACTAATTCATGTTGAACATTTAGCACTGTGCCTAGTACATGTAGAACACTCCAAAAATGTTAGCCATTAGTATTAAGCCTACTCCTATCTACTTCTGTTGATCTGTAGTTGTTCCTGCTCACAGAGAACAAACTATTTTTAACTCTTTGCCCAAATTAAGGAAGGGGAAAGAGGAAGTTAAATGAGAGACGAGCCTGACTCGATGGTGAAAAGTCTGAGATGAATTCAGTGTTTCAAAGAAATGCAATTGTATTGCTTTCAAATTTGAATTACAGCCCTAAATAACATGGAGAATAAGGAAATAAATAAGGTAAAATTTTTTTGCCTTTCTTTTATTTATTTATTTTAATCGAAGTATAACTGATTTATGATGTTATGTTAGTTTCAGGTATATGGCAAAGTGTTTCAGTTATACATACATATGTATCTATTTTTTTTCAGATTCTTTTCCCTTATAGGTTATTGAAGTAAAGTTTTAAAAGGTGAAATAAGTAAAAAAGAGGGAACTTAATGTAACAATGCAGTGTGTAGTAAACAAGTATTTCTGGAGTGTCCAGTATGTACCCAGCTAGTCTTCCTCTTTTTAGCCTTCCCTTTCTTGTCATTTTTTTTTTTTTTTTTTTTTTTTTCCAGTACGTGGGCCTCTCACTGCTGTGGCCTCTCCCTCTGCGAAGCACAGGCTCCGGACGCGCAGGCTTAGTGGCCATGGCTCACGGGCCCAGCCGCTCTGCGGCATGTGGGATCCTCCCCGACCAGGGCACGAACCCGTGTCCCCTGCATCGGCAGGCGGACTCTCAACCACCGCACCACCAAGGAAGCCCCTAGCCTTCCCTTTCTTAAATCGATTTGCAACACAGTAGCCAAAGTAATCTTTTAAGGACTTAAGTCAGACCATGTCACTTTCTGTTCAAAATCTTCCAAAGGCTCCCCACCTCATTCAAAGTAAAAAGCAACATCTTCACAATGCCCTCCAAGGCCTTATATAATCTGCTCACCCCAACCCTACTTAACTTAAGTAGTGTTGAGTAGGGTTAACCCTACTCAAGGGGTTAACTTATAACTTAACCCCTTCACACCCTCTGGCCTACTCACTCTGCACAGGCCACATGGGACTCTTTGCTGTCCCTTAACTATGCCAGGTACTCCTGCCTCGGGGCCTTTGCACTGGTAGTTCCTTCTGCATGGAGTCCTCTTCTTCAAAGTCACATTTCCTTTACGACATTACAAAAACACCACCTTTCCCGACCCTCCTACTTAAAACTGTAACTTCTTCCCCATCCCCACCACTCTCTAATCGCCTTCCCTGCTCTGTTTTCTTTATAGTGTTTCTCTATATATTTATTGATGTATTTTGTTTATAATCTATCTCACTTGCCTTCCCTTTGATATAAATTCCACAGGACAGGGATTTTTGTATGTTTTGTTTATTGCTACATCATTAATCCTTAGCTTAGTGATAGCACTATTGGCTGAATGGATAAATGGTCATCTTATATGTCATCTCATTTATATCTTTTGGTGAAGGTCTGGTTTTCATAATAATATATCACTAAAAGATAGCCATTCTTATAATTAAGTATTTTTATATTCAACAATTGCTGTTTCCTGAAATTAAAAATGGACTGAAGGTATCTTTAAGCTCTTGAAGCTGGAATTTGAAAAACACTGTTTATTTTAAAGTGTGGATGTCCTTTAAAAGCATCTTATGTAAGATTGAAATTCAGAGGAAGAAGCTATTTTTAACTTCTTACTCAATATGAATGACACGTATCACTTCTGAATTAAAAGAAATTATGAATTTTCACATAAATTTAAGTTGACCTTTTCTAATTTTAGTATCAATTCTCCAACCCTTAAATATGATTTTTAGATTTGTCCAAATGATGCCTGACAGCAGAAGTGTGGGCCTGGATGTCCCTGCTTCTGCTTTTCTGGAGATAAGGCCTGCCTACTGAATTTCTGGTTTCCATTACAGCTGATGACATGAAAGAAATGCTTGTAAGAACAAATGTTTGATTCCAGGCCGTAGCCTAATTTAATAGTGTACTTGAAAAAGAAAAGTTGATGATTCATTCCAAAACCCCTGGGGAGGGAGGGGTGATTGTAAACAAATTGGAAAGGGGCAAGAAAACCTAATATGAAACCATTGCAGCAATCTTCAACAACAACCAAAAAAGTCTTGTCTAAACTTGATCAAATGCTGTTTTTTTTCCAGAATGATTTTAACTGAGGAAAGGATGTTTGATTCAAAACCCTTTTCCCTCTGCTCTGATTTGGGGAGGGGGAGGTGGTAACCGTATTAACTTTTGATAATTTCAGATAATATGAAGTATTTGGATGTAAGATTACCCTGAGGTTTTCATAATTGTGGTTTTTCTCAAACCGTTACATGCGATTGTAATGTTTTTATGGGCCAGAACCCCAGGCAAATTTTTATGGAAGAAGGAAGAGACGTTTTTTAAAAATAGAAACCAAGACTGAAGACACATCAGACATCTAAGTAGGTGGAGTAGACAGCTGCCATGGGCGAGACCCCAAAACCCCTCCCACCGCTTGCTTGTTGATGCCTGAAACTTTGAAAACCAGGAATTCATTTTCTTGGATCAAGACTTCATCTATTAAAATACTCACATCCCTACTCAGGATCACACGATAAATTCTCTGGGCCTTATTTACACTGATGATACCGTCCTCACTGATTCCAGATCCAACTGGGTGGAGAGAAAGCAAAGGGATCCTGGCTCTTTGGAGATGAGGCTGAATGTGTGATGGCGGGGAGGGGGCACCGCCTCCCTTGGAGCAAAACATGGAAGATCACCAAGAGGTGAAGAAGCACAGAAAAGGGATTTAGAGACTTTTCCCTCTGTGGGAACCATTTTTAGCCATCCCTCCTTCTCTGAATACCAGAGGAAGGGAAGGTCGATATGGGGACATGGTGTGAAGAAATCAGCGACACTTGAGTCTCAGGAAACCTCACCACCACCAGGATTATCACAGCAGTTAATCCTTCGGTATGAGCCCAGACGACTTGCTTACCTTAAATGATAATTTTATAAGGTACTCTATAAAATACTTCTGACGTAGGGGAATTCACCTCTCCCACAGTTTGTTGTTGTTGTTTTCATTATTTTATTTATTTACTTATTTATTTTTTGGTAGGGCCACACAGCATGTGGGATCTTAGTTCCTCAACCAGGGTTGGCACCCATGCCCCCTCCAGTGGAAGCGCAGAGTCTTAACCACTGGACCTCCAGGGAAGTCCCTCTCCCACTGTTTTTTAAAGGAGTAAAATAGATGCTGCTGTGTAAAAATGACCCCAGGCTTGCGGTCACCTGTCTGGCTTTTCCAATTAGTGTTACTGGCTACATGGTCACCACTGAGATAACAGTGATCTTCTATTTTCATTTCTCACCATTTAACTTAGTTATTTCTTTTCATGTAACTTTCAGAACAATGTAGTACCTAGGAAGGATCAAAAGGAGATTTTATAAAGTTTGGTTTATTACGTCATTTTCATTTTTATTAACATTTTATTGAAGTAGAGTTCATCTACAATGTTATATTGGTTTCAGGTGTATGGCATAGTGATTCTGTATTTTTGCAGATTATACCCCATTATAAATTATTACAAGATAATGTCCATAATTCCCTGTGCTATACAATATATCCTTGTTGCTTATCTGTTTTATACACAGTAGTTTTTATCTGTTAATCCCATACTCCAAATTTGTCCCTCTCTCCCTCTCCTTCCCTTTGGTAACCACAAGTTTGTTTTCTATGTCTGTGAGTCTGTTTCTGTTTTGCTATTATGCCATTTTGAAGTCATAATTTGTACTGCAATACACGTCTTTGCTTCTTAAAGCTATGGCACGACTGTTCAGAAAGAGTCCTCTCATCGTGGAAAGATTACCGGGTTTCTTCATCATCATTAGTTCCTTTTTTCTTTTTTTTTCTTTTTTTGCGGTACGCGGGCCTCTCACTGTTGTGGCCTCTCCCGTCGCGGAGCACAGGCTCCGGACGCGCAGGCTCAGCAGCCATGGCTCACGGGCCCAGCCGCTCCGCGGCATGTGGGATCTTCCCGGACCGGGGCACGAACCCGTGTCCCCTGCATCGGCAGGCGGACTCTCAACCACTGCGCCACCAGGGAAGCCCCATCATTAGTTTCTTACCACACATTGCACACATGTTACATAGCAGATCCTGGGCTGGGTGCTGAGGCCACAGAGCTGCAATCCACCTTCCTGACCTCTGTTTACTTAGACTAGTCAGCAGAGGAGACAGACAAATCACCATCTGCTAAGAACACAACAGAAGTTTGCACAGGGGCTGGGGAAGTTTCCTCGCCCATCCTGGAATGTCAGGAAAGTTTTCTGTGGGGTTGTAATGTCTGAGCTGAGAGTTTTAAGGATATGAATAATGGTAGGAATTAAGCAGGTGAAGAAGTGGCGGAAGAGTGTTCCAGGAAGAGGGAACAGCATAGCAAAGAAAGAATGGAGAGAAAATTCTACCTTCCTACGTGTCTTCGCCTCTCTAGGGCGAGGCCAAATTCTTACTCATCACTGCATCTCTGGTGTCTGTCTGGCATGTCGTAAGTATTCATGAATATTTGTTGAACTTAAATGAACTGAACTGCAAGGTCTTTATTGCTGGCAATAGGATTGTGGCCAAAATAGAAGTTCCTGTTCTCGTGGTGCATATGTTCTAGACAGGCATTACTATGAGTTAACATTTACTAAGCATTTCCTGCCTGCCAAGTACTGTCCAAAAGCTTTATGTATTCTCTCATGCAATCTTCACAAAAAGACTTTAAATAGGTATAATAATATTATCCCAATGTTACTGTTGAGGACGCAGAGAAGTTAAGAAACTTGTCCAAGCTTACCCAGCTTGTGGGTGGTGGAGCTGGAATTCAAAGCTGGGAGATCATGGCTTCCAGAGTGAGTCTTAACCTCTACAGTTAGCATTTCAAGAATTTTTAAATGCCTTTTCAGTCTTCCTTTTAGAAAACGAAATAAAAAGAAATTCTAAATGTCCATTCTCCTTCCATCCCTTTGCTATTTATTGACCGAAGACTTAATTATTTGGCATAAACATGTAAGAATAGTGGACATTTTGAAAAGTGAGAGTAGGGTTAAAATGAAAGATAATATGATCTTTAAAAAAAAAAGTAAAGAGGAGATAACGGTAATATCAGATATCAAAATGCATTTAGAATTATAGTGATTAAAATATAAGGCATGGTGACTATAGTTAATAATGCTCTACTGTATATTCAAAAGTTGCTAAGAGAGTAGATCTTAAAAGTTCTCATCACAAGAAAAAGAATTTGGGCCTTCCCTGGTGCTTCCAATGCAGAGGGTATGGGTTCGATTCCTGGTCAGGGAACTAAGATCCCACATGTCGAGGGGCGCGGCCCACAAAAAAGGAAAAGAATTTGTAACTACGTGTGGTGATGGATAACTAAACTTATTGTGGTGATTGTTTTGCAATATATATAAATATTGAATCATTAGATTCTACACCTGAAACGATTATAATGTATGTCAATTATATCCCAATTTAAAAAAAACAAGAAAGAAAAAAATATCTATTTAGTGTAAGCACAGATTTGGGTCCTTCTGCTGCCATTTTCCTCCTCTCCCAGACCCAAGGATTGGTAGGAAAAATGAGAAGGAATTCCCATTTAGGTAAAAGGAATCATAAACAAATAAATACAAAGTCTGCAGCTGTCCGCATTCACTCAGTATTTCCCAATTATAAACCAGCTGTCCTCACATCAGATCCCAGAGAACTGAGAGGGAGTTGGATCCCATCTTAAGAAAATTACTGACAAACTGATTTTTTTTTATATAGTGAGAACTTTAAAATTTTGCATAAATGAAATAAACACATTTTTAATTATTTGATTTGCACATTAAATTTCATGGATATATAGTGTGTATTTCACCAAACTGGCAACTCAGAAGTATTAAATATAAAACTCTTGGGACTTCCTTGGTGGTCCAGTGGTAAAGAATCCACCTTCCAGTGCACGGGATGTGGGTTCAATCCCTGGTCGGGGAACTAAGATCCCATATGCCACAGGGCAACTAAGTCCATGCGCCACAACTACTGAGCCTGAATGCCGCAAGCTACAGAGCCCATGCACTACAGAGCCCACATGCCACAACTAGAGAAGAAAACCCACTCTCCACAACTAGAAAGGAGCCCACGCGCTGCAGCTAAAACCATCCCGCCTGCCCTGCATGCTGCAACAAAGACCTGACACAGCCAAAAATAAAGATAGATAAATAAATAAATAAAAATAAATATTAAAAAAAAAAAACCCCAAAACCTCTTGAATGCCATATTAACTTTCCTGATTCTGAGAAAGAGGTTCTAGAATGGAAGTCCCTCATAGTCCTCTACCAAACTTGTCCTGCTATTTAAAAATTATAAATTTAGGGCTTCCCTGGTGGCACAGTGGCTGAGTCCGCCTGCCGATGCAGGGGACGCAGGTTCGTGCCCCGGTCCGGGAGGATCCCACGTGCCGCGGAGCGGCTGGGCCCGTGAGCCATGGCTGCTGAGCCTGTGCGTCTGGAGCCTGTGCTCCGCAACAGGAGAGGCCACAACAGTGAGAGGCCCGCGTACCGCAAAAATAAATAAATAAATAAATAAATAATTATAAATTTAATATAAAAGTTATCAGTTAAAAATAGATTAAGTAAAATAAAGTTAGGCAACTTTACTACCCAATGGCCATATTCCTCCCACTTAAGGACTCTAAGCTGAGCATTACGTTATTTAGAAAGTTATCCTAACAAGGAAAGACAACTGCTGGCTGCCTTATGAAGGACAGATTGGAAAGGGACAAAGCTGGAGTCAGGAGAGCAGTCCAAGTTGGAGATGATGGAGCAGTAATTGAGGAACTGGAGAGAAAGAGACAAATTCAAGAGATTTTAAAAAGTCTTGATAGGATTTTACTAACTGAGAATAGAAGACAGAAAGAGAGGATTTGAGTGAAGGAGCTGAGGATCAGACTCAGATATCTGGCTTGTGTGCTTGGGTGGGTCATGGGATCATCAGACAAAATAAGAGCCCAGGAGGAGCAGGTGCTGGGGAGTGGGCGGGGGGGAAGACGAGGACTTTGAATTGGGACATGTTGAATTTGATGTGTCCGTGTGACCCACAAGTAGAAATGTCCATTAGGGAGTTACTGTCGTAGGGCCCAGAAGAGCTCTGGGATGCCTGGGATATCTAGGCAGAAAATTTAGGGAACTATCAGATGGTAGGTGGAATTGGAAGTATGAGTTGGTCAGGATCACCAAGGGAGAGTGTGAATGAATTGAAGAGGAAGGGTGAGGGTGGAGCCCTAGAGAATGTAAGCATTTAAAGGGTTAGGAGTTGTAGACCGAGAAGAAATCATCAGAGGTAAGCAGGAGACCAGGAGAAAGTGATGTCCCAGTTACCAAAGAAGAAGGGACTTCAGAAAGAAATGTGGTCAATGGTCAATGACACAGAGACAGCGTGTATATCAAAGACTAAGAATGATACAGACTAAGGTGATACAGATGTCACATCTGCCATCTGCGGGGGTAGCTTCCCAATTCAAGTGGGGTTGGAAGCCAGATTGAAGTGGGTAAAGTAGTGAACCAGAGGGTAGTAAAGAGGCAGTGATGGTTCCATAGACTGATCTTTGCAGAAGGTTGTCTGTGAATGGAAAGAGAGTTTGTGTAGAAGACAGAAGGCCTTTTTTTCTCCTTAAAGATAAAAAGCTTGGGCTTGTTCATAGGCTAAGGGAAGAAAGCAGTAGGGAGGGAGAGATTGAGGATACAGCATAAAACGGATACATGAAAAGACTGAAACATTAAAGGAGATAAGAAAAGTTGGTATCCTGAGCAGCTTTGAGTAAGTGGTTAGATACTCTCTCAAATGAGATGGAAGGAGGGAAGGACAGGTGTAAATGAAGATAAATCTGTAGTTGGGTAGAAGAAGGGCAAGAGGTTGAGGGAGTTCCCATCTGCGGATGATTTCTGGGGAACGGTCATGAGGAGAGTGGTAAAGATTTAGAAACACTGTTTAGAAATTTAGGTTTGAGGTGGCTGTTTAAAGACACATGGGATGACTGCACAGCAGTGCAGAGGATTTGTCTGTGGTTGTAGGTCACAAACTTATAGTTGCGCTGATTTGCAATGGATAATACTGATTGCCTAGTCACAGAGGCATGTAAGATCAGACTGGAATTCCAACCAGATTGATACAGGCAGTGGAGTTATAGTCTTTTTTTTTTTTTTTTTTTTTTTTCAGTATGCAGGCCTCTCACTGCTGCGGCCTCTCCCATTGCGGAGCACAGGCTCCGGACGCGCAGGCTCAGTGGCCATGGCTCACGGGCCCAGCCGCTCCACGACATGTGGGATCTTCCTGGACCGGGGCACGAACCCATGTCCCCTGCATCGGCAGGCGGACTGTCAACCACTGCACCACCAGGGAAACCCTCTCCAAAGCTTGTGATAAAAGTCTGCACACACCTCCCACGTGGTAGTAGGTTAAAAGCAAAGTGCTTCTAGGATGGTAGGTTGCCACAGTTGATGATGTCAGGTGGTAGGTGATCCAGGCCACTTTCCTATGTGGATGAGATAAATTACATGCACAGAGAATGTGATTGTTTTCCAGGGTCAACTGGGTAACCAGACAGTATTGCCAGAAAGCTAGGCCTTTTTGGCCAATGATAGGTGTTCCAGGGCAGG
The DNA here is from genome assembly GCF_951394435.1 of Stenella coeruleoalba. Lineage (NCBI taxonomy): Eukaryota > Metazoa > Chordata > Mammalia > Artiodactyla > Delphinidae > Stenella > Stenella coeruleoalba. Next base: position 16,007,923 of record NC_137164.1, read on the forward strand.
TTATAGTTTCTCCCACTGTGCATGGAGTCACTTTAGAAAAAATAGAACCACACCTCCCCATGTCTCCCCACATCTCATCATACCTGACCACACCTCCCCATGTCTCCCCACGTCTCACCATACCTGACCACACCTCACCACGCCTCCCCACACCTCATCTCATAATAGCTCACTACCCTCACCTCTCCCCACACCACCAGGAGAAGGCTGCCTCATGCTGAGATGGGCACTTGGAAGTGAGTTCTGCAGCACTCAGGCAAGCTGTGGAGCCAACAGGCAGGAAGAGAATGGAAGCAACCCCAGTAACAGCAGTCAAACGCGGGCACAGAGTACACCCTTATAGGAAAAGATGCAGGACCAAGTGTATGCCAGAGGGAGGGACCAAAAAGCAGGATGGATAAAACAGGAAAGGAAGGGGAGGGGAAAATAAAGAAACAAAGTGAATTTGTAAAAAAACTTTACCCTAAGGTCAAGAACACCTTGGTGCTAGTGGCAGGAACTGACACCCTGCCTCTCTGGGTGGGTGTTTACGTTCTCTTAAGGCACCAACCAAGAAGGATAGAGTTACTGCAAGTACTGCAATGGCTTTAATGATACCTATGTCAAAGAAGTAATCTAAGAGGATAAAATGAAAAACAAAGGACTTGGGACTTTAAGTAGTGGAGTCATATATTTTAACTAGTTGGATATATTTCATTTAATAAGTTGGTTATAATTCTTTCCCTATTATATTAAGTTGTTTTTAAGGAGTCCCTTTTCCTTTTAAAACTTTTCCACTTAAGAATACTAACACATTGTTGCTTGATTCTGAAATATCTGACTCCAGATGGATTCTACAAACCCTCCTTGCAATCATTGATCTGGTTCCAGATGGAGAGGAGATGACTGAGTGGATTTACCTGTGCTCCTGGAAACCTGGGCAGAGAGAAGAATGGAATGAAAGCTGCTGAATTAAACTCAGAATAGGGATGATTTATAAGAGTATCTTCTGTTGTGGAATAGATACGTAAGGGGAAATCTATTTTGTGTTGTCAAACAAATTAGTAATTAAAACTGATTCCTGGTCATTGATTTTTGATTCCATGTTCTTTTCAGTTGATATTAGTTATAATTTTTAGAAGAACAATCAAGATTGAGTGCTTACTATGATAGTTATCTTAGACTTTTAGAGAGATGTTACTTTGGAAATCTAGTCGAGATTTCCTTTAAAAGCAACCCTTTTAAAGGAAGTCGAGAGAGGGGACTCTCTGTGGTGGCAGGAGCAGGACCAAAACCTGGGCATTCTGATTTCATTATATCAACATTTGATGCTGCTGTGGCTGGGTCCCCCCAAAAAACAGGCTCTGAGACAGATCTGCATGTAAGAAATATATTGGGCAGTGCCCTGGGGACTAGCACAGAGGAGGGCAGAGAGAGGAGTGACTTAAAATGCAAAGGTAAGTGGTTCCCCAGGTTGTCTGAAGCTGGGATGGTCCTTCTGAGTTATCCTGCCTCAAGGCCAAGGCCTGGAGCCTCTAATACTTGCTCTCTCATCAACCAGTCATTGGATAAATGCTGTGTTCAGGGAGGGAGCATGACCTTGGGGGGATGGCAGTCTTTGGCTGAGGGCAATCCTGGGAGGAGTACTTCACTGAAGGCTGGGGGTCACCATCACTCCCAGAATCTGGGGAATACACTGAAGAAGAGCACACCCCAGCCCTCACCATAAAAACCAACACTAGCTTGGTAAAGATGCTTTCACATACGTCCACTTGACTTCCCCCACTGGTCAACAAGACCCCTGTTGATAGATCCCTGATTTAAATCGGGCTCAAAAGAAGCATAACATGGATCATACTGCTATGACCCCATCAGGAGCTCAAGAATATGTACTGATAGACAAAAATCAAAGAAATTAATTATCATATTAACTGCAGTTTGAAGAGAGCAACTTACATAATGACATTTTTTTTTTCTGCATGAAAGCTATACTTTGAAATTAGGAAAGTAGTTTATCATATTAAATACATCATAATCTTATTATTAGAAAATCTCTTTGCTTTTTGATTGGCTGTTAACCTACATGATTTGGTGGGGAGTGGAAAAAAGAAAAGAAATTAGAAACCAACATGTTATGTTCAGATAAAAGAACATGAGGGTGAGCCTGAAGATATAACTTTCATGAAAGCCTTCCCTGTTGTTCTAATTAATTGCACAGAAGCCTGAGAGGGAAGACCCTGCGAATTTCTAAGTTAGCCTGATATCCTTTCTCATTTGGATTACCAAGGGTGATAAATGAATAAATCAATATCCCCGAGGCATACACTTAAAAACGCTAAACTTTTTATCTCCCTAATAGTTTCTTTTTTCATTAAGAAATAGGATTAAAGAAAATCTGCACATTTAAAGTAGGATGAAGACTTGAAGTCGGAAGGCTATAACACGAAAATATAAGACATGCTTGTCACAGTAAAAATGTGGGTTTGTATTGAATAGCTCAGGTGTTCTTCTCCCATCTGGAAGATCATTTGTGCCAAAGCTCTGTTTACGGTACATATATACCACTGTCTGTGGGCACAAGATAACTTTGATCTAAGGAAAAGAGATCTCCAGGTTTTAAATAGGGCTCCAAACCAGAAGCAAACTTCAAGAATAACAGTAACAACAGAAGAATCCAAACATCTCAAATAGCATTGAAAACTGTAATGAAAGGCTTTTTGTGTCACGGAAGCATCCCCTTGGCAGGCCCAGCTGCAGCTGTTGGGGAACATTCTAAAATGGCAGATGTGACAAAGTGTGGTGGTACCCCTCTTCCAGAGGGCAGGACATCTTGTCTCAGTTACAGGCTCAGGATGAATGTGGTAAAGCAAGGGGCTGCCTCTTCTACTTGAATCCTGACTTCTCAAAATGCCAAACGATCAACTAGTTGAAGCTTCAGCTGAGTTTTAAGGATGTTATATACAGAAAAAAAAATTATTTGGATACATTGAGTCAGAGCTCAAGACAATTTTCATAGAATTTAATAATTTATTTTTTCTTTCATGAATAGTTTGCTAAACAATTTGTGATGCAAAGAAAAGGCAGTGCCTTCCCAAGCAGCACTATGAGGTCGGGGAGAACACGATGACCTGGAGGGACCTTTGCTGGAATTCCAGAACCAGTGGAATTTCAGAAGTGGAATACCATTGTTAGCATGTGCTCTAGCAATGCTGAAATTAGGCAAATAAATACCCTTACCGCATGTTCCCAAACCACCACCTTTACCCGCATTGTGAAGTCACATTCAGAATTTTCTTGCTTCCATTCTCTTGAATGAGAGTTGCCTTCACCCTAGTCCCCAATATCTTTCCTGGAACCACATGATTATCTTGTCTACAAGTTATTATGGTGTCATGTAGATAGATGGAGCATGCTCAGATTCCCTTCCCTGCCCCCCACAAAAAGAACCCCAAAATCCTTTAAAAATAAATAAGAAACCTTTTAAAAAAAGAATGCTGCCGGGGGACTCTCTACTTGGCTCTGCTACTTTGGAAACGTAGACCTTGATTCAAATTTATTGCCCACCTTGGCCAGGTATGTGTGTAGTGTGTATATATATAAAACAATACCAGAGGGGTTTGAGGGGTTTGTTAACTTGGAATTTATAAAGAGCACAGCAAATTTTGTTGACAGTGAAATTATTTCTCTGGAACTAGAACAATTTTGTATAGAAATAGATAATTTGCTTTGTATCAATGCTTTTTTTCCCCCAAACAAATTAAAAGGTTTCTGATATCATTCTCCAGATCTTTTTAGTGAGATCTCTTAGGATGACTTTTTTTTTTTTTAAGTTTGCTTGCCAAACCTTACATATGTGGTGAAAACCTTCAATCAACAGCATCTTCAACAGCTCTCAAGCTATGCGGAGACCTGACCACAGGTCTCTATACCAGCCTCTTTCCTCTGCCTACCACAGTCTGGGGACTCTTCCTGGTCTCCACTTTTTTTTTTGCGGTACGCGGGCCTCTCACTGCTGTGGCCTCTCCCGCTGTGGGGCACAGGCTCCGGACGCGCAGGCTCAGCGGCCATGGCTCACGGGCCCAGCCGCTCCGTGGCATGTGGGATCCTCCTGGACCGGGGCACGAACCCGTGTCGCCTGCATCGGCAGGCGGACTCTCAACCACTGCGCCACCAGGGAAGCCCTGGTCTCTACTTTTATTGTAACCTGGTTCTTGCTCTCTGTGCACCGCTTTGAATCTGATACCTGAAACTGCCCTTTCTCCCCAAGTTCACTATTGTCTGAGTCAGAGACTTTATTTCCTTTTTTCTGTCCCCCACTGCTAAGGTTCCTGCTCCCACACACAGCTCTTTATCTCTATACCCTAATCAAAGTCATACTGGATTCTCCACTTGCAAGAAAGATATTCTATTAGGTTATGGGTTAATGACCAGTGTATCGCATGCCTTTTGATAGTGGGAAGCTATGATTCACATATCTCATGGTGCTCTGGTCTGAGCGGGTCTCAACTACTGTCTATATAATTAAAGCTTGGCCAATACTGAGAAAAAACGTTTAAAAATACTGAGAAAAAACACTGTAGAGGAGTGTATGGACCATATCCCGTTAGCCAAAGGATTTCTGTGCAAAGCAATGTGACATAAATTTAGGGGTAGAAGAGGCTGTCTCCCTACTGAGTCAATAAAAGATTTTCCAGGGTGTCCCAAGAGGGAGTACTTTCTTACTCTGTTTGCCCTTATAGTCATAGTTGACTTCTCCGGTGGGTGGGGGGCCGTTATCCACAAAGACCTCTGTATGTATCAATACATCAGACAAGATGCTAATTTATCCTGACCCAGCCCACCTTAACAATCCTGATATCTACTATTCATTTTATTTGTTTCTCTACCTGTTTAGGGGATGCTGTTTAAATTCATCCAAGTCCAGACTTCCCTGGTGGCGCAGTGGTTAAGAATCTGCCTGCCAATGCAGGGGACACGGGTTCAAGCCCTGGTCCGGGTAGATCCCACATGCCGCGGAGCAACTAAGCCCGTGCGCCACAACTACTGAGCCTGCGCTCCAGAGCCCGTGAGCCACAACTACTGAAGCCCGTGTACCTAGAGCCCATGCTCTGCAACAAGAGAAGCCACCGCAATGAGAAGCCTGCACACCGCAACGAGAAGCCCACGCACCGCAACAAGGAGTAGCCCCCCGCTTGCTGCAAGTAGAGAAAGCCCACGCACAGCAATGAAGACCCAACACAGCCAAAAATATATAAATAAATTAATTTTAAAAGAAAGAGTAAAGTAACTTAAAAAAAAATTCATCCAAGTCCACATTTACCCATATACTATCTCTTCTTCACAGAATATTGAATAGCATATTTGAAGAGCATTCCTTTACTTCTGTCTGGTACATCTACTGCCCCACCACAAAATTCACATACGATTCCACCTGCCACCTTATTCCATCAAAGCTGTGGCTTTGACTCCTGCCACTTTCCTACATGCTCAGCTCTGAGCTCCTGCACATAAACTAGGACAAAAAATTTGCTCCATTATTCTGCACACTGTTGCTCACACCCATCTAGTCTGTCCTCTGTTGAAGACCTTTACTTTTTGCCCAGTTCTTGCTTTCCATAGACCTCCTTGAACTTGACTATCAAACTGTTTCTTGCTTCCCACATCTGACCTCAGCCAGGACTTCCTTCACCTTTGCTCTGTGTCCCATGGCTCCAGGGGGAAATCTATCTTGATGCATTTAACGAACGCTTTAGACTGAACTACTCATTCCCTTTGCAAATGCTATTTCTTCTGCCTAGAACACTCTCCTTGTCACTGTTTTCCCAGAGAATATGAGTATATGTAACCTCGTACCCCAACCATGTTACTGCCCATTCTGAGCTAACTCTATAATATACCTTGAAATTACTTCTAGTGGTTACCACACTATATAAAAAGTATTTGTTTACATGTCTGCTTCTCCACTGTACTTGGTTTTCTTGACATCGGGACCTTTGTCATTTCCGATCCCCAATTCCTTGCATAGTGCTTAGAACATAATAGGCCTTCATTCATTTACTCATTCTTTTTTTTTAAACTATTTTAAAAAATTAATTAATTAGATTGCGCCAGGTCTTAGTTGCAGCAGGCGGGCTCCTTAGTTGTGGCATGCAAACTCATAGTTGAAGCATGCATGTGGGGTCTAGTTCCCTGACCAGGGATGGAAGCTGGGTCCCCTGTATCAGGAGGGCGGAGTCCCTAACAACTTCGCCATGGGGGAAGTACCCATTTACTCATTCTTAAGGCAAACATTAATTGAGTTGAGGACCTATTGTATTCCTCCTCTCATGGAGCATAGAGGACTTCACTGGAAGCTGTGGAAGCAGCAAGAGCTGTTTGTTATGTAAATCAACTTGCATTACAACTTGACTTGCTCACCTTTCTTTTCATTTTGTGATCAATCATTGCTCTTCAAAACAGCCCTGATGGAGTCTTAATTTGAATTCTGTGGGTTTTTTTTTTTTTTTTTTTTTTTTTGCAGTACGCGGGCCTGTCACTGTTGTGGCCTCTCTCGTTGCGGAGCACAGGCTCTGGACGCGCAGGCTCAGCGGCCATGGCTCACGGGCCTAGCCGCTCCGCGGCATGTGGGATCCTCCCCGACCGGGTCACGAACCCACGTCCCCTGCATCAGCAGGCGGACTCTCAACCACTGCGCCACCAGGGAAGCCCAGAATTCTGTGGGTTTTGATTCCTGTGTTTGCTTTGACTCTTTCCTTTCTTTAAAAAACATTCCAAATGGTCAGTGACAGGCATTTTCCTGTGTACCTGAAGATAGTGATTCAGTCATTTTATCTCAACTTTTGCTTTTTAGCTCTGAAAAACCTATTTGGTCATAATCATCCAGGATTTCTTTTTAAATTACTTTTAAAAAAATTAAAGTAAATTAAGATTCAGGCATATAGTCATTTTTCCTGTGAATTTGGGTTTTATGTTTTTTTAAAAAAGTTGTTCTTGCCAGAACTGGTTTAGGGGACAGTCACTGTGGTGTGGTTTTGGGGAAAAAGGGCCTATAGGTTCAAGCACAGTTCAATGTGCCTAGCCACAGCCTCCTCTCTCTTCCCCCAGCCTTCAATTTTACTATTACAGCTACCCTGGGTTTAGTCCATGAAGACAGCCACTGTGAAATGCCTGGTTCCTCTGATGGGAAAGAAACTGGCCAAGTCTGTTTAGACTCTGATGACAATACCAAGAATTGTTTTAGCATAGTTTCTAATCAGGAGGCAAAAGGGGTTGCCTGGGCCTGAGGGAGGGGTGAGTGGAGAGGGGTAATTGTAAATGGGCCTGAGGGTGATGGAAACAATTGAAGTTGTTCAGTTATTGTAGTGATGGAAACAGTTGAAAACTGACTTACGGTTATGGTTGTACAACTTGGTAATTTATCAAAAAAAATGAATTTTGCACTTGAAATGGGTGAATTATATGACACATAAAATATGCATCAATAAAGATATATTAAAAAGAAAGAGGTACAGCTGTGTATTTAATATGCTACCATTTAAATGAAAAAGAGGGAAAACAAAAGAAGGGCAAAAGAGGCTGAATCTTTTTTTCTTATTATAGATTGTTAATTGATTATTTGCATGAACAGCTTCAGGTATTGAAACAGTGTTCTCTCTACAGCATTTGTTTCCTATCGAAATTACACTATTGAAAATTATACATTTCAAACTTTCATTATGAAAATTTCAAACATATAAAAATATTTGAGGGGGCTTCCCTGGTGGCGCAGTGGTTGAGAGTCTGCCTGCCGATGCACGGGACACGGGTTCGTGCCCCAGTCCGGGAAGATCCCACATGCCGCGGAGCGGCTCGTTCCGTGAGCCATGGCTGCTGAGCCTGCGCGTCCGGAGCCTGTGCTCTGCAACGGGAGAGGCCACAACAGTGAGAGGCCCGCGTATCGCAAAAAAAAAAAAAAAAAAAAAAAAAAAAAAAAAAAAAAATTGAGAATAGTATAATAAGCCTACCCATGTACCTATTTCTCAGTTTTAACAATTATCAATACTGCCAATCTTGTTTCATTTATTCCCCCACCAACATTTTTCCTGGAATAGTTTAAAGCAAATCCCAGATAACATTTTAATTTTTATTTATTTATTTTTTTGCGTTACGCGGGCCTCTCACTGTTGTGGCCTCGCTCGTTGCAGAGCACAGGCTCCAGACGCGCAGGCTCAGTGGCCATGGCTCACGGGCCCAGCCGCTCCGCGGCATGTGGGATCTTCCCGGACTGGGGCACGAACTCGTGTCCCCTGCACCGGCAGGCAGACTCTCAACCACTACGCCACCAGGGAAGCCCCCAGATAACATTTTTAACGATAAATTCTTCCATGTATCTACCTAATATTTAAGGACTTAAAAATACATAGCTAAGAACCCTGATTACCCCTAATAAAATGATTTTTTAAATGTTGTATAATAAAAAGTCAATGTTCAAATTCCCCTGATTGTGATGACGCTTTCTAACAGAGAGAAATCCTGATCCAAGCAAGGTCCATCTATTGCATTCAGTTTATATGGTCTTAAGTATTTTTTGTTTGTTTAATCCATAATAGTTCCTTGCCTTCCATTTAACCCCGTATCCTTGATTTAGTAAAAGTTTAAAATTCTAAAACAAATTCCAAACATTATAATTCCCCAACAGTCTAATTTTCAGTTTATGTTAAAATATACCTCATGTTTTTCAAAATGTCTTTTGCAGCATATTTGTGCAAACCAGAACCCAGTTAACACCCACACATATTTCAGGTATTAATTGTTTTAAGTCTTTTTGATTTAGCAGTTCTGACCTCACCACTTAATAAATTGCTTCTTGAAATGGACTCATTGCAAACTAAGACAGTTTCTGTGTGACCTAATCCTAAATTCTAAGTGAGCCCCGGATAATGGGCCCCTATTCTGATGAATACAAAAGAAAAAAATATTCATATCCCTCAAAGTCCTATCCCCGGAGAGGTCCCCGGTGCCACTTTCCCTTCCGGAGCCTCCATGCCACCCGCCCTCCAACAATCGACCAATCAGCCTGAAGCACAGCAGCCTACGTGACGCACTCGCGCCTGCGTCTTGCGTACAAACCGTCCTTTTCCTGCTGCAGGAGCGCGTAGCCGCGTTTTAAACTCCGGTGGTGCCAGAGGTGATTTTCCTCTGGCCCGGGGGCAGGAAGTGAGTGCCGCTGGCCTCGTGGCCCCTCTCGACGTCTGTTTCTCCGTCAGCTGAGGTCTGGGGAGCACGGTGTGCCTCCATCCTGCGGCCGGGACAGGCCTCTCCGGGTTGTGCAGAGGGCCTTTCTCCCAGCGCCTCTCATTTCTCTTCAGTTCCTCGGCGTTTTTGGAGGCTGCGCGCATCTCCGGTGAGAGCACTGAGGAAAACGTGAAAACGCCGGTGGGGCCCAGGAGAATTAGAAGAAAGGTGGGAGTTTACTGATGTTTTATCAAAAGAGGCTGAATCTTAATGCAGTGGTGCACAAGAATAATGTTTTTTAGTGAAAGTGGTTACCTCTCTTTATAGTTGGGCTTTCACACTTATTCTGTACTTCAGTGTAGCCTTAGTGTTGAAATACCAAAAATATGGGCCGCCAGGGCAGGGGTTGTCTGTGGAGAGAAGAGGCAAAGGCGTCCGTTTTCTCCGCGGCTGGAGGCTTTGGGGGCTGACTCTCCCCTAAGAGGCCTTGAACCGTGCGTGGAGCCGTGTTGCAGGCAATCTGATTTCTTGTGTGACCCAGCTACGGCTCCATGTGGCACACTGAATGGGAAGGCGCGGGACTGTGCTGGGGTTATCAGGTGGGCAGCATTCCACGTGGGTGGAAAGGCTGCTGGCGCAGGCGCTCCGTACGGCCAGGTGCCGGTGTGTGTGTGTGTGTGTGCGCGCGCGCGTGTGTGCGCGTGTGTGTGTGAAATGTGCATGTGTGGAGAGAGGGCGCGGAAAAGAACAGCTAGACCGGAAGATGGCGTGCGGAAGACACAGTGCATTAAAGTGTGTGCGTGTGTGTAAGAGACACAAATACACGCGCGAAAGAGAGAGAATTCCTGTGATCACCAGACATCACTAGCTTATGGCTACGAAGCAGCTTCCTGTGCCCAGTATTTTCTCCAGAAGTGCTCCATGACTTTATTCTGAGGTGGACACAGCCGTATAGAAATGTGCTAAGACCAGGCCGTCTGAAGAGCGCCGCTGGCAAACCGGGCAGGAAAAGGAGGCAGGGCACCATGCTGCCCTTGTTGAGCTGCTCTCCTGGGATTTCTTCCTGGACTTTGGTGAACCAGGCTCCAAAGGCCCGGTGGAAAGGGGTGGCAAGTGGATGAGCCTGGGGAAGAGATGTGGTACTTTAAGAATTTGTTCGATTATTATTATTTGCAGAGGTTGAATTTATCCCACATTTTTGTTTCCTGGAGCACAAACATATCCCTTTTTTAAAAGTCACCAGGGAAGGATTGGCAGCCCTTACCCCGTCTTTATCCTGGAGGCCTGAGTGCAGACCTGTTGAGCCCCTGGCCAGAGTCAAGACCATTCACTCCCAGAGCCAGGGCTAAACACGTCATTACTGAAAGTAATTTTGTGGAAAGGCTTTTCTGGTTTTCTTTTCATATGTATGTGCTCATATAAGTTCACTATTACTTGGGGGAGGGGAACCAAGAAAACCCAAAGGATTAGTCCCTTAGACTTTGGCATTTTTATTTATACTTTGTTTTCAGCCAGTTCCATCTTACTGAGGGATCTACCCTTATTTCACATGGTGTTTTCCTTCCTATAAACTGCAGGACCTGAATTTAGCATTGATTTTTTTAAAAAGGCTGGTTTTTTTGCAGATTATAAGCCTAAATGCAGTATTTAATGTCAGGTATGCAGAGTGAGTTGTGTAGTATCTCCCCCAATTCATGTCCATCCAGAACCTGTCAGTGTGATCTCATTTGGAAACAGGGTCTTTGCAGATTGAATTAGTTAAGATGAGGTCATACTGGATTAAGCTGGGCCCTACATCTGATGACCAGAGTCTTTATAAGAGAAAAGAGAGGGAGATTCAGATACAGAGACACCAAAACACACATGGGGAAAAAGACCACATGAAGATGGAGGCAGAGATTTGGGTGATGTGGCTACAATTTAAGGAACGCCAAGGATTGCTGCCACCACCAGAAGCGGGGAGAGGGGCATGGGACAGATTCTCCATGAGAGGTTCCAGAAGAAACCAACGCTGCTGACACCTTGATTTCAGACCCTTAGCCTCCAGAAACATGAGAGAATACATTACGTTTGTTTTAAGCCACCAGTTTGTGGTAACTGGTTACAACAGCCCTAGGAAGCCAATAGAGCATGTGTTCCAAGCTTTTACTCCACAGCAGCTCTGCCAGTACAGCAGCATGAGAGATTCTGGTCAAGTGTAAAGCAGCTCGTACTGCTGCTCTGCTCAGAGTAGAGGGCGAAGTCTATGGAATGGTCGACAAGCTCTGCGTGATCTGTACTGCATCTTTCTCACCCCAGTTCATCTCGTCCTTGCCACACCGCCGTTCTTGGTGTTTTCCAACACGCCTCTGTACTTTCTGTCATTCTGGGATGTTGGTTTGCTGACATACACATGGCTCCCTCCTTTACTTCCGTCAGGTCTTTCTTTACTCCTCTGGCATCTTCTTAGTGAGACGTCCACTGATGTCTCTATTGAAAATCACCACGTATTCTTTAGCCCCTTGCTGCCTTATTTTTCTCCTTATCACTGTCTAGCATATCATATATTTTACTTATTTCATTTGTCATCTGTCTTCCTCCAGTAGAGGATCAGCTGTCTGAGGACAGGAAGTTTTGTCTGTTTTGTTTACCACCATACCCCTTGTGCCTGTGTGCCCAACACATAGTTGGTATTCAGTGAATATTTGTTGAATGAGCAGTTGCATACGTTGGTGTGTTGTTGCTCTTTCTTGTATATATATGAAAGCACCTAATTTCTGAGTACCTTGCTTATGAACGGCTGGCAAAGCTGGCAGAACTTACATTACTGTTACCGATTCTGGACTTCCCCCCAAAGCTGGACATTTGGCAGCCAGGGCGGGGAGCACCATGTGTTCCTGGGCCCATGCTGTGGAGCCGGGAACACCAAGCCCAGAGAGTCCACGTGGTTCTTGGAGGTTAGTGTTGTAGTCTGCTCAGGCTGCCATAACAAAATACCATAGACTGGGTTGCTTATACAGCACACATTTATTTTCTCATAGTTCTGGAGGCTGCAAGTCCAAGCAGAGTCAGGTTCTAGTGAGAAACATCCCAGCTTACAGGTGTCTGCCTTCCTGCTATGTCCTCCCATGGCAGAGAGAGAGAGCTCTGGTGTCTGTTCCTCTTCTTATAATCTAGTTCTGTGGGATCAGAGATGGTGACCTCATTTAACCCTTAATCACCTCCTCAAAGCCCTATGTCCAACACAGTCACATGGGGCCTAGGGGCCCCTTGGCCTCAACATATGAATTTGGGGAGGACACAATTCAGTATGTCCTGTCAGTGCCACATCCAGCAATACGGGGCTAAGTTGGTTGTTGTGTAGTAACATTCTATAATCTTTTGTCTAACAAAAGTGGCTAAAGAATTCCAAATACTAAATCCTTTCAAGTAATATAGACTATATCTCATTCATATTTTGGCAACTGCCTGAATATAGAAATATAGATGATTGATAACATAGACAGAGCCCCTGTACCGTGTTATTTAACTCATGCTTGGCGTTTTGTGGTGAGTGGTTGACACGCAATCTAGGGTACATAGGGTTACAAATGAATCTTGATTCTCCTTTTCTACTCAAAGACCACCTGCTCTTAGGAGGTGTGTAGTTAACAAGGCCGGTGTCAAAGGTTCAGTCTCTCCTGAGCTTCCCTCCCAGCATGACCCTCCTGAGCTTCCTTCCCAGCATGACCCCGTCTGAACGCTTTCAGTACGTCACAGCAGATGTCTCAGATATGTGTCACCTGTCACATGGCGGTTGGGCAAGAGGGTGTGGATGAATCACTGCCAACCTTCCCCACTATTAGAACAATTTAAAGCACATGCCCTGTAGTCTGTGGATTGATGGTACAAGTTTCTTAATAATAATGAGAAGAGTGGACTTTAAGACAAGGAAGCAGTTTTTTTTTTCTTTTAATAAATTTATTTAATTAATTTATTTTTGGCTGCATTGGGTCTTTGTTGCTGTACACGAGCTTTCTCTAGTTGCGGCGAGTGGGGGGCTAGTCTTTGTTGCGGTGCACAGGCTTCTCATTGCAGTGGCTTCTCATTGTGGAGCACCTGCTCTAGGCGCGCGGGCTTCAGTAGTTGTAGCACACAGGCTCAGTAGTTGTGGCTCGTGAGCTCTAGACCACAGGTTCAGTAGTTGTGGCACATGGGCTTAGTTGCTCTGTGGCATGTGGGATCTTCCCGGACCAGGGCTCGAACCTGTGTCCCCTGCATTGGCAGGCAGATTCTTAACCACTGCGCCACCAGGAAAGCCCAAGGAAGCAGTTTTGCCTCATCAAAGTTATGTGATCTTGGGAAAATTATTATCCTCTTTAGACCTTGGTTTTCTCAATTTAAAAATATAAGAATTGGGGCAAGTTCCTCCCAACTCTAATATTCTGAGGCCTAAAAATGGCACATTTATAAAACCTATAAATCAGAGAGAAAAGGAGAGAACCACTAGCCAAAATAGAGTGAATTGTAAGGTGCCCATTTTGGAGAAAGAAACAGGAGGAGAGGCCTCATCCTCAGGGCAGAACTGAGAGGACCATTTATGGTGGGCTCTGTTCCTCCTCTGCCTCTGGAATGCTCTGCTGCCACCTACCCTGCTGTAGGGGATGCTGGAGGCAGTGGAACTTCATGCACCTGCAGAGAGCAGTGGAGTGTCTGAAAATTTCTAGAAATCAAAATAAAAATTCTGAGTGGTTTGAGCACCATATAAATTTAATGAAGAAAGAAATGTGTGCCTTCTGAGAAATTCCCAAGAACCTCTTGCCTGCCGTTTTACAAGATCACCATGGCCACAGGGGCCCTGCCTTGAGGGTAGGTCTGCGGTGGCTCTAGGACCTTCCTTCTTTGGTTTGGTGTGTTCTGAGGACCGTAGGAAAGTGTGCCTTGGGTTGTAGCTGTATGAACACATTTGCCACATTTTCCTACATCCCAGGGAATGAAAATTGAAAATAGTCACCTGAAAATTGATTGTAATTTTTGTTTTTTATTTAAAATGAAGTTAAAAATTTTTTTTTTAATTTCCAAAAGGCTGGCTTTGAAGCCACTGGTTCTCTTGCATGGTGATATCAGTGGTTCTGACCCTAGCTGCAACTTAGAATTACCTGGGGGTGGATTTAAAATACAATCTAAAAAACAAAGCAAACCAACAAACAAAACAAAATGAAAACAGACTCACAGATGCAGAGAACAAATGGGTGTTCGCCAGAGGGGAGAGGGGTGGGAGGTGGGCAAAATAAGTGAAGGGGAATAAGGGGTACAACCTCCAGTTATAAAATGAAGAAGCCAAGGGCATGTGATACACAGCATAAGGAATATGGTCAATAATATTGTAATGACTTGTATGAGGACAGATGGTTCCTAGACTCATCATGGTGCTCATTTCATAATACATGCAAATGTCAACTTGCTATGTAGTACATTTGAAACTAACATAATATTGCATGGAAACTATATTTCAATTTTTAAAAATAATAAAATAAAATACATATGCCCAGGCCCCACTTGCAGAGTTTCAGATTTGGTAGATTTTGAGATGGGGCCCAGCATATGTATATTGAAACAGCTCTGCAAGGTTGAAAACAATGGTACAAATGATGATACTACAGAGACAGTTATAGTAAGGAGCTCACAGAAAACACAAATGGGTCAACTCTGTAAAAATCCAGCTTTTATTTGTCATCTTTGTCGACATATCTACATGGTATGAATTGATTCTGCCTGGCATAATCTTCAGTTGAAAAGTTGATGTAAAACAAAACTTGAAACATTTTTATAAGTAAAACAAACTCCTAATACAGTTGTTTTCATTTTTCCATTTTATCATCCCAATACAGTTGTTTTCATTTTTCCATTTTATCATCTAGTCTTTCGCATGCTCATCTGCTTTTACACCTTTATAATCACAGTACCATTTGAAAAAATACTGCCTTTTAATTTCAGGTTTGTCAAAAATATTTTTGACATTTCTGAAGTCTTCATGATTCTGGCTTTTAGTGATCACATAATAGGACATGTTGTTGATGCACTATACTTTTCTAAATCATTTTCCTGTTGTAGAAACTTAGGTTGCTCCTAGATTTTGGCTGTTATATATAGCCTTGCAATACATGTCTTCGTGCATCTAGACTTCACCTTCTGTGGAATTAGCTTCTTTGGATACGTTCCCATGAGTAGGATTGCTAGGTCAAAGTGACAGAACATTTATTGGCTCTTGCTACATACTGCAAGAAATGCAATTTAAAAATGCCATAGATGGGGACTTCTCTGGTGGTCCAGTGGGTAGGACTCCGCACTCCCAATGCACGGGGCCTGGGTTCAATCCCTGGTCGGGGAACTATATCCCACATGCCTGGTGCAACTAGGAAGTCCGCATGGCACAACTAAGAAGTCCACATGCCACAACTAAACATGCCACAACAAAGATCCTACATGCCGCAACTAAGACCCAGTGCAGCCTAAATAAATAAATATTTAAAAAAATACTATGGATGTATATTTTAATGCATAGCAAATTGGTCTTATTACAGTGGTTCAGGCTCCCAAGGGCTAGATGGGGGTTGAGTTCACTCCAATACAAGGAATATAAGTGACATCTCTGTAGGAAGGCAAATACAGGCAGGTATGACTTCCAACAAAGTTTTAGTCAGTTGTGCATATGAGTCAATGGAAATGGTCTGATTTCCATAGGGCTTTTGGGGGATTCTCACAACTGTTTCATCTTAATCAAACAAGACTGTAAATTTGCAGATTCATTTGAATGGTTATTCTCTACACTATGGATCAATGTATTCCTCATGGTTATTTTAAGAA
Organism: Stenella coeruleoalba; assembly: GCF_951394435.1. Lineage (NCBI taxonomy): Eukaryota > Metazoa > Chordata > Mammalia > Artiodactyla > Delphinidae > Stenella > Stenella coeruleoalba. The sequence continues at coordinate 16,023,940 of NC_137164.1, forward strand.
AAGAGAAATAGTTACTTGCTTTTGTGTCATTTGGAATCTAAAACCAAATTAATGAAGTTAATAAAAAAGTGCAAGATCTTCAGCTTTACATATCAAATTAAGGAGAACTGAAGTACAAGAAATACCACTTTTAAGAATAAAAAACTGGAGGAAGAGCTTCAAGATGGCGGAGGAGTAAGATATGGAGATCACCTTCTTCCCCACAAATACATCAAAAATACATCTACATGTGGAACAACTCCTACAGAACACCTACTGAACGCTGGCAGAAGACCTCAGACTTCCCAAAAAGCAAGAAACTCCCTGTTTCTTGGGTAGGGCAAAAGAAAAAAGAAAAAACAGAGACCAAGAATAGGGATGGGACCTGCATCTCTGGGAGGGAGCTGTGAAGGAGGAAAAGTTTCCACACACTAGGAAGCCCCTTCACGGCAGGGATGGCAGGTGGGCAGGGGGTGAAGCTTCGGAGCCATGGAGGAGAGCACAGCAACAGGGGTGCGGAGGGCAAAGCGGAGAGATTCCCACACGGAGGATCGGTGCCGACCAGCACTCACCAGCCCAAGAGGCTTGTCTGCTCACCTGCCAGGGCAGGTGGGGGCTGGGAGCTGAGGCTCAGGCTTCGGAGTTCAGATCCCAGGGAGAGAACTGGGGTTGGCTGCGTGAACACAGCCTGAAGGGGGCTGGTGCGCCACAGCTAGCTGGGAGGGAGTCCAGAAAAAGTCTGGACCTGCCTAAGAGGCAAGAGACCACTGTTTTGAGGTGCATGAGGAGAGGGGATTCAGAGCACTGCCTAAATGAGCTTCAGGGATGGGCATGAGCTGTGGCTATTAGCGCAGATACCAGAGACAGGCATGAACCACTTAGGCTGCTGCTGCAGTCACGAAGAGTCCTGTGTGCAAGGCCAGGTCACTATCCACACCTCCTGGGAGCCTGTGCAGCCTGGCATTGCCAGCGTCCCATGATACAGGGGCAACTTCCCCAGGAGAACACACAGCACACTTCAAGCTGTTGCAACGTCACACCGACCTCTGCCGCTGCAGGCTCACCCCACATTCCGTACCCCTCCCTCCCCCTGACTTGAGTGAGCCAGAGCCCCCTAATCAGCTGTTCCTTTAACCACCTTCTGTCTGGGAAGGAACAAATGCCCTCAGGCGACCTACATGCATAAATCCAAAGCTGAACCCTGGGAGCTGTGCGAACAAAGAAGAGAAAGGGAAATCTCTTCCAGCAGCCTCAGGAGCAGTGGATTAAAACTCCACAATCAACCTGATGTACCTTGCATCTGTGGAATACTTGAATAGACAACGAATCATCCCAAAATTGACACAGTGGACTTTGGGAACAACTGTAGACTTTGGGTTTGCTGTATGTGATGCATTAGTTTCTGATTTTTATGTTTATCTTAGTATAATTTTTAGCGCTTCTTATCATTGGTGGATTTGATTATTGGTTTTGTTGCTTTCTCCTTTTTTTTTTTTAAGAAGATGTTGGGGGTAGGAGTTTATTAATTTATTCATTTATTTTTGCTGTGTTGGGTCTTCATTTCTGTGCGAGGGCTATCTCTAGTTGTGGCAAGCGGGGGCCACTCTTCATTGCAGTGCACGGGCCTCTCACTATTGCGGCCTTTCTTGTTGCGAATCACAGGCACCAGACGCGCAGGCTCAGTAGTTGTGGCTCATGGGCCCAGTTGTTCTGCGGCATATGGGATCCTTCCAGACCAGGGCTCAAGTCCGTGTCCCCTGCATTAGCAGTCACCAGGGAAGCCCTCTCCTTTTTTTAATTACATTTTTTATCTTAATAATATTAAATTTTTTTAAATTTAATAGCTTTATTTTATTTAATTTATTTATTTTTCTTTCTTTCTTTCTTTTTTTTCCTCCATTTTCTTCTGAGCCATGTGCCTGAGAAGGTCTTGGTGCTCCGGCTGGGTGTCAGGCCTGAGCCTCTAAGGTGGGAGAGCTGAGTTCAGGACATTGGTCCACCAGAGACCTCTAATCGGCAAGAGGTCTCCCAGAGATCTCCGTCTCAACGCTAAGACCTAGCTCCACTCAATGACCAACAAGCTCCAGTGCTGGACACCCCATGCCAAACAACTAGCAAGACAGAAACACAACCCCACCATTAGCAGAGAGGCTGCCTAAAATCATAATAAGTTCACAGACACCCCAAAACACACCACTGGATGTGGTTCTGCCCACCAGAAAGACAAGATCCAGCCTCATCCACCAGAACACAGGCACCAGTCACCTCCACCAGGAAGCCTACACAGCACTGAACCAACCTTACCCACTTGGGGCAGACACCAGAAACAACAAGAACTGTGAACCTGCAGCCTGCGAAAAGTAGACTGGAAATGCAGTAAGTTAAGCAAAATGAGGAGACAGAGAATTACGCAGCAGATGAAGGAGCAAGGTAAAAACCCACCGGACCAAACAAATGAAGAGGAAATAGGCAGTCTACCTGAAAAAGAATTCAGAGTAGTGATAGTAAAGATGATCCAAAATCTTGGAAATAGAATGGAGAAAATACAAGAAACATTTAACAAGGAAGACCTAGAAGAATTAAAGAGCAAACAAACAATGATGAACAACTCAATAAAAGAAATTAAAAATTCTCTAGAAGGAATCAATAGCAGAATAACTGAGGTAGAAGAACAGATAAGTGACCTGGAAGATAAAATAGTGGAAATAACTACCACAGAGCAGAATAAAGAAAAAAGAATGAAAAGAATTGCGGACAGTCTCAGAGACCTCTGGGACAACATTAAATGCACCAACATTCGAATTATAAGGGTCCCAGAAGAAGAAGAGAAAAAGAAAGGGACTGAGAAAATATCTGAAGAGATTATCGTTGAAAACTTCCCTAATATGGGAAAGGAAATAGTCAATCAAGTCCAGGAAGCACAGAGAGTCCCATACAGGATAAATCCAAGGAGAAACATGGCAAGACACATACTAATCAAACTATCAAAAATTAAATACAAAGAAAAAATATTAAAAGCAGCAAGGGAAAAGCAACAAATAACATACAAAGGAATCCCCATAAGGTTAACAGCTGATCTTTCAACAGAAACTCTGCAAGCCAGAGGGGAGTGACAGGACATATTTAAAGTCATGAAAGGGAAAAACCTACAACCAAGATTACTCTACCCAGCAACGATCTCATTCAGATTTGACAGAGAAATTAAAAGCTTTACAGACAAGCAAAAGCTAAGAGAATTCAGCACTACCAAACCAGCTCTACAACAAATGCTAAAAGAACTTCTCTAAGTAGGAAACACAAGAGAAGAAAAGGACCTACAAAAACAAACCCAAACTATTAAGGGAATGGTAATAGAAACATACATATGGATAATTACCTTAAATGAAAATGGATTAAATGCTTCAACCAAAAGACATAGACTGGCTGAATGGATACAAAAACAAGACTCATATATATGCTGTCTACAAGAGAAACACTTCAGTCCTAGGGACACATGCAGACTGAAAGTGAGGGGATGGAAAAAGATATTCCATGCAAATGGAAATGAAAAGAAAGCTGGAGTAGCAAGTCTCATATCAGAAAAAACAGACTTTAAAATAAAGACTGTTACAAGAGACAAAGAAGGACACTACATAGTGATCAAGGGATCAATCCAAGAAGAAGATATAACAATTATAAATATATATGCACCCAAAATAGGAGCACTTCAATACATAAGGCAAATGCTAACAGCCATAAAAGGGGAAATTAACACAATCATAGTAGGGGACTTTAACACCCCGCTTTCACCAATGGACAGATCATCCAAAATGAAAAAAATAAGGAAACACAAGCTTTAAATGACGCATTAAACAAGGTGGACTTAATTGATATTTATAGGACATTCCATCCGAAAACAACAGAATACACTTTCATCTCAAGTGCTCATGGAACATCCTCCAGGATAGATCATATCTTGGGTCACAAATCAAGCCTTGGTAAATTTAAGAAAACTGAAATCGTATCTAGTATCTTTTCCAACCACAGTGCTATGAGACTAGATATTAATTAGAGAAAAATACTAAAAAATACAAACACATGGAGGCTAAACCATACACTACTAACTAACCAAGAGATCACTGAAGAAATCAAAGAGGAAATCAAAAAATACCTAGAAAAAAATGACAATGAAAACACGACGACCCAAAACCTATGGGATGCAGCAAAAGCAGTTCTAAGAGGGAAGTTTATAGCAATACAATCCTACCTCAAGAAACAAGAAGAATCTCAAATAAACAACCTAACCTTACACCTAAAGCAATTAGAGAAAGAAGAAGAAGAACAACAAAAAAAACCCAAAGTTAGCAGAAGGAAAGAAATAATAAAAAATCAGATCAGAAATAAGTGAAAAAGAAATGAAGGAAACAATAGCAAAGATCAATAAAACTAAGAGCTGGTTCTTTGAGAAGATAAACAAAATTGATGAAGCATTAGCCAGACTCATCAAGAAAAAAAGGGAAAAGACCCAAATCAATAGAATTAGAAATGAAAAAAGAGAAGTCACAACTGACACTGCAGAAACACAAAGGGTCATGAGATATTAGTACAACCAACTCTATGCCAACAAAATGGACAACCTGGAAGAAATGGACAAATTCTTCGAAAAGCACAACATTCCGAGACTGAACCAGGAAGAAATAGAAAATATAAAACGATCAGTCACAAGCAGTGAAATTGAAACTGTGATTAAAAATCTTCCAACAAACCAAAGCCCAGGACCAGATAGCTTCACAGGTGAATTCTATCAAACATTTAGAGACGAACTAACACCTATCCTTCTCAAACTCTTCCAAAATATAGCAGAGGGAGGAACATTCCCAAACTCATTTGACGAGGCCACCATCACCCTGATACCAAAACCAGACAAAGATGTCACAAAAAAAAATAGAACTACAGGCCAGTATCACTGATAAACATAAGTGCAAAAATCCTCAACAAAATACTAGCAAATAGAATCCAACAGCACATTAAAAGGATCATACACCATGATCAAGTGGGGTTTATCCTAGGAATGCAAGGATTCTTCAATATATGCAAATCAATCAATATGATAACACTGTATTAACAAACTGAAGAATAAAAACCATATGATCATCTCAATACATGCAGAATAAGCTTTCAACAAAATCCAACACCCATTTATGATAAAAACCCTCCAGAAAGTAGGCATAGAGGGAACTTACCTCAACATAATAAAGGCCATATATGACAAACCCACAGCCAACATCTTTCTCAGTGGTGAAAAACTGAAACCGTTTCCGCTAAGATTGGAAACAAGACAAGGTTGCCCAGTCTCACCACTATTATTCAACATATTTTTGGAAGTTTTAGCCACAGCAATCAGAGAAGAAAAAGAAATAAAAGGAATCCAAATTGGAAAGAAGAAGTAAAACTGTCACTGTTTGCAGATGACATCATACTGTACATAGAGAATCCAAAAGATGCTACCAGAAAAGTATTAGGGCTAATCAATGAAGTTGGTAAAGTCACAGGATACAAAATTAATGCACAGAAATCTCTTGCATTCCTATACACTAATGATGAAAAATCTGAAAGAGAAATTAAGGAAACACTCCCATTTACCATTTCAACAGAAAGAATAAAATACCTAGGAATAAAACTACCTAAGGAGACAAAAGACCTCTATGCAGAAAACTGTATGACACTGATGAAAATTAAAGATGATACAGATGGAGAGAGATACCATCTTCTTGGATTGGAAGAATCAATATTGTGAAAATGACTATACTACCCAAAACAATCTACAGATTCAGTGCAATCCCTATCAAACTACCAATGGCATTTTTCACAGAACTAGAACAAAAAATTTCACAATTTGTGTGAAAGCACAAAAGAAACCCAATAGCCAAAGCAATCTTGAGAAAGAAAACCGGAGCTGGAGGAATCAGGCTCCCTGACTTCAGACTATACTACAAAGCTACAGTAATCAAGACAGTATGGTATTGGCACAAAAACAGAAATGTAGGTCAGTGGAACAGGATAGAAAGCCCAGAGATAAACCCATGCACATATGATCAGCTTATTTTTGATAAAGGAGGCAAGAATATACAGTGGAGAAAAGACATCCTCTTCAATAAATGGAGCTGGGAAAACTGGACAGCTACATGTAAAAGAATGAAATTAGAACACTCCCTAACACCATACATAAAAATAAACTCAAAATGGATTAAAGACCTAAATGTAAGGCCAGACACTATAAAACTCTTAGAGGAAAACATAGGCAGAACACTCTGACATAAATCACAGCAAGATCCTTTTTGATCCACCTCCTAGAGAAAGGGAAATAAAACCAAAAATAAACAAATGGGACCTAATGAAACTTAAAAACTTTTGCACAGCAAAGGAAACCATAAACAAAACAAAAAGACAACCCTCAGAATGGGAGAAGATATTTGCAAACGAAGCAACTGACAAAGGATTAATCTGCAAAATATACAAGCAGCTCATGCAGCTCAATATCAGACAAACAATCCAGTTAAAAAATGGGCAGAAGACCTAAATAGACATTTCACCAAGGAAGACATACAAATGGCCAACAAATACATGAAAGGATGCTCAACATCATTAATCATTAGAGAAATGCAAATGAAAACTACAATGAGGTATCACTTCACACCAGTCAGAATGGCCATGATCAAAAATCTACCAATAGTAAGTGCTGGAGAGGGTGTAGAGAAAAGAGAACCCTCTTGCACCGTTAGTGGGAATGCATATTGATGCAACCACTATGGAGAACAGTATGGAGGTTCCTTAAAAAACTAAAAATAGAACTACCATATGACCCACCAATCCCACTACTGGGCATATACCCTGAGAAAACCATAATTCAAAAAGAGTCATGTACCACAATGTTCATTGCAGCACTATTTACAATAGCCAGGACATGGAAGCAACCTACATGTCCATCAACAGATGAATGGATAAAGAAGATGTGGCATATATATACAAGGTAATATTACTCAGCCATAAAAAGAAACAAAATTGAGTTATTTGTAGCAAGGTGGATGGACCTAGGGTCTGTCATACAGAGTGAAGTAAGTCAGAAAGACAAAAACAAATACCATATGCTAACACATATATATGGAGTCTAAAAAAAAAAAAGTTCTGAAGAACCTAGGGGCAGGACAGGAATAAAGACACAGATGTAAAGAATGGACTTGAGGACAAGGGGAGGTGGAAGGCTAGGCTGGGACGAAGTGAGAGAGTGGCATGGACATATATACACTACCAAATGTAAAATAGATAGCTAGTGGGAAGAAGCCGCATAGCACAGGGAGATCAGCTCAGTGCCTTGTGATCACCTAGATAGGGAGGGTGGGAGGGAGACTCAAGAGGGAGCGTATATGGGGATATATGTATACCTATAGCTGATTCACTTTGTTACACTGTAGAAACTAACACAACATCGTAAAGCAATTATACTCCAATAAAGATGTTAAAGAAAAAAAGAATAAGAAACTGATATTATAGTCCATGATCAGTTTACTGCACACAATTTCCTACTTTTCATTCCTAATTTAACAATTCAAATATACAATAGTCAATATAATATCAATGTCCATTTAACAGTTGCCAACGCCAAAAAATTCGGAGCATATTTTTCAATCCCCCCAAACTTACATCTGTTTCCACAGCCCTCTGTGTGCTGTATCGTAGGCACTTTTTTCCTACAGGGTTAGATCTCTAAGGCTTGCACTAGGCACCAGCTGTCATTTCTCTGGAAGTTTTGATTATTCAGTCCTTTGCATCTAAGCAATCAATGTATAATCTCTTTCAAAATAAAAGCCCCTTTAGCTTTTTAAAATGTGCATATTTTTTATAATCACCTACCTTAAATCTCACACTCTGGCATCATGAATGCATTTTTATTTATAAAGGAAAATGTGAATGGTAAAGGCATCAGCCTACAATATCTAAAGAAATATAACTTTTAGACTGAAAAAGTGAGGCTGTATGAAGCCTGGAAACAGCATTGGAAAGGGGGTTGGGAGACTAGGGTCTAATCTGCCTCCATTTTTCACAGTTGGCCCTGACTGGCCCTTCAGGCCTCCTCTCTGGACCCACCAATTCACTTTCCCTTTTCCATACTTCCCTGGTGTAATACTCAATTCTCTGGCCTTTTATGACCATTCCACAAATTTGCAAAATGTTCTGCTCTTGCACATGCTGTTCCTTCTACTTGGAATACCCTTCACCATCTTCTTGGTCTGGAAAATTCCTGATCATCCTTCACAACTAAGTTTAACTGCCACTTCCACAGTTAACTCTTCCCTAACAACCAGCAATCTTTTCCCCCATCTTAGCTACAGTTACCCTCCCCCTGCCCCTAAAAACCCAAACAGACAAACCTGGCCTGGTTGCAGAAGGAAACTAATACTCTAAGGTACTTTTGTTCACTTATTCAAATATTTTATTGAATGCCTATTGCTCTAGATGCTTGGACAAACATTCCTTCATAGGGCTTTTAGCTAATGGAGATAAACAGACAATGAATCAAATAAGTACATTTTACATAGTATATTTAAAGTGATAAGTGCTCATGGAGAAAACAGAGTGGGAAGGGCAATAGAAAGTGTGTGTGGGGGGTGTGAGTTTTGGGCAGGGGGCTACAAATTGTTTACAGATTGAAATTGGGTAATCAGGGAGACTTCAGTGAGGAGAGGACACGGGAGCAAAGACTTGAAGGAGCGAGCAATGGGGATATCTGATGGAGAGAGCTCCAGGTAGAGGGAACAGCCAGTGCAAAGGCCCTGAGGCAGGAGCTTGCCAATAATATTTGAGGAACAGCAAGGAAGCCCATGTGCATGGAACAGAGTGAGCAGAAAGAACAGACTAGATCAGAAAGGTAATAGGGTAGAGATGGGGGCCAAGATTTTATGGGGTCCTGGAGGCCATTGTGAGGACTCTGGCTTTTACTAGGAGTGTGATAGGAAGTTTTTGGGTGATTTGATTGGAAAACTGACTTGATCTGAGTCACAATTTTAAAGCTTCCTCTGATTTATGGAATATGGACTGTTGGAGGACAAGGCAATAATCCAGACAAGAGAAGATTGTGGCTTGGACCAAGTTTGCACCAGGGGAGATGGTGAGAAGTGGTCAAATTCTGGATACATGCTGAGGGTAGAGTCAGTAGGATTTCATGATGGAGTAAACGAGAGAAAGAAATAAGCCAAAGATGACTCCAAGGTTTTTGGCCTGAGCAACTGGAAAGATGAAGATACTAATGAATTGCAATGATGAAGGTTGTGGAAGGAACAGATATGGAAGTGAAGATAAGAAATTTGGTTTTGGACATGTTCAGTTTGAGATGATAATTAGCCTTTAAAGGAGAAATGTCAGGTTGTCAGCTGGATTAGTGAGTCTGGAGTTTGGGAGAGACATCTGCTGTAGATAAAAATTTTGGAGTTATCAACATACAATTGATATGTAAAGCCATGACACTGAATGAGATCATGAAGGGAGTGGTTGTAGAAAGAAGACACAAGAGGTCCAAGCCTGAGCCCCAGGGTACTCCAGTGTAAAGTGATTAAGCATACGGGTCTGTTATAGCATGTTCACATTTTATTGTAATTGTTTACGCTTGTCTTAGACTGTCATTACACTGTGATCTCCTTCATGGAAAAGACTGAATTTTACTCATTTTTTAAAACAGTTTCATCTGAGGTATAATTTACGTACCATAATACTCACTTATTTTAAGTATGCAATTCAGTGATTTTTAGTGTTTACTCACTTTTATATCTTCAGTAACAGGTAAGCAATTTATAGATGTTTTTAGAATGAATGTTTATTTTAAAGTAAATTACTAAATAAATGAAAGTATGTGATCTTAGATGTCTGGATTTCACTTCTTTGTGTATAGAATGAGGGCACTGACTAGAGGATTTTTAATTCACTTTCAGCTTTGAAATTTAAATGTTCCATATGTTTGTTTTAGAGTCAAGGAATAAATCTCAGTGAGCTGCTCAGGTTTCCCCATTACTAGCTTTTATAATGGCATAAAGACCCAAAATGTTTTAGAAAATTTCTTAGCCCAATGAGAAATTGGTTTTGATTCAGTTGCATTAGATTATAACTTTTAAGATGTGGTTTAAAACTGAATATCTCACCACATGTCAGGAATGGTAGAGCAGAAACTTGGGATCTAGTATTTTTTATTTTATAATATATACAGATTTATACATACATTTATATGTATTTATATACAGGGCTCCTATATTTTAACATTAGAGTTAAATTAACATTTACTCTAAGTAGATTGATAAATTAAGGATTGTAATCCCTGGGGCAGTCACTAAAGAAATAATACCAAGAGATATAGCTAAAACGTCAATACAGGAATTGAAATGCTATAAATAGTTGTCTAACATAAAAGAAGGTAGGAAAGAAAGAACGGGGGAAAAACTGGTTGAGACAAATAGAAAGCAAATAGCAGAATGGTAGAGCAAAATCCAATGAGATCAACAATTATGTTAAATTTAAATTGATTAAGCACTCTGATAAAAAAGCAGAGATTGGGGTCTTCCCTGGTGGCACAGTGGTTAAGAATCTGCCTGCCAATGTAGGGGATATGGGTTTGAGCCCTGGTCCAGGAAGATCCCACATGCCGCAGAGCAACTAAGCCCATGCATGACAGCTAATGAGCCTGAGCTCTAGAGCCCGCAAGCTACAACTACTGAGCTCGCGTGCCACATCTACTGAAGCCTGCGCGCCTAGAGCCCATGCTCCACAACAAGAGAAGCCACCGCAATGAGAAGCCCACGCACCGCAACAAAGAGTAGCCCCCGCTCGCCACAACTAGAGAAAGCCTGCCGACAGCAACAAAGACCCAACACAGCCAAAAATAAATAAATAAATGAATTTATAAAGGGGGGAAAAAGCAGAGATTGTTAGACTGTCAGACTGAATTTAAAAAGCAAGACCCAATTATTTGCTGTCTGTAAGAGAGACACTTTAAATACAGAAACATAACTAGAATAAAAGTATCAAAAAATGTATATCTGGCAAACCATAAACCTAAGACAGCTAGTGTGGCTATATTAATAAAATAACAGAATTCAAGAAAAGTTTTATAAGAGGCAGAGAGGGACATTTCATAATGATATTATGCATTGCTGTGGTATATAATAATTATATATGTAGAACTTCAAAATACATGGAGCAAAAACTGATAGAACTGAAGAGAGAAATAGACAAATACATAAACATAGTTATAGATTTTTAAGTACTTTTCTAGTTATGAATAGAACAAACAACCAAAAAAATCAGTAAGTCTATAGAAGATTTGAAAAACATTATCAGCACTATAACTTAGCTGACATTTATAGAATAATGCACCCAACAGCTTCAAACTATACATTCTTTTCAAGTACATAAGGAATGTTCACCAAGACAGATCATATCCTGGGCCATGAAAGAAGTCTCAATAAATATCAAAAGACTGAAATCTTACAGAGTGTATTCTCTGATCACAATGGACTTTAATGAGAAATAATAACAATAAGATAAATAAAAAGCACCAAATATTCTGAAATTAAACAGCACATGTCTGAATAACCCATGAATTGAAGAAATCACAAGGGAAAGAAAATATTTTGAACTGAATGATAATGAAAACTCAACATATCAAAATTTCTTTGCTAAGCGGTACTTAGTGTGAAAAAAAAGGTCTAAAATCAATGATTAAAGTTTTGACCTTACAAAAATTTTAAAATAGTGTACACCTTAAATTTACACAATATGTCAATTATCTCAATAAAGCTGGGGAAAAAGAAATTAGAAAAATAAGAGCAAATTAAACTCACAGCGAGCAGTAAGAAAGAAAGAAGAAAGATAAGAGCAGAAATCAGTGAAACAGGGACCTCCCTGATGGTCCAGTGGCTAAGACTCCGCACTCCCAATGCAGCGGGCCCGGGTTCAGTCCCTGGTCAGGGAGCTAGATCCCACATGCCACAACTAAAAAAAGATCTTGCATGCCACAACTAAGACCCAACACAACCAAATAAGTAAATAAAAACAAAAGAAATCAATGAAACAAAAAGACAAAAACAGAATATTAAAGAAACCAAAAGTTGGTTCTTTGAAAAGATCAATGAAAAAAAGAGAAAGTACAAATTAACATTAGGAATAAAAGAGGGAGCACAACTATAGAGCCTACAGACATTAAAGGATAATAAGGAGATACCATAAACAAGTTATGTCTATAACTCTGACAACTTAGATGAAATAGACAACTTCCTTGAAAGACACAATTTGTCAAACTGACATACCAAGAAATAGAAAACCCAAATAATCTTATACCTACTAATGAAATTGAATTAGTAATTTAAAATCTTGCCTCAAAGAAGACTCCAGGCTCAGATGGCTTCACTGATGAATTTTATCAGGCACCTAAGGAAGAAATGATACAAATTTTCAAAAACTTTCAGGAAAGACAGAAGGAAGGAATGATTTCCTACTCATTTTATGAGGTCAGTACTAACTGGACACCAAAACCAAGCACAGACAAAGGAAAACTACAGACCTATATTCCTCATGCACATTGATGCAAAAATCCTTAACAAAATTTTGGCAAATCAAATTCAAGAAAAAAAGGATAATACATCATGAGCAAGGGGCTGGGGGGGGCGGTGAGGTGCCTAGGAATGCAAGTTTGGTTAACATCAATCAATGTAACTCAACATATCAAGAGTAAAGTTTTTCATGATAAAATCTCTCAATAAACTTGGAGTAAAAGATAACTCTCTCAACTTAATAAAGGACATCTTCAAAACAGAACAAAACAGGGCTTCCCTGGTGGCGCAGTGGTTGAGTCCACCTGCCGATGCGGGGGACACGGGTTCGTGCCCCGGTCCGGGAAGATCCCACATGCCGCGGGGCAGCTGGGCCCGTGAGCCATGGCCACTGAGCCTGCGCGTCCGGAGCCTGTGCTCCGCAACGGGAGAGGCCACAAGAGTGAGAGGCCCGCTTACCGAAAACAAACAAACAAAAAACCAGAACAAAACAAAACAAAGCAGTCTTAGGCTAAGATCATCCTTAATGTTGAAAGACTGAATGTTTTCTCCCTAACATTGAGAGTACAACATGCTTGTCCATTCTCACCATTTCTATTGAACATTGTATTGGAGATCCTGGCAGGACAGTGGGGATAGAAGGAAAGAAAGAAACAAGGCATTCATATTGAAAATGAAGGAATAAATTTGGCTTTATGCACAAATGAAATGATTGTATTCATAGAAAACCCTTGGAGAACCAAGAAAAAGCTACTCGAACTCATGAGTACTTAAGAGATATGGTTAATATACTAATGTCAATTGTATTTCTATACAATGAAATGAACAATTAGAAAAGTAAATTAAAATTCTGTTTTATCACATAAAAATTATAATATATACTTAGGCTGTCATCCAGGCTTTATTGTTCCATTTATAGAGCACAGGCAGAGTCAATTTAGCATAATTCTTAAGGGTTCTAAGATTTTCAAAATAGTAAATGAGTGACGGCTTCAACTTAAAGTCACCAGCTGCATTAGCCTCTAATGAGAAAGTCAGCCTGTCCTTTGAAGCAGGGGTCCCCAACCCCCAGGCCGAGGACTGGTACCGGTCCGTGGCCTGTTAGGAACCGTGCCACACAGCAGAAGGTGAGCAGTGGGTGAGCGAGTGAAGCTTCATTTGCTGCTCCTCTGGCCAGGGTTCGAACTTGGGCCCCCTGTATTGGGAGGGCAGAGTCTTAACCACTGCGCCATCAGGGAAGTCCCCATTTACTTATTCTTAAGGCAAATATTAATTCAGTGCCACAGCTACTGAAGCCCGCGCGCCTAGAGCCCGTGCTCCACAAGAAGAGAAGCCACCGCCATGACAGGCCTGCGCACCGCAACAAAGAGTAGCCCCCGCTCACCACAACTAGAGAAAGCCCTCGCAAAGCAACGAAGACCCAATGCAGCCAAAGATAAATAAACTTATTTAAAAAAACAACAACCTTCCCGGGACTTCCCTAGTGGCGCAGTGGATAAAGCTCTGTGCTTCCAATGCAGGGGGCCCGGGTTCGATCCCTGGTCCAGGAACTAGATCCCACATTCATGCCGCGACTAAGAGTTTGCATGCCACAACTAAGGAGCTTGTGTGCTGCAACTAAGGAGCTGGCGAGCCCCGGCTAAGGAGCCCGCCTGCCACAACTAAGACCCCACACAACCAAATAATAAATAAATAAATTTTTTTTTTAAAGAAAAAGAACTTTCCCTTTGCATTCACGACCTGGCTAACTGTTGGGGCAAGAGGCACAACTTTTGCCCTATCTCAGCTTTCGACATGCCTTCCTTGCTAAGATTAATCGTTTCTAGCTTCTGATTTAAAGTGAGAGACATGTAACTCTTCCTTTCACTTGAACACTTAGAGGCCACTGTAGGTCATTAATTGGTCTAATTTCAAAAATGTTGTGTCTCAAGGAATAGAGAGGCCTTGAGAAAAGGGGCGGGGGACTGACCCATCACAGGAGCAATCAGAACACACACATTTATCAATTGTTTGTCATCTTACATGGGTGCAGTTCATGGTGCCCCCAAACAATTACAGTAGTAACATCAAAGGATCACAGATAACCACACGAATATAATAATAATGAAAAAATTTGAAGTACTGTGAAAATTACCAAAATATGACACAGATACATGAAGTGAGCAAATGCTGTTCGAAAATGGTGCTGAGAGACTTGCTTGGTGCAGGGTTGCCACAAACCCTCAATTTGTAAAAAGCGCAAAATCTGAGAAGTGCTGTAAAGTGAAGCATAAAACGAGGTCTGCCTGTAGATAATTCAATAAACCCAGGTCATGTGTACCAGCTGATCTTCAAGGTCCCTGCCAGCACTACATTCTTAATCTCGTCTGCATCCAGGCCCATGGAAGAGTAAAGGAGATGAGTTTGTTAGTGGTGTTTTCATTGACTTCCTAAAAATTAGCATAATTGTCATGAAGTATTTTTGTCAGAGAGGAAGGGAATAATTATCTAGCATAATTTTTTTTTGCCAGAGAAAATTATGAATTAATAGTAAAATAGGCCAGAAAACTGAAGAAAGCGTATTTACTGCAGCGGCAGGAGGCCTGTAATTTTGGTAGGAAATGCTGAGTAAAGGGTGTGGTATGCAGCAGAAGGAAGTGAAAGTAAAGAAGAAGAAATGCGACATCCAACAAAATGAGGCTCTTATCACCATTCAAATTACTGATACAAATTAGGTAACTGTAAAAGTTAGATCCATTTATTTCCTAGTAAGGTATTGTCATAGGTATTATGAGTTATTTATAACAAATGAATAGATTCCCAAAATGCAATAAATAAGGGCATTTCCCTAGGCGCTTCTCTGATGGAACACATTGCCTGTTTCACAACAACCCCATGAGGTAGGTAGAGTGCTAATCCTTATCCTCCACACTTTACAGATGGGGAAACTGACAACAAAACACAAGGCATTCTGAATTTGGAAGCACGGTTGGCCTCATGGCTGTGGATAAGGGATCGTGGGCCTGTAATACCCAACTTGCTCAGTTGTGGTGAGAATTCCTGTGATAGTGTATGTAAATCCCCTGGCACACATTCAGTTCTCTATAATGGGTAGTTATTACTTAAAAGAACAATTGATTTTAACTGTTAAAATTAGTAAAGTGGTTTGGAAGAGGTAAGATTAGGAAGATCCTGGTTGGCAAGACTATTCAAGACAATGGAAACAACTTCAACAGAGTTAACTGTGTGACCGTGGAAGGCATATTCTGGGAATGTGAAATAGGGGGTGGCATTGGGTTCGAGGACTGTAGTGGAGATGAGGCCAGGAAGTTTGGCAGGGGCAGCAAACTGTGGACAGCTTCGATTACTTACATGCAACAGGAGGGAGACGGAAAGCCTTGTGGCTTTCCTTGTGGCTTTTCCCCACCCTATGTGGGGAGGGTGCTGAGGTTTGATAAGATCTTATCAGTGTTTTAGGCAAAGAACTCTAATGATAGTGTAGAGTATGGGCTGAGGTGGAGGGGCAGAGATAGAGGGACGAGCCAGGACATTCTTGTAAGGTTTGGATTGAGATTTAACGAAGGTCAGACATGGGGCTGCAGAGAAAACGGAACATTAGGAACACAAGGTACTCTCCACCGGGATATCGGGTGGGAGAGAGTAAAAGGGAGACGCTGGAGCTAGAACGTTTCTGATATTTCAAGCAGAAGTCAGTCATGTCTAGCCCAGTTATGACTTGTGATCGAGTACTTCAGTAAAAAGAAAGATTGGGTTTGTATGGAAGGATGAGTTCAATTAGGGACGTGTCGAGTCTGAGATGTTTACTGAACATCCAGTTGGAAATATGGGCCTGGGGCTTGGAAGATGAATCAGCTGAAGGCCGATAGCGAGTCAGCCCCTTAAAGATCACAGCTGAAACTGCCCAAACTGATGAAATCATTGAGGAAGGACATGTAGCATGAGACAAATACTATCAATATTAGTAACCATTACAAGGATCTTCTATGTGCTTAGGAGATTTCGACTGATAGGGGAAAGAGCAGCAAACAAAATTAAAACGTGGGCTTCCCTGGTAGTGCAGTGGTTAAGAATCCACCTGCCAATGCAGGGGACACGGGTTCGAGCCCTGGTCTGGGGAAGATCCCACATGCAGCGGAGCAATTAAGCCGTGTGCCACAACTACTGAGCCTGCGTTCTAGAGCCCGTGTGCCACAACTACTGAAGCCCGCAGGCCTAGAGCCCGTGCTCCACAACAAGAGAAGCCACCGCAGTGAGAAGCCCGCGCACTGCATCGAAGAGTAGCCCCTGCTCACCGCAATTAGAGAAAGCCCGCACGCAGCAACGAAGACCCAACGCAGCCAAGAATAAATAAAATAAATTAATTAAAAAAAATTAAAACGTGAGTGTAAGGCTGGGCTTTTACATGTATACTTTCATTAATTCTCTCAAGAACATTGTGAGGTAGGAAAAAAAGAGGGAAAAGGGGCAAATCCTTGCTAAGGTCCACACTTTCAGGGTGAAGGCAGAAGAGGAACTAGAAAAGGGAAGAAAGACCAAGGTTTTAAAAAGTTACATTAAACCTCCAACAGCCAACTTATCATCATAAGACAGAGATCCTGCCTCTAACATTCTTGGACTCGACGAGGATCAGGATGCACACATGAGAAGACGTGGAACAACCCGTGGGGACGTTTAGGAAGTGTCGAGTGCATGGGACAAGAAGTGCTATGTAATTGTGGATTGGGCTGGATTGAGCTGGTCCAGGAAGCTCTGAGAGGAGAAGACGTGTGCTGGATCTTGAAGGACAGCAGAGCTGAGATGAGTGAAGAGAGCAGAGCAATGCAGGTCAGGGGACCCATGGTCTTAGAGGTCAAGCATTTTCTCTTAACTCATATTTACAACTGAGGTATACCAGAAAGCCTCCTACAAACCAGAATACTTAACAGCCTGTCTCCATTTTAACTCTAGATTTCCCGCTTCCTCAGAGCAACAGGAGTACACTTATCTGTTCATCGCTTTTGATATTTGACAGCTGATCTTCCTTTTAAAACATCACATTTCAGTTTTACTTTCAATTTCCTTTTTAGTTCCAACATTTATTTACCTACCTGTGATTTTTCACTGTTATATCTCTTAATGTCAAATCGTGTGACATTTCTGAACTATTGACATTATGCCTAGAGATTTTTAAAGAACAGTTAATTTCCAGTTACTTCCACATTAATGATCTGAAAGTTGCTCCTCTCCCTACCCCCCAGCTGAGGAGGGACCCTGGAGCAAAGTCATATCCCAGACTGTAGTGGACATTTGCTACTCCTTGACTTCCCAGCACCCATTCACCCTCCTGTTCTTTTTTTTTTTTTTTTTTGCGGTACGTGGGCCTCTCACTGTTGTGGCCTCTCCCGCTGCGGAGCACAGGCTCCGGACGCGCAGGCTCAGCGGCCATGGCTCACAGGTCTAGCCGCTCCGCGGCATGTGGGATCTTCCCGGACCGGGGCACGAACCCGTGTCCCCTGCATCGGCAGGCGGACTCTCAACCACTGCGCCACCAGGGAAGCCTCCACCCTCCTGTTCTTAATTATGAATTCCTTGTTGGGAATTACTGCCTCTTTATTGTGACAGTGCCAGTGAGACTGTCAGTCAAGGAGCCCTTACCTTCTCCTTGCCAAGAGTAGTCATTGACTGAAGCTAGCCAATCAAATTTTACTTTAGGACAGTGCATCTTGAGCAGAGCAACTCAAGGACTGTTATGAAAGAAAAAAATATTGGAGTACGATTTTTTTCATCAGAGTTGCCCTGAGATCATTGATTACTTCCTACCACTTGGATGAGCCAGGGCTGCCCCGTTTCTGCCCTTTGTGAGCCTCCTTCTTCAGGTCCTTTTTCGATTATCTGAACTCTCTCACATCTTTCTAATAAATTATCTCAACTTAGAGTCAGTTTCTATTGTTTAAAACCATTAAACAAACAAACAAAAATGAACTAATTCTCTGACCCTATTAGAAAATCCAGTTTTCAATTGTCTGCCAAAGTTACATCCACTGATGTGGGGTGTCAGGAGTGATGGGGATGGGTAGGAAAGTATCAATATAATTAAGAGAGATTGTGACAAATGATACTTTGTCTTTTTTCTATTTCCGGTAATGAATCCCTGTCCACACAATTGCTCACAGAAGAAAATGGAGAATTATGCTTGATAGGCAGTCATGCTGTGCTGGATCCACTCTCCAGCCTCCTCCACTTGCTGTCTCCCCTAGGGGATGGTTTGAATAGAACAAGTCAAGAGTAATTAATTGAGTCAAGAGGCTCCTGTGTTCTCTGACTTCCTGGTTTAGCTTGGTCCTCCTCCTATCTTGAGAGTGAGGTCCGGGTGTGAGTTTTCTTAGCTCCCAGTTTAAGAGGTTGCCTCAGGCTGGCTGTGTCCAGCAGTGTGCTTGTAAATGTTTAACAACTGGCACTCTGAAAAAAAAAAGTTCTGGTTCATAGTATTCGCTGATTTCTCTGGTATATTACCAACCACAAACTATGTGGCTACCCATGTGACATCATGGAATGCAGAGCTGGGAAATGATGGTAGCAGTCAGCTCCTGCACGTCCTAGCACAGGGCTGGCTGTGTCGCCCGACAGAATAACACAGCTCCTCTCAAGGTGGCCGTGCTGTCTATGATTCTCTCACCTTCAGAGTTCCGGCAACCTGTCTGTCCTCTTGTCCTTTGGGCGTAGGGGTGATAACAGCTTCTACTGCTTCCAGCTCTGGACACTTGAATTATTCCTTTGTGGTCTTCCTCTTCCCTTCACACTTCTTTGTAAATTGTCCTTTTGTGAGAAAACAAACCAACTATTCATACACACACACTTCTCAAATTATCGTGATTTGAAAGTGCCGTCTTTTTCACAATGGGCACAGTGGTAACCAGCCTCCAAGGTGGCCCCTAACAGGCTCTGCCTTCTGGTGTTCACATCCTTGTGTAGTCCCCTCCCATGTGTATCAGACTTGGTCTGTGTTCACCGTAGAAGATGGCAGAAGTGATGGTGTGTCACTTCTGAGACTGGTCATGAAAAACACCGAAGCTTCCTTCTTGGTCACTTCGTGCTCTCTCTCTCCCTCTGATCATTCACTTTGGGGTGAGCCAGCCTTCACATCAAGCATTCCCCACATGGTAAGGAACTGAAGCCTGCAATCAACCATATGAGTGAGGTTGAAAGCAGATCCTCTAGCCCCAGTGAAAACTTAGAGGGTTGTAACACCTGCCAACAGCTTCACTTCAAGCTCATGAGAGACTGAGCCAGCACCACCCAGGTAACCTGTTCCCAGGTCTTTGACCTTTCAAGACACTGTGTGAGATAATAAATACTTGTTGCTTGGGGTAATTTGTCTTGCAGCAATAGATAACAATACAGGCACCTTGACGGACACACTCCCCCCGCTCTTACCCTTCATATCCAGGCAGTTGCCTCCTGAGTATCTGCTCACTCCTCTTCTCCACTGCCGTCATCCTAGTCCAAATCTGGACCCTGGTGATAGATTCCTAACTGACCTCCCCACTGACCACACTCCAGCAAGAATGATTAATGGAAATTCTCCTTATTAAAACACTTCCCTGGCAACCTGTTGCTCTTAGAATCAAGATAAAAATCTTTATATGGCCCACATGACCCTGGATCTCTTACCCTTCTTACCTTTATACTTTGTCTTCGGCCACCCTCACTCACACTCACCCACCCTCCGTGTTTCAACTTCATTGGTCTACACTGTATCCCTTCTAACTACCAAGGTTCTTCCCTGAATCAAGTATTTTAGGCAGGCAGCTTAAAACACTCCTTTCTGGCAAGCTTCTCCTACCTTCCCAATCAGCCCAAATCATCCTTCACGTCTCAAAGTGCAAGACTACTGTCACAGAACAGCCTTCCCGGTCCTCTACCGAGACTGGGCTTAGTCCACCGTTCTACCAGTATTTATTGGGCATCTGACACAGGCACTGTCTAGGAGTTTGGAATATATTAGAGAATACTTTCTACCATTTGTTTGTGATGTGTATCACAATTATAACTTAAATACATGACTAATGTCTGTCACCCTTACTAGATTATAAACATCATGTGGACAGACACCACTGTCTGCCTGTTTACCAATGCCTAGCTTAGAGTGGGTGCCTGATTAATATTTGTTGGAGAAATGAAATAAATGAGCTTTGGAGTCAGACAGACCTAAATTGAACACTTGATCTACTATTTACAAACAGCGTGATTGGGGCCGTTTCACCATGTAGCAAATGTGAATAAAGACAGTACCTATACCTCAGAGTGTTGATGTGAGGATGAAATCAGATGGTGCATGCCGGGTACTCAGAACACTGTCCGGGACTTAATAATACAATGCGAATGAGACATTTGATTATTAAAAATGAATTTGACCTCGCATTTATGTCGTTTTGAGACTGTCCATTTACTGCAGTCTACATTTTCCTAATCACGCCTTCCCTTCTTCTTCCCCAGAATTAGCCTCGTGTTGTTGTCGTTCAGCTCAGCTAAATGTTCTTGCTTCAGTCCCTTCAGGATTTCTCTGCAAACTTGAACTGATGCAGCATTTTTTTGTTTGCTATAAATTTCCCCACTTACAAGAAAGATTTTTAGCATGCATGTACATTTGGGAGAAAAGGGAAATGATACATATCCTTCAGGAGGAGTCTGTGTCAAGGAATTAGCAGTAATAAATAGCGTCGCTGTTATCTCAGAGAGCATAGCAGATACAAATCAGAGTAGAAGAAAAATAGGAAGTCACGTGGCCACAGCTTTTGACTATCCTGATCAGGATTATTGATAGCAAATCTTGGTGCATTTCTGTTGAAGATACTAAATGCACAGAAGAAATAACTTAAAACATACCCATCATAGGACACATGTCCATTCCTAGAGCCACAAGGTGAGACTGGGAATACCAATAGTTATATGAGCCAGGAGCTTGGGGATAGTAAAAGTAACCTCAGCAACCTATTTCATGGTTTAGAATCCCTTCCTGGTAGTTTCCTCTTTAAAGGGAGAGGTCAAGCTTTACCTATCAAATCACTCTCACCTCCAACGCTAAGCCTTGGCTCCACCCCAGAGTATATCCCTACTTCAGCTTCCAAATGCTAGAAGCACTGCCTTGAATTGAATGTGCTTGCTTTTTTAGCAGCATCTGCCAGCCCTATGACTCTTGCTGCAGAATCCTAAAAGCAGGGCCCATCACTTATCAGAAATCTGCCAGCCCTGGCTTTGCAATGCTGAAGGGTTTGGAAGCTTCTTGGGACAGCTCATTCTCAACGTATTCTCAGGATCAGAGAAGCTCTACTACAGGTCTGACCAGTGACCAAAGAAGTACTCAGAGACCACAGAAGCCTGCCTCACTATGATAAGGAGAGAAGGAACAGCCTCACATCCCAAAATCCAGCTGCTCTCAAAAACCTCAGTGCCTGTGCTTATTCACCACTTAGACATGTTTCCTAACTATCAGACTCCTTCTTTCTCTCTGGAAATCTAAAGCTTATCCCTGACAAGGCCACAAAACCCCGTCCTTAGATATTCTTCTACACTGCAAGGACATAAAATTTCAGAAACGTAACCAGTCTCCCTATACCCCTGCTTACCCCAGAATTACTGAAGTTTCCCTCTATAATTCTCATCACTAAAATTTTTCCATTTAAAAAGACCACTAAATCCTGAGATCATCTGTTTCTATGGGCTCCCAGCGTTGATTCAGGTAGATTTCTGGAATTGGATATTCTTGTCCTGGAAGTCTTCTTTAAGCTAGAAAAATCAGTGTTTAAGATAGCTCTGAACATCGAGAAGCTTATGAGAAGCTGGGCTACCAACAATGGCTGGCCACTGACCTCCTGGAGAGCACTAAGTGTTCCAGACAGTCAAGGAGCAGGGATTCTTTCGTACCCTAGAGCGTTTGACCAAGACTGCTACTTGTGTCCGTCTTGAGAGGATCAAGAATCAGGGATGCTTCCCTTTTATCTATGTGTGTGCTCACTTTCTTCATGCATCAATCAGCAACTTTATCAAGAAGTATGCTCTTGGTTTTAGGCCTAGGTACAGCTTAGTTTGATTAGCAAAGGTCCCTTTTAGTCAGTTGCACAGCAGTTTCTGGGTAGGAGTCCAAGAACTAGGTAGAGTTATGGCTGAAATTAAATTTTGCTGTTGATACAATAAAAGGAGCTATTGATTGGGGATAGGACAACGTCAGTGTTCCCATACTCCCAGTTACCACTTACTGTTAATATTAGGGTTTAGTGAGTTTATCAGTTGGGGTCCCAACAGGAAACAAGTAGAACACTCAAATTAGGATAACTTAGAAAGGTTTATAAGAGGCTAATTACAAAACTGCAGGCAGAATTAAGGGAACCAAAAGGGATAGGATGAATTCAGAAATGACAGCAGCTGAGCAATTATCACTCCTGGGCCCAAAGGGAAAAGGTGAGGGGAAGTTATGGAGCCTGGAAGGAGAGTCATGCACAGCAGGTGCTGTGAGAGGAGCAATGAGGAGGGTAGGTTGCGGACAGTCCAAGGCAACCTCTCCCTCTTCTCCCACCTTTGGACCTCCTGCCAGACTCCCCTTTGACTAAACACATCCTAAAGCCAAAGGCATGGGGCCATATGGGGCAGCCTTGGGACTGGGAGCAGAATGTAGGAGGGTGGAGAGGGAATCTGGAGGAACCAGTATAAGTTATCTGACACCCCTGGTTTTCCAAAGCACAATAGGACCTCCTTCTTACCCCTCTAATCAACCTATCCATGTCTCTTCTTCTCCAGGTTATTCTCAAACCTGGCCATCTCTCCAGGTTTCATCCTCAAAGGGCTTCCTGCAGGCCTCTTCCTCCGTAGGTTAAATAACTCTCACCACTCTGCACACTCCCTAGGAATGTAGCCCTACCTTCAACCTAATCCAACTTCCTGCTGTATAACTTGACCCAGATGGCCACTGGTACTATAAAATCAACAGATCCCCAACCAAACCCATAATCTTCCACAACCTCAGCTCCAAACTGGTTCCTCTTCCTCCTAGCTCATACTACTTGGGTGGGTAGTACCATCATTCTCCCAATGACTCAATCTTGCAAGCTCAGCCATGCTTATCTGTGCCTTCCCTTTCCCCTCCTCCACTGGTTGTTTGCAAAGTCCTCTACCTTCTTCTTCCAGTGTGCTTTTCTAGTGTGTGTCCAATCTCATGACTAGGTCCTAGTTATGGGCCTTTACTTTTTACCTGGACTATTGTAATATTCTTAAATGTTACCCTAGCTCCAGTCAGCTCTGTACCTAATCCAATGCACAAATAGTTAAGTTTGTTGCACCAAGTTGCTTCACTTATACGGACATAATCTTTGCCTCTGTCCTCCTTGACATTTGAGGGGAGAGAACAATCTGTAAGATAAATCTTCCTAAAGCAGTGCTTGTAGTAGGGCATGAAGCACATATGACAACATGAGGCCCAGAGAAACTGCTTGTCTATATAACCCGCCTGGAAGACCCAGTGATCTAAGAAGCCTTTGATGACTCTCCTTTACTTTCCTGGTTAGGAGAGCATATGCATTACAGCTTGCCATTCTAGGGTATTTCCACCACGTGTTCCTAATTCATCTGTTTAGGCCTTTATTCTGCAACTAGCCCATACACGGCCTATTCTGGGATACAACTTGTAATCATCCCCATTCGTGTCTTTGCACATATTTTCTCTTAACTGGAATTGGCCTTCCCTCCTTTGATTCCCCAAGATCTACTTGTTCAACATCTGTCCACCTTTCAGAGAATATGCCATCGTACTTTTCCTTTAGACTCTCTTTTACAAAGTCCCTTCCAAAGCCTTTCTGGATTTCCCCGACCGAATAGGGTCTTTCTCTCTTTTAAGTCTCTAAAAAAACTTTCCGCACTCTTACTTTACCCTGGTCTCTCAAGTATTTGTTACCCTGCTCATGGCTATTTGTATACTTGTCTTAGCCCCTTATTATACTATAAGCTTCTTACACGCATGGCCTATGCCACCTTCTTCAATTTTATATTTCCTATAGTATTAATGTAGTGAATTTCACAGAAATATTCTTAATTTCATAACTATTATTAAATTTTGACTTATGATACTTTTTTTCTCTAGAAAGAACTGACTATCCCCATACTTTTTCAATATAACTGTATATCTCTCATGTGTAGTTCTCTTGGCAGGAAGGGGTGAAGTTTCATTTGTTATCGTTGATTTCGTGCCTGCTAAGATGATGGTGTTTGCAAGAGCATGTCTCATTCCTCTGATTCCTTACCATTCTCCTTGTTAAATTGGTGAGAGATAAAGACCAACTGGTCTAGTCTATTTTGTAAGTGAATTCTTTTTTGCAGTTAGATTGTGTGTGCAGTATACCTTGAAGAAATAAACAAATGATTGATGGAATGCATGCATAACATGACTGCTACTAGGCATACCTTCTGTCTCACTGGATGTATTTCTGTTCAAATTCTACCTCTGCTACTACTGAGCTGAGAGACCTTGGGAAAGTCATTTAATTTCTCTGAACCTTAGAGAGTATGGTTTTCAAACTTTCCTTTTAAGTTGAGGAACTCTTTTATCAAATGAAATCTTACTCAGACATGCACTATGTAAAACTGATGAAATCAGAGTCAGAAGTAGTTTGGCTGAAAATTGGGGAAGCAGCTTTGGGGACTGAGGTGTGAAAACCAATAGACAAGGTGAATTGAAAGTCCATCCCACATTGAACTCCTTCATTAACCACTATAATCAAAGAATAGTCAGGGCTAGAAGATTCAAGCCAGTACTGACTGGTAGGGGTTTCTAAAATTCGAATTGATTGAGAACATTAAAAATGAGAAGCAGAAACAACTTCACACCCATTAGTATGGTTATCTAAAAAAAAAAAAAAACAAAACCCAGAAAATTACAAATGTTGACATGGGTGTGGAGAAATTGGAATCTTGTGCATTGCTCATGGGAATATGAAATGGTACAGCTGCTATGGAAAACAGTATGGTGGTTCCTCAAAAAATTAAACATAGAATTACTACATAATCCAGCAATTCTAAGTACATACCCAAAAGAATTGAAAGTAGGGCCTTGGACAGATATTTGTATACCCATGTTCATAGCAGCAAAATGTTCTATATAGCCAAAAGATGGAAGCGACCCGAGTATCCAGCGACAGACGAGTGGATAAACAAAATGCGGTCTATACATACAATTGAATATTATTCAGCTTTAAAAAGGAATGAAATTCTGAAACACGTTACAACATGGATGAACCTTGAAATAAGCCAGACACAAACAAATATTGTATGATTCCATACTTCATATTTATTTGAGGTACATAATGTAGTCAAATTCATAGAGACAGAAAGTAGAATAGTAGTTACCAAGGGCTGGGAGGAGGGAGTAATGGGGAATTAGTGTTTAATGCATACAGTGTTTTAGTTTTGGATGGTAAAAAGTTCTGGAGATGGAGAGTGGTGATAGTTGCACAGCAATGAGATTGTACTTATTGCCACTGAATTATACACTTAAAATGGTTAAAACAGTAAATTTTATATTATGTATATTTTAGCAAAGTAAAAAAAAAAAAAATACCCCCTAGGATGAGAGACAGAAATAGAATGTATTTATCAGTTTTGGAATTACTGAAGTATAGAGAAAATCTACATATTGCATATGGTACCCAAAATGAACTTCAAGACATCTAATAACAAAGGAGTTCTTCATTTTAGTATATGGAATTTCCTGAATGCTGATCTCAGGCTAAAGTCCATACTCACTGGAGAAAGACCTGCACAGCATTAAATCAGTGGTCCATCCCAATGACTTTTAGGATCAGCTAGGTTGTTCCCTATTTATGACAGTGGTCTCTGAAGCCTAAGTCTCCAGTTCTTAGTTTCTATCAGAAGCCAGGAGAGAGCCTCAAGAACAAAACTGGGGTCTATGACCACACACCAGCACACAATCAAGCTGGCATAGGAAAGAATCTGGGAGTCCAGAGTTGGCTCTGGTAGCCCTGTGTCAAACCACAGAGGGAAACAGTCCCAGGAGCTCTGACTGGGGCAGTGTTCAGCTACTGTTGGCCACAATGTAAGGGAGTAATGTTGAGGTCACAACTTGGAGCCAGGGCTGGCACCTCCCAGGGACAGCATAGACTGGGTCCATAGGTTACAACCTGTCCTTTGTACCTAAGCTACTTCTAAAAAATCTTACCGCTAGATAATTAACAGGCTTTCTTGTCATCTGCTATATATTAGTTTGGCTGTCCTAACAAACAATATTAAAGCATAAATTTAGACAGTTCAAGGCCAATACGGCAGCTTTAAAATAGCCAGACCCAAATTCTTTTCTTTTTCTTTTTTTTTTTTGTTTGTCTGTGTTGGGTCTTCGTTGCTGTGCACGGGCTTTCTCTAGTTGTGGCGAGCGGGGGCTACTCATTGTTGTGGTGTGTGGGCTTCTCATTGCAGTGGCTTCTCTTGTTGTGGAGCACGGGCCCTAGACCACGCAGGCTTCAGTAGTTGTGGCTCGAGGGCTCTAGAGCCCAGGCTCAGTAGTTGCGGTGCACGGGCTTAGTTGCTCCGTGGCATGTGGGATCTTCCCGTACCAGGGATCGAACCTGTGTCCCCTGCATTGGCAGGCGGATTCTTTACCACTGCGCCACCAGGGAAGTCCCCAGACCCAAGCTTTTGCTGTCTTATTTTCTCTACTATCTTAGGGTGTGGTCCTTATCAAGATCCAAGATGTCTATTTAGCAGCAAAATGGAGAAGAGGGGTTGGAAGACATGCTTTTTTTGTTTAAAGTTACAGCCCCAAAGTTACATACATCCCTCTGCTGCCATCCCAAGAAAACAGAACACTCAGATGCCAAGGAAGCTGGGTGATAGAATCAATTCTGAGTGTCTGTGTGTCCAACTAAAATCACAGGGTTCACTTACTGAAGTAAAAAAGTTGGACCTCCCAGACCTGATCATTCCATCTACTTAACATATTGGTGACTGCTTGCACTCTACCATCCGGGTAGATGCCCTGGATCTTGAGTATTGAGCCCAATCAGCAATCTCTGTCTTGGACGGATCTTTTGGTTGTGGGTCTGCCTTACATTTATATCCTCATGGGCTCTTTCTTAGAATCACAGATTGGTTATGCTCTGAGATTCAGTTACCACCTAACCCTGCAGATCTGTCTTCATTCTTGAGCTTGATAGGACATCATATGGCTCATTTCATTGCCACACAAGCCTTCCCTGGAGATCAGCAGAATTAAGTACAATTTTTACACTCAGCTATGTGTTTTGCAATGAGCATGTATATTCCCTATACATCAGTAAGAAAATTACTGTCCTTATTTTACCATGAGGTAATAGAGGCTCAGAGATGTTAAGTAGCTTTTCCTAGCACACTCAGTGGCAGAAGTGGGATAGCATACTTTCTTATAGAGAAATTATGCCACTGGAGGGTTTTGAGCAGAGTTGTGTCGGGATGTGACTTCCATTTTAAAAACGCCACTCTGCTGTGTCCAGGAGAGTGAGGTGGGGGAAGGGTGGAAGCATGGACAGCAGTGAGGAGGCCACTACCACAGTGCAGGAAGAGTTGGTGGTGGCTCGGAGCAGGATGGAAGCAGAGAGATTGGGGTGAGCATTTGGATGTTATTTGGAAAATAGACCCGATTTGTTGATGGTTTGCGTGTGATATGTAAGGGGGAAAATGTGAATTTGACGGTAGAATTTTTGTATTTAAGTGGCAATATAGCTCTCAGAAACTAAGACTGGAGCGCAAGGGAGGGGACGATGCTGGAGACAGAGGTTTGAGAAACATTCACAGTAGTGCCAGTAAGATGACTTTAAGGAGTCTCCAAAAAGCGTGTGTGTGTGTGTGTGTGTGTGTGTGTGTGTGTGTGTGTGTGTGTGTGTGATGTGAGTGTGTAGCCAGAGAACGTAATGGAGGCTGTTAGACCTTTAGCGATGTGAAGGTTTAAAGGGCAGGAAGAGGAACCAAGAAAGATACAGGGGAAATGGGATAGTTGTCATCAATTCCAGATCACTAGATTTTGTACTTTGTGACTCAGTCTTTGAAAGAGAATGAATCAACATAGTACTATTATTGCTATTTTTGGAAGTTTCCTACTAATGGTGCTAATACTCAATTCTATTTTTGATTAAAGCACTTGATTATTTTAACCATTGAATAAAACATCTGACAGTTGACAGAACTTCGATTTGAAAAATTGGAAGTGCGATTGGTATACTTTTATCTTTTTAGTCCTTTTTGTTTCAGGCTGCTTAATTTGTACTTATGAAAAATGTGTTACATCCACCTGTGATGAGCTATTCTGTTCTTCCCACAGGCACTAACCTCATTCTTGTTTGGATTCAGTATTTGTTTTTTGTTTTTGTATGTATAAAACACTAGGATTAGTTTAATGCTCACTTTTGGGCTTATAAATCCTTAATAGAAATAAAACTGGCTTTCAATGGCTTTTCCTTTACGTGTTCAAAAGACTCTGAATTATAGTTTAAAATGAGTGTTGCATAAGAAAGACCCTTTTATGCAAACAGCAAATCCAAGATTTAGCTGCTGAGTGAGAAGTCTTCTCTTTTATATAAAGAAGCATTTAACTATTCAGAATGTTGGGAGTCTGCATTGATAGGCTCAAGGCTTGCAGGCCACATGGAAGTGTAGTGTGTTCCACAAATACCCTCCAAGTTGACTGTGATCTGGATTTGATTTTTCCTCGTGGTCCTAGGTCAGTAATAATCTCTCCGTGGTTGCATCTCATCAGCCATCGTCACCACTGTACAAACTCACGGTGATAATTTGATCAGACCTCCTCTGCATGCCTTCACCCTGTAAAGTATCCGCTTACACTCTTCCTATTTTACAGCCCACACAAATTTTCTTCCACCTGAGAATGCTTCCCACTCTTACTGTTAATCTTCTCCTACTGCTTTGTCTGAACATATTTAGTGACTGAAAGTGTGCTTCCATTATGACTGTCATCATCCAGAAATATCTTCTAATACATAATGGATTCCATACTGAGAATTTTTTAATTTAGGAGATGAAGATTTCAAAAACTGTATTTATATTGATACATTCTCTTAACAGTTCTGATTAACATAAAATGAAGGACTTGAGTGAACTTGTAATAGCCATAGCCAACATTGAGAGCTTACCATATGTCAAGCACTTTATATATTTTAACTTGTTTAATCCATGCAACAAAATTCTGTGGGGCAGACATTACCAGCATGTCCATTTTACAGATGGGGCAACTGAGTCTTAGACCACTTAGTTAACATGGCCAAGGTCATACAGCCAGAAATGGGATTTGAACTCAAGCTGTATGGCTCCACAGTCCACATAGAGTGTCTACACTACTCTGTCTCTGTACTTCTTCACAGGGAACACTCCATTCTTGCGGCATGTTTCATATCCCTAGCTTCTGGCCCTGAATGTCAGTAGCTCACTGCCTGGCACATCCTCCATCACTGAGGATCCTCCATCGCCCTCATCCATCTCCAAATGCTTCCCAGTTCAGTTTCTCCGCTTGAGAATCACCAGGGGAAAAGTCTGTATAAAATACATACATATATACTCTCTCTCTCCATATATCATGTCTATCTATCTCACAGCTTTTCTAAAAGTTTCAAATGTTTTTATAAATTTATAACTTTAAAAAACTTTTGTTACTTTAAAAACACACAGCAACACAACTGATAGGGAAAGAAAAGGATCAGGTGATGAAAATGAGATAATTCTGTAGGTGTGTTTGTAATGCTCCTCTTTATTACTTGTGAATAAACAATTTTGAGCCTAAAATGTCTTGGATAGTTTGAAAGTAATTATTAAGTAAGATAAACTCTACTGTTTACCTGTCTGCCTAGCAAACTTTTTTTTTTTTTTTTACAGTGCAAAGGTAAACTTGACTTCAGCCTAGGCCGAATCTCAGAGTCACACATCTGAAAGTCAGGAGTTTTTCCATGTTTATTTTTGGCTGTCAAATTCAGACCATCGGGCTTGTTGCCCTTTTACCAGCACCAACCCTTTCTCAGGGAAACCATAACAAGTACAAATATTTAGTAGAATAAAAAGGAATTTGGGGGTTTTGTATTTTCGAAGCTATGCTAGGTCCACTTCACTAGACTTTGCCCATTGGAGCGAAATCTCCAAGGTCATCACATAATTGGATCACCTTACAAGGCTGCAATGTGGACTTTGAACTCCATTTTTAAATGACTGCTTTCACAAGGATGTTATGACAATGCTCTGAGCTATGTAGGAAGAGGAATACATTTACTTAAGGAGGAAAAAGGGTCAATGATAGGTCGTATCCTGAAATAGATGTGCCTAGAATTCCTCACCCCCACCCCAGTTTGGTTCACTTATTAAAATAGCCTACTAGTCTTAAACAAAATATTGTATCATCTTATTCAGCATCTTAGGTGGTGTCAACACCAGGTAACAATGTTAGGTTTTGTTCCTACCCTCTATTGCCTGTTACATATCTGTTTTACAACATGCTGCCAGAGCTTGAACAACACAGTAGATGAGATACCTTGATGTCCCTGAGGACCTAAAATTTAGGCCTTTTATTATTAGAACTATTTAATGATGATGTAGAGATTTAAAATAAGAATTTCCTTTTGACAGCTGTGAAGTGACTGACAAACCCACATACCCTGGTATAGCAAAGTGTTGAAATATGTATCATAATTCAGACACAATGAAAGCAACTCACAAAAAGTGTTCTAGTAGTTTCTTGAAATCTGATTCATTGAAATTGCCTTAAAAATATTTTTATGCCCCAGAAAATAAGGCAGAACATACTTTAAAAAGGAGTTTATCCATAGTATGAGTATGTGTTTTTATTTCATTTAAAAATCGACTGTGCCAAACATTTTTACTTAACCTTTGCCCTTTTCTTGAGTGAGGGTTAGAGATGGTTAAGAGGAATAGGGCATTGCTAGCACTTTCCAGGCCCTTTTTGTGAAGGAAGATGGCAGTCTGCAACTGGAATTTCTGGTGGCTTCCTGCCAGGGCAGTTTGCTCGTCCCGATCTGTGGAAAGGAACAAACTGCTGGATCTGAGTAACTAATAGGTTTCAGAATTCTTTATGAAAGTGAAAATGGTACTCCTTAAAGTATAAAAGGATCTTCTTGGATGCATTAGTGAGAAAAATGAAGTGCATTTTTACTTAAAAAATTTTTTTATCTGCAAAAGATCCAATGGATTAAAGGGAGGCTTGCATTTTATTTCAGTTCTTTACAAAAGACATTGAAAATATCTTTTCAATATTGCTATTGTTATGCCTAAGCAAATTCTCTGTCACAACTGAGACTGACTTCCAGTGGTGACAGTGTTGCCAATGAAATAATAATGCTGACACAAGTACTATAGGTAAGTGCAGGATATATGCTGAATTAAAGTTGGGAAGAGCTGGAATTAGACTAAAAGAAATAATTTAAAGAAAGCAAAGACTTCCTATAAAACAGGCTTAACTGTAGATGATGGGATAAATCTAAGCAAAGGGAAAAATAAGCAAGAAAAAGTTCAAAAGAAAAAAGTATGTACATGCTTCCTGGTGGAATAAGGCAATTAAAAGCTGCAATTTAAAGTTTATATATAAAATTAATATATAAAATTAATTGGATAACTGAATCAAGTATTTTGGTAATTATAGAGAAAAAAAGACGAATCTTGCAATCCAGGGGAAGTTTGAGTTCAAACTTCATAAACTGGTTAAATTCATCATCTAATTGTTCATTTCTTCATATTACATTGCTTGTATTGTCTTGGGTTGTATTTTGAAAAGCGAACCAGAACCAAAATTACATTTCACAGATCTGGACATTAAAACCACAATACATGAATTAACATCAAAGGTCACAAAATTGCTACATGAAAAACTTAGATGCTAAGTCATATTCATGAGACAATCACATGTTTAGGGCATGGAGTAGAGGATCCAACATAGGCTGTAGAGTTTGATCAGCATTTGACTTACAGCTCTGCAGTCCCTGTTCAAGACACTTAGGCTCTCTGATGCCTCCTTTCCATGTGATTCCCCTTACTGGAGAAATAACTAAGTACTCAGAGTTGTTGCAAAGATTGAGAGATGAGAAGTATTTGTAAAACACTAAGCATAATGACTCCTAGGTAGACTTTTAAAATGGCTACATTCCCTTTCTTTTATTACACATACGCATACCCCTTTCATATTTAATTAATTTTAGAGAAAATATTTAGACAGAGGTTTTATGTGAAGTTTTTTGTTTGTTTGTTTTGCCTACTCATTTCAAAGCGATTTATATCATAAAAGTCCAGTATAACACAATATTGGATTGTGCTTCAGCTTTTTGTTTTATCATGGGATTGACTGGTACATGGTAAACTACACGTATGAGGCAGATGTTAGCTCTAGGTATTTTTACATCTATGAAATTCTGCAAATATTTTTTATTTTTCTATGTGAAAATGGTTAATTTTCTTATAAAATGCATATTTGCCTTTTTTCTTCTTGTTGCTTCACAAAATCATCTACCTTATATAAACCTTGTGGGATTGCCATTCCAGTGGCAATGCCTATAGCAAACTAGAAATTGTTGGAACTGAAACCAGAAACCCAATGATCTCCACAGATACATCTTTTTAAAGTCAAGATCTCTATTTAACAATAATATGTATGAATATGTATGTCTGTATGAATAATACAAATAAATACTTGTTGTAAAATTTTAATGGTCCAACAGATGTTATTTTCTCAACATGTCACCAATGTGAACATGCTTTACTTATGATAAAATATATTTTTAATGATAATTAAGTACAATAAACAAATATTTTCCAACTCATGAAACATAAGAGAGAAAAAGGTCATTTATATTTAAAACTTTTGAGACTACAGTGCATATTCATAAACTATTGACCAGTGTCCAGAATGATAATCTGGTAAGTCAAATGAGTTTTTAAAAGTTGCCATACCAATATTTTAGTGCCAAATGGAAGTTCAGTAAAAATGTGCTTTGATACTAAAAATTATGTTATTACCATATTGGATTCTTTACATGCATGAAAACATTACTACATTTCTTCATAATTACTGTGGAAGAAATTTGGAGACATCACCACTAGTTTCATTTTTTTCTAACGATAACAGCTGCCAGTTTTTCAGCATCTACTATGAACCATGCTATTGATGCCACACGCATGTTCTTCCTAATCTTGGCAACAGTCCTGCAGTGACAGAGATTGCAGGTTGCCTTCCTATCACATAGTGCAGCCGCCATTCAGGTGACAGTGGCCCTGTAACATAGTTGGTTAGTCAAATCTGAGAGGAAATTATTAGGATGGTTCCAGAAAATCTCTTTTCTAAGGAAAGCCAGCTCAGCTGACTTGCTTTTTTCTTCTCATCTCTTTTACCAAAGCAAACCTACAGTACTTGAGGTGAAATAGCTTATTATCAGTTGACAAGCACACATTAAGACGGGCTGAACAAAAACCTGAGAAAGCCTCGTGTTCTTAATGACATTATAAAACTTAAGAGTGGACAAATGAGGCCTGCCTGGACAGCCTAACACTGACACAGGTGATAAAAATAACCCTTATTTTTCAGGTTTCTTATTCATGGATGAATGCAACTCTCAACTGATTCACCTGCAAAGAAAATGTTGACCGTTCAGTCAGTATTTGGGGGGCGGGGGGGGCAACCCAGCTGGTAGAAAATAGGACATAATTTGATACATAGGTATCAGAATCATTAATGGTCTGATTTAAAAGTGCTTTGAGAATCTTAGATTTTAAGTGTTATATATTATGGGGAAGGTACAATTGTTAGGGGCTATTGAAATATTTCCCTTAATTTTATTTCAATATATTTTTACCTTGGACAAGTGTCTTTAACCCTGGACCTCAGTCTACTTATCTTTAATACAAGAGAATCACACTAGATTTGTCTCTTGGATTCCTTCCATTGAGAACTATTAGAATGCTGTACATATTGGCCTATAATGAAACAACAACTTGGCCCCCAAATGCATAATTCCTGGCAATCTTATGAACACTAGTGAGCCATAAATGTTTGCAATACAGAATTTAATACACAGGAGTCACATTATAGACTTAGAGGAACAGTCTAAACAGACATGTAGTATTATTATACTCTGTATTGAGGTTTAACAGCAAAGTGCTGAATGGAATCACTAAAAGAACGTGGACTTGGCCTTGAATTTTGCTTTTCTAGACAGACTGTGCTTTTTTTTAGAAAAAAACAAAAGTGCCATACAAGCACAATGCAGAGCATAGTAAAAGCCCTCTTATCCAACATTGGTAGGTGATTGGTGGACTGAAAAAGTCAACTAAAGCAGAGAAATTAAAAAAATGACACTACATACCTAAAGCTAAAATAACCTGAACTGCAAATGTACAGCCGACTCTTGAACAGGGATTTGAACTCCGCAGTTACACTTATATGCGCGTTTTATCAATAGTAAGTACTACCGTACTATATGATACTCAGTTGACTGAATTCATGGGTTTTATTTTTTTTTGGCTGCGCCGTTTGGCATGTGGGATCTTAGTTCCCCGACCAGGGATCGAACCTGTGTCCACTGTGTTGGAAGCGTGGAGTCTTAACCACTGGACCCGCCAGGGAAGTTCCGAATTCATGGATTTGATGTGGATGGTGGATACCCAGGAACTACAAAAAATGGAGGACCAATTATAAATTATACTCAGATTTTCCACTGTGTGGTAGGTTGGCACTCCAACCCCGGCTTTGTTCAAGGGTCAACTGTATTTCATTTGTCAATTTTTTGAAATGCAAAATATTTATAGATATTTACTTTTTTTTCTAGGCTTTTGTAGTTGTTTTGCTTACACCTAATTTGACAGCGATTTATTTAGTGACTTTGTTTCACATTCCATTGGTTTATGTAATAATAAACATAGTACAAGTTCAGCTGGTATGAAGGGGCTTGGGGGAAAAATGCAACTGATTACACAAGCATGGAACTTGTAGTGGGTGAAGTTCGCAATGATAGCAAAGGAAATTTTACTAGTTTGGGGCGTATACCACAACGTGGGCATGTTTTAAAGAGGGAATGAGGAGCATCACTTAATCTGGCAAATTAAGTGGATGTCATGAGTGCTCCTATGTGCCCGTCATCTGTGATAGATATTGCCTAATAAGATGTAAAGGTATTTTACTCACTGCTTTAGAACACTAGTGTTTGGAGACTAGCGAACTGAATATTAAAATGATATTCTTACTAACATCTTAGAAGCTCTCACCCCATTATCCTTCCCACTATGTTCTTATGAGCAAATTCCTCCCTTATACTATATTTTGTTGATTGGCTCCCTTATGTTTTCCTCTGTGTCTGAGGCTCTGCCTTGTTTTTGTTCCAAGTATCCCAGTTCCTACATCTGCACAGGGATTGGAGCCCTAGCCCTAAGTCCCAATTCCCATGGATGGGTCAACGACAACCCTGTCAGGCTTGCCCTGGATTATGCCTCTGGATTCAGATCCAGGTTCTAAGTTTATTCTGCTTTGTGGCCTTGGACTATGTTAATATTACTTGTTCTCCATTTCCTTTTCTGTAAAAGAAAGAACACTTAGCTTGCAGGTTTGTCAGAAGATTAAATGATCATGGGAAGCTCTAGCAGAGTGCCTGGCACAAGTAGGTGATGAAATGCATGTTTTCTGACCATTCCCTTGATTTCATATTTCTGACTCAGAGTTCTGACCACCTACAGGTATGCTTGTTGAATGTCCCAGAGGTTGACCACCTGCCAGCTGGGATTTTTGCCCATGAAGAGCTCAGAAGTTCTGCTTGCTTGTCCATACTATCCCCTAGCAGCCACTAAAGAGGTTTCCCTGGAGCATTTAGCTTGGTTGGCTTGGGCAGCCATCCATTTCCCCTTGCTCCCTTGGACCCATTCTCTCCACCTCTGAATCTCTCTATAATTGATTTTGTCATTCACCATAGATTACACATCTGCCCTATACTGGCATATTAGTCAGGGTTCTCCAGAGAAACAGAACAAATAGAAACAGAGGAACAGAACATAGAACATACATTATATATACATATATATACATATGTACGTATATAGACATATATGTGTGTATGTATGTGTGTATATATATATATATACATATATATATATATATATATAGAGAGAGAGAGAGAGAGAGAGAGAGAGAGAGAGAGAGAGATTGAGATTGTTTATAAAGAATTGGCTCGGGCTTCCCTGGTGGCGCAGTGGTTAAGAGTCCGCCTGCCGATGCAGGGGACGCAGGTTCGTGCCCGGTCCGGGAAGATCCCACACGGCTGGGCCCGTGAGCCATGGCCACTGAGCCTGTGCGTCCGGAGCCTGTACTCCGCAACGCTAGAGGCCACAACAGTGAGAGGCCGGCATACCGCAAAAATAAATAAATAAATAAATAATAATAATAATAAAAGAATTGACTCACACGAGCATGGAGCCTGAGAAGTCCCAACATCTGCATTTGGCAAAGTGGAGACGACCTAGGAGAGCCAATACTGTAGTCCCAGTCCAAAAGCTGGCAGGCTTGAGACCCAAGAAGAGCCAGTGTTACAGTTTTGAGTCTGAAGGCAGGAATAGACTGAAGTCCCTGCTCAAGGTGGTCAGGAGAGACGTCCCTCTTACTCAAGGGAGGGTGTCTCTTTGTTCCATTCAGGTCTTTGATTGGATGAGGCCCACTCACTTGGGGGAGGGCAATCTGCTTAACTCAGTCTACCCATTCAAATATTAATCTCATCCAAAAACACCCTCACACACACCCAGAATAATGTTTGACCAAATTCTGGGCAGCCTTGTGGTCAATTAACATCACACTGGGCACGGTGCTGGGCATTGCTCACATTATTGTCATTATTTCTGGTCTCAGAGAAGTCAGTCCCCCTTCTTTCACAACCTCATGTTCCCACCTGTGCTCTTGACCCTGTCGTTTCCTCTCCCGAGACTGCCCCCCCATACCTCTCTCACATCTTCAGTTTCTCCCCATTTTTTCTCTACCTAAAAACGTGTTCAGGTTTTTCCTTCACTTTAAAATAAAGGTTCTCTTTGGTCCTTTGAGCTACCGTCCCATCTTCTTTTTTTTAGTTCAAAAAGAGAAGTTTATATTCTCTGCCTTCAGTCATTCACTAAAATCCCTGGTGGGAATTCCCTGGCAGTCCAGTGGTTAGGACTCCACACTTTCACTAAAGGGGGCTTGGGTTCCATCCCTGGTCAGGGAACTAAGATCCCACAAGCTGTGTGGCAGAGCCAAAAAAAGAAAAGTAAAAAAAAAGAAAAATCCCTGGTGATCTAATTCACCTTATTTCTTCTGTCTTTATATTCCTTATAAAAGTCAACAACGGCTTTCTCAAATCTAATAGCTTTTGTTCAGCCTTCACTTTGTTATGTCATTAACTTTTTTTTAATAAATTTATTTATTTATTTTTGGTTGCGTTGGGTCTTCGTTGCTGCACACGGGCTTTCTCTAGTTGCGGTGAGCGGGGACTACTCTTCGTTGAGGTGCGCGGGCTTCTCATTGCGGTGGCTTCTCTTGTTGCGGAGCACAGGCTCTAGGCGCGCGGGCTTCAGTAGTTGTGGCTCACAGGCTCTAGCGAGCAGGCTCCGTAGTTGTGGCTCACGGGCTTAGTTGCTCCGCGGCATGTGGGATCTTCCCGGACCAGGGCTCAAACCCGTGTCCCCTGCATTGGCAGGCGGATTCTTAACCACTGCACTACCAGGGAAGTCCTATATCATTAACTTTTGAAAAAATATATTTTCCTTTTGGAAATTCTCTTTTCTCTTTGCTTTGGCTTTGGTTGTCCACCTGTTCTCTGCTAATTTGGTAGGTTTCTCTTTCTTGTCCTGTCAAATTAGGTAATGTCCCTCATTGCATTTTGAACTTCTTTTGGCATTTACCAAATTCCACTCCATGTTTTAGTTATTTCTATCACACAGGTTTAAAAGGGAAGCACCTAGCTCCACCACTTATTCCTTTTCCCTGCTTTATTTTTTTCTAGAGCACTTATTGCTGTCTTACAAATATAGAGTTTACATATTTATTGTCTCTCTCCTCCTCTTTCCCATGTGGGCAGGGATTTGGGACTGTTTTTTTCACTAATGTATCCTCAACATCCAGAGCAGTAACTAGTGCTCAAATAATAATTGTTGAATTATTACAAAGATTAATGTATAGGGCTGTTCAGTGCATCCTTATTTATAAAAGTAAAACATCTAGAAATAAAATATCTAGTAATAAGAAAATAAATCATGATACATCCATGGGATGGAATATTATGCACTTATTAAAAGTCCTATTGAAAACATGATTTAATGAAAAATGCTTACATTATATTAGGTGGGAAAAAAGAAGGATAGAAAAAATATATGTAAAAGACCCTAATTTTATTTAAAATATAAAGGAGGGAATATATACTAAAATGTTCTCAGTGGCTATATCTGTGTAGTGAGATTAAAAGTGAATTTTGGAGCTTCACTGGTGGCGCAGTGTTTGAGAATCTGCCTGCTAATGCAGGGGACACGGGTTCGAGCCCTGGTCTGGGAAGATCCCACATGCCGCGGAGCAACTAGGCCCGTAAGCCACAACTACTGAGCCTGCGCGTCTGGAGCCTGTGCTCTGCAACAAGAGAGGCCACGATAGTGAGAGACCTGCGCACCGCGATGAAGAGTGGCCCCCACTTGCCACAACTAGAGAAAGCCCTCACACAGAAACGAAGACCCAACACAGCCAAAACTAAATAAATAAATTAAAAAAAAAAAAGATCCTTTGCTTGGGTTTAAAAAAAAAGTGAATTTTGTTTTCTCTGTTATTTTTGCATTTTGTAAATTTTTGACAAATTCTTTTAAACAAAATTTAAAGTTAGAAAATTGTAAAGCTTTGAAGAAAAATACTTCTTTATTCAGGTGCTTTATTCTATTCTTTAGTCTGAATGAATTTCTCACTTCAATTAGGGATATTATTTGCACTTATCTTTTGGCACTGATTAGACTGTGCTTAGTATTATGTATCTTTATTTGCTCTACTAGGCCCTACGCTTTCTGAAATCAGAAATCATGTCTTATTTATAATTTTCAGAGCCTACAATACCTGTCTCTACATTCAATAACTGAAAGAAAAAATATTTTAAAATGTTTTAATAGCCAGAAATAATGTATAGTGTTATTTGCTTAGGGAAACCATCAAATCATGTAATTTTCTTTTATTGATCTGATGTCCCTCATGACTGCCTTGAAAATACTCAGGTTTAAAGCCATGTCGGAATGATGACTATAGTTCTGGCTCAAGACAGCTACCTAGGAAGACCTTGAACTCACTTCCTTCCATGGACACAATGTATCTACAGCTGTATATAGAACAATTTCCTCTGAACAAAAACCTAAAAACTGGCAGAGCAACCCCTTCACGTGAGGCAAACCAGAGGGAAACCACACTGAAGCAGATAGAAAGGCTGAGACACAATCTCACTGTAATTCCCACCCCTGGCATGGCGACCTATAATCAGGAGGCAACCCAAAACCCAGAGCTTCTTCCTGAGGAGTGAAGGGTTCATACCCAACATTGGGCACCCCAGTTTTTAAAATCAGCACCTGAGAGAATGATGACTACAGTACAAGTATTTTAACCTCTCTGTTGGTAAAAATTATTTACGTATTTTTCTAGTTGCTGGTACATTACGTGAAAACTTCTGATTCTGGAGTAAACCTGGACATGATAGTAGATTTCAGGACTGACACATTAAGGTAGTTAGGCTAGGCTGGTGTTACAAAGAGACCATGGGACAAATGGATCCAAAACACATGGCACAAATACGACAAGTTTGTTTCTTGCTCTTAAGGATGGATAGTCTTGGTTGGCAGGCAGGTTTCTTCCACCCATTTAGGGTCCCCGTGTCTTCCATTTTATGGCTTCCCAGGTTATACAGCATGTGCACTGTATGCTAATTGTATTTACTAATCTCTGCCACCTGTAGGTTAGGTTGTAGGTTCAGTGAGGGCATAGAATTGCCGGATTCAGCAAATAAAAATACAGGATGCCCAGTTAAACTTGAATTTCAGATGAACAACACATAATTTTTTTTCTTATGAATTTATTTAATTTTGGCTCCACTGTGTCTTCGTTGCTGCGTGTGGGCTTTCTCTAGTTGCAGCAAGCGGTGGCTGCTGTTCGTTGCGGTGGCTTCTCTTGTAGAGGAGCACGGGCTCTAGGCGTGTGGGCTTCAGTAGTTGTGGCGCACGGGCTTAGTTGCTCCGTGGCATGTGGGATCTTCCCAGACCAGGGCTTGAACCCATGTCCCCTGTATTGGCAGGCGGATTCTTAACTACTGCTCCACCAGGGAAGCCCACACATAATTTTTTTAATATAAGTATGTTGCACATAATATTAGGTACATAATTAGACTAAAAAATATGTATTATCTGAAATTCCAATTTAATTGTGGATCCTGTATTTTATCTGGCAACTCTCTGAGGGTAGCGAGTAGGTCTATCTCACTTAACACTGAATCCCCAGAATCTTTAAAAAAATTTTTTTTATTATAGTTGATTTACAATGTTGTGTTAGTTTCTGCTGTACAGCAAAGTGAATCAGTTATGCATATACATATATCCACTCTGTTTTTTTTTTTTGGCTGCACTGGGTCTTTGTTGTTGCGCGCGGGCTTTCTCTAGTTGCGGCGAGCGGGGGCTTCTCATTGCGGTGGCTTCTTTTGTTGTGGAGCACGGGCTCTAGGCACGTGGGCTTCAGTAGTTGTGGCAGGCAGGCTCAGTAGTTGTGGCTCACGGGCTCCAGAGCATAGGCTCAGTAGTTGTGGGGCACGGGCTCAGTTGTTCCGCGGCATGTGGGATCTTCCCGGACCAGGGCTTGAACCTGTGTCCCCTGCATTGGCAGGCGGATTCTTAAGCACTGCGCCACCAGGGAAGCCCTATCCACTCTTTTTATATTCTTTTCCCATATAGGCCATTACAGAGTACTGAGAAGAGTTACCTGTGCTATACAGTAGGTCCTTATTAGTTATCTATTTTATATAGTAGTGTGTATTTGTCAATCCCAGTCTCCCAATTTATCCCTCCCCATTGAATCCCCAGAATCTAAAACTGTACCTGTTGACTTTAAGATAAATAAATCTCTCAATTTTTTTTTTTTTTCTGTACGCGGGCCTCTCACTGCTGTGGCCTCTCCTGTTGCGGAGCACAGGCTCCGGACGCGCAGGCTCAGCGGCCATGGCTCACGGGCCCAGCCACTCCACGGCATGTGGGATCCTCCTGGACCGGGGCACGAACCCGTGTACCCTGCATCGGCAGGCGGACTCCCAACCACTGCGCCACCAGGGAAGCCCTCTCAATAATATTTAATGAATAATTGGTATTCTGCCTGTCAGGGAGAACATATATTAGCAAAGAATACTTATTATTATTAATTAGAACAATACTGGTATTAGTAAGAACATGTATTATCAGCCAAAAATAGTTATTAATACTACTTGTTATAAAAATGCTTAAATATCAGCAAAGAATACTTACCAACAGGTAAGACTTTAAAATGTATCAGCATTTCAAAGTACAAATGTTTTCAGTAAATGGATAAAATCTGTCGTCCCCTAGATATCTGCACAGCTCTGCCTCTCACTTCTTTCAGGTCTCTACTCAAATGTCATTTTCTCAATGATGTCTTCCCTGTTCTCCATATCTAAAGCGGCAGCCCTTCCCCCTCTGTAACACTGTTACCTTTCCTGCTTTAGTTTTCCTCCTTCACACTTAGAGTGAACATACCATATACTTATCTTCTCTACTGCCTCCCTCCCCCACTAGAATGTAAACTTCATAAGGTCAGGTATTTTCCAACCTGTTTTATTCACTGCTAAATTTCTAGCTGCTGCACATACTAGAGATTCAATAAATATTTGTTGAACCAATGACTGAATAAACACCATTGGTTCTTATTAGAATTTATAGTTACCAGTAGTTTGATATTCACTTCACATGATGCAAGATGGATTTAATCTCACAATATCATGATTCTGCCTGCATCTACTCAGTTCACCAAGTCCTATCAATTCATGGAGTCTATCACCTCCATGTCTTTTATTTATTTATTTTTCTATAAATAATATATCACCTCCACGCCTTTCATTTATTTTTCTATAGATTATTTTTAAATTTTATTTTTAAAAATTTATTTATTTTTGGCTGTGTTGGGTCTTCGTTGCTGCGCGCGGGCTTTCTCTAGTTGCAGCTAGTGGGGGCTGCTCTTTGTTGCGGTGCGCGGGCTTCTCATTGCAGTGGCTTCTCTTGTTGCGAAGCACAGGCTCTAGGCAAGTGGGCTTCAGTAGTTGTGGCACGTGGGCTCAGTAGTTGTGGTGCATGGGCTTAGTTGCTCTGGGCATGTGGGATCTTCCCAGAACAGGGCTCGAACCTGTGTCCCCTGCATTGGCAGGTGGATTCTTAACCACTGTGCCACCGGGGATGTCCCCATGTCATTTATAACACCTGCCTTACCTTACTGTCCCTGTTGTCACATCCACAGTGATTCCTATTTGTTCCCTGAATTAAGGCAGAAATTGCCTAATTGGTCTCTTTGCTTACTGTATTCCCATTCTAATCCATCTTCCCAATTGTTACTGAAGTTATCTTTCTAAAATGAGGTTTTGATCATATTACTCCCTTACCACAAAACTCTGTCTTCCTATCACCTGAAGATAAAATTCAAAATTTCTTGCTTGGACACATGAAACCCTTGATGTGGTCCAGCCTCAACTCCTGCCACTCTTCCACACACATGTTCCAGCCCCATGGATTTCTGTCTGCTCAAATGTCACTTTGTGAGATTAGCTGCTCTAGCTTCAGTACTCACAGAGCTCTTTGTATATTCTAGTGATGCTTATCTTAAAAGCTACAAACACTAAATAGTATTTCACCGATTTTTTTTTTTTTTAATGTTTATTTGGCCGCACCGGTCTTAGCTGGGGCATGAGGGATCTAGTTCCTTGACCATGGATCGAACCCAGACCCCCTGCACTGGGAGCACGGAGTCTTAACCACTGGACCACCAGAGAAGTCCCAGCATTTCACTGATTTTAAAATGTACATTGCTTTCTCTTTTAACACCTTGAAAACTGGAATTCAGCCTTCAATAGTTGCATCGTATAATGCTGTCACCAGAAGGCAGTTGTGATGTAGCTGTCATAGCCTGTACATGCACAAACTTCATGATTATTCTTGGTGGCACAATGAGGCAATTGCAAACCTTACACATTTTAGTCAACTAAACGTTTAAAGAAAGGACATAAATCCTATTTGTGGCCTGAAAACCTTTTACTGACACCTTCTAGTTGGATCAAGAAAGCACCAGAATCAAAACTTGTGGAATGGAAGCCAATGGTTTAGAAGAAAATACTAAGGACAATAGTGGAGTATTCTTTTAAAACATGTTGTATCACTAATGCTCCTGGTTGGTAGAATTCAGTACAGTATGGAAAAATTCTCATTGATAAGAAAGCAATATGTCTTAGTTTATTTACTTTTAATTTTCTTGTTGCACCGTTCAGCTTGTGGGATCTTAGTTCCCCAACAAGGGATCGAACCTGGGGCCCTGAAGTGAAAGCGCCCAGTCCTAACCACTGGACCGCCAGGGAATTCCCATGTTGTAGTTTAATTAGCAGCATTTTTTTTTTCTTTCAGTGCCCCAAAGTAATGGCATTTCTTAGAACCCGTGGTGTCTCAGAATTGATAAAATATGGTATCTTATCTTGCATTTTCAAAACAATCTTCTACGACAGGTCTGGTTGTATCATGCCTGGGGTCTGCTGACATCATAAGAGTGTATTCTCACTATTTTTCTGTCTTCTTTCCATTAAACTATAAACTCTCTATGGCTTACCATAGTGATAGGGATTCAATAGTGCCTGTCACATAGTAG
The DNA here is from genome assembly GCF_951394435.1 of Stenella coeruleoalba. NCBI lineage: Eukaryota > Metazoa > Chordata > Mammalia > Artiodactyla > Delphinidae > Stenella > Stenella coeruleoalba. The sequence continues at coordinate 16,068,430 of NC_137164.1, forward strand.
GTGGGCTATTAATAGTTGTTTAAATAATTACTGCTATGTTCATGCTCCTTTGATAGAGAAACTGTTCCACTTTGGTTCTAATTCTCAATTTGGATATGTTCATGTTCAGTACTCATCTTGAATCGCCTAAGACTTCAACTATTACTGTGAAATGCTGCTTGTTGGAAAGGTCTAATTTCTTGTTAATAGTAGTCCCTAGTAGTATTTTTTTCTGAGGATTGACATTATATAATTGGTATTATATAATATTATAAATTAGGAGGACCCAAATTAAATTTCCATATATATTATTTGAATATTTTCTGCTGCATAATTTCACATCTAATTTTTTATGCTTATTACTTCATTTTTTTTGATGTTCTCGACCTCTCAACATCACTATTGTGATCTCAAAGAGTAAAACAGAGAGCTGAGGAAATGAATGGTAAGACAGCCAAAAGAAACTTTGTTAGGTTACATGTGAGGAACATTAAGTTCATCTGATTATTCTTTTCAGATGGTACAACCAGATACCATAAGCCAAGTCATTGGCACGTAATTATTTTTAAACCGTGTTACCCTGCTTAGTTTAAAATAATTTAAAAGGGCTCTGGTTGGCTCCTACAAATGAATATAATTCATCAGTTCTTAATTGTTAGAATAGCTCCATTTCAACAATTTAGGCTATTGTTTAAGCCAGAGTCACCATTCTTTCAGAGGGTTTTGTATAATTAATTCATTCCCTTTTAAATCGGAGCCATAGCATTTGGGCAGCATTCCTTTAAAAACAGCAGCAAAGAGCATGTTTTCTCCCACATACTTCTTCCCACCAATGTCCTCCCAGAAAAGTCTTCTCTAATCCCTTAGACTGCAACAGCACAGGGCTTAGCACACCCTACTCCAACTAGTTTTCCCTCTAGCATTGCAAGAGTTCAGTTTCTTCAGTTGAGTCTGATGAAATAGTTGGCTTGCATTTGGGGGCCATGTTTTAGAAAAATAAGCCTGCATATAACCAGAATCTTTCTGGAATCACATTCTAGAATCACAGAGATTGAGTGAAGAAGAGATTCATGTTTCCCATCTTGTGCTTCCTGCAAGGCCAAAGCTCACTGAGGGGAACAGTGGGAGTCTCTGGCATTATTTTGTTTTCTCTTTTTCCTTTTTGTCAAATATAGTTGAATTCAAGCAATTTAAATATGCATGTTATGGAACTCCACTGTTATCTATATTGGTGTCACATTTATAGTTTTTTTCCCTTTTAGTTTGCAGATTTATTTTAGGAGTTTTAAGAAATGTAATAACTCTAAGGGTATGTGAATTTTTAAAGTTATTTACTGAGTACTACTAGATGCTAGACACATATTCTTATACTTTAAGCATATAGCTCTTAATCAGCATTATTTAAGATTCACCTGAATAGCTTTTTAAAAAATGAGAGGTGGAGGGCCCATCCCAATTCTACTGTATCACTTTCCTCTGGGTTTGGTACATTCATTATTATTTTTAAGCTCTATTGATAATGCTGATGTACATCTCCTGGCCCAGAACCACTAATTTAAGCCATCACCAACTAATAGCTTAATTGCCAACCAGAGTCACTAAGAATAAACTTGGCCTATTTCACAATTTTGTCTAGGGACCACTCGTCAATGCTTCCTGGTTTTGGACTGCCTCTTGATTTGCTGCCTATGTATGTCCTGATTTTTTTCCTGTTCTGCCTTGGGGCCTTGCCTTCCAGCACTTCTGGGCCTCTGAACTGGAAACCTGGCCTTTGATCTCAGGTGCCACCACAAGCATAGGTTCTGGTTATGTGCTCCAGGTTGGCTCCTTGGACTTGGCTCTCCTGATCTTTGCATCTAATCCTGGCTCTGCCATACATCTCCACTTACGACCCTAGTGCAACAATCTGCCAACTCCATGGAGTCAGGGAAGAAAGACCATGGTGGCTCCGCTGGAAATGATTTCAAGTAACGGCAATAGGTAAGGTCATTATTAATGCATGTTCATCTACCTCACTCGTCTAGTTCGATTCCCTTCAAACACTGCTTTGTACACAGCACCCTAATTAAAAACTCCAATTTATATGAAAAAAAATTCTTAGCCTGGAATAAAGGCCCTCTACCATCCAGACCTGACCTACCTTTCTGGATCTTATACTGTTCTTCATGTACCTGGTGCTCCAGCCTAGCTGAACTTGATTGTTCCCCAGGAAGCCATTGGCAATGCTGTGCTAACTTCCTTTCTTTACTACATCTTCAACGTCTAGAAGGAGTTTTCACCAGCAGCTTCTTTTCCTTTACCCACATACCCAAATCCTACCGATCTTTTAAAGCAGTGTTTCTCAAACCTGAGAAATGTAAAAGAAATTATGATCCTAGAAAATACATTTTCTGAAAGGCAGGAGTCCACAGAACACAGTTTGAAAGCACTGATAGAGAAATCTGAAGACCAACTCTATGAAAATCTTTCAGTTGCAAATTATCACTTCGAAAGAAAAAATTTGTCTTTATAACTAATAAAACAATTTGTATATTGTCATTAAAATGAAAACAAAAAACTTAAAAGTATCAAAGAACTCTAATTCTTATCTCCAGGGTCTAGGATCCCAGTTTGAGAAACATTGCTTTAAGGCACCGCTTAAACCTACTGACCCTGGAAAATTTGTTCTTTCATTACCCTAGGGAAATAAATTTTTCTCTTTTCTGAATTATTTAGTATCTAATCATTTTCTACTCTGTAGTAGCTAATAATATGTAGGCAATATTCTTCTAGAAAAACCACAAACTCTTTGAAGGCAGGGACAATATTTTAACCATTTTTTAACTCCACTGGTCCTAAGCAAATATTGGATGTAAGCTCGCTACTCCACTTTTAGAAGTCCAAATCTCTTAAAAGTATTTTACTCTTCTATGGCGCATACAGAACGCCATATTACTGAATAGCCCTACTATAAATTAACAAAAATTCAGAGGTTGTCTTAAATATTAGGAAAAGTCCGAGTTATAAAATTCAAAATTTAAAAAAAGTGCCACAAAACATGTCTGTTCTGTGTTAATGGTAATAGGAACAACTTCTTTGAGTGACCAGTAGGGAAATAATTAAGAATTTCAGGATAAACAATCGAAATGCTAGGCCAATAGGAGAGGCCCTATAAATCTCTACACAGTCTTATACAGGTCGTATGTCCCTCATTCAACTTGTATTTTAGGCAACGTCTTTAAGTTTTCAACTAGTATATTTGAGGCAACTTTTCCTCGGACATAATTTAGGAGAGGAATCATTATGCCATCAAGCCTGATGACGGGCTGGTTTTATCCGAGAACGTCTGCCTTCAGGCAGTATTTGGATCGAGTCTGAGACAGCATAGAGTGCAAGGAAAGGGCACTGGCAGGGCTATGGAGAACCCATGCTATGTGTCACCTGGGCAAGCCAAGTCAGTCTGTTCATCTAAAAACAAGAGTAATGGACGCTGCTTTTCTAAGGCCCCTTTTAGCTCTGAGATTGATATTCTGTGGCCCTAAGTAAACATGGCTTGTGAGAGGTTATTTCTTTGGGTAGGACGGGTTATTTTTCCCCGAGTATAAAAGGGGCAATAAACTGTTTATCGATATTTGAGTCTTCCCCCGCTGCCCTTTTAGGGCTGAGTTCGGAATAAAAGGGTTTGTTCCCTTTCTGGTGGGTCCTCCAACGAGGGGGCTCCTGGCTAGGTCCAGCCCTCACCCTCGGTCGCTGCCCAAGGCCGAGCGAGGCTGCGGACAAGGATCGCCCCTCGTCCCCCACTCCCCTACGGGAGCGGAGTGACTCGCGGAGAAGATTAGTCCCTGGTCATAAACAACCTCTCACTTCCCTTCCCCCGCCCCGGGCCCGCCCGCGCTGGGGCCGGCCCTCCGAGGCCCAAGGAACCTCCTCCGACGACCGCGGGCCCCGAGCCCTCATCCGGAGGATGACCGCCGGCCTGCCCCGACTCCTAACCGGGCGTTGGATCACTCTACTCATCCCCTCCTCACTCGCCCATTGGGGAAGGGGTTCGCTACAGCGACCTCGAAACAGGAGCTGAGGCCAGCCTCCATTTCCCTTCCTCCGACCCCTATCACCTCCAACAGCCAAGGAGAGGCCGACGGGCCTCACGCGCAGACTCACGGCCGCGGCCCCCGCCCCCATACCGCCGTCCTTCCGCGGGCTGTCCCCGCCCCTTCCCGGAGCCCGCCTCCGCGTCTGCCGGCCCGCCTGCTCGCCCCTCGCGCTCGCTCTCGCGCGCACCCGACGCTCCGCCTCCGCGCGTGCTCCAAAACTGTTCCCGGAGCCAGCCTCCAAGCTTCCCCCGCCCCTGAGCTGTTTGAATATGCTAATAAGAGGCCAGGGATCAGCCAATAGATTAGCGGGGCGGTGCATCACGTGGCTAGAGGACGTGTCAGGGGGCGGAGCCTCTGCAGCCCCTGCCCGAGTTAAAACCGGAGTGTGAGAGAGAAAAGCGCTTCAGTAGCGAGAGGGGCTGAGAAAGTGGTGACACCGCCGGGGTGCGGAGGGAGTCCCTGAAACTTCTCCCAACAGCCCCAGGGCCAATCTCCCCTCAGCCCACTCCCCTCTTCGCCAGCTCCCAGGTCCCCACTCCCTGCACCGGGGGTGGGGTTGGGAGCCAGGCCCGTCTCCCGCTGGGACACACACAGGGGCCGGGAGCGGGGACGGGACCCCCGAGGCGGGGGGGACGGACCGACAGACAGACGGCCGGGCGCCCGCCCCAGCGGGCAGGCAGGCAGGAGGAGGCGGAGGCGGGGGTACGACTGGGAGGACTGGGTCTGGGGAGTTTCCTCTCAACTATCGGGGGAGAAACTCCCCGCAGCCGGAGGAAAGACCCAGACCGTGTTTTCCTCCCGGGGGCCGCGCTCCCCCGCCCCGCGTAGCGGCGGTCGCCGCCGCCGCCACCGGCGCCTCCACCTCTACCATCTCCTCTTTCTCCACCACCTCGGGCCCCGGTGTCCCCGGCCAGCACTATGCCCATCTTACTGTTCCTGATAGACACGTCTGCCTCTATGAACCAGCGCAGCCATCTGGGCACCACCTACCTGGACACGGCCAAAGGCGCGGTAGAGACCTTCATGAAGGTACCGACTGACCGAGCCCGGGCGGCGACCCCGGTCCGGCGGCCAGCGGGCGGCAGGGGTGGGGGGAGGGCGGCCGGGGGCGGCGAGGCGGAGGTGTCGGGGACCTGACTGCGGGAGCTGCCGGGCTCGGGGACCCCCTCCCCCACCGCGCGGGCGGGCGGGCGCTGCAAGCCGGGCTCGGCCCGGGCCGGGGCTGCGGCCCCGGGCGGTGTGCGGGGGCCGATCTGTGTGTGTGGGGCGGCTGCGGCGTGTGCGGTACTGTGGGGGGCGGTGGGGCCGCTGGGCGCCCCTTCTCCGCCTGGTAACCTCGCCTCTGTGCTTCCCTCTCGCCCGCCCTGTTTCTCCTCCCGTTCCCCACCCGCTCTCCCGCAGCTCCGTGCCCGGGACCCTGCCAGCAGAGGAGACAGGTATATGCTGGTCACTTTCGAAGAGCCGCCCTATGCTATCAAGGTAACAGCCCTCGCCCTCCCCCTTCCCTTCCCTTCCCTGTTCCTTCCTCTCTCACCCTCCCCGCCCCCCCATTCACCCTTCATTATGCTCCCCTCCCCCACCCGCTGTGCTCCAGGCGCTGAGGTCTTTTCCCCTGCGGGCTCCCACCCCCTCCCCCGCTACGGAGCGTCCTGGCGCGGCGCGGAGTCGCCGGGCCACCGCCGTCCCCTCCCCAGCCCGGCCCGGCGGCGGCGGCGGCGGCGGCGGCGGCGGCGCTGCGATCAACATGGCCGACATTTCCCCTCCGCGGCGTGAGCGGCAGCAATGAACTGTGGGGGATATTTATTCAAGTTAGCCCGAGTGACAGCCGGGCCCGGCAGCGCCGAGCCTGGGTCTGCATTAAAGGGGAACCGGCCCGAGGCCGGGGAGGGGGGCGGGGGCCGCGGGGCTGGGGCTGCGGAGTCTCCCCGAGAGGGCTGCGGGCCGGTGGGACAGCGCGCTAGGTGAACTTCGCAAGTCCCGCTCACTTCTGCTTTCCACCAGTATCTTTGCATCCCCGAATTCTGGGTATGAGGCTGGGGAGTACGCTTCCCGGGGAAGTTATAAAGTACGAAGGCTGGTAACTGACGAAAGCTGTAGAGCCAGCAGGTTTATTCTTGGCCTCCTTTGGAAGAGAGTTTCCTCAGCAGTGATGCGTTATTGACACGTTACTCAAAACCGTGCAGCAAAGTGAAGCAGCTCCTTGGTGAACGGCAGATTGTAACGGCCGTCCGTGTGCACATGGCTTTGAAAGATGAAAAAAAATTCTTACGTTTTTCTTTTCAGGCCGGATGGAAAGAAAACCATGCAACGTTTATGAATGAACTGAAAAACCTTCAGGCTGAAGGACTTACGACTCTTGGCCAATCCCTAAGGACAGCTTTTGATTTATTAAATTTAAATAGATTAGTAACTGGCATAGACAACTATGGGCAGGTAGGTTGACTATTAAGGTGGAAAAACAGTTGATTTTTCTTTTTGTGGAAAAACAGTCCAGTCCCGAAACTGTATAACGTGAAATACAAGTGTAAAACATTTCAGATTAAAATCCAGTATGCACATAATCCAAAAGTGAAACAATGACCACACTGTATATGGTTTTATAGCACTTTTTTTTTTCTTTTTTTAAAATGTATTTGTGTTCAGAATTCGAATTTGAATTCTTTGCTATGAAGTTGACATAAATTTAGTTTTAACCTTAAAGTTCACTCAGGAAATAAACGGGAAAACATCCTGCCTCACCACACTCAGTTTCTCTGGTAGTCTGTCCACAGGCAATTGTGCAACTCTTGCAATGACTGACAGACACTAGTTGATTAGTGGTCTTAAAATGTTAGAGGAAATTATTCTATTTGTTGTATCAGGGTTTAATTTAACCATATTATATAGCTCTGAAAGGTAAGAAGGTTTTCATTGTAGTGTACTAACTGGCTGAGTACATTAAGATTTCTCAGCTTTTGGGGTGTGTCCAGTAAGGCACTATGCAGGAAGAATTCTGAAGCCATTCTTGAATTAAATGACAGGTCCAGAGTTTTGTTTTAAACTCCAAACCCTTGGAAAAGAGGCTGTTTGAAAATATGAAAGAACCCTTCCTTTCTCCCTTAACTCTCCCAGTTCCTCTGTTGCACTTGCTGTTATCTCTTTGAAGATGAGACGAGACCATTAAATCACATGATGGTTCACTATGGGATAATGCAAGGTGATCCATTATAACACTTCTTGAGATAACTGGCCTGGGAAGTAAAAGATACTGAAGAATGTGTAATGTTACACATAACAAAGGAATATTAAATCCAAGGAGTTCAGTTCCTATGTTGTGCGAAGCACTATTACTACAGTGATATTTTTAGGCACACATTTTGTTCTTGTTCCCAAGTTCCATGAGCCACAGTTTTCAGGAGTTTCACAAATTTCAGGGAAATTCTTCCCACAACTACAGCGTTTGGTTTCTTTATATAGAAAGAAGCAGAATTGTTCCCTTGTTTTAGAAATGTTTATGCTTTACTTTTTAAGGGTAACTTTTCAGTGCCTGAACATCTTTGGCTTTGGAAAATGATTGAATGTAGTTCTGTTGCATTTAAAGTATATGTTGCAACTTGGAGTCACTTTGTTTCTATCTTTATGGAATTAAGGAATTGCATTTCATGTATTTTCTCACACATTAATCTTTTTCTATTTCCCCTTTCATGCTGCTTTATTTTTCAGCTTTTAGTAAGTTGGGCAGATTTGCCATGAACTTTTTAGTTTGTTTCTTTAAAATAATGGATTTATTTCCCTTTCATTTTCCTTTGTTATCTGTAGCACTGTGCAGTCTTATTGCTTAAGGTTTTGAGCTAAACTTTGAGTTCAAAGACAGATGAAACTTGCCATTATTCAGTTATCCTTATTTCCTTATTATTGGATATACTAACTGTTATTATTTGGTTGTCAGGTTGTCAGTGTATAGCAGAACTACTAATTTCCTGATCTTCTGCATCACATTTCATAAGTGGGAAAGGCGTTTAGACACGTTTACCTTCTACCTCCTATTAAAAATATGGCTTAGGTGTTTCCTTAGAAAAAACTGATGGTCATGGAGAGGCTGAGGACATTTGTAATTTAAACCCGTATTTTCCTTTTCCCAGTTGCCATCTTCCACCAGAGGATGCTTAAGTTCTTGTCTATAAAGCTCACAAAAAGTTTGAGGTTGAAGGTGGTCCTGCTGTGCTCTTACCACTTTGACCAAGAGAAGAGCCTGGAGATAGGATGTTTTTGTATGTTAAGATTTATTGATTCAACAGAGGGGAGAGATTACGCCTTTCAGTTATTTTGATGAATAAGCAAGGATGCAAGGAGTAATATCCTGAATTGGCACATGAAAATGATACTAGCATTAAAATAACTAAGGAAGCCACAATTTTCCAAATGAAAATTGACAATGATTGAGTCTAATGATTGTGATTCTCATGATTAATTAGAAGAAAACATCTTCCCAGAAGACATTTTTCATCATAAGATTTTTTTCTTGCTGATTTAAATATACATTTTGTATTCAAAAAAGGATAAATTATCAAGAATTTGGATGTCTCAAATATTTAATATTGAATATAGTTCATGTATTTTCTTCGTAAGGTTATCTCCTATTTTTTGTGGAGTACCAGTATTCTGTAACCTCAGTGTTTCTTGTAATACATACTTCCCGTTTCATGCTCTATATTAGGATCTTCAGAGCCCACAGTACTAAATGCTTGTATATAATCTCAGTAGTTGAAGGAAATGAGAAAAGGTGAGTTAGATGAAAGGGCATATTGATTTTATAGAACATCTAAAAACCTTTATATGTTTTGGAATAATTTTTCTTAAACACTTAAACGGGGTTTATATATATATATGTATCTGTATATTTATATAGATATTTCCACACGTGTTCCCACTACCCACATACATGCACATATGTGGTTTCCATAATCAATTCCAAGAGTATTTTTAATATCTATATCTATATTGCATAAGTTTAGTTGGCATACCTACAAATAAAACATCTTTGAGATATTAGCTAGGATACTAAGAACTTGCAGGGCATCAGTTAGGTTAAAGTAGCTGAGAAAAAAATGATTCTTGGTGAATGTTTTCTCAAGCACTTTGGATATCTCACCAAGTTCCTTGCATATAGAAGTCCTTACAAATATTTAATTTGGATAATCAGTACCATTTGCTGATACTTGTACAATCATGGAACAATGTAGTCAGTCTTTTCTTTATAAATTATAGTAACAACTTATTAAATTGCTTATCCTTGCCGCTAAATTTGATAGATTTTTTTTTCCACATGTATTCACCAGAGTTTCAAATAATGCTGATCTTTTGAGAGCCACTGAAAATTTGAACCTGCCTTAATATCTAAAGTTTGGACATGTATAAAGTTTTAGAGGTCTGATTAAAGTTTCCTATGTAGATCGGTTTATTTTTCATACTTTTCCAAGTTGTTCTATTTTCTGTCAATGTTTTCAACATTGTTTATTATTATTTTTTAAGTTAGGTTCCAGTTAGGTTTAGCTGCTAAATATTACTCTGGCCTGCAGTTCATCATTTTTGTCACTGGACTAATTCCACACTCCTACTACTGAATGTACTAGTACTGATTCAGTTGTTCTAGGACTTAGAATGGTACCTGACCTACTACTGTATGCCTTTGGTGAAGACAATCCTTGAGTAATACCATAAAAGGAAGTATAATATGTGTTTAATTTTTTGAGGGTTTTCTATTCCAAGTGTTTACCTCATTGAAAAATGGTGGCTTTTTAGACACCATCAAATTGAATGAATCTTAGGGAGAATAATGTTAGCCAGTTTTATTCTTCAGCATAAAGAGCTATTTGTGAACTTAGCAGATAATTCAGGTAGATTTCTAATAATACTGCTTTTTTCCCTTTACCAAAGCAGCAGTACCCATTTAGTTCTCAGGTAGTACATAATAAAGGCTTCTCTTTTAACGTTGGTAGGTGAAGTAATGAAAACTTGATTCCCATTTGGGTTTTTGGTTTCCTTTAGGCTATCAAGAAATATGTAAACAATAGTTTGGTATTTATTAACCTATAGATATCTTTTCAAAAGAAAGTAGATTATTATACTTGAACATTCTGTGCTGAATATGAACTGGAGACATTTTTTAAGTCTCTGAACTTCTTTTTCTAATTTTTAAATTGTGGTAAAAAACACATAACATCAAATTTACCATCCTAACCATTTTTAAATGTACAGTTCAGTAGTGTTAAGTATATTCACATTATTGTGCAACCAATTTCCAGAACATTTTCATCTTTCAAAACTGAAAGTCCTTTCAAAACAATAACTCCTCATTTCCCCCTAACCCCAGCCCCTGGCAATCAAAGAACGGCACCATTCTACTTTCTGTTCCTATGAATTTGACTACTCTAGAGATGCCACCTATAAATGGAATCATACAGTATTTGTCTTTTTGTGACTGGCTTATTTTACTTAGCATAATGTCCTCAAGGTTCATACATGTAGCATGTGTTGGGATTTCATTTCTTTTTATGGCTAAAATAATATTCCATTGTACGTGTTTACCACATTTAAAAAATTTTTTTGCATATACCACATTTTGCCTACCCATTAATCTGTTGTTGGACACTTTGGTTGCTTCCACCTCCTGGCTGTTGTGAATAATGCTGCTATGAACATGGGGTAAATGTCTCTTGAGATCCTGCTTTCAGCTCTTTTGGATATATACCCTGAAGTGGAATTGCTAGATTGAATGGTAATTCTATTTAAAAAAATTTAAGGAAATGCCATATTGTTCTCCATAAAGTTTGCACTATTTTATATTCCCACCAATAATACACAAGAATTTCAATTTCTGCACATCCTTGATAACACTATTTTCCTTTTTTCTAATATTACCCATCCTAATGGATTTGAAGTGATATCTCATTGGTTTATTTGCATTTACCTAGTTATTATTTATATTGTACATCTCTTCATATGCTGGGTGGACTTTTGTATACTGGCTTTGGAGAAACATCCAAGACCTTTGCTTATTTTTTGTTATTTTTTTCCGTTGTTGGTAGGAGTTCTTTAAATATTTTGGATATTAACCCCTTATCAGATGTGCAATTTGCAGATTTTTCTCCCATTCCATGGTCTGCCTTTTCACTCTGTTGATTGTCCTTTTTACAGAAGTTTAAATTTTTGATGTATTCCAATATATCTATTTTTTATTTTGCTGCCTTTGCTTTTAGTGTTATATCCAAGAAATCATTGCCAAATCCTATGTATTGACGCTTTCCCCCTATATTTTCTTTCAGGAGTTTTAGCTTTATGTCTTACATTTACGTCTTTAATCCATTTTGAGTTAATTTTGGTATATGGTGTAGAATGAAGTAAGCTTCATTCTTTTGCATGTGGACATCCAGTATTTCCAACACCATTTGTTGAAGAGACTGTCCTTTTCGCTTTGAAAGGTCTTGGCGAGTGCCTGAACTTAAGGCTTCTGAAATTATTTTCGGTAATTATTGATGGATAGGGGACTCTATAGTCAAACTTGCTTAAATGTTTTATCTCCATCTTTAATTGTGTAAAAGAAGAGCAATGGCTAGGAATGTAAAAATTGCATTCCAGTTCTGACCTTGACATTGAATTACTATGACACATTGGACAGTCACTTTACTGCCCTGTGCCTCTGCTTCTTTGTTTCCCAAATTGCCAGTAATGAAGCCATTAATACCCTTAGAGAATCGATGAGAGTCTGAAATGGGATGGTATATTAAAATGTAATTTAAAAATTATGAAGTGCTCAGTAGACACAAAGCATACTTTTTCTCCCCTCCATAGATTATTCACTTCTGGTTTTCTCTTATTTTTCACCTTTGAATTTGAAATTAGTTATAAAAATCTAGTGATATTTAAAGCTGATTTTTATTACATGCTTTGAAATCTGTTAGTAGCATATTAAGTATATATATATTTTTCGCAGGGGTGGGCTTTATATTGCTTCCTGGGGAAGCAGTGTGAAAGGTAAATATAACTTGATCAAAGTTGTCTTAGTGGCAGTTGATAAGCATGGGATAAAGTACAAGGCTGGTATTTTTAAAAAAACAATGTTAAATGAAAACTGGATGAATATCAATTAGCAGATAAGTCAAAGTCATTCTTTCATAGGAATACAAGTTAGAAAAGGAACCCTTAGAAGACAAAAGCACATGTTTTAGGATTCTTTCAAACAGGGAGCTCCCCCTAATGCATTTAAGATGAGATTTACACAAGTTTAATATGCAAGGAACTTTTGAGGAGCACATCTATTAGGTAGATCAAGGGATGTTTTAATAAGAAGGTTTGACTGAGCTCAAAGTAGTATAACATGGCTATGATTTATTTCCTATTGAGCATTAATTTAATTTATTATTTATTTATTTATTTTTACATCTTTATTGGAGTGTAATTGCTTTACAATGGTGTGTTAGTTTCTGCTTTATAACGAAGTGAATCAGCTATACGTATACATATATCCCCATATCTCCTCCCTCCTGCATCTCCCTTCCACCCTCCCTATCCCATCCCTCTTAGGTGGTCACATAGCACTGAGCTCATCTCCCTGGTGCTATGCGGCTGCTTCCCACTAGCTATCTGTTTTACATTTGGTAGTGTATATATGTCCATACCACTCTCTCACTTCGTCCCAGCTTACCCTTCCCCCTCCCCTTGTCCTCAAGTCCATTCTCTACGTCTGTGTCTTTATTATTCGTGTCCTGCCCTTAGGTTCTTCAGGACCTTTTTTTTTTTTTTTTGATTCCATATATGTTACCATCTCTTTCTGACTTATTCACTCTGTATGACAGATTCTAGGTCCATCCACCTCACTACAGATAACTCAGTTTCATTTCTTTTTATGGCTGAGTAATATTCCATTGTATATATGTGCCACATCTTCTTTATCCATTCATCTGCTGATGGACACTTAGGTTGCTTCTATGTCCTGGCTATTGTAAATAGAGCTGCAGTGAACATTGTGGTACATGACTCTTTTTGAATTATGGTTTTCTCAGGGTATATTCCCAGTAGTGGGATTGCTGGGTTGTGTGGTAGTTCTACTTTTAATTTTTTAAGGAACCTTCCACACTGTTCTCCATAGTGGCTGTATCAGTTTACATTCCCACCAGCAGTGCAAGGGGGTTCCCTTTTCTTCACACCCTCTCCAGCATTTATTATTGTTCGTAGATTTTTTGATGATGGCCATTCTGACTGGTGTGAGCTGATACCTCATAGTAGTTTTGATTTGCATTTTTCTAATGATTAGTGATGTTGAGCCTTCTTTCCTGTGTTTGTTGGCAATCTGTATATCTTCTTTGGAGAAATGTCTATTTAGGTCTTCTGCCCAGTTTTGGATTGGGTTTGTTTTTTTGATATTGAGCTGCTTGTAAATTTTGGAGATTAATCCTTTGTCAGTTGCTTCATCTGCAAATATTTTCTCGCATTCTGATGGTTGTCTTTTCGTCTTGTTTATGTTTTCCTTTGCTGTGCAAAAGCTTTTAAGTTTCATTAGGTCCCATTTGTTTATTTTTGTTTTTATTTCCCTTTCTCTAGGAGGTGGGTCAAAAAGGATCTTGCCGTGATTTGTGTCATAGAGTGTTCTGCCTATGTTTTATAGCTTTATAGTGTTTGGCCTTATATTTAGATCTTTAATCCATTTTGAGTTTATTTTTGTGTATGGTGTTAGGGAGTGTTCTAACTTCATTCTTTTACATGTAGCTGTCCAGTTTTCCCAGCATCACTTTGAAGATGCTGTCTTTTCTCCATTGTATTATTCTTGCCTCCTTTATCAAAAATAAGGTGATCATATGTGCGTGGATTTACCTCTGGGCTTTCTATCCTGTTCCATTGATCTATACTTCTGTTTTTGTGCCAGTACCATACTGTCTTGATTACTGTAGCTCTGTCTGAAGTCAGGGAGTCTGATTCCTCCAGCTCCATTTTTCTTTCTCAAGATTGCTTTGGCTATTCGGGGCCTTTTGTGTTTCCATATACATTGTACAATTTTTTGTTCTAGTTCTGTGAAAAATGCCATTGGTAGTTGATAGGGATTGCATTGAATCTGTAGATTGCTTAGGGTAGTATAGTCATTTTCACAATGTTGATTCTTCCAATCCAAGAACATGGTATCTCTCTCCATCTGTTTGTATCATCTTTAATTTCTTTCATCAGTGTCTTATAGTTTTCTGCGTAGAGGTCTTTTGTCTCCTTAGGTAGGTTTATTCCTAGGTATTTTATTCTTTTTGTTGCAGTGGTAAATGGGAGTGTTTCCTTAATTTCTCTTTCAGGTTTTTCATCATTAGTGTATAGGAATGCAGGAGATTTCTGTGCATTAATTTTGTATCCTGCTACTCTACCAAATTCATTGATTAGCTCTAGTAGTTTTCTGGTAGCATCTTTAGGATTCTGTATGTATAGTATTGTGTCATCTGTGAGCATTAGTTTAAAAGATGGTAATTTAAATGACAAATCTCAAGACCTAGGTTTTATTTTCTTTGAAAATACTTGCTATAATTTATCTTCATAATTTTATACTCTAAATCTGTTTTCTAAAGGATCAAAAAACCACCCTGTGTGTTTTTTTAAAAAGAGAATGAAAAAGAATATCCTAAAGACATCAATTGCATTCTTAATTAGAAATTATTGAAAATAAATCAGAAGTATAAAAGGTAAATAACACGTTCCATTTCTTCAAAGAAATTTTTATTTTCCCTTTATGCAGAAGAATGTCAATAATTATGTATTAAACTGTACAGCTGAAAATTAAAAAGCCAGGAACAAATATTTGAATGAAAGAATTTCACTTATTTATTTTCAATTGATTTAAGGTCATTTATGGTCAGAATTAGCTAAAAGTATTGTTCAGCCATGTTTGTGTTATGGATTTCTCCAAGGAGATCATATAATATTTTATAACTTGAAATTTTCCTAAATATTTAAAATTATTTTTAGTCATCATAATCCTTCACTCAAATTTATACTCTTATAAGTAAAATCGTCTTGGTGGGTTTCTTTTCTTTGGTTGGTCAGTGCTCACGTATACCAGCCCTGTTTTCTTTCATTTTATTTTATTTTATTTTTTAATTCTTATTTTGTTTTTGTTTTTTTGACTGGGGCACTTGGCTTGCGGGATCTTAGTTCCCCGACCAGATACTGAACCCAGGCCCTTGGCAGTGAAAGCGCAGAGTCCTAACCACTGAACTGCCAGGGGATTCCCTGTTTCCTTTCATTTTAAATAAGTAATTTCTTTATACAAACTTAATTTTCATTTAGCCCTATTATTAATCTGTTTAATTTAAGCATGGTCCGAAACCATAAAGTACTGAGTCTTTTGGGTTTTGTTTTTGTTTGTCTTTATTGCCTGATCCCTCTTCTTTCCCCCCAACCTTTTCTGTTGAGATATACCTTAAATACACATATTCTAATTATGAAGCTTAGTAAAATTTTAAATACGCTCTTGGAAAAAAAATTGAACTTTTTGCATCTACTGACAACTTTTCAGTAGATTTTTTGTAAATATTATTATGGTTATTGTTTCCCAGAGCTTTATAATTGAAAGTGATGTTAGATTCCATCTTCCTCATTGTATTAATGTAGAAAGTAAGGCCCAGAAAAGTTAAAATGCTGAATTTCTTCACATTATGAAAAATTTCAAAAGAGAGCAATTGGTTATGAAACAGTCATGCAGATTTTATTAGTAATTTGTATTTTATTTAAGAGCAAATTTTACTGGAAGGTATAGCCAGTAGATCTGAGTCCCTCTGGGTGGGGGTGTATCAGTAACTCTCCAATGAAATGTGTGTCCTTTCAGTTCCTCTGTGAAAAGCAGGCGTTTCATTTTGTCATTGTGTTACACTTAGCTTTTCTTGTAACACCTGTTAAAATACAGTTTTTTACATTCAGTTGGATTTTCTTCCCACTCCCTCCTCCCTCCCAACTCCTTGGAAAAAAAAAAAGTGTGAACATGGGGGATAGTTGCCAGGATTTTATACCATTCTTAATTTAAGGCCTGGATGCTAATATGTATGTGTGTGTGTGTATACACACACACACACACACACACACACACACACACACACACACACACATACTGTTTGATTTCATATTCATAGTTTATTTAACGTTTCTGATGTAGTTAATACAGGACTATTAACCTAGTCCGTTAATTAGTTGACTTTTCCCATGTAGTGTGCCAGTATTACTGCTATAATTATAAGTTTTTACCTGGACAGCTTTGTAACTAGTTAACTATCAATTAGTTTCCTTTGACGTAAGATACTTTTGAAAATCTCTAAGCATTGTTGTTAAGATTCAGAAAAATCTGTTTGGCTCTATGAATTCCTAGTCCACCCATGGGTTCCTGGCAAGTCATGTAATCTCTCTCAGCCTCAGTTTCCCCATTAGGAAAATAGAATGAAATAATCTATCTTGCAGGATTGTGGTAAAAATTGAGTGATATATGGTATAATTTGTTATTGTAATACACGTATTACCATTTTTGTGAATTTCCTTTTATTTAAGTTTTAAAAATTGGAATTGTGGGTAGAGTATTTTATCCAGCTTTTTAAAGAACAAGAATTGTGGTGATAGGGAAAGAACTGCTTCATTAGAACTGGCTTGCCTGGCTCTGGGGCTACTAGCTTATGTTGTATTGACTGACAAGTCCCTTAACCTCACTGAGCCTCAAATTTCTCATCCACAAAATGGTGGTAATACCAATCTTGAAAACGTTTTTAAGGATTGGAAATAATTTTTTTTTTTGCGGTACGCGGGCCTCTCACTGTTGTGGCCTCTCCCGCCGGGGAGCACAGGCTCCGGACGTGCAGGCTCAGCGGCCATGGCTCACGGGCCCAGCCGCTCCGCAGCACGAACCCGTGTCCCCTGCATCGGCAGGCGGACTCTCAATCACTGCGCCACCAGGGAAGCCCTGGAAATAATTTTGTTAATCATCTAGCAAAGTGCCTGCTTGGAAAAGGTTTATAATCTGAAACCTTTGAGAAAAAACAAAAGTTTTTTCATAACCCAATATGTATACATCACAAGAAGCTAGAATTAGCTGTCCAGCAGTTTCAGCTAAAGTAAATTTTCTTGCCATAGGGAACATAATGGTTTTTGGCTTTGAAATGAAGCTCTGTAGATTACTCCAAAAATACTTTCCCCTTGGAGTTACAAAAGTCTTTTCCCCCACATCTCTAATTCTTATTCAGAAATGGTTTAATAACAGTTAGTACTTCAAACAAACAAACATGTTTTTGATTTTCAAAGCAAGAAAGGTTTCAAGCTTCTTTGAGGAAATTTAGATCTTGGCCCATTTTTAGGGCCTTGTAACAGTATATTTTAGAATTCAGGTTGCTGATGATTAGGATGGGGTGGAGGATGTCATTGTGCAGAAGAAAGGTCAAATGTAAAAGGTGTGATCCATTTTATTGTTTGTAATGTAGATTTATGTGGGAAAAGAACATAATAGGATGACCCTAGGAAGGATTATTTTATGTGATGATATTTCTCTTTTAGGGCCTATGTGATTTGAAATTTGATTATTGGTATATTGAGAGATAGTTGTACCTCAAAAGTATTTTAACTTAAAAATCTTATAATTAAGAGGATTAGTTTTAATCAGAGGACCAATTTATCAGCCTAGTGATGACTTAGCAAAACTTATTCTAGGTCCTACATACGCTTGCCTTTTTTATCTTTGCCTTAAAAGGAAATGACGTTTTAACATTTTCCATCTATTAGTTTTGCTCAGAGAAGCTGGGGAACATGTGAAGGTCCTTGGGAGGATTATATCATCTAAAAAACTTTGTTATAGAAAGGAAAACAGTTCTGAGTATGTGAGAAAAAGTAATTGTAGCATTAGCTTATTAGGTAATGTAATTTGTAACTAGTCATTGACAGGATTGATGCTGGCATGTTGAAGGAAAACTCTCACTTTGTCTTCAAGCTGGTGAACCTAGTTAGATATTAGGAAACATCAACAAAGTCTGTTTATTCTGGAGTGCAGACACTGGAAGCATCCAAACAACTATTCTGAAAGGATTAAAAACAATTGATTATTTTTAATCACAGAAATTGAAGATGATTGAGTATGCAGTTCTCTGTGAAAGGTTAGACTGCAAACCACAGTGGATGATGTTACAAAGCCTGGGTCCCTAAGATAATGACAAATAATAGTACTTTTGGATTATTAGGAATAAGCAAAGTGATGTTTTTGTAGCCTCTGATGTAATGCTTGAGTTGTGATGGTTCCTGATCATTTATGTACTTTGGAAGGTAATAACTAATGTAGAATTTTGAATTTTTGTTGTACATTTTAAATTGTCAATCCCATTTCTCAAACCAGTAAGTTAGAAGGAATACCCAAGTAATTGCATTCAGAAAATTGGGCCTAAATCAAATAGTAGAAAGAGTAAGAGATCTTTACATCTAAATTTTATTGTTAATCAAGAAGGGATAATATCTAATCCCAAACAAGATTATATTTAATGTAAATTCTAATCTAAAAAAGAGTTATCTTGTCATGTTCTTAGAGCTTCCATTTCAGTGAGCTATAGTATCAATCAAAAACATGTAGCGATCTGTGCAGGCACCCACCCATCCATATGTGACATCTGCTTTTTCATGAGGTTCATTTCTAACTTAAAACCTTGGTGGATTTGTATGTATAGATAGGAAGGCTTGTAAAAATTTGTTTTTAACAGTAGAACCCAAATATTATGTGGTTAGTTTTTTGTTTCCCAAATGTGTCATCTATTTTGAAAAATGTAAATCTATAAACACTTGGGAAGGTGCTTAGCATGAGCATCAGTAAATGTTTGAATCAGAATTTAGCAAGAATGAATTTCTAGAAACTCTTTACTCAAGTTCATATACCTGTATAATGGATTTGGAGAAATTTAAATATTTCCTCCTAAAAAAACTTACTGAAATTGGGTTACCACAAATTCTTTCCTAGAAAACGAAAATTCCATATATTATATATATATATTTTTTTACAAAGCAGGGCCCCTTAAAACCTAATCTCGCATTTTGATTTATCCAATTAACTTATTTTGAGGTTGACCTTAAGCCATAGCATATGGGAAATAATAGACTATTAGTTTTTCCAAGTGCTTATCATGAATTATTTTCCTTTATGAAGTTTAATACTTTATCGCTAACTTTACTGATATGCAGTATTTATTAGGCAGTTCTTCATTTTCAGTAGTAGTCTTAAAGATACTTAGGTAGAATGCTGTGGTTGAATTCCATCTTTTTTGTAGGATAGCTGTGGTATGTGTGAATGATTCTTTTGAGAGCATATTCATAGTGTGGATGTTTAGAAGGAAGTAATGATAATGGTTAAAGATGTGATTTAATCAGACTTTTGCAAAAGTAATATCTGTAGGTTTGGTGTAGTCAACAACCCAAGGAGATGATTATTTTTGATAGAATAGGCAGATCTGTATGAGTTTTTTTTTTTTGAGGTTAAATTAATTTGCAGCATTATTGCTGTATAACTTTACCTATCTTTGAAAGTGTGTTTTCATCTTGGCTTTTATTTTTTTACTTTTTCTGTTATGGTTCTAACATGGTTTTTTTTTAATTATTTTATTTTTTTGGCTGTGTTGCGCAGCTTGTGGGATCTTAGTTGCCTGACAAGGGATCAAACCTGGGCCCTCGTTGGTGAGAGCACAGAGCCCTAACCATTGGACTGCCAGGGAATTCCCTAACATGTTTATTATTATATGCTTTGCTGGAATTAAGTTAATACCACATAATCCATTTAGTATAATGGATGTATTAGGTTCTTTATCCAGAATGTTAGTATTTCTTAAGTAAAA
The DNA here is from genome assembly GCF_951394435.1 of Stenella coeruleoalba. Taxonomy (NCBI): domain Eukaryota; kingdom Metazoa; phylum Chordata; class Mammalia; order Artiodactyla; family Delphinidae; genus Stenella; species Stenella coeruleoalba. The sequence continues at coordinate 16,088,330 of NC_137164.1, forward strand.
TTATATTTCTTACACCCTCATTACTCTTTTTATGCCAGTATAAACACTGTTTACCTGCTACTATGTATTAAATAATGCCAAAACCAAGTATTTATTTGTTAGAGTAATCTTATCCAAATTTTAGACTCCAGTTCAGATGTAAAACTCAAAATTCTGTGAAATTATTTAAATATTTAAATATATTTAATTTATATTACTTTCCTTTGATGTACTCATTGTTAGTCTTATCAGTCATTGAGTTTAACATTCATCTTTTTCACAAAGTCAAGCTAGTAATTCTTCAGTTCTTAACAGTGAATATTTTTTACGTTACTACTACAGCTGACCCTTGAATGACACTTACATGTGGAATTTTTTCTTGCATACTACAGTACTACACAGTCGGGGGCTGGTTGAATCTGAGGTTGCGGAATCACAGATATGAAGGTCCGACTATAAAGTTATATGTGTATTTTTGACTGTGCAAGGGTCAGCGCCCCTCAACCCCTTGCGTTCAAGGATCAGCTATATTTAGTTTATTATTTAAATCAAATCCTAGGATATTGCTCCTTACTCATTATGTTAAAATAAATATATGAGATTCCCTCCTACTTTTGCTCAAGTCTTATTATTCCATCTGTTTCTAATGCTATTTTTTTTTTTTTTTGCGGTACGCGGGCCTGTCACTGTTGTGCTCTCTCCCTTTGCGGAGCACAGGCTCCGGACGCGCAGGCTCAGCGGCCATGGCTCACGGGCCCAGCCGCTCCGCGGCATGTGGGATCCTCCCGGACCGGGGCACAAACCCGTGTCCCCTGCATCGGCAGGCGGACTCTCAACCACTGCGCCACCAGGGAAACCCTAATGCTATTTTTTAAAAAATAAGGAATTAAATAGATAAAGGAACTGTATTGGTACACAATTGTATAATGGCATTACTTGAAACTAAAAATATATTTCTTTTAATGGGGAATTTTAACATGTTTTTCTTTAGTTTATACTTTAATGTATTCTAAGTACTAGGTTTCTATACACTAGGAGTTTTTTTTTAAGTTTTATTTTTGGATACTATGCACATTTTAATTTTGAAGAGTACTTGTTTTGAATATGTAATAAATGCACGTGGTTAAAAAGTTAAAGCATTAGAGAAAGTTATACAGTTGCTCACTTCAGTTCTTCAGAGGCAACCATGATTAATCAGTTTATAGTGTGTATCCTTCAGAAATCTTTTGTATGTAGTTGAAGGTATTTTAAAAGCAGTGATTTTTTTTTTTGCTTTTTTAGCAAAAACTTTTTTTTGAATTTTATTTATTTATTTATACAGCAGGTTCTTATTAGTTATCCATTTTATACATATTAGTGTATATATGTCAATCCCAATCTCCCAGTTCATCACACCACCACCCAAAGCACTAATTTCTTAAGATGAATATCTGAGTTTTTACATCAAAAGACTTATTTATGCCACACCACTTGGGATCTTGACTCTAAAAGTAATCTTGCTGAATTTGAAAACAAACATAAAACTTGTAAATCTGGCCTTGGAATATTGATTTTAATGTAAGCCTGTTGGGCCTTTACTGACTTAAATAATAATTATATTTTGTTTGGAATGTGTAATTAACGAGTTGTGCATTCATCCCTGTAATATAATGAATCCCCCCACCCTTTTTTAAAAAAAAGCTAAACAATATTAATGACAGTGAGTTATTGAATAGAAAATATAACTTGCACATCAAAACTATGATTTCATAGGTCTTATTGCTAGAGTTTGAGGCTAAAATAAAAAAAAGGAACTGATGTAAAGAAAAATATTAAGAATGTAAATATTAGTGCAGGTAATAAGTAGATATTGAAAAAATTCTGGTTGTGGTATTCAAATGTCTGAAGTTTGAGCAATACTGAACTAAAGAATGTTATTCTGGTTGACTTGTGTTGCAAAGTATGTATTAAAAGCCTATTTTCTCAATTCTGTATAGTTGTAGAAGTGTTTATTAGTATTATGACTAATAAGGCTTTGGATGTGAATTGCAATCTAATACTTTTAGAAATAAGCTTAAAGTAGAAGAATATGTTTAATATTGATGTTTCTGTATTATATTTTTTTATAGAATCTGATTTTTGACAAATTATAAAGGGAAGTGTCAGAAAAAGTTTCTAAATGAATATGAGCTGGTTTATCATATTTTAGAACATATATTGTTACCTCTTTATTATCTATGGTAATAGAGAAAAATAAGGTAGATAATGCAGGACTGTTTTCATATTTTCAGTATTTATATAGATTTTACAGTGATGTAAATAAAGGGAAGCTAAAGCTCTAGTCTTGAACTTAACTTACAAAATTTTTAGCAGCAAGCCTGCTAGGTACTTGTCCCGTATATGCATGAGAACCTTTAGTGATGTAGTACTTATTTCTCAGGGCTGCCCTTTCCATTTCCTTACATTTTTGCTTGTTGTCACTGTAATTTACTTGAAAAGGAAGTTTTTTTTGTTTTTTTTTTTGTGGTACGCGGGCCTCTCACTGTTGTGGCATCTCCCGTTGTGGAGCACAGGCTCCGGACGCACAGGCTCAGCGGGCATGGCTCACGGGCCCAGCCACTCCGCAGCATGTGGGATCTCCCCGGACCGGGGCACGAACCCGTGTCCCCTGCATTGGCAGGCGGACTCTCAACCACTGTGCCACCAGGAAAGCCCGAAAAGGAAGTTTTAGATTGAAAAAAAGCACGTGCTATTTCTGGAAGTTTTTGATTTTCTGCTAGGTAATATACTTTTAGCCTGGACGTATCATGTTATACATCTTAACATCTTTTTGGTTGATTTCTGTTGGCCATAGCTTTCCTGGCACATAGCAAAATAGCTAGCCGGTAATAGATGTGGGTTAGCCGAAGATGCTGTCACAGGAGCGAGCCAGAGAGTGGATCTTTGGTGTACATTTTCCCTGCCCTGGGAAAAGTGTAGCATAGACAGGCACTTGGCTGTCTTTCTGGGATTTGTTTAAAGCAGTGATAATCATGGTGGAGCATGGTGGCACGGAAAGAGAACTTGAGGCCTTTGGTCCTGCAGCAGAGGTAGCCACTAAAAGGTCTGCTGAATGCTCAAGGCTGCCTTCCTTTTGCTTCAGAAGATAATAAAGACATGTTTAAGGGTACAGTAAAATTCCTGTGCCTCATCCCCCAACATTTTAAATTTCTTGGGTAAAACTAAAACTGCTGATTCTGAGAACCAGGTTAGTTTATATTTGAAGGTAAATTAGCCTTGATTTTATGTTTTCAAAACTATTTTTGCTAAATAACTTGTTTTAACATTTTCAAAAGCATTTTCTTTGCAAAAATGAAATAGGTTTTAGTGGATAAGACCTACTTACTTTAATTATATTCTTTAAATTGTCTTATTGAGATTTTATGCCTTAATTCATTTAACATCAGAATACTGTTAAATTATTGAGAGAACTTATGTGAAGTAAAAGTTTTTGTATTTGTCTTTAACAAAACTCTTTTACCTGAGACTTTTGACCAATATTAAAACCAAATTTTCTAAATGACAAGATTTCCATTAGTAAATATCTCTAGAGGTAGAGTATTATACTTTGCACTGTAGTTTTTGTTACATGTCTAGATTTCTTTATGCCAAAAACCAGTGCGAGTAAAACATATGAGTTTAGTTTTGCTAATGGCAAAAGTAAACTTTTAGTCCCTCTACTGGCTGCCTTTGTTGTAGCAGAGCTTAAATTTTTTTTTTTTTTTTCTTTTCAACTCTTAACTAAGATAAAGTCTAGCTTTATGACCAAGGTGAATTTTGAGGCAAATTCTAATATGAACTGTCCCCAAATTGAGTGACTTTGTAAACAAACTTATTAAGAATAAAAATGTAAAGTAGTGACTTTTAAATATAAAGATTTGAGAATTATTAAACTTCAGAGGCTTGGCCCTGAATAGCTAAAAACATTATATTACACTGATTAAATCATAACTTTAGACTTTTGAAATGTTAAATTATTTTTTGTAAAACGTGAAAAAAAATAATCTTGTGATACTGGCAGACAACCAAAATGTATTTTAGTTTGCTGGTTAAAAGAGAATGTCAGAGAAAGGTGCCAGTTACTTATGCACTTCTGCCAAGAGTAAGTGTACTACCAAAGGCAGAGGAAGAGCAGCCTAAAACTATACATGAGAAGCTTCATGGCGCAACATGGTCTGCTCACTTGCTGCAAGTGATTTAAAAATTTATGCTTAGATAAATGTTAAGACAATCAGCTTTATATAGAGGTTGGGATAACTTTTCCCTGAAGAAAAAAACCCCTCCTTTTGTGTATAAATTACGTTTGTTAAATCATTATTCTAATTAAAAAAATTTTTTGTTTAGTTTTGGCTGTGTCGGGTCTTCGTTGAAGCATGTGGGATCTTCGATGAGGCACCTGGGATCTTTCCTTGCGGCACGCAGACTCTTTGTTGTGGTGGGCAGGCTTCTCTCTACTTGTGGTGTGCGGGTTTTCTCTTCTCTAGTTGTGGCGTGTAGGCTACAGGGTGCGTGGGCTCTGTAGTTGTGGCGCACAGGTTCCAGAGTGCGTGGGCTCTGTAGTTTTGCAGGACGTGGGCTTTCTAGTTGAGGCGCACGAGCTCAGTAGTTCTGGTGCGTGGGCTTAGTTGCCCCATGGCATGTGGAATCTTAGTTCCCCGACCAGGGATGGAACCCAAGTCCCCCCGCATTGTAAGGAGGATTCTTTACCATTGGACCACCAGGGAAGTCCCTCATTATTGTAATTTTTATCATAACTAACACTATTGCTTTTCTTATTGTGATTCTTGACTAAACTCTTTCACCTTAGAAAGGAAGGGATCTTAGGCACAGTAGGGTTAAGTGACTAAACAGATGAAATGAGGATAGCCATATTCTTCTTTACTTTTCTTTGCCTTTGATCTTTACCTGTATTTTCCAAAATTTAAAGTCATTAAAAACTTAATATTTATTTTTTTGTTTGTATGTAAAGTGAAAGTTGATTGAAGTTATATAGTTTTCAAAAGTAAATGATATCTATATATAGCATTTTGTTTTACTGTGTTTTTGCTGGGAGGTGGTATATTGATTTATATATAGAAAAAATGGTAGGTAAGACATCACAGAGCAACAGGAAACCAAGTAATGGAATAGTCCTACTGTACGTAGTTAATTTTACTGCAGATAGAATATAGTAAACCAAACTACTTGTAATAACATTCATTGTTGTGTGACTGTGGCACAACCCAGGTTGGTGTAGAATTGTATTCAAGAGAATTTAGCTGCTACCAGTAGGACCTTCAGATGCTGTAGAAAGACCATGCGATTTAGAGTTGGAATCATGTTCTGGCATTGCCAGTTACAACTGTGTGACTGAGGGTTATATTGTTTAATCTCCCTGAACATTTTACCTCACCAAGTTTTTAGGGCCAGATGAGATAAATATAAGTGCTTTATTGTTATTATTAAGTACCTGGTTATTACAGTATTTCCAGGCATAGACTCCGAGGAGTATCATGTGTATAAGACTCTAGTAAAGTATCAATTGAAAGCTTTGTTGTCAAGGAAAAAGTAACTTTGATTTTAGTGTTTGAATGTAGCTTAAATTTTTTTTTTTTTTTTTTTTGCGGTACGTGGGCCTCTCACTGCTGTGGCCTCTCCCTTTGCTGAGCATAGGCTCCGGACGCGCAGGCTCAGCGGCCATGGCTCACGGGCCCAGCCACTCCGCGGCATGTGGGATCTTCCCGGACCGGGGCACGAACCCGTGTCCGCTGCATCGGCAGGCAGACTCTCAACCACTGCGCCACCAGGGAAGCCCCTAGCTTAAATTTTAATAACTCAGACTTTTTGCTAAATTTGAATACATTTGAACTTGACTTTTAGACATTGTGGTTCTTTAGAAAGTACATATTAGCTTTTGGGTGGATATCATCATCCGTAAAGTTCTTAATGACTGTAGACCATTGTCGTTTAATTATAAATATGACCAATCCTTCGGGGGATAATTCTGATCATGCTTACACAGAAATAAGAATAGATGGGTGTCCAACTTTTGATCAGAAAGTATGACTTTGATTTAGGTTAAAAAGTAAAGGTGATACAGAGATACTTTTGCAAGTATTTAGTCCATGCTCTAGTGGCATTAACAGATTTGCATGTCAGCCAAAGTAGTTTTAGCTTAAGAGTGAAAGCGAGGTACAATAGTTTCGAAGATACTAGGACTTCTTGATTTTCTTTATCTCCCTTTGCTAATTTTTGAGCTAAAATGGTATTTGTAGAGACCAGGAGAGGAGAGTTATTATAGGTACATAGGTACATCGTTTATGATGTGTGAGAGTAGTGATTATGTATCATGCACTTAACACAATTCCTATATATGATAGCCACTCAGTAAATGATTGAATGACAAACATGAATGAATGGACAATGGACGGTTGGACATATGTAGGAAGGAGGTGGTATACCCTTGTAGCCTAGCAAATTGTTATATGTTAAGTTTGGGAAGCACTCATTTATATTGAGGTAAAGGTAAGTAACATCTATATATTTTGAAGCTTGTTGAAGTTTGAGTAATTCCGAGTGGCTCTGTGAACTTGGGCAGGTCTATGTTAGGCTATAATCAGTGAATCAATATTTAACTGTCCAGTGCTTAGATATTTTGTGCTCGGTGCTGAGGAAGAATTATGACATGATCCTTGCCTTCAGTGTATTCAAACAGGAAACAATAGCAAACAGTACAAAATGGTGTATTTTTAAAGAAGTGCAGTAAAAACGCATAACAAAATTTACCACCTTAACCATCTTTAAGTGTCGAGTTCAGTAGTGTTAATTACATATACGTTGTTGTGTGAGGTGTTGTATATTTAAATTGAAAATATGAGAATGAGAGGATAAATGCTGTGGGGAAGCGGGATTCAAAATGTACTCCATGAAAGCACTCCAAATCCAATTTTATTTGAGGAAATGTTATATTTATACTTTTATTTACTTAAGTTTGAAAACGACCACTATTAAAATTTGGAGAGGAAAAGGGCTGAATTATTCAAGGCCAGAGTAATCAGGGAAAGTTTCAAGGCAGAAGAGGAAGATTTAAACTGGGCCTTAAAAAATGATTAGGAATTGGATGGGTTGTGGGCAGGGAAAAGGAAAAGCATTCTTCTTGATGGAGCCAATCAAAGCTCAGAGGTTGGGGATATGAACATTGCCTATTTCTCGATTAAAGAGAAGATCTGCATTATGAGAATTTATTGTTTATGTTGGGGGTGAATGGTGTGTAATGTAATGTCTCCCAAAATGTGTTCCATCTGCCATGAATGTTGTGGAGGAGGAAGGGAAGGGAAATTCTTGTCTTTCTCCTGCAAGGTTCTAGTAACATTTGAATGCGACTGTGCATTTGAGAGCTTAAAAGGTTGTATCCAACATATTTTAATTTTATATGAGCAGAGGAAGTTTTCTCTACCTGGAACCATTGTTTCTTGGACACCAGTTTGAAAACTGTATATGCCACCTACATACACTTTCTTGACTTGATCAAGAAATTTAATATACCAGATATCCCCCTGCTCCCACTTTATGATTAGATTATAATCACAGTTACCGTATGTGAAAAGTGTTGGTAAACTCATTCAACAAATACGGAGTATGTACTGTAATCTGCTAATGATTGAGAGTTATATACATGTAAGGAAAATGTTACAGAACCACAAGATATTACATGCATATAACCCTTCTACATTCTTGCTATTCTATGTATGGTCAGTGAACATTAGCGTCTCCTAGCCTGCAGTCTTGTTAGAAATGCGAAACCTTAGTCTTTGTCCCAGACTTATTGAACCAGAGCCTGCATTTTATTAAGATCACCAAGTGATTCATATGCCCATTAAAGTGTGCATTTGTCGTATGCTGTTTTACATCATATGCAACACAACTTTGTTCTGTCCTTTCTTGAACACTGTTAGTAGCAGAGAATTTGATACCTTTGATTTCCAGCTTAGGGTTTACCCTCTTGAAACTTCTACCCTCTGGTCATGGTTTTGTCTTAAAGAGTTATACAGAATCTGCTTCAGTATCTCAAATGAGAGTCATTTATATGTAAAAGATAAGCTTATGTTTATCTGAGTCCCTAACAAAATGTGTCACCTAGAATTGATCATAGTACTCATAGAGTGACTTGGCCAGAGATTTGAATGGAAGTTATTGAAGTTATTTCACCTTAACTATAGAGCGTTTAAGAGCTCTGTGCCACTGTGTTTCATTGCCTCTGCTGCTGTTATTTTTCTACTCCTCTCGCCAAGCAATTTCTTTAAGTAGCCATCCTTCTTACTTTTAACTTTTCACATTGGACTGTTCTTAAATTTTGCTAAGCTCAGGGTAGGCCTAGTGTTTCTTTGGAACCAGCTCTTAGAGCCCTTCCATACTTAGTCACTTGGTTAGATACTTTGATTAAAGACATAGATTACTTGGTAAAGGATCACCTAGTATTTTGCCTTCCTCTTTAAGAAGTTTCTAAAGAAAATTACCTATTATTTTAATTTGTAATATCTAGATATGTCGAATCACTAGAATTGAAATGTAGGGTCCCTTTTAAGGAATTAAATACTTTTAGTTAAATAAATATAGATGCTCACTGTAAAAATTAATACAATACAAAAATGTAGAAAGAAGTGAAAAATCCATTTTTTCCTCTTTCTAATTCTAACCCTTCAAGGTTAACCTCTGTTTAGTTTACATTTCCTTCTAAACCTTTTAAAAAAATGTACAAAAGGTATGTGCTATAAATAAAATTTAAAAACAAGAAAGGGGGATTTATATACTGTTCTGAAAATTGACTTTTTACTCAGAAAAATTAAGCTGATCTCTAGACCTTAATACGATCAATGTGTTTTTTGACTTTAGGGAAGAAACCCTTTTTTTTTGGAGCCAGCAATAATTATTACAATTACTGATGGGAGCAAGTTGACTACTACCAGTGGAGTCCAGGATGAGGTAAGTTATGTTTATATCAGCATGGATTATGCAAATGCAGTTGAAAAATCTTTATTTATGTGTACATTGTAGGATATTGAAACCTTAAGTAAGTTTGCTCTTTATTTGGTGCAATCTAGAGTCATCTGGCTCCTAGAACTCATTTACTTTCTCTGTTGTTTGTAGCAATGGCCTCTAAATTTTCTTGAATAGGAATCCCTTCTGTGAAAAATTTTGGAGCCTACCACCCATCTCAATTATATATGTATTTTTGAGTTTATGTGAGGGTCACAGTGTCAGTTCATATATTAAATTTAGTAAAATGAATTCTTATTTTCAGGCTAAAAAAATGGAGACAGCATTCTAATAATTTCTTTCCATATTTCAGTGGTTTGTCATATGTACTGCACTATGGAGACTCCTAGACTAGAGTACAGCCAAGCCAAGAGGAGGTTAAAACTAGGAAAAGTGAAGGTGTTTGAGAATTTTAATTCTAAGTCAAATACCATATAAATAATTTACAGCTAACTTCACGTATTCTCTACTAGCATGCATTGTGCAGAGTTGGTTGTGTGTGATGTGATAGGGTGAGTGCAAGAGGTTTATTTTAACTTTAAGCTGTTTTTAGTTTAGAATTTGAACTGCTCTTTTTTTTGTTGTTGAGGCATGCGGGATCTTTCGTTGCGGCGCGTGGGCTCTTTGTTGTGGTGTGCAGGCTTCTCTCGAGTTGTGGCGTGTGGGTTTTCTCTTCTCTAGTTGTGGTGCACAGGCTCCAGGGCGCGTGGGCTCTGTAGTTTGCGGCACGCAGGCTCTAGTTGAAGTGCATGAGCTCAGTAGTTGTGACACATGGGCTTAGTTGCCCCTCAGCATGTGGGATCTTAGTTCCCTGATCAGGGATTGAACCTGTGTCCCCTGCATTGCAAGGCAGATTCGTTACCACTGGACCACCAGGGAAGTCCCTGAACATTGCTTTTGAACATTTCGTTTATTAAAATAGGTTGTTGTAGAAAGGAGATGGGTTAGGCTACTCTCTTTACTGCTTGCATTTGATTTAGAATCTTAATTTTAATTCTCACTGTATTTACACACGGTTTGATTAAGTAGGAAGAGTGTAGTCTTTAAGTTCAGTAATTTTTAGAAATACTTTCATTTGTGTGACATTGTGGAATGCAAACTGGATATGGAGTCAGGACACGTGGGTTCTAGTCATTGTTCAACTACTTTCTAGCAGTGAAGTTTGTATCAGTTACCTAGCTTCCCTAAATTTCTATCCTTGTTCGTGAAATAAAGGTGATAATTCTTGCCTTACCTCATAGGGCTGTTGGAAGACTGAAATGAAATAATGTATATGAAAGTGCTTGGTAGGCTGTAATGAAAAGAACAACTGTATTGTTCTATCATGAAGCATTGGAACTAGTAAAGAATTGTTATTGCCTGATCTTGACTTGAGGGGAAAAGAGCCAGAATTATTTTGTTTGAGCAGTTGACGTTGAAGGGAGTTTAGGATATAATTCATAGAGAAACAGTTGAAAAATTTAGGTAGATTAAAATTCATAATTAAATAATTTATAGTCTATACATAATTAGTAGCCTTGGAACACTCCATAGCTGAACTTAACGGATTTTGGGGCTTTCTTAAACGTAGTTTATGTGTATAGCCAATTATATCCTGCCACTATCAGGAACAGGTGGACATTGATTATATACATGAACAATCAATATGTTGCTTAACTTTAAATTTGAAGCTCTCAAACTGATTTTTCCCACTTTACCTTCCTTTTGAAACATTTGACTGAGAGAAAGATTGAGATATCAATAATCAGTTCAGAAATACTAATGATTTAGTTTTGTAGTTATGATGACTTCAAAGGTATTTCTCATTTATATTTACATTTATATTTATATTTATATTCCTACATGTGAGATTATCCATTCAAGGTGCTCTGGTCTTACCACCTTTGTAGAAATGCCCTTTGGGGTACAGTATATTTTGTTCCCATATATCTGGATCTGGTTTGTTTGTAATATTTGTTTTGTAGGACCTCCTCTAGCTTTAAAAACATATCTTGAAATATACATGGATGTTGGAATTGCTCACCTTTCTTCCTAGGTCCTTGGGAAAGATATTGGAGAAATAGACCTATGTGTTTATAATAACCTAAAACTCCTTGCTAATAAAGTTGGGAAGACTTTCCTGTGGGCCAGGAGCTTACCTTTTAGTTCTCTTATATCTTCTACAATATTTAGCATAGTTCTGAGAACAGAGCTTATATTTTAAAAATATTGATTATAAATATTGTTGTATTGAGTCTGGTAGTCATCAAGATCAAAATTTATCACTGCTACTTCTTATCTGAGGTGGAAGTCATTTGTTATAAGGCAGAGGTTTATTTTGGATATGCGGTTGGAACATAGGTCTCTGAGTTGTGTTGGGTTTCAAGTTTAGGAGTTTCTTCGATCATCGGCATGTTTAGTTCTTAATGTTCCAACAAGACTCATTTTGTGGGCCAGAGGATGTACCCTATATGTGTATATTGTGGAAACTTAATTTTTAAAAAATTTTATTTTATTTATTTATTTTTTTATACAGCAGGTTCTTATTAGTTACCTATTTTATACATATTAGTATATATATATGTCAATCCCAATCTCCCAATTCATCCACCACCATCCCCCCCCACACTTTCCCTCCCTTGGTGCCCATATGTTTGTTCTCTACGTCTGTGTCTCAATTTCTGCCTTGCAAATCGGTTCATCTGTAACATTTTTCTAGATTCCACATATATATGTGTTAATATATGGTATTTGTTTTTCTCTTTCTGACTTACTTCACTCTGTATGACAGTCTCTAGGTCCATCCACATCTCTAAAAATAACTCAATTTCATTCCTTTTTATGGCTGAGTAATACTCCGTTGTATATATGTACCACATCTTCTTTATCCATTCGTCTGTCGATGGGCATTTAGGTTGCTGCATTGAACATTCGGGTGCATGTGTGTTTTTGAATTATGGTTTTCTCTGGGTATATGCACAGTAGTGGGATTGCTGGAATGCTGGTCTCTTCTAGTCCAAGTAATTAAATTATGTTATTCGTTTTGAGGAGAATTATCAATTTATAAAAAGCATAAAGGTGCTTTTTTGTTTGCTTTTGTGTTTGTGTGTGTATGTGTGTATGCATGTGTGTGGTACATGTGATCTGTATTGTTGTAATTTCTACTAGGAGATAACAAGCAGAATGTTCCCTTTGGCTCTTTCTCTTCAGTTCTCGTAACGTTTGCCTTTGGCAAAACTTGATTCTTTTTAAAGATTTATTGAATGAGTGATTGTGTTGATGATTTCCACATTAGGTATGTGTATAATTCTTGATTACCTGTGACTGCTATTAATGTGACCTGTTACTGTTTATGGAGTTGTGCATCCCACCCATACAATACCCTTTGCTTACGAGTTATATTATCTCACATAGTGTATTTTATCTGTTCTGCCAGTGCTATTTTTCAGGAATAAGTTTTCCTGCTGCTTTGAAATCATCCTTATGGCATATAAGGAAACATGGAGCTCATCTAGTATTACTTTTTATTTTACAAATGAGGAAATTGAGATCCAGGGAGGCAAAGTGATTTGCTGAAGGTTATAACATTTATTATTGCCAAATTCTGGATTAGAATTGATCTAAATTCTAAAGACATCCCAGCCCCTCAAGACCCAGTGCCTTTTCCCTGATGCTATCTGCAGTCTTTGTGTTTGATTCTATTATTGTATGTTCTGGAAATTTACCTTCTATTTACCTGATTTCCTGTTTGTCTGCTTCCGTTTCCTATACATTTGTGACGTAGGTATTATGTTCTTATTCACTCAGTGTCCCTTGAATGACTATTATGACCTGGGCATTTCTAGTCAGTGAAGATAACAGAGATGAATAGGGTGGATTTCTGGTTCTTAAGTTCACAGTCTTATGGGGGAGGATAGCCTATTAAGTGGTTTTATGAATGATAAACTAGAGATGCCTACTAGGTGTATGGGAGTGCTAAAGAGGGAGGGGAGGGTTAATATTACCTATCTTGTACATACGTCAAATCCTGTGTAATGTGAATTTTTATAGTCATTTTAATGTTGATTAAATGCAAGGATCTTGTGGATGATTTGGTATAGGATGTGGCTCATAGATTATATCTGTGAAAGTTATAGAGAAACCTGGTACAAAGTTGTTTTGAGTGTAGAAAATAGTTAATGGAAAAACTTGGTGCCATACCGCCTCCTGACCTGGCTAAATTTGTACAGGCCAGAATGATCTAATTACTTATAACTTGTTTGTCAAAGTAATGTAGGGATACCATTTCCTCTGTGACGGTTCATCATTTAGCAGTATGTTAGCAATTACAAGAGAAACAGTGTGTCTTATGGACAAAAATCCTGAGCTGTATAAAATCATTTTACCTTAATTTATAATTTTAATGATCTTTTTTGGCCTTTTAATAAAAGTCCAGGCCATTGTCGGAATTGTTCATGAGTGTGTTTCTAGTGTAGTGTTTTTTGGATAACTCTGTAGGACTTTTGATGACTGCTTGTGATGGAAGAGTATGTGTGTATTTTTTGACTTTTTTTCTTTTTAAATGTAGCTATTTGGTAAAACTGGTTGTTTGTCGTATTTTCACTTATGAGCTCTGAGTTAGATGGGACTTTGAATTCTGATACACAAGAAATTTATATTTCTTATTGCCATAATAGTTATCTTTGGTGTTTTTTTTTTTTATCTTTGGTGTTGATAAACATACTTGTGGTCATATACTCATAATACCATTTATCATGTTATGTTACTAATGTATCAAATGTTTTGGTAGAATCACTAAATTTTAATTGGAGTTATAGAAAAAAATTTTTTTCTGGTTTTTATTGCTTGCAAAGATCTTCTCTGGTACTCTTTTGCAGTGGAAAACTATTCTGTGCTATGATTCCAGGAACACATGGCTAACTATATTGCTCAATAAAGTAGTCAGAAGAAATCCTGCCAGTACCTTCTTGGTGATGAATGACATTCCAGGATCATGTAGCAGTTAGTTTTCTCTTCCTTGAAAGTGCTAATAGTAGTGTTATCTTTCAAATATTGAGATTTGCTGAAGACTCTTTCTGCATCTCTTGATCAGTTATGATTGCCCTGGAGGCTAACATTTTAGAGAAGATATTTGCAGTCATAAAAATCCTGTTGGCTTTTGGCATTAAAATTTTTGCCTTATGAGCTTTCCCAGCTTTTTAAGACAAACTAGGACAGCTACCTTCATAACTGCTTGGAAGATGTTCAGAAAGTGCACATGTTTGTAGAAAGAGAAATGTCTGAGTAACCTCAACTGTGTGTTCAAGTGGCTATAGTTTGGGGTCTTATCTTTTAACTTGTCAGTTCTCAAAAGTTGATGCAGAAGTCCCATCAGTCTTTGAGATGTGGACTGGTATTAGTGATTTTTCTGGATCATTTTGGTCAATGTTTAATGGTTTTATCTTTTGTAAGGATAATCTGTAATTAGGATCTATAATTACAGTTTGTATTTAACTCTTCATGATATATATACTGATTAAAAGACAATCCAGAATTTTTAAATCTGTTTCTACTATCTGAAATAATTCAGAAATCCCATCTCCCCACCACCATAAAATATTTGTATTTCACTAAAGTCACCAAAAATATGTGCCGTAAGCTGTCAAAACTATTTTAATTGTGTCTACAAAGATTTTTAAACACATTTAAAATTGTTGTTTCCCAGTACACTTAGAATTTTGGGGAATTTTGTCTTTATTTTTTTCTTTTTCAAAAAGACTTCTAAGGAATCTTGAGGGATGTCATTGTAGTATGATAGACTGTATTAAACAGATCTGTGTGTAAATTCGTTTCTGAGTTTTCATTATCAAGATTAGCTCCTGTCTTACTGATTTGTGATTCAAATGTTCTAAACATATGTGTAACATTACTATATAAATATGTTAGTCTCTATCAATTCAACTTTCCAAGAACATTTACTAAGAATTTGTTGGATATAGATCATTTGCATTTTCTTTTTTTTTCTTTTTAAGCCGAGGTCTTCTTAGAAGCCCATATGATTTAAATTTATTTATTTATTTATTTATGGCTGTGTTGGGTCTTCGTTTCTGTGCGAGGGCTTTTTCTAGTTGTGGCAAGCGGAGGCCGCTCTTCATCGCGATGCGCGGGCCTCTCACTATCGCGGCCTCTCTTGTTGCGGAGCACAGGCTCCAGACGCACAGGCTCAGTAATTGTGGCTCACGGGCCCAGTTGCTCCGCAGCATGTGGGATCTTCCCAGACCAGGGCTCAAACCCGTGTCCCCTGCATTAGCAGGCAGATTCTCAACCACTGCACCACCAGGGAAGCCCTGCATTTTCTTTTTTACCCATATTTTTGGCTGTGTTCTCTCAACCCCTTATTTCTGGTGTGCTATAGAAATGTATAATATCTACAATTATTATTATTTGAAAATATGTAATTATAATAAAAATGCATAATTAAAAGAAGTTGATGATATATTTAATACCTGTAGTGAATTTTCAGCAGTCCACATTTGCAGTACTCTTTTTGAAAGAACCTTTTTTCAAGGTCATGTGGAAAGAAAAACTCTTAAGGATTGCCTCTAGACAGACACTGTAATAGAATAATTAAAAGGAAATGCTGGCTGATCATTCTTTAGTGAAGCTGTATGGCTACAGTTACTCAACTATTATCTAGAATTCCGTGTTAAGATATATCAAAATAGTTTTTATTTCAGAGGGTGAAGGAACTTCACCCTGCGTTTATTAGCCTGTCAGAACCAATAAGCAATAAGAGATGCTATACATGTAAGAAAAATTTCATTTAGAGATGTTTCTATTATTCTTCTGATTCTAGCTCTTACATATATAAACTACTGATATTTAGAAAAGTAGTTTTCAAATGACTGCATCAGAATCACCTAAGTGTTTTATAAAATATACATGCCTCAGCTCTAATTCTGGAAATTTTGCTTCCATTGATCTGGACAGGGACCTGGGAATCTGTATTTTTGGATGTGTCCAAGTTGATTTTGATACACAGAAACTATGCATCAGAATCAACTATGGCTAGAAACCATAGTTTTAGAACATAACTACAAATATATATTTTTTAAAACTACAAAAAATACTTGTGAAAATAAACAGCTTTAACAAAACAAGATAAAACTGTTTTTGATGTACATGGCCAGCAATATGTTATTTTTTTTTTTACATCTTTATTGGAGTAACAGCAGTATGTTTTGTTTAAGATAAAAATTAATTCTTGACCTTTAGAATTGTTAAACTTGGGAATTGGGTGTCCAAGGGATATGGAATAGGTCTTCTGTGAATTTTTTTTTTATTGTGTTTGATATGACTTAGAATCACTTATTGGATAGACCTCAGATATTAACTTCTATATCAACTGCAGCCAATCTTTAGTTACTGCATATGGTATGCTGTGTTGAAGAGGACTCTTAGACCCTGAGAATGAGAATAGGGTAGAGGAGAAGAGGGTAAAAAAGGGGGAGTAATTAATTCATATTATCTGTCATGTGCTTGCTATATCTGTCTTAGGAGTTTTTATCGAAAGGACTACGTAGTTTTTCTCTTACCCTTACTACGCTTTAATTCCTGATTTGGATGTTCATAACTAGCATTATTTTTTTTTAAGTTTATATATGCATGGAATTGGTGATAGTTACACTTAATTTTTGCTTTCTAGAGAGTTGCTGCTAAAATACCCTTCCATAATGAATTGTTCCAATTTTGAATGCTTAAAGTACATTTTAGATTAATTCAGCAATGATTTTTCCTGTGCTGCATAGTGACTTTGGTTGTGTACAAGAATCGTGGCACACCATACATTTATATTTAGTACTGCTATATTCTAGGTACTGGGGACACAAAGATGGAATTAAGCAAGGCTTTTGCCCCCTAGAAAACATATTGTCTTTCAAGATAGGAAAGTAAATAAGCATTTTTAACACTCTAAGATAAATCTCATGGCAGAAATAATGGGAGAAGCTAAGTTTTGAGGAATGAGTAAGGAATTGAGCCGTGACATTTCAGGAAGAGGGAACAGTGTATATATATAAGTAGGAAGGCATGAGAACAGTATATTGGGAGGCTATAAATTCTATGAGTGGAATATGGTCAGTGTAGGTAGGAGAAGTGGAGAGAAGTGGATGCTTGAAGTGTAGGTAGAGGCCAGATGAAACCATCCTAAGGAGACTGGACATCGTTCTGTTAACATTTGCAGAGGAGATATTGAAGATATTAAGCAGATGAGTCACACGATCAGATTTGCATTTTAGTGAGTGTACTTTGCTAGAACGTGAAAGAAGATAGATTTGAAGGATGGTAAACTGGGAAGAATTAGCAGACTACATGCAACAACCCAGGAAAAATATGGGGTGTGCTAAAACTAAGCCAGCGCCGGACAGGGAGGCAGAAGTCTGAGAGATTCATAGGTTTTCATAGGTTAGGCAGGTCCTCAAGGACAGTAAGGGAGAAGAAAAAAGCAAAGTGTCTGACAGGGTTCTGAACCCAGGGTCCCTGCTTGGGCTTTAGAGGGTTCTGTAAATTCCCTGAAATGTTATCCAGACATTGTCTAGATATATATGCACGGTTTTCTGGGGGACAGAGGTCTCTAGCTTTAATCATATTCTCAGACAAGTAAAAACAAAACAAAACCCACGGTTTTAGTAGTATTTTGAGGTTTTCAACTTGGGAATCTATGTGTGGATATTATTGGTAGTGGTGACTGAGATGGGGATATTGGATAAGTAGTAGAAAAGAATATAAAATAATTGTTTGATCAAGTATCATTAACTTTAGGGTACAAATGTATTAAAGGAGTTATGAGCCAACTTTTTAAACAGTAAACTTAAAGACTTTTTCTTGCCCTTTAACATTATGTCTTAGGAAAAGTATTTTGTATTTAAAAACAGAGAAGTAAGCAGAATTTTATCTCTGGGTTCTGACAGAATTTTTATTTTGAAGCAGATTAAATAAATAATCGTTGTCATCTTATCATTTATTTATCAGATCTTTAAGTTGTTTTGTTTAAGGCCATAATGTAAACATCTTCAAGTGCTTATTTTAAACAAGCATGAACATTGATAGTCAGAATGCTAGGACAAGAGCATTGTGTTTCAGGGGGTAGTAGTGTCAAGTCATTTAAAGAGGATGGAAGCTTAATTCCTTTTCTGTTCAATAGTATGTAATTTAAGATGGGCTTTGACTGCATTGGCAGTTTCTGCCAATTAAACTCAGATCAAGTCAGTATGTTAGGTGTATTTCATGCCTCTCTAAGTCAGATTACAATTTGAGAGCATGAAAAAGCTGAGTACTTGGTCTCCTGATGGAGCACACTCACCTAAGCCTGAGGCTGTTAGTCTTTTATAAATACCTTCATTATATTATTTAGCTGTGTTCCATAAATAGCTATTTTATATAACTTCCACCTTGAATTGTTCTTTTCAGATGTAATACAATAGATTTACAGTTCTTTATGTTTGCGTATTAGGAATAAACGTGCATTGACTGGAACGATACTGAAACTATGATCTTTACATCAAGGCAAGGCTACATTTTGATCTAGACAAGGCTGTTTTGGTATATTTTTCCCCACGCTCTGTCTTTTCAGGTTGAATTACTGATTTTTCCCCCTTTGTTTTGTTTGTTGTGGTTTTGATGTTTTTTTTCCTTTCAGCTAAAGGAGCAGTCCAGTGGTTTTCAAGAAGTGCCAAAGTGCACTGACTGTCTCATGATGACTGGTGCCTCAGGGAGGGTCATGATTCCTGGATACAGGATCGACCTGATCCTGGATGTCACTTCAAGCAGTCAGATCGTGGGGAAAAGCCTTGTCTAATGGCTAGCCTTCCTCAAAAGTCTGATGCTAGTCATCTCGGAAGGCCTCAGAAAGAGCCTTAAAGGTGAGCAGAGTAGAGTGTAGTTCTCTCTGGGGGCTGTTACTATTCGTTGGAGAATATGATTCAACACAGAATGACAACCCTAACCTGATAAATCCAGGTTCAGTTGGTAAATTTAGTTTATAAATTTGTTGAGGATGGTGATCAGACCTCAACTTTTGACTTATTAGAAACCACCTTCCTAACCTTAAGATCTGTAAAGGGAGGAATTTGGTATTTCCTGGGCTCTTCAGAACCTTAGGTTAGTATCTGTTGTCGTAAATGGAAACAGCCTACTATCACAACTAAGGAACACTTTAGTTACAAAATTGCATT
This sequence comes from Stenella coeruleoalba, assembly GCF_951394435.1. Taxonomy (NCBI): domain Eukaryota; kingdom Metazoa; phylum Chordata; class Mammalia; order Artiodactyla; family Delphinidae; genus Stenella; species Stenella coeruleoalba. The sequence goes on from NC_137164.1 coordinate 16,107,532, forward strand.
ATGTTAAATACCCATGGATTAAAAAAAATGTAGTGAAGTATTCTCTTAGTTTATATGGTTATCATATATTGATTATATATCAGGCAATTGGGCTTCAGGGCTTGGAAGGGCAAATTGGCATTTGATTTGTCTGTTACACTGATTTTTTTAAAAAACAGCCACTTTTGAAGCAGTTTGGATTTATGTAACACATATTTGGTTGCATTCAACTTGAAGAATTAGTACTACCTGCATCATTTGAGTAACATTTTTAACCCCATAAAAGATTCTTTAGAGATGTTTTGAGCATTTTGGTTTGGAAAATATTTAATTCTAGGCCTCTTTCTCTTGTCCTTTGAAGTACTTACAGAACCTAATTGTTCATATAATAATCTTGGTTGCTAAATTTTCGATAAACTCTAAAACTTGTCTATCATAATAAGACTTACTAGGTTTTTGTTTAAAAATTTTTTAATTGAGTCACTTCTATTAGTAAAAAAATAATATGGGCATGCACAATCCGCAGTGTATTTGTGTACATTTTTACATTTAGAAATTATATATTCACTAATGTATTAATATTAGAAAACATATACAAAAGTAAGAATTTTAAAAGATGAGATGAAAAAACTTATAAAAGGGAGTTCTGATATTTTCTTTCCCCCCGCCACGCATCATGATGTATTTCGGGTTGACAAACTCTTTTTAAAGGCCAGATAGTAAATATTTTAGGCTTTTCAGCCCATATGGTTTCTGTTGGAACTACTCAACTCTGCTGTTGTAGGGTAAAAACAGCCACAGACAATATATTAAACAAATGAGCATGGCTGATAAAATTTTATTTACTGAAACAAGCTGTGGGCTGGATTTGGCTGGAGGGCCATTGTTTGTTGACCCCTGGAGTATACCCTGTTTTGCAGACCACTGCCCTAGACTTTGCAATTGTGTTCTACTACTTCTGTTAGATCCTTTCACCATCAGTTTTTAGAGTACAGTTGATCTTCCTTATTGAAGTGAGCAGAAGAATATTAGTAGTCAGAATGTATTGTTTAATTGAACAGATACTTATTGAATACCAGTGATGTTCAAACATAAGGTTAGGTGCTGGGATGAGTTTGGTAAGAGAGATAGGTAAACAGTTGTGGCATGGTGTAAGAAGTAATTTGATTACAGCACAAGCTGCTGAGAAAGTGGGCTGGCTCTGGGAAATGATGTATTAAGTTGGACTTGAAAACTTAATGCAAATTTGTGAAGTAGATGAGTTCAAAGGCATATAGGTGATAGAAGAGAGCATGGGAGAACCATATATATATACGTCAATAACTGATTGCTGGCAGAGTGTTCAAGAAAGAAGCAATAGGGAATGAGACTGGACAGATCAACATGGCTCACAGTGTGTGCTCTGCCAAGGAGCTTGAACTTTGCCTTATAGGTTGATGGTAATTGTTGAAGAGATTTTAGCAGAGGAAAAAGCCATCAGATTTGAATTTTAGAAAGATAGTGGCAGTAGTGTGGAGTATACAAGGAATAAATATTTTTGGTAACTTTTTTTTTTAACCTCTTTGTAAAAGAGGACACAAATTGTTTTTGTGGGTTGTTTTATACCAGACATAAAATAAAGAAACTTGGGATATTATTTAGCAACGAAAACGAATGAACTATTGACATGCTACAGTGTGGATGAACCTCCAAAACATTATGCTAGGTGCAAAAGACCACATGTTGTGTGATTCAGTTTTTACAACATTTTATGGAATGTCCATAAAATAGATTAGTGGTTGCCTGGGAATGGACTGGGGACTCACTGCAAATGGGCACAAGTGATCTTTTCAGGGTGTTGGAAATGGTCTAAAACTGGATGGTGGTGGTAGTTGTACAACTCTGTAAATTTACTAAAAATAATTGGATTGGACACTTTTTTTTAAATTGAAGTAGAGTTGATTTACAATGCTGTGCCAATATCTGCTGTACAGCAAAGTGTCTCACTTATACACATAGAGACATTATCGTTTTTAAATATTCTTTTCCATAATGGTTGATCCCAGAGATTGGATATAGTTTGGATTGGACACTTTTTAAGATGGGTGCATTTTATGGTAGGTAATTATATTTCAATAAAGTTGTTAAAGACCTCACTTTTGAAATTTTTTGGATAAAACATATTGCTGATTCCCAAATAATTGCTCTTTACTCTGAACAAATATTGATCTTAAGCTGCTGGAACCAAAAAAAGGTGTTTTTTTTTTTTCCTCCTAAACTTAAAGGGTATACATTGTAACTATAGAGTTAACTGTAGGAACTACCAACTAAATAAATCATGTTGTTACTAAATTTTATAGAATTCACTTTGACTTTAATATTTTAAAATTTCCTTTCCTTATTAAATATCATATGAGGAGAACCTTCTTAAGTAGAATATTGGATAATATTAAAAAGCTAGAAGTAGCCTAAGGGAAATTTACTACCCCCCCCCCCACTTTTTTTCCTCCAAGGAAATAATTGCTAAAGGAAAAACCTGAAGTTTGATGATTTAAAATTTATAAGTTGTTTCCTCAGTCTTAACAGTTATAGAAAATAGAGTACAGAGCAATTGGAAAATAGTTAATTTTACTCAGTAAATATTTATTGAGGGCCTACTATGTGCAAGGCACTGTTTTTTAGAAACAGATTTTAAAAGGTTCTTACTATGTTACTTTTATTCCTGGCTGCCAAAATTTATGAGGTTCAGTCGTAATCATTAAAATATAAAACTTAATTGTGTTACCTTTTATTGTTTACAAGGTAATTTCACATCTCACTTAATTCCTAATTCTGCGAGAGTAAGGAAAATGAGTTTTGTAGTATAGCCAATTCCCAAGTAAGAGCCAGAGCTGGGACTTGACCATTGGTGTTTATTTTTACTTCAAGTCCATTGCTCTTTACATGCTAGTGTGTGATTTGAAAAAACAAACAAACAAACCCCCACCACCACCACCAACAGTACAGTACTGCATAAGGATAGGCATATAGATCAATAGATAAAATCAAGAGTCAAGAAACAAACCATACATTTATGGTCAATTGATTTTCGAAAAGGGCGACAAGATAGTTTAATGGGGAAAGAATAATCTTTTCAAGCAGAGGTACTGAACAACTGAATATCCACATGCAAGAGAGTGAGGTTAGACTCTTACCTGACACCATGTACAAAAATGAAATAAAAATGGGTGGGCAGCCTAAATGTGAGAGCCAAAACCCTTGAAAGAAAAAACATAGGCATAAATTTTGATGACTTTGGATTAGTTAGGCAATGGTTTCTTAGACATGGCACCAGAAACGCAACCAAAGGAAAATTAGATAAATCTGACTTCATCAAAATTAAAAGCATTTGTGCTTCAAAGGATACTGTGAGGAAAAGATAGTAACAGGAGGAAATATTTGCAAATCACATATCTGATAAGGGCCTAGTATCCAGAATATACAGGAACTCTTATGACACAAAAATAAAAAGACAACCCAATTTAAAAAAAGGGCAACAGATTTGAAAAGATATTTTTCCACAGAAGACATACAAATGGCCAATAAGCACGTGAAAAGATGTTCACCATCATTAGCCATTATGGAAATGCAAACCAAAACCAATGAGATACCACTTCATACCTACTATAATGGCTAAAATAAAAAAGATGGATAAAGCAAATGTTGATGAAAAGGTAGAGAAACTGGAACTCTCATTGCTGGTAGGAGTGTAAAGTAATGTAGCTGCTGTGGAAAATAGTTTGACAGTTCCTCGAGAAGTTCTACACAGTTATTCTGTGACCCCAGAATTCTACTGATATGCACCTAAGAGAAATGAAAACATTACCACGTAAAATGTCATATCAGCATTATTTATAATAGCCAAAAAGTAGAAACAATATAATGTTCATCAGCTGATGAATGCATAAACAAGTGTGGTATATCCATACAAATGGAGTGTTGATCCCCTTAAGAAGGAATGAAATTCTGACATACACTGCAGTGTGGATGAACCTTGAAAATATGCTAAGTGAAAGAAGTCAGACACAAAAGGCCACTTACTGCATGATTCCATTTATTTGAAATGTCTAGAACAAGCAACTCCATAGAAACAGAAATAGTGGTTGCTAGGGGTTGGGGATAAGATGAGATGCTAATGGGTATGGGGTTTCTTTTTTGGGTGATGAAAATGTTCTGAAATTAGATAGTACCTCCCTGGTTCAGCCATTCTAAAGAAATGAAATAAAACAAATGGAAAAACTCGTATCTTTACCTGCATACATCTATTTCCCTCTCTAGTGCCTTTCTTAATTTCCTTTCACAGCAAATTTAGAAGTTGTTTCTGCTGTCTCCTTCGCTTCCCTACCTCTTTTTTACTCCTTAACCTATTACAATCTAGTTTCTGATTCTACCCATAATGAGGTCAGCAATGTCTTCCTCATCTTCCAAATCCAACTGTTGGTTTAAAATTTTTCTCTTTCATGACGTTTTGCCAGTACTATTGAACGCTCTTTCATATAGTTTTCTCTTGGCTTCTGGATTTATACTCTCCTGGCTTTCCTCTGGCTTTCTGTTCTGTTTTAATCCTTTGTCTTAATTTATTTGTTTGTTGCTTTAACACTTGTGACTGGTTTAATCTTAGATTTATTTATTTATTTTTTTCCTTTTTATTTGACATGCTCCTCTTGGGCAGTTTCATTCATTCTCAGGCTTCATCCATCAGTATTGTAAAAATTTCCATCTATAAACAGATTCCTAAGATTTGTTTTGCTAACCTGTATCTTTTTTAAAAAAACTTTATTATTTTTAATTTTTAATATGGAAAACATCAGTAGGTAGATATAACCCACATAAAAGCTCTTTAGGATCCTCAGTTTTTAAGCCTTCAAATGGTGTCAAAGTAAAAAGTGTTGAGCACTGCTGCTCTTGGGTGTATGTATGTATGTATGTGTACATATATATGTATATATACACACACACACAGACATACACATATGTATTTTTTGAAAAATTGAGATATCGAAATATAACATTGTATTAGTTTCGGGTATGTAACACAATGATTCTATGTTTATATATTGAGATATATACATATATATATCACTATAGTAACTCTAGTGAACGTTGATCACTATACATAGAAAAAATTTTTTTTCTTGTGATGAGAACTTTTAAGATCTGTTCTCTTAGCAACTTTCAAATATACCAATATAGTATTGTTAACTGTAGTCACTATGCTTTACATGACATCCCCATGATGTACCTGTTTTATAACTGGAAGTTTGTACATTTTGACCACCTTCACCCATTTGCCCACCCCCACCTGCCTTTATCTTTCTAATTGAGTTTTTTTTGCGGTACGCGGGCCTCTCACTGTTGTGGCCTCTCCCGTTGCAGAGCACAGACTCCGGATGCGCAGGCTCAGCGGCCATGGCTCGTGGGCCTAGCCGCTCCGTGGCATGTGGGATTTTCCCTGACCGGGGCATGAACCCGTGTCCCCTGCATCAGCAGGCGGACTCTCAACCACTGCGCCACCAGGGAAGCCCTTTAATTGAGTTTTGATGCTACTTAGGTGTTCTCCGTTTTCCCCTCATTTCCTCCCTTGGGATATCTGTACTCCCTAACTGGGCATAAAAATCACTTTATGATTTTATTCCAACTTTCCATGATTTATTTGGTTTTTACTACTTTTAAGTGCTTCACCGTCAATGAATTGACCCCATTGTTCCTTGACTACATGACACTCTTTTATTTGTCAGGGCCTGTTCCATAATTTTGGAATGTTCCTGTCTCTTTCCACCTTTCACTCCCCAAAACCTACTCAGTATTTGTTGAGACACTGGTCAAATGCTACCTCTTGTGAAGCTTTTGGGCATTTAGTTGTACTTTCTTCTCTGCACTTTTAGGGCTTTCTTCTTGTCACTGTAATCCCAGTTTTTGTTCATTATTTTACTTGTTAACTTATCTTACTGCCACTAGACTTTGTGTTGGGCTCCTGGCAGGCCCTCTCAGTTTGGGAACTCATATCCTTTAAGTTTCAGAAATGTTCTTATTTCTTTGACAATCTTTTCCTTCTTATGTCTCTATTCTTTCTTTTTGAATGTCAGACTTATGAATTGATTCGTTACAGTCATCATCATCATCATCATTATTTAACTTTTCTCTCCTACTTCCGTCTTTGTCTTTATTCTTTCTTTGTTCTCTCTGGCTAGGTTGGTAAAGGGCTTGGCTTTTGCTAATGTTTTTATATTTTTTTGTTGAGGTGAAATACACATAACATAAAATTAATCATTTTAAAGTGAACAATTCAGTGACATTTAGTACATCCTTTTTAATAGAACTGTCATACTAGGCAGAAATATAAAGGTGATATAATAGAGTGTGTTGTTGTTCTCTAATCCCAAGCAGCAAATTCTAGGATAGGCAGATTTCTTTCACATATCTTTTCTCCACCAGATAATTTCAGTTTGGGTATCCTTGGATTTTAAACTGTTCTTGGAAATAAACAGAAAAATAACTGACGATTATGATTGTTGAAGGGTAGAATCTTAGGGAGAGAAAGGACGTTGAAGGACTAAATCTTGAGTTTTAGAATTATTCCTGCATGTATTGGGAAGGAGGAAACTGAAATGAATCTGTAAGGGCTTGATACTAGTTATATGGATTTTTTTTTTTTTGTCCATTATGAGTAAGAGCTAACGCTGTATTATATTTGAGGAAGTAGGTTTAAGAAATACTCAGTTCCACTGAAAATGTTAAAACTTTATTTGAAGCTTTTTTCCCATCTACATTATCCAAGCAAATCTGAGTAATGGGACTTGATCCTGGAGGTGCCAGTGTTCTATTTATTAAATCACAAAGGCATTTAGCATTGGTTTGATTAGAATGTGTGCTTCCCTACCTTTAATGCACAAAAATTGCCTCTTCGAATGCGTATTTTCTGCAACAAAGCAAAACAAATTGACAAGCATCTAGTTCAACTTTCAAGGATTGTGAAAAGCTTCTGGAAAGGTATATGATTTAGGATACTGGTTCAGTTTCTGTAATTGGGACAAGAGTAATAGTGGCTTAAAAAGAAAATTTCTTTTTCTCTCCCATCAAAGACAGAACTGGTTGGTGGTCTGGGAGGTAGGGTGGCTCTGCTCCAAGCTATTGTCTAGGCCCCCATGTTCCTTCTCCTTTGTTGATCTGTCTGCTTTACCTGAATGCTTGACACTGGTTTTATAACACATCCTAGTTCAGTACTACAACTGAATTTCAGCCTGTGGGAAGAATGTGGAGGGCAGGCAGCTTCCTAATGTGAACATGACCTAAAACGTCTATGTGGCAGTTCCAGTCAGAGTCCATCACCCAGAACCTGCCTGCACTTACTGCAAGGCAGAGTATAATCTCTACTTGGGCGGCCGTGTGTCCAGCCAAAATTTAGGGGTTTTGATGAGAAGGAAGAAAGAGAGATTGGATTCTGAGGGCAGTTTTTAGTTTCTGAAATGAAAGGGATGGTAAAGAAATTAATTATGCTTTAAAAGCTTTGGAAACTTCCTTACCTTTTAGTTTGACAGCTTATTCTAAGTTTATCTTGTACATTTTTGCCCCAGACCTGGAATCATGTCAGGTTCTGTGTATTTGGAAATGGTATGTGGAAAACCATAACCTGAGTGTTAAGAGGTGATCTTTGCTGTTGAGTTGGTCATTGTTTTCATGCCTTTGCAGTAGACAGAGTTAGGAATACATACTTTTTTTTTTTTTCTGAAAGTAAATATGTCATGAATTCATACTAGTGTTTCCAATTCAAATTTAAGGTAGATATTTAAAGAATGTAATTAAAGAATGTGTTTGTGTTATAAAGACCCAGGCTTGATTCCTGGCTTTGCAGCTAATTAGAGATGTAACCTAATTCTCTCTTGTTCTAAGCTTCAGTTTCCTCATCTTTAAAATGGGGATAATAATAACTGTATCTCATGCTTGTTGTAATGATTAAATGAGAAAATAAGTGCTCAAGAAATTTTACTGTTTTATTATTCTCTATCACACTGCAAAAAGGAGAGACTTCTAATTTTTGTAGGAGTTAGAGAAGACTTGCCCATTAAAGTAACACTGGTGCTATCAGGAAAGATTGGGTGTTAATGGGATGTAGAGATTTAGTTATAAAAATATCAGGGCAAGAGACTCACCAGGGAGGAGTGATCTGCATTAGTTAAGACAGGAGCATAGGATTCTGTTTTGCTCTTTAAAAAAAAAGAAAAGGAGGGAGGGAGGGAGAAAGGAGAAAGACAGGAAGGGAGGGAGGGAGGAAGGCAGGGAGGAAGGGAAGAGAGGAAGAAGGAAGGGAGGAAAGAAAGAGAAAGAAGGAAAAAGAAAGAGAAAAAGAAGGAAGGAAAGAAAGAAAGAAAGAGAAAGAGAGGGAGAGAGGGAGGAAGGAAGAAAGAAGGAAAGAGAAAAAGAAAACCTTTTTCCCTTATAGCGTTTAGCTTAGTGTGTAATTACATGGTAATCTGTGTGCTTATTTGATTAATGTCAGCCTGCCTTCCTGCCCCACAAGGGCAAGGACTATCCTGTCTTCCTTTTGCTTACCTTTGTAACCCCAGAGTAGTCACTGCACAGAGTAGTCACTCAGTTGATATTCGTACCCTGAATGAATTTTTACAGCATTTATAAAAACGACAAAATTTAGCATTTGATTATGTACCTATATTATCATTCTGTAGTTATTTCATTAGTGTTACCTTGTCCCTAGCTCAGCTATAGCTCATGAACTACTAATTGACCTAATTTCTTTAAGATTGATAACTTATAATACTTTAATACTCTACAGATTTTTATCATTTATCCATTATCTGACAGCATTAGTTCTGTGTAAATTTTTGTTCAGAGTGAATTAATAAATGAATCTGCTGGTGATTCCATTTGTTTGGGTCTCAGCCTGTTGTGAAATGTGTGCCAAGTAATCTATTGTTAAGAGTTTAAAGTACTTCAACTATATCCCTTACAGTGAAGCCACTCGATGCTTTCATTTTGTTATGTTGCCTTAAGTGGGCGAGAGCAGGATGTATATATATAGTTAGATTATCTTCCCAAGAATTAAGTCTAATACTCCCATGGGAGTGTGTGTGCATGTGTGTTCGCATGCACATCTTTTGTGTCCCATGGAAAAGATTGAGGATGAATATTCTCACCTGGATATTTAGAGAAGCGTTCTCAGAAAGAAGGCAGCATGGTTATAGTATAAGGCACCAGACTCCAAATTAAATGGCACATGTATTCTAGAGCCTTTTCTCCTTTTCTTTCTTCCCTTTTTTTTTTGCCACTAAATATATGGTTCTCAGATTTGTGTTTGCTTATATTTCTTTTGTTGTTATTTCCTCTTTGTTTAGCTGCAATCTATATATAATAAAATGTAGCAATTTCAAGTATAAAACTTGATGAGTTTTGACAAATGTAAACATGGTGTTATTAACAGCACAATAATGATATAAAATGTATCTGTCATTCCAAAAAAGTTTTCTTATGCCCTTTGCAGTTAATTTCTATCACTGTCCCCTGGAAACCACTGACATGCTTTCTGTCACAATGTGTGTGTGCGCATGCACGTCAGTGCGTGTGTATAGTTTTGCCTTTTCTAGAATTTCATATAAATGGAATCATTCAGTGTGTAGTTTGTGTCTGTCTTCTTTCACTTAGCATAATGCTTTTGAGGCTTATCTACATTTTTGCATCTATCAGTAGTTTGGTCCTTTTTATTGTTGAGTAGTATTCCACTGTGTGGCTATACTATGACTATAATTTGCTTATCCATTCACCAAAGTAGAACAGTTGGGTTTTTCCCTTTTTTTTTTGGGGGGGGGGGACCGTTATAATAGTCATTGTGTACATTGGCATGAAAATCCTTTTGTGGGCATATGTTTTCATTTCTCTTGGGTATATACCTAGGATTGTAATTGGTGGGTCACTGACAAGCTTTTTTTAAAATAAATTTACTTATTTATTTATTTTTGGCTGTGTTGGGTCTTCGTTGCTGTGCACGGGCTTTCTCTAGTTGCAGCGAGCAGTGGCTACTCTTCGTTGCAGGCGTGGGCTTCTCATTGCAGTGGCTTCTTATGTTGTGGAGCACCGGCTCTAGGCGCACAGGCTTCAGTAGTTGTGGCTCGCGGGCTCAGTGAAACTGCCAAACTGTTTACTAAAGTGGCTGTACTGTTTTGCATTCCTACCAGGAAGTGTATGAGAGTTCTAGTTGCTCTACATCCTTCCAACACTTGAATTTTTTCAGTCTTAATTTTAGACAGTATAGTGGGTGTGTAGTGGTATCTCATTTTGGTTTTAGTTTGGATTCCTTAATGACTAAAGATGTTGAACATCTTTCATGTGCTTATATGTCACCTGTATATCTTTGGTGAAGTGAGTGTTCAGATTCTCTTGCCCATTTTTTACTTGTTATCATTGAGTTATAAGAAGCTTTTACATATTCTGGATACAAGTCTTTTATTGGATACATGTTTTCCAAGTATTTTCTCCCAGTCTATGGCTTGCCTTTTCAATTTTTACAGTGTCTTTTAAAGAGCAAATATTTTTAATTTTTTTCTTTTTTTAAAATTAATTTTTGTTGGAGTATATTTGGTTTACAATGTTGTGTTAGTTTCTACTGTACAGCAAAATGAATCAGTTATACATATACATGTATCCCCTCTTTTTTGGATTCTTTCTTTCTTTTATGGTTTGTGCTTTCTGTGTCCTATTTCAGAAATCTTTGCCTAACTTAATGTTACTTTCTCCTGTGTTTTCTTTAAGGAGTTTTGTAGTGTGAGCTTTTACTTTTAGGGTCATGATTCATTTAGGAATTTTATGTATGATGGGAAGAAAGTGTTGAGGTTCATTTTTTGGACACACTGTTAACTAATTGTATCAGTACCATTTGTTGAAAAGGTAATCCTTTACCCATTGAACTGCTGTGGCATCTTTGTTAAAAGTCAATTGGCCACATATTTGATTGTCTGTTTCTGGACTTTCTATTCTGTTTCATTGATTTCTATTTCTGCCTTTTGCCAGTATAACACTGTCTCTACTACTGTAGCTTTGTAAGTCTTGAAGGCAATTTGTCTCCAACATTTTCTTTTTCAAACTTGTTTTGTCTGTTCTAGGCCTTTGAATTTCCATATTTAAGTCATTTAAAATTTTCCATATTTAAATTTATTTAAATATCCAGATTTAAAGTCAGCTTATTAAATTTTACAAGAAAGCCTACTGCACTTTTGATTGTAATTACATTGAATCTCTAAGTTAATTTGGGGGACATCCACATTTTACATTATTGGTTATTCTGATCCATGAGCATGGTATATCTCTCAAATTTTTTAAGTCTAATTTTTCTCACCAATGTTTGTGGTTTTCCTTGTATAAGTTTTACACATATATACTTTTTTTTTTTTGCGGTATGCGGGCCTCTCACTGTTGTGGCCTCTCCCGTTGCGGAGCACAGGCTTCGGACACGCAGGCCCAGTGGCCATGGCTCACGGGCCCAGCCGCTCCGCCGTATGTGGGATCCTCCCGGACTGGGGCATGAACCCGTGTCCCCCTGCATCGGCAGGCAGACTCTCAACCACTGCGCCACCAGGGAAGCCCCTACACATACATTTTGACGCTTTTGTAAATCAGTTGTTTTATGTTTAATTTTTTATTATTTGTTGCTAGTACATAGAAATATATTTTATTTTTATATTTTGACCTTGAATTCTGTGACTTTCCTAAAATGACTTTTTATCTAGCAGTTTTTTCCAGATTTCTTGGAATTGTTTTTTTCATATAAAATCATGTTGTCGGGCTTCCCTGGTGGTGCAGTGGTTGAGAGTCCGCCTGCCGATGCAGGGGACACGGGTTCATTCCCCGGTCCGGGAAGATCCCACATGCCGCGGAGCGGCTGGGCCCGTGAGCCATGGCCACTGGGCCTGCGTGTCCGAAGCCTGTGCTCCGCAACGGGAGAGGCCACAACAGTGAGAGGCCCGCGTACCGCAAAAAAAAAAAAAAATCATGTTGTCTGTGTTGACAGTTTTACTTCTTTCCAGTATCTGTCTGCTTTTTGGTTTGTTTTTCTTGTCTTAATGTACTGGTAGAAGTGGTGAGAGTAGACATCTTTGCCTTGTTCCCAGTCTTGGCAAATGAGGTGAGAGTGAAACCTTTCACTATGTAAGTGTGATTTTAACTGTAGGTTTTTTTTCTGTATTCCTTTTATCAGGTTGTGGAAGTTCTCCTTTGTTCCCAGTTTGCTGATTTTTGTTTTTTAAAATATCATGAATATGAGTATGGAATTTTGTCAGTTTTTTATGCATATGTTGAGATTGTCATATGATTTTTTATTTTGTTAATATAGTGAATTACATTGATTAATTTTTAATGTTAAACCAGCCTTGTTTATATACATATATATTCTTGTTATATATTTTGATAGATGAGGAAACATACACAAAAGTGGTGATGTGAGTAAGTAGACATAGGAGCTCAGGAAGCAGCAGTCTGAAATTAATTACTATAAGTCAAGGATAAAAACAGATTTTAGTAGTGTGACACACTACTAAACACAGTGTAAACATTAGATTAGAATCCAGATATGTAACAAGGCTGTAGCAAACTGGGAGAATGTGGATTTAAATCTTGCTTTTTCCAGAATTTGCAGTTACTTAGACAAATTTATCAGTCTCTTTGTGTCAGGGTTTCCTTACCTTCCTCCCACCCCCAAAGGATAATTCTGTATTTATTTTGTTCTAAGAAATATTATCCACCCTTACCCTCTCAGAGTTTCTGAAATCAGGAGAAGTTAGTTAGCTTTCAGCTAGACTGTATGGACTTCCATCTGGTACTGCCTGTGTCGGTGTATATTGATGCACAGGTGTGGGTCATTTCGCTCTCACTTGGGCTGAACTATTTGCTTTATTAACACCTCGTGTCAGGGGAAATTTTTTATATTCTGTTTAAAAGAGTTAAAATGTTTCGGTTTAAATAACATGAACATTTGGCTAATGTAGTAAAAGCACGACGAGGGCTAGTAGTAAAAGCAAGACCTCCCATTCTCATTTCCTTTCCTCAGAGGCTTTTAATTGCTTGCATTTTTAATTGTTGTGTTGGTTATTCACATATGTCCAATCAAAGAAATTTTTATTGTGGAACTTTTAAACATATACAAAAGTAGGGAAAATAAAATAATTAACCTCAAGAACCCTTACCTAGCTTCAGTAATTAGCCACATTTTGCTGGTCTCATTTAATCTGTTCTGCCCCTACCCCATACACATTTATACATTTATATAAACATTTATATATACAATATACATTTTAGGGGGAATATTTTAAAGCAAATTCCAGACATCGCATGCACACACACATGCACACACACACCCCTGCAGTGTTCAATATGGCTTAACAATAATTTATTTTAAAAAATCTTATTAAATTTAAGTTTAAAATATAATTACTCTAAATTAAATTAATTTCTTTTTATAGCTTAACAAAAAATTTAAGGTGTTTAATAAATAATCTAACATCCATTCTATATCCCAGTTTCTCTACTTGTCTCACAAATGTTGACGATTGTTTTGTTTGAATCAGAATGCAAACATGGTTCACATATTACATCTGATTGTTACGTATTTTTATCCAGAAGTCTCAGAAGTTTAACATAAATTTGTATCCCTAAGGAAATTATTACTTTACAGTGAATAAACATTGAAACAAACAAAAAATATGATACATACATTAGATCACCTAAGGTACAACAGGCAGTGCAATATAAAGAGAGTTGAAATTGCCCAGTTTCTGAGAAGAGAGGTAAAACTTTCAAAGCTATGAGATGGTATTATGACTCTTTTACCAGTTGTGAAGAACTATTACTGAAGAATCCAATATCTGTTCAAAGCCAACCTTTTAAAGAGAAGCATTATATCATCTAGTAATTTATCATTGAAATAAAGAGAATACAAAAATATTCTAAGGTTAATCAAATAGGAACTGCAAATGAAATTCTAGTAGCCTTTGATATACCTTGAAGTGACACTCTTCAAACTAACGGTGCTATAAAGAGGTCAAGATCATAAGCACAGGCTATAACATATGACTCTGATGTTCTGTTTAACTTATCATGGCCAAAAGGGATTCAGAAGAACCTCTAGACCCAGTGTGGAGAAGACTTAGACTAAACTCTGTTTGATACTCAAACACCATGAAACTCATGAGATGGAAGAAGGAGGGGATATGCAACTTTATGGATAATTATGCGCTATTGTTGGAAAAAGTTTCATGTACACTTAATGTTAAATTTTGGGGAAGCAAGGAAATATACATTAAATTGCTGATATATCTTAGAATCTAAGTTATAGGTAACCAGGTGTGGTGGAGGATTAACTACGATGATTCAAGCAGAGTATCTAATTAAAACCCCGGCACAGAGTTCAGTTAATGAAGACTTGTCAGCCTGCTAACTTGCCATGTGATTTGGGGCAATATTTGGTATGAACAAGAGGTCTTTAAGCTTTTTTTTCTCCCTGCTTCTTTGAATTATCAAGAAAAGTTTATTGTTATTTTTTAGGGGGTACAATGTATTTCCAGACGATAGGGACATATATAACATACTGAAGAAAGTTTGTTGATAAGTTTTTATGCTTGAAACATTAATTGCTCTCGGTTACCTGGGAAATAATGAGTCTCAAAATGATTCACAAGGTTTTTACTCTATTTTTTGTTTCTTTACCAATGTGCTTTAAGTTAACCTTCTGACTAATACTTTATAATTTATTTCAGTTTAAATGTTTTATGTTAGATTCTGAATAATTTGGGATATTATTTAACAATTATGTGTAGTTATACGTTAGAGTTGGTAACATTATTGTGCATCGTTTGAGAAAAGTGCTCTTTTTGAGAGTGTGTGTGTGTGTCCTTTTGGAACTTAGTTTTGCATTTTTTTAAAAGTCATGCTTCATGTATTACAGTAACTTGTTATCATTTGAACATGTTAAATCATAACTGCAATAGTAGAGGTAGAGAAGGCATCAGAGCCTTAGGGGGCATATCATAATCTATATTTTTTCCTGTATAATTGTCTTTGATACTAGTCCCTTGCTTTTTGTTTTCATTAATTTGTTTCTTGCTTTCATTCCTATTCCTTTTGCCATCATTCACCTTGATGTTTTTCTTAAACTATTAATTAGCTCCTTAACTTGTCTTGGTTTCCTTCAAATCTGTCTTCCATGGCAATAATTATGCTAAAGCACACCACTTGAGTGTATTATTCTATTGTTCAAAATGTTTCATTGTTTTCCATTGTCCACTAGATTCCTCTGGACCTTTCACAGTTAAGCCAGTTACCTTATTTATCCATCCATCTGTTTTATTCATTCAGCCATATTTATTGGGTTTCTTCTATGAACTAGACACTGCTGTGCTCTGAGGATCAAATGATAAAACAATCAGGAGCTCAATCCCCTTGGGTCTAATTGAGGAGAGAGACATTAATAAAAGTATCATGTGTTAAAAGTAAAACTGCAATGATCATGTATCCTACAAAAGGGAGGAGTATGTATTGTGAGAGCTTTTAATAAGGGCACTCTGGATCTAGTCAAGAAGGTCATTGAAAGCTAAGATTTGAAGAGGTGAGGAGGATTTACTATCCAAAAAGTGGGAAGGATGATCATACCAGGTAGAGGCACTGTACAAAGGCTCTTCTCCCAAAAGGAGTATGTTTTGAGACTGAGGGACTAGAAGGCGGCTAATGTGACTTGGAGTATAAAAAAAGAGAGATCATTGTATAAAATGGAAAAGAAGGTTGGGATTGACCACACAAGGGGTTTTGAGGCCATGCCAATTAATGTTATTAATATGAATGCAATAGGAAGTCATCCAAGGGTTTTATTTAGAGGTAGGGGGTGGAGGAGTGAAAGACAAGTGGATGTTGGAAGACCAGTTAGGCATTGTTGCATTAGTTCTGACAATAGCTTGGTCATGGAGGTTGGTGATAGTAAAAGGGATAGAAAGAAGCAGCAGTTTCAAGAGATATTTAGAAAGTTAAGTCAACCAAATTTGCTGACATATATTTCATTTGGGGGTATAAGGAAGAGGGAGATGGCTTCTTGCAAAACTGGATAGATTGCGGTGCCATTCATTGAGCTAGGGAATCTTGAGAGAGTACCATCTGGGGTGGAGGAAAATCATGAGTTCAGTTTTGAGCAAACTGAGTTTGAAGTACCTTTGAGCCATCCAAGAGGGAATGGCAAGTAGGCAGAAGAATATTTTGGTGCTCAAAAGAAAGATCTAGGCTGGACATAACCAATTGTAAGATATTATCTGAGTATAGGTAGTAATTGAAACTGTGAGTAGGTGGATTGAGGGTTTAGAGTATAAACTGGCCAAGGCTTAATACTGAGCCTTGAGCGTCAGCAGCATGTAATGGCTAGGTATTAGAGATTGAGGGGAGGATCGGGGTGGAAGACAGAGGAGCAGCCGAAGAAGCAGAGGGAAGCCATGAGAATATTTTAAGGTGAAAGCCAAAGGAAGAGTATCTTTCTAAAGAGTGGTAAATAGTTTTGAATGCTGCTGGGAAGCTAAATCTGAAAAATCTTCACTAGGTTTAATGACTCCTTTGGTTATCTATTTCTGTGTAACAAATCATCCTAAATCTTAGTGGCTTAAAACAACAACAGTTTATTATTTCTCAAGATTCTGTGAGTTGGCTTCATTCATCTGGGGGCTTAGCTGGGGCTGGAACACCCAAGATGGCCTTATTTACATGTCTGGGGCTTTGGTGCCCACTGTTGCCTGGGCACCTTGCTTCTTGTCCCTGTGACTTCTGTCTCTCTGTAAGATCTCTTATCGGGCAGTGGTCTAGTTCAAGCTTCTTTACCTGGCGACTGGCTCCCAACGGGCTGGCAGTGAAGCTTCGAGTTCTGTTAAGACTCAAGCCTGGAACACTTTGACCACACTGTCATCTACCACCGTGGCCAAAAAAAGATCTTTGATGACTTAGTGGGAGTTGTTTTAGTAGAGTTGGAAAGACTAGGAAATGATGAGCAGATGAAGAAAAATTCCTTATCATTCCCCTATATTTTCTATAAACTTGACCCAAAATAGGCTACTAATTTCCTGAATGCTTCCTGTTTATTTCCTCACATGCTCCTTTCCGCTAAATATTATTCCTCTATCTCCACCATATTAAAATCTTACCCGTTCTTTTTTTTTTTAATTTTTATTGGAGTATAGTTGATTTACAGTGTTGTGTTAGTTTCTGCTGTACAGCAAAGTGAATCAGTTATACATACACATATATCCACTCTTTTAGATTCTTTTCCCATATAGGTCATTACAGAGTGTTGAGAAGAGTTCCCTGTGCTATACAGTAGGTCCTTATACGTTATCTTTTATATATATATATATATATATATATATATATATATATATATATATGAAAATCTTACCCATTCTTAAAGGCTTTCTTAAAATCTTCAGTTTCTCTCCTTTGTATGTTGATCTCCAGTAGTTCTGAATTTTAATTTAATTTTTTATCCCAGTATTTGTTATTTCTTGCCTTCTATCTTTTTGATCATGATCTTCACTCTGCATGCCCTGCAATCTGCAAAAGGTTGTAGATTCTCAGTAAACTTTTCATTCTTCAAACTAACTCAAATGCTACTTCCTCGGAGAGCCTTCGCTGGTCCATCCCCCAAATAATCAATTATTCCTCTGTACCTCATGCATACTTTTACTATTGTACATATCATAACATAATTAGTTACATGTTCTTGAAGGTAGGAGATTACAGTGTCTGCTGTGTTGCCTTTCATTAAATAATTCCTGAGTTATAGCTCGATTTGTGATCCCCATTCTTAATATTTAAGAAAAATGCCCCACATGATAACAATTAAAAATTTTGTATTAATAATGACCTAATTACTTTTTTGATACTGTGCCAAGTTCATTGATACTAGGCCAGTGCATTAAACTATAAAGACAAGTTTTGGTTTGGTGTGTGAGGTAAAACATTTTTGCAAGAAAGAATATATGACCACACTCTTTGTATCTCTAAATTCTAAGGCTAGAATTTATGAGGTTGTATTCTGTGTGGCCTCAGTAGAAGTATGTCCATATGTAAATTCTCATTGTGAATATTGTACATTGAGCTCGATTCAGGAGTTGTTAATGGCTTCACCATATGGAATGGTTGTTTCTCTACCCCCTGCTGTAGGTGTCAGGCAAATTTTTGCAGCTCGTGTCTTTATATCCTCTATGTGTGGGTACATACAAGGGACATAGAGATCAGCTGGTTTCATATATCGGGGAAGGATAATACTTCAGCTCTTGCAGATAGGACTAGCTGGTTCTGCGACCCACCACAGTATGACAGTGGAATCTGTGTTTGTGTGTTTGCATCCATATCTGTGTATGGTTTGGGCTGGGGGGAGCACAAATGTTGTTGGCAGGACACTGACTGGTGCTTGTGTTCTGCAGCCCTCATTCTGCTCCTCGTACTGTACTACTCTAGTCCTTTCCTTAGGCTGTGGGAACGGGACAAATACTATGGGGGGGACACAGAAAAGAATCAGATCCCTCTCCCTGCCTTCTCTCAAACTGGAGAGGGATAGGCAGTCAGGGAAGTAGGTCATTAAAACTTAAGGTAGGAAGTACAATTATTAAAGGACTTATAATGAGTTACTTCAGTAATAGAACCAGTTGGCAGAATATCCAGCTGCAAGCGGAAACCTCCTAAGAGTTGGTACAGATCAGTCACCTGACTCTCATGATGTGATCATCATCCAGGAGTGAGTTAGGTTGTGTGCCAGGAGAAATCCGTTCGGGTCCTGAATTAAAAATGTTTTTAAAAGAAATTTCTTTTATCTTCTTTCAGTGTTTGCTGACTTTTATTTATTTAATTTTTACATTCTGCAAATGTAAAAAACAAGTAATAACTTATGAGAATCCTGATTATCTGAAGTTTTATAATTGGTTATCTTAAAGTGAGCTAGCTAAAACGTTATCCAAATCTTACTTATTTGGCTTGGTAGAGTCCTTATTAAATCCTGAAATAATGCCATGCTTGTGGTAGGCACTCACAGAATAACTGAATAAAATTTAAGTTGATCTTTAGTCCAGCCTTAGCAAAATCACAAATAATTAGGGTCTGAACCATAAACAAATATGAAACAAATTAAGGGGAAGTCACACTATTATAAATAAATAAATTTTGAGTATGCCTAATGATAGATAATCACCTTCCTAATCTGCCCTTTGTTTTTCATACCTATGGAGAAATATTGTCTTCTTTTTTTTATAAGAAATTGAGATGAGAAAGGGCAGTAAGATAGTTATCCAAAGGAAAGAAGGAAAAGTAGGACAGTCTTCCTCAATTTAAATTAAAGTTATATTTCCTTTTCTGTCAGCTACCAAGGTAATTATATAAGAAATCTGGAATGGTGAGATCAATAAAATTAACCATTTAAAATAATAATATAGAAAACCTCAATTGTACTCAAGTAAAAATAAAACTTGGTTAGTATAAAGTTTTCTGTGTTTATTAGTCCATTAGTCCGAAGCTTTGCAAAGTATAATCTTATGAAGACCCTAATAAAGACCAATAATGTCAAGGTTATGGGAGAGTTACTGTATTATTGAATTACACATGATTCATCCAGTTCTTAAAATTTTCAGTCCTTCTTTGATGCTCTAAACTTGATTATACAGCAGGGGTTATTTGAGTCTGTATTCTCTCTTGACACACAGTCTTACATTGCAACTTGTCTGTAAAATGTGGATAATAATAGTACCTACCCCATTGGTTTGTTATAAACATGTTATAAATATGAAAAGCTCCCAGAATGTTGCTTGACACATACATAGTGAGTGCTCATTATGCTAGCAGTTATTGTTTATTTTTATTGTTGTTATTACCCATGTACTTGAGAACTGGAAGTGAATAGCAAGAGGGAGAAAGTGCCTCTTTTCATCAAAGAGTAACTGGGGGAAAAGCATAGGACTGTGCTTTATAAAAACAAACAATCTAAAATGTTCATAACATTTAGTAATTAGTGGTTCAAAATCACCAGATTGATTCAGAAATGGATGATTAAAATTTTTTTCTAAAAGTAGTTATTTTTATAATTAAAATTTTCTTTTTCCACTTAATAGAATTAGTTTATTTTTTACATTAATATCTCAACACTTGATCTTTTTAAATGCAGATTATGATTTCAATAACAGGCAGTACAATGCAGTGTTTAAGAGCACAGCATCAGGGACCGGTCTACCTGGGTTTATATTCTGTCTCCTCATCATTTACTGTGTACCTTCTGGCAAGGCTCTCTGTGCCTCAGTTTTTATCATTTGTAAATAGGAATGTGTAGTGCCTGCCACGTTTGTTTATTTTGTAGATTAAATGAGTGTGTGTGTGTGTATACACACACACACACACACACACACACACACGTATGGTTTAGAACAGTGTCTGCCAAATAATAGTTACTACTGTATAATTGTTGTTGCTAATGACAGTTTTTTTTGCCTCATCAGACATATAAATTTGAGTACTCTCTTACTAAAGTTTCCTGTAATTAAGTCTCAGAAAACGGCTTTTATAAAACTATTTTCCTGTCAAGTGTTCAGAAATAAAAATCCTAATAAATATTTTGATAGCCAGTACTGTGATTTTCTATCTTCTTCTTTCTGTTTGTCAGCTTCTCCTTAAACACATCTCTAAAACCAGTTCCTTTAGGAACATGATCCCTGTCCTCAGAAATCTTGGGAGTTAGTGGGACCATATTTTATCATGCATCTTTAAGTCCTCCAAATCCTAAATGCCTAATATTGTAGGGGCATAAAAAACGATGAGAGAAAGCAAACATAATTTTCAAGAAATATTCTACTGTCTTACGGTATATTTTAATAGCCAGTTAAGTATAAGCAGAACTCTGTGTTAATGTCCTTATAAATGTCTGAGCTTTGGGGCTAGTGATTATATCTAATCTACCTTTTATTGAGTTGAGACGTGTATGAAGTTTTCTTGTGTTTAATTTTGTTATAAAATGACAACACTGTTATAAAAGAGATATAGATAACTGCTTGAATGGATAGTTTACTGTGTTTTTGCATATTAATATATTCTAATATTCTGGATGAGAGTAAGTGATACAAAAATTTCTGCCATATTTACTCATTTTGATTTTTTTTTTGTTGAGGATTTTTAAAAATTTAGTGAATGGAAGAGAACATTGCAGATAGTTAAGTGCCTTTTCTTCCCTTACTCAGTGTTATTTCCCTCCCGCTTCCCCATCCAAGCAGCAACAATTATCATGAATTTGGTGTGTATCCTTCCAGTTCATGTTTTTTTACTTTTCCTATATGTGTATGTTATACACATATAAAACTACACTAAGTAATTGTTTAATAGTGCATATAGATGCTCTGCTCTATGTAGCATTTTGCATCTTGCCTTTAATTTGTATTATCTGATGATTAGTGTATTTGAGCATCTTTCTACATATTTATAGGCTATATGAGTTTCCTCGGGCATTATTTTTTTTTTTGCCCATTTTTAACTTTGGGAATTATCTATTCATATTTATTGCACATTTTTCTAGTGGTTAATTTTATGTTTTTCTACTTGATTTATGTGCTATTTGCCTTGATTTTCAAAGTCCACATATCCAGAAAGACCTCCCTTGGTGATTATAAGACATTGCTAGAATTTCAATTGTAGACTTTAGGTTTGGAGTAATCCAACCCTCCTGAGAATATTTTTTCACTAAGGTTTTTTATCTTTTTCCTGTCCCTGTTTGCTTGCCCTTACTCCTTCCTATTTTACTAGCACATTTCAGCTATAGAGGAGTTTTTCCCTGCCTCTTTGGTGATGAGGGAGGGTGGTAGTGATATGGAAGGCGTAAATAATAAGAAATAGAAAAATGAATAAAAATTTGACAAGTTTATAAAATTGATATTGCTCTGTGTAAAATATGCTTGTGACCCTTGGCTTTTTGTTTTACTTGAAGTACATTCTAGATCTAGCATTGTGCAGCCAATAAAAAGATAATGCTCATCACTATCTGATTGGGGGGTGTGTGTGTGTGTGTGAGCATTGCTTGATAAGTTGTGTGTGTATGTGTACGTGATTTGGGGTCTGTTGTTGTCCTATCCACTACTTATTTATACATGAGGCCTCTGCAGTGCTGTTATCCACTGGATTCTTGAGACAGGTCCCCGTATCCATTACTTTCCAGAGCTACTGCATTAACAGTTGAAATCTTCCTCCAGTGCCATTGGTGATTCAATATTTATCTTCTGGCAGGGTGTGGTGATAGCAGCAAGGTCTTGGAGTTCCCAAGCTGTTTTGCAAGTGTCACAGAACCTTTGAGGTTAGAAAACCTTCCTCAGGGAACACCCTGGCCCAGATTTCTTAATTTAAGAGTCCTTCCTTATTATTGCCTCTGACTTCTGCCTTAAAAGTAGGATCAGTGCCAGGAGAAAAGCTCTTGACTCTTGGCCATGGGCACGAAATCTTGTCTGGTCCTGATGTAAGAATCTTGCAGCAGATTCTCTTGACATGAGTCTTTTGGAGAGAGGTGCCACTTTAGCAGAGCTTTGCTAGGAATTCTCTTCTTAGAATTGAATCTGATTTTTTTTTTAATGGTTTGATGTAAGTCATTGAAGAAACTTGAGTTCTTAAGTCAGTGTAGAATGACTTCAATCCCTAATTTATCAAGTTCAGAAATATTCAAGGTGAGAAATAGAAAGGCTGTAAGCAATACAATTATGTCTTGTTTTTGACAAAAGTAGTATAAACTCTGGCAATTAATTTGAAAGTGATCATTTTATTTTATTAAGAAAAATTTTTATTGGAGTATAGTTGATTTACAGTGTTGTGTTAGTTTCAGGTATACAGCAGAGTGATAATTTTGAAATGTGTTCTGTATTTTAAAGAAAACTCCAGTATTTGTATAAATCAGTCCCTGAGTATGCTGATCCTGGGTTTCATTTCTTTTTTAAAAAGTGTTATAAGTGATAAAGACTTTTGTTTTCCTAAGCACTATACCATCACACTTAAATATTATTAGTAATACCAGTAACATGTATTTCAAATTTTCCTGATTGTCTTATAAATCTTTGCTCTTGATTGTTTTGTCTCATATTCTCTAACAGTTCCACCAGCCCTCCCCACTCCCACTCTTTGCTTTTTCGTGCCATTGATTCATTGGAGAAACCAGGTCATCTGTCCTGTAACATTCTGGATTTGACTGATTGCTCCCTATGGTGGTGGATAACTTGATCCTGTATCGTCAGTTGTCCCTGTAAACTGGTGGTTAGAACTGAAGGCTTGGTTAGATTCAGATTCAACCTTTCCTTCCCTTTTTCTTTCCTTCCTTTTTTCAATGTTATGTACTTCACATCATGAGGCCCATATTGTCTGGTTGTCCCCATTTACTTACGCTAAGACTGATGTGTGGATCTGTTGGTACCTTGTGACTGTTGGTTCAGAGGTACCCATTAGAATCACTTTAAAGTGTTTAAAAATTCTTAAGAATCTTGGATTCTGATTGAGCAGGTCCTAGAGGCATGGGGAGAGGCATAGATTAAAAAACACATGGAAGAAACCCCCAAACCCTCTACCTTTACTCAGAAGTAGTAAGAATCATTACCTTTAATATATTTAACATGTAACTAGAGTGATAAAATTTACTTTTAAGCAAATGCTTTGGGAAGATATGTTTCGTATGAAATGAAGCATATTTAAATCATTAACTGTGGAGGTGTTTGAGGCTACTGTGGTGTGGTAGAAAAAAATACTGACTTGCAGGACTTCCCTGGTGGGACAGTGGTTGAGAATCCGCCTGCCAGTGCAGGGGACACGGGTTCGATCCCTGGTTTGGGAAGGTCCCACATGCCGCGGAGCAACTAAGCCCGTACGTCACAACTACTAAGCCTGCACTCTAGAGCCTGTGAGCCACAACTACTGAAGCCTGCGCTTCTAGAGCCTGTGCTCCACAACAGGAGAAGCCACTGCAATGAGAAGACGGTGCACCGCAACAAAGAGTAGCCTCCACTTGACACAACTAGAGAAAGCCCGCGCACAGCAATGAAGACCCAAAGCAGCCAAAAATAAATAAATAAATACATAAATTAATTAATTTAAAAAAAAAAAGAAAAAGAAAAAATAGTGACTTGGACCTGGGAGGCCAAATCATTTATTGTCTCTGAGGCCCATTTTTTTTTTAATCTAGAAAATAGGAACCCTAAGATATTTATCATAGGGTTGATTTAATGAATGATTAAATGAAATGATTTATTTAGAAGCAGTCCAGCACCTGGTGGTGAGTTATGTTGAAATCTGAAAAGCATTACAGAAAGCTTGGTTTTTTTAAATGATAGGAGACTCATGACTCATGATGTAGTTTTAATATGTGTCATTAATGTAGCCTTTTTGGGAGAAATAGTGTTGGAAATCTTATTGTTTTTTTATTTCCCCTTACTTTCAGCTCCATTTACCTCTTAATTCTCCTTTGCCTGGAAGCGAATTGACCAAGGAACCTTTTCGTTGGGATCAGAGACTCTTTGCATTAGTGTTGCGGTTGCCTGGCACGATGTCAGTAGAATCAGAGCAGTTGACAGGTGTGCCTTTAGATGACTCTGCAATCACACCAATGTGTGAAGTGACAGGCGGTAAGTTCTTTGCTGGCAGTAATTCAGTGACTTAAGCAGAGTTTATCTGAATGTTTTAAAGTGTGCATTTCAAAATCTCCATGTTTGTTTTTGTTCAATAAATTAATACTAGAAGTTAGTAGACATAGATGGTTTTAAAACTACATTGATGAAGGTCTTTGATTCGATTTGAATAAGATGTGAATACTATTGGGTCTGATAATGCATGATATTTTTTTTCTAACCATATAGAAAATGCTGGTATTTGAAGTTGTTAAACTTATATTCTTATCTACAAAGATTGCTAATGATTTACAAATGCCGTAGAACTTTTTTCTCTGAAAAAATGTTTTGAGAATCATCTCATTATCCCTGTAATGATTAATGCCTGGTTAAGTACAGTTTTCCCCAGAGGCAAAGAGGAAGCTAGATAGGTTAGAGGAAACAGGTAGTGAACTCTTAGCCAGCTAGTCCAGGTGGTCACTGTGCTCAGTGAACATTAATGAAATTCTTGAAACAGAATATGTAAGAGACTCAGAACTTTTATAATGTGGAATTGGTTAACAGGTGGGTTAAATTCATATGGATATGGATTGAGTGCCTGCTGTGTACCAAGCACTGTTCCATGCTTTAGGACTTCCATAGTGAATATGACAGGCATGGTATTCTTGCTTTCATGGTGCCTTTTAGTTCTTGCTTAGGGAATTTGATACTAAAATGTCCAGGTTGGGCATACCGCTATTTCATCAGTGTCAGGGGCTGTGACATAGTCTCCATACACTGTCAGTGCTCTATTGAGATTCTATCATAGCCAGCTATGTAAGTTAAAGGAAAATATAAAGTCTAATTTATATTTTAGGTGCCTTTCTTCTAAAATTCTGTGGATTTTGGAGATCTGCAAATTTCACAGACAAAAAGCATATCCCATATAGATAGGTATGTGAAGAAGATAAGTTAGAGAGAGTGGCAAAGACATATATACACTACCAAACGTAAAATAGATAGCTAGTGGGAAGCAGCTGCATAGCACAGGGCGATCAGCTTGATGCTTTGTGACCACCTAGAGGAGTGGGATAGGGAGGGTGGGAGTGAGGGAGACGCAAGAGATATGGGAACATATGTATATGTATAACTGATTCACTTTGTTATAAAGCAGAAACTAACACACCATTGTAAAGCAATTATACTCCAATAAAGATGTTAAAAAAAAAAAAGAAGAAGAAGATAAGTTAGAAGAAGATTCCGAAATCACCGTTGGTAATATCTTTCAGTGACCCAGAAAACTTAGTTGGTCAAGGAATTAGGGAGCTTTCCCCAATATATATCCTGAATCTCTCCTGACATAGTGGTTTATTTACCTTTCTTCATGCTCCTGCTAGCAACAATGGGAAGCTGGTCAAATGTCACTCACCTTTCCATATTATATGAATAGTATGTTTTCTTCTTTATTTTCAAAGAATGTTGGCTAAAAAAAGTTTTGAGGATAAAACACCAGAAAAGTAGAAATAACAGAAAAGCTAACATCCACTGGTGTTGTACTATCCAAACATGTAATCACTGCTAACAATTCTGTGCATTTTTAAACTTGATGATAAGAGTAGTGTGTGTACATTTATTTTTTCCATTATAGAACAATTCATGTTCATTAAGGAAAAATTGGAAAGAAATTTGCCTGTGTTGCCAAAATAATATTTTGTTATATTTTTAATGTATACTTTAAAAATTATATAATTGTCATTGTAAGCATTTTTCTTTTATTATCAAGTAATTAATGAATACTCTATGCCAAATAACTGTTTTTGATCCTGGGAATACAGCAGGAACGATAGACAGAAAGCTTACATTTTTGGACTGTGTGACAGATGAAATCATGTAAAATGAATAAATAATATTTCAGAGAGTTCTCCTTACTATCAAGAAAAAATTAGGGTGAGGGTGCAGAACGTAATGAGGCAGAGAATGAGTATTCCTGGGAAGTCTTTTGAGGAGGTGACTTTTTTTTTTTTTTAACCATCAACCTAAAGGATATGCTTACCCCAGTTTGAATCAGTTTAAAATATTGCATGTCCTTGGAGATTATTATACTCTTTGTCTAAAGAAGTAAATAAAACAACAGTTATTTATAAATTACATTTGCATATCTCTAACCTTGATGTTAAAGTCAGTTGTTTGAATAGGGATTAAATCAGCCCTGGTTGTATCTTAAAAATATTAATCCCTCTAAAATTATTGTTACAGCATGTTCATCAACCCTCTCTCTTTTTTAGATATTTTAGTTCCAGGTGTACAACATAATGATTTGATATTTGTATACATTGTGAAATGGTCACCACAGTAAGTCTAGTTAGCATTTGAACAGAAATCTGAATAATGCAGTAAGCCATACAAAGATCTAGGTAGAGGAAATAATAAGAGAAGGAACATGCCCCATGCTTTTGGGAGCAACAGCAAGGCTGATATGGCTGGAGCTTTTGTAGGGAGAAGTAGAGAGTAACAGGTTTGTTTAGAGGGGTAGGCAAGGGCCAAGTATTGAATAGCCTTTTAGGCCATAATGAATATTTTTTATTTTCCAAGTGTGATGAGAAGTCATTGGAGGGCTTTTTATAGGAGGTGACATCTGATTTCTGTTTCTGAAAGATCACTTCAGCTGTTGGATGAGAATATACTGTAAAGGGGTGAGAATGGAAGCAGGGAGACTAGAAGAGATGATAGTACTTTGATCTAAAGTGTTAGGTTTGGAGGTGGTGGGTGAGAGGTGGTCTGATGGAAAGGAGATACTGAGGGCAATGAGGGAAGGAATCAAGCCTGATTCCTAGATGATTCAGTTGGCCTGAACAAGTGGAGGTGAATGGCTATGCCAAGTACTGAGATGGTTACTCAGAGGAGAAGCAGGTTTGGGAGAGGCGCAGGTATGACATCAAATTTTAAAAATGCCTAATAGACATGTTGGTGGAAGTATTGAGGATAAAAAGCTTTTTATAAAAATTGTAAGACTTTTCTAGATTAAATAAATTTAACTTTCTTAGCCTGTATAAGGACTGTTGCCCAACTTAGAAATGTTCCTTTTGTCTCTTATCCATTTTACTAAAATGCTAATCTAGTATACTCTGGGAGAAAGTTTTTTTTTTTCCTTTGTTTCACTTTACTGCCTTCAGACTCACTATGTTTAGATTTTTTGGGGGGGGGATCCTCTAACCACAAGTGAGCCAGCTTCTTGACTTGAAAGTATGTACTTTTCTCACAAATATTGTTAGTGATCCCAGAAAATTTATCCTTCAATACAAGGTGTTAAACATTCCAAGAGGTGAGTTTTGACATAAAGAATAAGAGAAACATGACATAGGTTATAGGTTCACTTTGTAAAGATGGCAAAATTTCCTTTAACTTTCAAAAGAATTAATGAATTTTTGTTATTTTCTAAGTGACTCAAGTTTGTTTATTCTCCAATTTTCATAAAATGTCTTTGTTAGTAATTTTATTTCATACTAAGATCATAACCTCTTATATTTTCCTAATCAATTGGTTGATGACACAGGTTAGGGGAGTAGAGAGGATTGCCACAATTTTATACTTAAGAACTTCTGTTTTTTATTAACATCTTGGGAATATGCTTAAATATCATGAAATAAGATATTGAACCTTTATATAATCTTCTAAATACTTCCTGTGTTAAGACGGTCAGCCTTTTTATGTATTGTTTTATGTATATGTTTAAATAGACTAAAAAAATTTTAATTTGCCAATTCTTTCAAATAAGTGTGGTTCCATATAGGCTTTCTATTTTAAATTAACATCATGGTTTTCAGGGAAGAAGGTATATCCAGATGAAAGTGTCTAATACTTTGTAAGGGTTTGAATCTTGGCTGCACTACTATACTAACTTGAATAAATTAGTTAATCTCTCCATGCTTTAGTTTTCTCATTTGTAAAATGGCGAAAGTAACCAATAAAATTGTTGCTAGGATTGGATAAATTAATAGAATGATTAGAATAGTGCCAGGTACATAGACACTCAGTAATTGGTGAGTATTTTTATAAGTATGGCTCTTATTGTTGTATTCAGGGTAAGCCATTTGTTATATGATGCTTGTTATTCTAAGCTGACTCTGAGGATTTGAATCACTCTACTGCCTAATGTTCTCTTTTCTGAGTAGCCTTTAGCAAATCACATGTTGAGTGTAAATTGATATGAGTAATTTGATATGTCAAATATAATAATATAACGTGTTTGGTAATAATTGGTTGAATTTCTTAAGGAATAGGACTTTTTCGTATTGAGCTTATTGCAAATAACATTGTAAGATGTTTGATAAAAGATTTTTAGTTGTCATGGTTTTCAGCACTGGTCTAGATCAG
This sequence comes from Stenella coeruleoalba, assembly GCF_951394435.1. Lineage (NCBI taxonomy): Eukaryota > Metazoa > Chordata > Mammalia > Artiodactyla > Delphinidae > Stenella > Stenella coeruleoalba. The sequence goes on from NC_137164.1 coordinate 16,136,511, forward strand.
TACAGATAATAGAAATATAAGTTATATATATAAATTTTATAGTGTCACATTAAAAAGAAACTGATAGGGAATTCCCTGGCGATCCAGTGGTTAGGACTCTGCACTTTCACTGCTGAGGGACTTGGTTCAGTCCCTGGTTGGGGAACTAAGATCCCACAAGCTGAGTGGCGCAGCCAAAAAACAAAAACCACCAAAAAACTAAAAAGAAACAGGTAAAATTAATTTATATAATATTTATTTAAATCCATATATTCAAAATATTTCAACATGATATTGGTAATTAAAAATTACTCAGGTATGTTATAGTTACTATATATCTCAATTTGGACTAGCCGTGTTTCAAGTTTTCAGTAGCCATATGTGGCCAGTGGCTGCAATATGGGACAGCACAGGTCTAGATATATTTATTGAAAAATCCCTGTTTAAGAATTCTTTTCACTGGTATTTTTTCTTAATCACTAGCATTTTAATGCTTCTGAACTAAAAATTTTATAGGTTAAAATATTCAAGAGGGAAATTCACTTAAGATAGGTAATTTCTAAGTATGTAAGCCAAATGAAATTCAGAGAAGCACATGCTACTATCTATATATTAAAGTGCAAACACTTAAAATATGCAGTACCTACCAGCAGATCAACTAAATAATTATTGAGTATCATCTATGTCCTTAGCATTAATCTTTAGTGATAATACTTTTGTTAAGCAGGAGTAAGATTTTGGGGGTTCGTTGCCAGATGTTGCGTATGTGTAATAAAGATAAATTGTGTTGGAAAACAGTTGGAGATAGTTTTTTTTAATTTATATATATTTTAAAATCTCATTTCATGTAATACATTGTGTATATATGTAATGATTTTTTTCATTGTGGTTTGTTCACACAAAGATTTCTATTTTCCACATACCTTTAATTACAAAGAAAAATTTACATACTCTCACAAAATGGAATTGTTGATTGATTGAGAATAGCTATTTTTGTTTTGTTATCCTTCTATTAGATAATGAAAAGGTCAGACTTTTATCATTGGACTTTCGTTAATCAGTATTGTCAAAAACCCTACTATGGTTCTTTTTTGTTAAAAGTAGGAATTTTTGCAACTTTATTCTTTTATTTCAGGCCGTTCATACTCTGTATGTTCTCCAAGAATGCTTAATCAGTGTCTGGAGTCCTTGGTGCAGAAAGTACAAAGTGGAGTGGTAATAAACTTTGAGAAAGCAGGACCAGATCCTTCCCCTGTAGAAGGTATTATTGTACTTCTCTTATAGACATTGTAAACTGGCTTTATCAAGTATTCAACTTGAACTGAAAAATTACTATGATTTGGCCTTGTCAATGTTAAGGCCAGATTATTAAGATGACAAAACAGCTGTTGGTAAAGAGGGAAGATTAAATAGGAAAGTCAAGGTAATATGACAGTGGTTTGGTAGCATCGCGTTTTTATATTGGTTGTTCATAGCCTGAAAATTTATAAGCGCCAAAACCCTTTTTAAACATTTACAGATTAGCATATTTCCTTTTTAGTATTGTAATGCTGACTCTCTCCAGTATATATGCTTCTTCCATGTCCCTTAATTCACAAGAGTGTTCAACCCTAAGTGTTTATTTAATTCCTTAGCTACATTTTTTCTAAAGATCAGACTGATCAGAACCAAATGGTTGGTGTGGTTCCCAAAATGAGAAACCAGCCTTTGCCATTCAGCTTGATCCTTTAAAGTCTAGCTGAGCCCCACCTGGCTTTATTCTAATATTTTGTGATCATGAACTATTTATATTAGACAGAGGGTATAAGGAGTTTTACCAGAACCAATGGACAGTTTACATCTGGACCTTCTGCCTTGTATGATGTAGCTTATGACAAGAATTAGAAAGTCATTAATGGCACTGGCAGAGGTGATCCACTAGAGTGGGTAATTGGGAGAAGAGAAAGGTCATAGAGATGAGAAAGTGGTACCCTCAGAAGGGATTATAGGGAAGGAGCAGAAGACGGTAAGATTATATAAATCGCATACTGTGTCTGGTTTAAAAAAACAAACTTAAAAAAAAATTGAATTGTTACACATGGAGTATATTTATTTTTAAATTATTTTAGGACTTTGCTTAGAGTTAGGCACTAAGTAAATGTTTACTGAACTGTTAAAGAGAGTTTCTGTTTTCTAGAATTGCTTTAGATTAAAGGTAGGCACCTCAAATCTGGATTTGCATATTAACTTTTCGTTTTAGTTATTAGGCTTTAGTTAAAAAGATTGATTTTAAAGAAATATTCATTTAGCAATACTTACCTAGTATTTACTAAGCCAAGCATGATGGTGAAGAAATTGAGTGTTTGCCCTTATCATCTAGTGGGGAAAACATGTCATTCGTTAAACAAGTATCTACCATAAAGTATGTTTTACATATTCTGATTGGACAAGCAAAAGATGCTGTGGGACCTCCTTTTACCTATTGAACTCATAGTTGGAATTTGCTGATGTTACTCTCTAGTGAATTCTGATATAATCTAAATGTTAAGCCTTAGTCATGATAGTATTCTACCATTTAAGAAAAATAGGAAAATCCAGAATTGAACGAGTATTATGACATTTTCACTAAGTAATAGTAGATATAATTTAACTGCTTATGTTTTTCCTTTAATGATACATACTTTGCTTTGATTTCTTTGCCGTAGATGGGCAGCCAGATGTATCAAGGCCTTTGGGATCTCAGCCTTGGCATAGCTGTCACAAACTCATATATGTCAGACCAAATCCTAAAACTGGGGTTCCTATAGGTCACTGGCCTGTTCCAGAGTCTTTTTGGCCAGATCAGAATTCTCCAACACTAGTAAGTACCAGAGAGACTGTGACTTTGTAATGTAACCGTTAACTGCTTTTCCTACTAGTTTTAAGTGCTCCCGTCAGTTAAGGGTGTGGCTGTTGTATAGGAATTAGACAAGCGCTCAAAGTGCACTGATGAGCTGTTACTTGCTTAAGTGTACTGTATTGTTCATCAGGAAGTAATAGAGAAGAGGCATCTGTCTCCTTTAGAATCTAACATTATGCTTATGCTTTTATTATTGGCATCTGGTTACAGAAGCATAGATATAACAAGAGCTTCTCTTTGGATTCTAACTATAATGTAACATGAGGATTTGTCTCTGGGACATAATATACAGTTTAAATGAAGGCTTAGAAAATAATTCTGATGGTTTGCCTGCAATCTTTTAGGACTTAGTCTTAGAAATTCATGTTGACTTGCATAGTTTTAGTTATATTCAGTGTTTTCAGTCTGGAGGTTTAAGGTAGCAAAGATTTTCTGGTCTTGTTTATAGGAATTATTTTTTGAAACAGTGAGGCTTGTTGAATGATCCTGGTGAATTATCAGTGTTCACTGTATGGTTCTTATAATAATAGGGTAAATTTATATAAATATCTATTAAATCTTGTTAATACCCTTTTTTCAGATTAGTGTTTTTTGTAGTAATTGAGGACGCCATGGGATATGACAGTGGTTCTTTTGATGTTACCTTTAGAAGATAAGAGTTGTATTTCAAAGATCATTAAGCAGTCTTTAGTAATGTTTCATGCAGCTATCATTTATGAATTAAATTGAACTCTTTTTGAAACCTTTTATGTTTTAAACCGATATCAACTCTTTAGGATAATTTTTACTTTTATTCTATACAAGGTCTATAAAGTGATATTTCCTTTATTCATTAGGGATTTAATGTAGTACATGAAATTAAGTTTTTATACATTTCAGTGAGGTATCGTCTTTCTTTTTTGGATTGAACCATCATAGTTTTTTAGTCTGGCTTTAGAGAAGCTCTCAATTTCTTTGGTCATACTACTTTCTCCTCTAGAGCCCTTTCAAAATTCTTACGGACCAGATATCATATTTATATGAAATATTATATTGTTGGTTATTCATTCTATTATATTTATTTAACACCTACAGTAGTTAAATAACAAGTACATATGGTACTTGTTAAGTCCTAATAGGAAGAAATCCAAAACCAGTATCACAAGCATTATCTATTAATATTGCTCTAGTGGTCTATTACAAATTGTTACATGCCATAGAGGATTTTGAAGTGTCGGTAGGATTTCAGTTGGAGGAGGAAACTGTGAGAAAAAAGTATGGAAGTAAAAAAGAACAAGGTGAATTTAGAGGAATGGAAAGTAACTGTGAGGATAGGTGGGTCATAATATATATGTAGGACATTGAGAGAACTATTAAATAAACCAAATTGCTTATGACTTTACATGCAAGGTTAAGGAATTTGAGCTTTTCTTAATAGCGTTCATAGAACTGAAGACATTTTTAACAGAGTGTTCCTTTAGGAAAATTAATCTGGTCGTTGTTACATGAACTGGAAGGTAAGCTATTTACCTAGAGGGCTATTGCTTTGGTTCACTTAATATAAGAGTTTGAATTAAGATGATGGAAGAGAGAATGATAAAAATAAAAGATAGAGAATATTAGAAAGAACTGGCAAAATTTAGTAACTAAAGGATATTTGAGGGGAAATGAAATTTTTATAAATAATAGTATTTCATATAAGAAATATTGATACTGAAATTAAATGTGATTTATTAGAGACTGGTTCTGAATTTAAATCATGGCTCTACCAGTTATTAGCCATGTATCTTTGGTTAATTATATTCTCTAAGCTCAATTTCCCATCTGTTAGAGATAGTAACTCCTATCTCATAGGATTATTTTGGGGATTAAATGAAATAATAAATGCCCCCCCTTTTCTTTTTGGATCTCAATATTGTCATCCAAAAAAATAGATGAGTTTCACAGACCCATCAATACGCTGTATGTCAGGTACATGCTAGGCACAGGAGCAAAACAGTACTTCCCCTCTGGAACGTTACCATTCCATAGGAAGGTCAGTCATATAAACATAATAGAGTACAGTGTGCTAACTGTCATAGGGGGCAGAGCAGAGCCCAGAGGAGGTGGTGCCTAACTGCCTGGTATGTGTTTGGGGTACATGATGAGACTGTGTCAGGGAAGAAGTTTCTTAGAGGTTGGTACTTGCCTTGCCAATTCAGTCTTCAAAACTTAGTTTGTTTGCATTATGCAGGGGGGAAAATAGTAAAGCAGCTTGTGATAACATATGAAACACCGGGGCATGAAAGATAATGATCTGTTTGGGCAACTGCAAGTCGTTTTGGTATGGCTGGAGCACAGGGTGTACATGGTGTGGTGGTTAAAAGGCAGATGGGGACCTTATTGTCAAGGCTCTTTGTAAAACAATATTAAAAGAAAAGAATCTGGCCCTATTTTTAGGTGGTTGGCTGCTATTTTTACCCAATAATTTGAGTTAGGAAAATTACATGATTATATTTATCTTTCATGGCCATGGGATTGATTGGAGGGGGCTGACTAATTAGGGAGACTAATTAAAAATGAACAGTTGTACTAATCTAGTCTGAGAAATGATGAAGGCATGAATTAGAGTGGTAAGAAATAGAAGGTAAATTTTTAGAGAGATGAGAATTTAGCATTGACAGAGGGCAGTAACTAAAATAGTGACCATCTGCCATGTTTATGTGTTCTGCTAAGTGGCTTAGAATTTGTGGTATCATTTAATCTAATTCTTTGTGACAGTTAAGTATGGAGGATAAGAGGGTGATATTAAGGCTAACATCTAGGTTTTTTAGAACAGGTTTTGTGGTTTGGGGGTGAAATAATGAATAATAATGAATTTGAGGGACCTATAGAAAATTCAGGTTATGTACAGTAGGTAATTGGATACATAAGAGAAATGAGAGAAATCTGGTCCCTATACAGTAGATTTGGGAGCCACCAGTATATGTAGATAGTAACTGAGGCCAAAAGGAGTCCTTTATAGCTATGAAATTCCACATTATTTCTTCATAGCTCATATTTTCTTCACCAGTCTTCACTTGGTGAGATTTTTAGGAAGGATACTGTTAAGGGGGAAATAGAGTAACTTGCTTTTTTTTTTTTCTTTAAAGTATTGTGGTTTTTGCGGCTCTACAACAGGGCCTCCAAAGTAGGGTGCATTTAACACAGGGGTGACCAATACAGTCTGCTGGAATAGGGAAAGGAAGCATTAGAACTTCTATGTATGTTTACACTTTTCTATTTTTAATATTATTTTGGTATGTATTTTATTATGTACCTATAAATTAATAATTTACAAGTATAAATATATATATGCCCTAATATATTGTATATTCAAAAATTTGTACTGATCAATGTGTGTCATCAATTTGGAAGCCAAGTAGTTAAATTGCTACAACTGAGGACTTAGGAAGGTTTCTATTAAATTAGTTGTTTCTTATATATAAAAATTAATGAGCACTTATTTAATTCCAAAATTTTGCATTTAATTTTTCTGATAAATTTGATTTTAAGACTTAACAAAAATTTTAATTCTGTATAGATTTTGAAGTGTCTTTTTTTCTTGTGAATATTATATAATTTAATCATTACATTTTTAAGTATTTTCTTTCAGCTTAGTGGTGCTTTTGGTAGTAAATTAAATTCTCACTAGCAAAACTGAGAAACTGAGTAAACTTTGGTAGTGAGGGATACTAAAAAGGAGTTTGTTTCTGGTACTTTGTGAAAGAGTAATAATAAGACTTTCCCCTCTAGCCACCTCGTACATCTCATCCTGTAGTGAAGTTTTCCTGTACAGACTGTGAACCGATGGTTATTGACAAATTGCCTTTTGACAAATATGAGCTGGAACCTTCACCGCTGACTCAATTTATCCTGGAAAGAAAATCTCCTCAAACCTGTTGGCAGGTGAGCTGAACGACTATAGCAATTTAAAATTTAATTTTTATTGAGAGTATAATTGATTTACAATGTTGTGTTAGTTTCACGTGTACAGCAAAGTGAATCAGTTATACATATACATATATCCACTCTTTTTTTTTCTTTGTTGCTGCGCACAGGTTTTCTCTAGTTGCAGTTAGCAGGGGCTACTCTTCGTTGCTGTGCATGGGCTTCTCATTGCGGTGGCTTCTCTTGTTGTGGAGCACGGGCTCTAGGCGTGTGGGCTTCAGTAGTTGTGGCACACGGGCTCAGTAGTTGTGGCTCGCGGGCTCCAGAGCACATGCTCAGTAGCTGTGGCGCATGGGCTCAGTTGCTCCACAGCATGTGGGATCTTCCCCGACCCGTGTCCCCTGCATTGGCAGGTGGACTCCCAACCACTGCGCCACCAGGGAAGCCCTATCCACTCTTTTTTAGATTCTTTTCCCATATACGCCATTACAGAGTACTGAGTAGAGTTCCCTGTGCTATACAGCAGGTCCTTATTAGTTATCTGTTTTATATATAGCAGTGTGTATATGTCAATCCCAGTCTCCCAATTTATCCCTCCCCACTCCCCACACCATAAGTTTTATTTTTTACACCTGTAGCTCTATTTCTGTTTTGTAGATAAGTTCATTTGTAGCCTTTTTTTAGATCCTACATATAAGCAATATCATATGATATTTGTCTTTCTGTCTGTCTTACTTCACTCAGTATGAGAATCTCTAAAAATTTAATTTGATGTTTCTTAAAAAGTTAAATTGAATCCGTGGTTTATATAACGTTCTGTAAAGGTTATTAAATGTGAAGTTTTAACTACTCCTTTTTAACAGGTATATGTAAGCAATAGTGCAAAATATAGCGAACTTGGCCATCCCTTTGGTTACTTGAAAGCCAGTACAGCACTGAACTGTGTCAACTTATTTGTGATGCCTTACAATTACCCAGTCCTCCTTCCCCTTTTAGGTAAGTTATTCTCATCACGTTCTCTGTGGCTTAGCATACATACAAATTTTTCCTAAAAACAAACTTTGGGAACATCCCTCCCTTTCTAAGTCTTCTTGTCTTCTGGAAATTAATGAAGATTTTTTTTTTGATACTCTAAAATACTGAAGCTGTATAAGGTTGTGTTATAGCAACCCGTGCATGTTTCTGATAAATTGAAAGTGTCAAACTACCTTTGATTCTGCAAACTATTGAAGATATTATATTTTAAGTTTCTAAATTAAGTATTCTCTAAGTTTTTTGCAATTAGATTTCTTACATAGTTAGAATTAGTAATGCAGGCTTTGTATTTGGTAAATAATTAGACATTTTGTAGAAGCATGTCATATTTAAGGATTTATCTATACTTTTAATTTGCATTTGGCAAATATTTTTAAATGATGAGTTTGTTCTAAAATAATATGATAAGCCTAAAGTTGGTTTCTGGGGACCATTTGGCTATAATTTTTTGAGGGGTACTGTTGGAGAAGACATCTTTCCCTTCATGGAACTGCATCAGATTTAAAGATTACAGACAAAATATTAGTAGGTATATTTTATAGAAAACATCATGCATACTTTGTTTCTGTCTTCAAATCTGTTTCATATCTAGATTTTCCTTGTGTATTTTCTGATTCTACCTTTATTATTACATTTAATTTTAGACCATAATTGGCACCTTTTTATTTTTAAAGTGGTATTACTACTCAAAAATGCCAGAAGCAAAAATTTTACCACCTTTAATTTTGTTAAAAATATAGGTCAGATGTTCCTCTCTCTCTTATATAAATAAGAAAGCATACTTTAAAAATGAAACTTATTTGACTTGATTTTCATGTGTGGAAACAATGAATGATGATAGTTTGTTCACATTATAAATTTATAGATGACTTGTTTAAAGTACATAAGGCAAAACCAACATTGAAATGGAGACAGTCATTTGAAAGTTACTTGAAGACAATGCCTCCCTACTATCTTGGGGTAAGAATATTATTGTTAAAAATAGAACTTGTTATAAAATTTTATATTATGCTTATAGTTTACTGTAGGTATTAAAACTTTTATTTATTGCTGTTATAGAATAAATGTCATGAAAATTGAGTGTACAAATGACCCATATAAATGTAATGGGAAAGAAATGTTTCAGTGATTTGCAGAATAATGATGATGATGATGATAATGAGAATATATATATATATAATGCTTACCCAGGCCTGGTTCTGTCCTAAGCACTTTACATGTATTAACCTCATTTAATTTATATGGTAACCCTATGAGGCAGAAATCACTGTTCTTATATCACAGATGAGGAAACTGAGGCACTAAAAGATTAAATAATTCATCCAAGGCTACATAGCTAATATTTGGGGGTCAGGAATTCAATCCCAGGCAGGCTTGGCTTTAGAATTTAAGCTTTTAACCTCAATTGTTATACTACCTTTTTAAATTGCAGTTTTATAATTATTTCCCTTTAAGGGTACAAAAAAAGGTTTGTGTTGCATTATTCCCTAAATCTCCAGAAATATTGCTTAAAACCTAGTGTATCATAATAGATAGGACCAATAATGCATATATTATTAAATATATTACTTTATTTATTTTGTGAAAAGTAGCTTCTTAACAAAAAGACCTACACTAAAAGCACTTTAAAACATTACTTCTGCTTTTACTGCAGGAATGTTACAGTATTTGACTGTAACTAATCTTTCTAAATGGTCCCTAATAAGAACACTAATTTCTTGAGCTTTGAAAATCATATGTTATAGTTGTAAGAGAAAAGTTGTGTGTGTCTAGCACATAGTGCCTGCTATGTAAGAGAGGGAAAAGGAAGAAACACTTGAATATGAACTTGCATATGTTTGACTCCTATGTTTCATAGCAACTGGGAGGATTTAGCCAAAGCCACATGAATATTAAATGTCAGATCTGGGATTTGATTCCAGTTTGACACCAGTGCTTTTATACACTTTCTAATATGTCATTGGGTGGTTATCATCCTTTTTCTGACTCTGTCCCGTTCACATGGGCTAGACAGTCCTGTCCTGCTAGTGATATTTTTCCTTGCACAAAGTGGCTCTCAGTTAGTCCTTACAATTGAAAATCACTATATCACATCCATAGTAAATATTAGATGATTTTTGCCTCCTTGTTTTTCCTTCAGAGCTTGTTTCTGTTTTTTCAGCTCAGCTAATGATAATAATAGTAATGATTAATACCTACTGAATGCTTACTGTGTGCCAGATGTATTTACATGTATTAATTCATTTAATCCCATGACAACCCTATGAGGTAGATACTACTATTATCATTTTACAAATGAGAAACTTAAGGCACAGAGGGGTTATATTACCTGGTACAGGGTCACAAAGCTAGTAAGGGGTTGAGCCACAACCCTTCCAGTTACCCAAGGTAGAAATCTTCTATTTTCCTTGACTCCTCTTTCTACTTACCACCCAAGTTCTATCAAATCAACCTCTGCAATGTGTCTCCTGCCCTCTTCTTCCAAACCTAGTGTCTCCAATGGTGCTAAGAAGTCCAGGACTTCACCCTTTCTTGCTCTGGGTGTTGTTATTATAGCCTCTAATCCTTGTTTAGTATTTCAAACTGCCTTTCATACCACTGACAAACATTTTAATGAAGTACAAATATGATTATGTGACTCTTACTGAAGAAAAGGAGACATTTTGGGAGGTGAAATTTTCAAAATTGACAATACATATAGCTATAAGTTTTTGACAAGGTCAGGATTGAGTGGTATTTTCTTTTTCCCTATAGCCTTTGAAGAAAGCTGTTAGAATGATGGGAGCACCTAACCTAATAGCAGACAGTATGGAGTATGGACTTAGTTACAGTGTCATTTCATACCTCAAAAAATTGAGTCAGCAGGTAATGTTAAGAAATAGAGCCATTAAGTATTTTGAATGGTTTTGGCTAAGGTGGTCAATAGGCCAGGTGTTAGTTCTTGAGGATTCTAATAGAATTCCATCATATTAATGTATTACATTTTAAAACCACGTATATCATATATTAACATAATTCTGTCTCAAGTAAATGGTATGCTATGTTTTGAAATGATAATTTCAAGCAATAATTCCTAGTTTGTGAAAATGGCTTTATTAATGTGGTCCTAGCCTTCCTGTATGTGAACATTCTTTGTTTTCTTTTGGGAAATTTATGTTAGAAAGTTGTTTTTCTTAGACAAAAAAGTCAGTTTCTTTTGCTTTATGTTTTAAACCTATAGCTTTTTCTTTCAAAATGGGAGTTTCTTTTGAAATATTTGTAAAAATACTGAATTTTGTCATTTTGGGCATACATCACATTAATAGATACTATAGTAGTCAAGCAGTGTACACTTTGACTGTCAAGTTATTAAAATTGTATAAAACACAATTTTTCCAGTACTCCTGCCATCTCTACTTCAAGTGCTAATTGAAATGTAGGTTGGAAAGAGTCAAAATATTGCTATTTGCTTTCCAGTGAAAAACTCCATCAGTGTTTGCCATATCTATGAACATTTAGTTATGTGCTAGTAATAATGTCTTTAAGTAAATATTGATGAGATTTTTTTTTCTAATTTTATTTCACCTCTGAATTGGAAATATATATTTTTATTTAGGGTACATTTACATTTCATGGTTTAGGTGTAGTGGGTATATTTAATAAATAAAATAAATTGAAGTTGTTTGTGTGAACCCTGCTGCAAAACGTAAGAATTGTGATGATTTAAAATCATAAGGCATTATTGTTTAAACTATGTTCAGTTTACCAAGGACTTGACATAAACTTCTCTACTTAAGTAGAGTTTTAAATTTCTTATGTACTTTTTAAATATAAAATACTTAATTTATGGAAGACCAAAACGATTAGCATTTAATTTACCACTTCAGATTATGTCAAGACAACTTTTGTGTTTTTTTTTTTGCTTTAGGCGAAAATAGAATCTGATCGAGTCATCGGTTCTGTAGGCAAAAAAGTAGTACAGGAAACTGGAATTAAAGTCCGAAGCAGATCACATGGTTTATCAATGGCTTATAGGAAAGATTTTCAACAACTGCTTCAGGGAATTTCAGAGGATGTTCCTCACAGACTGCTAGACCTTAATATGAAAGAATACACTGGGTTCCAAGTTGCTTTGCTCAATAAGGTAATGGTTATGTGAATTTAGTACTGATATAGTTATAGTCTGTTACATTGTTGAATATGGCAAATTTTCTGTTAACTGATACTCAGTTTGTCCGAACTTCTGTACCTCCGCAGAATAATGATCAATTATATTATTGAATCATTAGATTTTAGAGTTAAACACTGTACTTGGTGAGTGGATGAATGGATGGACTGCAAAGAGCAAACCATCCCGTTCATTTTATAGACGAGAAAACAGGCTTAGAGATTGCCTAAAGTTACATAGCTAATGGTAGAGTTCACTGTAGTTTGGTACTTTTATACTGCTGACCTTGGGTACACAGCATGATCCTGAAGTGCTTTGTGAATACTCATTAAAAAGATCTTCATCCCAGTAGTCTTTTTTGTAGAAACAGGCTGATTCTAAAACTTATATGGAAGTGTAAAGGTCCTAGAGTAGCTAAAACAATTTTGGAAAAGAATAAAGCTGGAAGATTTGCACTATCTAATTTTAAAAGTTACTGTAAAGCTACAGCGATCAACATGTTGTGTTGTTGGCATAAGGAAAAATATATAGATCAGTAGAACAGAAGTAGGCCCTCACACGTAGAGTCAATTAATTTTTAACAAAGGTGCCAAAATAATTCAGTGGGTTAGGAGACAGTCTTTTCAACAAATAGCGTGGGAACAATTGGCTATCCATATGCAAAATAATGAACTTGACCCTTACCTCACATTACTTGAAGTGATCATAGTCATACATGTAAGAACTGAAACTATAAACTTCTACAACAGAACAGGAAGAAATCTTTAAGATGTTGGATTATGGGTCAATGAAGATTTCTAAAATACAACACACAAAGCACACACACACACAAACTTGATAAATAGAACTTCATTAAAATTGAAATTTTTGTCTTCAGAAGAAACTTTGATGTTTCTCCCAGGCAAGCTATAGCCTGGGAGAAAAGCATGTATTGAATAAAGAACTTGTTTCAAAATATATAAAGAACTCATAGAACTCAATAATAAAAAGACAAACATCCAATAAAAAAAATAGACTAAATATTTGAACAGACAGCTCATATACAAACTTGAACAGGCACATAAAAAGATATTCAACATTATTAGCCACTGTGGAAATGCAAATTAAAACCATAATGAGATCCCACTTTATGCCCACTAGAATGGCTAAAATTTAAGACTGAAAAATATGAAGTGTTGGTAAGGTTGTAGAACAACTGGAACTCTTATACATTATTGATGGAAAATAGTTTGCAGTTTCTTAGGAAAGGTAAATATTGCTATATACCAACAGTTCTGCTTGTAGGTATCTACCGAGATAAATGAAAATATGTGTATATAAAGGCTTTGTATGCAGATGTTCATAGCAGCATTACTAACAGCCCCAAACTGAAAATAGTCCAAGTGTTCATCAACTGGTGAATGGATAGAGATATGGTATATCCATGTAAAAAGGAAAAGACAGTAAAAAGGAATAGATACCAATACACGAACAACATGGTTGAATCTCAAAAACATGCTCAGTGAAAGAAGCCAGATAGAAAAGATTGCATATTGCAAGATTCCGTTTATAAAATGGAATGTAGAGAGAAGGAAAGTAGATTAGTGGTTGCTTGGGGATAGGAATAGAGATTGACTACAAATGGACACAAGGAACTTTCTGGGATGATGGAGATATTCTAAAACTGGATCGTAGTGGTGGTTTCACAACTATACATTTATGAACACTCATTAAACTGTTTATGTAAAATGGGTAGTTTCATGGTATGTAAATTATACGTCAAAGCTTTTATTTACTTCTCTTAGCCAGAATATGTAATAAAATCTTGAACAGATATGAGTTTGAGATTATTTGGTTGAGCCTCACTACCAAATTTTTATCTTTTGGTTATTAAAACAGTACAGTAAGATTGCATCATATCTCTTTATTTTTTTAAGCTATTTAGTTAACTTGTGTATCTTATTTTCAAAGCTATGCTGCAGGCTAGAGATTTCAGTCTCTTAATTCTATGTTTGAAAATAAATCTTGTCTTTAAATCTTTTTTAACAGGATTTGAAGCCACAGACATTTAGAAATGCGTATGACATACCAAGACGGAATCTTTTGGATCACTTAACAAGAATGAGATCTAATCTTTTGAAGAGCACCCGCAGATTTCTTAAAGGACAGGATGAAGGTTAGATCATGGTTTTAATGTTGGTATTTCTTCAGTAAACTTATTTCTTTATATTGGAAATAAATAGAGTGTTATTGTAACTTTTAAAGAATTATAACAGTAGTATTACATTCTCATTGAATGAAGTAAAAAGTGAGTCATCCCTGATTCTCTACCATCACTGTTGCCCCAAATTCTTCCTACCACTTCTTCCTACCATCACTGTTGCCCCAAATTCTATTCCCCAGAGGTAACGACCTTTGTTAGCAGCTTAGTTTCCTTTTTAGCTTTCTTCATACATTCACATATACAGGCACATGCGCAAACAAAATCATTTTCTTGTCATCTACTAGTATCTGTTAGTTTAACTAGTTTAACTCTGGATGGCCAATATATATCATATTCTGGTATTTCCTTCAACTGTACCCATGGCACCTACTACAAATCAAGTCAGATGAGAACTTAACCCTTTGCCAACTCTCACGTAAGCATTTCAACTATAGTTTTATATAAAAAGGGTCATCTATGTGATATCTCTTTTCTGTAAATTCTGCTTTAATTAAATTCTGCTTATTTGGAATAGAGTAGAAGAGACATTTCCTTTTCATAGAAAGGTTACACATATGCTTATTCTATACACTGAAATTGACTGCAATATTTTTTGCTTTGTTTAGAAGATAAAATCAAGTATTTAAAATTTTATTTTAAAAAAATCTCAAGATTTTATGTCACAATATTTATAATGGTGACAAAATAATTTAGAATATGTGTTAAGGAAAGATTGACTAGAATAAACCAGAGAGCATTCATACATAAGAAGACATTATTTGATAACTAGTTGGAAGGTAGTTTCAGTGAGGTTAACTTTTGTTTTTGCTCTGTTCTGTTTGAAAAGATCAAGTGCACAGTGTTCCTATAGCACAAATGGGGAATTACCAGGAATACCTCAAGCAAGTACCTTCTCCACTAAGAGAACTTGATCCTGATCAGCCTCGAAGGTTGCATACATTTGGCAACCCCTTTAAGCTGGATAAAAAGGTAAATTTGAAATGTTCCATTATATAATTTATTTGCGCTAGGCACTGTGGAGAGGAGCAGTTCTTAATTTAACTAAAGAAAGCTGAAGCTATTTTCTTGGTAGAATACCTAATAAATGTCAACAGTTAAAATATAGTTACTTTACTGGGTATTGGAGTTAGTTGTGCGATTAAAAACTGTATGTAAAGCTAGGGAAATTATATTCTTTTTTGTTATAGGGTATGATGATAGATGAGGCAGATGAATTTGTGGCTGGACCTCAAAATAAACATAAACGACCTGGAGAACCAAATATGCAAGGCATCCCTAAGAGACGTCGCTGTATGTCTCCACTACTAAGAGGCAGACAACAGAATCCAGTTGTGAACAATCATATTGGAGGAAAAGGACCACCTGTACCTATGACTCAAGCACAGCCAGATCTTCTTAAACCCCTTCCTCTTCATAAAAGTAAGAGTTTTTCTTTAAATGTTATTTGCTGCTCTTTGGTGGTTCTTCATGGGAAAGATTTTTGTAATACAGAAAAAATTGATAAGGTCCAAGAGTGTCTAGAGAAGATATTTGTTTACTCTAAATTAGCATGTAATCATTTTTATGTCTTTTTAATGAACATTTATTGAACATTTCATATATTCATTATGCTTAATAGCTATCATGATTTGAAATATCATTTGCAAATCTTAAGTATTTAAAAATAACAGTTTTTAAAGGGGCATTATCAACACCCACAGAACGATGGTTTTCAATTTCAGTTTAATTCAACAACTAATTCTTAAATGATATGCTAATTTAGACAGTGCTAGGCATTGAGGTATAGCAGTGAACAAGACAATAGTGTGATCTTTGCCTTTATTTATAATGAGTGAGGAAAGAAAGTCATTGAACATTTCATTAGAAGTGTGATGAATATTACAAAAGGGAAGTCAAGTGTGTTGTGGAAGTATTTGGCAAGAGGATATAACTTAGTCCGTGGGGTCAAGGCACTTTACTGAGGAAGTTCTGTTTATGCCAGTACTTGAAGGATGAATGGGAATTAGTAAACTAAAGCTATGCATTTGCCTATGCCTCAGTAGTAGTCTAAGAAGAGTATGTGCAGAGGCATACAGTAAAGAGCAGGGCATTAAGGGAACTGAAAGAAGGCTGGTTATAGCAAGGGTTGTTGGGAATGAGGCAAAGTGAGAACTGAAAGATATACATGCAGAGTCTAGATCATAGAGGGTCTTGGAAGCCATTATAAAGATTTTAGACTTTATTCGTAGGACAATGAGAATCCATTGAAAGGTTTTAAAGAGGTAGTGATCTGATCTGATTAGCATTTTATGAAGACCAGGCTGACTTTACTGTGTGGAATATTATTAGGGAAGAATGAGAATTGATGTAGGGAACCCTTAATTAATGGATTCATTAATTATAGGTAGTGATCATTCATGGCTAATGACATCTTAACTGGAGAGAAACCAAGTATGATACCTCCTGATGGAATTACACAGTACTACTTTTGAGGTAGTCCTGCCCTCCCCCCCCCAAAAAAAATACTGAACATCAATCTGACCAAGCCTCTCTGTCTAACTACCAATTTTTAGGAAATATAAGGGACAGAGAAACATGTTAAATAACAAAACAGGGATAAAATTAGAAAAATCCAGATTGTGGGAAACTCTATAGGACAAAGAATCTGGTGTGTGTGTGTATTTTTCCAGAAAAAAAAAATGCATAGAAAAAAAGAGGTACAGAAGGATTTTTATAGATTAAAAGATAGTTAAAAGACATGTAAATTAATTGCAATGTCCAGGTCTGATTTGGACTCTGAATCAAAGAAAATCAAACTTCCCACAAACAGAAACTATATAAGGTAATTGGAGATTGTGCACAGTGACTGGGTATTTGATGTTGTTAAATAATTGTTACAGTTGCACAGAAACCAGTTAGGAAACACAGGGAAGAGCTAATGGTTACCTGGGAGTGTGGTTGTGAGAAGAACCTGTATTGGAGAAATACTTGGATATATCAGCAAAGGACTTGGTGATGACTGGCTGGATGATGGAGACAGGGCAAGGGAGGAGTTGAGAGACCCTGGGTATTTCAGTGTGTCAGGGGTGGAGTGGAAGAAGAGAGGTTGAATGAGTTTAGTTTAGAAGTGTCTGTTAGATAGCCAAGTGGATTTCCTAAGTTAGAAGATGGGTCATTGAGTTTGGAACTTAAGAGAAGAGGACTGGGCTAGAGAGATAGGTATGGGAGGCAGCCTTAAGCCCCATTGGAGTAACCAAGGGAAACAGAAGAAAAAGCCTAGAGCAGAACTTTGAAAGTACCAAAGTTAAGAGGAGAAATAAGGTTCAGAAAAGGAGAGTGAGAAGAAAGGAAGAATCCAAGAAAGAGGAGAAAATAGGGAATAATTTAGTGTTATGGAAGCTAAATGGAAGGAGAATTGAGTGGTTGGTGGTCTCAAATACTTCTTAAACAAATCATTTGAGAGGATTGGAATAGTTCTGTAGGTCTTTAAGATGACAGAGTTGAATATATTTAAATGCTGGTGTGATGGAGCCAATAGAGAGGGAACAGCTGAAAATGAAGATGAGACAGAGTATAATCACAAAATCACTGAGAAGGCAAAAGGGAATGAATGGTCCAGAGCCCACATGAAGAATGCTTCTTCCATTAAAGCCGAATGGGTGTGGTGGGCACAAGTTTAATGGTGGGAAGTTGAGGAAGTTCACCTTCTTTCTGCTTTTGCTTTCCTCTGTGAAGTTGGAGGTGATGTGTACTGCTGAGAGGAAAGAGACACTGGGAAAGTCAGAGATGTTAAGACAGTGGAGAAGGTTTGAATGATTTTTTTGTGTGGTAGAGGGAGAAAAGGTTGTAATAAGACTGCTAGGCAGTGCTAAGATCCAGGTACAGGTGGTGACTGTGACCACTCTGTAGAGCTGTGTCATATTTCTCCAGTAGTGCCTGCTCATCATTCCACATGTGAGTCTGCAGCAAGAAGATAGACTGCATCATCAAATTTGGGATTTTTGCTTGGCAGGGGTCATGGGAGGACAATAGAATGAGAGAATTTAGGACACTGTTAAAAAGTGATACATTTTGGGATATAAGTTAGATAAGAAAGTGGATATCTAGAAGGAATCTGATTAATATGAGGGAGAACGTAGAGGAATTGCTGGAGTGAAAAGTCTGGCAGAGTTCAAGAGCAATAGTAGGAATACTGCAAAGATGAGGGTTACACATGCCTCCATCCCTGAATTTGTGTTTCACTCGAGAAGCAAATGGGTGGGTGGAAAAGTTCCTTGGAGGTGAGAAATTGAGGAATTGGGAGGCCAGGTTCTTAGCAGGTGATGTCCTTAGACATGGATGTCACATACTACAGCATTTCTCAAACCTTAACGTGTATGTGAAGCCAGGCGGGGGTCGGGGGAGTGGTTAGTTAAACAGATTCTAATACATTGTTTGGGATAGGGCTCAAGATGAGCATTTCTAGCAAGCTCTCTGATGGTACTAATGCTGCTTGTCCACAAACCACACTTTGAGTAGTAAGGACCTAGAATGATGTCCCAAGGGACATGGGGTGGAAGGAAGTCTGTGAACCAGGTGCCAGAGACATCCGTGACCACGGGTGTGCTCTGGAGGTCAGTAAAGATAGTGATGAGGAGAGAGAGGATGAGTTGAGTGGGATAATTAAATCTCAGAAGAGCAAGAATTTTTCAAGAGTGCATGGAGAAATGTTCTTGAAGTGGCATTGGAAGGTGAAGGGATTAGTGACTCCACATCCTTATTTATTTATTTATTTGTATACATTTATTTATTTTATTTTATTTTTGGCTGCGTTGGGTCTTTGTTGCTGTGCACAGGCTTTCTCTACTTGCGGCGAGTGGGGGCTACTCTTCGTTGCGGTGCGTGGGCTTCTCATTGCGGTGGCTTCTCTTTGTTTCGGAACACGGGCTCTAGGCACGTGGGCTTCAGTAGTTGTGGCACAGGGGCTCAGTAGTTGTGGCTCGTCGGCTCCAGAGCACAGGCTCAGTAGTTGTGGTGCACAAGCTTAGTTGCTGTGTGGCATGTGGGATCTTCCCGGACCAGGCCTCGAACCCGTGTCCCCTGCATTGGCAGGCGGATTCTTAACCACTGCGCCAGCAGGGAAGCCCCACATCCTTATTTTAAGTCCACGGAGAGTGTTTGACAGACAGCAGTTTCTTTGCAGGAGAGTTGGGTTTCGATTAAAGCAGGAGTTACTCTAGAGAATATTCAGTAAAGTTTGCACATCATGGAATAGAATTTAGGAGGGAGGGAGTCAGAAGTTCAGGGAATTTTTGTGGGGATGAGTTTACATTTTGAACAGTAAAGAGATGAATTCAGCTGGTGTCCTGGTGGTTTGGTGAGCAATCAGAGAACTTAGAATTTAGCTGCTTTCTGTGAGGAGCAAGTACAGTAATCTAATATTAAGTAGTAAGCTTGCAAGCTTTTAAGTCTAAGTAGTCTAGAGAACTAAAGTGGGCACCAGCTATTCTTCACTGCTCAAGTAATGAAGACTATATGGATGGTTATAAGAAAAGGGGGCGCTGTGGAGGTTTGGTGGTGTGTTGCTGCAGAATATTGATCAGCTTAAACTCCCTGTGTTCACTTTTGCCTCTGAACGGTAATAACTTACAAGGTAGAGGTAAGTTGGAGTGAACTAGTACTCTCTAATAAAAGGATAACCATGATAATCTTGATCACATATATTTCCCTAAAGCATTAAAAACCTACTTATTCAATAAAATTGCCATAGAATAAAGCAGAGAACTAAAAGTTGTTTGAAACTGGCTTTTATTTTTATTCCTAAGGGCAAAAATTGTACAGGTTTTTAAAATATTGTGAATGTTTCACATTGAAATATACCATATATTTGGCAAAGCTTAAAAACCATATCCAATTGTTAATTTGCAGCAGTCGGGAGATCAGTTGTGATTTGCTGTAATGTTGTTTCTTTGAGGTTTTCTTTACTGTGTGCTTTGAAATTGGCTCTCATCATCTTTTTTTTCTTATTTTTAGTTTCAGAAGCCACTAATGATTCGACAATAGATGATGTGGTTGAAAATCATGTTGCAGACCAACTTTCATCAGATATTACACCAAATGCTATGGAAAGTGAATTTTCAGCATCTTCTTCTCCAGCCAGTTTACTGGAACGACCAACCAATCATACAGAGGCTCTCAGCCATGACCACTTAGGAACTAATGACCTCACTGTTGGTGGATTTTTAGAAAATCACGAGGAGCCAAGAGATAAAGAACAATGTCCTGAAGAGAATCTACCAGCGTCTTCACTCAACAAAGGGAAGAAATTGATGCATTGCAGAAGCCATGAAGAGGTCAACACTGAACTAAAAGCACAAATAATGAAAGAGATCCGAAAGCCAGGAAGAAGTATGTATAATTAGACACAAACATCAGATTTGATTTCTGTTTGTGCTCAAAAAAAAAAAAAAGTCAAATAAACTAAAGCCTAGATCTGATTTTAGATCACTCTTAAACAACATATGAGCTATATAAGATTTGGTTCTTTACTCAGCCAACAAACACTTACTGAATAGCTGCTATGTCCAAAGTACTGTGTTAGGTGTGGTAAGTAGGAGGGACTGAGAGCAGAGCAGGAACTCACAGACACACATGGTTCCTACCATGACAGGAACCCATAGTCTTGAGCATTCTGTCAACCAGCAACTGGAATTTTAAGGTAACAGCAAACCCAGACAGATGTAGTGACTATTAAATGACTTCGTATCTGTAAGGTTCTAGGCATAGTACGTACCTACCATCTTAACTTTTAAGATTTAAACTATGATAGTGATCAGGGATGTGTTTAGGCCAAAAAACTAAAATTATGAAAGCTATCTATTATATGAGTACAGAAGAACTTTGTGAGTTAAAGTTTCAATATTATTGACATTCATTCCAAAGATGTTGGCAGATCACCTGCTATGATGGTGCGGTGGCCCATGGGTGGTCCAGAAGTGGGTAAGACTCAGTACTGGCCATTTAGGAGCTTATAGTCCTTGGCAAAGTTTTATGTGAAAACTTGAAACTGAGGCAGCATCCTTTCTTTTCCCACCAATTACGACGTGTATATTCTTTTTTTTTTTTAAAACATCTTTATTGGAGAATAATTGCTTTACAATGGTATGTTAGTTTCTGCTTTATAACAAAGTGAATCAGCTATACGTATACATATATCCCCATATCCCCTTCCTCTTGTGTCTCCTTCCCACCCTCCCTGTCGCACCCCTCTAGGTGGTCACAAAGCACCGAGCTGATCTCCCTGTGCTATGCAGCTGCTTCCCACTAGCTATCTATTTTACATTTGGTAGTGTATATATGTCAATGCTACTCTCTCACTTCGTCCCAGCTTACCCTTCCCACTCCTAGTGTCCTCAAGTCCATTCTCTACATCTGCGTCTTTATTCCTGTGAGACAGCACTCTTAACTTTTTTTTTCTCCCCTGCTCTATTTTATCCACTCCCAAGGTTAGCTGTAATTTAGAATTTGTCATAAGGATGGATTTTTGTAAAGGCCACTTCTTATTTTTCTGTGGCACTACCAAAAAGCTGTTTACTCATCCTTCTAAGCTTTATATTTGATACCCTATTGAGAACTTTTACCAAAAAAAAAGCAGTGTTTGAAAAGCTATTTTATCTTTTTTGATGTATGATGAAATATGTGTATTATAAAATCTCTAATGAGCAGTGAAAATTTTATGTAGACTAGTTTTGGTTTTGTCTTAGTATATCTTGATATAGTAAGCTGTAATAGAAAAATATTGAATAAGAATGCAAATTAAAGCCACTTAATTTTTCTTTTTGCTTCTCATTTTAAGAATATG
Organism: Stenella coeruleoalba; assembly: GCF_951394435.1. Taxonomy (NCBI): domain Eukaryota; kingdom Metazoa; phylum Chordata; class Mammalia; order Artiodactyla; family Delphinidae; genus Stenella; species Stenella coeruleoalba. Next base: position 16,158,460 of record NC_137164.1, read on the forward strand.
AAAGGATCTTCACTTTACTGAAGCATGTGCAAGGCAGTTTACAAACAAGACTAATATTTTTACAAAATGTCATTAAAGAAGCATCAAGGTAAATAATCTGTTGTACATTATGATATGAGGCAGTGAGTCCCCAGTTTTCTGTAGTTGGTATTTTAACAGTATCTGTTTTATACTTGTGTTGTTATGCATGTATATGACACACCCCTTTGTATATAAGTACTTCTCTCTTTTTTTTCAGTTTATTGAAGGAAATTCACTTAAAAAATAGCTACACAGAAATTCTTCAGAAATCATGGACCCTTTCTCTCTACACATTACAGATTCTTGCATAATTCTCATTTATCCTACCCTGTGGCTTTTTGGTGTCTTTATATGTTATAGTCTTTAATTTTTCTCCTTTGTATATTTGAGCTACAGTTAATATTAGTGATAAAACGTAATCTTGAAAGGCAATATTTGAATGCAGTTCACTTGTATGTGGGAAAACATGTAATTAAGGGGACCAGAGCTGGACAAATGGGCCTTATTCTGATTGCCTCAGTAGCCCAGGATTATGTACTTTAGTACAAGGAATGTGGATCAAGATTATAAATGGTAACTATGAAGTGCAATTAACTGGAAAGCATAGTTGTATGAGTTCAGTGAGTAAAAAAGCATTTTTTTAATTTCTTCTTCAAGACTTTTAGAATTTTAGTAATGTAAGAAAACTTAGCGTTTGTCTCATCTGACCTTCCAAGATAACCACCCTTTAATTAGTTCCCCAGTTTCTTCCATCCTACATGTAAAGGTTTTTTTAGATAAAGCTGTTAATTCTATTTTTTTTTTTCTATGAGTGGCTAGAGCATAGGTTACTTTGAAGTTTCAAGATAAGGCCATAACTTTTCATATTATTGATATTGAGTATTTAACTAATTCTGCTCTTTTATGTAACATTCTGCCAACTCAAACTTCATCATCGATTTAGCTATATTCCAGGTGCCTGGATTCTACTTCTGCCACCTTTTTTTTTTTTTTTTTTTTTTTTTTTGCATTATGCGGGCCTCTCACTGCTGTGGCCTCTCCCGTTGCGGAGCACAGGCTCCGGACGTGCAGGTCCAGCGGCCATGGCTCACGGGCCTAGCCGCTCCGCGGTATGTGGGATCCTCCCGGACCGGGGCCCAAACCCACGTCCCCTGCGTCGGCAGGCAGACTCTCAACTACTGCGCCACCAGGGAAGCCCTACTTCTGCCACCTTTTAGAGAGTTGTGTAATATTATGGTCGGTAGTCATATTAGTGTACAAGTAGAGAGGAAGTAGGTATAGATTGGGCAGTGTTTTGGCATATTCTGAAAAGCATCAGCAGTATTAATACTTAGGCAGACAAAAGCAATTTTAGTCTACTATATTTATTACCGCAAAAATTTAAAACTTGCAACTTGAACTTTGCTGTATCCTATACTACAGATGTCTAATTGTCCTTGATTTGCTAGTTTTCAAATTGTAATAGTAGAACACCACAGTTTAAATGCAATTGCCCAAATTTCATTTCTTCTTCCATTTTGTGGGCAATTATATTCATATTTTATTCACATTCCATTCAACATTCAGTGTTCAAAGAGCATAAGAAGCTATTGGAGTCATTGCTTGGGGAGCCCATATTGCTGGAATATTTATAACCCTTGTATTTATTAGGGTTTTTTCTCCCCCCTTTTTCTTTTTGATTGTGGAAGAAATAACCTCTTTCCCATTGTACTTGGGCCTGGATTATTTGTTTTAGGAACAAACTATAATACTCTACTGATAAAATAATTTTCTAATCTTCCAAGAGATTTTATATATCACAAAGTTGTTGAATTTTCATTTTCATCTCACTTTGAAAAATCTTTCCAAGGCAGTTTCTCTCTTTTAAAAAAAATTATACTGATATATAACTATTTGTTAAAAAGAAATTGAGAGTGCTATTACTTATTTTTTTATACAGGTTTAAAAAAAGAATGCTAATAGAACAACTGGAGAACTTCTTGGATGAAATTCATCGAAGAGCCAATCAGATCAACCATATTAATAGCAATTAAAAGAAAACAGAATGTGGCCACTTATTTCACTACCTTCTCCAAATACAAAGTAAATACAAGACTGTTGTGATCTTGCATTCATTTTTTGACATGCATTGTTGGCTTTTTGAAATACTAAGAGCAAGTCTACAGATCCTTTTTCCATCATTTTACAGTGACCTTTTCTTCATTTTGGTTTATTTTTGTAATGTGAAAAGTATCACTCTAAAAAACATTTTTATTTAACAAACTAAAAATATTCCTCCAAATCTCTTGCTTGTCATTGACTCTTGCGTGTCAATTTCCCTCAGGTTCTATTTTCTTAAACCAACCTTTAAAATTGTCACCTCTGTTAAGGTTGAACTTTGCCAAAAAAATAAAAAAGAAGTTACTTTGTAATTTTTGGGGAAAAAAGCACATACATTAAAACTAGGCAATGTTTTGTATATACAGTTATTTTGGATATATTATTGTAAGTTGTACAAATGTATTTTGAAGAATATTTAAGAAAAGCACTTTTGTTATTCCATCAATAAATGCTCTATTTTACTCTTGTGTGGTTTAGGAAATAATCACATTTAAAGTAATCATTTAAAACCATCTTAAGATAATGGAATTTTAAAGGCCTTGCTTTTTAGCATTGGAAAAATACACCACTTGAAGTTCACATTTGTTAAACCTAACTGTAATTACGTGTTACATAATCTGCATTGTCTTTTTACTCTATGTTCTTAGATTTTGTTGGCCACTCCAACATGCTCCGTTTCTGCCTAGATAATGGAAATGATGGTATCTGTGGCGGATAGGCAGACTCTTTAAAGCTGTTTAAAAAGCAGACGCCTTTGGACTTTATTGGTTTCCTTACTTACTTTCCTTCAACCCCTTTTCCTTTCTCACTAGGATTGTGGATGGCACTAAGGTGAAGCCATCGGTCAGGGAGTTGTAAGTTTGGGGTATACCACATACTCTGAAACGTCTAGCATTTAGCAGCTTGATGCCGTACTTACAGAAGTCTCACAACAGACTGGGGTTTCAACAGGGATCTCTTTGTTCTGCTCTGCTATTACACTTCAACTCTCCATTTTATTTAGAAGCTAAATGGAAAGGAAACATGTTTCAAATGACTTTGCTCATTTTGCATTCTCCCTAAGTTATCCAGGATAAGGAAAACTGAACACTATTCACTGTCCGCCCTCAGTCCAACATGGCCTCACGTGTCCTTACTGAGGACGTGACCCTGTGACCTGACTCACTTACCATTCATAGATCACTGCTGTGCCTTGTAGTGCTTTTGGGATAACCAGTAGAAAAGAAGGCTAAAATACATTTAGATTAAGAGAGGGTGAAATAAATTTATAAAATTATGGTAAAATCAAAGTATTTTTAGGTTCATAATATTTGAAAATCACATACCCTTGTCTTTTTATACTTTAGCAGAACATTTTTAAAATCAAGGGTATAGCAAAATGAAATTATAACTTTTTATGAAGAAAAGCATCGATGAAAGTGGAGAACATGCTTGAGATCTGTTAATTCAGTTTAGGGGATTTGAAACTCTCCCAATACTGAAGACAAATGCTGTCAAGAAAAAAAAACATTTAATGTAGTGTTAAATAGTATTTTCATATGCAATTCTTTAAACATTTTTTCACCTCTACAAAATACCTTTAAGCAGGATATCATTTAGTAAATGGAATTGTTAAGGTAATTAGCTGCAGTCACATTGCTAAATTCAACAAGAGATACACAAAATCCAGAATATACTGTCTGGTTTTAAATTATATATGTTTAGATTCTGAGATTAACAGGAGGGGGACTACAAGTCATTCAGATAAAAGTTAATACTTAAGAATATTTAGGAAAGGGACTCAATCTAGTCCAATATTTGGCCACTTTCCTTATCAGAAAGTTCTTAGTTGCATTTCACAGGTTGCTCATGAGGTAATAATCCTTTAGACTCTTGCTTGACCTTTAATACATTTTGGGGTATGAACCCTAGAGGGAGTTGGAAAGAAGCAGTTTGTTCTGTCTCCTCTTTTTGTCCTTAATCTCTCTGCCTCCATACTCTATGCCCTCATCCCAAAACCTAGTCACAAGCTTTGAAACCCATCAAAATTCAAGCTTAATATCTCATCTCTTGCAGGTTTTTTTTTTAACATTTTAAGAAACTGGGCATATTAGTTGAATTAGTGAAATACTGCAGAATTTTTGTAAGCAAAGGGGAGGGGGAGTACATTTGAGGGGAATATCATGTCTTTTAGGCCCTTTAGATCAATGGATGGATGGCTGTAGGCTGGACAAATGATGTTCTCCAACAGTTTAATTTTCAGGTTAAGATCATTTTTTGTAATGTTCTTGTATGTGTCCCATTTGTCAACTGATTGAGTCATTATTTACCCTTATCAGTAAGCTTTGTCAATTTGGTGTACTGAAGGCTGAGACTCATTTGTCCTTTCAATACCCCGTCACCAGAAGAATAGCCACTTTGCCTTGTGTGTTATGGGCAAGTACCTCCCAGAAAGAGAGGTAAATAAATTCACAAGGACTATATTTAGACGTGCGGCGGATTATGGAACTGGTGTTGGATTGTATTTTCATTCTGTTTACTATGGCCGTTCTGGAAACTCTTAGCACGGAAACAGTGGTGTGTCCTTTACTAGGTAGTTCAAAGATTTTACATCATTTTATGCAGTTGAATTCCAAAAGAGAAACTGTTCTCTCTTAACTGTCATCAACCTTTATTGGCTATGAGCTTTTGACAGTGACCTTTCTGTTCAAGTTTAGTCCTGTTTCTTTGTTTCTTGAGGGAGTAGAACCTGTCTTTTTTTTTTCATCTTTCATTTTTTGACCTGTATCCTTTCTAAGAGAGGGCTCTCTGTTGCCTGTTCTGAGTGATAAGTGACATTTTCATCTAATAAATATGGGGTTGGGATGATCATGGTGAAATACTAAGAGGATGTATTTTGTTGATGGACTTTTTCTCCCCAAATAATCCCCCAATAGATGATTTCCTAGTGAATGACTATCTTCATCCTTTTTGTCGCAAGTGTCTCTTTGATTTCTAGCATAAGTTACAGCAGTATGCAAATGATTCTCAGATAAAATGATGTTGACAGTATTTCCTTAACAATTTGTGTAAAACCTATGCGTAATTTTCATTATTCTAACTTGACTTTTTTTTCTCTCCATAAATAAAAATAATGCCTGATGTTTAGTTAAAGTAGATCCACTTTTGCTTGATTTTGTTAGACTTGTTCCATCCTATTTCTTTTTGACACATTGTTTAGACTTGCCAACAACTCTTTACTGAGAATCTCTTTTTCTTTCCTAGGCTGATAAGTAATTGCCAGAGAGGGTGGGGCAACATTAAGAGGAATGATTTGAATACTTTGTTCACTGTTGTTGATGCTTAAAGGACTTCTGCTTGTCCTTCTGATGTGCTAAGGCTCTGCCTGTACCATCCCCTCTTTGGATTAAGATGAGGTTGTATGGTGGGACCTAACAAGTACTAGGGCAAACATTTGATTTTTGTGCAACTTCAGCAAGCTTGAGAAAGATCAACAGGAAAACTATAGAAATGCAGGTGCGTTCCCTAGGATACTAGGGGTGCTGAGAGCCGGAGGACTGCTTGGACACTCTAGTGGCCTGAAGGAATTCTTTCATCCTCCAAGGCCAAGAAAGCTTGGCAACAATGGGGGAAAAAATTTATCATTTATTTTACTTTCATGACTTTAAGTCTCACCAGAAGTAGAAACCTGAATTTTTAAAGACCTACGTCAACTATAAATGAGCTGAGAGAAACAGAAGGCAAAAAAGCCACCGAGGTTATTAGTTTGCTCAGTAGTTATGAAATATTCCCCTTTCTCAGGATACATGACATAGCAACTGAGAAGCTTCTGAAGCACCATGGAAACCAGCTAGAAGGAATGCTTGTTTTAGGTTAGGGTGGACAAACGAGGCTTTGTTGCTAGAGAGATGCTGATAAATATTTAATTTATGTGACTCCTATCAAAAAATACTGTAATACCTGTGTTGGGTTCTCTCAGGAAAAAGATGAATGGCCGATCTGCTTTAAAAATAGGAATCCGAGACCTTTTCAGTAACAACAGAGCTGCAGGAAAGATAAAGAATAGAATCCCGTTGTATTTTCTCTTCATTTGAGGAAAGTCACTATTAAAATTGGATACGAAGTCACTTATATGCCTTGATTTTTGGAGAAATAAAAGCATCCTAATGATATAGCATTGTTTAGTGTTATGATGGGGTGCAAATGGGAAAATTAAAGGGAAAAGATACCACTTAGCCAACACTGTGTCCTATTTTCAAAATATTCCATGGAATAAATTCCTTCCTGAAGGTAATTTTCAAAATGACTCTATTCCTTGTTTATGGGGTCGTGCTACAAATCCTTTTCAAAATGGCTCTCTCTTTTCTCTCATCAGTTTTCAAAAACTTTGTTCTGTTAACATTTCTTTCTTTAGAATGCTCTACTACATCTGGACTTGGGTTTTTAGTGGGGAGGCTTAGAAGTGTGGAGGTTGAACTGGATAAATCTAACAAAGGGAGATAAGGGGGAAGCAGCTGACTGAGTGTTGCTGACACTGTGCTCTTAGGAACATACCTGTAGCTGCAGATGCCTTGGTGCCTTCCTCTGAAACCTCAATCTTGGCTTTGTGGATTGCTTCAGAAACATAAACGCCATCTTGGCCTAATCCCAGGACAAAAATGTGATTGTTTATTTGCATTTTGATGCATTTAGTTGAAAGATTTTAGTACATTTTTAAAGAATGGACTTTACTTACAGTCTCGTTCGTATGCTGCTTACTGTGTAGTTAGGAAGAGATTTGTCTGGGAAATTTTAAGGTACAATAATTTATGCAACTTTCAAAACCTCAAATTTGGTAAATTAATAAATAACCCCTCTCAGATTAACATTCAGGTCTGTGCCCCATTTTTTTCAATAGTTAATTTTCAAAAATAATTTCTAGTTACTGTTGAAATCTTTAGTCAGTATTTCTAAAATTTCGGTGGTATAAGGATTGCCATAGTACGCGTTAAAATGCAAATTCTGGAGCCCAGGAGTCTGCACATTCAGCAAGCTTCTGAGATGATTTCCCTTGAATGCCTTCTTGGGCTGCATTTTAGGAGCCACTTTTAAATGACAGAAGTTTGTACTATGGGCCTTAAAAGGCAGTGTATAAAAAATGTCTCATGCCTCATGACAGCATTCTGTATACTGAGTATATCAGTTATGCAATTATCTTGCCTTATTGGCTAGAATTTGCAAAGAAAATGAGAAGTTAGAACTATAATAGTTGTATGCCAACAATTTCAAAGATATTATAAGCTTAGCAAATAGGAATCTGAGTGATCCAAGCGTTAGAGGAATTGACAGGTTTTTGTAATTTAGCCATCAATCATTTTTAAACAACTCTCCACAGTGAAATGGTACTTGATGACACAAAGAATGAAAGTAAGAATCTTTAGAATGAGAGGAAACTTTAGAAATCATTCAGTCCAACCCTCTCATTTTAGAGTGAGCTGTGAAGTCATCTGAGGCCACACACTTGACAAGAGGTCCAGTCGGGCATATGCAGGTGTTCTGACAGCAGGTCCAGTGCCTATTTCCACCCCACCTTTCCATACAGACGCCACCACCTTGGAAAAGTGTGTTCTAGTCCACTGCAGGACGCACTAGAAAGGGAGCTGTGGCAGGAGTCTTAAAATAATCATTGTGATGGACATGTATTTTGAGGGGGCTTCTTTGTTTGACCTTAGACTAATATTTAAATTGTTTTGCATTTCTCATGCACATACAAGGGGATGGCAAATGAATGTTGTGAGAGAATAATACCAGTGGAGTACAGAATATGCAGCATTTCATCCATCTTGTAAATAAAGGCATACACAGGAAATTGTGAGTTGGCTGTGTTCAGTGTAAGGAACAGATATTTTGCAGCATCAGTGAAGGGGGCCAGACAAGGGGCAGAGGAGGAGAAAAATCAACGGAAACATTCACCTTCCATCGCTTGTCCTAAAACCAGTGCAGAATCTGATTGATTGTAGCAGTTGGTCTTTTTCTGTGGAATCTTTTAGAAAAGAAGCAAATTTCTCTATACTAACTAGCCTGTCTCACTAACTCATTGAGCAAACTGAAATGCAGTGCCCAGATCAGAATTGTGGAATGGTTGATGGTCATGAGAAGCTTTTTTGATGGTCATGAGAAGCTTTTACTAATCTGTGACATCATTACTATCTAGTATGCCATCAGGACATTTAAAATAAATGTTAATGAAATGAGCAAAGGTTCTTTATCAGCTAGAATATAGTAAATGCGTTTGTGTTAGAGTCCAGGCACCCTGGCACAATGTGAGAAATGGGGTCGACTGGTTGGTATGAATGAGTTTTTGGTTAGATGGGCTTGGCTCTTTGAATTTCTTGAAACTGCCACTGAGGTTTCATTTAAGTAGCTTTTTTCTCCATCATATTACAGGAGTGGTCCAATAATTGACATTTACATGTTTGCACAGACATAGGCTAAGACCCATAGCCTGTCATGTCCCAGCATCCTCATCTCTCATACATTTTATCTCTGGTAAGAGTTAACATTTCAGAAGACCAATGTTTGTGATCAAAATAAGGATTCAGGAGTCATCTGTGGGTTTGTGTTTTTCTTGCTTGATCTTGTATTACAGATCCCTATTTGCTTACTTTTGTTAAGTAGCTCTGGAAATGTTATGCAGCAACTAATGAAATCAGCCCAAAGGGATTCTCCTGGCTTTGGGCTCATCCTCTCCTGCACTGTTGGCAGCTGTCTAGTGCCATTGACGGCCGTACAACCTGTTTCCCCAAAATTTGTTCCCAAGGTTGTTTATAGGTGCTATTCTATTAAAAAGGGTTCCATGAGTAATTACAATGGGAACTGCAAGTTGGATAGGTTTGTGCTTTTGTTTTTAATAGTGGACTTCTTAGAGCTGCTAATTTGCTAATGTTCATAGTGAATCTCCACAGGAGGGCTGTAATATGTAGTGTTTAACCATGGAAATACCCACACTGTCTCCTGTCTCCAAATTTAGCAGGTTAGCATTCTACAGAACATACTTTGGGAAACTAGCCGCCTTCCCCCCGCCCAATAAACTCTTCTGCTCCTATATTACATTTCAATATCCAAAGCAAACAGGTAAAATTCTTCCTGCCCTCCCTGGCATACTCTACCCTTCTTCCATAACATCTTATATAAGTATTTCCATCTCAACTTTCCTCATTAGATTGTTAGTTCCCAGAAAGCAGAAGCTGTATCATTTGTTTTAAATATTTACTTTGCTCAACTAGCATAATAATGCTTGGTACACGTATGTGTTTAGTAAATGTTGGACGAATGAATACTCGACACTCCTCACACTGTACATTTGTTTCATTTTCCCATAAAAACAACTGACTTAATGTTCTTTAATCTGATTTCACTTGTAAGGAAATGTTGGTTGCTGTCCTTGGAATCACTGGGGCACAGCACAGAACGAGTCTTTGGCAAATCTCATCCAAATGACTTAAAACAGTGTCCCTTCCCCTTTGTGAGTGGAGCCTGTCATTCTTTTTATGTGATTGGCCATACTTTCAAAAGGCTTAAGAGTTTTGATAATATGACATTGTGTAAATGTAAGATTTGCAAAATATAAAGTAGTAATCCTACATTTCATCCTCAGCTTCTCACAAAGCAGGACAAACATTATCATTTGCTGTGTCTTTTGTCTTCCCAGTTATTATCACTTACTATTGGTAACACTAATGGCTTTGAAAAAGTTATTGCCAGAATTTGCGAATTTGCTTCTAGTTTATCTTTCTCATCCTCTTGTCACTTAGTTGTAGATGGCAAGTGTGTGTCACATAGCACCCAGCCCAGCATATACAGAGTGAGTGCTGGAAAGAATCTGAAATGGCCTCTGAAAGTAGGTGCTTAGTTCCTTTCTCCATCCTTCTCCTCCAGCCCACTCCTCACGTCTTTCTTTCTCCCCACCCTCCCCCCCAGCTTTGTTGAGATGTAATTGACGTATGTAACATTGTGTACATTTAAGGTGTACAGTGTGATATTTTATGTATGTATATATCACAAGTAATATATCTTATATCTGTACCCTTTGACCACCTTCATCCGTTCTCCCCACCCTGGCAAACACAATTGTACACTCTGATGCTATGAGTTTAGGTTTTTTAGATTACACATATATGTGAGATCATACGGTATTTGTCTTTCTCTCTCTGACTTCATTCACTTACCATAATGCACTCAGGGTTTTTCTATAATGTTGCAAATGGCAGGATATTCTTTTTAATGGCCGAATAATATTCTGTTGCATATGTATGTACTGCAACTCCTTTATCCATTCACCTGGTGATAGACACTTAGCTTTTTTCCATGTCTTGCCTGTTATAAATAATGCTACTATGAACATGAGGGTGCAGATATCTCTGTGACACAGTGATTTAATTTCTTTTGGATATATACCCAGACGTGAAATTGCTGGATCATATGATAATTCTATTTGACTACTTTCCGTAGTGGCTGCACCAATTTACATTCCTACCAACAGTGCACAAGGGACCCTTTTTCTCCACGTCCTTACCAACACTTGCTATTTTTTTTCTTTTTTTGGCTGTGCCACACAGCTTGTGGGATCTTAAGTTCCCTAGTCAGGGATCAAACCTGCGCCCTCAGCAGTGAAAACGTGGAGTCCTAACCACTGGACCACCAGGGAATTCCCAACACTTGCTATTTCTTATCTTTCTGATAACAGCCGTTCTCACAGATGTGAGGTGATACCTCATTGTTTTGATGTGCATTTCCCTGATGATTAGCGATGTTGAGCACATTTTCATGTACCTGTTGGCCATTTGTGTGTCTTTTTGGAAAAATGTTCAGATCCTCTACCCATTTTTAAATTGGATGATGATGATGATTTGCTATTGAGTTGTATGAGTTCCTTAGACATTTTGGATATTAACCCCTTAACCGATGTGTAGTTTGCAAGTATTTTCTCCCATTCAATATGTTGCCTTTTCATTTTGTGAGTTATTTCTTTTGCTGTGAAGAAGCTTTTAGTTTGATGTAGTTTCACTTGTTTAATTTTGCTTTTGGTGTTTGTGCTTTTGGTGTCATATCCAAAAAATATTTGCCAAGACCAATTTCAAGGAGTTTTCTACTATGTTTTCTTCTAGGAGTTTTATGGTTTCAGACATCCATTTTGAGTTAATTTTTGTGAGTGGTGTAAGATAGGGGTCCAGTTTCATTCTTTTGCATGTGAATATCCTGTTTTCCTAACACCATTTACTGAAGAGACTATCTTTTCCCCACTGAGTATTCTTGGCTTCCCTGTCAAATATTAGTTGACTCCATACGCATGGGTTTATTTCTGGGGTCTCAATTCTGGTCCACTTGTTTGTCTGTTTTTAATGCCAGTACCGTACTGTTTCAATTATTATAGCTTTGTAATATAGTTTGAAATCAGGACATGTGACACCTTCATCTTTGTTCTTTCTCAGGATTACTTTGGCTATTCTGGGTCTTTTGTGGTTCCATACAAATTTTAGGATTGTTTTTTTTTCGGTTTCTATGAAAAACACTGGAATTTTGATAGGGATTGCATTGAATCTGAGGATTGGTCTGGGTAGTATAGACATTTTAACAACATTAATTCTTCCAATCCATGAACACAGGATGTCTTTTCATTTATTTGTATCTTCTTCAATTTCTTTCATCAATGTGTTGTAGTTTTCAGTGTAGAGATTTTTCATCCCCTTGGTTAAATTTATTCCTACGTACTTTACTGTTTTTGATGCAATTGTAAATGGGATTATTTTATCTCTTTTTCAGATAGTTCATTGTTAGTGTATAAAAAACAACTCATTTGTATGTTGACTTTGTATGTTACAACTTTACTGAATTTATTGATTAGTTCTATCTAATTATATACCACCATTACAATATTAGAGAATCTGATTTTGATGATATATTTACTATTACCAGTGATTTTTACACATTCATACATTTTTACAATGTTAATTGGCATTCTTTTATTTTAGCTGGAAGAATGTCCTTTAGCATATCTTGTAAGACAGGTCTATTGGTGATGAATTCCCTCAGCTTTTGTTTGCTTGGGAAAGTCTTTGTCTCTCCATATGTGAAGGACAGCTTTGTCAGTATAGTATTCTTGGTTAACAGTTTTTTCTTTCAATATTTTGAATGTGTCATCCCACTCTCTCCTGGCCTGCAAAGTTTCTGTTGAGAAACCGATTGTCTTATGGGGGTTCCCTTGTATGTAACTTGTTTCTTCTCTCTCGCTGCTTTCAAAATTCTTTGTCTTTTGGCAATTTAATTATAATGTGTTTTAGTGTAGCCCTTTTCATCCTCAACCTATTTGGGGTCATTGGGCCCTCATGAATCTGGATGCCCATTTATTGTTCCAAGTTTGGGAAGTTTTCAGCCAATATTGCTTTAAATAGACTTTCTATCCCTTTCTCTTTCTCTTCTCCTCCTGGGATTCCCACAATGTATATATTGTTTCTTTTGATGGATGTCCCCAGCTCCCATAGACTTTCTTCACTCTTTTTTTCTTTTTGCTCCTCTGACTAGATAATTTCAAATGATTTATCTTCTAGTTCACCAATTTTTTTTCCTCTGCTTGGTTAAGTCTGCTGTTGAAGCTCTCTTAATCTTCAGTGCAGTCGTTATATTCTTACGCTTTAGGATTTCTGTTTTGTTTTGTTTTTTTTGATGGTTTCTATTTCTTGGTTGAACTTGTTACTTGTTTGTGCACTGTTTTCCTAATTTTGTTTGTCTGTGCATTCTTGTAGTTTACTGAGCTTCTTTAAGAGGATTACTCAGAGTTCTTTGTTAGACAGTTAACAGATCGCCATTTTTTTAGGGTAGTTATTGGAGCTTTATTTGTTTCTTTTGGTGGTATCATGTTTTTCTGATTCTTCATGATCCTTCATTCCTTGCATTAATATCTATGTATTTAAGTAAGCAGTCTCCTCTTCCAGACTTCACAGGTTTGCTTTGGCAGGGAAAGACCTTCACCAGTCAGCTGGTAGCAGTCGTGGGCGAGTAAGGCTCTCTATCAGGGTCTCTGTTTGAGCAAGGCTGCTGCAGATGCTCTGAGGTTGCAGGGGTTGCTGCTGGCTGGGTTACTTGGTTGGGTGGGTCTGCTGGCTGGACTGTGCGTTCAAGTGGGGCCACTGCAGGGGCTCCCTGTTCAGGTGGGGCTTCTGGCTATGTTTTATGGTTGGGTTGGGCCACTAGCTCTGTAATCACCTCTGGTTGGGTGAGGTTTCAGGCTGTGTTCCCTGGCAGGATGGTACACTGATTGGATACCATGATTGGGCAGTTATAGGATGGGCTCTGCAATCATTCCTGGTCAGGTGGGGTCTCAGGCTGTATTTTCCAACTGGGTGGTGCTGTTGGCTGGGCTCTGTGCCAGGTGCAGTGACAGGCCAGGATCTGGCTTGGTGGTACCATGGGTTGGGCTCCAAGGCCGTCCAGAGTCACCAATCAGTCTTCCTGGTTGTATGGTGTCAGGGGCTATGCTCAACAGTTGGGCAGGCCATCTGGCTTGGCTCTTTGCCCAAGCAGGGCTGTAGGATAGGCTTCCTGGCTATCTGGGTTCTTTGGCCAGGCTTCCTGGATGAGCAGGACTTGAGGCTATGCTTGGCAGTTGGGTTGGGCTGTGAATTTGCTTTCCTGCCTGGGTAGGTTGGGAGTATGGCCCTTTGACTGGAGACCCAGATCACAGAACTGCCAACTGAGCCCTCTGGCCAGATGGGGCCACTGGCTTGGCTCTGCAGATGGGCACTGCTGCTGGCTGGGGTCTTTGCTCAGGTGCCACTGCAATATGGTCTAATAAGGTTTGAGTGCTGATTGCTGTAAGCTTTGCCCCTCTTCTCCGTCTCTTATCTGATCCTCTGAGATCAGAGACCTGAGAGGGCCTACCAGGATGTGTCCTGCAACATTGAATGTCTACCTTGGGCTCTCTTTTCCCACTGGAGAAACCATAGATCTAGTGCTATGTCAGCCTGGAGGAGGGGTGATGTGGTCGGAGTGTAGCCACTCCTCCTAGCTTTCTAATGTGGTCCTTCTCAGTCTCTGTGTTTCAGAGGGGTGCTTCAGCCTCACCTCCTGGTGGGGGTATTTCCACAATGGTGACTTGTCTATGGATAGTTGCTAGTTGGTCTTCTTGAGAAAGGGACTGAAGTCGGGAATGACCTATGTTGCCATCTTGATGACCTACTGCAGCTCTGCCCAGTCATCTGGTATGGCATAAGTTAACTTCAGTACACAACCAAACAACTGTGGGTGGTTTCCTCATTCACATCACAGTAAAAGGGAACTTGTACTTCTTCATGAGCAGAGATTGAAAACTATTCACTTACAAAAGTCAAGAATAAGACAGTTTCTTCAAAGTTTCAAGTTGGTGCACAAGGAGTATTTCTTGGATTAGGAAGCATGGGTTGGTATCAAAGCCTGATGATCCTATAGGAAGCGGGATTGCTCAAAAAGGGTATCTCTAGCTGATGTCTTTAGTGTAAGTGAAACTGGAATTATTCTTAAAAGCTTCATAACATGTAGTGTCAAGGTTGTCTGGGGAGGAAAATTATACCCTGGCCTCAGTTGGGCCTTGAAATGATATCAAGCAAGTTCATCACGCAGCCAAAAAAGGATCTGATGCCATGAAAGGAGAGATGAGTGACTTTTAAACGGAGCAGGGGAACTTGAGTAAAATGATACTGGGCTTTGGAACCAAATGGAAAGAAAAAGCCAAATGTTCCCTGTGGTTGTTTAGTTTCCATCAATAGCACAAAACTGTTTGCAACCCTTTGTTAATTGTAAGATGGGAGGCCAGCATTTTCTGATCATTTACTCTCTGACAAGCTCTCTAATGCTGCTTTGCTATATGATAAGGAATTTCATTTCCGCAAGTAAGATGTGAGGTGGGTGGTGGATACCCCATTCAGGCATGATACGACGATTTGTTAGTGAGATTCAGTGGCCATGTCTCCAGAATTAAGTCAACAGCTTACTTGGGCACAGAAGTGACTCATCTTTTGAGTGTGTTTAAAGAACAGCATTGGAAAGCGATATTTTAGTTGGCAAACTCTATCTGTAAAAGGCCAGATATTAAATATTTTAGCCATTGCAGACCATGTGGCATCTGTTGCAACATCTCAATTCTGCCATTATAGCAGGAAAGCAACCACGGATGATTTGTAAATGAATGGGAGTGGCTGTGTTTCAATAAAACTTTATTTATAAAAAGAGGTGGTGGGCCATCATTTGGTGACCCCTGCATTAGAGGAACAAAACTTTATGGGAGAAGATTGTAAGGTGGATGTGTTTTATCTGTAGGAAACATGCATGCAAGCTTCCCACTTGGTGCATGGTAACTGCTTGATAGTTATTTAACAAGCCAGATCCATGAGCCTATATTTCTGCTGATTGGAGCAAATATAAGTAGGCTTTAATTGCATTATAAAACAAGAGGTTAGGTATTTTAAAAGGTTCTTTTTAAAGCTAAGCTGCTTGTTAGATCTTATCAAAGGAGCTATGGGCCTCAGAAGTCTTTACCAATAGGGGAACTGCACGATGTGGGTTGCGCTCTGTCCTGTTTGAGGACACAGAACTGACTGCATTTTAGGATGCACTTCTAAGACATAAAGTCAGAGAGGTTTGGGAACCAGGAAGGAGCAGTGAGTCACAGTGATTACTTGAATGTAGTGGTGTGGAAGAAAAGGTCAGAACAGCCCCAAAGTTTTGAACTAGGATGATCAAAACAGGAATGCCATAGCTGAGCTCCAGAGCCACAAAAAGATACTGTGATTGGATTCTGCAGGTTATTAAAGACAGTGCACTCAAGTTCTTCATCCCTTGCTCCTTCCTTGCTTCTCATCCTTTTGCTCTAATCTTCCTCTTTTCCTGGCAGTGCTAGATTATGTCTGTGTCACCAGGCAAAATTTCTGGTAGAGTCATTCAACAAAGTCAACAGGATTTACTGGATATCCACTGTGTGGCAAGCATTGTTGGGGCACTGTACACAAACTGGACTATCACCTTGCTTGTCTCTTTGTTTCAGCAATGAGTTCAGAGCTGGTGGATTATAAACAATCTAGAATAGATCCTTCCTCCTGCGTTTTATTTGATGTGCCATGTAGTCTAACTGGTCACATCTAATGCCCAAGCTGAGCCTTCTCTTGTGGACCAAACTCCCATGTTTTTCTGTGATTGCTTAAAGAAACCTGAGCAAGCCTTTAGAAAACTTATCTGTGCTATGAGCTTCTAGCATTCAAAACAGAGATTTCACAAGCTCATCAGGCAAGGAAAACATCAAGGCCAACGGCTGTGCCTGCCCCGGTGTCATCTTCGTATAGATAATGTACCATCCAGAGCAGAAATGAACCTGAGCCTTTGGAGTTGGCAATAGTTCAGCCAGTGGTCTCCTGAGAGGATTCTGGAAGATAAGGTTCTGGCATTCCACTCTCTTTTAACGTTAGATGTAAGTCTGTCAGACCATACGTGAATACAGATCCTATTGATTAGGAGTAGCTTGTCTACTACAAGCCAAGAAATTGAATATAGACTCTGGGAGGGAGGACATTTTAAGGCAAGGTTGTAGATGGATGAGTAATTTGAAGAAAGGAAGTTGGATGGATGAGGGTAAGTTCCGAGGTTAGCTCATTAGAAGAGGACAGAGAGGTACAGGAAGGGAGGGAGGGGAGGTAGAAACAGAGTGACCGTGAGGCCATCAGGACAGCAGGAGGTCAGAACGAAGGGCTCTGTTGCACCAATGTCTCTGGCATCTCCTAGTCATGCCAGGCAGAGGAGGGGAGTTGTATTGTGTCCTGCGGTCACTGACTTTACTCTGAAGATGGCATCTGAAAACCGTGCTTAGAGGTGGTCTCAAGAAACACCCCCTCCTCAACAAAGTCCAACCCAAATCTGTTATCTGAAGCAACAAATTCTTATGTAAAGCAAAGCACTTTTTAAATTCTTTTAAATGATGTTACCTCTGGCTGTTTACCTCTGAAGGCTCTGTAGATGAGAATCCCTTAATCAGTGCATGATTACTGATTAGAAACTGCCCCAAACACAATGCTAATAAGCTTGGAAGAAGAACTGGTGTTACCTGAAATTCCTTTCAAGTTAGCTTTGAGTGGGTCGAAGAGATCGGTAACTCCCCAGGAATATAAAATGTTTTTCAAGTTGAAATGATTTTGGATCCTAAACCTAAAAAACAAAAACAAACCATCCACTTTCACTTAAAATTCTCACTCAGTGGACTTTCATACACATCACATGACAACCAAACCCCCTCACTTGAAAGTCAGGCTCATTTCCAGCTTCATCTGTCATTGCTCCTTCCCAGACCCCCGACCCCCTGACTAATCTGACCACACAGCACTCTCTCCCAACTCTGGACCTTTGCTTCTGCTGTTTTTTCCAGGTCTCCCCTGAGACCTTTCCTCTAAGCTCAGATCAGTTGTTACCCCTCCTCTTCCCCAGCTGTTTTGTAACGGTCAGTTCTTAAGGCCCCTTTAAACACTTTGTTTGTTCTACTCTTCTGATGTATAGAACATTCTGCTTCCTGTTACTGTTATTTATGATACTGTAAACTCTTTGAGAAGAGAGCCTAGTTCCTCATAATAATTAATGTTTAATGAGTGCTTACTGTGTGCTAGGCACTACAGCAAGTACTTTATGTGCATACTCTCATTTTATCTTCACGTAACTGTGTTATTATTATCCTCATTTTACAGATGAGAAAACTGAGGCTTAAAGAGTTTAAGAAGCTTGCCCAAGAGGACGTCCTGAGTACGTGGTGGAGCTCAACTCAGATGCGGCTGAGCACAGAACCTGTGCTCTTGGCGTCTACACTTCACTACCTCGCATCCCGGGTGGCTTCTCACACACAGTAGGTGCAGAAAAGAAGTTGTTGACTAACTGCCAATTGATAGAGTGTCTCACTTAATGTGTTTATCTTTGATACAACATATTTTCATGTTTGCTGTGTGCAGCGTGGGTCTTTGGTTTTCCTAGCAAGTCCCGAGAGCGGGAAGAATCAGCATGCCAACTTCCTCATGTTTCTTCAAGGGCAAGGCATTTAAAACTTTAACGCTGAAGGAGCCTTTAAAACTACGGCTGACATTATTTTTCTTTGAGAATAAAAAAGTTCAAAATGGAATTTAGATGGTCGTTTCTATAAACCATGCGGAACTTGTAGGAGAATAAAAATACTGCACAATATCAAAGTTCTTCACTGCCATACAAGACAATGTAACCAATATTTTAAACAAAGGAATCAGATTTTCTCGTATATGTGAGCTTTGAATCTGTTCAATAGTTTCAAAAAAAGGCACAAGCTTTCTCTAAGTATGATGATATTTCTCAAAAAAGTTTTGGATCACCTTTTCTGAAACTTTCTTCCTTAAACTGCATTCTTTTGAGAACTCTCAATGTTGAAACACAGTGGTTAAGAACATGAACTTGGGAATCCAGTGCCGGGGTCTGATAGCTGGCTCAGCCTCTTACTACCTGAGGGACCCAGGGCAAGTTACTTTGCCTCTCTTTGCCTCAGTTTCCTTGCTTGTGAAACGAGCCTAAAACTAGTGCTTAGTTCTTAGCTTTGTGAAGATTAAATAAAACAGTCCTTGTAAAGTCTTCAGAACAATGCCCAGTGCAGCTCATGCAATTCATTGTTACCACTGTGGTTTTATTGTTTTGCAGTGATATTGAGAAAGAGCTAAGGCACATTTGAAGCCAAGTATGGTGGTTATGGTAGGTGATAAAACTGGGTAATATCACTTTTAGTAACTAAAGACAACAGTAAAAGCGAGGTATGACTATGAAAGACGACAGTGATTTGTTTTTTGTATGGCTATGAAGGCCAGTCCAGAAGAAATGCTACAAAAATATCCTGAGTTAAAAAAAAATACCCTTTACCAAAACCAGACAAGGATATCACAAGAAAATGACAGACCAGTGTCCTTTATGAATATAGACGTAAAAATCCTCAACAGAATACTAGCAAATTGAATCCAGCAACATATAAATCCCCCACGAGCAAGTGGGATTTATCCCAGAAATGCAAGGTGGGTTCAACATATGAAAATCAATCAAGGTAAAACACCATATTAATGAAATAATGGACAAGGGCCACGTGATCATTTCAAGAGATGCAGAAAAAGCATTTGACAAAATCTAGAATTCTTTCATAAAATCAAAAACCACTCAACAAACTTGGGATAGAAGGGAACTTCTTCAGCCTCAAAATGGGCATTTATAAAACTCCCACAGCTAGCATCATCCTTAACGGTGAAAGACTGAATGCTTTCCCCCTAGATCAGGAACAAGATAAGGATGTTCACCACTTCTATTTAACATTGTACTGAAGGATGTGCACGGCGCTTATGCAAGAAAAAGCAAGCAAATGCATCCAGAATCAGAAGAAAGAAGTAAAGGTCTATCTATTCACAGGTGACTTGGTCTTGTATATAGAAAATCCTAAGGAATACACACACACACACACACACACACACACACACAGAGAAAAAACTATTAGAACTAATAGGTGAGTTCATCTAAGTGGCAGGATACAAGATCAAGATACAAAAATCAGGCTGTGTTTCTTTATACTAGCAATGAACAATCTGAAAATGAAATCCCATTTAAAATAGCATCAAAAAGAAATAAAATACTTAGAAATAAATTTAATGAAAGAAGTGCAAGACTTGTACACTGAAAACTACAAAACATTGTTGGAAAAAACTAAAGAAAATCTAAATAAAATGAAACACATCTTGTGTTCATGGGTTAAAACTCCTAATGTTTTTATAAAGAAATTATTCCCCAAATTAATCTATAGATTCAACAAAATCCTTACCAAATTCTATCTGTTTATTTGGCAGAAACTGATAAGCTGATCCTAAAATTCATATGGAAATGCATGGGACCCAGAATAGCCAAAACAATCTTAAAAAAGAAAAACAAAGTTGAAGGACTCACACTTGCTGATTTCTAAACATATTAAAAAGCTATAGTAATCAGTCAAGAGTGTGTGTGGTACTGGCAAAAGTATAGATATTTGTGCCTATGGAATAAAATTGAAAGTCTAGAAATAAACCTATACACTTATGGCCAATTGATTTTGACAAGGGTGCCAAGAAAATTCAATGGGAAGAAAGAATACGCTTTTCGATAAATGGCTCTGAAACAACTGGAAAGCCACATGCAAAGGATGATGTTGGACCTCTACTTCATCCCATACCCAAAATTAATTCAAAATGGATCAAAGACCTAAATATAAGAGTGAAAACTAGAAAACTCTTAGAGAAAACATAGACACAGATCTATGTGACCTTGGTTAAGCAATGGTTTCTTAGGTATGACACCAAAAAAACCCACAAGAAACAACAACAAAAATAGATTAAACTTTATCAAAATAAAAACATTTGTGCTTCAAAGGACACCATTATGAAAGTGAAAAGACAACAACCCACAAAATGGGAGAAAATATTTACAAATCATGTATCCAATAAGGAGCTAGTATCTAGAATATAGAAAGAACTATTGTAACTCAACAATAAAAAGACACATAACCGATTTAAAAATGAACGAAGAATTCAAACAGATGTTTCTCCAAAAAAGATATATAAATGGCCAACAAGCACATGAAAACATTGTTGACATTAGTAGTCTTTAGGGAAATATAAATGAAAGTCAGACTGAGAGACCACTTCACATGCCATAATGGCTCTAATCAAAAAGACAGGGGATTCCCCCTACAGCTGTTGTCACACACAGTTGTGAGGTCACCCAGGCTGCAGTGACTTGCCCCCAGCCTGAGGAGGAGGCCAAAGCACAGAGGAGGGCATTGCTGAAGGGCAGAGGAGGTGAACGCATCCTGACTAATGTAACTAAGAATAACGACACAGTTCCTGAGTGCAAGCTTTATAACATCCCTACTTTTTAATCCACAATTTGGGAAGGCAGTCTTTGCCCTTTCCCTATCTCCCTTGCCTCCATAAAGAGGGGCCTTTAAAAAAATTATGGTAAAATGTACATTATATAAAATTTACCATTTTAACAATGTTAAGTGTATCATTCAGTGGTGTTAAGCACAATCACATTGTTGTCCAATCATCACCAGTATCCACTCCAGAACTTTCTCATCATCGCAAACTGAAACTCTGTACCCATTAAACATGAAGAGGGTCTTAGGGAAAAAAAGGACAATAGCAAGTGTTGACAAGAATATGGAGAACCTGGAACCCTCATACATTGCTAGTGGGAGTGTAAAATGGTGCAGCTACTTAGAAAACTGTCTAGTAGTTCCTCAAACTGTAAAGTGTAGAGCTAACACATGACCCGGTAATTCCATTCCTAGGGTATATACCCAAAATAATTGAAAATCTATGGCCACAAAAACGTGCACAAATGTTTGTGGCAGCCAAAAAACAGAAACAAGCCAAAAAGTGTCTTGGCACCTAAATGTCTATACGTGGATGAATGAATAAATAAAATGTAGTATATCCACACAATGAAATATTACTTGGCCATAAAATAGAATGAAGTACTGCGGCTTCCCTGGTGGCGCAGTGGTTGGGAGTCCGCCTGCCGATGCAGGGGACACGGGTTCGTGCCCCGGTTCGGGAAGATCCCACATGCCGCGGAGCGGCTGGGCCTGTGAGCCATGGCCGCTGAGCCTGCGCGTCTGGAGCCTGTGCTCCGCAACAGGAGAGGCCACAACGGTGAGAGGCCCTCGTACCACAAAAAAAAAAAAAAAAAAAAAAGAAATTTCTTAAGGGCTTCCCTGGTGGCGCAGTGGTGAATCTGCCTGCCAATGCAGGGGACACGGGTTCGAGCCCTGGTCTGGGAAGATCCCACATGCCGCGGAACAACTAAGCCCGTGCACCACAGCTACTGAGCCTGCGCGTCTGGAGCCTGTGCTCCGCAACAAGAGAGGCCGCGACAGTGAGAGGCCCGCGCACCACAATGAAGAGTGGACCCCCCTCGCCGCAACTAGAGAAAGCCCTCGCACAGAAAAGAAGACCCAACGCAGCCCAAAATAAATAAATAAATAAATTTATAAAAAAAAAAAAAAAGAATGAAGTACTGACACAGGCTACAAGAATGAACCTTGAAGACATTATGCCAAGTGAAAAAAGCCAGACACGAAAGGCCATGTATTGCAAAATTTCATTTACATGAAATGTCCAGAAAAGACAAATCCACAGAGAGAGAAAGTAGATTGCCTAGGGCTGGGGCGAGGGGGATGCGAGTGACTGCTAAAGGGTGTGGAGTCTCTTTTTGAGGTGATGACGATGTTCTGGAATTAGATAGTGGTGATGGTTGCGCAACTTTGCAAATATACTAACAACCTCTGCATTGTACACTTTAATTGTAAATCCGTTTAAAAGAATGGGTTTTATGGTATGTGAATGATCTCTCAATTTAAAAAGGAAGAAAGAAAACACCCTCAGAAAAGCACAAAATGCCCATGACGATGAGCAGCAGCTCCTTGAAGGAAGGGCAAGCTCATTTGGGATATATGATATCTGGTGGGTTTAAGAAAATGCACACATCATGTCTAACATAAGAAAAAAATGCTCATTGTTTGGCTTCCCACTTTGTTGACCTAAAAACCAAGTGTTTTACTCATTAAACAAATATATATTTGACATAATTAGTCTTTCTGGTGGGTTTTCTTGATAATTCTTTTGGTATGATGATGTTCCTAATGAAGACTGACAGTCCTTATATATTCCATTTTATTTCTTTATAAATAAAAGTTTACTTTGGAAGGTAGATATCATCATTCATCCAGAGTCTACTGAAGCACTGCTTGGTGGTGTTTAACCGGAAGGCTCACGTCATTGCCATACAATTTTTGCCTGGCTACCCACAGAGTGCCCTAGTTTTTGCTCTTGCTAAGTAAAATATGCAGGCTGACTTTAGAGCAGGTCATACTAAGTGATGAATCAATGATTTGTGGAACTAGAGGAAAATTCTTGCCCAAAAGCTGACTTGCGTCTACCATGGTCCAAAGTTTCGTACCCAACTCTAGACCTAAAATAGCTTTTACTTCTTTCTTTATTCCCTAAAGGGCTTAAAGCTAGTTTTTTAAAACTTGGTTAGTTTTGCTTGTGAAATAGCCCTAAAAGGGAAGGGGAGTTTTATTTCCCTAAAATCTTCTATCCTTCTCAGACAGCAGGCAGTCTTAGGGAGATTATTATTATTTTTTTTAATCTGGATGAGGTCAAGTGTGAAGCAATACTTGGGTTACTATGACCTCTGCCTTCCTGTCCCTTCTCTGTCCTCCAAAGTTTTTTAGGATCATTCCTCAAGGGTTTGCAAGTTCTAAAGGCAGATTCAGCACCAGTGAAGAGTTCGCAGTGGAGCTAGGCACCTCCCTGGGGCCTCTTCCTTATACCAGCTGCTCCAGGACAAGGCCAGCCATCTGCCTCATACGCTCAAAAAGACTGTAGCAAATTCCTGCACCTGGCTGCATTTTCTCTCCACTTTTAGCCTTGAACGCTCTTCCTCCTTTGCTGAGCTTCTCTCAAACATAACAGAAAGATCAGGGCTGCTTCTGCTCCATGCCAGAGAGATCTGTTGAAATAGCCAGTCTTTGGACTTTGATTTGGGGTCTAAATATTTCGCTTGGAGAGATAGGCTTTGTCTTAGAGTTCAGTTCACCTTCTGCCCTCGCTATGCCGGATCCCACTTTAGACCTTGGCCCTTCACTCACTGGGTCTCTGTGTGTTTTTGTTCCAGTGCCTGGACTTATTTTTAACTCCTCGAGGGACCACTGCCAAGGCCTCTGGCTCAGCGCTGCTGACAGCCTGGTCAGTGGAGGAGCCCAAGGCGGCCAGTGGGAAGGCACACGAAGAATCCACATGCTTCAAATGAGCCCTCGGATACTTTTCTTGCTTGATGCTGGTGTACAAATTAATTACGCATTTACTCTGATTTCAAATGTACCGGAGAAGCTTATCACTTAAAGATGTTCGTTGAGGAATCCTTTGTAAAGTAATGAGGTTTGCAAATAGGTTTTGTTTGGCAGAAGCAAAATCCAGCACCATCATTTAACTTTTTGACCTCTTGGGGTTTTGTATTGGTACCCATTGGGTTTTCTTAAAGAAAGGCTCACCTTTATTTAGAAAGAATAAACCTTTCAGCACAAGGACTTAAAGTCTTGAATTCGTATGCTTTAATTTGCCTTCAGATCAGAATTATATCTGTATTTGCTCAACTGCATAAGCGATCTTGCCTCTTTGGTTTTGAAAATGATGTTTGTATACTCTTAGGATGTGATAAGATTTAGGGCACATGCCTCCAAGGTGACTGTACAGACCCTCGAGTCAGGCCGCCTGGGTTCCAGGTCCGGCTGACTGAAGCAGGCTGCAGAGCCCCCCGTCACGACAACGCAGCTGCTCACCTGGGCAGGAGCACGTCCATCCTGGCTCTCTTCAGGCTGGAGGTCCAGATGTGGAGGATGCTGGCTGTGAGGTGAGGCTCAATGTGGCTCAGTGGCGTGTCTCTGTCTCTCGGCAGCAACAGGAGGAGACTGGCCACATTTCCCAGGTATGGCAGCTCGAGCACCCCTACCTGATGGCCCGCGGGGTCCTGGAACTGGCCTGGGGATTCAGCGGATGGGGGGTTAGTTCTGTCCCAGGAGCCCAGGGAACCTAACAGTGCCAGACCCTGGGAAGGGCCAGCTCACAGAAGTGGAAACAATGCATTTTATTAACAAACACAGTGTCCACCTCTGCCTCAGGGAGCAGTTTGAGGCCGAAGACTGTGGGTAGCTGTGGCCATCTTTTCTACTCCTAAGACCTAGAACATCTCTAAGATATTCTCATGGGGCTTGAGCCCCAGGGCCGGCAGCGGCTGGGCAGGGTGGGGAGGATGGCACACGGGAGAGCCTGTCTTAAAGGGGCAGCCAGTCCAATCCTGGCTTGTTGTTGCCATGTCAGGACCCAGGCTCTTTGTGCCAGATTTTCCTATCTTTCGACAAAAGCGCTAAACCCAGATGTCACGGGAAATTTCTCAATTTCGAAAGCACTGCCCAGGCCTAACGAAACAGGAGTCCAGGCTGGATCTGACTTGATGTAATTTGTACCCTGTAGGTCTCAGGATGGACAGCTGGGAGCTTGTGGGCAATGGCAATGGCTGGCTGAGGACAAGTCCAGGCCGTTGGGCAGAGCCTGATTTCAGAAGCGTGTGATGGGATGGTGGCAGCAGACCCAGATGGCCAGAGATCAGAAGACTCGGCAAGGGTTGCTGGTGAATGCAGAGACAGTGGCCAGACTCAGTGACAGGGCAAGATGGGCAAGTAACATGCAGCATCCAGCTGGGCTGGGGGGACCTGGCAGTCTGTGGCAGCCCCGGTCTTGGGTGGAGCTCCAGGCCTGATCCCTTCCCTGGGAGGACGGGGAGGCCTGGGCCTTAATGTCAGGGGACAGCAAGTTTTCTAAACACCAAAGTTCCTAAAACACTGATTCAAGTCTCACTGGCTTAATTAGTGAATAACAACATAATTAGTCCCACAAGCCGGAGGGAGCTGAGCCTGCAGACCAGGGTTTGGCGGGGTGCAGGGGAGAGGAGGTGTGTAGGGAGCAGGGCAGTGGGGGATGGGCAGCGGGGTCCCTCCCTCCCTGGCCTCGTTGGGGCCCCACCGGAGCATCCACAGCACTCTCTAGTCTGCTGGGATGGGGGGCAGCCTGGCGTACCTCCACTGCGAGGGGGATGAGTGACAGTGGGCAGGGTAGGCAGGCAGAGAACCCTGGTATTTCAGGCCAGTGGCACTTTCGGGTGGACATGCTCTCCAGAACCTTCTAGACTGGACTCTCAACCTTCCATCCTTTCTCAGCACCGAACACTGAGGCCGGTGTTCATTTTACGGGAGTGACTGCCAGGGGAAGGGATTTGCCCAGACATTCTTGGTTTCACAACTAAGTCCCCCCTTTACTCAGCGCGGAAGGAAAGGCCAGGCATGAAATCTGGTTTCTCTTCCCCGTGTGTCCCCTCACTATCCTGACAGTCTCCGGCTCCCTGGTCTGTCCTTCCTCCGTGGGCCCCACACAGCTGAGGGTATCGCAGTGATGCTCAGTCCTATCCTTTCAGAGCGAAGCCCTGGCCTCCCCTCCTGCCCTCACGGCTCCCTCCCGGGCTCTCGCGGCTCACCGTAGTTGACCTCGGCCGTTTGGTACATCATGGGGACCTGGAGGACGACGTCCTGGGCACAGGTGAAAGGCAGGAGCTGAGTGTCCAAGAAGGAGAATCGGTGCCGCCAGGCACTCTGGAAGGACACGGTGCTCACCAGCACCAGCTGTGCGGACTCCACGCCGCCGCCGCCTTGCTCCCAGGTGGAGCCCCCGGGACGCTCACCTGCAAGCAGAGAGCGGAGCACCGCTGCGATGCTGACGCCTGCGTGCACACCCTCCCGGATGCTGACGCCTGCGTGCACACCCTCCCGGGTGCTGACGCATCCCCGAAATTGGGTTCGTAGCTTGCTTTTCAGTACTTAGTTGTGGAACTGTAGTGTTTGTAACGAGCTGTGGTTGGAGACCATGCTTTAATTTTTTTCCGAACAGCTTGGGATGCCCTGGCTTGTTCCAGCTGTGTTCCGGCTGGGACCGTTTCCCAGGAAGCGCGAGGCCTGCGCAGCTCAGACAGCCCCCTGGGAGGGACTGGGCGCTGTGATGGGAGACGCTGCACAGTGTCGCCTCTACCCCCCACCCCCATGGCCCCAAATGCTGCTGGGCCTCATGCCTGGCAGAGCCTTTGTTTACACAACAACGTCCAGGGCATGGGCTTGAAATTCCGGAGCGGGCTGGCCACTCGTCAAGCGGCCACGTTGCTCCAGCTCGTTATTCGTTTACTAAACACACACTTTGCGCTAGGCTCTGTTTTCGGTGCTTAGCAAACGCTCCCCAACTCCCCCTGCCAGCTCTATTGTTATGCCCAGTTTTAAAGATGGGGCACCACGACTCAGATAGTCTTTCCAAGGTCTCATACTTGTGAGCTACAAAGTCACCATCCGCCCAGTTACCCAAGACAGAGACCTTGGATTTGAACCCAAGCAGCCTGGCCCCGGTCTCGGGGCACCAACTACCCGTCTTTCTTGGAGGACCATCCATTCCCCGGCGCCGCACCGACCCCTGCCCGCGGGGTTGATAGCAGCAAACCGTGGCCTTGTGTCTCCCGGAAGCACAACAGCTGCAACAGGGAGTTAAACGTTTTTAAGTAAATTGAAAGACATTGTGAAACGTTGGAGAAAACTGAAAGAGAGGAAACCTCCTCATCAATAAAGATCCTAACGTCTGCATTTTAATCTGCACTGCTGCCGGCAAACATATTGTTCTCAATTCGTAAAGGACGTATTCCCTGTTCTGTCTTTTAAACGCTGGGTCTTCAACGCTCTCCCTATTTCTGTGTAACCTTTGTAATCATCAAGGATGCTGGAGCCAGACTGCCTGGGTTAGAATCCTGGCTCTGCGGGTGCAGGGCAGGAGGCACAATTCTCTGTGCCTCAGTTTCTCCGTTTGTAAAATGGGGACAATAATAGCACTTAGATCTTAGGATTACTGTGAGGGGGAACTGAGCTAATAGGCACGGAGCACTTGGAAGGGTGCTAGCTAAATAAACCGAGCACTCAGTAGATGTTGATGATGTTCATCACCTTTGATGGTAATTCCAGCTGCATGATATGTAGGTGCTATTGAATCATCCCTAATTGCTGGACAGGTAGGTTATTTATCAGTCTTTTTCTTTGATAATACTGGGCTAAACGTCTTATTACATACAAGTATTTCCTTAAGCTAAATTCCCAAGATACCACTTTTGGGGCTCCTACTGCATCGTGCTATGAAGGGAGTTAGCTGTCGATGAGAACAGAGCTCAGTGGGAACACACCTGGGGGGCATTGCATGGAACAAAGCCTGCAGGGCTCGGCTGGGGGTGGGAGGCTCTGAAGAGCGCCCTTCTGGGTGTGCCTGCGTTTGTGCCTGTGTCTCTGGGGGTGGGGGAGGGGCAGAATGGGACCAAAAGTGAGCCTTGCTTCACTCAAGGGTAGGATCTTCCAACAGGAGAAGCTTCTGCTGCAATTGAGGGTGGCCTGAGTACCTGTCGCCTGGCTTCTGATGAGTAACGGGGGAGACCTGTCTCTTCAGCCCTCCGCCTTTAGCCTCATCAAGGTGGACGGTTTTCCTTTACCTGTGGTCTGCCTGGGGGCCCATCCGTTGGCCAGGATGGTGGTACCATTGGGCTCCCTGAGGTTGGCTGCCTCCAGGCTGCTGTTGGCCCACCGGGAGACCTGCTCCACGAAGCAGGGGGCGAGTGGCATCCCCGTGTGCACGTAGAGGGTGCAGGTCAGCTCCAGCTTGGCGCCAGGGCCGGCGCTGGGTAGCGCAGCATAAACAGCTCGAAGCCACTCTCTGACCCTTGGGTCTGCAAAAAAGATGTTGGGATCAATCAAAATGGTGAGTGTAAGAGAGGAGTTAGCCCCAGCTCTGCTTGCACGTTGCATGGGAATGGGACCCCAGAGGCTCCACTCTTATTTCCCACAGTTCATCCACCATAGACAGTCAAATTGGTAAAGTCATAGCTAAGTTGCTCAGGAATTAGCCTGGATCCACAGATTAAAAGTTGAGGGGGAAGAGGGCTTCTCTGGTGGCTCAGTGGTTGAGAGTCCGCCTGCCGATGCAGGGGACATGGGTTCGTGCCCCGGTCTGGGAGGATCCCACATGCCGCGGAGCGGCTGGCTGGTGAGCCATGCATGGCCGCTGAGCCTGCGCGTCCGGAGCCTGTGCTCCGCAGCGGGAGAGGCCACAACAGTGAGAGGCCAGCGTACCGCAAAAAAAAAAAAAAAAAAAAAAAAAAAATAGTTGAGGGGGAAGAAACCATGCTAGATTTGAAAGAAATCAGCCTGGGATTAAGTCAGATAGAAAAACACTACCAACCTCTCAGAGACTATGCTTCCTAAACACCTTGAGTCAGAAATGTAGCCCAATGCTACATTCCCTCATCCCCCTGAGCCCCAGCAGACAGCCCGTTATTATTCATGTCAGCGAGAACCTGCAAGAATGTTGAGGAAATAATAGGCATTTGAGAGAGTCGATGGTTTCCACCTTCCTGAGGGCAGCTGGGCTTCTGGTTATTCACTACTTACACAGGAGATTGCCTCCTTCTCTCCATAGTCAATAGTAGATTTCTTTTTCATGCTATTGTTCACAACTGCGGGTCTCTTCCCCCCAGCCCTGGGCATCTGGAGCTGGAGCTAGGCCTCTCACCTGCTGCTGAGTCAGGACACAGTTGAGTACCTTCCTGAGACGTGCAGGCTGGGCTTTTCCAGCAGTCAGGACCCCTTCCCAGGCAGGCTGCCTCTGGAACACGGCCCTTCCCTTGTCCTCCTGGCCTCCCCTTCGTCTTAGGCATGGCCCAGTGGCTGCCCACAAGTCTCCCCCGTGACACCCAGGCTTTGCGCCCTATTCCTGCCCCACCCTGCCCCTACTGGCTCTCCCAGGGCGCCGGGTAGAGTGACTCTCTGTCTTGGCTTGGGGGTCCGTCCACACTGTGTCCCATCCTTCACGTCACAGAGGCCAGGCCAAGAGGCAGCAGCAGACCCCCTACCCCTGACGTGCCGGCCAGAGTCCTTCTGGGGACACAGAATATACGCCGCCCAGGGTCCCCAGCCACCAGGCTGCAGAATGGGGTCGTGGGCAGATTCTGCTCCACAGAACTTTCACTACCACAGCTGCTTCTTGGAGTCGACAACTGTGCTGCTCCTCAAGTGCTTGCTTTTTCTTTTAATGAGAAAAGCCATGAATGAAAAAAAATTCCCATCAGGTTCTCCTCTACTGAGGAAGGTCATAAGTACTTATGCGATCATGTCCCTGTAGAATGTAGACTGTCTGCAGGGGAGAACGGAGACATTTCTGTGGTTCTCAGTGTCACGTGACCTCAGGGGATGGTCACAGAGTTCTCTGTCCTCTCACCCTCTCTGGCCCAGAGGACCAGCTGTCCTTCTAGCCAGGCACTTCCAATTAGCAGAGTCAAGAGGCTTGAGAAATCTTGTCTCCACCTGAGCCTGCTTTGTCCCTACCATTAGCACATTGGAAGTGCTTTTCTAGATGCTGCCGGAATGAACAGACAGCGTCAGAATAAAAGATACTGAAGGTTGACAGTGTTCACACTCTGTTAAATGCTCTACATGCATGATCATGGTTAACCCTTTCTACAACCCTGTGAATTAAGTGCAATTATGATCCCATGTATAGATGAGGGAGCCGGGGCTCAGGCAAATTAATAAACTTGCTCAGTGTAACCCGGCGTCACCCCCCAACTCCCACCCTCTGGTGAAGGACAGGTGGGCTGGGAACAGTCTGCTCCTCTGCTCGGGAGAGCCTCACGAAGCCTCCTGTTTTGCTGCGTTTCCTAGGTCTTGTCTGTAATGGGGCAAAAGGGACTGACGTGAGTGGTGACAAACGGCTCCCCCCTCCGCCCCAGCCCTTGAAACTGCTGTCTCAATTCCTGTCTCCTCTGCCTCCCCTCCTACAAAGCTGTCCTTCCTGCTGGAGGGGCTGGGTGGCTCTAACAGAATGGTGAGTGAGAAGGAGGGAAACCAGGGGGCTGCAGTAGATCAGGAATGCAGTGGGGAGGGTGGAGGGTCTGAAGGGAGGGTCCCTGGGATGGCGCAGAGTGGCAGGAAAGTGCTAGAAGAAATGGTATTTTCCTGAGTCCCGCTGCAGACCAGCCTTTTAACTCATTTGAGACACCAGCTTGGAAAGAGCCTTCCTTCTCAATACATTAGCTGAACTGAACGTCTTGAATGTGACGCTGAATCCAGGGGCAGGGGGAGGGGTTCTGGATTGTAAGATTAATGTATATAAAATTCTCAGTTGGCAGTTTGTAATGCTGATTAAAGAGGGTTAAGTTTCGGATGATGTGCAAAGGGTTTGGTTGAGCTGAGAGAGTGATGAAGATGAGTCTGGTGAAAAATCAAGAAGGTAAGGTGCTTAGATATGTTTCTGCAACTGCTCAGTGGTTGACAGTGGGGCTAAAGGGTTGAGGAAAGAACATAGGACTGGAGTCAGAAAATCTGGAACTGGAATCCACTTGCCTGTTGGGTGAGCTGAGTCTTACCAAATCATTAACCACTTGTCTCATTTGTAAAATGGGGACTTTAGGAGGCCTAGTGATCGCATGTGATTTCTCTAAGGACCAAATGACATAACAACTGTAAAAGTGAGTCCATGTGCATCATCAAACAAGATTCTTTCCCAGGGGCCAGGCTACCTCCATCTCTGAGGCCTCTGTTGCCAGCATCATTCTTGTGATGAATAGAAAGCTGTAAAGCGTTCTTTATTAATTTACCTGGAAAAGCAATGGGAATTCCTCGAACTTGGACCATTGGGAAATCGTGTGTTTCATGCGGCGAAAACAAAGGTATTTTGGGGGGATATCACTGGTGCCTGTTCTGAAACTCGTGCTGTGCTTTAGCACCAGCAGGTGGGGATCCTGGCAAAGCTGCTGGTGGTCACCTGTTGGCTGGATGTCAGTGAGAAGACAGGGCCCATGGGTCCCACTGTGAGCTTGGATGGATCTCTATTGATCAGACGGGAGCAATGCCTCAAGCCTCTGGACTGTGGGTTCATGTTCCCGGTCTGCACCCACTTGTAAGAGAAAGGCTGGGCCAGGGCAGGGGTGGTGGGCAGTGGCGGGTTGTTTTTCAGTCAGCACGCAGCTGATTCTCTGAGCAATTTTGTGGCAAAAAAAATCCAGGGTATTCTATTAACTAGAGCTCTGTAAGCAGCACATTCCTGTTTGGAATAATTAACCATGGCTCCATAAGATAATGAAGCCATTTATGAGTAAGAAAAAAAAAGGTGGGATTATGTTCCACAGAGTCTGACCATTAAGCAATTCTGGAAGTTTGGTAATTCTTGAATGGGCTCTATGGAAACCCTGTTAATCATCATATTTGGTTAACCAGGTACCATGGTTGTCCCTGTAAACAAAGAATTGACTGTCATCAGTTCTCTTTCTCTGCAGGGTAACTGCACTTGCATTTCTCACTTTCCCCATAACCCTGACTTCTGGGAGAATCTGTTTCAAGGCTGAAATGCCCGCCCCTCTTTCAGATTCCTATTTATTCTTCATAACCTAACTCAGGTGTCATGTTTTCTGGGGAGCCTTCCTGATCTGCCCGTGGAATACATCATTCCCTCCCCTGTACTGACTTATTTCAAATGAGTACACTCACCGCCTTGTGTTAGAATGTGTTTCTATGCGCATCGTTCCTATGAGACTGAGCTTTTGTGTTCAGCGGTTTCCTTACATACCTGGCTGCTAAATTCCTGGCATAATACCAGCCCACGCGGCAGGAGCTCAAAAGCACCTGATGGATTGTGTTGCTCTGAATCTAATGTGGCTATCCAAGAGTGACTCCATGGATACGCGCATTTCCGTGATATACTTGCTGAAGAAAATTCAGCTTGATAATTTATGTTTGTCTTCACTTACCCCAGAGAGAAAACACATTTGTCTGTTGGCCAGCAGGCCCACAAGAATTGTTTTGGCAAAGGACAGGGTGCGGATGGAGGGGGACAGGACGCACAGCTGGTGCCTTGTGGCCCGATGTTTGAAGGGCTCACCTCTACTTGCCAACTCAAGATTCCAACTCAAAGGAAGCTCTTGCCATGACTGTCTTGGTATTAGTTCCTGCGCTTTCTAAAAAGTATTAATTTATACAATTGTAGCTCCCATCCTTTTTTACTGGCATCTTATTCTAAGACAGGAAAAAGCTGTGTGCACGAGTGTCTCTGTTTGTATGGAGTTGGGAGGTTGGGACCAAGGCCAGGCTTTGCCAGGCCCTGAGTGCGGGCCAGGCGTGGCTGACCTGGCATTCATGAGGCTCTTGCCGCCACTGACAGAGCTGTTCTGAAGCCCATAATCATAGAATTATGTTAGTAGGTATGGCCCTGCCTTGAAGTCACAGATTTATGAAAGCAGTTTGGTCAATAGCGCGAGCTCTGAAGCCAGACAGCCTGGGTTTGAGTCCCAACTCTGCTGCTTCCTAGCTGTGTGACCTTGGGCAAGTTGCTTGTACTCTCTGTGCCTAACTAGGCTCATCTCTAAAATAGGTTTGATGAGATAATTACCTACCTCAATAGGGTTGTTGGGACAATGAATTAAATTATATTTGTAAAGTGCTTCAAGCACATCCTGACACCTAGTAAGCACTATGAAAGGGCTTGTGAAATGCAACTGAGAAATTGCCACCAAACCTAGAGTAGAGGGAAGCTTAAACATCATCTGGAGTAACGATGCAGAGTTTGAGTGCCTTCTGCTGCGCACTTGCCCGTGGGCAACCTTCTCTGCCTGCCCCCTGGGGGCAGCCTGAATGGGAGGAGGGTAAGTGTGAGCAGGGCAGTGGGCGTGGGCGGCAGAGTAGGGGGAGCAGCGGCCCGCTTACCGTGGACGGTGTACCCCAGGGCCTGGACCAGCTGCCTCCGGGTGTTCCCCTGGGCTCCGAACTGCAGGAGCTCCAGAGGGATGAACGCGCCGGCGGGGGAGAGGACCAGGTTGGTTCGGTTGCCGTCCGTGGCCACGATCCGGTAGAGGCGAAGCGCGAGCTCCGTCCTCAGCAACGTCAGGTCCTCAGGGAGGTCGCTGGCTCCTCCAGGGGGGCAGGCATGAAGGAGGAAGAGAGCGAGCAGGACAGACCTCATGGTTCCTGCAGTGGAGGGAAGAGATGCAAGTGAGGCAAGAGCCGGTCCATCCTGCAGAGAAGCAGGCATCGGGCGCTGGGACAGGCTGGGGGTGATGATCACTTAGCTGGCTTGTTACCCACCCCTGTCCACTCGCACCGGATGCTTCACTGTATCCTGTTGTGTCTGCATTGGAAATACTGAGAAACCAAACTGTGAGTTGGAAAGCCTGGATTTTAGGCCTGCTCTGTCACTTACTACATGTGTGACCTTGGGTGAAGCTCTGGTCAGACCAGAAGCAAACCATTATGTTGGAAAATAAATGTAAGAAGTACATCCTACTCAGTTTTCTTGGTACTTAGCTAGCTTATAGGTGGGCCATGTCTATCATTAATAATAATAGTAACAACAAAGAATATACTATGTTAAAAAGGATTTAGTATATTTTCTCAGTTAATCATTACAACAATCTTACAAGGTAGCTGTTATTATATTGTAAATATAGAGATGATGAGGTTTAGAGAGCTCAGTGGCTCATTTAAGAAAACATGAGGATAGAAAGAGGCCCATGACTCCAGTCCTGGTCTCCTATGGGTGGTACATGAAATATTGGGAATATAAATGCACATTAAAATATCGAGCCATGAGCTAATTGTACCTAGGATATCAGAATTCTTGTGATGTGAATTATTCTCATAAAAAAGAACACTTCCACAGAGAGTAGAAGGATACAAATATAACTCCTACTACAGAAATATACCCCTTCGAGGAAGAGAGTGCATTAGTTGGAAATTAATGCAAAAAAAAGAAGGTAAAGCAAAAAGTGTTTTCAGTGACTGTGCTACACAGACAGCCTGCAGCAATTGCTGCTAAGTTGTCTGACTTTGGTGTCAGACAGGATTGGTGTGAGAGAGGCCCAGTCCAAAGTCACTTGAGGATGAGAAATTTGCATGTAAAGCCACTGGACTCAAAGGTGTTTATTTCAGATAAAGGCCCCACGTGGAAGAGTATCCTCTTTTTCTCAACTCTTCCATCCTGTAGGCAAGCACAAAGGCAGTGCCTGGATGACTTGGCATCTCAAGGGGAGGGACGTGTATGGACGTGGGGGTCTTTCTGTGTGTGTGTTTGGAGGTGGAGGGTCCCAGCCCAAGGTCATTGTGAAATGACCAGTTCCCAGGACTCCTGAAGCTCCTATCACCTCCCGCAGGGACAGAGCAACCAGACCTTCATGCCCCTGGGCTCCCCATGACCACATCCCAGCCGTGGTTCACCGCAGATGAGCTGTTTACTCACGGACTCTTGTATGGGACTGTCAGAGTTTCCTTGCTTGTTTCTGTTCTCGTGGGTCTCCAGCGTTAACGTGCTCCCCTTTTAAAACAGTGGAGCAGAATCTGCTTTGAATCACAAGACAGCATAGGGAGGAAGCTGGCAATTGCCGTCTCTGTCGGCGATGTCTCTACCACTCGGTCCAAATTCCTGGAGCCTGAGGTCCTGCAGAGAGCCAGGGGAAGGAGCACAGCCTGGCCAGCCAAGCCCAGATCGGAAACAGAGCAGGCCCTGGGGAGGGAGCCAGCCATACCCGTCAAGCCTTCTTAGGCTTGTGACCTGGTTGTACCAGCAAGGAACCCCTCATCTAGCCCTTTGTCACTATGAGGAATTTCACTGATAACTCTGCCATTAGGGCTTTTGCTGGGTACCAGGTACCTAATGCTTCTCCCCTCCTCCTGTGAAGAAAACAATAAATCAGTCATTGGGCATGACTTGAAACTTTTAGCAAATGGCATTCTGCAAAAAAGAAAAAAAAAAAACCAATGCAAGATATAGCACAATCAGTTTGGAACAGGGTGACTTGCCTTATTTATTATTAATAAAAGTGAATGCACTTATTTATATGTAATATAATAAATATTATAAGTACTATTAACAATCTTATTCTTTTCAGATACAACAGTTAATAAATCTGATGACTCAGTTTGAGAAAGAGACCATGTTGTCAATACACAAATGCACATTTTGGGAAAGAATAAGCAGATTCTATCCAAAGTCTGTCCTTGTGACCTATTCAGAATTGCATACATTTCAATTAA
Source organism: Stenella coeruleoalba (assembly GCF_951394435.1). Classification (NCBI taxonomy): domain Eukaryota; kingdom Metazoa; phylum Chordata; class Mammalia; order Artiodactyla; family Delphinidae; genus Stenella; species Stenella coeruleoalba. Next base: position 16,194,335 of record NC_137164.1, read on the forward strand.
GGTCTTAGGCATTGTATTAAGTACAAAATACATGGTAGGTTATATGTTGTTAATGATTAAAGGAAAGAAGAAGGTTTGGAAGATTTAGTAATTTTCTCTCAGGCACCTGTTAGAGTTAATATTTGAAAAAGAATGAGGCTGTTTTTTATATGACGACTACTCACACCCTTGTAATCAGTGGGTAATTCACTTTAAAGTAAACTGTTGACACTCAAGCCCGGAATCGTTTATATGTCTTAGGATAGTTACACCTCTAGAACTGTTTCACATGAAATTTCCCCAAATCTTTAATGTAGATATAGTGCATTCTTGCATGCTTTGAACTCTAAGTTGTAGTATGATGGGGGAATAAATATGTATAACTCATTCTACAGCATCCAGAGCTGGCATCCCACCCATCCATCCATCCATCCATCCAATAGCTCTTACTTGCCTACTAGGTTCCAAGGCACTGTGCCAGGTCTGCTGGATGTAGCAGTGAACCAGCAACCTGGGCTCAGCTCTCAGGGGACCTACAGTCTTTTCCGTGAGTTCAGACTTTTGATGTTGATACTGACGGTTTTAAGAAAAAGAACCAACCATGAGGAGGACCATGGTAACTTGCAAGTGCTGTCTCCCAACGCTGTGAGTTCCCCGTGGTTGCAATTATTTGAGCAGAAGCTGATTCACTCTTTGCCAGTGGTGGAGTTGGGGAGATGCTTATGAAAAGGTTTCCCAAATTCAAAAAAGTCTAGCTGTGTGACTTCTGCTAGCATTCCTTCCTACCTGACACTAAGAATGTATCATTCTAAATTGCTTTTACATTCTCAAGAAAAAAATACTAGGGAAATTAACATACAAAAAATATTTCCTGTGTAGGTTAAACATTTCAAAGTGTGAATGAAATGAAAGATGGGCAGCAATTTTTCGTGTGTGTGCTCAGCTGTGAACCTGGGTAAGTCTCTTTGTTCTCTGACCATTTAAGCAGCGGTTATCATGCTTGTTTCTGCCTTGCTGGGATATTGGTTACACTGCTCAGGGAGCCTCCATTCCTGAAGATATTTATCATAATTATAACAACAAAACTAGTGAACATTATTGAGCGCTTACTGTGTTCCAAGTACTCTGTTACATCCTTTCAATTCATAATTACAATGAATCCTCACAACAGTCCTATGCGGAATGTATTATTATCGCCATTTTGGAGAGGATGAAACAGGTTCAGAGAGCTCAAGGTACTTGCCCAAGTTCCCACAGTTAGTTAGAGGCCAAGCTGGGTTTGAACGTAGGGCCGCCTTGATGCCAAGGCTCATGTTCTTTGCCACAGTTCTGGTGGTGTCTTTCAGGAGCCACGGGGCTCTTAAAATCCCTCATGGCTGTGGGATTCCAAGACATTTGGTGGAGAGCCCAGACTCTCCTGGCTCATAATGTGTGTCCACTCTGCCCACATTCACCAGGGATGCTATGGTGAATCTCCTGTAGACAGGCAGCTATGAGGTGCAGCACTTTTTTAATTATAGTTTTTAATTTTTCACAATCTGATTTTTTATAGGCATAAACTATAAGGCAAATCACTTTCAAACCCATCTACACTCCATCAACATCCCACATTCCTGCCAATACTTGGTACTTCCCAGCTCTCTTATTTTTCCAGTGTAATAGGTGCAAAATTGTATCTCATTGAGTTAATTTGCATTTAGGTGATCACCAATGATTTTAAGCATGCCGTCGTATGCTTATTTTTGTGTTTCCTTTCCTGAAATGACCTATTCATATCCTTTACCATTTTTCTATATTGTAGTTGGGTTTTTTTTTTATGTTTGCAGTCCATATCTAGTATAAATCCCTTGTTAATTTTGGATATTACAAATATCTTCTGCTTTTCTGTCCATTATCTATTAACTATCTTCATGATGTCTTTTGTTATAAAGAAATCCTTAATTTTGATGTATTCAAATCATCCTTTCCTATTGATTTGTAGGCCCCTTCTCTCATCTATTAAGTCTCTGAGCTCTCTAGTCCATTCCATTGGTCCATTTATCTCTATCAAACTGTTTTCATTACTACGGCTTTGAAATGTATCTTATTATGTAATAGGGCAAGTTCCTCTTCCTTACCATTCCTTTTCAATGTTGATTCAGCTTTCTATAGACTTTTAGTACTCCAAATCAATATTAAAGTAAGTTTATTAAATACTTCAAAAAATCCAACTAAAATTTGATTATGATGGCACTGAATCTACAGATTATTCTGGAATGAATTAATGTCTTAATAATATTAAATCACCCCATCCAAGACTATAAAATGTCTTTCCATTTATTAAAATCATCTTTTTTCCATTTAAATTAATTTTATTGTATATTGGAGTTTAGTTGATTTACAATGTTTTGTTAGTTTCAGGTGTATAGAAAAGTGATTTAGTTATACATATACATATATCCATTCTTTCTCAGATTTTTTTCTCATATAGGTTATTAGAGAATATTGAATAGAATTCCCTGTGCTATACAGTAGGTCCTTGTTGATTATCTATTTTATATACAGTAGTGTGTATTTGTTAATCCCAATCTCTTAATTTATCCCTTGCCCCTACTTTCCCCTTCAATAACCATAAGTTTGTTTTCTATGTCTGTGAGTCTGTTTCTGTTTTGCAAATAAGTTCATTGGTATTATTTTTTTAGATTCCACATATGTGATACCTGTCTTTCTCTGTCTGACCTATTTCACTTAGTATGATAATCTCTAGGTCCATCCATGTTGCTGCAAATGGCATTATTTCATTCTTTTTTATGGCTGAGTAGTATTCCATTGTATATATATGTACCACAGCTTCTTTATCCCTTCCTCTGTTGATGGACATTTAGGTTGCTTCCATGTCTTGGCTATCGTACATAGTGCTGCAACAAACATTGGGGTGCATGTATCTTTTTGAATTATGTTTTTTCTCCAGATACATGCCCAGGAGTGGGATTGCTGGATCATATGGTAGCTCTGTTTTTAGTTTTTTAAGGAATCTCCATACTGTTCTCCATAGTGGTTGTACCAATTTACATTCCCACAAACAGTGCAAGAGGGTTCCCTATTAAAATCATCTTCTGTAATAGACTACTTTAATAAAACGTTAAAGTTTTAAAAATAGAGATCTTGTATGCATTCTTGATTAAATTCCCATGTTTTATACTTTATTGCCATTTAAAAAAATTAATAGACTTTTTAAAGGCAGGTTTAGGTTTCCAGAAAAATTGAACAGAAAGCACAGAATGCCTGTAAAGCCCTTCATCAGACAATCCCCCACCAGGTTCCCCAGTGATTAATATATTGCCCTGGTATGATTTGTTATAACTGATGTTATCATTATTAATTAGAGTCCATAATTTATATTAAGGTTGACTTTTTGTGTGGTACAGTTTAATGGCTTTTGTCAAATGTATGTTTTGTGCCCACCATTGCAGTAACATACAGAATAGTTTCACTGCCCTAAGATCCTCTGCGCTTCACCTATTCATCCTTCCCGATCTCCCACCTGCAACCTCTGGCAACCACTGATCTTTTTATCCTCTCCCTAGTTTTGCTTTTTCCAGAATGTCATATAGTTGGAATCTATAGTATGTAGCCTTTTAGACGGGCTTCTTTTACTTAGCAATATGCATTTAAGATTCCCCCATGTCTTTTTTGTGGCTTGATAGCTCATTTCTTTCTTTCTTTATTTTTTTATTATTTTTTAAAAATCTATTTATTTATTTATGGCTGTGCTGGGTCTTCGTTTTTGTGCGAGGGCTTTCTCTAGTTGTGGCAAGTGGGGGCCACTCTTCATCGCGGTGCACAGGCCTCTCACTATCACTGCCTCTCTTGTTCTCTGTGGAGCACAGGCTCCAGATGTGCAGGCTCAGTAATTGTGGCCCACGGGCCCAGTCGCTCTGCAGCATGTGGGATCCTCCCAGACCAGGGCTCGAACCCGTGTCCCCTGCATTGGCAGGCAGATTCTCAACAACTGCGCCACCAGGGAAGCCCTCATTTCTTTTTTTAAAAATTAATTAATTAATTTTATTTTTGGCTGCATTGGGTCTTCGTTGCTGCGCGCGGGCTTTCTCTAGTTGCGGCGAGCAGGGGCTTCTCATTTTGGTGGCTTCTCTTTTTGCCGGCTCTAGGCACGCGAGCTTCAGTAGTTGTGGCGCATGGGCTTAGTTGCTCCGCGGCACATGGGATCTTCCCGGACCAGGGCTCGAACCTGTGTCCCCTGCATTGGCAGGTGGATTCCTAACCACTGCGCCACCAGGGAAGCCTGATAGCTCATTTCTTTTTATCTCTGAATAATATTCCATTGTATGGATGTACCACCGTTTATTTATCCATTCACCTATTTAAGGACATCTTGACCAATCCCAGTTTTTGGCAATTATGTATAAAGTTGCTGTAAACACTCACATGCAGGTTTTTGTGTGGACGTAAGTTTGCAACTCATCTGAGTAAATACTTAGGAGCATGAATGCTGGATAGTATGGTAAGAGTATGTTTAGTTTTGTAAGAAACAGCCACCAAACTGTGTTCCAAAGTGGCTGTACCATTTTGCATTCCCACAAACAATGAATGAGAGTTCCTGTCACTCTTCATCTTTGTTAGCATTTGGTGTGTCAGCGTGCCTGTTTTCTTACTGCTGAATTGTAAGCGCTTTTTGTTTATTTTGGGTACAAATCCTTTACCAGATATGTTTTTCAAATATTTCCTCCCGGTCTGTGGCTTGTCTTTCAATTCTTAATTCTTTTCTTCTATGAAAAATTTAGAGAATGCAAAATGGTAAGTGCTTGCAAGAGTCACAGGGAAGGAAGTATTTAGGTCATGTGATCAACGCATGGTTATGTCGTTCTAATGGACAGTGGGTGTCCCTGAGTTAGAGGCTGTGTTGGGCAGATGTCAGAGGGGTAATGGTGTTTTTAAAAAATTTTATATTGGGGTATAGTTGATTAACAATGTTGTGTGAGTTTCAGGTGCACAGCAAAATAATTCAGTTATACGTACGCATGTGTTGATTCTTTTTCAAACTCTTTTCCCATGATGGTGATTTTTTTTCCCCTCATAGTTTTGTTCTGATTAGGAAGGGTGATATTTGTGGTTATGAGAAGTTTAAAATGTAGATATGGGGTGACAGGCCACGTGATGTGAACCGGACAAAGGAGAGCGGATGATTGGGCAAAGAGGTGGAAGTGGTTTGGGGACCTTACAAAAGCTGGGGCCATGTGCTCGGGGCATGTTGGGGTTTTGTTCACGCTGATGAGCTTTGGTGCTCATCCCAGCTGCTCTGCAGTCCAGTGTGGTACCAGAACCAGTGCAGAGAGCAGCTCTGCCTCAAAGCTGGCTCCAAATAATCCTAAGAACAGGGAAAATTAAGCAGAGAGTGATGAAGGTTGAAAATAGGAAAAAGGCACCAAACTGTGTTTGGATATCCTGGTTCTGTAGAGCTTGCTTTTCAGTGTGATTTTCTCATATATTTCTGTGTGATTCGTTAGCATTTTGGCCATTTTTATTAGTTGGATTTAAAAAATAATAATAAAACAAGAAGAGTTGGGACTGTGCCACGTTTTTCTCTCTAGCCTTCAGCCTGGGATAACTAGACAGGGGAGGCCGGTCCCCACTAAGCCAGCATCATGTTTAGGAATTGGCAGCTGTAGTCAGTGGGAAAAATCAACCCAAGGGCTGCAAGCCCAGGACATGTGCTTCTGCTCCTTCACCACAGAGCTGTGGGCATCACTGATTTATTACAACAGGCTTTCCTGGGAGCTTGGCCTTGACCTACAAGGCTTCTCTGAGTAGGATTTGAGGGTGCTGCTTCTAATTTATCATAGTTAGTTCATGCCCTGGTCAGCTCCAGCTGCTATGACAGAATACCACAGACTGCGTGGCTTAAACAACAGAAATTTATTCTCACAGTTCTGGAGGCTGGGAAGTCCAAGATCAAAGCACCAGTGGATATGCTGTCTGGTGAGGGCCTGCTTCCTGGTTTGTAGACAGTCAGGCGCCTTCTCCTTGTATCCTCACATGGCAAACAGAGAGAGAGAGAGAGATCACCTTTCTAATGTCTCTTCTTATAAGGGTACCAATCCCATTCCTGAGGGCTCCCCCCTTGTGACCTTATTACTTCCCAAAGGCCCTACCTCTTATTACTATCACAGTGGGGATTTGGGCTTCAAAATATGAATTTGGTGGAGGGATAAACATTCAGTCCAGCACAGACTATGCAAAGAAATGTATTTGTCATCCCTGAACTACCTCAAAAGGACCCTCTGGCTTGGCTCAGCTCTGAAAACTCCCACGGCCTCCTATGAACCCAACAAGTCAGGACCCTGCTGGCTGCTGGACGACATGGCCGGACAGGCATGTGGGCAAGTTGTGTAAATACAGTGAATACACAGGGAAGAGACTCTGACAGATCGCAAGCCCACTTAGGAGGCCTTGAAACCTGAGGCTGGGAAAGGGAGCTCTTTCTGGGCTGGGCCGGCTACTGCCGTGGCTGTGATCCCGTGCGGGTGCACTGCTGTGTCCTCTTCATGTCTGACACGCCGTCCTTGTGGCCTGAGCCCGCCATGTCAGAAACGTCTGCCGTTGGTCACATGGAAGCCACAATCTGGGAAAAAGCATGAGCCACTGAGGAGCTGTGCAGGGGTTTATGAATGGGAGCGGGACGGCAAGGCTGGGGAATCCGGTAAGTGTTTTTAAGTTTTAAGTTGTGGCTTTAGACAAATTCTGCCCAAGGGAGGGGTTGGGTTGGGGGCAGGGGAGGGCCGTGTGGTCCCTGGGGAGACCGTGAGGACTCCAGGGAGGAGCCTGTGAGGGGAAGCCACAGGGACACAGCAACACAGTCAATCCTCATTCTGTGTTCAAATGGCACATTAAAGCAAACGATCACCTTTTTGAGGGGGGGGTGGAAGGAGGAGGGAGAAGAGGTAAGGGGCGGAGGGAGCAACAATTAAAAGAGTTTTAAGGCATTTTGCGAATCTAACATTGCAAGTGGCCCTTGGCACGGGGGTTGGTGGGGTTCACGTCCTGCCCCTGGGGGCCCAGCTCTCAGAGCAGCCCCGAGTGTGGGTCCTGGGAGGCTGTACCTCCACCTTCTGACCTGCTGCTGAGATGTTACGGTGAGGCCCCAAGTGACGATGTGAGGAGGTTATTTTAAAAGCTGAGGCAGAGTTCCCAGCACACACATTCAGTTAACGCACCCCTACGGGAGATCAGGAGGTGAGAGAGGTCGGGGTGTGTGGGAGTGAGATTTAAAAACATTATTTCTCTTTTCAAAACACTAATGATAGTGGTTAATAGTGATGTGATCTGCTTGGCAGTGGAGTCTGTGAATGCTGGGGAAGGGGGGCCACTCAAAGAGACCTCAGATGCTGGCACGGTTCTGGAATGCTTATGAATGCCTAAGCCAGAGACCTAATGTCTGTAGGAATAGCAGTGACAAGCACACATTCAGCTCTCAGTAAGAACCCAGCAAGCCAACTGGGAAAGGGGGTGTGGGTTCTGGGCTGCAGACACAAGGCAGAGCCCGGGGAGGCCCCCGAGGGAGCCTAGTGGGCTGGTCTTTTGGATGATGAAGGCTTATCATTCCTGCTGGCTCTTTAGCTGAGGGGTTGAGCTCTCTGCAGACAAGTCAGGGCTATCACAAAATCACGCAACTTAGGAGCAATGCTGCACCTTAAAGGCCCACTGTATCACCCCCAGGAGCATCCTCACTGCAGTAGCACCCATACCTGATCGTTCATGAAGAAATGGGGAATTTCACGCATGGTGGGCTCCCTACGACCTCTTTATTGGGCTTGGCAATGCATATAATGATGTGATGGTGGTTTATTCTGAGGAATTACACCTCGAGGCAAAACAAAGACCCAGATGCAAGACATCAAGGAGTAGGAACCATCAGGCACAAGCACCACTTACCCTAAATGAGGTTCATGCCTTTATTTCCTTCAATGAACTCAGGGGTCCCTGGGGGCCAGCAAGGGGACAGGGTGGAAGGCATGCCTACCTGTCTGGGAGTGGCTTTCCCTCACTGCTTTGGCTGCCACCCAGTCTCAGCTGGTGTATCCAGTGGTTTCCACTGGCAGAGAGCTTGTTCTCCACCTTCCTCAAAGGCAGGAGTCCCTTGTGGTCAGCACATGGCAGATTGTACCCTGCTCATGCTACACTGGGTAGATGCAGGAGTTGTCAGCGCTCATGTGGTCTGGCAGCTGGGACGAGATGCCAACTGGGGAGCCTGAGTACCCTGGGCTCCCCTCACAGTCCATTGGTTTACAGTTGCATCTGCCATGTTGGTTGTACATAAACCATTCCATCATTGTCTCTATAAGTTCTTTGCATGTTGCCACAACTTACCAATATATTACTTGCTTTTTCTGTACCATCCAAAACATGTTTATGACTTTGGGATACAGCAGATGTTTATCTCCTTTAGAGGAGATGGCCATATGCTTATTGGTAATGGGATAAGCATGTTGACAATTCTAAGTGATTTTGAGAAAAACGTGTTTACAAGCGAAGGAATGGTTTTGGTGGAAAAGCTTATCTTTTTTGAAAAAAAAAATTATTTATTTATTTGATTGCACTGGGTCTTAGTTGCGGCTCACATGCTCCTTAGTTGCAGCAGGCGGGCTCCTTAGTTGTGGCATGCGAACTCTTAGTTGCAGCATGCATGTGGGATCTAGTTCCCTGACCAGGGATCGAACCTGGGCCCCTTGCCTTGGGGCCACCAGGGAAGTCCCACTTATCAGTTTTAAGCACAGCAAACAGGTGTTCATTCGTGCCTCTTAAAATGTAGGATGAGGCATCATTTACAAAAAGTTATTTCATGTACCTCAGACTGGACAGTGGATTACCCTTACCACCTATTGTTTACCCCAATCTGGATTTAGATTCGTTTGCCTTTCCCAGTACACCTGGCTTCTCATCCTGGAAGCAGGGTGGTGCCGCTTTCATTTGGGAGCGTTTCATTGAAAAAAATGCTACCAAAAATACTTAGGAGAATAACAGCGAGATAATGTCTTGGGTACTTGCGGTTTGGATTTTCTGGACACTGTGTTCCATGGGCATGGGAGACATTCTTTCTTGTTCACAGCTGTATCCCCAATTCTGAGAACAGAGTCTGGCATGTGAAAGGTGCTTAATACATATTTGTTGGATGAGTAAATGAATGAATGGAAGGAAGAATGACTCTTTTAACAGATACTTTGTAAACTCACCCACTGCCCAAAAAACAAAGAATTCAAAATACTACACAGATCTTACTTTTTACTCAAAACTTCTTCCCGACGAGATAAGGAAAGAGCGGTATTTGAGCCATTCTACAAAAAAGAAAAAAGAGATGCTTTACTAGCTTTGCCCTTGGTTTCCCAGGTGGATCCATAGTAAAGTGGAGTCTCCTGGATTCTCATCCTGGGCCCCGGGGTGCTGGACCACGTGGCCTGGTGGGGAAACTGTAAACCGCCACTTGTCTGCCAGAGGCAGCCTCTCATCCCACGCCAGCCCTGGGGCTCTGCATCCTGCCTGTCACCTTGGGGGAAACAGGCCTCCCCTCGTGTACCCATCAGGCCTGTGGCTTCTCCTGATTCCACCGAGGGGGAGGGGCTTGTGGGGACCAGGGACGGATGCCTGGTTTCTAGACTCAGGAGTTAACAGGGAGCCTGGAGTCAGGAGTAAGGGCCAGGCGATGCTGGACTTCTTTGTCAGACAGACGCAGAGAGCTGCCCCTGGGCCACAGTGGAGGACAGGAGCGAGGTCCCGCTTGCGGGAGTTGCGTTCCGCAGCCCCTCGTGGTGAGTCCATGAGCAGGGTCATGGCCATGGTCCTGCAGCTGCCTCCTGGCTCTGCCACGTTGCTATACACTAAGTCGCCTGGGTCCAGTCTTTAATATCTTTACACCTCAGTTTCCTAATCTGTAAGGCGGCAACCATAAACCCATCTGAAGTTGTGAGTATCTAAATAAAATAAGCCATATGAAAGTGTTTGTAAATTATGAAGTTCTAGAAAAAATATTCTTGTTTTTGGTTAGACTTCTTTTTCTTTTTAATGAGAGCCAACTTTTACTGGCTAAGTGGCACGCTAAGCCTTTTATGAACATTATCTCATTTAATCTTCATAATCATCCTGCCAGTTAGGCAAATGTTCCTCATGGTCATGGCCGAAATATTTTAATAGAATAAAAATGTAAAGAAAACCCCAAATACCTGTGATTGCACTCCGATGAGTGGAATAACTTGTTGTTTATTTCACTTTTCTTTCTATCCTCTGGGATGCCAATGCCAGTGAGGTGAGGAAGAAGGTTCAGGAAAGGTACGCGTGTACCAGGGGAGCGCCCAGGTCCGCGCTCCGGCCACTGACTCTTGGGACAGTTGGGGTGGGGTGACGGGGCCGGCAGCCATCATGCCATCTGCTCCGAGGCCAGGCCCGTCATCCTGGCAGTCAAAACAGGGAAAGGGTCAGGAAAGAATTGGCCACGTCCAAGCCCAGGAGAATGGCGGTATAAAAAAAGAAAACCGTGGTTCCCGTTTTAAACCCTTACTGTGTTCTAGGCACTGAGCTAAGATTCTTATCTGTATTTCATTAATCCTCATGTCACCTAGAAGGCAGGTGCTGGCTATGGTTCCTACTGTATAGATCAGAGATGGAGGCGTAGAGAGGTGATTTGCCCTAAAACACTTCTAGGAAGTATCGGGCTCAGATGTAAACCTGGGTGGACTAGCTCCAGGCCCTTGAAGCCCCGCCATCTTCCAAGAATAATGGAGCCCATTGAGCGTCTGTTTTGCCACCCATCTGCTGAGATTTCTCCCTCTCTCAGAGGGGTCCCAGCCTAGAGGGGTTTGTCCCCAGGCAAAAAGAAAGGGCATGTCTCTAACACCACTGGTAGATTGCTATTCTCTGGGCAGCCAATTAGACGCAAGCGAGCACACAAATGATAAAAAAATGTACATTTGCTGCCTGCAGTGTCCGCCCAGGCAGTGCCATTTGTTGGCTTGTGTGGGTTCAGGTACTTCAGGCCACAAGGCGGTGGATTTTAGAAGTCAGTTTCTTTGAGAGCTGAGTGAACCCCCAGGGCAGGTGCAGGACCCCAGGCCTTGGTCGTTCTTTCTCCCATTTCATCCCAGCCCATAAGCAAAAAAGTCCAGGCAGTCCCACAGGATGCCTTCCAGGGCTGGCTGCTGGAGGAGACAGTCAACTGCATGGATATTTGGGGCTTTTTTGTCTTTGTTTTTGTTTGGCCGCACTGCGTGGTATGCGGGATCTTAGTTCCCAACCAGGGACCGAACCCGTGCCCCCTGCCGTGGAGGCACAGAGTCCTGACCACTGGACATCCAGGGAATTCTCTGCATGGATATTTTGGGAAATTTGGAGAGGGGGTGTCAAATATAGGTGCTGGAGTCAGCAAACCTGAATCCCAATCTTGGACAAATTACTTACATTGCAAATCCTTAGTTTCCTCAATCTGTAAAATGGGAATTGAGACCTGCACTTAACATCACAGCAGGATATGGTACAAGTGGTGAATCTTAATTTCTAAAACCTCTGAATCCTTCTCCATGCCTGTGAGGACTCAGGGCCCAGTGGACTTTTCTGTTAGTCATCGTAAAAGCTGGGGATTGAAAACTGGTTTGAACAAGGGCGAAACCTGCTATCAACAGGAAGGTAAGTCTACTGGAGAAAAATGACCCAGTGCAAGTACTGGGAAGTCCTCCACCCATTGGGAAGGCCATGGCCACAGCTCTGGGGGCTCAGGCTGAGTGAGCTGAGCAGCACAGGTGGTGGCCAGAACCCTCTGTTCTGAAATGCCTGGGGGAGAGAAAGGCCAGCCCACCAAATAGGGGAGCTTTGTCCAGAGGGAGGACAGACCCAGCCTGGGATGCAAATTTATGCAAATGAGCCAGTGGGCCCAGGAATCCAGGCACTTTTTTCCCACCTCAAGAGCAGCATCGTTCTGATTCCTCTCTGCAGGCCTGGGCAGAGTATGCATTCCATCTCATAGGTGAGGCAGCTGGGACTGCACAGAACTGGCTGGAGAACTGGGCGATGCTGAGGGTGGACGTCTGGGCCGACTGCCTCTGCCAGGGTCCCCTCCTGGGAGAGGCAGAATGCACACAGGCAGGTGTTAAATGCTATGTGCCAGACGCTGGTGGGCTGGGGTTACACAGTGAAAGAAACACACAGCCCCTGCCCTAGAGAAGCACACAGTTTAAGGGGAGACGTGCAAATGAATATCCATGTAAAATTCTATCATAGCACTTTGTACAAAGGCCTCCAGAAGACAAATGAAGGAGCAAATAGTCATTTAGTCATAATGATCCTAGGAGATAGGAATAATTGGCCCATTTTTCAGATGAGGAAACTGAGGTTAGAAACATTTCCTGCCTGCCTGCCTGCCTTCTCTCTGTCTGTCTCTCTCTCCCGCTCCCATCCCCACCAGTGCACCTTTCTTTGTTCTCCTCCTTTTTTATTTCTTTCATTAAGCAGACATTTACTGAGCACCTCCCACATGCCAGGCACTGTGCTGGGTGCGGGAGTGGGCAGTGAAATACGCACGGTCCTGTCTGCATAGGGATTTACAGTCCAGAGGGAGGATAGCACACAAATAGCATTAAAAGCGATATACTTACTATTATAGTATGGAAAATAAAAGGCACAGTGAGAGCATGAACTGGAGCTGTGTCTCGTGTTGACTGTGTTCACACAGCTGGTGGGGATCAAGGCTCCGTCGCCTGACTCCTGCCCGCGATGTGGTAAGGAGGAGGCTACTTAAACACCTCCCTGGGTAAGTCGTGATCAGGTATTTGCAGAGGCCACAACTTCCTGGACCTATGACTATGACTTTAGGAAAAATTCCCAGCTGAATAGCGGCATAATTTTAATACTAGATTGTAGGCTGCTCCTAACTGGCGTTAGTCAAGGGCTTCAAGCAGCCCAGCAGCTGGGCATCCTGGCTTTAGCATCAGTGGGTCCCGGTTACTCCGAGTTTAGATGAGCCTGTCCAGCCGGTGGGTGGGTAGAGGACATAGGAAGAAAGAAGAGGCCAGAGGTGGGCTTGATCCTCACCAGGGTGACCGTAACACAGGCCCAATAACATACATCCAACTGCATGCTTGTCTTTCCTGCCCTGCTTCTAAAACACATTTTCAGAACGCATTTGAGAAATTTTTATTGGTCAGAAGGCAAGGTAAGCCTCTCCCACGGAACTCAGCAGGACGCTGGAACAACACGCATTCTGGGTGCGTTTTAGATTTAATTAATTTGCCGGAGAACATTTAAATTGCTTTCTCTCTCATATGAGTGAAATCCACATGATTTCCAATCAGTTTCCATCCTCTGTTAAGATACGTTAATTAGCTTGTCTGTTCATTATGGAGGTTGGTGCCTTTTTCCCTCCCCTTCAAATTTGAGCCCATATTAATTTAGTTTTGATTTCAACAGTGTTTAAAAATAGAACACAAATTATTTTGAGTAGCATACAATCAGGCCTGTAGGTCCTTAAGGGGTTTGTCACAGGCATCTAGATTTTCATTACTTTTCTCTTTCCTGGGCTGGAGGTGTGGCTGTGATCTCCCGTCTTACCTTGCAGCAAGGTGAGTCAGTCTCAGTTTTCTTTACAATATTCAGCTTCACTTAAAACCTTTGGGCCTTTGGCCTGCCGGGCAATCACATGCTCTGGAAACCACCAGGACTCTCCTTAGGGTAGGCCTAGGCAAATACATCTTCATGAAGAGGAAGATTAGTTACACTTTGTTTGTTTGTTTTTTATTTTAACATCTTTATTGGAGTATAACTGCCTTACAATGGTGTGTTAGTTTCTGCTGTACAACAAAGTGAACCAGCTATACATATACATATATCCCCATATCTCTTCTCTCTTGCATCTGCCTCCCACCCTCCCTATCCCACCCCTCTAGGTGGTCACAAAGCACCGAGCTGATCTCCCTCTGCTATGCGGCTGCTTCCCACTAGCTATCTATCTATCTTACATTTGGTAGTGTATATATGTCCATGCCACTCTCTCACTTCATCCCAGCTTACCCTTGCCCCTCCCAGACACGTTTTTTATTTAGTGGTTGAAAAGCATGAGAACCCCAGACTCCCTCATCCTAAGACACTGGGAGCTGTCATTTAATGCTCTTCCGAGGAGTTGATGTTTTCCATCCAAGCGCCCTCCTCGGGGCCGCTCAGCCACAGCGCAGGATGACAGCGGTGGGCACAGGACTCACCCAGGCAGAGGACAGCCCTGTGTCTCTGGTTCCTTACCTTGTTTTACTCCCAGGACAGAAGTGCTCAGACTGGGCCATGCTTTTGCATCGCCTGGGGGAACTTGTAGAAAGTACAGGTGCCTGGGCCCCATCCAGCTCCAGTGAATCAGAGTCTCAGGGTAGAGCCCAGATGTTGGTATTTTTAATACCTAATGGGCAGATGGGTTTGAGGAGCACTGACTGCTTGAAGGCCTGGTAAAAATGGGGTGATATGCACTGAATTGTGTCCCCCCCAAAAAGATATGTTGAAGTCCTAACACCCTAATTCCTCAGAATGTGGCCTTATCTGGAGATAGGGTCTTTGCAGAAGCTGTCAAGTAAAGATGAGGCTGTTTGGATGGACTTGATCTTGGACTTCTGGCTTCCAGAATTGTAGATAATAAACTTCTGTTGTTTTAAGCCACCAATATGTGGTACTTTGTTACAGCAGCCCCAGGAATCTACTACAAGGGAGCATCACCCTATGTTTAGAGGTGCCCATGCCTGCTGGCAGTGCCAGGGAGCTGCTCGGGAATCACCTTTGGATGTGTCTGAACCAGGGAGCATCTCTCACAGACCCCCTCCCCCAGCCGAGGGCCTCATCCGAGGGCTATGAGGACAGGCTATAAAGGCCTATCCCTGTGTAATCACGTCTACTCTGGCCATCGTTTCTGGCTAACTCAGTCCTGCCTTTTCTCTGCTTCAGATCTTCTGTTTTGCCCCTGGAATTAGGACTTCACCCCTCCTTAGGAGGTTATGCTTTGAGTCTTTCCGTGCTCCCTTCTCTGGCTGCTGACTCCAGTGACCCTTTGGCCGGTCCTCCCTACTCCCACATTCTTTCCCTGTTCCTGAAACCCCAACGGGGGTTGAGCCCTCCTTTCCCACATGCTGGAGGTTGGATAGACCCCCCCCCAAATGCCTGGGGCTCTCCCTCTGGTCCCCAGAGTAGGGAATAGGTCTGTCTTCTGGATATGGAGTATCTTGACATGCACCATGTTGGTGTCAGCTGCTGTCCCCTGGCTGAAACTCCATTTCAACTTGTTTCGTAGATCCGAATATAACAACATTCTTCCTTATGAAATAAACATTTCTAGTGACTGTTACCGCAAGGGGCATCCATTGGCTTGCTTCTTCCAGGTAAAACTCTTCATGAAAACTGTATGGATGATGTGCTGTTGAAACAGCAGCCGTTTCTACTCTGGGCTTACCAGATGCATTCAGAATGACCGGAGTGACCACGAAGCATCAGAATCTCATCTTAGAAAATTCCCGAACGTGAGGAAAACGTGAAGATCTGTAATCTGTGTGTCGAAACATCAGGGAGAAAACTCAGTTTGCCATCCAAATGTTTATCTTATATATTTGGAATAGAAGAAATGGAAGCCCTGAATTTTTCACTTCTTATCTGTTTCCACTGTCAGCTCTTCACCCCACTTCCCCCAGCCCTCCTCAGCTGGAGGAACAGCCCTACCCGGCTCCCAAGCCAAAGCTGACCAGGCCAGTAAACACAGGCAGAGCCTGTCTCCCCAAGTGGGCGAGGCCTGGACCTCATCCTGCTCCTGGGGGCCTGATGGTGGTGTGGGCATGAGCCCGTGTTTACTGAAAGCCCAGGCGCTTTACCTATAGGCAGTGGGGTATAGAGGTTAAAGATGGGAACCTGGGAGTCAGACCTGGGCTGGGTTTCTGGTCTCTGCTTACTGGCCATGGGATCTTGGGCTGCTTCCTAAGCTTTCCAAGCTTCTGATTCCTCGTCTGTAAAATGAGGTTCATGAAGAACTACTCATTAGGGTTGTTGTGAGGCCCGTGGGAGATGTCACGCAGAAAGCACTGCGTACGGATTAAGTCCTGGACCAGCCCCCTCCTCCCTGGGTCTTTGTTTGGTCTGAGTGAAGACCCCTTACCTTGCATCTGCTTGGGGCCCTCCCTGAATTCAGGTAGACCACAGAGAACTATGATGTTACCCCCACCTGACTTTAGGTATCACCCCTGCTCAAACTGGACCCCCCCAGAAGAATGACAGTAGCAGATGGAACCCAGCTGTCCATCCCCCTTGGTTAGTGCTGGCAGGGGGCAGCTCAGACTGCAGCCCAGACTTGTTCAGACCCGCCTTCCTCACCCCACAGGTCAGCGGCTGAGGCCTCACAGACTGTGTGACCAAACTGGCTGCCTCAGGACCTTGGCATATGATAAACAGCAGGACTTCAGGGGAAAACAGACCACATGTCTGTAAGCATTTTATAGTTTGAATCATCATAGATATTCATCTATGTTTTCATTTTCTGTAGAAGACAAAATAGAAAGCAAAAACCCATCACATTACAGAAACCTGAAAATGGATATAAATCTATGTGGGTCTCTTGGTGCCATTATAGGCAAAATATAGAACTGCAAAGTAAAGTGAGAACTTCAATAAACTCTGTGTGTGTGTGTGTGTGCGCGCGCGCGCGCGTGTGAAAATGACACCCTTCCTGATAGATCTCTTCAGTGAAGGGCCTGCTGAGTCAGCCTTACAGAAACTCAGCCACACCCTCCTCAGGTGAGAGCCCCTCCCGCTTCCTGCCCCACACCTGTCTGGTTATAGCTTGTCTGCTTCCGGCTGACCGGGAGCATCTTGGGACCTGGTCTTGTATTCCCAACATAGACCTGGGTTTCTGGCACATAGTAGGTGCTCAGTAAATACTGGACAAATGTGAGAACGAGGTCCTGTGTGCTTCCTGAGTCTCCCCTCACTCACAGCTATTGCGAGCGTGGCCTACACTTGTCAATTTCTTCTCTTTAAAAAGGAGCACCTCCAAGGTGCCAGCCTCTCTCTCATTGGACACTGTTTTCCATATACTGTTTAGTTCCCTTCTCACAAGAACCCTGTGAGGAAGGTATTCTTACCCTCAACTGGCAAAGGAGGCCCCTGAGACTCAGAGGTGGAAGAATTGACTTCGGTCACACAGCTAATGAGACAAAGAACCAGGAGCTGGTCCTGGTCTTTGCTTAGTTACTCAGCTCTCTTATTTTTATTAACTTTGAAGTTCTTAAACCACATCAACCCCGGCTATACAGTCACTGTTTTGAGGGCAGGAACCAAGGGTGATAGTTCTTTGAAACCGTCACAGTGCCAGGAATACCTGATAAAATATTGTTGATTGATCCCACAAAAGGCCTTGCTAGCAGACAGCTGACCAGTCTCATGACAAGCCTTTCTCTTTGAGAACCTTCAGATCTATGAGTTGGTTCCAGGACACAGGGATGAAAGCAAGTATTATGTATGAGGACAGGATCGGGCATCAAGTCTGTAACCCTGGAAACCTGCTTTGCCAGGAGCAGTGGGCATGAGTCAAGTTCATGGTTAAGGTTCTTAATACTTTTTAACCTTCTGTACCCTGTATACACAGAGACAGGCAGTCAGCATGGATTAGAGGAGCCCCAGTTAACCCCTAGCTCTCCGTATTTGGTGATCACACAGAAGTGGGCTGCCAGGTGCTGAAGGTTAACTGGCTTGGATCATCTGCCTGGGCAGATTAGCTGGCCCACGTTGCAGCAGCTGAGGGTCCCTCAGCTGAGTGGTGCTAATTGTAGGTCAGGGCACTGGAAAGTTCTGTTTAAGGTGGAGGTTTTGAGAGAATGCCGGTCTACGTTGTGTTGCGTGAGTGTATTAGTTGCTAGAGCTGCCGTAGCAGGTACCGTAGACTGGGTGGCTTAAACAACAGATATTTATTTTTTTGCAATTCTTGAGGCTAGAAGTCTGAGATCAAGGTGTTAGCAGGGTTGGTTTCTCCTGAGGCCTCTGTCCTTGGCTTGTCGATGGCTGTCTTCTCCCTGTGTCTTCAAATGCTCTTTCCTCTGTATGTGTCTGTGTCCTAATCTCCTCTTCTTATAAGGACACCAGTCAAGTTAGATTAAGTGTCCACCCTAACTTCATGACCTCTTTAAAGACCCTATCTTTTGATACAGTGACATCCTGAGGTTCTGGGGGTTAGGGCTTTAGCACATGAATTTGGGGGTGGGGAGACAATTCAGCCCCCATAACAGTGAGAGCACTGGTATGGTTACCAAAAAAGGCTCATCACTGATGGCTGCCCCGCAGCCCCGCAGTTGCCGTGACATTTGGTACTGTAAAAGGAGCCGTTTCCTGTCGTGGCTGGGTGGGCCATAAAACAGAGGCCTGTCGGGAAGCTTTGACTTGGGGACCCAGAATCAAAGTTATGCTCCAGGACTTAATAAGGAGGATGATTCTTATCCTCCAAATCAGGAAGCTTTGGAGAATGAGAGAGCTGTTAATAAGTACATGGGGTCAGCAGATACAGACTAGGCAGGTCCAGCAAACTGGAGTCATTGGTCTTTTTATTATTAAATCATGTTACCATACTTTTCTGCTCTCTAATCCTACACTGAGTTATGTCAGTGTATCACTTGCATTTAACACACAAGAACTTCTGAATTATTTGTTATTGATTTCAAGATGTGCTTAACCATGTTCAAATTCTTAGTGGCAAGGAACAGAATCCAACTCTGGCTGCTCTGAGCAGAATTGGAATTTCTATAAAGGATATTGGTGGCTCACAGCATCTCTGAGAGGGCCAAAGAAACAGGCTATGGTACAGAGCCAGGAGCAAAGCCCCAAAGTCCTCCATAGAACTGTCCAGTGAGGGTTTCAGGGGGTGCACACTGCAGCCTGTGCTTTGATCCCACACGTCCTTGACGCTGGACGTGGCCTCCAATCTGGAGAATCGTGCTGCTCACTTAGCTTCCTCCCTCGCTCCTTGTATGACGTTCTGTTTTCCGCACAGCAGCCGGAGCGATCTTTAAAAACTGCCAGTCATGGATAGGAATAAAGACGCAGACATGGAGAATGGACTTGAGGACACGGGGAGGGGGAAAGGTAAGCTGGGACGAAGTGAGAGAGTGGCATGGACATAGATACACTACCAAACGTAAAATAGATAGCTAGTGGGAAGCAGCCGCATCGCACAGGGAGATCAGCTCCGTGCTTTGTGACCACCTAGAGGGGTGGGATAGGGAGGGTGGGAGGGAGACGCAAGAGGGAGGGGATATGGGGGTATATGTATATGTATAGCTGATTCACTTTGTTATACAGCAGCAACTAACGCACCATTGCAAAGCAATTATACTCCAATAAAGATGTTAAAAAAACCCACTGCCAGTCATATCGCCTCTCTCCTCCTGTGGCCTCCCGTTAAGTGTGGATGTGCAGGCCCCTCCTACTGCCTGACCTTGCCCTCTGTGCTCCTTAGATACGAGCTCTTCCCACCTCAGTGCCTTTGCATTGTTGCTGTACCCTCTGCCTGGGACTCTCTGCTCCAGCGTGGCCAGTTTCTTCTTATAATTCAGGTTTCTGCTTAAATGTCATGTTCTCAGAAAAGAGGCCTTTTCTGACCAGGCAATCCACAGAAACCCTTCCCTCCAAACGACTCATGATAACATCATCCTGGGTTATGGCAGCCCTTATCCGACACATTGTCCATTTATTTGTTTACACATTGGTGTCTGTTTCTGGGCTCTAGACTGTTTTCTGTAAGCACCCCTGCTGTCCCCTGCTCTCTCCTCAGCCGCAGACCCTGTCTGAACCGGGTAAGTGCTCAGTAAATCTAGACCTCTTCTTTTGCACAAATGTTTGCTGAATAAATAAGGGAAGGGACAGCATTCAGCAGAGAGAAAGTAGGGGGGGTACTCTGTGTGTCCTGAGCAGGGATGGGGCGTTGAACACCGTCCTCTCTCTACACCACGGGAGTTAAGAATGAGTCAGCTGATTTTAAGAGCCCAGGATGCACGTTTTTCTGCAGGACGAAGGCTGACTGCCGACCTCACAGGGCAGGAAGAAGCACCAACCCTCTCGCAGCCCCTCCCCGGCAGTGGCTCAGCCTGCGAACGGGGTCCCATCAGGAGGCTTTTTCTGCAGAGCAATCACTCCTCATGCACCTGTGGGCTCAGGAAAAAGACCTCTGTCTGACCCCACCTTCCGGTTCCTGGTTAATTGGTCTGCGTGAGGCCTGGGCGCCCCTAGTGGTGAAAATAGCTCCTCTGGTGCTTCTCAGATGAGGCCTGGCTGGAGAAGCGGGCAGAGCTCCGGCCCGCAACTTTCCACAGCCCGCAGTCCCTGGGGTGCTGGTTGGCCTGCAGACTCCCGCTCGGCCGGGTTCCACCCAGCTCTCAGGGGATGCGCTCGCTCTCCGACCTCTCTCTGAGTGGCCAGAACCTAGAGCTGCCCAAAGGCATCATTTGACACGGGAGTAGGAGGCTCCAGTTTGGCCTCAGTCCCCACCCAGCTGCTTCTGGAGGGCCCAGCATTTCAAAGGTATGGGACTTGCTCAGACATTAGTGAGATTTTCGTTCTAATTTTGCTAGCGTGATGTTTGTGCGTGTGTGTGCGTTTTCTCTGATGGCCAAAACCCCCCAGTTGAGGGGTTGCAGCAGAGCAGGGGCACAACCTGTTCCCCGATGGTAATATATCAACACTTCCCCTCCAACCCTGACACGCAGCATTTCAGACCGCCAAACGCAGTCTGCTCAGGTGCGCCCAGTCAAGCTGTTTTCCTTTGCCGGGTTTGTATTACAGGTCTCAGACGCCTCTGCTCCTGCGTTCAGCGTCTCGGCTCTGCTGGGACCAAGTGGATACCCCGGGGGCCCTGGAGGACACCAGGTAGGTCCTTTCATTTCTGACTGCGTCTCTGGACCAAATGGGGTCTTGTTTCCCCTCATCTCTGTGTCCTTCTGATGTTCACAGTCGCCAACCTCATTGTGTCCCAGCCATCATTATGTCCCCAGCACTTAATACCATACCTGGTGTAGTCATCCCCCAGTGAAGAACTGAAGGAATGAATGATCTCCTACCCTCTGGTCTCCGGTTCTGATGCCAAGCACAGTTTCCTTTAACATGGTTATTTGGAGTAAGAGACAGGTTTCTGTTTTACCTGTAATGATGCTGTGTGGTACTAGTCTTTAGTCCAATAAAGGAGCACAACATGGTTCTTGGAAAAACCTCGGTGATTACAGGTTAGACATTTTGCAACAATTAAAATTTTTGGTTGAATTACCAACCATGATCTCAGTCATTGATTCTCAATCCTGGTTGTACTTTATAATCACCTGAGGAGGATTTTTAACTGTAGATGTTGAGTTCCCAAGCAAATCAACGGAAACTTAATCTCCAAGGTTTGAGCTTTGGGCATTTTTACAGGTGATTCTGCAGCCCACTGATGGCTGAGAATCACTGATGTAAATAAGAGTGAGATTGCCAAGATCTGGTGTGTTGGTTACTCTTCCTTATAGAAAAGCCTGGGAGTGGCTGGGTTGCTTCTAGCAGGCTATTTGGAAACTGCCTGATGTCTTAGAACAGTGGTTCTTAAAAGGAAGTCCCAGGACCAGGAGCCTCAGCATAACCTGGAAACCTGTTATTTTAAAATTTCCCGTCCCAGCCGAGACCTACTGAAGCAAAGACTCTGGGGATGGCGCTTAGTAATCTGCAGTTTAACAAGCCCTCCAGGTGATTCTACTGCAGGCTTAAATTTGAGAACCACCGCTTTAGGGCACATCCATGGCACCTGGAGGGAGTCTCCACCGCGGGCGTCCTCTCCCCTCCACCTATACTGCGTC
The DNA here is from genome assembly GCF_951394435.1 of Stenella coeruleoalba. Lineage (NCBI taxonomy): Eukaryota > Metazoa > Chordata > Mammalia > Artiodactyla > Delphinidae > Stenella > Stenella coeruleoalba. Next base: position 16,216,168 of record NC_137164.1, read on the forward strand.
TTGGCTGGGTTCCTTATCAGACCCAAATCCATCCATGCCACCGATAGTAATCAAACCTCTACTACAGCTAGGTACTATTCTAGGCTCTGGCATGCAGAGGTGAGCAAGTTAGACAAGATCCCTGTCCTCCTGGAACTAATAGTCCATTGGGGAGGACAGATATTATTTCAACACTAGCCTAATTATATAATAAACGGTGAACACTGCTGTGCAGGAAAAAAATAGCTTATGATGGGGGATTTGACCTCATTTGAGAGGACAGCCTCCTCTAAGGAAGTGACCTCTGAGCTGGGACCTTAAGATTAGTACGAGTGAGTAGGTGAGGGGTGTTTGTAGAAGAGAGATGTAGATGTGGGAAGGGCAGGCACGAAGGCCGTGCAATGGGTGACAGCATGGCACTCAGGGTGCTGAAAGAGGCCAGTGAGGTGGGAATAGGGGTACTGGACAGATGGGCAGGAGGTCAGGGAGCCGCTATAGTAGTGGCTATAGTGGTCAGAGTGTGTGTGTGTGTGTGTGTACACACACATCATGTGTGTATATATATTGTATATACGTATATCAAATGCATATTATGTAATATCTATAGCAGTATATACAGTGGCTATAGTTTGGCCATTCGGTCTCTGTGGTTACCTTCTTCTCCGTTCACAGCCCCTCATTATGCCAGAGACGTGATTTTGCATCACTGCTAATTCCCAGCCTTGGCACTTTTTATCCACCAAGTTCACCTTATGTTGCAGCAATGACAGCCCCCAGGAAAAGCCCAGGCTGGATTAGCAATGACCTAATCAAACTAACTCCACCGCCCAGGAAATTTAGCCGGAGTCAGTGCACTGAAAACTCAAAGGCACGGGATAAGAATGAAAAGTTTGTGGTTCTCAAAAGCTACAGTGGAAAGCCAGAATTTATTGATATGTCTGCATAGCCCTCTAGAGCTCGAATTTCTCACAGAAATTGCTGTTCAAAATTGTTTAAATGCAAATGCTATAGTATTCCAGTCTCCCTAGAGAATTTCACTTTCTCGTGAGACTAAGTTTGTGGATCTCTTCCTCATCTAATGTTTTTGAATCAAACTTCAAGGCTTTGTGTTTTTTGAGCTCCTAAGACGAGTAATATACAATGTGAAATTCCTAAGGAATCCCTCAAGGAAATCAGAGTGGCAAAGGTCACACATTCCCAGCAGCCCATGAAAGGTGCTCACAGACGCAGCTGAATGTAATATGATGTGAGCATGAGGGAGGGAGTGTAATAATTCTGATATGTGTGTGTGTATGGGAGGGTAATAAAGAAGCATCACTTCCTTCTGGAGAGAATAAGGACCTGGTCTTCTCAGGCTTTATTTCTTCCATTGATTTGAGTTGCCCTTTGCACCAAGAGGTTGTAGAAAGCAGGAGAGGAGAGCACCCCAAAAGGGAACATTTGGCCTCTGTACTTGAGATAAATGGTACTTGTTTTACCAGGAGAACAAAATCTAGCAAAGCAAAGCTGCAGAAAGATGCAAAGACAAAAAGGACTGGGGACAAGATAAGGCAGGGATTGCCTGTGTTTGGGTTGGTTTGAGAGGGCTTCTCTGCAGAGAATCGCGACGTGGTTAAAGACAAATTGATGGAATAACACATTGACCAACAGGGTGAACTGGCAAGAATGAATATCACCCCAATTTTTTCACATATTGATAACTTTATTTTGCCAGAGAGGCAGTTCAGCAGTATTTTGTATGTTAGTAAGCATTTCTGCTCATATTCTAGCATATTGAATGGTTTTAATGGTTTGGGATTTTATTGCTTTTATATTTTATTTCCAATTTACTTTCAGGTGTTTGTGACTCTTTTACTTGCTAATCAGTGTGTTCATGAATTCTTAAAATTTTGCCTTTGGCTGTTAGCAAATTCTCCATCTGGAAAAAATGGTTCAAAACAAATCTTTCTAATTACCTGCTCAGGTTTTGTTCTGACATCTCCTGAATGCATGTAAAAGCAATTTTGTCCATTTTCTAAGTTATTATTTTAACTATTAATTCACTTTCAATTAATGGGGTGACAGCTGTCCCAGTTTGCCTGGGACTGAGGGGTTTCCGGGGATGTGGAGCTTTCAGTGCTAAAGCTGCGAGTGCCCAGGGCAAAATGAGATGGTAGTCATCCTAGGTAGCAGTGCCTGCTGGGCAGAGATAGCTAGCTCTCCCCCAAACACTCACATTTCTCTTTCATAGTGTCACATTTTTGTCCAGCCAGGGACACACTTCCCAGACTCCTTTGCATCCAGGTGTGGCCACGTGAGTGGTTCTCATCCATGGCTCTAATGTTAGCAAAAGTGATACAGAAGCAGGTGTTTCTCTACCTGCTTCTCCATATTACCTGGATGTTGACACCCAAGTCAACCTTGGAAATGCCGTGCACTGACCATGGAAGAGCCACTGTGGATCTGGTTAGTGGTTGACTGCCTGTTGCCAAGGCCCCCTCACCATCCTCCTTGCCACCACTGCCGTGGGGCAAGCAAGATACAAGGTTCCATTGGGTGTCAAAATTGAGGGGTCAATGTTCCAGCAGTTGGTGCTATCATAATTAATATAGCTGTCCAACCTTTTAAGCTACTTTTTGACCTTTTTTTTTTTTTTTTTTTTTTTTGTGGTACGCGGGCCTCTCACTGTTGTGGCGTCTCCCGTTGCGGAGCACAGGCTCCGGACGCACAGGCTCAGCGGCCATGGCTCACGGGCCCAGCAGCTCCGCGGCATGTGGGATCCTCCCGGACCGGGGGACAAACCCGTGTCCCCTGCATCAGCAGGTGGACTCTCAACCACTGCGCCACCAGGGAAGCCCCTCAGTTTGGACTTCGCCAGAGAATGCTTAGAACAAGAGGGATGAGCATATCAGTGAGGGAAAGGCCCAGTGGCAGATTTCTTGTCTGAGAGGGGCTGCGGTGAAGGAAGGATATGAGATTACTGCAGGTAACAGTCCTCATTCCATTCAACCTACAACAAAATGCATCCCTTACCGAGGCTCGTGAAAACTGCATCTTGGCTCCAAATCTAGAATTTCTCTAGAAAGCTAAGCAGAGCTGGCAGCTCTGTAAAAATTCTGAGGGTATCAGTAGCCACTTTACTAACCAGAATTCCCCTTAGATTTTTAAAAATCTGGGAATAATAGTGCTTACCTTTATGAGTTAAATGAGACAACGTATTTGAAAATACCTGGCACTTGGTAGGTGCCCTGTAAATCTTCTTTTCCTTCTTTCTTTGCAAAAAGAAAAACAGCACTTTCTCCTCCTCTTACTACCACGATTCAAATGTTCTAGGGTGGTGTATCCATCAGAGTCCTTGAGAAGCAGATGCGAAGATGAACTTCGATGTGCAGGAGAGTCACTGGGGGGAGAAACCTTGAAGAATAAAGAGAGGGAGAATGGGAGAGGGGAGAGCCGTTGATCGGAGATGCTGGTCTGACACCTTGGAGGGGAGGAAGTGTTGGTAGAAGGAGCTGGAGAATTTGGTCCAGCTTTGAGAAGCTCTCGGCCAGCCAATAGGGAGCCCAAGCAAAGACTGCCCACTAGAGGATCCTGCTGTGGGAGGAGCGGCCTGGCACTCCCACGGGGCCCAGGCATCATCCTGACAGCAGCTCCTCTCGGCAAGAAAGAATTGAATGGTGCATTCTCACAATTGCTAGGTATAGGGGGATTTTCCCCAACAAACAAAAACCTCTATTGAGGGTTTCGCATAGATTTCAGGTTAGAGTTATAACTAAAGCTTCAATAGCTGAACAGAACAAACTGGTAAAAAGTTCTGCTAAGAAATCTTGGGTTTTGTGAAATAGCCAGGAGGTGGGAAAAGCCTCCCGTGTAACGCAATTCAAAGTGGCGCAGCAGCCCGGGAATTTGGGGCCGTCTCTCATAAGCTGGGTTCATGTCGGGTCCTACGGATGAGCCTGTGATGTGTAGCTGTGTGGAGGTTCTATTACCGGGAGAAGTAAGTCTTAGGGTTAAATCTCTGCTTTGAGATATAAAATGAGAAGTGTCCTGACGCCTTGAGTAGGTAGGGAGCGTGACAGCACTTGAGGACAAGCAGGCTGAGGTGGAAGCAGATTTGGGGAACACCTCTTTTTGTTTTCTGTGCCCCGAGGAGACAGAGGTTTAGAAGAGAGTTAATGGGAGTTTTAGAGACCGGGGGCTTTGTTTCCACTGGTTCAAGTTACTTCGCTGATCTGGGATTTATAGTCCTTAGAATAAAAATGGGAGTCACGCCCTGTGCTGCCAGTTCTAATCTTCTCACAAGAGACTGGAAAATTTAAATTTTAAATTGATCCTGAATACCAGGTGTGAGTCTGGGGCCTGAAGCTTACATAATTTGTGGGGACTCCTTTAAAAAAAAAAGATAGAAAATATTCGAAACAGGTAAGAAAACAAATACTTAGAATGAAGAAAGAAATCACAACAAATTACAAATTGGAAATACCTGACCAATATCACACAAATCACAAGATCCAGAAAAAGTCTAATATTTTAATGAACTAAGTACCCATCCCACATCTATAATACTTTCCCCCTACGTTTTTTGTCCACCTCTTCTTATAACAGTGATTTTCGTAATACTATACCAAAATCAGATTATCTTTCTGTAGAGAGAGTAGAAGGATAATTCAGACTTTACTAGCATAATTGATCACAAATTTTCCCCCCAGTTTTATTGCAATATAACTGATATATAAGATCAAAATATTTTAAATTGATAGTTGGGATACACAAAACATGTGACTTCATATACTGAAGTATAAAATATTTGTGTTAAATTACTATAGGTTTGTGTTTTATGGACCCAGGCATACTAATAAATTCTGTTCCATGTAATTCCCATGGAAATAAAAATAATAATGCGTGGCATGTTTATACTTGTATTATTGAGCATATACTGGACAAGGCCCCTGTGAGAACTGAATGCTCTGCTCACATTTTTACATGTCTGGGGTTTGGAAGGATTTTCCCGAGACAAGCTTTGGGCGTAGGACATTTCAAGCCTTATTTCTCTCTGACCACCCAAGTTCTTGTAGTGTCAGGTGCCACAAAGGACGTGTTCATATGCCAGTATGACCCGTGGGCTGATGGGGACCTTTCTGGAAGCCATTCTTAGCCTGTGACACCAGCCATGACTTAACTATGTACAGTCAAGAAACTGCAAAACAACACATAAGTATATCCCACTAGACCCAAATGCAGCATAGCCTCAGCTTAACTCCCACTTGGTTGGTGTCTACCAAGTACAGTTGGAGACCTATGGGTAAAGGAGGCATTCCAATTTCAGAGGGCTCAAAAATAATAAAATCCCAAGTTATACATTCTCTTTTTAGGCACAATCTTGCATTTATATTTTATTTTTAGAAAAGGTATTATAATTATAAGGTTGTAAAATTTGAGAGGCACAAAACAGTATACATTGAAAATATTCTCTCATTCTTCTGGCCTTAACTCCCAGGTCTGCTCTCCTGAGGCAGCCAATAGTACTGGTCTCTTGTGTTTCAGTTCTGTTCATGCCAACAGTTACGTGTGTGTGTGCATGCATGCGTGTGTGTATATATATATATATATATATATATATAATCATATTCATATTTGCATTTAAAACTTTGTACCATATATGTATGTCCTTTTCCCCTTTTTAAAAAATCAAGCATACTGTAGGCACTATTCTGCTCCTTGATTTTCTCATTTAATTATATATCTCAGAAATTGTTCCCTATCAGTAAAGACCTTCCTTATTTCTTTTTTACAGCTGTGTAATATTCCATTGTCAGAATTCATTTAACTAGTACCCTATTAATGGACATTTGGTTCATTTGTGATTTTTCCTATTACTATAAACAATGCTTTAATGCATGCATTATTTCTCATATGTACTAGTATGTCTACAGGGTAAATTATTTGATTGGAATTGCTATTTGATAGCATTAAATACATGTGATTTTTATTAGATATTGCCAAACTGTCATCCTATAGAGTTTGTACTAGTACCCTCTCACCTGCTGTATATGACAATGCCTCTTTCCCCACATCCTTGCCATTAAAGTTGTCCTAAAACTTTTTGGTATTTTCCAATGTAATAGATTAAGAATGGGATCTAAGTGTGGTTTTTAATGTGGATTTCTTTTTTTATGAATGCATCTCTTTTATTATGAATGCACATTTCTGACCCTGTTTCTATGGTTATGTCTTTTTCTCTGAACCACTCTGCCTCCTCCTTATAATTTTAAGAATCCTTGGGCTTCCCTGGTGGCACAGTGGTTGAGAGTCCACCTGCCGATGCAGGGAACATGGGTTCGCGCCCCGGTCCGGGAAGGTCCCACATGCCGCGGAGCGGCTAGGCCTGTGAGCCATGGTCGCTGAGCCTGCGCGTCTGGAGCCTGTGCTCCGCAATGGGAGAGGCCACAACAGTGAGAGGCTCGCGTACCGAAAAAAAAAAAAGAATCCTTGTGATGAGCTGGGTTCACCCCAATGCTAAGGTCAGTTGATTAGCAACGTTAATCCCACCTGCATTTGGCACATTTTCTTATGTCTCATCATATTCTTTTGCTCTGTTAATTTTTCTTATTGATGTATAGGAGTTCTTTGTATATGAGTAAAATCAGCTCTTTGAGATATAAACTACAGATGGTTCCTGGCCCTCCCCACAGTTTGACATTTGGATTTAACATTGCTTATGATGATACTTGTCTCAAAAAATCTCAAGTTTTATGTAACAAAATTTGTCTGCTTTTCCTTTTCGGTACCATACTTGGGCCTTCCTTGCTCTGAGACTGTAAAAGAATTCTCCTATGATTTCTTCTGCTTTATAATTTTATTTTTTACATTTAAATATTTTAACCACCTGGAATTTTTTTCTGGTGTAAGGTATAACATATGGTCCCAATTTTTTTTCCATATGACCACCCAGTTAATTTACCATTATCTTTTCCACATTGATTTGAAAATCTTATTATTATATAATAATTTCCTCTGTGTATCTGGGTTCATTTCAGTTCTGTCTTTGACCTGTACTGTTATTTATGTACTAGGTCCACACTGTTGAGTACGTTTATGGTTTTTTTTTTTAATTTTAATTTTTAAAGTTTTTTTTGGCCGTGCCACGTGGCATGTGGGATCTTAGTTCCTTGACCAGGGATCAAACCCATGCCCCTGCAGTGGAAGCTCAGAGACCTAACCACTGGACCACCAGGAAATTACCTATTTTTATTTTTAATTTAATTTTTATCTTATACTGGTGTATAGTTGATTTACAATGTTGTGTTAGTTTCAGGGGTACAGCTAAATGATTCAGTTATACATACACATATATCCATTCTTTTTCAGATTCTTTTTTCATATAGATTATTACTGAATATTGAGTAGAGTTCCCTGTGCTATACAAGAGGTCCTTGTTGATTATCTATTTTATATATAGTAGTGTGTGTATGTGTGTGTGTATGTCAATCCCAAACTCCTAATTTATCCCTCCCCACCACCTTTCCCCTTTGGTAACCATAAGTTTGTTTTAGAAGTCTCTGAAGTCTGTGTCTGTTTTGTAAATAAGTTCATTTGTATCATTTTTTTCAGATTCCACATATAAGTGATGTCATATGATATTTGTCTTTCTCTGTCTAACTTACTTAGTATGATCATCTCTAGGTCCATCCATGTTGCTGCAAATGGCATTATTTCATTCTTTTTTATGGCTGAGTAGTATTCCACTGTATATATGTACAACATCTTCTTTATCCATTCATGTGTCGATGGACACTTAGGTTGCTTCCATGTCTTGGCTATTGTAAATAGTGCTGCAGTGAACATTGGGGTGCATGTATCTTTTTGAATTATGGTTTTCTCCAGATATATGCCCAGAATTGGGATTGTGGGATCATATGGTAATTCTATTTTTAGTTTTTTAAGGAACCTCCGTACTGTTCTTCATAGTGGCTGTACCAATTTACATTCCCACCAACAGTGTATGAGGGTTCCCTTTTCTCCACACTCTCTCCAGCATTTATTGTTTGCAGACTTTCTGTTGATGGCCATTCTGACGGGCGTGAGGTGATACCTCATTGTAGTTTTGATTTGCATTCCTCTAGTAATTAGTGATGTTGAGCATCATTTCACATGCTTTTTAGCCATCTGTATGTCTTCTTTGGAGAAATGTCTATTTAGCTCTCCTGCCCATTTTTGATTATGTTTTTTTGATATAGAGCTGCATGAGTTGTTTTTATATTTTGGAGATTAATCCCTTCTCAGTTGTACCGTTTGCAAATATTTTCTCCCATTCTGTGGGTTGTCTTTTCATTTTGTTTATGGCTTCCTTTGCTGTGCAGAAGCTTTTAAGTTTAAGTAGGTCTCATTATTTTTGTTTTTATTTTCATTACTAGGTTTATGTTTAAATATCTGATAGGGATGGTTCCGCCTCATTATTTTCCTGGTTACTCTTATTTGTTTGTTTTTCCATATAAACTTAGAATCAACTGGTCCATTAAAAAATCTTATTGCTATTTAAATGAAATCACATTAAATTTATGCACTAACATAGGAAGAACTGATAATATATTTATGTTATAGAGACTTTCTATCCAAGAATATGGTAGGCATTTCCATTTGCCGAAGTCTTTTCTGTCCCTAAGCAGTGATTTAAAGTTTTCTTTATACATATCTTATAATTTTCCCCTTAAGTTTATTCTTAGGGATTTTTAAATTATTGCTATGAGAAACAGGATCTTTTCTTCCATTTTTTTCTTCTAATTATTGGTGGTTTGTATATGTGAAGGCTATTGATTTCTGTATGTTAATATTGTAGCCAGCTACCTTACTTAATTCTTTTTTTCCAGTTTTATTGAGATACAGTAGATGTAGAACACTGTATAGTTTAAGATGTACAACATAATGTTTTTCCTTTTTTTTTTTGCGGTACGCGGGCCTCTCACTGTTGTGGCCTCTCCCGTTGTGGAGCACAGGCTCCGGATGCACAGCCCCAGCGGCCATGGCTCATGGGCCCAGCCGCTCCGTGGCATGTGGGATTCTCCTGGACCGGGGCACAAACCCACGTCCCCTGCATCGGCAGGTGGACTCTCAACCACTGCGCCACCAGGGAAGCCCCCAGCATAATGTTTTGATATGTATATATTGTGAAATGATCACCACAGTAAGTTTAGTTAACATCTGTCACCTCACATAGTTACTGAAAGGTTTTGCACCTAATTTCCAATGTGTGTGTGTGTGTGTGTGTGTGTGTTGGGGGGGGTGTTTCCACACCACCAGCAAGCAAGCAGTTCTCTGACACCAGCTGGATATCCTACAGTTTAACACAGTTCTGACACTATCTACCTGGAGATAGAACCAGATTCCACAGGTTAAGGGCTCCGTCCCACAAGGCCACCCTCCACTTCAGATGCCAGTCACAAGGCCAGGTTGTTACCCGTGCTTCTGATCGACCAGCTACAGATAGGAGGTTCCCACAACCCCCTCCTTGGGTTCAATTAGTTTGCTAGAGCAGCTCACAGAAACTCAGGAAACCTGTTTACTCACTAGATTACTGACTTATTACAAAGGGTGTTAAAGGACACGAATCAACAGCCAGATGAAGAGATACATAGAGCGAAGTCCTGAACAAAAGAGGTTCTGTCTTGGTGGAGTTTGGTGCTGGCATGGTGGCACATGGAAGCAGTGTGGTTCCCCAAACTGGAAGCTCTTCAAACCCCCTCCTTTTGGGTTTTTCTGGAGGCCTTATTACATAGGCATGATTGGTAAAATCACTGGTCATTGGTGGTTGATTCAACCTTCAGCCCCTCTCCTATCTCTGGAAATCAGGGGGTGAGACCGAAAGTTCCATCTGTCTGTTTAAAGTTGGGTTTCCCAGGCCACCAGTCCCATCCTTAAGTGCTTTGCAAAAGTCACCTCATTAACATAAACACCATTGTGGTGGAAAGGGGATTGTTATGAATAACATGACACCCATTTCACCTTTGTGGCTGGCTCTGAAGTGATTTTAGGAACTGAGGAAAAGAGACTAAATATTATAATAAAAGATGCCCCCATTGCTCTAATCTCAGGAAATTTTAACGGTTTTAGGAGCTGTGAGCCAAAAACCAAGGGCAAAGACCAAACGTATATGAGAAATATACTTTGGTCATTTGAATGACCAAACACATACTTCTTATAATTCACAATATCACAGTTACAATTTTTTTTCCTTGTGATGAGATTTTAAGATATAGTCTCTTGGCAGTTTACAGATATATAATATTGTTAACTTCAGTCACCATGCTATACATTACCTCTGCAGAACTTATTTACCTTATAACTGGAAGTCTGTACCTTTTAACCCCTTTCACCCATTTCCCCTAGCCCCTATTCCTGCCTCTGCCAACCACCAATCTGTTCTCTTTTTCTGCGTTTGGGGTTTTTTTCTTTTAGATTCCACAGATAAGTGAGATCAGATGGCATTTGTATTCCTCTGACTTATTTCACTTAGCATAACGCCCTCAAGTTGCATCCACGTTGTTGCAAATGGCAATATTTATTCATTTTATGGCTGAATAATATTCCATTGTATGTATTTATATATACCATATTTTCTTTATCCATTCATCTGTTGATGGTCAGGTTCTTTCCATGTCTTGGTTGTTATAAATGCTGCAGTGAACATGGGGGTGCAGATATCATTTTGAGATAGTAATTTTTTTTCCTTTGGATAAATACTCAGAAGTGGAATTGCTGGATCATGTGGTAGTTCTATTTTTAATTTTTTGAGGAACCACTGTACTGTTTTCCATAGTGGCTGATAATTTACATTCTTACTAATAGTGTACAAGGGTTGCCTTTTATTTGTATCCTAACCAACACTTGTTATTTCTTGTCTTTTTTGATAGCAGCCATTCTAACAGGTATGAGGTGATATCTCATTATGGTTTTGATTTGCATTTTCAGGGTGATTAGTGGTGTTGAGCACTTTTTCATGTACTTGTTGGCCATTTGTATGTCTTCTTTGGAAAAATGTCTATTAAGTTTCTCTGCTTGTTTTAAAATCAGATTTTTTTTGCTGTTGGGTTATATGTGTTCTTTATATATTTTGGGTATTAACCCCTTATCAGAGATATATAATTTGCAAATATTTTCTCTCATTCAGTAGACTGCATTTTAAAAAATCTTTTCAAAACACTTTAATTGTTCTTCAATAATGTTAATTAATTCAAGGTTATACTTTTTTTTTTCTTTTGTGGAAACATATTCTCTCAGTCAGAGTAGACTGCATTTTCATTTTGTTGATGGTTTCCTTAGCTGTGTAGAAGCTTTTTAGTTTGATGTAGTCCCACTTGTTTATTTTTGCTTTTGTTGCTCTGCTGTTGTATCCAAAAAAATCATTGCCAAGACCAATGTCAAGGAGCTTACCCTAGAGTTTTATGGTTTCAGGTCTGACATTCAAGTCTCTAATCCATTTTGAGTTGACTTTTGTGTATGGTGTAAGATAGGGGTCCATTTTCATTGTTTTGCACATGGGTGTCCAGTTTTCCCAGCACCATTTATTGAAGAGACTATCCTTTCTCCATTGTATATTCTTGTCTCCTTTGTTGAAAATTAATTGCCCATATATGTGTGGGTTTATTTCTGGACTCTCTGTTCCTTTGATCTATGTGTTATTTTTATGCCAATACCATTGATCACTATAGCTTTGTAATATAGTTTCAAGTCAGGAAGTGAGAAGCTTTGGGCTTTGTCCTCTTTTCTCAAGATTTCTTGGCTATGTGGGAGTCTTTTGTAGTTCCACACAAATTTTAGAATTGTTTTTTCTATTTATGTGGAAAAAAAACATTGGAATTTTGTTAGAGATTGCATTGAATATGTAGATTGCTTTGGGTAATATGGACATTTTAACAAATTCTTCCAATCCATGAGTTCAGAATATCTTTCCATTCATTTGTGTCTTCCTCAATTTCTTTCAGCAATGACTTAGTTTTTCAGTGTACAGATTTTTCATCTCCTTGGTGAAATTTATTTTTAAGTATTCTTTTTGATGCAATTGTAAATAGAACTGTTTTCTTAATTCTTCTTTCTGATAGTTTGTTATTATTTGTGTAGGAATGCAACTGTATATTGATTTTTGTATCCTGAAACATGTGATCTGTTCTGGAGATTGTTTCATGTGTGCTTGAGAAGAATGTATATTCTGCTGCTTTTGGTTGCAATGTTTTGTAAGTGTGTGTTAAATCCATCTGGTCAAATGTGTGCAGTTTAAGTCTAATGCTTCCTTATTGATTACTGCTATTAAGTTGTATGACTGGACCCCTATCTTACACCATACACAAAAGTCAACTCAAAATGGATTAGATACTTGAACGTCAGACCTGAAACCATAAAACTCTAGGGTAAGCTCCTTGACATTGGTCTTGGCGATGATTTTTTTGGATACAACACCAGAGCAACAAGCAACGAAAGCAAAAATAAACAAGTGGGGCTACATCAAACTAAAAAGCTTCTACACAGCTAAGGAAATCATCAACAAAATGAAAATGCAGTCTACTGAATGGGAGAAAATATTTGAAAATTATATATCTGTTAAGGGGTTAATATCCAAAATATATAAAGAACTCATACAACTCAATCTGCCTGGGTGATCTATCTATTTTTGGAAGTGGGGTATTGAAGTCCCCTTCTATTATGCATAACTGTCTATTTCTTCCCTTAGGTCTGTTAATGTTGCTTTATAAATTTAGGTGCTCCTATGTTGGGTGCATAAATATTTACAAATTTTATATCCTCTTGTTGGATTGACCCCTTTATCATTACAGAATTACCTTTTCTGTCTCTTATTACAGTCTTTTTCTTAAAGTCTATTTTGTCTGATATATGTATAATATCCTCAGCTTTCTTTTGATTTCCATTTGCATGGAATATTCTTTTCCATCCCTTCACTTTCAGTCTGTGTGTCCTTAAAGCTGAGGTGAATCTCTGGTTGGTGGCTTGTAGTTGGAGCTTGGGCTTTTTAAAAATGTTTTTAATCCGTTAGCCACTATATCTTTTGATTGGAGAATTTAGTTCATTTACATTTAAAGTAATTATTGGTAGGAATTGGCTTACTATTGCCATTTTGTTAATGGTTTTCTGGTTTGTAATTTCTTTGTTCCTTTCTTCTTTGTCCCTTCCTTTGTGATTTGATGGTTTTCTGTAGTGGTATGCTTAGATTCCTTTCTTTTTCTCTTTTGTGTAACTATTATAGGTTCTTGCTTTCTGGTTATTATGAGGCTTATATAAAATGTCTTATTTATGACAATCTATTTTAAGCTGATAACAACTTAAGTTCAAATGCATACTAAAGCTCTATATTTTTACTCTTGCCCCCAGCCTCATGTTTTATGTTTTTGACATCACAGTTTACATCTTTATACTTTGGGTATCCTTTAACAAATTATTGAAGTTATAGTTATTTTTACTACTTTTGTCTTTTAACCTTCATACTAGATTTAAAAGTGATTTGCTCACCACCATTACAACATTACATTATTCTGAATTTATATTTTTACCTTTACCAGTGAGATTATATACCTTTATATGTTTTCCTGTTACTAATTAGTATCCTTCGTTTCAGCCTGAAGAAGTCCCTTTAACATTTCTTGTAAGTCTGGTCTAGTGGTGATGAATTCCTTCAGCTTTTGCTTTTCTAGAAAACTCAATTTCGCCTTCAATTCTGAAGGACAGATTTGCTGGGTAGAGTATTCTTGGTTCACAGTTTTTTCTTTCAGAACTTTGAGTATATTGCCACTCCCTCCTGGCCTATAAAGTTTCTGCTGAAGAAATCTACTGATAATCTTATTAGAATTCCCTTGTCCATAATTGTTTTTCTCTTGCTACTTTTTTTTTTGAACATCTTTATTGGAGTATAATTGCTTTACAGTTGTGTGTTAGTTTCTGCTTTATAACAAAGTGGATCAGTTATACATATACATATGTTCCCATATCTCTTCCCTCTTGCGTCTCCCTCCCTCCCACCCTCCCTATCCCACCCCTCTAGGTGGTCACAAAGCACTGAGCTGACCTCCCTGTGCTATGCGGCTGCTTCCCACTAGCTATCTATTTTACGTTTGGTAGTGTATATATGTCTGGATTCATCTTATTTAAAACTCTCCAGGTTTCCTGAATCTGGATGTCTGTTTCTTTCTCCATGTTGTGCATGTTTTGAGCCATTATTTCTCTGAATAAGCTTTCTGCCCCCTTTTCTCTCTCTTCTCCTTCTGGAAACCCTATAATGCAAATACTGGTCCATTTGATGGTGTCCCATAAGTCTCTTAAGCAATTTATACTCTTTTTCATTCTTTTTTCTGTTTGCTCCTCTGATTAAATAGATTTCATTGCCCTCTCTTCAAGTTTGCTGACCCTTTCTTTTACTTGATCTACTCTGATGTGGAACCCCTCTATTGTTGAACTTTTCAGTTCAATCATTATATTCTTTAGCTCTGTGATCTCTGTTTGGTACTTTCGTATTTTCTATCTCTTTTTTGAAATTCTTACTTTGTTCATTCATTGTTCTCCTGACCTTGGTGAGTATCTTTATGACCATTATTTTGAACTCTTTATCAGATAAATCACTTACCTCCATTTCATTAAGGTTTTTTCCTGACATTTTATTTTGCTTTTTGTTTGGTACATACGCCTCTGTTTCTTTATTTTCCTTGACTCTCTGTATTGGTTTCTGTGCTTTCGATCAGGCAGCCACCTTTCCCAGTCTTGATGGAGCGGTCTTGTGGAGAAAATGAAACTTATCATTTAGACTGGCCCTAGCTCTTTGTTGTTTCTCAAATCTTTGTGTTTGTCCAAGCCACCCTCTTTGTTCTTAATGACGCCCAGTAGTTGAGTGTGTGCCAAGACCTGTCAGTGTCCCAGAGGGGAGGATTTCAGTAAGCATCTTGATGCAGGCTCATTGCATACTGTACCCCCAAGCAGCAACGTTTAAAGTATGCAGGTGAACGTCTCTCAGGGAAAGAGTGAGGCTGGGCATTTCTCTCTGCTGTGTCCTGAGAGGGATACCTGGTTAAGAAGTGTTTCTTTGTTTTGCTACAGTTCTGTGGAACCTGGAGCTCGAGCCCCTCTGGCCACCAGACCAAGGTTATAAAGATTTGTGTCCTTGGGGCAGCCTCTCCAAAAGCCAGGGCCCCAGACATGTGCACAGGTCCTTTCAAGGAGACACCAATGACCTGGAGCAGGGCAGAGGGAGAGTGTGAAGGTGGCACCTCCTGGCTTCCCTGGTCTGCAGGGAGAACTGCAGTCTATTCCTAGATGTGTGCTGAATTAGAAGCCTGACCTTCAGGTAGCAGCTTTTAAAGTATGCAGATAGGCCTCTTTCAGGGACAGATTTAAAGATGGGCGTGTGTGTCTACTGCCTCTGGACTGATCCCTGGGGGCACAGCCATTGCGAATCCTCAGGAACCTTTTAAGAACTGCGTCTCTGTTTGCGTCATCTCGTGGTTGTCATGGATGCGTTCGTCAGTGGCTTTCAGAGTGAGATGTTTGGGGGCCTGTCGCTCAGGTGGAAGTTGGGGCACTAGATGTTGGGTTCAGACTCCTCAGGGAGAATCTGGGGTTATGAATTTCCTCCCAGTTATATGTTTCTCTGCCAGGGTAGGGTTTATGGTGAGAGTGTGTCTCAGCTTTTCCTACTCTTTTTGATGTGGGTTTTTCCTCCGTTGCCCAGTGTGTAGGAGTCACTCAGCTAGTTTCTGGATTTCTTTCAGAGAGAATTGTTCAGTGTGTAGCTATAGATTTGGTGTGTCTGTCAGAGGAGGTGAGTTCAGGAGCTTCCTGTGTTGCCACGTTGGACCAGAACCCTTGAATTCTTTTTTGTTTGTTTATAATAGTTTCGGTTCTCTTAGTTTTTTCATGTGAACAATCTTATACTCTGCAAATAAGTATAATTTTGTCTTTCCCATTCCAATTTTTATACATCCAGTTTTTTTTCCTACTGGTTGATTGCATTGGCTAGTACCCCAGAACAAGGTAAAATAAATAATTGAGGTGATAGTGGATGACCTTGTCATCTTGTTTCTGACGTTCATGGGAATGCTTCTAGTATATCTTCATTAAGCTGGCTTTTGGGCTGAGAGAGAGAGAGAGTTAAGTATACATCTATTTAATTGATTAAGAGTTTATATCAATAATAAGCATTAAGAAAATACATAGCCACGGGCTTCCCTGGTGGCGCAGTGGTTGAGAGTCCGCCTGCCGATGCAGGGGACGCGGGTTCGTGCCCCGGTCCGGGAAGATCCCACATGCCGCGTAGCGGCTGGGCCCGTGAGCCATGGCTGCTGAGCCTGCGCGTCCGGAGCCTGTGCTCCACAACGGGAGAGGCCACAACAGTGAGAAGTCCGCGTACCACCAAAAAAAAAAAAAAAAAGAAAATACATAGCCTGGCTGTGTATTTGATTGTATAAGCATTTGACTGAGACACCTGGTTTGAAGTGAATCTTTTTTTTAAAATTAATTTATTTAATTTATTTATTTTTGGCTGCGTTGGGTCTTCATTGCTGCGTGCAGGCTTTCTCTAGTTGCCACGAGCGGGCTTCTCACTGCAGTGGCTTCTCTTGTTATGGAGCACAGGCTCTAGGCACGCGGGCTTCAGTAGTTGTGGCTCGCGGGCTCTAGAGCGCAGGCTCAGTAGTTGTGGTGCACGGGCTTAGTTGCTCCGCGGCATGTGGCATCTTCCCAGACCAGGGCTTGAACCCATGTCCCCTGCATTGGCAGGCAGATTCTTAACCACTGTGCCACCAGGGAAGCCCTGAAGTGAATCTTTATTCACCAGTTGTGGCATGCCAAATCTTCCAAGCGTGTAATACTTATGATGCTTGTACTTCATATCTCTAGAGAGCCAAGAGAATCCCTTGAAGTATTAATCACTGTGCCCCGCCTGCATCCCCCATCCAGTTCGTGAGAAGGATGTACATTGTTCAGGTAGAAGGATTATTATCATTGGAGAGCAAAGGGGGGAAGAAGTGGCTGAAAAATGATGTGCTAGTTTCCTATTGCTGCTGTCACAAATTTAGTGGCTTGAAACAATGCAAATTTATTATAGTTCTGTGATTCAGAAGTCTGAAATTACAGGCTAAAATTAAGATGTTGGCAGAGCTGCGTTCCTTTCTGAAGGCTGTAGGGGAGAATCTGTTTTCTTGCCTTTCCAGCTTCTAGATACGGTCCTTATCTTTTTTTTTTTTTTTTTTTTTTTGCGCTACGTGGGCCTCTCACTGTTGTGGCCTCTCCCGTTGTGGAGCACAGGCTCTGGACGCACAGGCTCAGCGGCCATGGCTCACAGGCCCAGCCGCTCCGCCACATGTGGGATCCTCCCGAACCGGGGCACAAACCCACATCCCTTGCATCGGCAGGTGGACTCTCAACCACTGCGCCACCAGGGAAGCCCCTTATCTGTTTACTTATGGCCAATTCTTCCATCTTCAAAGACAGCAACATAGTGTATCTCTGATGCTGCTTTTGTTGTCACATCTCTTTCTCTTCTGCCTTCTTCTTCCACTTGTAAGGACTTTTGTGATAATATTGGGCTCACCCCAGTATTAAGGTCAGTTGATTTGCAACCTTAACTCCTCCTGCAACTCCTCCTTAGTTCCCCCATGCATGTAACCTAATGTATTCAGAGTCCAGCAATGAGGACATCTTTGGGAGCCATTTTTCTGCCTACCACAGAGGCATAGATTTGAGGATCTGTGGGGTCTGAGTGGAAGGGAGCAAACCTATGGAACAGGAGAGGAGGAGAGGAGGAGAGGAAGTGGCCAGCATCGGGGGAGGGGGTGTGACCCAGCCCTGGTGCACTGTGGACACCAGGAAGCCATGTGGGCAGGCAAGCCAATGCCTATAGACCTTCCACTGAATTTTTTTTTTTTTTGCGGTACGCGGGCCTCTCACTGTTGCGGCCTCTCCCGTTGCGGAGCACAGGCTCCGGACGCGCAGGCTCAGCGGCCATGGCTCACGGGCCCAGCTGCTCCGCGGCATGTGGGATCTTCCCGGACCGGGGCACGAACCCGTGTCCCCTGCATCGGCAGGTGGACTCTCAACCACTGCGCCACCAGGGAAGCCCTCCACTGACTTTTTAAGAAATTAATAAACTCGGTTTCTTTAGAGCATCTTAGGTTCACAGCAAAATTGAGCAGAAAGTACAGGGAATTTGCATGTGTTCCTATCCCTCTCCACATAGGCTACTGACTTTGAGGGAGCCCTGCATGCCCCTTGTGCTGGGGGAAGAGTCATAATTCTTTCCATCAATGTTTGGGCAGAGGCGGTGGACAGAATGCCTGCTCTGGCCCTGAGATGCGGCTCCTGTGTGGCCACCCCTTTTCTAATGGCCTAGGACACTTGTCAGGGCCCCTAAACAGAAAAATGGATCCTTAATAACCAGGGTGGGTGGAGGCCGTGAGGCTGAAGGAAAAGCCCCCAACATTGGTGCTGGTGAAGGTCATTCCTATGACACTAGTATCAACAGTTAAATTCTTACTTTCCAGTAGTTTGTATAAGATAAAGGCAGAATGCAATAACGTGTCAAATAATTGCACAGTTGCTCATGAGCCGAGGTGGTGTTCCGGCTGAACTGAATGGTTGCGGCTTTGAACTGCTGGTCCAAGCTCCAAGTACGACTCGAAGGCCAAATCAGCTCCGGGAAGGGTTTAGGAGGCCCAGGGTATAGTGTGAGAGTTTAGATCGGATGAAAGTCAAACATTTAGATGTTGAAGGCAGGGTCTTCTTGAGGATCCCAAATGGAAGGCCGAGGAGGCCAGACTCTGCGTGGCGATTTGGCTGTGTGTAGTCAGGCAACGTGAAGGGCCAGCTGGCTTCAGTGAGCCTCCCAAGGCAAGCTGCCTTTGTGGAGTCCTTGAAGATAGAGTGTGCGGCAGTGAAGTGCGATAGAGTTCGGGGCAGGTGCTGTCAGGGCAGCTCCAAGGGATGATGCATAGTCTTGGTTGCACTTGAATTTGATCGTCTTTAATGTCGCTTCAGAGGAATGGACTGCTGGCTGGGGTTAATCTCTTTTTTTGTTACTTGGAGATTTTTATTGTAATTGTTTTTGTGTAAAAGACTGTTTATGGTGATGCTTTGAACCTACACTCCTTTTTTCATCTCTATCTCTGTCACTTCTGGTGACAGTCTGCTTTAAGTGCTTTATTACATATCTTCTAGACTTTCTTCCTTCTCTTTTATTTCAGTCACAGCTTTGGTGGTGGGGGAGGGAGCCCCTGGTCTGTACATGGAAAGGAAGATAATAGACAGTATGTTGCTAAACATGATTATCTTGGATTTTTCAATTTGCCTTTGATCTCCAGGAGTCTGCAAGATGCTAGATGTTTTATTAATTGTTCACTTAAATTTGGGGGTAAATGTAATACCTCATTAAACAGAGAAGCAAAGAAAGCCTTATTATCCTTTCCTTCAGCCTGTCAGAGCACGAAAAAGGAACAAATCATAGCTGCTTAGGTTGGATTTAAGAGTCTTATTTATCAAAATGGCAAAAGACTGTGGCTTCCATAAGGTTCTCAGAGTCCTTGCTGTGTGGGCGTTGGCTTTGTTGCTACGTCTGTCTGTCACTTTCTTGCCTGATGTCTCTGATGGGTAGGTCTGGGTGCGGAGGCCCCATGTAGGATGTACTGCCTGCCTTGATTTAAAAAAAAATCAAATAAAATACTACCAGCTTCTTACATGCGTGATGTGCTTCAGCATTTATAAAGCATCATTATATATAATATCTCAGAGACCCTTCAAGCGGAGGAAACTTCTCGGTGCTCCTGGGGAGTATTCATACACATTCATATATATGTGGGATGTATGCATACATCTCTATAGCATTTGCATGATGATTCATAATTTACAAAACACTCTTACAAATATATCCTCTCAAGGAGAGGAAACTACTTAGTGTCCCTGCTCCTTTGGGTATAAATAAATATTAAATTGGGTTTAATAGCACTGGGATTGCTTCTTCTGTTAAATTAGATCCTTTACTTAAAACTTGGACACGAGCAGACTTGAAGCTTCACTGTGGAGCGCTGATTTGTGCCAGGAAAGATGGTGGGTTTTTTTTGCTCTTACAAGACAACTCATCAGCTCTTTCGATGTTTTTCCTTGATGTGCTGATGATTTCTTGCAGCTGGGAGAATAGAAAGTAAAGCAGTAGCTCTTTAGCAAGCTGTCATTGCTGTGCCTGGATTTCCTGCTCCAATATTCTTCTTCTTTTCCATTTTTAAAGCCACAGGCAAATGACCGTCCATTTCAGATATCAGTGAATGCTCGGTGAGTCAGATGCCTGGTGGAGGAATGTGCCCACCATAGGGTCTCTTACACCTACAGGCACCATTTTTTAAAAAAATTAATTTATTTGGCTGCACTGGGTCTTAGGTGCAGCATGCAGGATCTAGTTCCCTGACTAGGGATTGAACCCGGGCCCCCCTGCATCGGGAGCATGAAGTCTTAACCGCTGGACCACCAGGGAAGTCCCACGGGCACCATTTTTGAATTCAGTTATATTTTGCGAATATCTTTTCCTGGCATTTCTTTTTTATATCACCGTGGTTTGATAGAAATTGAGAGCATCATCGTATGTGGATCTGCTCACATTCCTTGTCCCCCTCTGCTGGTTATTGCGGGTGCCGACCCTGCACCAGACTGTTTTTTTTCTTTTTCCTTCCTGACACCTGCTCTACGTTCAGAGGCCAATTCAATCTGTATGCCATTGAATCTATGATAATATTTATTCAATGAAATGAGAATTATTTCAAATATGTACCTCTCAGAGTCTTATATCACCTGTTCTACTCCTAAAATAATTGACTAATTTTAAGGAAATCTGATGCCCAATCCCAAACACCTTAAATTATACCGTGGATACTTTTGAAACCAAATGCCTTCTGATAGCCATTTTCCCTTCCTCCTTTTAGTAATGGAGCTCTGTGAGTTTTAGCCAGGCACATGGCCTCCAGCTCTAAACTACAGTTCCCAGCCCCCTTTGCAGCTGTGTATGGCCATGTGACTGAATTTGGGCCAATAGGATGTGAGTGGGAGTGACGTGTGCAACTTCTGGGTTTCTACTAAATGATGTTTGCTCTGGCTTCTCCCTTTTCTCTTCCCACCAACTGGGAAAAGTCAAAGAATGGAGCAACCTTGCAAACCACATGCTGTGGGCTACGGAGTTGCCCCATGTCCCCTCTTCACTTCCCCCAGACCACTCACTTGTGGACTGCAGTGTTTGGCAGAGTAGCTTGCTCTGTTGTTTAACTAATAAAAATGTTAAAATTGAGCACTCATGTTAGAGAATACAAGAAATTTCAGTGAAAGCTCTGTATGTGAAGGTAGGCGTTATCATGACTAGTGATTGTAACTGGTCCCCTGCCTTCATTCTCTCCTCCAATTCTCCAAATGGCTCTCAAAGACAGGCCACTCTGCCGCTAAAAATCTTAAAATCTTCTGCTGGCTCCCAAGGTACCTAAAATCCCAAGCCCTTAGCATAAAGTAGAGACAATATCAGAATTTGTTTGGGCTGAAAACAATAGAATTCCTGACTAAAAATAACATAAACATCAAGGCTTTGGTCTTTTCTTATAATGGGGAATCTGGAGGAAGGTGTTTCCAGCATTGGTTTAGAAGGTGAATAATGTCAGGTCTCTGCTTGCCTTTGCTTCAGTTCTCTTGACTTTCCCTCATAGTTATATGATGGCTGCAGTGGCTCCAGGCTTCACATCCTCTTACCCATCCAAAGCAGGAAGGGAAATGGCACTCTTTTTATCAGGGAGAAAAATCTTTTCCAGAACCCCGTGGCAAACTTCCCTCATTTCTCTTTGGCCAGACTTAGTCATATGCCTATGCCTTAGCTGCAAGTTGGCTGGGAAAGTGAGAGTCTATTGTGGAAGGGAAACTCTACTTATGATACACAGGGGAGCAGACATGGCTGTAAGGCAGGCAGTTGAGCATGTGCTCCATGAGCCTCACGTACTTCCCTGAAGCAAAAAATATGACTGTAAGTTGAAATATACAAAATTTATCTCCTGTGACCATAGGCCCATTACAAACATTTCTTTTGAATTGTTATTGTTATGATTTATTGGTTAGAACACAACTGACCAAAACAACATACAGTACACAGTTTGGTAAATAATGAAATAAATCAGATTTTACTGAAAATATATTTCTTAATGTTATTAAAACATGTTGCGGAAGAATATTATTGCTAAATGGGGTAGGGTTTAGCTTCAGCTGCATTCTCATTTTCATGTGTGTGGGTTGAGGTGTTTGGTAATCTCGCTCACAAAAATAAGTTGACGGAAACAGAAGGCATTTTATAACTGCAAGATTGATCGGTTCTTTTGGACTCCCTCTGAGTTATATGCTGAAAGGCACATGGTGATCTATAATAAAAATTAAATATAAGGTTTGGGGTGAGTGAGAGGCATTGGTTTCTCTTGTAAAGGAGGAGAAGGAGGCATGGGAAAGGGGACCCTCATAAAAGCTCCGCCAAAGGGCGTGTTCAGCAGATCAGCTGTAGGAGAGGAAAGCTGAGCGCTAACAATTGATTCCCTCGAAACCATCCAGGCACAGTGTTCCTCTTGGAGAGGCTTCGGAGACCCCCAGTGATACATGTACCCCAGTTTAAAGACCACTGGTTGTGAGGATCAAATGAGATAATGTACACGAAAGCCTTTGGTGTGCTGTAAAGAACGTTCCAAGGGACATTAATAATAATTGCATGCTTTGTTTTTCCCAAATTCTGGTGACAGCCCATGAGGGCTCTAAGGACTTCATGTTCCAAGTCCTGAAAGCGGCCCACTAACAGACAAGGCAGCTCCCCCTGGACTTGCTGCGAATATCCATCCTCCCAATATAAAAGAAGGTTGACGGGAGAGAGTGAGAGGTGACCTCTTCTGGGGAGTGTTGAGCCAGGCTGGAGAAGGAGCGGGTCGTTGGGGCAGGTGCATGGGAAAGGGTGTCCTCCTGTATCCTGGCTGGATGTCTGCTCTTCCACAGTGTTTGCTGATCAGGTCTGGTCTGTGTGAACAGAGGGAGGAGCCCTGGAGGGAGCCCCTGTTACTCCCTTGAGGTCCCCATTTTAGAACACATAGAAGGCGTAATCTGCCCAGGTGCTTGGGTCCAGGAGGCCAGACAGCACTGGAGTCTGCAGGCTTGCCAGGCTGCAGAGTGGGCCAAAGGGACATGCCTGATGGTATGAAGTCACCAGTTAGGGGCAGCCAGGCCACAGGGTCACTGTGAGTGGTTGAGGGAGGTGCCTAGGGATGTGTTTGTTCTCTGCCAGCAGGGCTTGGGGACCACAAGTTAGATTGGTGATAATGACCAATAAAAGGGGGGTAGTGCCCTCAGTGCTGCTACCGGTTTGAAAGGTCCTTTGTCTTTCCTACCTTTCTCCCTGCTCTGATACTGATCTCTGGCGGCCTCGGCCTGCAGTGGCTTGAAGCAGGATTTCGGTTCCCCGGGCAGAGATTGAAGTCAGGTAGCAGCAATGAGAGCATTGAATCCTAGCCACTAGACCACCAGGAGCCAGTGGCCAGTGACAAGGCCCTGGCCCATCAACTTTGTAGAAATAAATTTCCACAAAGAGACGGAAATTAGTGAAACAAGTAAAGTGTTTACTAGGAGGAGAAAGAGTAGGTGTGAATAGGCGCACACGCGCGAGCGCAGAGAGACAGTCTCGCTCTCGTGGTGGTTTGAATCACTTATATGGGGCATTTCTTCTGCGTTTCCTTTGCCCAATCATCTTGCTTTGCCTGGCTCTGAGTCCGTATTTGGCTATCTCCGGGTCCTCCCATGTGTGTGCGTGCATCTCTTAGCCAAGATGGATTTCAGCGAAGCGGCCTATGGGTAGGTTGGCATCACTCCTCTTTTGACCTCCCAGGAGCCTCTCTGCGTATGTGTAGTCAGGAAGGTCCCCTCGAGAGTGAGAGATGTATGGTCTCTGTCTCTTTTCTGGGCAGGGCTCAGCTTCTCTGGCTCCCGCTATTTTGGAGTATCTGTCCACAGGGGACAAAGTCCAGCTGCTCAGCCTGGAGCCTATCTATCTCCTGCCTCAAGACCAGAAGAGCAGGCCCAGGAAAAGGAGATGGACAAGTGGGCCAGGCTCATCCCTCTGTCCACGCAGTGCTGCACGGGGGCCATCAGCTTGTGACAGCGCCACGTTCACTGACGCCACCTTGGCAACTTGAAATCCACCTGGTGGGACTATTTACAGCACAAGAGTCAGCAGAAGCTACAAATCCATGCTTCCCCTCCCTTCCAAGTTGAGAAGGGCGTTAGGGTGTCTCATCTCTCCCAGCACACCACTGAGTCCTAGTCACTGCAGCCAGGAGCTGAGCGTGGGGTGCTGGGGAAGGACCTGAGTCAAATATGGGACTGAGATTTACAAATGGACAAGGCTAAGGCTTGGGGAACCGAGATGAGACTATGTTAATAATTCAGTGATTGAAAAGGTGGTAAATGGGATTAAAATGTCCTTTAAAGGAGCCTAGTACCCAGCAGAAGAGTAGAGTCTGGCAAAGCGTAATGGTGTATTAGAAAAATAATCTGGCTCACGTCTATATTTTATTTATTTATTTATTATTAGTTTTTATAACCAATATGCTTTAATGTAAGTTTAGGTCATTCATTTTACAAACACTCATGGAATGCCTACTGTGCTTAAATCATTGTGCTGGATCTTCCCAAAGACACGGTTTATATGAACACAATTCCTAACGACTTCTTCCTAATGCTTGCTTCGGGGGCTGCATCTGGGGCTGAATGGAAGCACATAGACATAGGGCTGCGGTATGGCCACAGCCGTACCGCAGAGGTGAACACAGCAGTCACTATCTTGATAAGGTGTGTAGATTAGTAATCACCATTCTGTTACTTTGTAAAGTTCAGTTCCTTCCCCTGGAGGGGTGCACCAGTCCTGGAAATACTGCAATACCAGGTCGATGCGTGGAGTGGACGAAGCAAGCTCTCACTCCCAACTCCTTGCTCCAAAAATCCGTTTAATACGTTGTTCTCGGGTAGAGAACATATCAGATTTTAAACTGATAAGAACAGATACTACACTTGATCTTAGCCAAAAGGCCGAGAAGCGATACGTCTATATTTTATAATGGGACTTCCCCGATCAAATTACCCACCTCCACACAATAAAGATATTGAAAAGGGCCCATTTTAATTCAGAGTTGCTGAACACGATAAAGGGTTGGGGTTTTAGAGAATCGTTCCCTGACATGAGCCAGCTGGCCTCAGGCCTTTTCCTTCCCTTGGATTTTGCCACTGTGGCCTCTGGACCACAGAGCAGCGCTGATGGGGTCGGAGACCTTGTCTTGCCTCCAGCCGGGGGTGGACTTCTGCCTTGGCCGGGCTGTTTCTGGCTCCAGAAGCAGATTCTGCAGAAGTGTCAGGATCACCCTCCCTCCAGTACTTAGGCCTTTTCTAAGGAAGAGCAGCTGTGCAGAGAATTCATTCTTCTGCAGAACAGAATCCTTTAATGAGACAAATTGTTTTTATAATAGGACTTTCACAGGGAAAGAAAAAAATCCTGTCGCATAAAAGCAAATGGATTCTCTCCTCAGAACCACATCCTCTGCCCAGCAGGTACTGAATTGCAGATGGTGTTTTCACGCTCCCAACTGGGTATTTAATGAAGAAGGAAGAGGGTCCCACTCCCCTCTCCTCTCCCCACCTCCAACACTGGCGATGCACTTCTCTGTTCATTGAGGTTCACTCTGAGGGGGAAAAGCCTATTTTAAACAAAGGCAAGAGATGCGAGATTTAGATGGAATTTAAATCAAGAAAAAAAAAAGAAGCTGCACAGTTGTTTTCAGGATGACAGTATTTTATGAACCAAGTCTGTCGTCCGTAAGCTTCCCATTCCAAGTGATTTCAGGAACACGAAGGCTTCTGTGCCAGTCAGGACTGTGTTGGGCTGAACAGTAGTTTAACAAAAATAGGATCCGTTTGTCCTCATGTAACAGAAGAGTTGTGTGGGTTATTCAGGGCTGGTGTAGCTACTTAACGAAGCTACTGTGCACCCAGGTCCCCCCTAGCTTCCGGCTCCTTCCTTATCCTGGAACACCTCTGCTCGGATTGGCAGGATGGCTGCCCTTCCTTCCATCATTGCCCCTGAGTTGCAGGCAGGAAGAAGGGCACTAGGCAAAGTGCAGATGTGATGGGCCACAATCTAGGCTTCGCGATCCTTGCTTTTTACCCAAAAGACCTGAAAACTTTTGTCCACACAAAAACCTGCACAGAGAGTTTTATGGCAGCTTTGTTCGTAATGGCCAGTCGGAAGCAACCAAGATGTCCTTCCGTAAGTGAATGGATAAACTGTGGTACATCCAGTTAATGGAATATTATTCAGCTCTAAAAAGAAAAGAACTATCAAGCCGTGAAAAGACGTGGAGGAACCTTACATGCATATGACTAAGTGAAAGAAGCCAATCTGAAAAGGCTACCTACTGTATGATTCCAACTCTGTGAGGTTCTGGAAAAGACAAAACTATGAAGACGGTAAAAAGGTCAGTGATTGCCAGGGGATAGAGGGAAAGGAGGGATGAACAGGCAGAGCACAGAGGATTTTTAGGGAAGTGAAACTACTCTGTATGATACTATAATGGTAGATACATCTCATTATATATTTGTCAAAATCCATAGAATGTATAACACCAAGAATGAATTCTAATGTAAACTATAGACTTTGGGTGATAACGATGTGTCAGTGTATGTTCCTCAAGTGTAGCAAACGTACCCCTCTAGGGCAGGGGTGTTAATAGTAGGGAAGGTGTTCATGTGTGAGAGGGTGGGGAGCTTATGGGAACTCTGTTGCTTTCTGTTCAACTTTGCTGTGAACCTAGAATTTCTCTCTCCAAAAAAATCTGTTAAAATAAAAAAGTGATGGGCCAGTTGAGTCTGTCCTTTTTCATCAACAAAATAATAGCTTCCCTAGAAATCCCACGTGAGTAGACTTCTGCTTATACCTCACTGGCCAAAAATGGGTCACACGACTACCCCAGGCTGCAAGGGAGTGACTATTTTATTTTTTATTTACTTTTTGGAGGTACTTTCCCCCCCAGTTTTATTGAGATATAATTGATATACAGCTCTCTATAAGTTTAAGGTGTACAGCGTAATGGCTTGACATACAATATATTGTGAAATGATTACCATGATAGCTTTAGTTACCATCCATCTCTCATTCAGGTACAAAAAATAATCAGTTTTCTTCCCCTTGTGATAAGAACTCTCAGGATTTACTCTTGGCAACTTTCAAATATACTATATAGCAGAGTTCACTAGAGTCATCATGTTGTACATTACGTTCCCAGCACTGATTCATCTCATAGCTGGAAGTTTGTACCTTTGGATCACCTTCATCCAGTTCCCCCATCCTTCGCTTCCCACTCTGGTAACCACAAATCTGATCTCTATTTTTGTGAGGTAAAAAAATTTTTTTGTTTGTTTTTTAGATTTTATGAGTGAAATCATACAGTATTTGTCTTTCTCTATCTGACTTATTTCACGTAGCACAATGCCCTGAATTTCCATTCCCGTTGTTGCAAATGCTGGATAGTATTCTGTTATACACACCACGTCTTCTCTATCCACTCCTCTGTCTATGGACACTTAGGTTATTTCCATGTCTTGGCTATTGTAAATAATGCTACCATGAAAATGGGGGTGCAGGTATCTCTGTGACATAGTGATTTCATTTCCTTTGCATATATGCCTGGAGGTAGAGTTGCTGGATCATATCGTAGTTCTAATTTTTTAAGGAATCTCCACGCTGCTTTCCATAGTGGCTGTACCGATTTACAGTCCTACAGGCAGTGCACTAGAGTTCCCTCTTCTCTATATCCTCACCAGCATTTGTTGTCTCTTGTCTTCTTGCTAATAGCCATTCTAACAGTCGTGCTGTAATATCTCCTTGTTTTGATTTGTGTCTCCATAATGATTAGTGATGTTGAGCACCTTTTCATGTACCTGTTGGCCATTTGTATATCCTCTTTGAAAAAGTGTCAGGTTCTTTGGCCATTTTTAATTGAATTATTTGTTGAGCTGTATGAGTTCTTTATGTATTTTGGGTATTAAGCCCTTATCAGATATATGATTTGCAAATATTTTCTCCAATTCTGTAGGTTGTCACTGGACATTGGCTCTGTCACTGGCTCTAATTAGGCTAATGCTACAGTGACCCTGAAGACACTAATTTGATGGGACAGGGGTGGAAGAATTAAAAAAAAATTAGTATCAGGCATGATTTTCGCAAGACTTTTTGCAAAGGTATCACTTTTTTCCATGTAATGTAAAAACGGGCTCTGCTTAATTCATCTCTCTTCATTCTTTCATCATACGTTTTTCCTTATGTTTAAATCTTTCATCCTGGCCTCCCACTCCATTTGGTCTAAATATCCTCTTTGGTTATTTCTGGTTCAGCTGTTTAGAACATGCTGATTTACGGGGCTCTGCTGGAGATCTGTGGTGGGGGAGTGAGCTGCCCGGAGCCGTGGAAGACATTTGCAATTCAGCAGAATGGTCTCAACTGCGGTGCTGTCTAGAGGTGATGTGATGCAGGAAGGAATCTCAGACAGTGTAATTAAACGAACAGACAAAAATCCAGACAGGCAGGGTGCCTGCTTTGAAGACCCTATATTTGTTATATAAAAATCAAACACTCACATTCCCAACTTGATTGTACTCAGGTAGGGAAACGCTGCACAAACTCTGACGACTTGAGGGACCTCTGTGACAAGCTTAGACTGTGCCAATGGCCCTCATCCCAGGGTGAAATCCACACGTGGAGCCAGGGGACCCATTTGCCTGCACGCTCCCGGCACCTCATCCTCGTTGCTTCATTTGTTCCGATGACCACTGGGCTCAAATACATCCTCCCAGCCTCTACCCCACTCCCTCCTTCCAGAGGTAACATTATAATTTCACAAAGAGAGAAAATTAATATTAATTTTGTTTTGGAAATTTCATGACATTCTTTGACCTCGTTGAAAATGTCACAGATCTGACTTTTGTCAACTGTCTGATGTTCATACCTTATTATTCCTTTCTGTGCCTGGTTGTCCTTATTTTTGATAAGAATTTTAAAACCACTGTCCTTCATGTGGAAATGAGGAAATGTAAATTTTCCTCTTTTTTTTTTTTTTGTGGTACACGGGCCTCTCACTGTTGCGGCCTCTCCCGTTGCGGAGCACAGGCTCCGGACACGCAGGCTCAGCGGCCATGGCTCACAGGCCCAGCCACTCCGTGGCATGTGGGATCTTCCCGGACCGGGGCATGAACCCGTGTCCCCTGCATCGGCAGGCAGACTCTCTACCACTGCGCCACCAGGGAAGCCTGTAAATTTTCCTCTTAAATCAAAGAGGTGCCAAGTGCTTTAACGGTACTGAAGTCACAGGATTGAGTCAGGGTGTCCCAGGAGCACTGGATACCCACCAAGGCTTCCTTCCCGTCTCTGGGACCACAGCAGCCAGGAGCTCTTAGGGAGCTTTTGATTTCTTCCTTCTTTCTTGCTCCTTTTCTTTTTAAAGATTTTTTTTGATGTGGACCATTTTTTTTTAAAGTTTTTATTGAATTTGTTACAATATTGCTTCTGTGTTTTGTTTTCTTTGGCTGTGCTGGGTCTTCATTGCTGCGGCATGCGGGAGCTACTCTTCATTGCGGTGCACGGGCTCTAGGTGCGCGGGCTTCAGTAGTTGCAGTGCGTGGGCTCAGTAGTTGTGGCGCACGGGCTCTAGGGCACGTGGGCTTCAGTAGTTGTGGCGTGCAGGCTCAGTAGTTGAGGCTTGCAGGCTTTGTTGCTCTGCGGCATGTGGGATCTTCCCGGACCAGCGGTCAAACCCGTGTCCGCTGCATTGGCAGGTGGATTCTTAACCTCCGCGCCACCAGGAAAGTTCTTGCTTCTGTTTTATGTTTTGGTTTCTTTTGGCCGTGAGGCACGTGGGATCTTAGTTCCCCGACCAGGGATCGAACGCGCACCCCCTGCATTGGAAGGCAAAGTCTAACCACTGTACCTCCTTTTCTTACCCTCTAGATATTTTCCTTTCTTCTTTCCTTTTGCTCCAAACATCAAAGTGGTGGGAAGAATTCAGCTCTTGATTGGAGGTAGAGGGAAGGCAGAGGCTCATCCCCTTGCCCAGGTCCCCCTGGTTGCAGAGGGAAGAAGCTGGTCCCCTGTCAAACTACAAGTGCAACAAAGACACTGCAGGTGGGTCTCTGTGGCCCTAGGTGTGCTGACTGATCATAGATGGACTTGCCATTTTGCATATTTGACTTTCATAGAAACAGATCTTTCATATGTTGTATATGGATACTGCTGACCACCTTCCAAAGGCAGTCAGACTATTAACCAGGTGAACTCCTGCTGCCGTATGATCGAAGCAGGACCTTCCCTATTTAAGAGAGACAGTTTTTGCTCTCGTTGGTCTTGATAATGACCATAATTAAGCCATAGCCATAGAATTTTAATAGAATGTGCTTATAACTTCTGAAACTTGAATTTAGTCCCAAACAGCTCTGTGCTACACCTACCAGATTTTGACCATCAGATTCATTACGGTGTGGGTCTGAGAAGAACAGTCTTGTGAATTGTGCTTACAATTACGTATGCAAATAAGTAAATACAATACATTAATATTTTCTTAACAAAGCCATAAATGATAAAATAATAATAAAATACGTTATACTAGATGTTGCTGGTTTAATTATTCCTGTTTTGGGGGAGCTCTTCTTAAGAAATGTTTCTGCTTGGAAGGACGTTCTCACATTTTATTCTTTAAATTTTACTCCTCTTCAAAACCCGGATCATTTGTCATTTGCTTTCACTGGAGTGATTCCTCACTTCTCTACAAGAAAACAGTGCTCATAACACTTGTCACACACCACACTCTTCCTTCTAGATATTTGTGTGTGGTTTTACTTTACCCGTTGTGTTCTAAACTCTTTAGGGGAGAGTTCCTGTTATATACGACTTACATGTTCTGATACAACCTAACAATACTCAATATATGTATTTAAAAGAAAGAACGAATATGTGATGAGTGTCTACTATCTGCTAGTTGTGTGATCATGATCATGTCTTTTTTTAAATTAATTTTTATTGGAGTAGAGTTGATTTACAATGTTGTGTTAGTTTCAGGTGTACAGCAAAGGGAACCAGTTATACATATACATATACATATATCCACTGTCGTTTAGATTCTTTTCCCATATAGGTCATTACAGAGTATTGAGTAGAGTTCCCTGTGCTATACAGTAGGTCCTTATTCGTTATCTGTTTTATATATAGTAGTGTGCATATGTCAATCCTTATCTACCAAGTTATCCCTCCCCCTTCCTTCCCCCTTGGTAACCATAGTTTGTTTTCGACATCGGATTTCTTATCATCTCTTTGTTTCCTCATGTGTATAATGGTGAAAACTAGAACCTCACACATTTAAGATGAAATGAGGTCATGTATATAAAATACTTAGCACAAGGCCTGGCGCACTGAATTCTCATAAATGTCAGCTCTTTATTTTATCATTATTAACATGGAATGTAGTTTTTAGTAGGTACCTTGAAGCAGGGTGGTTTCTTTGCTGACTAAGGGCATCGTGGTAAATGAAGGGTAGGTGGGAGGAACAGTATTTCATAAAAGCAAAGTAACAGCCATAAAGCTCGAGTGGTTCCAACTGGTAAAATGATGCTCAGTCCCATATGCAATAACGGGCAGGTTTCCAGAGGACCTGATGTACTCTCAAGCATGCATTCAGCACATAAAAATACAACTCAACCTCATCATAAATTTGATCTACAGCCAAGAAATTATGTCCATTATCAAGTGAATGCATATTGTGCTGGTCTCCCTCTGATGCAGGTGCTACTTTGGGTAGCCTGCTCTTTTAAAAGGACTCTCCAAGGAAGGTTAAATTCATGCCTTATTTCTCTTTGCATTCATTTTCCTAGAGCTACAGAGACCTCCACCATCGTTCTACCCTAAGGTCAACAGCTGAGGTAGGTTTGGCCAATATCTATTGAAAATGACGTTGAGGCGATTTCTTTTTTTTTTTTTTTTTTTTTTTTTTGCGGTACGCGGGCCTCTCACTGCTGCGGCCTCTCCCGTTGCGGAGCACAGGCTCCAGACGCTCAGGCTCAGCGGCCATGGCTCACGGGCCCAGCCGCTCCGCGGCATGTGGGATCTTCTCGGACCGTGTCCCCTGCATCGGCAGGCAGACTCTCAACCACTGCGCCACCAGGGAAGCCTGAGGCGATTTCTTTTACTAGAGATTTTTTTTCCAAAATGAGAGCTCATTTCAGCATTTATTCCCTTCATGTTCTTCAACTTCTCCAATTTCACCAAAGCGATTCTGTATCCCTTTTCTCTGGCGTCACTCATCTTCCCAGACCTGCAGAAGCATTCACCTCCTCCAGAAAGCTTTTCCTGGTTCCCCAGAAATAGTTCACTGTCTCTCTGCACCCCGCCCCCGCCTCTGGACAACACAGGATGGCTCTTATTTGTATCGTTGCCATGACCGTATTGTAGGGCAAGTGTACATTTAAAGGCTTGTTTCTATTGGTTGACTATGAGCCACTCAAGGTTTGGATCCATTTCTGGTCATTTTTATGTCTTGATATTGTAACAGGAAGGTTTGGGGACAGAGGAATGGGCAGCTATGAGGCCTTCTGTGACCCTGCCTGGGGCACAGTGCCTGTCACACTCAGGTCCAGAGTTCAGCTCCACTGGTCATGATGGCCACCACCATGGACCAGCCCCAAGAAGTCTGGTGGGATCGAAGCATAGTGAGTGAGGCAGTGAAGGGATGGGAGATGAGGCTGGATAGAGATGGAGGGGCTAGACCATGCGAGGGTTTTTGGCCTGGGGACAGGCAATTGGACTTTTTGTTCCAAAGGCAATGGGAAGCTGCTGTGAGCTTTAGGAGGGGATGGTGACACGATCCAGTGCAGAGATTCCATCACCTGCTCCTCTTTTTTTTTCCCCCTCCTGGGTTATGGACACAGTGCCGGCTCCTGCAGTGCCTGTCTTGTTGCAAGGAGCATTTTCACCGTATGCTTTTGAACAGCCTCAAAGCCGTAGATGTGCTGAGGGGAAAGACTGGAGCTTTGAGCACAGAGAGGTAGCAGCATCCTTGCAACAGGCCAGCTGCCCTACCCCTACCCCCATCATCCTCTGGCCTCATGCTGCGGGTTATTGCACTGCATTTTTCTGCAACCTGACGTTGGAGAGTCTGCTGGTTTTCCATCTGATTTTAAAAATAAGTAAATAATCGCAGTCAATACATGGATATGGTGAAAATGCAAAGCAAGCGACAGAATTTGGGCACCGCAGCTCCAGGGAGCACCTGCAGTTCAGAGAGATTCTTGGAGCTTAGGCGATTCTGAAGGGACCCATTGCTGTTTTATGTTGTATGTGTGGCTTTGGAGGTCCAGGAGGCCAGCCCCGAGGGACATTTTGGAAAGTGGTAATGAAATGATTTTCAGTCCAAGGCAAAGAAGCAGGTCAGGTACCTAAACTCCCTGCCATACCTTAAAAGGCTCTAATTCTATCCTGACAAACAGTAAAGAGAGCAAATAAGTACGTTCATGCCATTTCAATGTTCTTCTTCAAACATGTGGATTTAAGCCAGTTGGGTTTGGAATCCATTTAGTTTGTGATTTTGCCAAGAGTTTTGTGGGTGTAAAGTTTAAAAATAGCTATGTACACATAGGATGTCTGTGGGGAAAAGTGGGTAAATTCTAGGTTGGAAAAAGGTTCTGTGAGCAAGTGCCCTCAATGTTTAGTTCCAAATGTTTGCAAAGACAAACATTTTGGAGATCAGAGTAACAGTCCTGTTTCACCCTTGGTCTAAAGCAGGGTGCAACTGCATCCAAACGTGGGCGTGGGTAGGTGACTCAGAAATATGTAATGGGGGGAATTAAAGACCCAGAAAAAAGAATTAAAGTCTAAAAAGAGGTGAGGGAGGAAACAGGGAGAAAAAGTTCCCGTATAAATAGACTAGTAAAGTCAGGCGTTTTCAGACTGGAAGCATGGAGGCAGATGGAATTAAAGCCAAAAAATACAGTAAGTGGCTGAGGTCAGGGTAATTGCAGCCTTGCTTGGTCACGGCCTCATGAGTTTTCCTCCCTGCGCACAATTTCCCCCCTCTCAACCCTCCAGGACTGTGGATTGATTAATTATGAAGCGAGCGGCCTGATCGGGGTCAGGGGCCTTGACTCGGGAATGTGAAGGTGGGGATTTATCATCAAAGGAGCACCAGACAGGCCAGCCACAAACAAATCCATCTCTCACGCACTCACCCCTTCCAATCTTATTTATCGAGGTACTGCTTAGACTAAAGACTTAGTTTATAATTTGCCTGGGTGGATAAATCTCGTATCTAAACAACTACAGGGCTAAGTATCACGTGATCCGTCCCGAGTCAGGGACAACCTAGTACCAGCACATCACAGCAGTGGGAAGGGTGCTCTGACTTCCCGGCGGAGGTGTTTGCACTGGCCTTTGGTGGACGGTGGGATCCTGATGGGTAGAGAGTTGGAGAGGAATAACCTGAGCTTTGGCACGTGGGTGGGAAAGCACCAGGTGTGGTTAGTGAAGCGTAGAATGGTTAAGTGCTAAGATGGAAGAGGTGCTGGGGACCACGGTGAAGGCCTGAGAGTGTGTCTGGGGAGAGGGCACTTTTGCTTGGTCGGTAAGAGGGAACCATGGGAGGGTTTTGAGCACGAGGATGCGCAAAGCACGTTAAAAATTGGCAGTCGTGTGTAGACAGACAGGAGTGGATGGATGTTGGGGCCATGGAGACCAGTTGGGAGTGTATGGCCATAGCCCAGGTGAGGATAACACAGTACACAAAGACACTGGAGAGTGGGCATAACTCTGAGGCAACCAAATCAAGGGTGCGAAAATATTTCTTCATTTTCTTTTGAATCCGGCCAATTCTGACTCAAAACCGTCATCCTGTGTGTCATTGGGAAATTCCATTGAGTTATAATTGAGGGCTGCTCTCCTTGGAATAGGGACATATCAGAGTCTTGGAGGATAATATGATAGGTGAAATGGGGAAGAGGCCTCTGGTCTCTTGTGGTCCTGCAGTGGTCCATGAAGCCAGTTTCTGCACCTTGAAGACAAATACCCAGGTGAAGTGAGCATTTGGAAGCCCTCACTTTACAGAGGAGGAACCTGAGCCACAGAAGATTACAGAACTGTCCAAAGTTTCACAGCTAGTTAGAAGACCTGGCTCCAATCTTTTTTATTGCTGAATAGTATTCCACTGTGTATGTGTATGTATGTATGTGTGTGTGTGTATATATGTGTGTGTATATATATATATATATATATATATCTCACATCTTCTTTATCCATTCATCTGTTGATGGACATTTAGGTTGCTTCCATACCTTGGCAATTTTAAATAATGCTGTTATGAACTTTGGGGTATCTTTTCTAGTTAGTGTTTTCATTTTCTTTGGCTATATACCCAGGAGTGGAACTGCTGGGTCACAGGGTAGTTCTACTTTTAGTTTTTTGAGAAACCTCCATATCGTTTTCCATAGTGGCTGCACCAGTTTACATGTCCACCAACAGTGTACGAGGGTTCCCTTTTCTCCACGTCTTTGCCAACATTTCTTGTTTGTAGTCTTTTTGATGATAGCCATTCTGACAGGTGTGAGGTGATATCTCATAGTGGTTTTGGTTTGCGTTTCCCTGAGGATTAGCGATGTTGAGCATCGTTTCACGTGCCTGTTGACCATCTGCGTTTCCTTTTGGAAAAATGTTTGACACGCTTCTTTACAATGTTTTTCTCTGCATTGTTTTACACGGTCAGGGGATATATTTACATATATATGTATGTATGTAAACGTTACGTATGTATATATGTGTTTATGTATGTATTACGTATGTGTATGTATACACACACCTACACATACATACATTCAGGTTGTTCTTCAATGGTTTGTAATTATAAAGTGCACGGTGAGAAACAGATGCATGTTTTTATCTCTGTTTTGGGTAATTTCTTTGGGAGAGACTCCTGGAAATTGAATTACAAGCCAGGAGCATTTTTACAGCTACTGACATATCTATTGCCATACTTTTTTCCAAAACGATTGTGCCTGTTACTGCTAAAAGCCTTGTGTAAACATAAACTTTGTATTAATTTTAAAACTTTTGCTAATTTGAAAGGTGGAGATGACCTCTCGTGTGCCAGGCTTTGCCTCCTGATCTCATTTATTCCTCAGAATGACCCTATGACGAAGGCCTTGTTCCTTAAAATATTATTAATCTTGCTGGCTGAGTTTTTTGGCACCCTCTTGAATTTTGCCTCTGAGGTGAGTGTGTCCCTCACCTGCCCTAGACCCAGCTCTGATTCACTCCACTTTGCAAATGAGGAAACCAGGGGTGAGAAATGAAGTTTACTGATTAGGGTCACACGGCCAGTAAGTCTCAGTGATGACATTCAGATCTGGGTATGTGTGACTCCGGAACCCTGTTTCTTTCTACTAAGCTGTCTGGGTGCTTCAGTCTGGGTTTTTGAATGTGAATAATGAGGAGAGAGAAGAAACCATTAAACAGAACTGAGGAATCCCAGAGAAGGAGCTGGTCCTTTCCGGCGTGTAAGGGTGTGGTAGCAGTTTAATGTGGGCCACGTGGATTTGGGGGCACAGGGAGACCAGACCCGTCTACTGTGGGGCGAGTAGCAGGAGGTTGAAGATTCAGGTCTGTCCCTCAGGAAGGAGTGTGACTGAGTGTGAGAAAGGGCCAGGGCACACCTCGCTGGAAGCTCTAGTGCTTATGTAATCTGAGCGCAAAGGCCGGCTTAGACCCAGAATAGGGCCGTGACCAGGCAGAGTTCCTGGGGATGGTCACAGTCACACATGGTTGGGTCACAGTTCTGAGCCTGCCATCCGGCGCCCGGCCGTGGTTCCCTCCACAGTGGCATCCAGTGCACGGTGTCCAGCTGGGGCACAGCTGGACCAGGAAATACCGGAAGCCCGGGCTGGGCTGTGAGTTCTGACACCGACCAAAGGAGCGAAGGAGTCACTGCACGTCTCCAGAGCCAGCTTGAGGTGAACACAGGCCCGGACTGCCATGACCTTTCTGGCCACGCAGAGTGGCAGAGCCTGGACTGATTGACTTAACATTGGGCAGCATAGGCTCGTTTTGCAGGAAGTGGGACTAAGTCTCAGCATGCCCCCAGGGTGAGTCGTCTCCCTGCTGTGCACACCAGTTTCCTCTGTTGTGCCCGGTTGCATTTTCAGTCTTCAGACCACTTTCAAGGGCAGAGGATCTGGCAGTAGGTCTGTTCTACTCATCAGTCTGTTGTTGCCTCTGACCTCGTTGGAATCACTCACATCTTCTGCGGTCAGGAGGGGGCCTGAGCGGCTAATGGAGGGTTCTGGCCCTGGGTGCAGAGGAGGCAAGGTTAGCTTCTGGGAGTAGTGCACATTTTAGGGAGCATTTGGGAAGGTGGAACAAGTTTGGCCTAATTGAAGCCTGTAAGAGTGGGGTGAAAGTTGGCCGAGTAGCCATGGGTGGATGGACCACAGTGTGGTCTGGTAGTTACAGGGTAGAAATAGCAAAAGTGCAGGATGGCTCGGCTTGGGGGCCTGGCAGATGGGGCAACAGACACAGAGAGAGGTGCAGATGCTACACAGGCAGCAGTGAGACCGTCAGCCCTGGGCTCCAGGTGGGGTGGGCAGGCCTGGAAACCAGGAGAGAGGAGGGGAGGGGAGACGGGCGGGGAGATGGCCGAGAGGAGGAGGTTTTGTAGGCTTGAGGGATTGGGTGGGGGGCTGAGGGGCGAGGATGTGTTTAGGGAAGGGCCGCTCAGAGCTGGGGATCTGGGGGAAGGAGCAGGGTTGAGGGGTAACAAGCACCAGGGTCTGGTTTCATAGGCAGTGGCTTGAAATGGAGGAAAGAGACAAGCCAGGGAGGTGGAGGGTGCGATGATGGAAAGATGACTTCCCACCGGGTGGAATTCTGTCCACAGAGACGACTGAGAGGTGATGGTGGAATTGCTCATTTTAAAAAAAATAAATTTATTTATTTATTTTTATTTTTGGCTGTGTTGGTTCTTGGTTGCTGAGAATTGCTACTTTTAAAGAGTGCATTGAAGCTAAACCCTGTCTGTCCTCCCCGCACCAGGGAGTCTGTGAAGGAGACTGGGGCCTGCCGGAGCCCGAGGGAAGAGAACGAGAACATCAGCCTCTATGAAACGTTGGCTGTGTTACAGGCAATACAGGGACTTTTGCGCAAATTATATAACTTGGTTCTCATAGTGACCCTCCAGGGTAGGTATTGTCGTCCATAGTTTACAGATGATGAAATTGAGGTGCAGCGAAGTGAAATAACTTGTCCTGGGTTCACAGAGTGAGTGGTGGAGTCAGAATGGGAAGCCAGGCTTAGCTGATGCCACAATCAAGACTCCGTATATGTAACTGTGTTAGATCCTTTAGGAGGATTATAAAATCTGCAGGTAAGGGTTTCCCTGGTGGCGCAGTGGTTAAGAATCCACCTGCCAATGCAGGGGACACGGGTTCGACCCCTGGTCTGGGAAGATCCCACATGCCGCGGAGCAACTAAGCCCGCGTGCCACTACTGAAGCCTGCGCTCTAGAGCCCGCAACTCACAACAAGAGAAGCCACCGCAATGAGAAGCCTGCGCACTACAGCGAAGAGTAGCCCCGCTCGCTGCAACTAGAGAAAGCCCGCGCGCAGTAACAAAGACCCAGTGCAGCCAAAAATAAAATAAATAAATGTAAAAAAACCACCATTCACTTTATAGCAGTACACGATATATACTCAATAAATATTTGTTAATCAATAAATATTATTTTTAAAAATAGAAAGAAAATCTTCAAAAAAAAAAAATCTGCAGGTAAGAGGTAGCTAGTCACGGTGGGAGTAGTAGTTCGTTCGTTCCCTGAGGATGAGATGGCGTCTCTCCTATTCAGTCCCAGGTCCCCTTGGCTGACATGAAGCTGTTCTGTGAGGTTTGGTTGTCAACTAATTTGACTTAGTGATCAAACTGTGCAGTACTTTGTGCATTCTGGATGTTAAAAGTTTTTGTTTATTCATTATATCAAATTTACCAGCCTATGAGGGGAAATGAAGACTTTATGTAGTTTTTATATGTTGTACAATAATATTTCTTCAAATAAATCT
Source organism: Stenella coeruleoalba (assembly GCF_951394435.1). NCBI lineage: Eukaryota > Metazoa > Chordata > Mammalia > Artiodactyla > Delphinidae > Stenella > Stenella coeruleoalba. The sequence continues at coordinate 16,255,333 of NC_137164.1, forward strand.
CTCCTATAAATTAAAAAAAAAGCCACAAACGGCCCACTGCCTGACACATAGTGGGGCTCCGTAAATTCTTGTTGAATGAATGAGTAAATCCACTCAGATCACTGAAAAAAGAGGTACAGGGAACTGAATTCCTATCAGTTTTCAGCAATCTCAGTGGAGGGTGGGCTGAGGGGATTTATAACTTACCTGGAAGGCCTTCGAAGTGCTACAAGCCCCTGTAACCAGTGGAGGTAGTGGGGAGGGGTGTTAGACAATTGGAGTTGACTTTGGAACTGCAGAATGTGGATGAAGATGCAGGGGGGCTCCAGTCGATGTGGGCTTTCTATCCACAAGGCTAGAACCGTGGGTAGGAGCCTGCCGTCTCCCAGGAGGATGTGGGCCTCACCACTTGCCCTCTGCTTGCCGAACTTTACAGATCTGGTCTCAAGAGACTGGAGGAAGCCAGCTTCCAGGCTTTCTGCCCAGAGGCAGATTTCCCTCTTCCTACAGTGTGGCTGGAGATGTCCAGGGAGGCTCATCCAAAGCGGCAGGCTGTGTCCACTCCTCCAGGTCTTGTAAATTCCACCCTTCAAGCAGGAACGCTACCAACTTGGTCCAGAAAAACCCTACAGAGAAAATCCCTTACGAAAATGCTCTTCTGAGAAACTGATTTGACTTATTTTTATTTATTTTACTTATTTTATATTGGAGTGTAGCTGATTAACAATGTTCTGTTAGTTTCAGGTGTACGACAGAGTGATTCAGTTATACATATACATGTATCTATTCTTTTTCAAATTCTTTTCCCATTTAGGTTATTACAAAATATTGAGCAAAGTTCCCTATGCTATACAGTAGGTTCTTGTTGGTTATCTATTTAAAATATAGCAGTGTGTACGTGTCAATCCCAAGCTCCCAGTCTATGCCTCCCCTCAACCCTTTCCCCCGGTAACCATAAGTTTGTTCTCTAAGTCTGTGAGGAGAGTGATTTTAGACATCTTTGCTAAGAAAAACTTGGTTTCTGTTGAGAAACAGCATCGAGGCAACTTAAATTACAATGAAATAAGACAATGTCATCGGATTCTCTAATTGTAAATGAGAACCACCACTAAGCTTCTCATGTTTCCCTTTTTGCTTTGGCTTCTAGGAAATTCATCTGCAGCAGTTTTTCTTTATGGTTCGAGTATTTCTAGCCTTTTTTTCCTTAGCCCTTGCATCACCTTATATAACTGTAATTTCAGTTGCTTCAATACCTTGTGGAAATAAAACAATTAAATGCAGAACAGTACATGGAAGTGAAGGGCCTCCCTGTGTTCATCAGGGTGGAGTCTTCTGCGAAGAAAAGGGCAGTTGTTGGCCCTCCTGGGCACGATGGCCACTAGGTGGCACCAAAGCCTTCCCACAGCCCTTCTTAGCCAGGCGATTTGGCCTGAAAGCGTTTCTGTGTAAGCATTTCTGGCCATTTCTTGGACTGTGCTAACCACGTTGAGAGCTGCTCCTGTCCAGAATGCACTAGGTTTAGTTCTAGGGTCTGGGCAAAGCTGACCTAAGGGAGTCTGGCTGGCTTCTTTCAGATGTTCAACCTATGAGATCAAATAAGGTGGGGCAGCTCTGAACCAGACTAGGCCAGCTGGGGGCTGTGCATCCTCCTTGGAAGCAGCTCCACTTTCTACACCATCCAAGGCAGTGCAAGGTGGGACCCTCATCACACACGGAGAGTTTAGGGGGTGTGTTATAGAGGCGCAGGGAAGGGGCTTTTCAGCACCCCCAAGTCTTCTGGTGACTTCTGTCTGACGTGAACATCACCATTAATGTTTGCCTCTGTTATTCACTAAGAGAAATTGTCATTTAAAGCCATTTTGTATCTAGGCCTCTATGCCCAAGACTAGAAAACAGCCTTCAGTAGAAGCTGGAAGAATGTAATTCTATAACCTTTAAATTCAGGTTCTTGAACCATCCTGAATCTATTTGTTATAATAATTGTGACAAAAGATGTTTCCTTTGAGAATCCATTTTTATTCATGCCAATTTCTCATGTTGTTTTCTCAAGCCTCTAATAGTATCTGATCAATTGTGTTTCTAGAGAATTAAAGAGAAGCGGAATCCTACAAATCAGGAGGGGGCATTTATGTCCAGACCGGGAACGTGGTGCAACGTGGCCCGGGGCAGGGTGGGGAAGGCGACGAACCAGCTGTTCCCGCTGCTTGCGTGAAATTCAGACTTGGGGTCACTGGCCAGAACTGGTCATGACAGCGCTCTGAGGGCTCGGAAGGGAGAAGCTCTCTACTGTTTATCTGCTCTTAAAAATCTCTTCTAGGAATTCTATGTGTCTACTCAGGTGCCTCTTACCTGGTGGAATGGAGAATTCATTCATCTTCAGAAAGCCCAGTAGGGGGATAGGAAGTACCTGCATTTCTCCTGATTCACAAGGGTCTAAAGAGATCAGCCATGGGTTCAAGGGTCTTCCCAATACAAGTAAACATTTGGCCTCACCTGGAAGGTGCTAGACGGTGCAGCCCAGCAGGCTTCCATGTGACCGCTCCCCTGTCCTGGGGTCTCAGGGCTCAAGCAGCAGCCAGTGCTACAACCTACCTTGTACTCCACACATCAGCCCCTCGACCGTCGCAAAAGTCTCTTCGGTGGCTCACCACCCTCCCCCATGGGTACTACCCTCCCCCTCCCCCATGGGTGACCCAAGATGATTTCAGTAGGGCTCACTCTCCAGGTCCATTAGGGACCCCCGAGAAACATTTGATCTTTAAAGCAGATACTAGGTGGTACGTAGGGTGGGCCATGGTCAGACCGGGAGTAGTAATTTGGGGAGTCTTATGTGGAAAAGAGGCAAGTAAGGGATGGGCTGTGAACTAGACCAGGGCACTTACTAACACCCCCGCCCCCCCAGGGCAATGTTAGGGGGAACTGCAAGGTCAAGGAGACGTTTTGTCCATTAAATAACAAAAAACTAGGGTTAAAGTCTAGATGTCCTCCATCACAGAGCCAAATCCAGGAGAAAAATAAATTTATGAGACAACCTCAATTTTTTTTTAATTGAACAAATTTATTGAGCACCTACAGTATGCCAGCATCTATCACAATAATAATCCAAAAGAGTCAGGATCTACCAGTGGGTATCAGGAGCCCTCCTGGATGAGGACAATGCTAGCGGTAGGTCAGAAAAGGGAGCGATGCCCTCAGTCGTGTCTCTGTGACTCCTCCTCAGAGTGACTGCCATCTGTGGGGAGGGGAGCATCTGAGTGTGGTCTGCGGTGGGCTTCTCTCCCCTTCTCCCCTTGTGTTATGGCGGGCATCTTGCATTTTCTGCTTTTGAAGGGGTTTGCTGACATCTTTTGGGGTCACTCAGTTTGGTAGACTACACTGTGCTGAGGCAGGGGTCGGTGAGAAAGGACGGGGGCAGAGTGCATCAGCGCTGTGCTCTGAAGCATCTGTAGGGGGTGTGTGTGAATATTCTGAACTAAGGGCACTGGTGAGGATGAAGACAGGAGGAGCCGTCACCTGGCCGCGGGTCTACTCGTGGATGCCTCGGTGACTTTTGCTATCCTGAGCTTGTCTACTGCTCCCTGGGGCTGCGTCAGCACCCTGAGTGATTAGCGTGTTGTTTTGCATCATCAGCTACTGTCTGTGAGTCACATTTCCGGGCAGCAGGTGGACGGCCTTCTAGGCATCATCTCTGCAGAAAGAAGCCCCACGCTGCTCTGAGCCCTGTGCTTCTGTAGTCACCAGTGTGGCCCCTACAGTGTATTTTCTTGGTCTCGGGCACCACAGCAGCAGAGGGATGCAACCCTCTGTTCTTTATCGTTGACCGTGGCTGAGATCTCAAATCAACGTCAGTCTAGCACAGGGGTTGGCAAACTACGACCTTTGGGCGAAATCTGACCCTCCACCCGTTCTTGTAAAATAATTTTCTTGGAACTCAGCCGCTCCCATTCATTTATATATCATAGGCTGCTTTCACACTATAATGACAGAGACTGTATGGCTGGCAAAGCTGGAAGTATTTATTATTTAGCCCTTTAAAAAAATTTGCTCACTCCTGGTCTAGAATTATAGAAGACCATATTTTTTTTTTTTTTTTTTTTTGCGGTACGCAGGCCTCTCACTGCTGTGGCCTCTCCTGTTGCGGAGCATAGGCTCCGGACGCGCAGGCTCAGCGGCCATGGCTCACGGGCCCAGCCACTCCGCGGCATGTGGGATCCTCCCGGACCGGGGCACGAACCCGTGTCCCCTGCATTGGCAGGCGGACTCTCAACCACTGCGCCACCAGGGAATCCCCGAAGACCATATTTTTATTTACTTAAGTCAGAGCAGAATATTGTAATTCGGAGTCCTGGAATATGCGGGATGTTCGGGGTAGGAGGTAAGGTTCTCATTACAGGGATGGCAAAGACTTGAGGCTTCAGCTCGAGTCTGATCGCTGGTAACGGCTGCCGGGAGGACTGTGTTGAAGAGGATTCTGAAGCTGTGTCTGGGCTGGTGTGGGCGCTTCCAGAGAGGTGTAAACGGGGCCGTGAGTCATTCAGGCAGGGAGCACCAGAGTGGGACGTAAGCAAGGCAGGCAAGTCTGTGCTCTTCCCCAAAGGTATACAGCAACTAGGGACAGCTTGGCGTTGTCCCCGACGCCAGCACTTGGCACTGTAGAGGCTGGAATTGTAAACATACCCTTACTGGAGTGGGAGAGAGGTGAGATTTAAATACTGTTCACGCTGTGGCAGAAGCAGGCAATGGCGGGCAAGGCCAAGGTCAGGTTAGAGCTCCAGCTTTAATTAAGGCTCCTATGCACGCGTGCAGCAGTGTTGGTTCACGACAGCATTCTGTGTAAAGCTTCCCGCTTGGAGAAGAGGGGAGTGCATTTATTAACCTGTGCAATCAAAATGCCAGTTAAAAGTGTTATGAATTATTTAAACATGAAAAAGGGTGTGTGATGATGCATGTTTACTGGAGAAAGCAGTGCAAAATATGGTTCCTGTCATTTGCACAGATCTGTGTATGTATAGCCCTTGGATTGTGGTTTTAAAAATTGAAGCAACTTAATACCCACTATGTCTAATAACCTACTATTCTGTAACTCCAAGAACGATTCTTCCTCATTGATCCAGGCAAATCTAGGTAGCGGAGTCTTCTGTAGACCCCCAACTGTTACAGTGAATGTGTTTGAAAGATGTGTGCAAATCTAGTTTTGGGAACTCAAAATCGTATTATAAATGCACTACAGTGACTCCTTTCACTGTAACGGTACCTGGAAATTCTCAGGGCCACTGCTCCCTGGTAAGGTAAACAGATGGAGAATCCAGTAAGGTGGAATTATGCGCACTAATCTCTCATACAAGTCACTTGGTATCTTTCTCACATTCAACGTTTTTTGGCTTTAATTGTTTTTCCTTCCCAGCATGAAAAATTGTGAAATCAGCTCCAGCTGACTAGGTTTTCTTTCCATTTCAAATAATTATATGAAGCATTTAAATAAGTGCACCAAACCATCTCTCAAATGGAACTGAGTATTCAAAACATATATTTTATGCCTTAAGTTTGTTGAGAATTTATTTGCATAAAAATCCCAGTATATTTCCACTGAGCCCGCCACCTTGCAGGTAACGGGTGGTGTGTCAAACGTGCTAATAATGACCTCGTGAGACAGATAATTAGATTCCGGAGGACCTGGGGACGCGGGGCCGAGAACACGGGTGGCGTGCAGACCCCAGAGGGGCAGGGGCACCTGAGCCTGTGGGTCTGAAAGACAAGAGTCGGGTGTGTTCAGATGTAGAATTCCTCCTCCACGTCGTTGTCCGCGCCTCCGGCCAGCACTGAGGGTGGCAGGACGCCTCTGCCAGCCTGCTGGGCGTCGGGAGCATCGTAAGGGAGTTCTGGGGGTGACTCTGGGAGCCAGGAGGTGTCGGAAGCTGGGGAAGTGGTGACAGCTGTGGCCGAGGAGCTGGAAGGCCCTTTGGTGAACAGAGGGAGGGCAGCCCAGGAGGCCTCTGTGGTCACGCCGCCCCCAGCGGGCAGGGGTCCTTCTCTGGAAGCCCTGCGCTCTGACCAGAGGCTGCTGCATCTTTCGGAGGGGAGCAGTGTCTCCACGAGGCTGCAGAACCTGCTGGGTGCAGAGTATGCAGAGACCACGGACAGGTCGGAGGAGGAGAGCCGCAGCCCCGTGTCCACGTCGGTCTCCTGGGCCCCCTCTAAGTCATCGATGGAGAGGAGGTGGCCGTGCCTCCGCTCCGACGCCCTCTGTCCCGGGCCGTCTGTGTTTGCAAAGAACAGTGGTTCAGCTGAGGAGGCCGGGGAGGGGTCTCCCGTGGGCAAACAAAACAGGGACTTGCTTCTCTGGAAAGGCCAGGGGAGGCTGGGAGGGCTGCCGGCTGGTCTGGCCAAGTCCTGCGGCTGCCGGGTAGGCAGGCCTGTCTGGCCGAACCCCAGGTCTGAAGTGTCCATCGGGGGCTGCGGGCCGCTGCAAGGGGTCTGGCTCTGTGCAGCGGCACTCGGAGAAGGCGTGGACCCAGCTTTCTGCTCTGAGGCGTGGTGAGCTCTGCTGGGTTTAGGGCACTTCCTGCGTACCCTCTGTGCCTGCAGGGGGAAGAGGGCATATCACATCAGTGCAGGACTGGCGGTCACCGGGGACGGGGATTCCGCTGTTAACAGAACGTGAGACACATTTCCTGATGACTGGAAACTTCTGGCAATGTCTCGGCAGTAAAGCATTACCAGAAATTTCATTCTCCAAATTCTAAAGCAAAGACAGAGGTAGCGGAGCTTGGGGGAATACAGATCAGACTTCTCAGTCTGAGCAGACATCCCCAAACCCAGGGGGAGACGCAGTCCCTTGTCACGACAGGGAACGGTACGTCTTCCAGTGCACACGCAAGGATGCTCAACAGATTAGCCGCAAGCATGAGGCCTGGCTGAGCAGGAGAGGGGAGATAAGAATTACCATTCAATGCAAGAAGGTTGCTTGAAGGGTTTATCTCCCTCCAACCAAAGTCCCACTGTTTGGAAATACTGCTGACGGCAGCATGGAAGGATCGGGATGGGACTTGACTCCAGTGCACGTGTGAACATCAGGACACAGCCTAGGGGTGGCCTACGATTCAGGGCAGTACATCTTCAAAGAGTGCAGGGCTATCAGGAAATCGGCATTTATTTACTTGCTCTAAGGAACTCCACGATACTCCTCTATTTTGCCTTTCAGAAACTGTATGGGAAAGGGGGCGGTTGACTACTGACTAACCCCGTGGATGCCCCACAGGGCTTGGACAAGCAGTTTCACCCTTTAACACTCCGCCCTGTCCTGCTAGTCTCCCTGACCTTCCCTGCAGCTCTGCAGGAAGCTGTTTCTGCTGCACAGAACTGGGGCTTCACTTCCGATTCTCATGCACCCCTGGGGCTGCTGCTCTCGGGTTCTCCCCCTGGTCTGGTTCACCAGACCTGCAGGCCAAAGTCTGGATTACCTACTACCCAGATAATGGATCTGGGGACAGTGGGTCTGGCTCTGCTCTGTATAGGATTACCTGATTTATGAATCCCTGCAACAAGAGGGCTGAGGGCAGTTTACTATAAGGGCTATTTCCTAGCACCCAGCAGGCTACGAGACATTGGCTCTGCCCTGGACAGGCAAGTCCCCCACCTCCCTGTTAGACAGGAACCTGGTTTTTTCATAGCCACCTGGGAAATTTTATTCAATGCAATATACACTTATTTGTACCTATTACAGGTAAAGGAGGAGACACTACAATGAGAAGGACTGTCCTCAACTACATGAACCTTATATCTCATTGACAGGGTCGGAGACAAAAAGAACTCAGACAAGGGCGTGTGAAGACAGGCACAATACTAGGCCGAAGAGCGAGAGGCCGGGCCTGCCCGCAGGAGCACAGGAGTCTTCAGTTGGAGGTGGCCATGGAGATGGGCGGCTGTCGTCCTAGTGGGTGGCACGCGTGGAGAGGATGCTGTGCTGGAGAGAGAGGCCAAGACAAACGGGCTGACTGTTGGCAGGTAAGCAAGGGAGTTGCAGGGAGCGGGGAGCAAGCAGCTCGGCTTGATTACAGACCAGGTGCCTGGAAAGCAGTGCTGTAGGTCAGCTTGGGGATGGAGTCTACTATTGGTCAAGGAGACCCTGACCGTGTGGGTAAGAAATCCACAGACTTATCCTTCTGCTGGGGCCATGTTCACTCATTATGTTTTTTTCTAAAGGACCATTCCTTTCACTGATTTCTTAGATCTTTTTTGCCTAATTCCAGATATCTCTTAATCCTATAAACAGACCGACTGACTCATTGTTTTTCAATCAACATTTACTGAGAGTCTTTTAAGCAGAGCTCCTCAACTGGTGTGTTTAAGCTTTGCCTGGGTTATAAAGGTGTGCTGAGGACTGATCTCTGTCACCAGCAGCCTCTCGTACCACAGAAATATTATCGTTTCCTATGTGCTCTGATGTGAAAAAGGTCTGGAGGACCAGGCACAGATAATTTTGAATAAGACACGATCTTAGCCCCCCACAATTAACAATACAACGGTCAAGTGTAATAAAGTGAGCCACAATGATAAAGTGAGCGGCGATATAATGGGGGCGTTTGGGGCACCAAGGGGGGAGGGGTTGATTTTACAGAGGGGGTGAGGCAGCACGGGGAGAGGGTAGAAAAAGCTTGCCTTGAAGTCATGACTGGACAGAATCTTGGAAGTGGAAGAGGGGTTTGTCAACTGGAGGGCAGTGGGCGTGGCATGGAAAGGCACACAGGCACAGAGGCAGCCTGAGCAGAGGCTGGGGGCATGAACCAAAACAAGAGGCGAGCCCTGAGAAGTGAGAGGAGCCTCATCGGGGCGTGCTGTTGTGTGCGCAAGCTCCCTCTCCCTCTATATTCTTTTTCAGATTCTTTTCCATTTTGGTTATTACAAGATACTGAGTATAGTTCACTATGCTACACAGTAAATCCTTGTTGTTCATCTATTTTATAGATGGTAGTGTGTATCTGCTAATCCCAAACTCCTAATTTATCCATCCCTCTTGCCTTTCCTCTTTGGTAACCATAAGTTGTTTTCTATGACAGTGAGTCTGTTTCTGTTTTGCAGGTAAGTTCATTTGTATCATACTTTAGATTCCACTCATAACGGATGTTATATGATATTTGTCTTTCTCTGTCTGACTTAGTATGATAATCTCTAGGTCCATCCATGTTGCTGTAAATGGCATGATTTCATTCTTTTTTATGGCTGAGTAATATTCCATTATATGTATGTACCACATCTTCTTTATCCATTCATCTATCGATGGGCACTTAGGTTGCTTCCATGTCTTGGCTATTGTAAATAGTGCTGCAATGAACATTGGGGTGGATTTATCTTTTCGAATGACGGTTTTCTCTGGATATATGCCCAGGAGTGCTGGATCATATAGTAGCTCTATTTTTAGTTTTTTAAGGAACTTCCATACTGTTTTCCATAGTGACTGTACCAATTTACATTCCTGCCCATGGTATAGGAGGGTTCCCCTTTCTCCACACCCTCTCTAGCATTTATTATTTGTAGACTTTTTGATGATGGTTAATCTGACTGGTATTAGGTGATACCTCATTGTAGTTTTGATTTGCATTTCTCTAATAATGAGCAATGCTGAACATCTTTCCATGTGCCTGTTGGTCATCTGTATGTCTTCCTTGGAGAAATGTCTCTTTAGGTCTTCTGCCCATTTTTTTGATTGGGTTGTTCGTTCTTTTGTTATTGAGTTGTATGAGCTGTTTGTATATTTTGGAGATTAATCCCTTGTCAGTTGCATCGTTTGCAAATATTTTCTCCCAGCCTGTGGGTTGTCTTTTCGTTTTATGATTTCCTTTGCTGTGCAAAAGCTTATAAGTTTGATTAGGTCTCATTTGTTTACTTTTGCTTTTACTTCTATTGCCTTTGGAGACTGACCTAAGAATACATTGGTATGATTTATGTCAGAGAACGTTTTGCCTATGTTCTCTTCTAGGTGTTTTATGGTGTCATGTGTTATATTTAAGTCTTTACGCCATTTTGGGTTTATTTTTTTGTATGGTGTGAGGGAGTTTACATGCAGCTATCTAGCTTTCTCAACACCACTTGCTTTTTTCCATTGTATATTCTTGCCTCCTTTGTCCAAGCCTAATTGATGATATGTGTGTGGGTTTATTTCTGGGGTCTCTATTCTGTTCCATTGATCCATATGTCTGTTTTTGCGCCACTACCATGCTGTTTTGATTACTGTAGCTTTGTAGTGTTGTCTGAAGTCTGGGAGGGTTACTGATCCTCTTCTTAATCCTCAGTCTCTAATTCTGTGTGTGGGGGGTGTCTTTGTCCCTGTGACCTGCTGTCTTCCTGCCCAACAGGCTCTGTACAGCATAATGAAATTCTCAAGCTGTTCTGCTAAGGGTGGTTTAAGGAGCTGAAGGTCAAGAGCAGCAATTACGGAGATTTCTGATGGTCTAAATTATAGATTCTTAAAGAATATGATGCAAAATGTTTTTAGTACAGGTTGTAAGATATGGTTCTCGTAAAGATCACACTCTACAAGGCCATTCTACTTGCATTTTATGTGCATGGGGACCTCACTGAATATGGCAAGGAAGGTGCTGAGCCAAACTCATTCCTCCTGGGGTATGACCCACTCACCAGGGCTTGCTGCTCTGTGCTCCAGTATCCCCTGAACTCCCAACCCAGCCATTCTGACTCTGTGCTGTACTGCTCTGGTTAGCGATCCATCTTCTCTGCAAGGCTCTGTGCTTCACGAGGGAGATCCTGCTCAGCACATACCCTGACCAGGACCCAATACACAGCAGGAACTTAAGCATGAATGAAGAGTCACAGCTTTGGGATGGGGTCAGGAGTGGCCTCAGAAGGCCCATGTGTACCTGGGAGGTGTGACAGCTGAGTGGCTGTTGAAGAGACAAACCAGTTTTCTCAATCATTTGAGTTTGGCTAAATAAGAGAGAAAATAAGTCATGAGGCTCTTTAGAGAAGGAAGTCCTCAGGTACAGAGGCTGCTTCCAGTGGGGGGACAGTGTTTATTAATTAAGAGGTCTGTCTTATTTTTCCAAAGGGCTGAGTCCCTTGGGTGCTCCAGTAAGTATGTACCACCCTGTAACTTGCATGTTCAGAGTCTTATTCGAGGGGCATGCTCTGGGTGAGCATGCTTGCAGTCAGAATCTGCCTGAAAGAGGAAGCCTCTGTAAATACTGCTCCATGAGAAGCAAAAGGCCAAGGTTCTAACTTGAGGAACTGTTTGGAGACATCTGAAGCTTTCCACTGTCAGAGACAGAGTGGTGTTAAATTAGACTCAAAATCAGGAACAGCTGGCAGAGGACGCATCCTTGGTGGTTTTGCAGAGATTTTCATCACTGTGCTCTTATTTTTTTTTTTACTGCATCGTGAAGGCAGGAGTCCAGATAAATCCTAATATCTGCTTTGAAGAGAGGTGGTAGCCAGTGTTTTTCACTGGAGGGGTGCCCACGTGCACCGTAGAGGTGGCTGCTGGGCAGGTGGGATTCCAGTTGGCACAGCATTGGCCAGTGATGATGCAGGATCCTGGGGTGGGGAGTTGGAGGAGGGTGGCTGCGAGGCTTCACAGCCCCTGCTCCCAGGGTCTGCCCAGGGCTGCTGTGCCCGTGGGATGTGCCTGCAGCAGATCTGGTGGTTTTCTCCAGCTCTGCCTGGAGGCAGAGAAGTCAGCTTCTAAAAGCAGGGTCTTGTCTGTCTGATGACAATTCACATATGCAAAGGATGGCCCTGCTTTTGGTGTCCTTCCCATGGCGATGGCTCTATTTCTGACCTTTCCTGTCTGCCTGTCTGACTTGACCAGGAACACCAGAATCTGAGAATGAACCATCAAAGATGTTTCGAGAAGCTCTTCCCCAGTGGACTTTTCCAGAGTGAAACAACACTCTGGAAAAGCCTCCTTCCTCCCCCAGCTTACGGCTCTCAGGGCTGCCCCTCGGGAGCTTCTCCACGTGACAGCAGCAATATACCTTGAGGATGGCTTCCTTTGCTTCTCTTTGAAGCAGTGCGGGCTAGCTGACTCACTGGAATCCAGTAGTTCCCTCTTTGCTGTTTATGGAACTTTCTCTAAGGAACACAGTAGCATTACATCAATGACTCTGCCTAAAGGCAACCAGCCAGGGAGATCTGGTTGTGTCCCTGAAATCACCAAAAAGCTGAAATGCAGTAAGTGACCCATGAGCTTCACATGGAACTTCGAGCCTGGGCAGTTTGCAATGGAAGGAGTAAAAAGGCCTTTTTCAAGGATCAGGGTGTCTCAACAGACACATGGATAGAATTCCTAGGAAGGGTGATTCTGTCCCTGACCCAGTAAGCCTGTGCAGTGTCTCATGGGTCGATCATGGTCAGGGCATTTTCTCTCACCCTCACACCTCCTCTTTCCAAGAAAGGTCATTTCCTCCTGTTCTGTCCTGGGCAGAAACACAACCAGTGTGGCACTGTCTGTTATGCAGTGAGCCAGCAAAAGACCTTTTAACCCAGGGACTAATAAGAATTAGGGGCACTCTCAAGGAAATTGGGCAATGGGTTCACATGAGAAACCAGATTTTTGTTCTAAATAAAAGCATCGTATTTTGCTTCTCCTTTCACTGTCCTCTGGATTAGGTTTCATATACCCACTAAGAGTACTACCCCCAGAAAAAGCCTATGTTGTCTTCAAAAATTTTTTTTAAGTTAATTAAAATTTTTATTGAAATATAATTGACATATAACATATATTAGTCTCAGGTGTACAACATATTATTTGTATATATTGTGAAATGATCACAATAAGTCTAGTTAATCCATTACCACACATAGTTATGTTTTTTCTTGCAATGATAACTTTAAATCTACTCTCCCATCAACTTTCAATATACAAAACAGTATTGTTAACTATAGTCACCAAGCTGTACATTAAATCGCCGGATTTATTAATTCTATAATTGGAAGTTTGCACCTTTTGGCTTTTTTTTTTTTTTCCTGCACTGTGCAGCATGTGGGATCTTAGTTCCCTGACCAGGGATCGAACCCTGGCCCACTGCAATCGAAGTGCAGAGTCTTGACCACTGGACCGCCAGGGAAGTCCTGGAAGTTTGTACCTTTTGATCACCCACCCATAACCACCACCAATCTCTTCTCTGAATCTATGAGTTAGGTTTTTTTTTGTTGTTGTTTTAATTTCACATATAAGTGAGATCATATGGTATCTGTCTTTCTCTGGCTTATCTTGCATAATGCCCTCAGGGTACATCCATGTTGTCACAAATGACAGGATTCCATTCTTTTTTATAGCTGAATAATATTCTGTGTGTGTGTGTGTGTGTGTGTGTGTGTGTGTGTGTGTATACACACACACCACATCTTCTCCATTCATCCACAGATGGACCTTTACCTTAGGCTGCTTCCATGTCTAGACTATGGTAAATAATGCTACAATCAACATGGAGAGTGCAAATATCCTTTCAAGTTAGTGTTTTCATTTCCTTCAGATAAACACACAGAATTAAAACTGCTGGATCATATGGTAGTTCTATTTTTATTTTTTGAGGAACCTCCACACCGCTTTCCGTAGTGGCCACACCAATTTACATTCCTACCAACGGTGCACAAGGGTTCCCTTTTCTCCACATTCTCACCAAGACTTAATATTTCTTATCTGTTTGATAAAAGCCATTTAACAGTTATAAGGTGGTATCTAAACCACTTTGTGGTTTAGATTCTCATTTCCCTGATTATTAGTGATGTTGAATATCATTTCTTACCTGTTGGCCATCTGTATGTATTCTGTGGAACAATGTCTATTCAGACTTTCAGCCCACTTTTTAATCAAGTTGTCTGCTTTTTTACTATTGAGTTGTATGAATTCTTTATAATATTTTCTTCCATTTGGTAGGTGGCCTTTTCATTTTGTTGATGGTTTCCTTTGCTGTACAAAAGATTTTTAGTTTGATGTAGTCCCACTTGTTTATTTTTTGCTTATTTTGCCTTTGGTCTTGGTGATGATAATTTCGATTTGACACCAAAAACAATCTCAAGGAGTGTACCACCTATGTTTTCTTCTAGGAGTTTTATGGTTTCAAGTATTATGCTCAAGTCTTTCATCCATTTTGAGTTGATTTTTGTATATGGTGTAAGCTTTCTGGTAGCATCTTTAGGATTCTCTACGTATAGTATCATGTCATCTGCAAACAGTGACAGCTTTACTTCTTCTTTTCTGACTTGGTTTCTTTTTATTTCTTTTTCTTCTCTGATTGCTGTGGCTAAAACTTCCAAAACTATGTTGAATAATACTGGTGAGAGTGGGCAACCTTGTCTTGTTCCTGATCTTAGTGGAAATGCTTTCAGTTTTTCACCATTGAGGATGATGTTGGCTGTGGGTTTGTCATATATGGCCTTTATTATGTTGAGGTAAGTTCCCTCTATGCCTACTTTCTGGAGGGTTTTTATCATAAATGGGTGTTGAATTTTGTTGAAAGCTTTTTCTGCGTCTATTGAGATGATCATATGGCTTTTATCCTTCAATTTGTTAATATGGTGTATCACATTGATTGATTTGCATATATTGAAGAATCCTTACATTCCTGGGGTAAACCCCACTTGATCATGGTGTATCATCCTTTTAATGTGCTGTTGGATTCTGTTTGCTAGTATTTTGTTGAGGATTTTTGCATTTATATTCATCAGTGATATTGGCCTGTAGTTTTCTTTCTTTGTGACATTTTTGTCTGGTTTTGGTATCAGGGTGATGGTGGCCTCATAGAATGACCTTGGGAGTATTCCTTCCCCTGCAGTTTTTGGGAAGAGTTTCAGAAGGGTAGTTGTTAACTCTTCTCTAAATGTTTGATAGAATTCATCTGTGAAGCCATCTGGTCCTGGACTTTTGTTTGTTGGAAGACTTTTATCACAGTTTCAATTTCATTACTTGTGATTGGTCTGTTCATATTTTCTATTTCTTCCTGGTTCAGTCTTGGAAGGTTGTACCCTTCTAAGAATTTGTCCATTTTATTGGCATATAGTTGCTTGTAGTAATCTCTTATGATCCTTTGTATTTCTGTGGTGTCCATTGTAACTTCTCCTTTTTCATTTCTAATTTTATTGATTTGAGTCCTCTTCCTCTTTTTCCTGATGGGTATGGCTAAAGGTTTATCAGTATTGTTCATCTTCTCAAAGAAGCAGCTTTTAGTTTTATTGATCTTTGCTATTATTTTCTTTATCTCTAATTCATTGATTTCTGCTCTGATCTTACGATTTCTTTCCTTCTACTAATTTTGGGATTTGTTTGTTCTTCTTTCTCTAGTTGCTTTAGGTTTAAGGTTAGGTTGTTAGAGATTTTTCTTATTTCTTGAGGTAAGACTGTATTGCTATAAACTCCCCTCTTAGAATTGCTTTTGCTGTGTCCCATAGGCTTTTTTTTTTTTTTTTTTTTTTTTTGCGGTACATGGGCCTCTCACTGTTGTGGCCTCTCCTGTTGCGGAGCACAGGCTCCAGATGCGCAGGCTCAGTGGCCATGGCTCACGGGTCCAGCCGCTCCGCGGCATGTGGGATCTTCCCAGACTGGGGCACGAACCTGTGTCCCCTGCATCGGCAGGCGGACTCTCAACCACTGCACCACCAGGGAAGCCCCCATAGGTTTTGGATCATTGTGTTTTCGTTATCACCTGTCTCTAGGTATTTTCTGATTTCCTCTTTTATTTCTTCAGTGATCCACTGGTTATTTAGTAACATATTGTTTAGCCTCCACGTGTTTGTGTTTTTTGCAGTTTTTTCCCTGTAATTGATTTCTTATCTCATAGCATTGTGGTCGGAAAGGATGCTTGACATGATTTCAATTTTCTTAAATTTACTGAAGCTTGATTTTTGATCCAGGATGTGATCTATCCTGGGGAATGTTCTGTGTACACTTGAGAAGAAAGTGTATTCTGCTGCTTTGGGATGGACTGTCCTATAAATATCAATTAAGTCCATCTGCTCTAATGTGTCATTTAAGGCTTATGTTTCCTTATTAATTTTCTGTCTGGATGATCTGTCCATTGGTACAAGTGGGGTATTAAAGTCCCCCACTATTATTGTGTTACTGTCAATTTCTCCTTTTATGGCTGTTAGCATTTCCTGTATATATTGAGGTGCTCCTATGTTGGGTGCATATATATTTACAATTGTTGTATCTTCTTCTTGGATTGATCCCTTGAACATTATGTAGTGTCCTTCCTTATCTCTTGTAACAGTCTTTAAAGTCTATTTTGTCTGATATGAGTATTACTACTCCAGCTTTCTTTTGATTTCCATTTGCATGAAATATCTTTCTTCATCCCCTTACTTTGTCTGTATGTGTCCTTAGGTCTGAAGTGGGTCTCTTGTAGACAGCATACATACAGGTTTTGTTTTTGTATCCATTCAGCCAGTCTGTATCTTTTGGTTGGAGCACTTAATCCATTTACATTTAAGGTAATTATAAATATGTATTTGCCTATTGCCATTTTGTTAACCGTTTTGGGTTTGTTTTTTTAAACATCTTTATTGGAGTATAATTGCTTTACAGTGGTGTGTTAGTTTCTGCTTTATAACAAAGTGAATCAGTTATACATATACATATATCCCCATATCTCTTCCCTCTTGCATCTCCCTCCCTCCCACGCTCCCTATCCCACCCCTCTAGGTGGTCACAAAGCACCAAGCTGATCTCCCTGTGCTATGCGGCTGCTTCCCACTATCTATCTGTTTTACATTTGGTAGTGTACCTATGACTGTGCCACTCTCTCACTTTGTCCCAGCTTCCCCTTCCCCTTCCCCATATCCTCAAGTCCATTCCCTAGTAGGTCTGCATCTTTATTCCCATCTTACCCCTAGGTTCTTCATGACTTTTTTTTTTTTAGATTCCATATATATGTGTTAGCATACAGCATTTGTTTTTCTCTTTCTGACTTACTTCACTCTGTGAGACTCTAAATCCATTCACCTAACTACAAATAACTCAACTTTGTTTCTTTTTATGCCTGAGTAATATTCTGTTGTATATATGTGCCACATCTTCTTTATCCATTCATCTGTCAATGGACACTTAGGTTGCTTCCATGTCCTGGCTATTGTAAATAGTGCTGCAGTGAACATTGTGGTACATGACTCTTTTTGAGTTATGGTTTTCTCAGGGTATATGTCCAGTAGTGGTACTGCTGGGTCATATGCTAGTTCTATTTTTAGTTTTGTAAGGAACCTCCATGCTGTTCTCCATAGTGGCTGTATCAATTTACATTCCCACCAACAGTGCAAGAGAGTTCCCTTCTCTCCACACCCTCTCCTGCATTTATTGTTTGTAGATTTTTTCATCATGGCCATTCTGACCGGTGTGAGATGATATCTCATTGTAGTTTTGATTTCTATTTCTCTAATGATTAATGATGTTGAGCATTCTTTCACGTGTTTGTTGGTAATCTGTATGCTTCTTTGGAGAAATGTCTATTTAGGTCTTCTGCCCATTTTTGGATTGGGCTGTTTGTTTTTTAGATATTGAGCTGCATGAGCTGCTTGTAAATTTTGGAGATTAATCCTTTGTCGGTTGCTTCATTTGCAAATATTTTTTCCCACTCTGAGGGCTGTCTTTTCATCTTGTTTATGGTTTCCTTTGTTGTGCAAAAGCTTTTAAGTTTCAGTAGGTCCCATTTGTTTATTTTTGTTTTTATTTCCATTTCTCTAGGAGGTGGGTCAAAAACGATCTTGCTGTGATTTATGTCATAGAGTGTTCTGCCTATGTTTTCCTCTAAGAGTTTGATAGTGTCTGGCCTTCCATGTAGGTCTTTAATCCATTTTGAGTTTATTTTTGTGTATGGTGTTAGGGAGTGTTCTAAATTCATTCTTTTATATGTAGCTGTCCAGTTTTCCCAGCACCACTTATTGAAGAGGCTGCATTCCTATACACTAATGATGTAAAATCTGAAAATGAAATTAAGACAACACTCCCATTTACAATTGCAACAAAAAGAATAAAATACCTAGGAATAAACCTACCTAAGGAGACAGAAGACCTGTATGCAGAAAATTATAAGACACTGATGAAAGAAATTAAAGATGATACAAATAGATGGAGAGCTATACCATGTTCTTGGATTGGAAGAATCAACATGGTGAAAATGACTCTACTACCCAAAGCAATCTACAGATTCAATGCAATCCCTATCAAACTACCACTGGCATTTTTCACAGAACTAGAACAAAAAATTTCACAATTTGTATTGAAACACAAAAGACCCAGAATAGCCAAAGCAATCTTGAGAAAGAAAAACAGAGCTGGAGGAATCAGGCTCCCTGACTTCAGACTATAGTACAAAGCTACAGTAATCAAGACAGTATGGTACTGGCACAAAAACAGAAATATAGATCAGTGGATTTGTTTCTGTAGGTCGTTTTTCTTCCCTTCCTCTTTTGTTCTCTTCTCTTGTGTTTCCTGCCTAGAAAAGTTCCTTTAGCATTTGTTGTAAAGCTGGTTTGGTGGTGCTGAATTCTCTTAGCTTTTGCTTGTCTGTAAAGTTTTGATTTCTTTGCTGAATCTGAATGAGAGCCTTGCTGGGTAAAGTAGTCTTGGTTGCAGGTTTTTCCCTTTCATCACTTAAAATATATCATGCCACTCCCTTCTGGCCTGCAGAATTTCTGCTGAAAAATCAGCTGATAACCTTATGGGAATTCCCTTGTATTTGTTGCTTTTCCCTTGCTGCTTTTAATATTTTTTCTTTGTGTTTAATTTTTGTTAGTTTGATTAATATGTGTTTTGGCGTTTTCCTCTTTGGGTTTATCTTGTATGGGACTCTGCACTTTCTAGACTTGGGTGACTATTTCCTTTCCCATGTTAGGGAAGTTTTTGACTATAATCTCTTCAAATATTTTCTCAGACCCTTTCTTTTTCTCTTCTTCTTCTGGGACCCCTATAATTCAAATGTTGGTGCATTTAGTGTTGTCCCAGAGGTCTGAGAGACTGTCATCTTTTCTTTTCATTCTTTATTCTGTTCCGTGGCAGAGATTTCCACCATCTGTCTTCTAGGTCACATCCATTCTTCTGCCTCAGTTATTCTGCTCTTGATTCCTTCTAGTGTATTTTTCATTTCAGTTATTGTATTGTTCATCTGTTTGTTTGTTCTTTAGTTCTTCTAGGTCTTTGTTAAACGTTTCTTGTTTCTTCTTGATCTGCATCTCCATTCTTTTTCTGAAATCTTGGATCATCTTTACTATCATTACTCCGAATTCTTTTTCAGATAGATTGCCTTCTCTTCATTTAGTTGTTCTTGTAGGTTTTTATCTTGCTCCTTTGTCTGCAACGTATTTCTTTGTCTTTTCATTTTGTCAGACTTACTGTGTTTGTGGTCATCTTTCCACAGGCTCCAGGATCGTAATTCCTTGTTTCTGGTGTCTGACCCCTGGTGGGTGAGGCTGGTTCAGAGGCTTTGCCATTATCCCCTTGACAGGGGGTTTGATTGGTGTTGTGGTGACCAGAGCCTGCACTGGATATTGAGCGGGGCCTCCCCTTTGCTCTGTGGTTGTCACTGCCCTGTCAGGGGCAGGGTCTGCTCCCTAGTTTTTGGAGTAGAGGCCCCCAGATCTGTTTCTTAGCTGTGTTTCTGATCTGCGGTGTGAGGCAGGTGGGACTGGAGCACTCCCACTGGGATTCAAGCCACTGAGTATTCCTGCTCTGGAGCTGTTCACCTGTGAATGTGCTCTGTTGTGCCCCCTTTTGCCCATTGTGCGGACTCACAAAGTACACTGTTGTTGGCACTGCTCTCAGTCTGCCCTTATCTGTGGGGATGCTGGCAACTGGCCCTGGTGACTCTCAGGTGTTTTCAGCAGATCACTGGCACAGATACACTGAGGTCAGGTCCCAGGACTGCAGTAGTCATGCACCTAGACCCGCTGTGGGAGCTATAGAGGCAGCTCAGACTCTGGCCTGGACCAACTCCCACATGTATGTGCCCACAAAGCCCACAGCTGCTGAAGCCAGACCCATCCCAGCTGCAGGAGAGCTTGTTGTCCTTTCAGATGTTTCACAGGTGCTGAATTTAGGAAGCTGCCAGCAGAGATGTAACTCTGTGGTTCGTGCAGCCTTGAAGAGCAATTTCAGCTCTTCTTCCTTAGTCACACGGCCCCTGGGGCTCAGGTGTGGTTTCAGCCCCACCTGTGCATATGTTTTTCCCACTGGAGTCTGCTCCAGAGGTTGCCGGAGCACATGAGCCTATCAGGCAGAAAGTTAGCCTATCAGGCAGAAAGGAGCTGAGGCAGTGATTGGGGCGAGCAGACTGCCTAGATGGGAGGGTGCTAGGGTAGAGACTGGAACATGCAAGCCCATCAGGTGGCAAGCAGGGTGAGCGGGTCACCCAGGCTTACACAGGGGTTGCAGAGGAGGTCATGGCAGGGGCGTGTGAGCTGGCTCTGGTGGAGCCCTCCCTAGTGCCCGTGGAGGCAGGGGCTGGTGTGTGAGGAGAGAGGATGTGATGGTGGCCCTGCCCTTTGCACGTCACTCAACCATGGTGCTTCTCTGTTGTGGTGGTCCGGGCTTCCTCCACGAGCATTCCCAGTTGCGGAACTCCTCACTCCTGTCCCCACAGGCTGTCTCCTTACAGCCAACAATGGTCTCCCCCCGGGTCTGCTCTCCAAACCCCACATTCCACCACCCAGCCCCCACGTGTACTGGTGGACACCTGTCTCAGGCTGGGGCATGCAGGACTGTGGCATGGACCATCTGTGTAGGTCTCACTCTGTCCTATCACAGACCAGTTGCTGGGCTCTCCTCCAAGCCCCTGAGGCTCCCTTCTGTCCCAGCTGATCTTCCAGGTGGTGAGGGGGCTTCCCCAGATGCGGGAACCTCTCTTTCAGCTTCCTGCCAGGAGTGCAGGTTGCATCCTGTTTCCTCTCCTCTTCCTTTTACCTTATTTCTTTCATCCTACCCAGTTATGTGGGGATCTTTCTTGTCCTTTTAGGTGTCTGAGGTCCTCTGTTAGTGTTCAGCAAGTGCTCTGTGAGAATTGTTCCATTTGTAGATGTATTCTTGATGTGTTTGTAGGGAGAGATGAACTCCACGTTCTCCTACTCTCCCTCCATCTTGGAAAGCTCCCCCCAACTCTCTTTTTTTTTTCTTTTGTCCTGCCGGTTATGTGGAGGTTTTCTTGGACTTTTGAAGTCTGAGGTCTTCTGCCAGCATTCAGTAGATGTTCTGTGTGAATCATTCCACTTGTAGGTGTTTTCTGATGTATCTGTGGGAGGAGGTAAACTCCACCTCCTACTCTTCTGCCATCTTGATTCCTCCCTCCAAAGTCTTATAGTTTTCAATGTATATATCACTGATCTTCTTGGATAAATTTATTCCCATGTATTTTATTCTTTTGATGCAATTGTAAATGGTGTTTTTAAAAATTTCTTTTTCTGATAGTTTGCTATTAGTGTATAGAAACAAAACAGATTTTTACTATATTTAGGATTCTCTATGTATAGTATCATGTCATCTGCAAACAGTGACAGCTTTACTTCTTTTCCGATTTGGATTCCTTTTATTTCTTTTTCTTTTCCGATTGCTGTGGCTAAAACTTTCAAAACTATGTTGAATAAGAGTGGTGAGAGTGGGCAACCTTGTCTTGTTCCTGATCTTAGTGGAAATGCTTTCAGTTTTTCACCATTGAGGACGATGTTGGCTGTGGGTTTGTCATATATGGCCTTTATTATGTTGAGGAAAGTTCCCTCTATGCCTACTTTCTGCAGGGTTTTTATCATAAATGGGTGTTGAATTTTGTCAAAAGCTTTCTCTGCATCTATTGAGATGATCATATGGTTTTTCTCCAATTTGTTAATATGGTTTATCACATTGATTTGCATATATTGAAGAATCCTTGCATTCCTGGAATAAACCCCACTTGATCATGGTGTATGATCCTTTTAATGTGCTGTTGGATTCTGTTTGCTAGTATTTTGTTGAGGATTTTTGCATCTATGTTCCTCAGTGATATATTGATTTTTATATCCTGCAACTTCACTGAATTTATTAGTTCAAATAGTTTTCTAGCACAGGCTTTTGGATTTTCTCATATAATAGCATTTCATCTGCACATAGTGACAGTTTTACTCCTTTTTTTAAAAAAAAACACAACATGATTATATTTTAATACAAAACCAAAATATAAAACACCATAGTAAATTGATGGCAATAAAATATGGCATTTCATTTACACTGCATGACAAATGGTTAACATCCTTAGTCATAAATGAGTTCTTAGAATACTTCCATCTTTCTGACTTGGATGGCTTTTATAACTTTTTCTTGCCTAACTGCCCTGGCTAGAACTTGCAATACTACATAGAATAAAAGTGGTGAGAGTTGGAATCCTTATCTTGTTTCTCATCATAAAGGTAAAGCTTTCAGCTTTTCACCACTGAGTACGATGTTAGCTGTCGGCTTGTCATGTGTGGCTTTTATCATGTTGAGGTATGTTCCGTGTATACCCAATATGTTGAAAGTTATTTTCATAAATGAGTGTTGAATTTTGTCAAATGCTTTTTCTGCATCTATTGAGATAAGATTATGATTTTCATCTTCCATTTTGATAATGTGGTGTATCACACCAGTTGATTTGCAGATGTCAAACCATCCTTGTATCCATGGAATAAATCCCACTTGAACATGGTGTACAATCCTTTTAATGTATTGTTGAATTAATTTGCTAATATTTTGTTGAGGATTCTTGCATCTATGTTCATCAGGGATATTGACCTGTAGTTTTCTTTTCTTATGGCATCCTTGTCTGGATTTGGTTTCAGGGTAATGCTGACCTTGTAAAATGAGTTTGGAAGTGTTCCCTCCTCTTCTGTTTTTTTTTTTTTGATAGAGTTTGGGAAGGATTGGCATTAACTTTTTCTTTAAATGTTTGGTAGAATTCACTAGGAAGCCATCTGACTCTGGAGTTTTGTTAGGAGACTATTGATTACTAATTGAGTCTCCTTACTAGTGATCAGTCTGTTCAGATTTTCTATTTGTTCAGTGATTCAGTCATTGTAGGTTGTATGTTCCTAGGAATTTATCCATTTCTTCTAGGCTGTTCAATTTGTTCGCACCTAATTGTTCATAGTTGTCCTTTATGATTCTTTGTATTTATGTGTTATCCATTTTAATCTTTCCTCTTTCATTTCTGACTTGAGTCCTCTCCTTTTCTTGATGAGTCTAGCTAAAGGTCTGTCAATTTTGTTGTCTTCTCAAAGAATTGGCTCTTAGTTTTGTTAATCTTTTCTATTTTTTGTCTCTATTTCATTTATTTCTACTGTGATCTGTTATCTCCATCCTTTCACTAAATTTGAGCTTCTTTGTTCTTTTTCTAGTTACTTGAGGTATAGAGATAGGTTGAGATCTTTTTTGTTTCTTGATGTAGTCATCTATCACTATGAACTCCCCTCTATAGCAAGAAATTCTCTTGTTATATCCCATAAGTTTGGTATGTTGCATTTCCATTTTTATTGTCTCAAAGTATTTGTTTTTTAATTTCTTCTTTGACCCATTGGTTGTTCAGTAGCATGTTGTTTAGTCTTCATATACTTGTGAATTGTCCAGTTTTCTTCTTGTAATTAATTTCAAGTTTCTAACATTGTGGTTGGAAAAGACAGTTGATGTATTTTTAGTCATCTTAAACTTATTAAGATTTGTTTTGTGGACTAACATATGATGTATCCTGGAGAATATTCATGTGTGCTTAAGAATATATATTCTGTTGCTTTTTGATGGAATGTTCTGTATATATCTGTTAAGTTCTCTGGTCTGACATGTCATTAAGGCTAATGTTTCCTTATTGATTTTCTGTCTGAATGATCGAACCATTGGTGAACATGAAGTCCTCTATTAATACTGTATTGTTGTATATTTCTTTATGTTTGTTAGTATTTGCTTTATATATTTAGGTGCTCCTATGTTGGGTGCATAGCTATTTTCAAATGTTATATCCTTTTGTTCGATTAATCCCTTTATCATTACAAAATGACCTTGTCTCTAATTAGTCTTTTTCTTAAAGTCTATTTTGTCTGATATAAGTATACCTACCCCAGCTTTCTTTTGTCTTTTATTTGCATGGAATATCTTTTTCCATCCTTTCACTTTCAAACTATGTGTATTCCTACATCTGAAGTATCTTGTAGGCAGCATATAGATGTATCTTGTTTTTTTAATCTACTTAGCCACTTTATGTCTTTTGATTGGAGCATTCAGTTCATTTACATTTAAAGTGATTATTAACAGGTATGTACTTATTGCCATTCTGTTCACTGTTTTCTGGCTGTTTTGTAATTCCTCTACTCCTTCTTTTCTTGCTCTCTTCCTTTGGAATTTGATAATTTCCTGCATTAGCATGCTTAGATTACATTCTCTTTATATTTTGTGTATATACTATGGGTTTTTGCTTTGGGGTACCATGAGGCTTACAAAAAACAAAAAACAACTTATATTTATAATAGTCTATTTTAAATTGATAACAACTTAACTTTGAAAGCTCTACATTTTCACATTTTGATGTCACAGTTTACACCTTTTTATCTTGTGTATCCATTAGCAAATTATTGTAGTTACATTTATTGTTACCACTTTTGTCTTTTAACCGTTATGCTAGCTTTATAAGTGATTAACCCATCACCTTTACAACATTAGATTATACTGAATTTTACTATAAATTTACCTTTACCAGTAAGATTTATACTTTCATGTTTTTCTGTTACTAATTAGCATACTTTTGTTTCAGCTTTAAAAAGTACCTTTAATATTTCTCATAAGGCCAGTCTTGTGATGTTGAACTCCTTTAGCTTTTGATCATCTGGAAAACCCTTTCTCTCTCCTGTATTTCTCCCCCCCTCCCCAGTTTTATTGAGATATAATTGACATACATTACTATATACGTTTAAGGTGTATAGCAAAATGATTTGACTTAACAAACATCAACTCAATTCTGAAGGACAGCTTTGCTCGTTAGCATACTCTTGGTTTGCAGTTTTTTCTTTCAGCACTTTAAAAATATCATGCTACTTCCTTCTGGCAGGCAAAGTTTCTCCTGAAAAAATCTGCTGATAGTCTTATGAGGGTTCCCTTGTATGTAAATTGTTTTTCTCTTGCTGATTTTGATTCTCTCCTTGCATTTAAATTTGACACTTTAACTACATGTAATATGTCTTAGTGCGGGTCTCTTTGGGTTTATCTTATTTGGAATTCTCTGCATTCTTGGACCTGGATGTCTGTTTCTTTCCCCAGGATAGGAATATTTTCAGCTATTATTTAAAATGAGTTTTCTGCCTGTTTCTCTCTCTCTCCTCTTTCTGGGACCCTTATAATGCAAATGTTGGTCTGCTTGATGGTGTCCCTTAATCTATCTTTACTCTTTTTTGTTTTTTTTCTTTCTCTGATTTGATGAATTCCAGTACCTTGTCTTCAAGTTTACTAACCCTTTCTCTTGCTTCCTCTAGTCTGTTGTTAAACCCCTCTAGTATATTTTTCACATCAGTTATTATATTCTTCAGCTCTGTGACTTACATTGGTACTTTCTTATATTTTCTATCTTTTGTTGAAGTTCTCACTTTGTTCATCAGATGTTCTCCTGAACTCATGAGCATCTTTAGGACCATTATTTTGAACTCTTCATCAGGTAAATTACTTATCTGTATTTCACTAAGGTTTTTTTCTGAGATTTTTATCTTGTTCTTCCATTTGGAATATATTCTTCTGTTTCTTTGACTTTCCATGTTGGTATGTATGCACTAGAGAAATCAGCCACCTCTCCCAGTCTGAAGTAGTGGCCTCATGTAATAGATAAAATTATTGTTCAACCCTGCCCTAGTTGGTTCTCTCTCAAACCTTTGTGTTTGTTTAAGCAGGCTACTTTATTCTTAGTGGCTCCAAGAAGGGAGGGTGTTCCTAGATCTGTCGGTGTCCCAGAGAGGAGAATCTGTCTTCTCCCTCTGTGCTGAGCCTTGGGGTGACAGCCAGTTAAGAACTGTTTCTTTGTTTGCTCCTGTCCCATTGAACCTGTGAACACATGCCTCACTGGCTGCAAGAGCCAGTCTGTCAAAGGATGTGTCCTCAGGGTGGCAGCCACAAAAGCTGGGTCACCAGATATTACACAAGCTCCTTTCTCGAGACACTGGTGACTTGGGGCTGGGAAGATGGAAAGCATGAAGATGACACTTGCCAGCTTCCCTGGTCTCTGGAGAGAATTGTAGTCACCCTCTATGTGTGTGTGTGTTAGAAAGAAGCCTGGCCCACAGGCCACAGCTATGAAGATAAGAGGCTTCTTGTATAGAAGGATTGGGACTTTCAAGTCTGTTGCTTCTCTGCTGTACCCTGGGGTTAGGTGGTTAAGAAGTCTTCTCTATTTGTTACAATCCTGTGGTACCTGTGAGTGTAAGCCCTGCTGTCCACCAGAGCCAGGTGATCAAGGGGTGTCCCCTGGGTGGCAGCTGCAAAAAGCAGGACATGAGAGGAGTACACAAGCTCCTTTCTGGGAGATGCCAGCGGCTTGGAGCAAGGGAGACTGTAAAGATGGCACCTGCTCGCCTCTGTTTTGGAGAGTGTGTCAGTAAGTCCCTGGATATGTATTAAATTAGATGCCTGCCCCTCGGGCTGAAGCTTTAAGATTAGCAAGTTGGCTTCTTTAACAGGAAGACTGGGTACGTTTTAGTTGGCTGCCTCTGCTCTGGGCCCTGGGGTGAGTGATTCTACCTAGCCCTTCAAAAACTGTTTCCCAGATCACTATCAATCACCTTCTGGGTCTCAAGGGAACAAGCCCCAATGGCTTTCAAAGCTAGATGTTCTCAAAGTTAGAGGTAATTGTCTCTCAGGTGCAGGCCTTAAAAGTTGAGGTTCAAACCCTTTGCTCCTCAGGGAGAGGCTTGGAGTTGTGAGAGCCCTCCAGATTGTGGGTCACCATGCCAGGGTTCATGGTGATACTGTGTCTCAGCCTCTCCTACCTAATTTGTAGGAATTGCTCAGATAGTTTTAGAAGAAACTGTTCCATATCTAGCTGTAGACTTGGTGTGAGAAGAAGTGAGTTCAGGATCCTCCTATGTCACCCTCCTGAACTGGAACACTGGAGTTCTTTTTCGAATGGTTAGTAGGAAGAGAGAAGGACTTATGGGAAAAAAGGCAAGATTCACTCTAAAAGTAATCAAAGCCTGGGTACATTTTGTCAAATCAGTGACATTTCTAGGTTGGAAGTCTGAAAATTTTCAAAGAGATTCTAAGCCACATAGGATGGTGGTTTAAGCAAATCTTTGCTGGACAGTTATTTGTCCATTCTTCTCCTCTCTGCCATTATGGAATCGTAAGACTTCCTGAAGAATTATCAGAGCAACATACTAATTCCATTCCTCGTAGAATGAAAGACAGGATAATGCAGAATATAAGAAGAGTACTTATTCTCCAGAATTGGCAAAATGGCAGCAAAGTGACAACTATCCACCTGGACTGTCTTCCTGCAAACAGTTACGTAGCTTCCCCTCCCGCCTCCCCGCCACACCTCTCTGAATGACCTTTCTAAATACAAACCTGACCATGTTTCTTGGCAGAAGACACTAACTAGCAAGCTCTACAAGACCCTGTCTACTCCTTCAGGCCTTGTGTCTTTCCGGAATTGCAACCTATACGATCCAGCCATTTGGAACTGCCATCATTCCCAAACAAACCAGATTGGCTTATATCTCCATGACTGACTTCATGCTGCTGCTGATGCCTGTCTGCCTAGAGACACCTGCTCATCTTCAGAGACCAAGCCTAACGTGATGCTGTGAAGCCTTATCTGACCACGTACTCAACAAAATGCACTCATTTCTCTTGGGCATATAACTAGGAGTGGAATTGCTGGGGCACAGGGTGAGCAATTTTTAGTTTTAGTAGGTACTTCCAAACAAATTTCCAAACTGACTGCATCAAAATGTGTAATTCTACCAGGAATTTATAAGTATTCCAGTTGCTTCACATCCTTGCCAACATTTATTGTTAGCATTCTTTTTAATTTTAATCGTTCTGATAGGTAATGGTGTTTCATCATGCTATTAATTGGCATTTGCCAGATGACTAATGATATTATCTTTTTATTGGCCGTTTGAATACCTCTTTAGTGAAGCACCTGCTCTTTGTATATATTTTGGATTCTTTTCGTGGATGTATGTATTGTAAATATCATTATCCAGTCTGTGGCTTGCCATCTTACTCTTTTTTGGTCTTTTGATGAACAGAAGTTCTTATTTTTTAATAAAGTTATTTATCTTTTTTTTTCTTTTAAGACTAGTAATATTTGCTATTCCACCCAGCAGCCATTCTGAACCAGAGGGTGGAGGACAGAATGAAAAGAAGCTTGGATCCCTGAGGACTGTGAGCTGCCATACATAGGAGAGAGAAGTAAGCATCTATTGTTATTAAGCCTCTATTTTTTTTCAAGCCTCTTTCTCAGTTGAACCTGAGCTTACATATCACCACAACAAACATTCTGCACAGAAGTACATTTACATATTTAAAGGAACTGGCTTTAACTGTAAAATTTTTACTTGGTGCTGTAAGGTATTTAGGAGCTGGGTCGATTGACCTCTAGCACCCGTACTTATATAAGTATTTTTAAAAATAATCATATTTGCACATAACAGGCACTCAAAGTCATACTGAATAAATACATGTGAGATAAAAATACATATCTTCTAAGATCGCTTTTGATCAAGGGAATTTTAAGGTGCTTATATATGTATAAGTATACATATATATTATAAATCATAAATACCAAGTTATTATGTGAATTTGATGGAAAAAAATGAGGACTTTAGTATTACTGGAGAGCAGTAGCAATATCTAACAATGAAAACGTTTTAAGTCAAGAAGTATTTGAGGGGCTGCCTCAGGGGCCAGCTTTGTTAAACATCAGTATCAGCTCTTGGGAAAAATCACAGAAGATACTATAAATAGAGGGACTGTGAACACCTAGAACTGCTAGGACACAGACTACTGATCTGATATATATTAAAAAGCTATCCATTTAAGAAGGAACAGGAGAGAAAATCAAGGTCATAGATCTCAGGATTAGGAGCTGAGGCTGACAGATCAAATGACAGGATCTGTAAAACTGAAAAGACGACTCAGAAAAAGAACAAACATATCTTGCCCAAATGCAAAGCTTTCTCTTTGTATAACTTCTGCATGTTCCCTGAATATTTATTTTTCAGTATGATTTATGAATTACCCTGCCATTGGCTGTAAAACATGAGGTAGGCTGATTTTTATATCAACAAAGGATCATCAGAATTTAAGTATCACTGATTTAAGGAATTTCAAAAGAGAAATATTCCTTGCCACAGTTCCATGAGCAAATCCTAAAAGTAGCTGACTGAAATGATTAACAGCAGCTTAAGCAAGAGTCCCATTTTTGAAATTAGAATGAAAAAGAGTGAAGAAAGCATACATGAGCTATGTGGGGCATGATCAGAAACAATATCCTCACTTTGCGATTCCCAGAGGAGAAGGGATAAAGGGACAGAAATCTTATTCAAAGAAATATTGGCTGAAAACTTCCCAAATCTGGGGAGAGATACAGCCATCCAGGTATGGGAAGCTTAGAGATCCCACCCAAAGAGATCCTCACTGAGACACATTATAATCAATCTCTCAAAAATCAAAGTCAGAAAGAAAATCACATACAGGGAATTCTGATAAGGCTTTACATTTCTCAGCAGAAACCTTACAGGCCAGGAGACAGTGGGATGATACATTCAAAGCACATAAACAACAACAACAAAACTCATCCAAGGATATCTTACCCAACAAAAGCATGAAGGAAATTAATCACCACTAGACCTGCCCTACAAGAAATGTTAAAGGAAGTTCTTCAAACTGAAACAAATTAGTAGCATGAAAACATATTGAAATATAAAATTTACTGGTAAAGGTGAATATATATAGTCAAATTCAAAGAACTCTAATACTTCAATGGTGGTGTGTAAATCACTTTGAAATCTAGCATATAGGTTAAAGACAACAGTGTTGAAAATAACTATAGCTGTAATATTATGTTAATATAGTATTTATAAATATACGTAGATGTATAATATATAAATATAATTATATAAAAATATATAAATTGGGACATCAACATAAATCTGAGGGGGGCAGATAATTGGGTAGAACTTTCTTATGTAATTGAAGTTATCATAGATGATTATACCATATTATGAAAGCCTCATGGTAATAACCACAGACCAAAACTAGATAACAGATATACAATGATAAAGAGAAAAGCAAACTACTATAAAAAATCATCAACTCAAAAAGACAGCAAGAGGAACAAAGGAACTAAGGAATGACAAAACTATCAGAAAACAATTAACATACTGGCAACAGTAAGTCCTTAGCTATCAATAATTAATGTAAATGGGCTAAATTCTCCAATTAAAAGACACAGATGGGCTGAATGGATTAAAAATAAGACCTAACTATATGCTGCCTACAAGAGACTCACTTAAGCATTATGGATATTCACAAACAGAATGTGAGGGATGGAAAAAGATATTTCAAGCAAATAGAAACCAAAAGAAAGCAGGGGTGGTTATATTTATATCAGACAAAATAGATGTTAAACCAAAAACTGTAACACAAGACAAAGTCATTATACAATGATAAAGGGGCAATTCATCAGATACATTAATTGTAACATATATGCACCCAATATTAGAGCATCTAAAAATATTAATTATTAACAGATCTAAAGGGAAAAATAGACAGCAATGCAATAATAGTAGAGGACCTCAATACACCACTTTAAACAATGGACAGATCACCCAGGCAGAAAGTCAAGAAGGAAATAATGGATGTGAGTGATGCTTTTGAACAAATGCACCTACAGACACATACAGAATATTCCATCCAACAGCAGCAGAATACACATTCATCTCAAGTGCACACAAAACATTCTCCAGAATACATCACATGACAGGTCACAAACCACGTCTTACCAAATTTAAGAAAGCTGAAATCATACCAGGTATCTTTTCCAACCACAATGGTATGAAACTAGAAATCAATACCACGAGGAAAGCTGAAAAATTCGCAAATATGTGGGGATTAAATAACATACTCATAAAAAACCAATGGGTCTTAGAAGAAATTGAAAGCAAAATAAAAAATATCCTGAAACAAATGAAAGCACAGTGTATCAAAACCCATGGGATGCTGCAAAGGCAGTTAAGAGGGAAGTTTATAGTGACAAACATCTCAAATAAACAACCTTTTTTAACACCTCAAAGAACTAGAAAGGGAGGAAGACACTGAGCCCAAATTTAACAGAACGAAGGGAATAACTAAGATCAGAGCAGTAACAAAGGAAATAGAGACTGAAAAGATAATAGAAGAGATCAATGAAACTAAGAGCTGTTTTTTTAAAAGATAAATAAAATTGACAACCTTCAGGTAGACTCATCAAGAAAAAAAAGAGAGTAGACTCAAAGTCAGAAATGAAGAATAGATGCTAAAATGGATATCACAGAAACACAGAGACTACTAAGAAAAATTATATACAAATTGGACAACCTAGAAGAAATGGATAAATTCCTTTGAAACCTACAATCTACCAAGACTGAATCAGAACAAAGAGAAAAAATTTGAACAGACTGATTACTAGTAAGGAGATTGAATTAGTAATCAAAAACTTCCCAACAAACAAAAGTCTAGGATCAATCAGATGGCTTCACTGGTGAATTCTACCAAATTTAAAGAATAACTAATGCCAATCCTTCTTAAACTCTTCCAGAAAAATAGAAGGGGAGGGAACTCTTCCAAACTCATTTTATGAGGCCAGCATAACCCTGACACCAAAACCAGGCAAGAGCACCAGAATAAAAGAAAATTGCAGGCCAATAGCCCTGATGAACATAGATGGATAATTCCTCAACAAAATATTAGCAAATCAAATTCAGGACATTAAAAGTGGCAAACAGCATGATCAAGTGGGATTTATTCCAGGGATGCAAGAATGGTTTAACATGACTCTTTTTGAATTATGGTTTTCTCAGGGTGTATGCCCAGTAGTGGGATTGCTGGGTCATATGGTAGTTCTATTTTTAGTTTTTAAGGAACCTCCATACTGTTCTCCACAGTGGCTGTATCAACTTACATTCCCACCAACAGTGCAAGAGGGTTCCCTTTTCTCCACACCCACTGTAGCATTTATTGTTTGTAGATTTCTTGATGATGGCCATTCTGACTGGTGTGAGATGATATCTCATTGTAGTTTTGATTTGCATTTCTCTAATGGTTCATTCAAAAAGAGTCATGTACCACAATGTTCACTGCAGCACTATTTACAATAGCCAGGACATGGAAGCAACCCAAATGTCCATCAAGAGATGAATGGATAAAGAAGATGTGGCACATATATACAATGGAATATTACTCAGCCATAAAAAGAAATGAAATTGAGTTATTTGTAGTGAGGTGGATGGACCAGAGTCTGTCATACAGAGTGAAGTAAGTCAGAAGGAGAAAAACAAATACTGTATGCTAACACATATATATGAAATCTAAAAAAAAAAAAAAGGTTCTCAAGAAACTAGGGGCAGGGTAGGAATAAAGATGCAGACATAGAGAATGGACTTGAGGACACAGGGAGGGGGAAGGGTAAGCTGGGACGAAGTGAGGGAGTGGCATGGACATATATACACTACTAAATGTAAAACATATCTAGTGGGAAGTAGCTGCATAGCACAGGGATATCAGTTCGGTGCTTTGTGACCACCTAGAGGGGTGGGATAGGGAAGGTGGGAGGGAGACTCAAGAGGGAGGGGATATGGGGATATATGTATATGTATAGCTGATTCACTTTGTTATACAGCAGAAACTAACACAACACTGTAAAGCAATTATACTCCAATAAAGATGTTAAAAAAAATCAAATTTACAATTGCATCATAAAGCATAAAATATCTAGGAATAAATTTAACCAAGGAGCTGAAAGACCTGTACACTGAAAACTATAAGACACTGATGAAAAAATTAAGAATACACAAATAAATGGAAAGATATTCTATGTCCTGGATTGGAAGAATATTATGAAAATGTCCATACTAACCAAAGCAATCTACAGATTCAATGCAATCCCTATAAAAATTCCAATGACATTTATCCCAGAAATAGAACAATCCCAAAATTTGTATGGAACCACAAAAGACCTTGAATAGCCAAAGCAGATAATCTTGAGAAATAAGAAGAAGCATTATGCCTCCTGATTTCAAACTATATTACAAACTTATAGTAATCAAAATAGTATGCTATTGGCATAAAAACAGACACATCAATCAATGGAATGGAATAGAGAGTCCAGAAATAAACCCATGCCTATATGGTGAATTAATTTATGACAAGGGAGCCAAGTGTATACAATGGGGGAAAGGACAGTCTCTTCAGTAAAAGATAATGGGAAACCTGGACAGCCACTTGCAAAAGAATGAAATTGAACCACTAACTTATCCCATACACAAAAATGAACTCAAAATGGATTAAAGACCTGAATGTAAAACTTGAAACCATAAAACTCCTAGGAAAAAACATAGTAAGCTCCTTGAGATTGATCTTGATGACAATGATTTGGATTTGACACCAAAAGCAAAGACAACAAAAGCAAAAATAAAGAAGTGAGAATACGTCAAACTAAAATCTTCTGCACAGCAAAGGAAACGATCAACAAAATGAAAATGCAGTCTACCAAATGGGAGAAAATATTTGCAAATCATATATCTGATAAAGATTAATTATCCAGACAAGATCGGGTGCATTCAGAGTGGTATGGCCGTAGACCTAGAGAATGGACTTGAGGACACAGGGAGGGGGTAGGGTAAGCTGGGATGAAGTGAGAGAGTGGCATGGACATATATATACTACCAACTGTAAAATAGATAGCTAGTGGGAAGCAGCCGCATGCCACAGGGAGATCAGCTTGGCGCTTTGTGTCCACCTAGAGGGGTGGGATAGGGAGGGTGGGACTGAGACACCAAAGGGAGCAGATATGGGGATATATGTGTATGTATAGCTGATTCACTATGTTATATAGCAGAAACTAACACACCATTGTAAAGCAATTATACTCCAATAAAGCAAAAACCAAAACAAAATGTACTGATCCATGTTGCCCCTTCTAGACCTATTAAATCAGATTCTCTGTGTTTAGGCCCCTGTCTTTTTTTTTTTTTTTTTTTAACTATCAGTGTGACTCTAGTTGCAGTCAAGGTTGAGGACCACTGATCTATAGGCAGATGTGACCATACACAGTAGGCGTCACAAAGTGTGAAGGGTGTGAAGGAGATGGAAAGAGGCTCTTGGGCTGGGAATATTTGGACTCACGGAACATACAGGATTTGAAATAGTAAAATAAGAGGATGAGTGTGACTTTGAGAGGAGGAAGACATAGAAGTTGGCAAGAGCAACGGAGTTGTGACTGATGCACGAGAAGGAGTAGGTGGTGAAAATGAAGATAGCAGGAACTTTGCAGCCTACTGTGGTGTACTTAGAATAATAGAAAATTCAGGTCAGATGATGGGTTAGGGAAGGAAATGGGCAGCAGAAAACGTGTTTGGAGTTTCAGAAGTAGAAAGCAATGATTTGACAAGATGATGTGTCCTAATCTCCCTACTAAATTTTTTGATCTACAAATGAGAAAGAAGACTAGTATTCAATAGAAGAAATTCTGCAAACCACACAATTTTGATCACCAGTGGTGCCACCCACCTCTGATCCAGACTTTGCTCCTCCCAGTGTGGTCTTCTGAGCACGAGCCAGGCTTCTCCAGACCCCCTCATCCCCAGGCTCTTGCCCACCTCCCTTAGGGTCCTTGATGACCTCACACTCCCTTCTCCTGGGCAGAGTAAGGAGTTGGTCCTACTATTTTCCCAACAGACCCATATGGTGTAAACTTTATGGCTGCTCCCCTGATGACCCATTTTGTAAGTTATTAAACAAACCAAACTAAAAAAAAAAAAATTATCCTAAATATATAAGGAACTCACACACTCAATGGCAAAAAAGAAAATATCCAATTAAATAGCAGTCAGAGGATCTAAACAGACATTTTTCTAAAGAAGACATACTGATGGCCAACAGGTACACAAAATGGTGCTCAACATTGGAAATGCAAATTAAAACCACAATGATATAGCATCTCACACCTGTTAAAATGGCTACTGTCAAACAGACAAGAAATAACAGTGTTGGGGAAGATATGGAAAAAAGGGAACCTTTGTGCACTGTTGGGAATGTAAATTGGTACAGTCCCTATGGAAAATAGTATGGAGCTCCCTCAAAAAATTAAAGACTCTAACTTGAAAAGATATCTTCACCTTCATGTTCATTGTGGCATTATTTACAATAGCCAAGACACAGAAGCAACCTAAGTGTCCATCAATAGATGAATAGAAAAAGAAGATGTGGTGTGTACACACACACACACACACACACACATATACACACAGTGGAATATTAGTCACACAAAGAAGGAAATCTTGCCATTTTTGACAACATGGATAGACCTCGAGGGCATTATGCTAAGTGGAACAAGTCAGACAGAGAAAGACAAATACCATATGATCTCAGTTATATGTGGAATATAAAAAACAAATACCAAAAAAGAAAACAAAATGAGTGCACTGATACAGAGAATAGGGTATTAATTGCCAGAGGCTAGTTGGGGGGGGGGGTTAGTGAAATGGGTAAAGTGGGCCCAGACTTATAGAATTCTAGTTATAAAATAAATAAGTCCTAGGGATGTAATGTACAGCATGGTGACTATAGTTAATAATACTGTACTGCATATATGAAAGTTGCTAAGGGAGTAGATCTTAAAAGTTCTCATCAGAAAAAAAAATTTTCCAACTATGTTTGGTGATGAAT
Source organism: Stenella coeruleoalba (assembly GCF_951394435.1). Lineage (NCBI taxonomy): Eukaryota > Metazoa > Chordata > Mammalia > Artiodactyla > Delphinidae > Stenella > Stenella coeruleoalba. Next base: position 16,291,211 of record NC_137164.1, read on the forward strand.
ATTAACTAGACTCATTATGATCATTTTGCAATATATACCAATATTGAATCATTAGGTTGAACACCTGAAACAAATATAATGTGATATGCCAATTAGACCTCAATAAAAAGAAAACGCTAAAGACTCCACTAAAAAACTATTAGAATAAATGAATACAGTAAAGTTGCAGGATACAAAATCAGTATCATGTGCATTTCTATACACTAACAATGAATTTTCTGAAAGAGAAGTTAAGAAAGCAATTGCGGTGGAGAGGAATCAAGATGGCAGAGCAGAAGGACGTGCTCTCACTCCCTCTTGCAAGAACACCAGAATCACAACTAGCTGCTGGACAATCATCGAAAAACACTGGAACTCACCAAAAAAAGATACCCTACATCCAAAGACAAAGGAGAAGCCACAATGAGATGGTAGGAGGGGCACAATCATAGTAAAATCAAATCCCATAACTGCTGGGTGAGTGACTCACAGACTGGAGAACACTTATACCACAGAAGTCCACCCACTGGAGTGAAGGTTCTGAGCCCCACATCAGGCTTCGCAACCTGGGAGTCCAGCAATGGGAGGAGGAATTCCTAGAGAATCAGACTTTGAAGCCTAGTGGGAATTGATTGCAGGACTTTGACAGGACTGGGGGAAACAGAGACTCCACTCTTGGAGGGCACACACAAAGTAGTGTGCACATTGGGACCCAGGGGAAGGAGCAGTGACCCCAGGGGACACTGAACCAGACCTACCTGCTAGTGTTGGAGGGTCTCCTGCAGAGGTGTGTGTATGGGGGGGCTGTGGCTCACTGTGGGGACAAGGACACTGACAGCAGAAGTTCTGGGAAGTACTCCTTGGCATGAGCCCTCCCAGAGTCTGTCATTAGCCCCAGCAAAGAACCCAGGTAGGCTCCAGTGTTGGGTTGCCTCAGGCCAAACAACCAACAGGGAGGGAACCCAGCCCCACCCATCAACAGTCAAGTAGATTAAAGTTTTACTGAGCTCTGCCCACCAGAGCAACACCTGGCTCTACCCACCACCAGTCCCTCACAACGGAAAACTTGCACAAGCCTCTTAGATAGCCTCATCCACCAGAGGGCGGACAGCAGAAGCAAGAAGAACTACAATCCTGTAGCCTGTGGAACAAAAACCACATTCACAGAAAGATAGACAAGATGAAAAGGCAGAGGACTATGTACCAGATGAAGGAAAAAGATAAAACCCAGAAAAACAACTAAATGAAGTGGAGATAGGCAACCTTCCAGAAAAAGAATTCAGAATAGTGATAGTGAAGATGATCCAGGACCTCGGAAAAAGAATGGAGGCAAAGATCGAGAAGATGCAAGAAATGTTTAACAAAGACCTAGAAGAATTAAAGAACAATCAAACAGATGAACAATACAATAACTGAAATGAAAACTACACTAAAAGGAATCAATAGCAGAATAACTGAGGCAGAAGAATGGATAAGTGACCTGGAAGACACAACAGTGGAATCCACTGCTATGCAACAGAATAAAGAAAAGAGAATGAAAAGAAATGAAGACAGCCTAAGAGACCTCTGGGACAACATTAAACACAACAACATTCGCATTGTAGGGGTCTCAGAAGGAGAAGAGAGAGAGAAAGGACCAGAGAAAATATTTGAAGAGATTATAGTCGAAAACTTCCCTAACATGGGAAAGGAAAAAGCCACCCAAGTCCAGGAAGTGCAGCAGGTCCCATACAGGATAAACCCAAGGAGAAACACACCAAGACACATAGTAATCAAATTGACAAAAATTAAAGACAAAGAAAAATTATTGAAAGCAGCAAGGGAAAAACGAAAAATAACATACAAGGGAACTCCCATAAGGTTAACGGTGGATTTCTCAGCAGAAACTCTACAAGCCAGAAGGGAATGGCATAATATACTTAAAGTGATGAAAGGGAAGAACCTACAACCAAGATTACTCTACTCGGCAAGGATCTCATTCAGATTCGATGGAGAAATCAAAAGCTTTACAGACAAGCAAAAGCTAAGAGAATTCAGCACCACCAAACCAGCTCTACAACAAATGCTAAAGGAACTTCTCTAAGTGGGAAACACAAGAGAAGAAAAGCACCTACAAAAACAAACCCAAAACAATTAAGAAAATGGTCATAGGAACATACATATTGATAATCACCTTAAACGTGAATGGATTAAATGCTCCAACCAAAAGACAGAGGCTTGGGCTTCCCTGGTGGCGCAGTGGTTGGGAGTCTGCCTGCCGATGCAGGGGACATGGGTTTGTGCCCCGGTCTGGGAAGATCCCATATGCCGTGGAGCGGCTGGGCCCATGAGCCATGGCCACTGAGCCTGCGCATCCGGAGCCTGTGCTCCGCAATGGGAGAGGCCACAACTGTGAGAGGCCCGCGTACCGCAAAAAAAAAAAAAAAAAAAAAAGACGCTTGCTGAATGGATACAAAAACAAGACCCATATATACGCTGTCTACAAGAGACCCACTTCAGACTTAGGGACACATACAGACTGAAAGCGAGGGGATGGAAAAAGATATTCCATGCAAATGGAAATCAAAAGAAAGCTGGAGTAGCTATACTCATATCAGATAAAATGGACTTTAAAATAAAGAATGTTACAAGAGACAAGGACACTACATAATGATCAAGGGATCAATCCAAGAAGAAGATATAACAATTATAAATATATATGCACCCAACATAGGAGCACCTCAATACATAAGGCAACTGCTAACAGCTATAAAAGAGGAAATTGACAGGAACACAATAATAGTGGGGGACTTTAACACTTCACTTACACCAATGGACAGATCATCCAAACAGAAAATAAATATGGAAACAGAAGCTTTAAATGACACAACAGACCAGATAGATTTAATTGATATTTATAGGACATTCCATCCAAAAACAGCAGATGACACTTTCTTCTCAAGTGCACACGGAACATTCTCCAGGATAGATCACATCTTGGGTCACAAATCAAGCTTCAGTAAATTTAAGAAAATTGAAATCATATCAAGCATCTTTTGTGACCACAACACTGAGATTAGAAATGAATTACAGGGGGAAAAACGTAAAAAACACAAACACATGGAGGCTAAACAATACATTACTAAATAACCAAGAGATCACTGAAGAAATCAAAGAGGAAATCAAAAAATACCTAGAGACAAATAACAATGAAAACACGATGATCCAAAACCTATGGGATGAGGCAAAAGCAGTTCTAAGAGGGAAGTTTATAGCTATACAAGCCTACCTCAAGAAACAACTCAAGTAAACAATCTAACCTTATACCTAAAGGAACTAGAGAAAGAAGAACAAACAAAACTCAAAGTTAGCAGAAGGAAAGAAATCATAAGATCAGAGCAGAAATAAATGAAATAGAAACAAAGAAAACAATAGCAAATATCAATAAAACTAAAAGCTGGTTCTTTGAGAAGATAAACAAAATTGATAAACTATTAGCTAGACTCATCAAGAAAAAGAGGGGAAGACTCAAACCAATAAACTTAGAAATGAAAAAGGAGAAGTTACAACAGACACTGCAGAAATATAAAGCATCCTAAGAGACTACTACAAACAACTCTATACCAATGAAATGGACAACCTGGAAGAAATGGACAAATTTTTAGAAAGGTATAACCTTCCACGACTGAACCAGGAAGAAACAGAAAATATGAACAGACCAATCACAAGTAATGAAATTGAAACTGTGATTAAAAATCTTCCAACAAACAAAAGTCCAGGACCAGATGGCTTCACAGGTGAACTCTATCAAACATTTAGAGAAGAGCTAACACCCATCCTTCTCAAACTCTTCCAAAAAATTGCAAAGGAAGGAACACTCCCAAACTCATTCTATGAGGCCACATCACCCTGATACCAAAACCAGACAAAGATACCACACACAAAATATTACAGACCAATATCACTGATGAATGTAGATGCAAAAATCCTCAACAAAATACTAGCAAACAGAATCCAACAACACATTAAAAGGATCATACACCATGATCAAGTGGGATTTATCCCAGGGATGCAAGGATTCTTCAATATACGCAAATCAATGTGATACACCATATTAACAAATTGAAGAATAAAAACCATGTGATCATCTCAATAGATGCAGAAAAAGCTTTTGACAAAATTCAACACCCATTTAGGATAAAAACTCTCCAGAAAGTGGTCATAGTGGGAACTTATCGAAACATAATAAAGGCCATATACGACAAACCCACAGCAAACATCATTCTCAATGGTGAAAAACTGTAAAGCATTTCCTCCAAGATCAGGAATGAGACAAGGATGTACACTCTCACCACTATTATTCAACATAGTTTTGGAAGTCCTAGCCACGGCAATCAGAGAAGAAAAAGAAATAAAAGGAATACAAATTGGAAAAGAAGAGGTAAAACTGTCACTGTTTGCAGATGACATGATACTATACATAGAGAATCCGAAAGATGCCACCAGAAAACTACTAGAGCTAATCAATGAATTTGGTAAAGTTGCAGGATACAAAATTAATGCACAGAAAACTCTTGCATTCCTATACATTAATGATGAAAAATTTGAAAGAGAAATTATGGAAACACTCCCATTTACCATTGCAACAATAAGAATAAAATATCTAGGAATAAACCTACCTAGGGAAACAAAAGACCTGTATGCAGGACACTGTAAGACACTGATGAAAGAAATTAATGATACCAACAGGTGGAGAGATATACCATGTTCTTGGATTGGGAGAATCAATATTGTGAAAATGACTATACTGCCCAAAGCAATCTACAGATTCAATGCAGTCCCTATCAAATTACCAATGGCATTTTTTACGGAACTAGAACAAATCATCGTAAAATATGTATGGAGACACAAAAGACCCCAAATAGCCAAAGCGGTCTTGAGGGAAAAAAATGGAGCTGGAAGAATCAGACTCCCTGACTTCAGACTATACTACAAAGCTACAGTAATCAAGACAATACAGTACTGGCACAAAAACAGAAACATAGATCAATGGACCAAGATAGAAAGCCCAGAGATAAACCCACAAACCTATGGAGGCAAGGATATACAATGGAGAAAAGACAGTCTCTTCAATAAGTGGTGCTGGGAAAACTGGACAGCTACATGTAAAAGAATGAAATTAGAACACTCTCTAACACCATACATAAAAATAAACTCAAAATGGATTAGAGACCTAAATGTAAGACCGGACACTATAAAACTTAGCGGAAAACACAGGAAGAACACTCTTTGACATAAATCACAGCAAGATCTTTTTTGATCCACCTCCTAGAGTAATGGAAATAAAAACAAACAAATGGGGGCTTCCCTGGTGGTGCAGTGGTTGAGAGTCCGCCTGCCGATGCAGGGGACACAGGTTCGTGCCCCGGTCCGGGAAGATCCCACATGCCGCGGAGCAGCTGGGCCCATGAGCCATGGCTGTTGAGCCTGCGCGTCTGGAGCCTGTGTTCCACAACAGGAGAGGCCATAACGGTGAGAGGCCCGCGTACCGCAAAATAAATAAATAAATAAATAAAAAATAAACAAATGGGACCTAATGAAACTTCAAAGCTTTTGCACAGCAAAGGAAACCATAAACAAGACGAAAAGACAACCCTCAGAATAGGAGAAAATATTCGCAAATGAATCAATGGAGAAAGGGTTAATCTCCAAAACATATAAACAGCTCATGCAGCTCAATATTAAAGAAACAAAAATCCAGGGTTTTTGAAAAAATCCAATATTAAAGAAATAAACAACCCAATCCAAAAATGGGCAGAAGACCTAAATAGACATTTCTCCAAAGACGACATACATATGGCCAAGAAGCACATGAAAAGCTGCTCACCATCACCAATTATTAGAGAAATGCAAATCAAAACTACAAATCAAAACACCAGTTAGAATGGGCATCATCAGAAAATCTACAAACAACAAATGCTGGAGAGGGAGAAAAGGGAACCCTCTTGCACTGTTGGTGGGAATATAAATTGATACAGCCACTATGGAGAACAGTATGGAGGTTCCTTAAAAAACTAAAAATAGAATTACCATATGATCCAGAAATCCCACTACTGGGCATATACCCAGAGAAAACCATAATTCAAAAAGGCACATACATCCCAATATTCATTGCAGCACTATTTAAAATAGCCAGGTCATGGAAGCAACCTAAATGCCCATTGACAGATGAATGGATAAAGAAGTTGTGGTACGTATATACAATGGAATATTACTCAGCCATAAAAAGGAACGAAATTGAGTCATTTGTTGAGATGTGAATGGATCTAGAGACTGTCATACAGAGTGAAGTAAGAAAGAGAAAAACAAATATAGTAATATTAATGATGTATGTGGAACCTAGAGATGAACCGGTTTGTAGGGCAGAAGTTGAGACACAGATGTAGAGAACAAACGTATGGACACCAAGGGGGAAAACCGGGGTGGGGTGGGGATGGTGGTGTGATGAATTGGGCGATTGGGATTTACATGTATACACTGATGTGTATAAAATTGATGACTAATAAGAACCTGCAGTATAAAAAAACAAACAAAAATAACTAATACTAAACTTTCTTTGGGTTATTTGTATGGAAATGTTATTATAAATGTTTCAGACATTACACGAAATTTCTAAAAATCTTATATGTTCTGGTATAATGTTATAAGTCATAATTCTAGTTATTACTTTAAAATGTATATCTCAGAAATAACTAAATTTCCTTGCCAATTGCATTATTATGAACTTTCATCAAATCTTTAACCATATTCATTTTTAAGTCTTTTGTCATTTACCTACAGTCTGGGTGTACTCTGACACTTTCGCAAAAATGTTCCTATAAAATGGTTTCATCTTCAAGGAATTCATGGAAAAGACTCTGACAAGTACAGGTTTCTGGTAACTGACTACACTGCTGAACTGAATGAATAAGCATTTTCAGAACTCTAATGGAAAACTGATGAATTCATAAAAGTGCTAACAAAAGATCAAGATGAAAAAAATTTATTACATGGGACTGAGTGAACTGATGAGAATGATTATAATTTTTGTGACTTTGTTTGAATTAAAAAAAAAAACCCAAAAGGACTCAGAGGCAAAAAATATACAAATCAATTTTCACTACAAAGTAAAGGACCTGTTACAGTGGAGGATTACTGGACTGAATGTCAATATTATGACATAGTATGAGTGTGTTTTGTGTTTGGTAATTGCAATCGTTGCTTTTGTTGTGGTCATCCATTTACAATGCTTGGTGTCAGTTTATTTATCTCTTGTAAAAATAAAATACAGTGTGAAAAAACAAAAAAGAAAAATATCTCTGAGCAGAGAAAGAAAAATCTGTAGCTATTTGGACAAATCCACCACAGCTGTGCCAACATGCGGCAAGCTGATTAATACATGTGTCAGTAGTAATAATGAACTGTGCAAAAATATTATCCATGAAAACTGTTTATCTGAGAAATACAAGTGTTTCTTTCCAAAAAAAAAAAGAAAGCAATTCCATTTACAATGGCACTGTAAACAACAAAATACTTAGGAATAAATTTAGCCAAGGAGGTGAAAGATCTGTACACTGAACACTATAAGACACTGAAGAAAACACAAATAAACGGAAAAATATCCTGTGTTCCTAGATTGGGAGAATTAATATTGTAAACATGTCCATACTACCCAAAGTGATCCACAGACTTAGTGCAATCACAATCAAAATTCCAATGACATTTTTTACAGAAATGGAAAAAATTACCCTAAAATGGGTTTGGAATCATAAAAGACCCCCAAATAGCAAAAGTAATCCTGAGAAAGAAGAACAAAGCTGGAGGCATCACAATACCTGATGTGAGCTATATTTCAAAGGTATAGTAATCAAAACTGTGTGCTTTTATGGTATGGCATAAAAGTAGACATACATAGACCAATGGAACAAAATGGAGATCCCAGAAATAAGTCCATGCATATATGGTCAACTAGTATTTGACAAAGAAGCCAAGAATACTCAATGGAGAAAAGACAGTCTCTTCAATAAATGGTGCTGGGAAAATTGGATATTCACTTGGAAAAGAATGAAACTAGGCCCCTATTTTACACCACTCACAAATATTAGCTTGAAGTGGATTAAAGACTTAGACCTGAAACTATAAAACTCCTAGAAGAAACATAGTAAAAAAGCTCCTTGACATGGGTCTTGGTAGTAATTTTTTGAATATGACATCTAAAGCACAAACAACAATATAAAAAATAAACAAGTGAGACTAGATCAAATAAAAAGCTTCTACACAGCAAAAGAAATGATCAACAAAATGAAGAGACAACCTATGGAATGGGAGAAGATATCTGCAAATCACATATCTGATATGGGGTTAATATCAAAAAATATATAAAGAACTCACACAACCTAATAGCAAAAACAAACAAAAAACAACCCAAACAAAATGGGCAAAGGACCTGAATAAGCATTTTTTCAAAGAAAATATACGAATGGCCAAGAGGTACAGGAAAAGGTGTTTAACATCATTATCATTGGGAAATGCAAATCAAAACCACAATGAGATATCACCTCTTGTTTGTTACAAAGGCTATGTCAAATAGATGAGATAACGAATGCTGATAAGGATGCAGAGAATAGGGAACACTTGTGCACTGTTGGTGGGAATATAAACGGATGCAGTCACTATGAAAAACAACATGAAGTTTCCTCAAGATATTGAAAATAGAACTACCATATGATCTAGCAATTCCACTTCTGGGAGTATGTCCAAAAGAAATGAAATCACTATGTCACAGAAATATCTGCACCCTCATGTTCATGGTAGCATTATGTATAATAGCCAAGACATGGAAACAACCTAAGTGTCCATCAACAGATAAAGAAAATATGATATATATGCCCATGGAATATTATTCAGCCCTGAGAAAAAAGGAAATCTTGCCATTGTGACAACAGGGATGGACCTTGAGGGCATTATGCTGAGTGAGGTAAGTCAGATAAAGACAAACATCACTTATATGTGGAATCTAAAAACACCAAACCTGTAAAAACAGGGAGTAGAATGGTGGTTACTAGGGGCTGGGGGAGGGGGAATTGGAGGGTTGTTATTTAAGGGTACAAACCTGTAACTAGTAGATGAGTAAGTTCTGAAGCTCTAATGCACAACAAAGTGATTACAGTCAACAATACTGTATTATAAACTTCACAGTTGCAAAGAGTGTAGATCTTAATCATTCTCCATACACACAAAAAATAACAGACGTGATAAAGCTTTTAGCTAACACTACTGAATTATATTGTAATATATAAATGTCATCAAAGCAACACACTGCACCTGAAATTCTTAAAAATCCCATTTTTACTTTATTTGAGCATTAATCAAGAGAAAGTGTATTTTTGGTTTTGAATTATCCAGATAATTGTTTCAATTCTTCCTTTTAGTTTTCTAGTGCACTGAAGGTATAATGCTAGCCTGTGGGACTGACCTTTAACTAATTACTATATTGTAGGTCAGAGGATTATTCATTTAAGTCAACATGCACACACACACACACACATATATTTGGGAACCTGGTAGGAATCTTAGAGATTTAGTTTAGCTCAAGGTTTCTCAATTCAGCACAATTGACGTTTTGGGCCGGAGAGTTCCTTGCTGTGGGAGGCTGCCCTCTACATTCATTATATGCTGCCCAACAGATGCCTGTAGCACCCCTCTCCCCCCTGCCATACTGAGACAACCAAAAATGTCTCTAGACATTGCCAAATGTTCTCAGCATGGGAGGGGCACAAAAATGCCCCCAGCTGAGAACCACTGCTTTTGTACTATGGAAACATAACGCCTTTAAATAAACTCAGCAGTCAAAACTTCTGTGGGAATCCCTCATCATCATTTTTAAAATTTTTATTTTTATAAACTGATATGTAGACAGTTTTAAAAACAAAGTACAGTTGACCCTTGAAAAACACGGGTTTGACTGCATGAGTCCACTTACATGTGGATATTTTCCCATGCTAAATACTACAGTACCATATGGCGTGAATACAAAGGAACCATGGATACCAAGGGCTGACTCTAAGTTATATGTGGATTAACCACTGCCTTGTTCAAGGGTCAACTGTGGTTCTACAGAGCTTGTAGTGGAAAAAAAAGAAGGTTCTACTTTTACCCCCGAGTCTTATTTCTTAGAGCAGTGCTGTTCAATAAAACTTCCTGCAATGACGTAAATGTTTTATATCCACGCTGTCCGGTATGGAAGCTATCGGCCGGTCAGTGACAAGAGACAGTCACTAGTCCCCTAGTTCATGAAGGCAGGAAGGGAGTGTGGTTTGGGGACCCTCAATCTTAGAGGAAGCACAGGGGCTGTATCCTCCCAAAGTAACTTATTGACCTGACAATGCCCCCAGCCCTCTTATATGGAGATGGGGCTGGAAGAAGTTCTGGTTCTGCTGAACTGGGTCACCCGGCATGCCTTGTAGAGGGAGACAGCTGGTCTCACAGTTGGAGCTTCTCAAAATTTCAAGTGTAGGGTTCTTAACACCTCTGTTTTCCTGCCTGGACTCCGATGACTAATTCAGGGATAATTGGGCACCCATCGCTACTGTCTGGCATAAATAAATAAAAATGAATTATCAAAACTCAAAGGCAATGCTATTGCAAGTCTGAGCTAGCTGCCCATGTCAGATAAGGAGCCACACTTAAAATGAGGCAACACCAAGGAGTCATGTCTAGTGAACATCTTCAAAACCTTCCAGTTGACTTGGGCTAGTTTACATTACTGCCAGACTACTGTTCCCCTCCTGGCCACTCTCAACTTCAGCCCCTGACACTGTCATTAGGGCCGTGAACACACACATGTGACAGAACAGATACTGGCAAAGCATCCTCGAGACCGAGGCTGTCATGAAACCATGCCAAGAGAAGTGAGAGTGGAATTAATTGTATTAGGCAGGCCAGTAGTTTACAACTCCGGCTGCACATAAGAATCACCTGGCAAGCTTTTAAAAATATCCCACTCTAGAGCAAATGAAACAAAATCTCTGGGGTGGGTCCCAGGCATCAGCTGAAACACTTCCCAGGTGATTTTAACGTCCGGCCAGAACTGGGACTGCTGTTTTAGTCCAACTTCCTGATTTTCTCTTGTGCCCAGGGCATGTAACTATCTTTATGGCTACTGAAAGCGATATTCTGAATGACTTGAGAGTATATATTTTCATAACTGTATACTCTTCAAACTTTAAAAACCCTCTTTCTTACTTTCTGTGAAGTAAACTCTTGCCACCTTCCAGCTCCAAAAATCTGTGATTCTGAAAACCTAGACCCAGAAAACTGTGCCTTATGTAACTTTCACTAAGAAAGCTGGTGGGAGAAGCAGAGTTAGCACACAGGAATATTCTTCTCTCTCTGTCTAACCCCCCACTATGTTAATTAGGTTAGCATTCACTTCTTCCCCTCGTTTTATACAATTATTTTGGCTAAAATATACTGAACTTGTCCTCTCAACCTTTGTCTGGAAAATATGGATAATGGAAATTCCGAAGAATAAGTTTCCACTGGCACATTGGTAAGCTATGGCTTACCTAAGCTTCCTCTTGCAGTATTATCTGTTAACTCACTTAAAACAGAGAACTACTGAATATATTTGTAATGCTTAGGCCAGGAACACAAGGCTGCCTACATCAGAAGAGATCAACTAACTGCCCTACAGAAAAAAGACCCAGGCTGAACAAAAGCTCCACATAGCCTTCCCCAGAATACACGGACATCACTGTCACTGTAGATTCTAAAGCGCAAAGATGGATCTAATCTTTTCCATGAATCCGCCTCACTGGGGAAAAATGTTGATTGTTGAGATTAGTCCTGTAATAACAATGCCTCTACTCAGCAAACAGAATTTAGGACAGTGCCTCCCATTTCTTGAGTTAATGAGAAGCATGCCAGGAATATGTCAGGAACTCACTGTGGCTGTTATTTGCAAAGCAGTAGTACTCATTATGTCCTTAGGAGCTTTCCCAAGCAGAATTATGTGGGGGCCTTCTTGGGTGGTGAAAAGCAAGTAAAAATAATAATTAAAAAAAAATCCAGTCTTTGAAGTGCTTACTGTTCAAAACACAGATGCAGAAACAGAAGGATCTAAAGATGGAACAACCTGATAGATGTGCAATGAATATGCCAATTAAATAAGCATTTTTACTCAAGACAAGATAGGATGCAAGTATCTTCAGATGTCATAAAGGATCGCTTGTTTCAGGCTTGCATATTCAGATACGGCAACAACCTGACATGCAGTCACTGGCCCATTTGCCACTCTAACCCGCTGGGATATCAGGACTGGAGGACGAATATGGGTCTGGGGTCACTGCTCTGGGCTGGGCCCACGCTGAAGTTTCAGAGGACTGTTGAGAGGACGGGCCAGATCCCCATTTCTATGCGATCTGGGAGTGCCTGGAGTAAACAGGACCTCTCCCAGAGCACCATGAGTAAGAGTGGCCCACAGAACTGTCTCCCTGGCCCCACGCTCACCCAGTTCAGTAGTTGGGTCCTTGGACCTTCTACTGTCTTGGGGAACAGCCTGGCTGTGCTTGGACTAGTTCTGGCTGGGATTAAACTAACATCCCATTGGTCACTCAGTGAAAATTCTTGACTATCAATTTAGGTTTTCTGATCTCCTTTTGTGCACAGCAAACTTTCTAAAAACTACTTCTGAAAAATTAATATCCAATTAAATACAGCTACCCATTTCAAGCCCAAATTTTCCTTAAACTTACTAATTTGAGTTCAATTCCCAAATCTTATTACTCAACTAATAGCTCTAGCAAATGTTAATAATTAACACTTATTTTTAAAAGGGCTCTTGCAGCTTAATTAACTTCCTTTAACATCTTAAACTGCATTTATACATTTAATGTATTGATTTTCTTTTTAAGTAGTTCAGTGGTCTGATTAATAAAACCTTTTCAGTCCCTAAATAACTCTAGTAAATCTAATCAATTAAACATAGAAATGTCGACTATTAAATCCTCTTAAATGTTTCAATGTTACAAATTTACTAACTTGACTCTCATATCCCTCTACTTAAAACAGCAAATATAAATCAATTCTAAGCTACATTTTAAATTGGAATCACAATACTGATCTCTTGTTCTCATAGACCAAATTCTCGAAAACACAACAAACTCTTAAATACCAGACATGAACAAATTATTTCTGAACCTAACACAAACTTTTTAACACAGGTTTTGTTTACTTTATTATTTCTATACTTAATCCTATTTTATTCTGGGATTAAGACATCACATCCACTAAGGAGATAACTCTGTTATCCCAAACAATTTGGCATTGCTTAGGAGGGACAAATAGGGCCCTCTTTTATGGTTGCTAAACAGGGATTCCAGGAGTTAAAGAGGTTATCTGCATGGTCCATCTTGCTGGATTTAAGTCAAATCGCTATCTAATTTCTCTCTATGAACAGATTTCTGCATCCTCCCCTCAGATTGTGGCAACTTCCATCATTGCTTCATTAGCTCTGCAAGTCTTTGCTTCGCTTAAGATATTTACATGTTACTCCATTGGACTCTACACCTCCCAGGGCTTTGCTGTCTCTGCAGTCTGCTGATAACCAGGTGTTCTTGGGTTCATGGAAGGATGAGCCAGTTGAGCCTGGAAAGCCCAGCCATTTGAAATGTCCCACACTTGGCGGGGGGCGGTGGGAAGAATTGGGAGATTGGGATTGACACATACATACTATTGATACTATGTATAAAATAGATAACTAACGAGATCATACTGTATAGCACAGGGAGCTCTATTTAATGCACAGTGGTGACCTAAATGGGAAGGAAATCCAAAAAAGAGGGGATATATGTGTTGCTGATTCATTTTGCTGTGCAGTAGAAACTAACACAACACTGTAAAGCAACGATATGCCAATAAAACTTAATTTAAAAAAAAATGACCCATGTGATCAGGTGTTAAAGTAGTGACCCCAAAGCAGCTGGGCAACTGAAGAGAGAGGTAGGTTCAGGAAAGAAAGGTGTTAGACTGGCTCATAACTCAACTATCAACATCATTAGACTTAAGGGGGTCTTGGGAAAACAGTTTCACGTACTGACTTCCAGGACGCTCCAACATGGCACCCTCTTGTGGCCACTCGTGGACCCACAGGCCTCCAGTGTCTACCTCCTCGGAGGTCCCAGCTGCATGTGTTCAGGTCACATGATCCTGCTCCTGCTACCTAAGTGACTGAGCCAAGAGTGGACACCTGACCAAAGGGAAACAAGCAAAAATACTGGGCTGAACAACTGGATTCTCTCCTGAACGAAGACACACAGCCAAGGGTGGTCACACCAATGGCACAGCAGGAGTCTGGAGTGTTTTTTCTATCTATCTATCTATCTATCTATCTATCTATCTATCTATCTATATTTTGGGCTGAGTTGGGTCTTCGTTGCTGCGTGCAGGCTTTCTCTAATTGCGGCGAGCAGGGGCTACTCTTCGTTGTGGTGTGCGGGCTTCTCATTGCAGTGGCTTCTCTTGTTGCGGGAGCACGGGCTGTAAGCGCGTGGGCTTCAGTAGTTGTGGCTCGCAGGCTCTAGGGCACAGGCTCAGTAGTTGTGGCGCACGGGCTTAGTTGCTCCATGGCACGTGGGATCTTCACGGACCAGGGCTCAAACCCATGTCCCCTGCATTGGCAGGCGGATTCTTAACCACTGCACCACCAGGGAAGTCCCAGGAGTCTGGAGTTTTGTCTAACAGACAAAGTATTAGTTCTGACCTAACCCCATGTTCTCTGGTGAAAGGAGGTTAAAGACCGTCTTTCTATAGCATTAGGAAAATGCTGTAAAACTGTTTCTTTATTTCACAATTCCCAAGCCCTTGAAGCTTCCTCCTTGATCCTGTTTACTATTTCGTCAGCTATTCCCATCGATCCTTTCTATGGCCCTTTCAAAAGATGGCAATCAAAACTGAATTTTGTCCTCTAAGATTGAATGTATTACTCCCTTGGTTGTCAAGGACTGAAACTCAAACTATTAAAAAGAAAGATTTACGTAAGAATACTGAGGAGACCTTCATAACTGCAGGAGGGCAGCAAGCCATGGGAATAAGCAGAGCTAAGGATTCATATACAATAAGGCCCATTCTTTCTCTTCTCAGGCCTTTTCTTGTAGGTCAGTACTATTCTTTTCTTTCATGGTAGCGTGGCTTTCTCTACACAGTAGGAAACACAGCTGCTGACCACTCCCGGGCTTTATATGTTAGAGCTTCAGCCATCTGGATAGAGACTAGCTTATTTTCTCAATCAATACCAGTTCCCCAATGCGAAAATGACAGTGCACAGAGAGTTGACATACATCAACTACAGCTGGAAGGCAGGATTAGGTTAGTCTAACATGGGGCTTTGGCTGTACCTGTGTGAATGGGGGAGGGGGCTCTCAACAAAGGACCACTGGGAAGGGAATACCTTACTGGGCCACAGTATGGAGATGACCAGGCTGAACATTAACAGAAGGGCATCCTAATCCTTACACTTGAGATCACTGCTTAGATGGTCCAACATTAGGCTTTCTCTTAAATAAATTATATTTCTCATTTATGTTGTTAGAAAGTCTTCTGTATCAAAGAAGAATATTTTTAAAAATCTTATTTATCTGAAAGCTAGGTGGCAATTAAGACTGCAAAAGCTTACTTCCTGAAAATTTGTAGGAAATGAACAGGTAGCCAATAGCCTAATGACTGAGGTATGATTTCAGCCTAGCAGTTTTAGGTATTTTCTTTGCTTCTCATTTTTAGGAATGTATCCTTATCTTTTCAGGTCCAAGAGAGAAAAATCTATTTGCAATTTCTGACAACAAATAGTTAAGTAATGCATTGATTTTAGACTAAAATGACTTTCATTCTGGAATATTCAAAATCATATACATATACTGTCAAGTGCACATGGAACATACTCTAGGGTAGATCATATGTTAGGGCACAAAACAAGTCTTAATAAATTTAAGGAGACTGAAATCATATCCGCCATCTTTTCCAACCACAATGGTATGAAACTTGAAATCAATTACAAGAAGAAAACAGGAAAATCCACAAATATGTGGAGATTAAACATCATGCTACTGAACAACCAATGAGTCAAAGAAGAAATCAAGAGAAAAATAATAATTACCTTCGGACAAATAAAAATAGAACATACCAAAACTTACGGAATACAGCAAAAGCAACTCTAAGAGGAAAGTTCATAGTGATAAACGCCTCATCAAGAAACAAAGATTTCAAACAGCTTCACTTTACATTTCTAGGAAGTAGCGAAACAAGAACAAATAAAGCCCAAAGTTAGCAGAAAGAAGATAATAACAAAGATCATAGCAGAAATAAATGAAATAGAGACTAAAAAGACAATAAAGAAAAGATCAATGAAACTAAGATCTGGTTTTTAAAAAGATAAACAAAATTGACAACCTTTAGCTATACCAAGAAAAAAGACGACTCAAATAAATAAAGACAGAAATGAAAGAACAGGTGTCACAAGTGATATCACAAAAATACAAAGGACCATAAGACACTATTATGAACAATTATATACCAACAAACTGGACAACCTAGATGAAATGGATGAATTCCTAGAAACATACAACCTATCAAGACTGAATTATGAAGAAATAGAAAATCTCAACAGATTACCAGTAACAAGATTGAATCAGTAGCCAAAAACCTCCCAATGCAATCCCTATCAAAATTCCAATAGCATTTTTCATAGAAACAGAACATTCCTAAAATATGTACGGAATCACAGAAAGACCCTGAATAGCCAATGCAATCTTGAGAAAGAACAAAGTTGGAGGTATCACACCTCCTGATTTTAAACATATTACAAAGCTATAGTAATCAAAACAGTATGGTACTGGCATAAAAACGGAGACTAGATTGACAGAGCAGAATAGAGAGCCCGGAAATAAACCCACACATTTACTGTCGATTAATTTATGACGAAAGAACCAAGAATATACAATGAGGAAAGGACAGTCTCGTCAATGAATGGCACTGGGAAAACTGGACCTCTGTCTTACACCATGCACAAAAAGGAACTCAAAATGGACTAAAGACTTGAATATAAGACCTGAAACCATAGACCTCCTAGAAGAAAAAATAGGTAGTAGGCTCTTGACATCAGTCTTGGAGGTGATTTTTTGGATTTGAAACCAAAAGCAAAGGCAACAAAGGTAAAAATAAACAAGTGGGACCATATCAAACCAATAAACTTCTGCACAGCAAAGGAAACCATCAACAAAATGAAAAGGCAACCTACTGAATGGGAGAAAATATTTACGAGTCATGTATCTGATAAATATAAAGAACTCATATAACTCAATAGCAAAACAACAACAACAACAAAAAACCCCAAACAATCTGATTTAAAAATGGGCAGAGGATCTGAATAGATATTTTTCCAAAAATGACATTCATATGACCGACAGGTGCATGAAAAGGTGCACAATATCACTAATCAGGGAAATGCAAATCAAAAGCACAATGAGATATCACCTCACACCTGTCAGAATGGCTCTTATCTACCAGATAAGAACTAACAAGTATTGGTGAGGATGTGGAGAAAACAAAACATTTGTGTACTGTTGGTGGGAATGTAAATTGGTGCAACTACTATGGAAAACAGTATGGAGCTTCCCCAGAAAACTAAAAATAGAATTACTATATGATCCAGCAATCCCACTCCTGGGCATATACCCTGACAAAACTATAATTCAAAAAGATACATGCACCTTATGTTCATAGCAGCACTATTCACAATAGCCAAAACATGGAAAGAACCTAAATGTCCATCGACAGATGAATGGATAAAGAAGATGTGGTATGTACATACAATGGAATACTACTCAGCTGTAAAAAAGAATGAAATAATGCCATTTGCAGCAACATGGATGCAACTAGAGATTATCACACTAAGTCAGAAAGAGAAAGACAAATATCAGATGATATCACTTATATGTGGAATCTAAAATATGGCACAAATGAACCTATCTACAGAACAGAAATAGATTCAGAGACATAGAGATCAGACTTGTGGTTGCCAAGGGGGAGGAGGGGAGGGAGAGGGATGGACCAAGAGTTTGGGGTTGGTAGATGCAAACCATTACATTTAGAATGGATAAACAACAAGGTCCTACTGTATAGTACAGGCAACTATCTCCAATCTCCTGGGATAAACCATAATGGAAAAGAATATTAAAAAAAGAATGTCTACACGTGTGTAACTGAGTCACTTTGCTGTACAGCACAGACTGGCACAGCATTGTAAATCAACTCTATTTCAATTAAAAATAAGATGTGGCATATATGTATGTGTATATATACACACACACACGTACATATACATACACACAGTTGAATATTATTCAGCCATAAAAAAGAATGAAATCTTGCCATCTGTGACAACATGGATGGACCCTGAGGGCATTATTCTGAGCGAAATAAGTCAGACAAAGACAAATACTGTATGATCTCACTTACATGTGGAATCTAAAAAAATAAAAACGCCGTACTCATAGATACAGGGAACAGATTGGTGGTTGCCAGAGGCAGGGGGTTGGGGATGGACAAAATGGGTTAAGTTAGTCAAAAGGTACAAACTTCCAGTTATAAAATAAATAAGTCATGAGGCTGTAATGTACAGCATGGTAATTATAGTTAAATAATACTCTACTGCATATATGAAAGTTGCTAAAAGAGTAGATCTTAAACGTTCTCATCACAAGAAAAAAAATTATAAGTATGTATGGTGATGGATATTAACTAGACTTACTGAGGTGATCATTTTGCAATATACAAATATAGAATCATTATGTTGTACACCTGAAACTAATATTTTTTGGCAGTTATACCTCAATTAAAAAAACCAAGGAAATAAACCAACATCAAAGCTCCTGAAGTACAAACCTGAATAAAACATCTTAGGCAGATTCACTGGCCTCAGTCAAAAGAATATGAATCAGTTCTTTTACTGTGATAAAACTCAAGCTTCTGACCTTGCTACTTCCATTCCTACTTGCACACATTTTTACAATGGCTGTAAACTTACAGTATTGCGAATCATTAAGCCACATCACTCATAATCGGCCGCATCACAAAGTTTAGTTACCAACTTCTGCCATAAACAAACTGCACATGTATCCTCACAGCATTACTGAGCCCTGCTAATTCAATGGGCTTTGGGGTCACATGGGAAGATTCCTGGTCACTGATGCAGACTGAAATGCAGCTTCAGCTATCCAACTCAGGAGTAGAGAAGCACCGAATTTATCTGATATTTTGTCTACCATACTATAGCTTTTATGCATTCTAAATAAAAACCTGACAAGGTCCATGCAGTGGGCTGTACAGATGAAAGGCCCCCAAACTATCCCTTAAAATGGTTAAAAAATATGTGTACTTTTCACCAATGTTTATTATGAACCTTTTCAAATATAAAAAAAAATTGAAAGAATAGAAGGAACACCCTAGATACAAATATTATTTTGTCTTATTCCCTTTATCTGCTACGTACAGATATGTTTTATATGTGCATTTTATCATTTGGTTTATCTATATGTGTACATATATGTATGAGAATATGTATACGTAGTAGAATCTATATATAGCTTTTTGTTGAACCACTTGAGAGCAACTTGTGGCTTTCGTAACACTTTACTTCTAAGTATTTCAGCCTTCATCTCTAAGAATAATTTACGTAAACCCCATGTATGTGGCTGAGATGTTCACATGTACCAAGCAAGCATCTTGCATTCTTGTCTCAGGCAGGAAGGTGCTTTGTTGTGGTCTGGAGAGAGGCCCCCGAAGCTGGGAGGCCCTGGGCGGCCACCAAATTCAGCTCCTCTCTGTGCATCTGAATCCTTATTAGGCCGCTTGTCAGCCTGTGGCCTGGGGCAAGTGCTTCCTAGCTCTGATGATGATGATGGTGGTGGTGGTGATGTTACAGCAGCAGCAGGCACTTTAACAGACCTCACCGTGTGCCGGAATTACTATTCTAGATCCTTTCCTAGGAGCGACATCACCCAGATGGCAACATAGGTTGTTGCTGACTTTGCTCCCCTCCCAAGAAGAACAATTAACAACCTGTGAAATATAATTCATATTTTATGGCAAGACAAGAAAAAGTTAAACTGAAAAAAAGTTTTTTCTGCCCTTTGGCCTCCTCTCTACCCTCTACTGTGCACCGTGTATACACATTATGCATCGACCAAACTCCCCATCGGCAGAAATACCTGCTCGGTCGTAACGAGCAACATTCTCTCAGCACCAACAAGACAACTCCTTAAAAGATAACATTCCTGCTTAATCTTGTAAGGGGCCACGATGAACCACAACCCGCTCCTCGCTCAGGTCTGGATTGTGTAAACTGTCAAGAATACATCCTTTAATGTGCAGCCCTGTTTCAAAAACGTATATAACTGTGTTTGACCTCTAACCGGCGGAACGGTCCTCAGAGCTTTTCTGAGAGGCTGTTCCCAGGTTATAATCCTCACCTTGGCTAGAATAAAATTTGCCATCTCTTTCTTAGATCGATGGATTAATTTTTTTTGTCGACAAACCATTCATGGGCAAAATGCCACCGAGGAAATTCTAGAACATGGGGTGAGGCTAGAGCATCCCCTCCACATAGAGACCAAGACAGACTGCGCTGGAAGGGTAAGAAGAGCAGCTACGCACCGCCAGCCTTGCCCCGCCTCCAGGCCAGCACAGCACCGCACGGAGAGGTTGCCCCTGGGTCCCTGGTTCCTCCAGTGGGAAAAGAGAGCCCAGCAGGGACATCCAGCTCCCCCAGCACTGCGGGTCACTTCATGGGAGGCCGCACTCTGGTCCTGCCTCATGAGAATGGCAGCGGAACCTGTGGGGTTTGACCTTGGGGATCTATGATGGAAAAGGTGGGAGGGGCTTGAAACAACCAGCGCTGGGACCTTGGCAGCCTCAGTTCCTACCTGCAGCACCCAAGTAGTGGTCCCACCAGTGGCTCTGCCCATGTGCAGAGCCAAGATGGTGGCGCGGTCTGAGCAGGGAACTCAGCAGGGCGCAGGTCTGCCTCATGTGGGACCTCACATGAAGGGCCTTCATAGCTCTGTAGCGGGTCTGTCCCCTCGCCCAGGCAGGGCAGCTGAGTCAGAGCCCGCCCACTGCTGAGGGTAGCTCCTGGCCCTGCCGACCAGAGAACCAGGTGGGAACACTTCAAAGCCGTGAGGCCCAGCATCGCTCGAGCGAAGAGTCCGGCGGGCAGAGCTGATCATCCCCAGAGCAAAGCCAGCAGCACTGTTCGGCCAGGGAGCTTGGGGTATGGGCCGGCTTGAGTCAAGGCCACAAACAAAGAGCCTTGCCAGGCTGGGAGCCAGTCCTCTTCTCCGCCCAGGCAGGGGGTTAATTCACAGCCAGACTACTTGAGTGTAGCTCCTGGCTCTGCCCAACCAGAAAGCCTTCCAGAACACCTGCAAAGCTGCTTGCCGTGAACTCTCCTGCTCTGTCCGGGAAGGGGAGCTAATTCATACCTATGCCCACTGCTGAGGTAGCTTTGGGCCCTGCCTGACCACCTGGGAGATGGCAAGGACCAGCAGCACTTGAGCAGAGAGCCTGGCCAGCAGCTCCCCCAGTCTGCAGAGACAAGCCAGTGACCCCGTCTGAGCAGAGAGTTTGGTGCACAGGTCTGCCTGATTAGCTTCCCAAAGAAGAGTCTTCCCAGCTTTGAGGTGTGCTCTGCATCCCCACTCCCCACCCCCACCGCCTTAGCAGAGAAGCTAACCTGCAGCTCTGCCCAGTGCTGAGTGCAGCCTCCAACTCTGCTCATTAGGAAACCTACACAGAGTTTCTGGGAATCTCAGCAGCTCCCCCGGCAGCCCTGGTCCCAGCAGCAATTGAGCAGAGAACCTGACCAGCAACTCTGCCTCTGAAGGTAGCCCCATCTGTCCAGGGAGCTTAGTGTGTTAGTCTGTCTGATTTGATTCCCGAAGAGCCTTGCTGTCCCTGGAGACTGTTCTGCAGTCCCAACCATGCAGGGAAGGTCATTTATTGCCATACCCAAAGCTGAATACAGCCTCTAGCCTGAAACAAGATGGGAACCTAACCAGAGCTCCCGGCAATCTGTGTAGCCCATCTTGCAACTGCAATTACAGCAGCACTGAGTGGAGAACCTGGCCAATGGCCCAGCCCATCAGCAGAGCTAGGATGCTGGCCCATCAGGCCAGGGAAGTTAGAATATAGTTCTGCCTAATTTGATCTGCAAACAAGAGCCTTGCCGGCCTTGGGGACTATATGGGGCCCTGCCTGGGAAGGGAAACTAACTCATAGCTCCATCCACTGCTGAATATGGCCTTCAGCCCACCTGACCAGGGGACCTAACCAGAACACAGGAGAAGCTACATAGCCCACCCCACAGCCCTGTTCACAGTGGCACATGAACAGAGAGCACAGCACAGGGCTTTCCCTGTCTGCAAGCAAAACTAAGGCCCCGTCTGACCAGGATATTCAGTGCACAGTCCAGCCTGATTTGGGTCCCCAAAACAGTGCCTTGGGCCTTGTTCTGCTGCATCCCCAGGCAGGGAAACTAATTCATAGCCCAGCCAACTGCAGAGTATAATACCCAGTCCCGACCATCTAGGAAGCCTGACTAGAGAGTCCAGACAAACATGGAGCCCATCCTACAGTCTTTTTGGGCAGGGAACCAAGCCAAGAGTCCCATCCAGTATTCACAGCCAGTGGTACACTCCCCTCCCCATGACCTCAGAGCCCAGGCAGAGGCCTCATCCAAAAACAGACGCTGACAGTAAGCCCTTCCTGCCCAGGTATGGTACCAGCTGACATGTCCAGAACACTAAGCTGAGCAAACTAGTAAAGAACTGCCCCTGCAAAGTTCTGGAAAAGAAAGCACTCAGATACATAGATATCAATGTAACGAATCAAGGGTCCAAAACAATCAGATAAATAGGACATCACCATGGGAAACTAATGAAGCGCTAAAAACTAACCCCTATAAGTGGAGATCTATGAAGAGCTGGAAAAAAATTCAGAATAACCCTCTTAAAGAAGTTTAATGACCTACAGGAACACACAGACAACTATACGAAATTAGGAAAACAATGCATGAACAAAACAAGAAGTTCAACAAAGAAACAGAAGGCATCAAACAAACAAACAGAAATCCTAGAGGTGAAAAATACAATGACTGAAGAATTCAATAGAGAGCTTCAAAAATGGTCTCGACGATGCAGAAGAAAAAATATCAATGAACTAGCAGACAGGATATTTGAAATTATCCAGTTAAAGGAACAAAAACAAAAAGAATGAAAAATAGTGAAGAAAGCCTATAGGACTAATGGAACACAATAAAAGGAAACAGTATCTACATTATGAGAATTCCTGAAGGACAGTAAGAGAGGGACAAAAAGTATATTTAAAATATAATGGCTGAAAACTTCCCAAACCTGTGGAGAGAAATGGACATGCAGATCCATGAAGCCTAAAGGACCCCAGATAGGTTGAACCTGAATAGACTACACTGAGACACATCATCATTAAAATGTCAAAAGTCAAGACAAAGAATTCTGAAAGCAACAATAGAGAAGAGACAAGTTACATACAAAGTAACCCCCACAGACTACTAGTGGGTTTCTCAACAGAAATTTTTTCAGACCAGGAGAAAATGGGAGGATATATACAAAATACTGAAAGAAAAAACTGTCAACCAATAATTTTATACCCAGCACAGCTTTCCTTCAGAAATGACGTAGAGATAAAGACTTTGCCAAACAAACAAAAGTTTGTATAAGGAAGATCAACTACTAACCCTGCCTTACAAGAAATGCTAGAGGGAGTTATTTGAGTGGAAGTAAAAGGGTGCTATTTAACATTATAAAAACATAAGAAGGTAGTGTGAAATTCACTGGTAATGGTGAATATATAGTCAAAGTTAAACTCAGTAATATGGTAATGGTGATGTGTAATTCACTTACACCTCTAATTTAAAAGTTAAAAAACAAGTGTAGTAAAAACTATGACTACAGTGATCTGTTATGGGATATACAATATAAAAAATATGAAATGTGTAACATCAAAAACCTAAAATGTGAGGGGAGGAGAAATGAAAGTGTAAAGTTTTAGGAATGCTCTTAAAGTTAAATTGTTATCAGTTTAAAATGTGGTGTTATAATTCTAAGATATTTTATGTAAGCTTCATGGTAACTGCAAGGGAAGAACCTGTAGTAATTACACAAAAGAACATCATAAAGAAGTCAAGACATATTGATACCAAAAGACAGCAAAACACAAAAAAGACTGCAGAATAAGAAGTGAGGAACAATGGCTCAACAAAATAGCCAGAAAACAATTAACAAAATGGCACTATTAAGTCCTTAAGTATCAATAATTACTTTAAACATAAATGGATTGCATTTTCCAATCAAAAGAAAAAGAATGGTTGAATGGATTAAAAAAAAACAAGATTCAATGATATACTGCCTACAAGAGACTGACTTTAGCCTTAAAGATGCACACAGACTGAGAGAAAAAGGATGGAGAAAGATACTTCAAGCAGATGGTAACCAAAAAAAGCAGGGATAGCTATACTTATGTTAGACAAAATAAACTTTAAAAGTAGTAAGAATATACAAAGCAGGTCATTATATAATAACAAAGGGGTCAATCCTTCAAGAAGATACAACCATATTAAAATTTATGCACCCAACACTGGAGCACATAAATATATAAAGCAAAAACTAACATAGCAAAAGAGGAAATGAACAACATAAATAATTGTTGGGGTTTTTAGTAAAACATTCTCAACAATGGTTAGATCATCCAGACAGAGAATCAATAAGGAAACAGCAAATTTGAACAACACCATAGATTAAATAGATCTAACAGATGCATACACAACATTCTGACAGCGGCAGAACACACATTCTTCTTAAACACACATGGAACGTTATCTAGGATAGATCATATGTTAGGCCATAAAATAAGTCTTAGCAAATTCAAGAAGATCAAAGTCATAGTAAGTATCTTCTCTGACCACAGTGGCATGAAACTAGAAGTCAGTAACAGGAGGAAAACTGGAAAACCCTCAAATACATGGAAATTAAACAACACTCTTCTGAAAGACCAATGGATCAAATAATAAATCAAAGGGAAAATTGAAAAGTACCTTTAGACGAATGAAAACAACATACTAAAACTTATGGGATGCAGCAAAAGTAGTTATAAGAGGAAAGTTCCTAACAATAATAAACACCTATACAGCAACAAGAAATATATCAAATAAACAACCTAAGTCTATGCCTCAAAGAACTAGAAAAGATAAGACTAACCGTAGTTTAGCCAAAGGAAGGTAATAATAAAGATTAGAACAGAAATAAATGAAACAAAGAACAGGAAAACAAGAGAAAAGAGTAACAAAACTAAGTGTTGGTTCTTTGAAAATATAAACAAAAATTGACAAAACTTTATCTACACAAACCAAAGAAAGAAATAGAGAACCCAAATTAAAAGTTATAAATGAAAGAGGAGACAGTATAACTGATATCATAGATATACAAGGGATTGTAAGAAGCTGCTATGAAAAATTATGTGCCAACAAACTGTACAATCTAAAAGAAATGGAAAAATTCTTAGGAAAATACAACCTACCAAGAATGAATCATAAAGAAGTAGAAAATGTGAAGAGACCAATTAGGTAGGGAGATTGACTTGGTAATCAAAAATCTTCCAACAAAGAAAACCCCCGAACCAGATGGTTTCATTAATGAATTTTAACAAACATTTAAAGAATGAATGTGAATCCTCAACCTCTTCCAAAAAAGTGAAAAAAAGGGGACACTCCCAAACTTATTTTATATGGCCAGCATTACCCTGACACCAAAACTAGAAACAGACACTACAAGAAAGGAAAACTGCAAGCCACATCCCTAATGAATACTGATGTAAAAATTCTCACTAAACACTAGCAAAGATGGCGGAGTGAGAGGACACGGAGTTCCTGTCTCCCCGCAGCTAGGGCACTTACCAGATGCTGGTGGGGTACCTTGATGCCCAAAGAGACGGGAGGAACCCCTGAGTGACCAAGTAGGACATGGCGGGGGAGAGGGGGATAGGAGAAGTGGAGGCCAGACGGGACTGGTGCCCCTGAGGGGTGGCTGGGATAGGGGAGGGGTTCCCATGCCTTGAGGGACCCTTGGGGGCTCAGAGGATCAGGAAGGAGCATGGTTAGTGTTTCCCCTGCCCAGTTGGGCCCCAGGAAGCCTACTGGGTTCCTGGACCTGGTCCTCTGCCCTCTGAGGCCCCCTCTGCCACATGGGTCCTAGGGGCGTAGGAAGGAGGGAGGAGGGGAAAAGAGGAGGAGAGGCGGATGTGAGGGAGACCCTCCAGGACCGGAGGATGAGGGGACGTGTGGAGGGCATTTCCCCCACCCACTCAGGCCCCGGGAAGCCTGCTGGGCTTCCGGGCCTGGTCCCTTGCCTTCTGGGGCCCCCTCTGACCACATGGGTCCTAGGGGCATAGCAGTGGGGGGGAAGAAGAGGAGAGGCCAATGGTGAGGGACCCTCCAGGACTGGAGGATTGGGGGAAATGTGCCTAGTGTTTCCCCTGCCCACTTGGGCCCAGGGAGCCTGCTGGGGTCCCAGACCTGGTCCTCTGCCCTCTGAGGCCAGAGGCACTCCTGGGCCACTCTGGCTATGCTGAGCCTAAGCCCCGCCCCCAACCCGGGGTTTTTCCAGCCCCGTGAGTCCTAAACATAGGCCCTGTCCCCACCTAAACCCCACCCCCCACAGCCAAGGCCCTTCCTGGCTTTCTTTTTTTCCCCCCTCTTTTTTGCTACTGTGGTTCTGTTTTACCTTCCAGTTGTTGTTTCATCTATATATATATTTTCTAACATATCTGTTAGTTTTCTAATCTTATTTTATTTTTTACTCTATATTATTGTTCTGCTTTTTTTTTTTTTTCCTGCCCTGCATGGCTTGTGGGATCTTGGTTAACAACCTGGGGGGCACGCCTGAACTCCTGTAGTGGGAGCTCCAACTCTGAACCACTGGACTAACAGAGAACCTCAGACCCCAGGGAATATTCACCAGCGTGAGGTCTCCTGGAGGCCCTCATCTCGGCACCAAGAGCCGGCTCTACCCAACAGCCTACAAACTCCAGTGCTGGAAGCCTCAGGTTAAACAACCAGTAAGAGAGGAACACAATTCCCCCTATCAAAAAAAAAAAAAGAGATCACAAAATAATATGTCACAGATGAAGGAGCAAGGTAAAAACCTACAAGATCAAATAAATGAAGAGGAAATAGGCAACCTACCTGAAAAAGAATTCAGAGTAATGATAGTAAAGATGATCCAGAATCTCAGAAATAGAATGGAGGCACGGATTGAGAAAATACAAGAAATGTTTAACAAAGATCTAGAAGAACTAAAGAACAAACAGAGATGAGCAACACAATAAATTAAACAAAAAATACACTAGAAGGAATCAGTAAAAGAATAACTGAGGCAGGGGCTTCCCTGGTGGTGCAGTGGTTGAGAGTCTGCCTGCTGATGCAGGGGACATGGGTTCGTGCCGCAGTCCGGTAAGATCCCACATGCCGCGGAGCGGCTAGGCCCATGAGCCATGGCTGCTGAGCCTGCGTATCCAGAGCCTGTGTTTCGCAATGGGAGAGGCCACAACAGTGAGAGGCCCGTGTACCGCAAAAAAAAAAAAAGAATAACTGAGGCAGAAGAATGAATAAGTGAGCTGAAAGACAGAATGGTGGAAATAACTGCCAAGGAGCAGAATAAAGAAAAAAGAATGAAAAGAATTGAAGACAATCTCAGAGACCTTTGGGACAACACGAAATGCACCAACATTCGAATTATAGGGGTCTCAGAAGAAGAAGAGAAAAAGAAAAGGTCTGAGAAAATATTCAAAGAGATTATAGTTGAAAACTTCACTAACACGGGAAAAGAAATAGCCACCCAAGTCGAGGAAGCGCAGAGAGTCCCATACAGGATAAACCCAAGGAGAAACACATCAAGACACATACTACTCAAACTAACAAAAATTAAATTCAAAGAAAAAATATTAAAAACAGCAAGGGAAAAGCAAAAAAATAACATACAAGGGAATCCCCATAAGGTCATCAGCTGATTTTTCAGCAGAAATTCTGCAGGCCAGAAGGGAGTAGCAGGATATACTTAAAGTGATGAAAAAGAGAAGCCTACAACCAAGATTACTCCTACCAGCAAGGATCTCATTCAGATTTGATGGAGAAATCAAAAGCTTTACAGACAAGCAAAAGCTATGAGAATTCAGCAACACCAAACCAGCTTTACAACAAATGCTAAAGGAACTTCTCTAGGCAGGAAACACAAGAAAAGGAAAAGACCTACAATAACAAACCCCCCAAAAATTAAGAAAATGGTAATAGGAACATACGTATCAATAATTATCTTAAATGTAAATGGATTAAATGCTCCAACCAAAAGATATAGACTGGCTGAATGGATACGAAAACAAGACCCATATATATGCTGTCTACAAGAAACCCACTTCAGACCTAGGGACACATACAGACTGAAAGTGAAGGGATGGAAAAAGATATTCCATGAAAATGGAAATCAAAAGAAAGCTGGAGTAGCAAGTCTCCAAAATAGACTTTAAAGACTGTTACAAGAAATAAGGAAGGACACTACATAATGATCAAGGGATCAATCCAGGAACAAGAAGCAACAATTATAAATATTTATGCACCCAACACAGAGCACCTCAATACATAAGGCAAATGCTAACCACCATGAAAGGGGAAATCAACAGTAACACAATAACAGTAGGGGACTTTAACATGCCAGTTACACCAATGGACAAATCATCCAAACAGAAAATAAATAAGGAAACACAAGCTTTAAATGACACAACAGACCAGATAAATTTAACTGATATTTATAAGACATCTGACCCGAAAGTGGCAGAATACACTTTCTTCTCAAGTGCACACAGAACATGCTCCTGGATAGATCACATCTTGGATCACAAATCAAGCTTCAGTAAATTTAAGAAAATTGAAATCATATCAAGCATCTTTTCCGACCACAATGCTATGAGATTAGAAATCAGTTACAGGAAAAAGACTGCAAAAAACACAAACACATGGAGGCTAAACAATATGTTACTAAATAACCAGTGGATCACTAAAGAAATCAAAGAGGAAATCAGAAAATACCTAGAGACAAGTGACAATAAAAACACAATGATCTGGGGCTTCCCTGGTGGCACAGTGGTTGAGAGTCTGCCTGCTGATGCAGGGGACACAGGTTCGTGCCCTGGTCCAGGAGGATACCACATGCCGTGGAGCGGCTGGGCCCATGAGCCATGGCCACTGAGCCTGCGCGTCTGAAGCCTGTACTCCGCAAAGGGAGAGGCCGCGGCATTGAGAGTCCCGCGTACTGCAAAAACAAACAAAAAAACCCCACAATGATCCAAAATCTATGGGACACAGCAAAATCAGTTCTAAGAGGGAAGTTTATAGCAATACAATCTTACCTCAAGAAACAAGAAAAATCTCAAACAACCTAACCTCACACCTAAAGCAACTAGAGAAAGTAGAACAAACAAAACCCAAAGTTAGTAGAAGGAAAGAAATCATAAAGATCAGAGCAGAATTCAATGAACTAGAGATAAAGAAAACAATAGCAAAGATCAATGAAACTAAAAGCTGCTTCTTGGAGACAATAAACCATATTAAAAACCCTTTAGGCAGACTCGTCAAGAAAAAAAGGGAGAGGACTCAAATCAACAAAATTAGAAATGAAAAAGGAGAAGTTACAATGGACACCACAGAAATATGAAGGATCATAAGAGATTACTACAAGCAGCTATATGCCAATAAAATGGACAACTTATAAGAAATGGACAAATCCTTAGAAGTGTACAAGCTTCCAAGAATGAACCAGGAAAAAATAGAAAATATGAACAGACCAATCACAAGTACTGAAATTGAAACTGTGATTAAAAATCTTCCAACAAACAAAAGTCCAGGACCAGATCACTTCACAGATGAATTCTACCAAACATTTAGAGAAGAATTAACACCTATCCTTCTCAAACTATTCCAAAAAATTGCTGAGGGAGGAACACTTCCAAATTCGTTCTACAAGGCCACCATCACCCTGACACCAAAACCAGACAAAGATATCATCAAAAAGAAAATCACAGAACAATATCACTGATGAACACAGACGCAAAAATCCTCAGCAAAATACTAACAAACAGAATCCAAAAACACACTGAAAGAATCATACACCACGATCAAGTCAGATTTATCCCAGGAAAGCAAGGATTCTTCAATATATGCAAATCAATCAATGTGATATTCCATATTAACAAATAAAGGAATAAAAACCATATGATCATCTCAATGGATACAGAAAAAGCTTTTGACAAAATTCAACACCCATTTATGATAAAAAACTCTCCAGAAATTGGGCATAGAGGGAACCTACCTCAACATAATAAACGCCATATATGACAAACCCATGGCAAACATCATTCTCAATGGTGAAAAACTGAAAGCATTTCCACTAAGAATGGAACAAGACAAGGATGTACACTCTCGCCATACTTATTCAACATAGTTTTGAAAGTCCTAGCCACGGCAGTCAGAGAAGAAAAAGAAATAAAAGGAATACAAATTGGAAAAGAAGTAAAACTGTCACTGTTTGCAGATGACATGATACTATATATAGAAAATCCTAAAGATGCCATCAGAAAACTACTAGAGCTAATCAATGAATTTGGTAAGGTCACAGGATACAAAATTAATACACAGAAATCTCTTGCATTCCTATACACTAACAACAAAGAATCAGAAAGAGAAATTAAGGAAACAATCCCATTTACCACTGCAACAAAAAGAATAAAATACCTAGGAATAAACCTACCTAAGGAGGTAAAAGACCTATATTCACAAAACTATAAGATACTGATGAAAGAAATCAAAGATGACACCAACAGATGGAGAGATATACCATGTTCTTGGATTGGAAGAATCACTATTGTGAGAATGACTGTACTACCCAAAGCAATCTACAGATTCAATGCAATCCCTATCAAATTACCAATGGCATTTTTCACAGAATTAGAACAAAAATTTTACAAGTTGTATGAAAACACAAAAGACACAGAATAGCAAAAGCAATCTTGAAAAAGAAAAACGGAGCTGGAGGAATCAGGCTCCCTGACTTCAGACTATACTACAAAGATACAGTCATCAAAACAGAATGGTACTTGCACAAAAACAGAAATATAGGTCAATGGAAGAGGATAGAAAGCCCAGAGATAAACCCAGGCACATATGGTCAACTAATTTATGCCAAAAGAGGTAAGAACATACGATGGAGAAAAGACAGCCTCTTCAATAAGTGGTGCTAGGTAAACTGGACAGCTACATGTAAGAGAATGATATTAGAACACTACCTAACACCATACACAAAAACAAAGTCAAAATGGATTAAAGACCTAAATGTAAGACCAGACACTATAAACCTCTTAGAGGAAAACATAGGAAAAACATTCTTTGACATAAAGCACAGCAAGATCTTTTTTGACCCACCTCCTAGAGTAATGAAACTAAAGACAAAAAAATAAACAAATGCAACCTAATGAAACTTAAGAGCTTTCCCACAGCAAAGGAAACCATAAACAAGACGAAGACAACCCTTGGAATGGGAGAAAGTATTTGCAAATGAAGCAACGGACAAAGATTAATCTCTAAAATATACAAACATCTCATGGAGCTCAATATCAAAAAAGCAAACAACCCAATTAAAAAATGGGCAGAAGGGCTTCCCTGGTGGTGCAGTGGTTGGGAGTCCGCCTGCTGATGCAGGGGACATGGGTTCGTGCCCCGGTCCGGGAAGATCCCACATGCTGCAGAGGGGCTGGACATTTCTCCAAAGAAGACATACAGATGGCCAAGAGGCACATGAAAAGATGCTCAACATCACTAATTATTAGATAAATGCAAATCCAAACTACATTGAAGTATCACCTCATACCAGTCAGAATAACCATCATCAAAAAGTCTACAGGGCTTCCCTGGTGGCGCAGTGGTTGAGAGTCCGCCTGCCGATGCAGCGGACGCAGGTTCGTGCCCTGGTCTGGGAAGATCCCACATGCCGTGGAGCGGCTGGGCCCGTGAGCCATGGCCGCTGAGCCTGCATGTCTGGAGCCTGTGCTCCGCAACGGGAGAGGCCACAACAGTGAGAGGCCCACATACAGCTTAAAAAAAAAAAAAAAAAGTCTACAAATAATAAATGCTAGAGAGGGTGTGGAGATAGGGGAACCCTCCTATACCGGGGTGGGAATGTAAATTGGTGCAGCCACTATAGAAAACAGTATGGAGGTTCCTTAAAAGACTAAAAATAGAACTACCATATGACCCAGCAATCCTACTACTGGACATATCTACTGAGAAAACCATAATTAAAAAGGACACATGTACCCCAATATTCATTGCAATACTATTTACAATAGCCAGGACATGGAAACAACCTAAATGTCCAATGACAGATGAAAGGATAAAGAAGATGTGGTACATATACACAATGGAATATTACTCAGCCATGAAAAGGAATGAAATTGGGTCATCTGTAGTGATGTGGATGGACCTAGAGTCACTCATACAGAGTGAAGTAAGCCAGAAAGAGAAAAACAAATATCGTATATTAATGTATATATGTGGAATCTAGAGAAATGGTACAGATGAACCTATTTGCAGGGCAGGAATAGAGACACAGACGTAGAGAACCAACATGTGTACACAGAGGGGGAAAGGGAGGGTGGGACAAATCAGGAGATCAGGACTGACATATATACACTACCATGTGTAAAACAGATAGCTAGGGGGAACATGCTATACAGCACAGAAAGCTCAGGTCAGTGCTCTATGACAACCTAGATGGATGGGATGGGGGTGGGGTGGGAGGGAGGTCCAAGGCGGGGGGATATAGGTATACATATAGCTGACTCACTTCACTGTACAGCAGAAACTAACACAACATTGTAAAGCAATTATACTCCAATAAAAAAGAAAAAACACTAGCAAACAAAATCCAGCAGCACATTAAAAGGATCATTCACCATGATTAAGTGAGATTTGTCCCAGGATGCAAGGATGGTTCAATGCATGGAAGTTAATCAATATGATACATCACATTAATAGAATGAAAGAAATATCAAGTGATAATCTCAGTAGATTCAGAAAAAGAATTTGACAAAATTCAACATCTGTTCAACATACCTCAACATAACATAGTCCTTATATAACATGCCACAGCTAACATCATACTCACTGGTGAAAGGTTGAAAACTTTTCTTCTAAGATTGGAAACAGGACCATGCTTCCCTCTCTCACCACTCCAATTCAGCCCAGTACAGGAGTCTTAGCCAAAGCAATCAGGCAAGAATAAGATAAAAGCCATCAGCATTGGAAAGGAAGATGTAAAATGGTCTCTATTTGCAGATGACATGATTTTATATATAAAAAGTCATAAAAACTTCATAGCATCAAAAACAATACAATACTCAGTAATAAATTTAACCAAAGAGGTGAAGTTCTGTACACTGAAACTGCAAGACACTGATGAAAGAAATTGAAGGAGGCACAGATGAATGGAAAGGTATCCCATGTTCAGGGATTGGAAGAACTAATATTGTTAAAATGTTCATACTACCCAAAAACATCTATAGATTAAATCCAATCCCTATTAAGATTCCAACAGTTTTTTATAGAAATGGAAAAAAAAATTCTAAAATTTATATGGGACCACAAAAGACCCAGAATACCCAAAGCAATCCTGAGAAAGAAAAATCTGGAGTCATCACAATTCTTGATTTCAAGCTGTATTATAAAGCTATAGTAATCAAAACAGTATGGTACTCTCATAAAAACACATGCATAGACCAATGGAACAAAAGATGCTCTGTTATGGTGGTAAGAAGAGTAATTTTTTAAAAAAATCTCTAATTTCCAAAAATATTTTAGGTAATTTGGTTTGATTACTTTCTAATAAAAATATAATAACAACTTTAAAAATGAAAACATCAAACTAAAAAACTAATAATAGAACTACCATATGACCCAGCAATTCCACTCCTGGTATATATCCAAAAAACCCAGAAACACTAATTTGAAAAGATATGCACCCCAATGTTCATAGCAGAATTATTCACAATTGCCAAGATATGAAAGCAACCTAAGTGTCCATCAACAGATAAATGGATAAACAATATGCAGTATATATATATACAATGGACTACTACTCAGCCATAAAAGAGAATGAAATTTTGCCATTTGCAGCAACATGGATGAACTTGGAGGGCATTATGCTAAGTGAAATAGAAACAGAAAGGCACTATATGCTATCACTTACATGTGGAATCTAAAAAATAAAATAAACTAGTGAATATAACAAAAAAGCAGACTCACAGATATAGAGAATAGACTGGTGGTTACCAGTGGGGAGAAGGAAGTGGGGAGGGGCAACATAGGGGTAGGGAATTAAGAGGTATAAACTATTAGGTATAAAATAGGCTACAAGGATATACTGTACAACACAGGAAATACAGCCAATATTTTGTAAGTATAAATGAAGTATAACCTTTCAAAACTGTGAATCAGTATATTGTACACCTGTAATTTATATAATACTGTATATCAACCATACATCAATAAAAAAGGATGCCTAATTGGGAGCTAACAAAAAATATATTAACACAAGAGGAAAATTCAGTGGAAATTAAAACAGGTTTTTTGGCCCAGTGTTTGAAGGTTCAGCCATCCACTCAGAGCTGTCCGAACAGGATGTGGTCTAGATCGGTGGGATCTAGAGACCCAACTCCTAACTGCTGGCTTCCAGAAGGCTTCTGCTATGGTCTTCCTGTTTTCCCAGGCCTGGAGGGAGGCGCCCCTCCGGAGCACACCCTCTGCACCCCACTTTGCTGTACCACAGCTTGCACGTCACACTCCATGGAATGGTCTGGGATCCGTCATGAACTTGGAGCACAGGACTCTACTGTTCATCTCTGTCCATCTCCAGTACCACGTGTGACTGAGAGGAGATATTCAAAGTGTTTGCTAACTTGACCAGCTCCCCAAAGCGCTGGACCATCCCTTTCTGTTGCAGTTTACCTACAGGCACCACGCGGTCGGCCTGCAGGGGACTGGCCCTACCTGCTGGTAGTCGCTTGCCACATGCAGAAACAGCAGCCCTTTCTTCCAGGTCCACCACCAAACCAAACCCCTTTGGAGGCACAGCCCTGGACAGACCAAACTAAATATGCTAAGTGAGACAAGTGAGACAGGCAAGCCACAGGGGAAAGCTGCTCTAAGACTGAGAGCAGAAAACACTGACTAAAATTCCTCATTTTCCTTCCTCTGCCTCAAAGATCTGATCCCAAGTCCTGCCAAGGTCTATAATCATAGTTCACTTCCTTTTTTAACCTAAAAGCAAATTACTCTTCCTTCCAGGCCTGAAAGAACTATGATGTCACTTACACATTCTGCAGGAATAGCAAACTCAGACGATGCTCTGGGAAATTATTTTCTAGGGGTGACTTTCAGCCAGCCTGGGCAATCTGCACAGATAAAATAACCCAGTGCAGGCAACGTGGTTGACTGAAAAAACCCCAGGGCGGGTGTAGCATGCTGGCGTGCCCAATGGCCTCCCATTCACTCAAACCCCTCCCTGCCTGCACGTGTGGATGCCCTGCCCCTTGGGTCGCTGCACCTGCCCTGAGAACACCAGAGACCAAGGGGGAGGAGGGACAAGCCAACGTGTACTGAGTAGCTGCTGGGCATTGCACTTGGGGCTGGGAACAGGATACAAGCAGTTTCAGGAAGCTCTGAGCTCATCTTACAGAACCTCTTGTGACTTGTACTCTTCTTTTCTTTTAATTGAGATGTAATTGACATATAGCATTCTATTTGTTTCAGGTGTGCAGCAATGATTCAGTGCATGTAGTTTAAACTGTGAATGATCATCACAATACTGTGACTTGTACTCTTGACGTTCTGTCCTGAGCCTGCTACTAAGTATGGTTATAATAATTTTTAAAAAGGGAATGTGCCCCAGGCAGTGCTTATCAAACATGAAGTGACAACTGGGTAGTCCTGCTTAGAATATCCTGAGCCCGGTGCACATGTAGAGAGACGTCAGCACCTGGGAGCTGGTTAGAAATGCAGGATCTCGGGCCCCACCCTGGACCTCCTAGATCCGAGTTTCTGGAGGCGGAGCCCAGGGATCTGTGATTTTCAGGTCTGCTGAAGCTTGAGAGGTGCCAGCAGAGGGAACACCCAGGTCCCGGCTGTGTTCCTCGGAAAAGAATAGGGAAGAGCACGTGCGACTTCCCTGGTGGCACAGTGATTAGGAATCCACCTGCCAATGCAGGGGACACAGGTTTGAGCCCTGGTCCAGGAAGATCCCACATGCCGCAGAGCAACTAAACCTGTGTGCCACAACTGCTGAACCTGCGAGCCACAACTGCTGAGCCCGTGTGCCACAACTACTGAGCCCGCGTGTCACAACTACTGAAGCTGGCTCGCCTAGAGCCCGTGCTCCGCAACAAGAGAAGCCACCACAATGAGAAGCCCACGCACCACAACGAAGAGTAGCCCCCGCTTGCCGCAGCTAGAGAAAGCCCGCGTGCAGCAACGAAGACCCAACGCAGCCAAAAAATAAATAAATTTATTTATTTAAAAAAAAAAAAAGAAAAAGAATAGGGAACAGCACAGCCAGCATGGGTTCCTGAGTCAAATGTCCCCAAGTTTGATCCCAGTCTCACCATTTGCCGTTGGTAATTCTGGGCATGGCAGCTACTGACCTACATCTCCGGGTGTGCGTCTGCAGGATGGGGGTACGGGTGGTCCCCGGCTTGTAGACGCGCTGAGTGGGTTAAGGAAGGAAGGTATTAGAGTGCACTTAGCCTCCAGTGTGGCAGCTCCTAAGCAAGCAATTAATACTCACTATCACACCATTATTATTTCTCGGGTAAACTCTTCCCTGCATAAGCTCCTCCCCAGACAAGAAGCTGACCGACTGGAGACGGTCTGTGTCCGTTTCTGGCGGCTAGAAGCAGAGGTGCCCAGCCTGCAGTGGGGACAGTGTTACGTTGTCGCGTGTGTCGTTTGGCCCTCCCAGAGATGCTGGCTGACCCACCCCTTACTCTCCCACCTCTCCTGGGAGAAGAGGGGCTCAGCAGGAGAAGGGCTCCTGTCAGCATGGCCACTGTTCTCTCTGGGGCCCCCAGCCTGACGTGAGGGGTGGGGGGAGGCGACCCACTCATCCTCTTTGCCCCCTGCCCTGCGTTTAGCACCGGAGTCCCCCTTGCCATCAGCCAGCAGGCACTGTGGCCCAAGGAGTCCTCCCACGGGCGCCTCCTGTCACGGTCCCCTCCTCTGGGCCCTGGTCACTCTTCCTCTGCTTCTAACCACCAGCCAGGGCTCTCCCCCTGCTCAAGCCACCTCCGTGGGCCTGCCCGGAACAGCCCCACGTCCCCACCTCTCTCCCCTTCTGTCTCCTTTTTTTAACAAATTCGTTCAACACTGAGTGTCTAATGTGTGCCAGACACCATTAGAGGCACTAGGGACTCAACGGTGGGGAAAACAGGGAACGTTCCTGCCCCTCCAGGTGCTCAGGTTCTGGTGGGAGGGATGGACAAGCCTCTATTCGGTCAACATGCAGTCAGTTAAAGGG
Source organism: Stenella coeruleoalba (assembly GCF_951394435.1). Taxonomy (NCBI): domain Eukaryota; kingdom Metazoa; phylum Chordata; class Mammalia; order Artiodactyla; family Delphinidae; genus Stenella; species Stenella coeruleoalba. Next base: position 16,328,959 of record NC_137164.1, read on the forward strand.
AATGGCGCCATGGGGAAAAGGAGTACAGCTGCCGGCATGTCCGTGTGTGCAGGAACAGGAGAGGGAGGTGCTCTTCGTGCTGCGGCCGGGGAAGGCCTTGCTAGGGAGGGGATGTGGAGCACAGACCTGACGAGGTGGGGCAGAAGGAACAGCCATGTGGCCAGCTGGATGCTGGGCAGAGGGACAGAGCAGACACAGGATGTTCTGAGGGGTCAAGAGTGAGGCCAGGGTGGTTGGGGCAGAGTGATGGGAGAAGAGCAGAGCAGGGAGGCAACCTACCACTGCGAGGAAACTGGTTTATACTGCACGAGAGATGGGACAGGTAGCCCCTGGGGGTTCTGAGCACAGGAGTCACATGATCTGGCTTGCTAAAGAAGCTAAAAGGACCTTCTAGCTGTCCAGTGGAGAAGTAAGGTAACTGGTCAGGAGGCTATCTGGGAGCTACTTTAGGTGGGGTGGGCAGGGAAGACATCTCTGAAACCTGAATGATGAGAAGGAACCAACCATGTGAAGATCCTGGAGGAGATCATTCCAGGCAGTAGGTGCAAAGGTCCTGAGGCAGGAATGAGTTTGCTGCATCTGAGGAAGAGAAAGCGGGCCAACGTGGAAGGCACAGAGCGAGCAGAAGGGAGAGAAGTGCGAGATAAAGCCAGAGAGGTGAGCCGCTGATGGAAAGCCTTGGGCCTTGGTGAACATCTAGAAGGGCTGCCAGAGAATGGGAACCCTTTGGAGAGTTAATTTTGAGAGACATGATATGATGTACCTTTTATGATGATGCGCATAACCACATGCATACAGTTGTGCTTGGGATCCAAGGACAGCACGTTAAGAATTTCTGCTGTAGAGTCTAGATCTGGAGTGTGTCGGGTGAAGCGTCAATGCCTCACTTCAGTATTTGCTCAATTCTTTCCAACCATCACCCTCTTTATCGCCTAGTGCAGAATACGGTGTACTGTACCCCGCAAACAAAGAGCAGGCCTCTCTCTGCTTTCTTAAAAAACACGTCCCATCCTCATACGTTGCTGGTGGAAACGTAAAATGCCACAGCCACTACAGAAAACAGTATGGCAGCTCCTCTCCTCAAAAGTCAGCATACACTTACCATGTGACCCAGCAATTGCACCTCTGGGTACAAACCCAAAAGAAGTAAAAGCAGGGACCCAAAGAGGTATTTGCACACCCATGTTCACAGCAGCATTATTCACAATAGCCCAAAGACGGAAGCGCCTCACCTGTCCATCAACGGGCGAATGGCTAAACAAAATGTGGCACGTTCATAACAATATTATTCAGATTTAAAAAGGAAGGAAATCTGACACGTGCTACAACTTGGATGATCCTTGAGGACATGATGCTAAGTGAAATAAGCTACTTACACGAAAAGACACATACTGTATGATCACACTTATATGAGATTCCTAGAGCAGTCAAGCTCATAGAGACAGAAGGTAGAATGGTGGTTGCCAGGGGCCGGAGGGAGGGGGTATGAGCCGTTACTGTTTAATGGGGACAGAGTTTCAGTTTTGCAAGATGAAAAGAGTTCTGGTGGTGACGGTTGCACTATGATGTGAGTGTAGTTAACACTCCTGAACCATACATTTTTAAATGGTTAAGACAGTAAATTTTACCGTTATGTGTATTGTTATGTGTATTTTACCACAATTAAAAATATTTTAAAAGTCTGTGAAGCCCACTTAGTCCCTCAACTGCATCCTCATTAGCACCCATCTCCCTGTCCTCACAGCGCTGATGGCCCCAGTATTCCGGGACTGACTGTCTAGACAATCTCCTCGTTGGGTGAAGAAGACAAGTAAATGAGCTGGTGTGAATGAAATCTTAAAAGCTCTCCAGTGAAGACAGTCCTCGAGACTGAACCTGGCAGCCCTTTCAACTGGTAACAATTTTGTGTGTCAGGATTTCTTGTCTTTTAAATGCTACTTAAAACCTTTGGTTTAAGCCAGTTCCCTGTTCTGCCTTATGAGGATGCAAAGGACAGCTGGCGACCATCCTCTATGGAAGAAGTCTTCCAAAGGCTTAGACGCCATTGTTAAATTACCTTACCTCTTCAAAGACATGGAGTGACCTGCTTTCCACATTTTTCCAGCCTAAAATTGCAGCTGCATTCTCTTTGTGAAACTGACCTTTGGGTCCTCAACTGTGCTGCTCTGTGTTTGGATGGACCCCAAATCACTTCTTAAGGAGTTTGGCCTTGCCCCTGGCACTCCCGTGGAAGACCTCCAAGGGAGGCGGTGGCCTACAGTTGAGGCCTGTGTCCTTGTCAGGCTCCTTAGAGCTCCCTAAGAAGACATCAACAGGGCTTCCCTGGTGGCGCCATGGTTGAGGATCCGCCTGCCAATGCAGGGGACATGGGTTCGAGCCCTGGTCCGGGAAGATCCCACATGCCACGAAGCAACTAAGCCCATGCACCACAGCTACTGAACCTGTGCTCTAGAGCCCGCGAGCCACAACTACTGAAGCCTGAGCGCCTAGAGCCCATGCTCTACAACAAGAGAAACCACTGCAATGAGAAGCCTGCGCACCACAATGAAGAGTAACTCCAGCTCGCCACAACTAGAGAAAGCCAGCACACAGCAACGAAGACCCAATGCAGCCAAAAATAAATAAATAAATAAAATAAATTTATTAAAAAAAAAAAAGAAGACATCAACATACAACCCAGCTTGGCTGAGTTGCAAGACATATGACTCCGTCCTTTACCAGCTGTATGGAACAGGTGTACTCCAGAGACTCGGCTGGAAAGAAGCAAGCCAAGCTCACTGTCCCTCGCGATCTACCAAAAGCTTAGCTGAGAGAAACAAATTTGGGGAGATCCTCTGAAGGTGTATCCCTCCCTCTGGGATTCAGCCAAGGCCCCAGGAGCTGCAGGCAGGGACCACCTTGTTTTGCCCAGCCTCCCTTTGTGCAGTGGCTTTGCTGCACGACACTTGGCTGGGCACCCTGCCCACCCTGCAGGCTCCGTGGAAGAAAGCCTTGCGAGGCCTCGAGGCAGCTGTTCTAGAAAACAGTTGAGGGCAGGCTGCCGACACCTCACTGGACACGAGAAGGTGGGAGCAACGCTGCTCCCAGGATGCAGAACCTGGAATAGTTGTGCATCTGGAGCATAGTTTATTTTTGCCTCATGGATTCCAAATTGTATCACTGCTGATTTTCCATTCTGTTTTTGCTGCTGGAGAACTCAAAATCAAAATTGGGGCCTATTTCTGGAAGAACGCTATCCACAGAACTTTCTGCAATGATGGAAATGTTCTGTATGTGTGCTAACCAATATGGTAGCCACCAGCCACATGGAGCTACTGAGGACTTGAAATGTTCTAGTGAGACTGAGGAACTGAATTTTTTATTTTAATTCACATAAATGTTAAATTTAAATGGCCACATGTGGCTAGTGGCTACCAGTTAAACAGCACAGCTCTCAGATAGGAAATGACATGCACTTTGGATGTCATACTTGGTTTACCTTACTTTCCTATCATTATTTTTCCTCTACTTCAAGTCCCTTTGGTATCTAATTATTTTTATTAATCTTTCTTGTATGATCTATATCTTTGTCAGCCAATGTAAGTCTTTTTATAAAAAAAATGTGGGCGCTACCTATAAATACAAAAACACCCCCAGGTAACACAGCCATGTTCCCAACTTTTCTGACCAGATGCTCCTTCCCCCCACTTTTGTGAAATACAGAGTAATTAATACGTTCATTTAACGGAAGGGAGTCCCAGGAATGGGGGAAGAGAAGATTTCTCTTCTGTTTCTATGTTCTGTTTCTTCATCTGGGTGTTGCTTATTCAAATGTTCAATTTGTGAAAATTCACTGAGCATATATTTGTGATGTGCACTTTTCCTTGTATATATCATTTATATTATTCTCCAATAAAAAGTAAAGAGAAATGTGTAAAGAGAACTTATTATGTTCAAAGTACAGTGTCGGTTTACTTCTAGTTCGTGTAACACAGATCTTGGCTATAGAAAGCTGTAGTTTCGATCATCAAGCATTAATGCAAACTTCTAAGATGCTTTTTCTAGAGGGATCTTGGGCAACATCTGATGCTGGCAACTCCCCACCCACCTCCTCTCCGCCTTTTCCCCCCTGAATCAGGCAATGCCAAGAAAGGAGAGGTGAGTTTCAGGAGGTAGAAGTCTTTCTTTCCATCTAATCAGATCTTAGTTAAAAACATTTCCAAATTCTTATGAGAGGCTGAGTAGCTCCCAGAAACAAACCTCTCAGCTTTTCTCCTCCAGAGGAATTAAATGGCTGGAGGAGGTCTCTGAAATACGGAATGTTAACTCAGTGGGGCAGGATGAGGAACTGAAATGCAATCTATATTTTAAGAAAGCAACTAGAAACTACCCAACCAAGATTGCCTTCAACGTATACCTGCACCCAATGGAACAAAAGCATGTATGTTGAAAATGAAACTTGGGAAACACACTGCTAAGGAGAATGTAAAAAAAAAAAAAAAAAGGTGTTCTCTCAACTGTGTCCCTCCCTCCACGACCAAAATATCTTAATTTTGCTAAAGAACGAAGTATAAATTTTTACTTTTAAAAGTAATTTGAAGAGGTGGGCAGGCGTATGTCTCATGCTAGAGCAGAGGATGGCTTTCTGCAGTGATGCAGTAAATAGTAACCTGTTCAAACGGCCATAATCAAGAACTGTGAGAGGGACTATTAGTCATTTCTGCCCACATTAATTTAACTCTCTGGAACATTACTGTTTTGAACAAAGGCCCAAACTCCTGAGACCGCATGATACAAATCTTTTTTTCTTACTCTTTTCACTCTTGGATGCTCTAAATTCAAAAGCCTGCACCCATACAGATTGTATAGCCATTTAAATCTGTGGCTTTTCTTTGAAATATTCTTTCAATGATTCCTTTGAGTGGAGTTCAGGCCAAGCTTTCCTAATTTATTCTTTCATTTACGTTATTACAGGGATTGAGAGCAAAAAATATTCTAAATACTGCAAAAAGGAAAAAGTCCCTCAGAAACAATCACATTCATTTTGATCTTTTAGTATAAACAAAATCCTTTCATTAATTTTTACTTACACAACTGCATTGTTTTGCATAAAAAATTGGCAGTCTTCAAACACAGAAGAAAACTCTTCTCACATTTCAAAAGGGATTATAAAACTGACACCACAGAAGTACAAAAGATCATAAGAGATAACTACAAGCAACTATATGCCAATAAAATGGACAACCTACAAAAATGGACAAATTCTTAGAAAGGTACCATCTCCCAAGACTGAACCAGGAAGAAATAGAAAATATGAACAGACCAATCACAAGCACTGAAATTGAAATTAAAAAACTCTCAACAGCAGAAACTAACACACCATTGTAAAGCAATTATACTCCAATAAAGATGTTAAAAAAAAAAAAAACTCAACAAACAAAAGTCCAGGACCAGATGGCTTCACAGGCAAATTCTATCAAACATTTAGAGAAGAGTTAGCACCTATCCTCCTGAAACTCTTCCAAAAAGCTGCAGAGGAAGGAACACTTCCAAACTCATTCTATGAGGCCACCATCATCCTGATACCAAAACCAGACAAAGATACCACACAAAAAAAGAAAATTATAGGCCAATATTACTGATAAACATAGACGCAAAAATCCTCAACAAAATACTAGCAAACCGAATCCAACAATAAAATAAGAGGATCATACACCATGATCAAGTGGGATTTATCCCAGGGATGCAAGGATTCTTCAATATATGCAAATCAATCAATGTGATACACCATATTAACAAATTGAAGAATAAAAACCATATGATCATCTCAATAGATGTAGAAAAACCTTTTGACAAAATTCAACACCCATTTATGGTAAAAACTTTATAGATAAAGTGGACACAGAGGGAACCTACCTCAACAAAATAAAGGCCATATATGACAAACCCACAGCAAACATCATTCTCAATGGTGAAAAGCTGAAAACATTTCCTCTAAGATCAGGAACAAGACAAGGATGTCCACTCTTGCCACTTTTATTCAACATAGTTTTGGAAGTCCTAGCCACGGCCATCAGAGAAGAAATAAAAGGAACCCAAATTGGAAAAAAGAAGTAAAACTGTCACTGTTTCCAGATGACATGATACTATACATAGAAAAGATGCTACCAGAAAACTACTAGTGCTCATCAATGAATCTGGTAAAGTTACAGGATACAAAATTAATACACAGAAATCTGTTGCATTTCTGTACACTAACAGCAAAATATCAGAAAGAGAAATTAAGGAAACAATCCCATTTACCATGGCATCAAAAAGAATAAAATACCTAGGAATAAACCTATCTAAGGATGCAAAAGATCTGTACTCCAAAAACTATAAGATGCTGATGAAAGAAATCGAGGATGACACAAACAGATGGAAAGATATACCATGTTCTTGGATTGGAAGAATCAATATTGTCAAAATGGCTATTCTACCCAAGGTAATTTAAAGATTCAACACAATCCCTATCAAATTACCAATGGAATTTTTTTTTGCAGATCTATAACAACAAAATCTTAAAATTTGTATGGAAACACAAAAGACCCTGAATAGCCAAAGCAATCTTAAGAAAGAAAAACGGAGCTGGAGGAATCAGGCTCCCTGACTTCAGACTATACTATGAAGCTACAGTAATCAAAACAGTATGGTACTGGCACAAAGACAGATTTATAGATCAATGGAAGAGGATAGAAAGCCCAGAAATAAACCCATGCACCTATGGTCAATTAATCTATGACAAAGGAGTCAAGAATATACAATGGAGAAAAGACAGTCTCTTCAATAAGTGGTGCTGGGAAAACTGGACAGCCACATGTAAAAGAATGAAATTAGAACACTCTCTAACACCATACACAAAAATAACCCTCAAAATAGATTAAAGACCTAAATGTAAGACCGGATACTATAAAACCCTTCGAGGAAAACACAGGCAGAACACTCTTTGACATTAATCGTAGAAATATCTTTTTGGATCCACCTCCTAGAGTAATGAAAATAAAAACAAAAATAAACAAATGGGACCTAATAAAAACTTAAAAGCTTCTGCACAAAAAAAAAACTACCATAAACAAAATGAAAAGACAACCCACAGAATGGGAGAAAATATTTGCAAATTGTGTGACCAACAGGGGATTAATCTCCAAAATATACAAACAGCTCATGTAGCTCAATATCAAAAAAAAAAACAACCCAATCAAAAAATGAGCAGAAGATTTAAATAGGCATTTCTCCAAAGAAGACATACAGATGGCCTAAAAGCACATGAAAAGATGTTCAGCATCGCTAATTATTAGAGAAATGCAAATCAAAACTACAATGAGGTATCACCTCACACCGGTCAGAATGGCCGTCATCAAAAAGTCTAACATACAATAAATGCTGGAGAAGGTGTGGAGAAAAGGGAACCCTCCTACACTGTTGGTAGGAATGTAAATTGGTACAACCACTATGGAGAAGAGTATGGAAGTTCCTTAAAAAACTAAAAACAGAGCTACTATATGATCTAGCAATCCCACTCTGGGCTATATACCCAGAGAAAACCATAATTTGAAAAGATACTTGCACCCCAATGTTCACTGCAGCACTATTTACAATAGCCAAGACATGGAAGCAACCTAAGTGTCCACTGACAGAGGAATGGATAAAGAAGATGTGGTACATATATACAATGGAATATTACTCAGCCACAAAAAAGAATGAGATAATGCCCTTTGCAGCAACATGGATGGATCTAGAGATTATCATACTAAGTGAAGTAAGTCAGAGAAAGACAAATATCATATGATATCACTTATATGTGGAATCTAAAAAAAAGACACAAATGAACTTATTTACAAAATAGACACAGACTCACAGACTTTGAAAACAAACTTACGGTTACCAAAGGGGAAAGGTGTGTGGGTGGGAGGGATAAATTAGGAGGTTGGGATTAACATATACGCACTGCTATACATAAAATAGATAATCAACAAGAACCTATTGTATAGCACAGGGAACTCTACTCAATACTCTGTAATAACCTATATGGGAAAATAATCTGAAAAAGAATATATATATGTATATGTATAACTGAATCACTTTGCTGTACACCTGAAACTAACACAACACTGTAAATCAACTATACTCCAATACAAAATAAAAATTAAAAAATAAAACAAATGCTAGCTAGCATTTAGTTCAGTGAATAATAAAGCAATATTATTTCTTATTTGCATAGTTCAAAGGGAAATCTGAAAATTATCTAGTTCCTCTAAATCGTAAATATCTCAAGGTGACCTTTTTGACTTGAGCCATGTGGCCTGGCTGTAGTTTGAGCCAGGTATCTGTCATGTGCCAAATCCTCACTTCATTTCGCGATATGTGGATTATAGTTCTGATGTTTAATGCCCAAACCAACAAAAACTATGAAACTTTACCTGTGATTCAAGTAAATACAATCAGCACCTTTCAAGACAGTGTCCCCGAACTTGCTATCAACTTTCTCCTCTCAGGTAGCCGTATGTGAAAACTGAGATGCCAGAGGCAGAGGTGTTTCAGAAAGACAAAATCCTATATGCCTGGACGGATTTACCTGTTAATTCTAGAAAGCCTGGGTCTTGAAAGCATTTATCAGGTAGGGTAGGTATAGGACCTTCTTAAATCTGTATGCTGAACTTTGAATTCTAGAGTATAACTAATAACGTCTAAAGAGTTTGGGACGATCGCTGGAAGGATGGGAGGAGAAATGGGTCCAGTAATTGAGCCAAGACATTAACCACAGAACAGTCTACTGCATCCATTTCCTTCCATGTATTCACTCCCCCTTCCTAAGCTGAATGAAAGAAGCGCCAGAGGCATCACGTACTCCTTAAAAGACCAAGAAAGTCATTTCCAATGATCACTGAATTTGAACCACCTATTGCCCAGTAGCAGAAGGGTGGAAGGGTAGAAGGGGGGGGAGGCACCAGAGCGATAAAGAAAACAGGTATCTTCTCTACTGAACGTCAACATATTTTACAATTGTCATAGACGGGTTTTCCTGAAGTTCCTTTGTGGAAGTGAAGAATTCATTGGTAAAAACTCCCTACTTGTGAGGGAGTAGATTAAGGAATCTTTAATACCAAATCCCCTGGGATATCAGTTCATTCTAAATCCCCGGGAGCCACAAGCATTTAGTGGATGCTCCAACAGGTGGGTGAAGAGGCGCTAGAGGAATCGGCATTGCTTGCCTGGGGCACATGGCCACGCAGCTAAGTGAAAACTGTTTAATTAGCGTATGGACACCTTGACTTGATCTACGAGCCAGACAGAGGGTCACTGACCTCTCTTTTTTCTTAACTCATTGTTCTGTAACAGGTACTAACCAGGGTTTCTGGCAGAACCAATTCACTCGTTTCTCTGTTCTCCCCAAGTGGAGATAGACACAGACAGACAGACTTCCCCCAAGGTACCTGCAGAAGGATCTTGTTCCCATCGTGGTCCTCCGTCTGCCAGCGTCCCTCGCTGATGGGCCTGCAGGGGTTGGGCAAGAGAGGCACCAGCTCGCCAATGTCCTTGACTCGGAACTCCAGCACGGAGGAATCAGTGGGGACCGGGGTCTGGTCACAGGGCAGTCTCTTCAGGGAGAACTGGATGTCCACATCCAGACTGGAGAAAATGGGGAAGATGCAGAAGTCCGTTTTCCTCTGGCTGGGGCTCCGCCTGAGTATCAGCTCGTAGAACTTGAGGATGTCGGCGTAGTTGTCATGGCGACAGTAGATGGTGAAGCGCACGATTTCCTTACCGTAGTGCACAGGCCGGATGGCCCACAGCGGTGTCCCCGGGGCCAGAGTGAAGAACTCCTGGCTGCAGGGCAGGTAGGGCAGAAACCTGCTAGGCACGCGCTCCGTGTGGTGATGGCGCCAGGGCGGCCGCTGCAGCGTGCGGTGCAGCTGCAGGATCTGCTCCTCGCCGTACTCCTCCTGCAGGAAGAGGACCACCGCCAGGGCTGGCTGCGCCACCTTGGGGGCCTTCCTCCGCCGCCGGGACGCCCTCCTCTCAGAGACCCTGAACAGCTGGAGGTCTGGGTGGATCCAAGCCAAGACCTTGTCGATGGCCTCCTGCAGGGGTCGGGATTCCCCTGGGTCTGCGATTATGTGGACGCTGACCAAGAAAGGGTCCTGCGCTTCCTCCACGGAGAGCTCACCTAGCAGCACAAAACAAAACCCAAGAAACAAATGGTGACTATTTCATTGAGGTGTCCCGTGATAACATGCAAGGCCTCGGGCAGGAAGAGAAGTTAATTTTAACTGAACGGACTCCTTGATTGTTTTGAAATTCTGATCCCAAGCTCCCGTGCAAATACTCCTGTTGCAGCACCCTGGCAGCCCCAAACTCAAGAACTATTACTCACACCGGTTCCCAAGCTGGTTGCTGTCAGGACAACCTTGGTGTGGTGCTTCCTCAGGTTGAGCGTATTTTCTATTGAACAGCACAGAGTCAAGTCTCCATGGGTTTGGAAAGGATAACAGGGCCATTAGGGAAGATGCTGTAGCCCTAAGTGCACACCATTTAGAATTTCCTTAGATAACTGCAGTGCCTTCCCCCACAAATGGTCCCTATATCATTGCACTTCTTTGGTTTGCTTATTTCACTGGTTTGTTCATCGGTTTGTTCATTCATTTAACATTTATGGAATCCTTTCTTCACCAGGCACTTACTCTAATTGACACATCAAGCCCTGGCTGGTAAGGCATCCTGCCAACTGTGTCCTGATGGTAGGGTGGCCGGGTGGTGACCATCTTGCTGCTCGAGACACAGGGAAGAACGACCCAGCGGGGAGGAGGGCGAGCACCGTGTTCTTGCTGTCATAGCTGCCAGGGGCCGTGGTTAGGGGTGGGGTGACGCATGGTCGGACCATCATTGCCTGTGTCCTGCTGCCTTTTGGGCCCCTCCTCAGGCCGTGTCCACCCAGAAGCCCACCATCCTGATTGGGTCAGTTCCCCTTCCCGTGTCCTCTGGCAGAACAGCGAATTCCAAGTGTGAAGGTGACCATTTACCTGGGCAACCTTCTCCCATGGGGTGAACAGTTTGCCAGCCACACTGGCATATTTCTACTTTAAAGATATTCAGCATATTTCATCAAGTAACCCGATAAAAGGCTTGTTCTTGCTCATGATGGCTCCTCTTGCATTTATTTAAGTTGTGTGACCGTCCAAGGGAAGTCAAGGAAACTTCAAGTCTATTGTGACTTGGAGGGCAAGGTTCATCTAGAATCTAGACCTGTCTGCACACACATGCCTCATGATGTCCGTTAGGGTATCAGGCACAGGGCGATCACGGGGTCGGTAACGTTTGAGAAGCATGATGTGCTTTTAGGAACCATCACCTTGATCAGTTTGCAGGATGAAAGGTGATTTTTTTGTAGTTAAACAAGACATTCCAAGTGGGTTTACAGGTACATTTCATCACAAGCACCTATGATAACATGGTCTTCATTTTGCTGGAGCAAAACCTGTCTGAATTTGCATTCGAACCCTGTTAAATATCTCACTTGGGAACAGTTAGCTCAGTTTCCTGTTGCCTTCTTTCTCCTTCACTCATTCCCCCACACATTTCTTGAGCAATCAATATGTACCAGGCACTGGGAGACAAGGGAGCTGGCACCATGACTACGGGGGAGTCCATTTACATAGACTCTGGTGTGACTAGTGCCCCCTTAGAGTTGTACAGTGTATGACCTGCATAGCCACAGGCAGCAGCCAGAAAGAACCATAAGCCACAAATGAGAACTTCATGACTTAGCTGGGGAACACCGACATAAAGATTAAAATTCAATCTGATATAAGTCTATAGGAAATATGATAGAGTAGCATCTCAGGTGGAGGGGAGATTCTAAAGTCACCATGACATAAACATTGACTATAGACACTATTACCACTGATAGTCCCTTGAATTTCCAGGATAGAACTGGAAGGTCCTGATTTGCAACAAGACCACACATCCAGATAGATGTTCCTTTGGTTGAACAGCAGATGAAATAAAGGCTTGCTGCCTGGTTGTTATAAAAGAAGAGTCTTGTATCATTAAACACGAGACGCCCGCTCAGTAGGCTGTGCCTTTTATGCTACAAGAGGCTTTCGGGAGCTGAAGAGGAAAGGATGACTAAGGTAACAGCAAAGTCAAGTCTCGGTACTCCCACAATCACGGAGTAGAACGGTGGGTGGAATTATTTAAGCTCTGCCTCTCTTTCTCCCTCTGGCTGAGCCTAATCTCGAATTGCTATGAGTTAAGTATGAGCATGATGCAATTGCAGTTTACTACCACATCACAAAGGAAGGAGAAATTTTTTCTCCAGAGGGCTTCTGAGAGGGCTTTCTGGAAGATGCTCCAGGTGAACTGCGTCTTGAAGGGTCGATGATATCTCACTTACAATAACCTCAGATATGGGGGAGATCATGGCAGGAAGAGGGAAGACTGTTTATGAAGGCACAGAGCTGTGTGAAAAACAAGCACATTTGGAAAGGGGTGGTGAGTAATTCTGAAACGTGGCAACAGATACAGCAGGAAAAATGGATTGGGGCCAAGCTGTACAGGGCTTCAGCTCAATCCGGCAGTGATAAGGGGCAGTGGAAATTTTTAATAAAGGGATGCTGGGATCAAGTCAGGGGCGGTCGGCTATAAGCGAAGCAAGAAGTTAGAAGATGAGTGAAGAGTCTAGGTCAGGATAACAAGGACGTGGGAGATTGCATTATGGGCCCTGGTTCTTTATCTTACCCTGTCACCTTGCTCTCTGCCATGTGGCTTTGTAGTTCCCTCCACTAAATGGCTGTAGTGCATTTCCCCACCCTTTGACTTCAAATGAGACCATACGCCTAGCTTTGGCCAACAGAAATAGCGGCATGCGTTCTGGCTTGTTTCTTGTGCTTCTAACGTTTCCATGAGAAGAACATGCTCGGGCCAGCCCACTGGGGCCAGAAAGGAGTATGAGGGCGACGTGGACCCGAGCCAGCCTAGCTGAGCCAAGCCTCCATCAGCCGGGCTCAAGACACTCAAAGACACCCAGCAGATCTTGGTCTGGAACCGCTGACCCAAGACACATGGGAAATGATAAATGACTGCTGTTTCGAGCCACTGCTTGGGGTTGGCTCAAAACACACAGCGACACTTTCAGGGAGTGTACAGAAGAGGGCTAGTCTCACAGGCTATTTAGGAAGCACGTGGAGCCCACAGGCCTGGAGGTAGGAGCAAGAAAAGCAGGAGAGGAGTTGACCTTGATGTTTCTGGCTTGAGCAACTCATCTGATGTTGATGCTTAACTGAGACAGAAAACAGAGGAAGAAGGGCAGGTTTGCGGGGAAAGATAAGGAGATCCACTTTGGCCATGCTGGCTTGTGATGCCCGATTGACTTCCAGGAGGGATGTCCTGTTGGCAACTGGACCTGTGTGTTGCTGAGGTGACGTGCTGAACTTAAGGATGGACCAGTTACCTTTCGGCCACATTCCCGCTTTCATACAGTTATCTCGTGTGTGCCCTGTTTTGATATGAACCAGTGAAAATTCATCTTGGTGGCTTACAAAACAACTGGAATTCATAGATTATTCTGGTCCTTTGCTTGCTCTTTCAGCTCACCTGGCTACTTTGTTTCACTGAACACAAGCACCACTAGCAGCAGGAGTGAAGTGGAAACAAGAGCAGTGAAAACACAAACCAATGACATTTCCTGCCCGTAAGTAGCTCCAGGAGGTACCACAGTCGCCTACGATGGATATTCCACTTTTCTGTGGTGCCCTGATCGCCCACCAGTGGAGACGTGATGTCACTAAACAGTTGTGAATGCTCACTATAAATGGAAGGTGTAGAAAGGCTTTGAATAATCTGGGGACGAAGACATTCACTTGAGAAAACTACCGATGATTTCCACAAAGGGAAAAAAGGACACGTGGAGTAGCAAGAGCGTTTGGGAAAGGAAGTTGTCAGAGCGTCAGCCGGTCCCATTAAGATCCTAACCCCACACTCAGCGTGTGCGTGGCCATGGACGTGGGGCGATGCTGCTGCGTGACACACAGATGACATTCACTGGGGGCCAGTGTTCTACATGTACGAGCTCATGGGATCCTCACAACGACCCCAGAAGTCGGGGGGGCGGGGAGGGTCGCTCCCCTTGTCCTCACTTCAGAGAGCGGATATTGAGGCACAAAGAGGCGAAGGAACCTGCTGAGGGCACAGAGGGAGGGAGCGGGCAGGCACCTGGCTATGGCGTGAGGTCTGTGTGCACAGTGCCCCCGCGGTTCTGCACAGAAGTACTTGTTTCCCAGCCGAAGGGGCAGCTTTCACTCTCCAGCCATTTCTGGCCACGCTTCTGCTACTTCACCTCTCTCTCCTGCTCGCTTCTGATTGGCTGGCTTCTCGGCCACCAGTCCATAGCTTCCTGTCATGGACACCCCTTTACATCTCTTTCTTCTGGCCCTGGGTCTCTGAGGAAGACTGTCAGAAACCGCCTCCCTGAGGGCACATGCCCAGGTCTTTGCGATGTGACCGCTGCCCTCAAGGGGAAGTGCAGGGCAGCACTGCAGGTGGGCACAACAGTGACAGAAAAGCAAGAGAGTGACAAGGGAAAGCAGACGGGTGTGGGAGGCCTGGGTGAGAAGAGGCCCGGGGTAAGTCAGCTTCTGAGTCTCCGAGACAGAGCTGTCAGGGTGCTCAGTCGGCCACCTCTATGGGCGGCACAAAGGTTTCCCAGGGAGCAGGAACAAAGGCCATGCAGAAGCCTGCATGGCTGAGTGGATGTTTACAGCTTTGCAAAAGGGCAAGATGCCCAGCTTCGGAGCAGGGAGGGGGCTGAAAGGCACTCGACCAAGCACGGCTCACCCGGGATGCAGCCCTCATCAAGCAAGCAAGGAGGACGAAGACCCGACCCCAGAGCTCCCTCTTCACCGTGTGAACCACAGAGACGTAAGCGGCTAATATCCTGCGCTGAGAAGAGCCGGGGGAATGAGTGGTGGCATTAGTGCGCTCTGGCCATCGCCAGCATGTGCCCACTGCATGTGACCCTGAAATAAACAGGCTCAAAGGGGCACAGAACGCAGCCCCACACCGTCACCGTCATCGGGTGCTGGGGTTACGCACGCCCAGAGCAAACCTGCCCCTGTGGAGCTAGACAGGACGCCAAGTGTTTGAGGGGATGTAGAGAAAATGTGAATAATTAATTGACATGAAAAGCCTCTCCGCCTCCCTGGAGGAGCAGAGACGCTGCGACTGTAGGATATGCCTTTATCATATCTATTACACGTCCTCTCAAAGGCCCTCAGAGAGCACCTGTTCGGCTAGGGCAGGACACAGACCCAAACCGGCCAATGGGCGGATCTCCCCAGGGCTGGAGAGAGATCGGAGCTGTTCACAAAGCTTTCCAACTAGCTTATGCTTCCCAAGAGGACAAAGAAGATTCTTTCCCATGTGATCATTTACAATTAGATTTTCCTTGGATAATGTAAAACACAAACTGTAAGGAAAGCACTGCGCCAGTTCAGGCCTTCTATGAGGCAGAAAGTGTATTATTAACCTGAGGATTTGTTCCATTTTCCCCAGTATATCCCCTCTTTTTCGTAAGTGTAACAGAAAATAACTTAGACAATAACAACCATGTATTATTTTCTTATTATTTGTCAGACACTGTCCTAAAAGCTTTACTATATATATTATCTCATTTAATCTTTAAAACACCACCATGCTAAAGGTGTATTCTTTCTCCACATCTTGCAGGTGAAATGGTAACTGACCCGCCAAAGGCCATTCGGCTGGAGAAGGACGGCGTGTCTGTGCGCCTCACCATGTGCTTTTTCTTGCCTCTTGAGTCCACCATCCTTAGAATCATCCTGCCCTGAACCTCGGCCTGCCTGGCTGGGCTCTGAAACTGTGGCTGGGCTCCATCAGGAAATGTGGGTGGGTGATTCTGCCGCAGACGGACTGACCAGTACACCTGGACAGTTTCTGGCAATCCCTGACCCACACGGTACACCTGGACAGTTTCTGGCAATCCCTGACCCACGCGGTACACCTGGACAGTTTCTGCAATCCCTGACCCACATGGTACACCTGGACAGTTTCTGGCAATCCCTGACCCACGCGGTACACCTGGACAGTTTCTGGCAATCCCTGACCCACGCGGTACACCTGGACAGTTTCTGCAATCCCTGACCCACGTGGTATACCTGGAGAGTTTCTGGCAATCCCTGACCCATGTGGACATCCTAAGTCTGCTGGCGGACAGGGAGGGGACTGAGGTCCTTCTGCTTGTTGACAGATGTCCTTATGCTGGTCCTCCCACTTGGCTATCTCAATGCTGCCTCACTGCCAGTGGGACCCCTCACTGCCACTCTCTTGCCCGCACTGTCCCCTGCTGTCCAGTGCCTGCCAGACTGCCCTCCTCCCAGAACTGGCAAACTGATGTGTCCCCAAGACACTGACTTCCCAACAGCAGGTACGTCTCTAATTGAAGGTCCAGATCGCTCATTCCAAAGGGAGTGCCTGGCCAAGTCTCAGGATATGACAAGCTCAGATACCCCTTTCTAGAATTTCTGGGCAATGACTGATGTCTCCTGTCATTTTATCCACCATTTATCACTGACAGTTTGCAATTCAGTGGCAATCACTTACTTAACCAAGGAATGTTTATTGAGCACCTACTACCTGCCAGGCACTGTAGGATACAGTGGTGACTAAAAGAGTCTCTGCCTTCATACAACTTATAATCTAGTGGTGGGAGATAGATAATAAAATATATAAGATGAAGTCAGGTACCTAAATGCAATAGACACTTCACTGAACAAACCCATGTTCAATGTGGGTACAACAAGGGGTTTCCAAGGCAGTAACCTTACAATCCCCTGAATAAACTGCCCTGGACGTTCCAGCGCCATAAGAACCACAGGGCCCCAGACACACCCAGGAGGCCCAGAGTCTGAACAAGGGCACCTCTAGCTGCTGCAGGCTGTATGGTTTAGGCAATCTGGCCCTGGAGCTTAGCTTGAGTCCCCCTAACCTCAAATGCAGGAGGGCTGAATAGACTCCTGATTTGCATTTCTAGAGCCCCACTCTGCAGCACCCAACAGTTCAGGGGCTTGGATGTGTGGTCTGTCAACCAGACACATGTGACCAAGTGGTGGAACACCCACAGGAGACAGTGGACAAGGTGGGTAAGAAAGACATGCCCAGGGCCTAGGGTGATGCTGTGAAGAAAGATTAGGTCAGAAAGCAGGAGGGAAAGAAGCTCCAGAATGACAATGAATATAAAACCTGCTACGTTAAAGTGGCACAGGGGGCCAACCTCCCCACATCAAGCTGCCTGGTCTTCCCAGAATGCCTGAAATAAAAGCTCCCAGAAAGGGGTTTCCAAATTCCTTCCTGGGAGAGTCTATTCATCCGGAATATAATGAATAACCTGCCTTCAGTTTTTTTTGGGTTTTTTTTCACAGTTCTTTTTACAGCCAGTTCTTGGAACCTCTGAACTAATTAAAAAGTTGAAACAATCCCCTTTGTCCCTGACAACACTTAAAGTCTAAGACATTCTCAATTCTCAGTAATTTTGGTTGGCCTGTAACTTTGAGCTATGAAAGGGGCAAGGCTGGTCCCAGTGCCAGCCCCAGACTGCAGTCAAAATGAGACGCAGGGTTGGGAATAGTGGCAATCTGGTGGCAATGAGGTGACATGCAAAGTATTTAATACAGGGGATCCAAAATGCGTCCATAATATAGATAAAATGCATCTCCTCCTTCAGCCTGAATTCACAGAACTTTCCTGTAACTGAAGAATGGAATATAGGCTGAAGAGACTAAGCCAAAAACCCTATTTTCCTTTGACAGAGGAGAACACTATGGCATCTTTCTGATCCTTAGGCCTCTCAAGGTTTTGTAAGAAGTACGGCTTTGCCATCCCTGTAGTTATTTGACGGCTCTCTCAATTTTCATCACCTAGTACAGAAACAATTTCAGGAATCTGGATGTGAGAGGCTTATTCTTGAACTCACTCTAAAACTATTAAGGGGGCTTCCCTGGTGGCACAGTGGTTGAGAGTCCGCCTGCCGATGCAGGGGACACGGGTTCGTGCCCCGGTCCGGGAAGATCCCACATGCTGCGGAGCGGCTGGGCCCGTGAGCCATGGCCGCTGAGCCTGCGCGTCCGGAGCCTGTGCTCCGCAACGGGAGAGGCCACAGCAGTGAGAGGTCTGCGTACCGCAAAAAAAAAAAAAAAAAAAAAAAAATTGAGAAAGAATTGATATAGAAAGTAAGGCAGATGCTTTAGACACCCTGCATGTTTCTCCACTTGGAAATGTGACATCAACTTGACTTTAAATGTATTTCTAAGCTTTGTTGTGGAACAAACCTTCGGATGGGAAGAGGAGGGGGAAGGAAAGGCCAGACACCAACCAGAGAGGAAATAACAAAGTCACTTTAAATTCTGACACTGCTTGACATTGATTCTGGAAGAGGCCTGGGAAGTTGATATGTAGTTGGTCTGAGAAGGTTTAATTCAGCTAGAAACACTTAAATATATCTGGCATAGTTATCTAAGTCCTGAGGACTATAATGACTTTGCAGTTTTATGAGAAGGTAAGACAGGTCTGACGCACCAGTCCCCAGAGCTTAACAATGTACTAGACCCCCTGTGTATAAAAAGTTATATGGTTCAGATGACTGACGAGACGCTATTTGTGCCAATCTCTGCTGTATGGCAAAGTGACTCAGGTATACACATATAGACATTTTTTTAAATATTCTTTTCCATTATGGTTTATCCCAGGATACTGAATATAGTTCCCTGTGCTATACAGTAGGACCTTGTTGTTTATCCATCCTATATATAATAGTTTACATCTGCTAATCCCAAACTCCCAGCCCTTCCCTTCCCCACTCCCCTCCCCCAGGCAACCACAAGTCTGATTTCTATGTCTGTGAGTCTGTTTCTGTTTTGTAGATAGGGTCATTTGTGTCTTATTTTAGATTCCACATATAAGTGATATTGTATGGTATTTGTCTTTCTCTGTCTGACTTACTTCACTTAGTACGATAATCTCTAGGTCCATCCATGTTGCTGCAAATGGCATTATTTCATTCTTTTTTACAGCTGAGTAGTATTCCACTGTATATATGTACCACATCTCCTTTGTCCTTTCCTCTGTCAATGGACATTTAGGATGTTTCCATGTTTTGGCTATTGTGAATAGTGCTGCTATGAACATAGGGGTGCATGTATCTTTTTGAATTATAGTTTTGGCTGGGTAAATGCCCAGGAGTGGGATTGCTGGATCATATGGTAATTCTGTTTTCAGTTTTCTGAGGAACCTCCACAGTTTTCCAAAGTGGTTGTACAAATTTACATTCCCACCAACAGTGCAAGAGGGTTCCCTTTTCTCCACACCCTCTCCAGCATTTATTGTTTGTAGACTTTTTAATGACGGCCGTTCTGACCGGCGTGAGGTGATACCTCATGATAGTTTTTCATTTGCATGTCTCTACTGATTAGTGATGTTGAGCATCTTTCCATGTGTCTACTGGCCATTGTAAATCAACTCTATTTCAATAAAAAATAAATTAAAAAAGAGAGAGACTCTAGTATTTTACACAGAATCCATTCTTCTCCTCAGTAACTGCCATTCTTTCTAAACCACATTGTATCTTGCCATTTCCGTCGGTGCCACAGTCACCCTGAGAGTGCCAGGACCTCAGTGAAATTCTGTAGATTTGGAGATGAGGCAGCAGGGCTTGCAAACAACAGGGTTAGAATATTCATCTTGTTTTAAGAAGTAAGGTACATCTATCAAAGCCAAGCAGACAAAAGAGGCGGTGTTCACCAAACCTATCCCGAGGCTTTGTTCATCAGGACGGCTCAGCCTTACGCGAGAGCTAGCGGGATGAGTCCTCACAACTACAGTAACTAAGATTTATCTCATAAAGGGATTTGTCTGGCAGGATGTTGAGAAATGAGATGAACCATGATTAGCTTTACAAGTGTTCCAGGAAAAAACACTGGACATGCTTATAAAATATAGCATGGATGGGCATTGAAAAATCAGTGATAAAACGTGGCATTGCTTCTGCTCATGATCAGACTAGCAATGTGGGAAACGGAGGCTGTGGACTCTTTTTTTTTGGCTTAAAATTCAGTGAAATATTCAAATGCTTCGCTAACTTGAATAGGATACTGATGTATCCCTGGGCCTTGTTTCCAAGTTTCCTCAGAAAAATAGGTACCTTACATCCCATTTGAAGAACAAGCTTCCTGGGCATGACTAGAAAATTAAAGATGGGGGAGGCATTTAGTCCAGCCCCTCATGTTACAGGTGAGGTCAGACGACTTGACCTAGTCAACCGGTTAGTCAACGGCAGGTCTAGAAGAGAACAAACATCTCCCAACTCCCAATTTGGGGCTCCCCCTAGCTCTGAAGTGCTTACTCCTGCTAATGGCCCCAAGGACTGCAAAGCAGGAGGAGACAGGGTCCCTTCCAGAGATCACAACCTAACTGAGAAAGCAAGATGCTCACACGTGAGAAATAGAAGAGAAACACAAAATGGGAGATGGTAGGTTCTGAATGACGTAGGGGATGAATTTCAGAGATAATAACCGAAGTTTCCCTCTCCCACACTTTTCTTACTGCTTGCGGCCCTCCACCTGCAGAGTCTGGGCTGTTCATTGCTTCAGGGCAGGTGGGGGCAGATGGACCCACCGTTCATCAAGTTTCTGAATTTAGACTGTTTTCAGATCCCAGCAGAGGAAACAGTCTGGAAGGGCAAGGCTCTTCTCTACTGCAAGGACTGAGGTTTCGGAGACAGACGAGGCCTTCTGAGCTAAGAAAGGCTAAAAACCTAGGGCAGGGCGTTTACCCCATGAATTGGACTCTGCAGAAGAATGTGTGATGCTGCAGGGGCGGCTTTTCCGCCTCAGCAGATGTCCGGTTTGGGCTTCTGGTGGGAGGAAGAAGACTGGAAGAGACCTGACCAAAGCCTGGATGCCAGAAGGTTTCTGAGGGTCATGTACTGAACTCCTGGGCTGAGCCGTGCAGGGGTGGGTGCTCCAGAGCAGACCTGTACCTTCACTTGCCGGGGGCTGAGGTGGTGGCTCAAGAGCTAAGTTCAGCTCGATTACAGAGAAATACAACGAACAGTTCCACTCTTACACCTGAGCAGGTGACTGTGAAAATGCATACTCACTGAAACAGGAGGTTCCTACACAGTTCTCAAGAGACAGCATCCAACTGACGGTGAGCCTCTAAACACGCCAGCTCACAGAAAGATCTCCAACTTCTGAGTCTAGATTGTCTGTGACCCACACATTTCAGCCTATGCTCAAGCCTGAGGCAATGAAATACTAAAGATGGACTCACAGAGGAAGTCCAGTTCTCCCCGCAATAAAGGAAAGACTTCTCACAACTATTCTTGTTACAAAGAAGGAAAGATAAGTCTTCCAGGCACTGGTTGCACAGCTCAGCATCAGTACCTTTTGGTACCAGTAATAATGTCAGAAGATGTCAGGGTGAGATAAAAATAAAAGGGGAAGTGAGAGCAGATGGAATGTACCTTCCCTTCCATAACCAGTGTGTTGTACAAAATTTAAAAGTTTAACAAATGAGGATGAAGGAGAGAAGGTTTACAAAGAAAGGAGGGAGGGCTGATGGGATCCTCTTCGCTTTCCTAGTCAGTTCTGAATATTGTTAACGTTTAGTCGATATGACCTGGCTTTTTGCACAACCTTCCCTGAATACTTCCAACTTGTCTTCCCCTCAAAGGTTAACAGCAACAATACTGATGTTGAATAAAGGTAGAAATTGTCTACTGGAAGCGAAATACTTTCCAGGAAGCCTGTGCAGTGCACGGATGGTCTGGAGGCACTGTTATTGCTGCCTGAGGTTGGAGCGGGCACGTAATCAATACTATACTTTTAATGAGAGCCACAGCACAGACTTCAGCCTGTGGGTCTCCAAAAGCTGAGAGTCTCCCTGTTTACAGTCTGCTCTTCAGAGCACTTTTGCCCATTGTTACTGTGTGTGTATCCATCCATACAGTTTTAGTTTATAAAAATCCCAATTTTTATAAGATGCTGGTACTCTCATTCATGCCAATGGGAGAGTGAAATGACCTGGCAATAGGGATCATACGCTTTAAAAAGTAAGTACGCTTTTTACCTTGGCAATTCCACTCGTAGGAATTTATACTAAGGAAATAATGAAGGATATGCACAAAGATATAGTATAAAATGCTGATTATAATAGTGAAAAAGTGAATAGAACCTATAGGACCAACAATAGGGCACTGGTGAATAAAGTATGGTGCAGAAAGAAATACAATGGAATCCTGTATAGAGAGTCAAACTATTATAGAAGTAAGTTTACTGGTACATAAAGAACTTTACAATATGCTTAGTGAGAAAATTAGACCATAAAACTATCCAATATAATTTTTGGTAATAATGTACACATATATAGGAATATAGATGCTCAGAAAGAAATCTATAAAGGCAGACACCAAATTACAACTTGTTTCTGGATGGCTGCATTCTGAGTTTTCTTCCTTTTGCTAATCTGTATTTTCTGATTTTTCTACAAGGACTATGTATTATTTGGATATAATTATTTTAAAACTGGGAAAAGCACCTGGCATGTCAGGAGAAGGCGTAGTAGCAGCTACTCACTCTTGTTCCCTCTCGTGGGATAGGGGTCCTGACAACCCTGGTAGGACAGATGTCCCTGAAGTGTCACTTCAGCCTCTCGGGGGAACTGTGATCATGAGAAGCCTGCCTCCATTTTTCTTTCATATCCTGGCTAGAAATTGACACCCTATATGTAATTGAAATCACAGAATTAAAACTTATCTTTGAAGCCAAAAGGACTGCACAATCATTTTTTTCAGAAATGGATGTTTGTGTAACAGAGCATCAGAGGAGCTGTCCGTGTGGGATATTGTCCTCAGCCTTTGATTTCCTGATGAGTATCTCTGGTTATTGCTTTTTTCTTATCAACTGTCAACTAGTAATATTGTCTAGTTTTCCAGGTTCCCACTCATAGGACTCTGAATATATAGACCCCATACCGTCAAATAACATTGTAAGTGCACCCACTCTTTCACCTCCAGTAGTTTCATTCATCTCAGGTATCGTTTGCTAATTTCATGATCATGTAGATAAGGCTGCCACCTGCTTCTCAAAAAAACCCCAAACAAGTACCTCTAGCTTGCCGTATAAAGAACAAGTCCCATGTTTTAAAATAAACTACTCTTAGAGGAGGAACACAATTTTCTTTTAAATTATCAATAAAATAACTTAAATATTAAGTGAATAATTTTATCTAGACGTTATACAAATCCTAGAACCTACAGATTATACCATTAAAAATTAGCCTCTGAAAGTAAGAAACTTGGATAAATCACACCAATCATGGATGATTTAAGAGCAATCTTATTTCCTGGGGAGATGGGCTAGATCAGTGCCCTGTAAAATTTCCGTACAAACAACTCACATGACTCAGGAAGTCAGAAATGGGATTCTGCATTTCTAACAAGTTTCAGGGTGATGCTGTGGTCTGTGGACCACACTCTGAGTAGCAAGTTTTCCAGTTTGGTGATTTTATGTGCTCTGCCAGGCCAAGAATACCCTGTCTGGGCAGCTGACAAAATGTGGAAGGAGCAAATACCCCAACCTGCACCAGCTGGCCTTCTGCGGCCCTCAGCTTCTGCTAAGCCTCCACCTGAGTGGCTGCAAGGTCCATACCTGTCAAAAACGATGCTTCCAGGACTGTGGCCTTTTTATTAGTGTTACCTACAAGCTCCATGTTAAATGGCTCCAGCCCTAAGAGAAAGGTCCATGAACATAAGAAGTGTCTCAAACATGAAGCCACAGTTGTCCCAGAAAGCCTCAATGCCTGGGGGCATGGAAGAGCCACCAGCACCAGGCCCTTCTCCATAGGCAGGAGAGCCAGTTCCTAACTGGAGTGAGGCCAGTGCATGCCCAGGAGGACAGAGGAAGCCTTAAGGGCTCTTTCCCACATAGCTACAGGAGCTGGAGCTGTCAGTGGCCCAGACGCCCCATGCTAGGGAACGCGATAGGTACTTCTGAGTAAAAGCTTTAATCTCACAGTCACTTTGGAAGGCAGAGCCACAAAGCAGGACAGACCAGACAAGAAAATCAGATTGATCTGTCCCACGTGTACAACATCTTAATGGTTTCCGATTGATCTCTGCAGTCATCGCCACACATCAGGAAAGACTGTGTCATCAGTGATACAAGCATCCAGCACAAGGCCACTCACGGAGAGCCCGTCTAGGGCTGTGGAGTCATTCCAGCTGTGCAGCAGCTCACTCTGAACCTGCATGAGAACAGCTCTGCACGTGAACATGACTGTTGGGACAGAATAGGGTCTCAACCAGAATAAAAATGAGAGTAGTTCTTGTTTGGGGTTCATTTGCTGGAAGTTGCACACTCAAGACCTCCTGGCACACAAAACCCTGACCATCCTCCATTGAAAATATGTACACATGTTCCCGATGCATTGATTCGTTTTATGTCGACTGTTGGGTTTACAACAGTTATTAATACTAGTGACACTGCATATTAGTAAGTCAATCAAACAGTGTCACTAATATTAGTAAGCCCTTTGGAATCAGAGGAAGTAGAAAATCAGTGAAAGTAGTGATGGACGTGAACTGAGATACTTAAAATACCTGGCAGGCTGGTCTCTGATGACTGTATTACCATCTATAGCTAACTTCGTCTGAAAGGCGATATTCTAAATTAGAGAAAATCGGTGACTTTTCTTTGGGTGCTTTTACTGCAATAGGAGTGTGAAGCTGGGGATGGACTAGGTGGATTTTTTAGTCTTTTGGCAAACCTGTGCATATTGCCAACTCCAAACTCATCACAAAATTAAGCCACTTCATTGGCTGAAATTGTTCTCCATAAGGATTAATGAACAGATTTGAGTTCTGCCTAGATCTTGTGGAATGAGATTCTGAAAGCTATGTGTTCTCAAAATCATAATGGAGAAAAGTATTGTACACAGAAGAAAAAAAGAAAACTACGGCACTGACAAATGGGTCACAGTGAAATTGGCTCGCACCACCTCTTCCAAGATACTGATCTTCCTTTTTTGGATGTATGTGATAAAAACTGGCTCTAAAGTGAGCAAATTCTTTCAATAAGTTATCGTCTCCCCTAACAGAAAGAAAATAACGAATATTTCATATCCCAAGGCTGGACTGAGCTCTTGGATACGGAGACACAGATCATATATGTTCAAATGTCCCCTGTCACTGATGAGTTCGACAGCGCGGGCAATCGTATCTTTTCAAGGTGTTGCTGCTTTGAAAGCTCCTTACATTGTTAATTAAATCACAATGGTCTTATCTTTCCCTGCACGCTGACGGGACCCACAGATGTGGCCAGAGACAAAATCGAAACGTATGATGCTTCGGTATCCTGAAACAGCAAGGAAACGATGACACCACTGAGAAATGAAAGGGAAAAGACAGCATTCAGAAAGATGCGCGTGTGAGAAAAGGCAACCTCAGGAAGGGACGGTATGTCATCCTGTCAGAGCAGCAAGGCAGACTTGACAAGTCCCATGGTGGCTCTAGACCAGCTACAGTGCCTTGCAATGAACCGAAACACCCCAATTTTCCTATTTAAAAAACACCTGCAATCCACCTGACCCTTTTTCCTGGACACCAGTGTGTGTCCAGAGGCCCCCGGCACCAGCTGGACCTCTGTAAGGCCGCCCTCAAGGGCAGCTCATAGACATGGCAGCCCCAGGAAAGCTGAGGGGACAGAAGTCCATGGGACCAATAGCCTGTA
This sequence comes from Stenella coeruleoalba, assembly GCF_951394435.1. Lineage (NCBI taxonomy): Eukaryota > Metazoa > Chordata > Mammalia > Artiodactyla > Delphinidae > Stenella > Stenella coeruleoalba. Next base: position 16,354,773 of record NC_137164.1, read on the forward strand.
GCAGCTCGGGGCCAGCAGGGAGAGTGTAGGCAGGAAACAGGGAAGCTACCTGAGTCACTGGAAGGGCAGAGCAGGAAGTCAGGGAAAGAAAGTTAGGGAAGAAATCGTAGGGCAGGAATCTGAGGCCTGGAGGAGGGAGGTGAAGACAGATTCGGTGACTCCCGCCCACCCAGGACATGTGCCTTTTTTCTACAGCTTGCTACATGCTCCTGGGCTCAAATGAGAACGCACTGCTCATGGCCATTTCTCCATAATTTCAGACACACAGAATTCCTCAGGGCATTGCCAAGAGCCCTCTGTATCATTTCAACTGACTTTTTATCACGTGTGCTCTGAAAAGCCTGAAGGGGCACAAAACTGCAAGGCAGTCCTGCCGTCACTGGCAGGTGAAGAGTTGACGACTCTACTCGAGGTTCAAGAAGGAACAGTCTTAGGGCACAATTAGTAGGGCAACTAGAGAAGAGGCTCTTGGAGAAGAGTCTCAAACAGAGAGAACTAGTTAATTCTTTGACTGCCTCCTACCGGCATTATCCTGGGGCTAGAGACCCGCAAGAAATGGTATACTGTCCTGAAAATATCATTTTTTCAGCTCCCAGCATCTTCTAGGAGGAATTCTCCAAGTATCATTACGATCTTTATTTGAAGGGAAATATTCAACCACACGAGAATTTCATTAGCGTTACGTAGCACAGTTGATGATTTTCCCCCAGCATAATTATTGTTTTTCTTTTATTCTGTTTATAAAATTCCCCCTTTCTATTTAAATCGCTTAAGAATGCAAATTGTACACAGTGGCTTGATGATCTTCTAACCAGGTTGCTGGAAAAAACAACCTAAAATTCTAAGAGTATAAATTAAATTTAGCTTCCTAAGGAAGTATTAGGCTTTACTGAGACCTCCTGAGTGCTAAGAGTGGGCTTAGTTTTGCAGAAAACACAAAGAAAGAGCCTTTCTGCCCATCAATCTAAAAAATACAAACGGACAAGTTGCAATTAGAAAAAATTCATCCACATAAAATCAAAACATCCATTAAAGAAGCCCCCCTCAGCCACTCCCCTGAATTCAAAGTGACACTGGACACAGTCAACAGAAATGCGATTCTTTAAACCAAGAGGTCGAGGAGAAGCAGGAAGCCCAATGACTCATGGCCCCCCCACTTCCACTTACTTGAGGGGAGGGGGGATAAAAAGCAGCAGCTGCCCCTCACCACAAGGTCTCTACTGCCACCGACTTATGGGCAGCTCACAATACAGAAACTCAAACTGATTCTGAATAGCCCTCACTTGAGGGTTAATGCTACGGGCCACTAGAGAGAATGCCCATCCTCTGGACTCTTACTCTGGGATCAAGGAGAAAGATACAGTGTCCTTGATTCTTCACTATTTTCCTCCCTCCCTTCTCCTCTCTTTTTAGAGGAGTTTCTAAGACCGTCACATCTGAGCATCCCAGAGCTCCTGGAGAGGTCCTTAGAGGTCATTCAGCCCAACTTCCTCATTCCAAAGAGGCGGAAACTGAGGCTCACAGAGTGTAAATGACTTGCCCGAGAGCATACACCTAATGTATGGTGGAACCAGGACTGGGGCCTAGGACACCTGAACCCCACACCACTGCTCTGGTACTTTGTCTTAGGGATGACCTTTCTTCTTCTGCCATCAGGGGCAGGCAGTGTGAAGAAGCAGTCCCTGCATTCCAAGAAGAAAACCGGCAACTAAATAGAGTGGTGTTCCTGCAGGAAGCTCTGCTGGCAATCCCGGTAAAGACAGAAACCAACTGTGGACAGACAGAGTCTAAGCCCAGCTCTCCCCAGGGAAGCACTCAGGCCTCTGTGAACTCAGGAACAGACAGGTAAAGGGGCATCAGGTGAATGTGCGGGAAGAACCACTTGCACACACAGAAAAGTCCACTTCCTAAAAGTAAATGGTAACCAATGCTCAAATCCCAATTGGGAGTCAGGAATCATTCAGAAACAAGCCATTCAGTGGCGAGAGGCTGACAGATCGCAGGACAATGACCATGAGGCGCCGGAGCTGCTTCCAGGACCAAAATGTGGGAACTAGGACCGACGGGTCAGCCCTCTGGGCCCGTGGTCACACAGAAGGTGCTGGCAGGGAGTTGGCTGTGACAGGGAGAGTGAGCCTGGAACTGCACCATTCAGGAGAAACAGCAAACTTCTACTCAGTCCTCTGAGTGATTATCTAGCTTGTGGGGAAATGCTGTTTTTAACACCTACTTGGAAAATACTTTTTATTATTGCAGCACTGTTGAACCTATGTGTTAAAGGACAGATTTAAGACTCTAGATTTAATACTCTCTTTTTCTTTTCAGAAAGGGTCCACTCTGTTACGTTTAACTGAATGCATAAGGGCCCTTCTCCTGTGTATGGGTGCGGCCAGGATTGATGCTTCTGGCTGGAAGGAAAGGCAGTTCAGGCAACATAGAGAGCAGAGACAGTCGGAGGCCCACCAGTATCCTCCCCTCCCCTCTTCTTCCTGCCCAGAACAAGGACGTGATGGCTGTGGTAGAGGCAGCCATTCTGTAACTCTGAGGCAACCCTGAGGATGGAGGCCAAAACCTGAGGACTGCGTAGCACACCCACACTGCCTCCTCTGGACTTTTTTTTTTTTTTCCATTAGAGGAAAACAAACCCTTACTTGAGTCATTTTTTCCTCTATTACTGGTAGTCAAATACATTTCCTAACTGAAATATGAAACGCATATACACCCTCACTCACCAAGAGGCCCCAACACTGAAGAATGAGGCAGGACTCGCCAAAAATTTAAAGAGAAAAGGAACAGCAATAAAAGGCTATCGATCCCAGTTGCACGAAGAGAAATTCCAACTCAGAGATCGCAATTAAAATAATGGAGAGGAAAACATCCCAAAGCAAATTACCCATTTCGCTGACAAGAAAGGCGCTTTATTGTGACCCAGGGGACTGCTTTGGGAGCTACAAATTGAGCAAAGGACTTCGGGCAAGTATTTTATAAAAATCATTCTTAAAGAAATGTAGCCTCTGGGCAAAACTGAAAATGGCAGCAGAGAGAGAGAGAGAGAGAGAGAGAGAGAGAGAGAGAGCGAGCGCGCGCGAGCGAGCACTTTCTCTGATTTTAGGAACGCAGAAGCTTCAGGGAGGAAATGCAAATCACTGGAGCATTATTCTCTAATTTATTACTAACGGTTCTTAATAACTAAGGGGCAATGCTGGGTCTCCAGTTGGCTGAAATGATCCGAAATTGCTTGCTGCAGTTATACTAACTAAATATAATTTGACACTAAATAACCATCCCAGATATACAGCTTTCCACACAGTCTCTCATTGCAAAGGAAAAACTAAGCCATAACATTAATAAACAGAATAATCCAATTAAGTGTCTTTCCATTTGGGAACTATTTAGAATTGAGAGCTTATCAGGATAGTGAGATAGGCCAAAACAATTCAGTGTTTACCGACTCAAAACATCAGGGCGTTTATTGTAAGAAAATTTTTTTGTTATTTTAAAATAAGTGTTTAATCAGTCTGAATGGCTCTGTAGTGATCTTCATCACTGTAAATTGTTCCTAGATATAACGCCTAATTTCCCATAAATAGATTTACTCGTAATTTAATATTCAATACAAGCACCTTTTTCTATGCTTAGAGTATGTTTATAAACATACTTTTTATTTATTTATTTTACCATATATAATCATCATCTGTGGTATCTGCCTGCAAGTGCAGAAATACACAGGAGGAAATCTGCCCAACAGAGGAACTGGGGCCACCTGATGATCCAATGAACGTACTCTGAGCTGTGAGCCCAAGGACAGCAGGTATTTGATACATGTTTGTTGAATGAATGAGTTACCTCAGCTTTGTCAGAGAAGGTATTTTCCAAGCATGCGGGTGAATAAAGCCTGGGCTAGTTCCTTCAGGCTGAATTTTCACAGGGAAAGTAGTGGCACGTCTAGCCCTCAAATCAAGGTACAATCACATTCTCCAGGAAAAGCCTCCACTTTTCTCCACTCCCCAGAGAAGCCTGTATCACATCCTTTGGCCAGGATACCTCCAGAGATTCTTTCTATTAAAGCAAGGGTTACATGGATGGCCTTCTCTACATACAGAGATGGGGCTGACCCCCAGGGGGACTCTGAAGACAAAACTGAAGAACATTTAAGCCATACTTACTGCTGGTGGAGGACATGTGGCTGTAGTCAGACCTGAAACACAAAACCTTAGTATTAGTAGGATTAGACATTATTTTTCTCTCCAAGTGATCTCTTCAAAGTTGAATTTTAAACAGTCAGTGGTAAGTAGCATTTAACTGATAACGAAATGCCCCAAATTAAAAACTCTCATGCTGCGGACTGTCTTGTGCAGAATCAAGTTATGTCTGGATTTGAAAGCACAACTTTAAAGGCATTCTAGAAATCCGGGGTCCTTCATATGGGCTCTGTGAGTCTCCCAGATGGGAGACCAGATGGGTCCCGAACCATCTAAATTTACTGGCAAATTTTTGAGTGGAAGCTTATTTTCCCGGAGAGAACGCTCAAAGTTCTCAGCAGACTCTCAAAGGGGTTCATGACTCCCACAAAAGGTTAAACCACTGCAAAAGGTTAAACCCTTGAAATGTCAGCACCACCCCTCAGGGAAATGTTTCTTTGCTGATGTAAGCAGAGGCGAGGTGGACCCTGGGGAGAAGGGACCCTGGCTGGGAGGGCTTCCACATTCAAGGCCTGGCTGACCATCAGGTAACACACAAGCACAGTGATGGCTGATTTCAGTTCCATCTAGGAAGAAATCCTGCTAGATATTGGAGTAACAGGATGTGGGCCGTGATCTGGAAAGGGAAAAGGCAGGGTTAGGGCCGGGGTGAAATAAGCCATCAGTTTGTATGCTGAAAAATCAGCCGCTGGCATTCGGCCTCTGTGAGAATGGGAATGCGGCCAAGAACGTGTCTGCTTAATCTCTGCTAAGCTTCTGCTCCACTTGTGTGGCTCTTAAACCGTCCCTCTCTGGCAACGTACATGGTATAGAAGCTATTGGTTTTCTCCCCCACAGTGTCCCCAAGTCATTCTTGGTAGGAAATTAAGCTCTCAGGCATGGAGGAGTTTATTCTACCAAGGTGGTAGTTAGGGGACATAGTTATGCAAATAAAGTGGTTAATTATGTTTAATTTTATAGATATACACTCCTTTTATTTACTTAGTCTCAGGCTGCCTTTCTTGAATTATCCAATTTTTACTCCATTGAGTTTCTTACCACATTAAAAGGATATATACAAAACTTTCTTAAAAAGTCATAAAAAGCATGCCTCTCACTAATTCAAACAACCTACATCTCCCACACAAAACCATGCACCGACTTATTGCTAGAGGAACAAAATGGAAGAAAAACAGCATGTGATTTTCTCTTTTCAAATGAAATACTTTAGTTGTCACAGAGTCACTGAATTTCAAAACTGGAAAGAATAACAACTACTCACATTTGCATATCCCTTTATATACTACAAACTGCCTCCACGGAGATCTCATCCAATTTTTTATATCATTGATTAGGAAACTAAAGTGATAGTAGCTGTAAGGAGACCAGGAGGTGAGGCTTGAACTAGGCAGGTAGAGCGGTGGTAAGGAAGGAGGTAGAAGGGAGAAGGGATTGGATAGAGCCCGGAGACATGCTGGCTAAGGGAAAAGGGAGAGGAGATGGAGGGAGAGAAAATGAGAGAGGAGAGTCAGGGACCAAGCACATTCTGAAATGCAGGATTTGTAACCCCAGTGTTGGTGCGTTAAATTCTTTCTGGAACCAGGCAGGACAATACTTAGAAATGTAACTGTACATATATGCAGTGAAAACTCAACCAACATCCACTGTGGGAGATGCAACAGCAAAACAATTCCATTACAATATGATCATCCTAAGAAGGCCAGGCTTCAAAGAAATTGCATGACAATTCCAATAAAACATTCAGTAAGAATGTGCAATCGTATTTATTTTATTTTTAAAATTCTGTCAGTATTTTCAGCTAGGATCTTCCAAATACTCTTGAAGCATATGGGTTTCGCATATGCATACATTTTAAAGATCTGCATACAGATGGATACCTATGTAGAATGAAATTTACATTCGAAACATATTCCAAGAATCTTAAAGTGCAACGGGGGTATTTTAGGGCAGGTGCTGGCATAACGGATGCCCCTGCCACGAATCTCTCCATATTTCTCATGATGGAAGGCGCCGCCCAGGTCAGGCCTGCCAAATGGTCGGTCTTCTGTCACTCTCGCCCTGCTCCAATTCCTTCCTCACGCAGCAGCCAATCTTTGCAAGGCACAAATCTGATCATGTCCCTCTCTGGATGACGTTCAAGCTCGACAGTGCACAACAGCGCACCCCTCTTTCTATGACTGATGGCCTCTGCCCAGCTCTGTAGTCTCATCCATCACCCCAACTTCCACCCCTGCCCACCATCAAAACAGAAATCAAACAGAAAGAAAAGTCACCTAAAACTTCACATTACTCTCCAGCCTCTGGTCCTGGTGACGTAATTTGTACTCAGTTGCCGTAACGATGGAGATACAATTTTAAACTGCTCTTTTCACTAAACTCCATCATAAAATGCTGCTACATGGTTTCTGTAACTATAATTTCAGATAAGGTGATGTGCTATCATTTAGTCGACCATTTCCCTTTTGTTGGCTATACGATTGTTCCCGATTGTTCACTTCTGCAAAGCACATGGTGATGAGAAATTTATAAACACAGCTTGGTATTTAATTTCCTTGGAAAAATTATCATGATGGGGAATGGGGGCTGAGTCAAGGTATGAAGACTTTTATAGTTCTTAAAATACATTCCAAATAACCCCAAAAGGTTATTTACTAGAAATAGGGCTGGTGAAAGACAAGCTGTAAAGCTTGAAAAAACTGTATGCATAAATAGGTTCAAACAATTTCAGATACTGAGTATGGTTCTCCGGAGGGATGTGTACTCCCAGCTTTTTTGGGTAGGAGGAAGCAAGCTGCAGGGTACCTGTCTTGGGAATTTTGCTTATTGGTCTCACATCCTAAGAACTTATCCAGCTGGCTCTGAATGAGACATTCAGCTTTGCCAGAATGAAGCGTGCAAGGTGAATCCACAAATTTGAGGATGAAAAATTTGTGGACACATGATACAGATGAGCAGAATAATACAAGGATTATATATACTCACATGCCTGACACAGAGTAAACGCATTTTCAAACATCACATTTATTTAGTATCTGTGCCAATAATGAACAGAAAGTAGGATGTGGTCCCTTGACTGTACTTCAGTTATACGTATAGGGGTTAAATATAAAGGGGTCTGCACTCAAGATAGTTTTCCACCGTCAGCAGCCTACTTGCCAATTTTGATATTTATAGAAAATGGATACCTTCCTAAATTCTCTTTTCCAGGGAAATCCTGGGATAAGAACTGACCTTGGCATTTCAGTAAAACACCAGCTCACTGCACCACGGACCTCATCTGTTAACTCCCAGTCCATTGAATTAGACGCCATGGTAATTTAGAGCTATCTAGCTCCACCTTGAACGCAAAGACAACAGAGTACCTAATAGATCATCTTGTCTTCTATGCAACATTTCCCCATCTAAAACTCTTTAAGCCTGTCCCCTTTAAAAATGGATTCTACCTATTCCTTTCCATCCACCTGTTTATAAACTCTAGACCTGTGAACTGTTTATCACTGAAATCACAGTGACGCATCCGTTGGAGTTCACCCAAAGATAAAGAGCATGGTGTGACCCCATGTTTTCAGAAGCTCAGTGACAGCTGCCACAGACGTGGAGATCCGCTAATGCCAGGTCAAACTTCTGAATGAAAATAATCCATCAGCTATGGTTATATTGAAAGACTGGCTTAGAGGCCAAATCTGGGAGAGAGCACTAATGCAACACCCACTGGAAAACATTCATCTTAGCCTTTTGTTTGGGTTTACAAAACACTGCCTGTCCCTCTGTTAAGAGACTCTGTTTCTTAAGACAGTTGACCATGGTCAGTAGCCAACTTGCCAGTTTCTTCTAACAGCAAGTACATAGAAGCACAAGGCTTGTTTTCAAGTGGATCTGGAAAGTGGGCGTTTCAAAATGACATCAACCGCCACAGAAGAATGCTAGTTTGCGTTCAATCTTAGCCTGTATTGCTGGGGGCGTCAGACAGCAAAGGTAGCATTTCGAGCAAAAGAAAACGTCTGAGCAGAAAACAAGAATTAGTTCCAGACCAAATAGCTCTTTGAAAGGCAACTTCACTAGGCAGGAGGTGTGCTGGAGACGCAAGCTGCGAGCTAGGCCACTAACTAGCCACGCGCCCTCTGAAACCTCCATTTCCTCATCTTCAAAATAAAAATAATGATCAGATTGAGGCATGTGCTGTACCCTTTCAGATGTTCTGAACAGTAATCAAGTTGCTTAAGGCATTTAAAAGCATCAGAGCCTCTACTGTGATGCGTAACAAAGAACATATGGTCTTGAGTGCACCTGGAGAGGTACATTTTTATTCATATAAAACTCTAAGTTTACCATTTGGAGTGTTTCATAAGAAATAATAATGTACTGAGGGTTTACTTATGCCAGGCACTGTTCTCTGGGCTTTAAGTGTCTAGACCCATTTAATCCTCACAACCACCCTATGAGGTGAGTACTAGTACTATCGTCATCCCCATCTTACAAAGGAGAAAGCTGAGGGCAGGGAGAGGGTAAGTAACTGGCTCAAGGTTCCACAATTCCTAGGTGGAGGAGCCAGAATTTGAACCCCAGCAGGCTGGCTCTGTGGACTGTAACTTTCAAAGGGATCAGCACAGTCTGTCTACTGGCAGTGGAATCCACGAAGGTTCTTGGAAGCACTTCCGATATGCTGCTGAAAGGACCAGTCATCAGCTCAAGCAACAGCCGCACATCTCCCTTGCTCCTATGTTCTGTTCACCCCAGCCTAGCAACAGTCCCTCTCCCCCAAACCCTGATGATCTCAACTACCCACTGTCTCTCTCCGCCTGCCCCCAGGTGGGTGAACACTGCTGCAGGAAAAGCAATGGCAAGGTAGACTAGTACCTTCATATGTAATCACTAATCTTGACTGGGGTCTCACTCACCATCGCCCGGAACAACAGTGTCAAGTCTCCATTCTCCTGGGGGACGGGGGGCTGCATTTGCACTGAACGGAAACCCATCTTCCCTTCTCTCCCACTGGGTGCAACAGGGATGTCCCTCCTCTTTCCAAAGCCAATCTGTCCACGTGACCTGAAGTCCACCTACCTGCACATTTTCAGAAAGCTGACATTACAGATATCCGTTTTTCTCCTGCGTAGTTATCATTCCCCATTTACAGAATCCCTTCTATGAGCATTTATTGCCCAATTCATGCCTACGTTTAAGAAATCCTTCCCTCATCCCACTCTCCCCTCCAGCTACTGTCACTTCTCACCCCTCCCTTTCCCAGACAAAGGGCTCCAGCCACCTCCTCCTCCACTACCCCTCTGCCTTTTCATCATCTCCCTTTAAAAAGAAGGGAGATGACTTCCTCATCCTGATTTGTTTCTCAACAGCACAGCTGATCTCTTTCCTTTCTTCCCTTGGCTTCTAGGATATCACCTTCTTCCTTTTTTCATTTCATGCCTAATTTTTCTCAGCCTCCTTTATCAGCTCACCCTCCTTTACCTGACATTTAAATGCTGTAGCTTTTCAAGGCTGGTCTTCAATAGTACCTGCTTCCCAGATTTGTTGAAGGATTAAATGAATTAATGAAACATGTAAGTCTTAGAATGGTACCTGGCACATAGTAAACGCCAGGCTCGTGTCTGCTATGAACTTTAGTGGATCGAATCCACTCCTAGGGCTTCAACTGCCATTTTTAGGCTGACGGTTCCCAACTGCAGTCCTCCTGTCTGACCTGCTCTCTAGGTAGATTACTCGACTGCTGACTCATCATCTTTACTTGGCTGTCTCCCAATACTTCAAACGCAGCATGATGAACATGAAACTTACACCCTGCCCAAACGTGGTTTGGAGGGGATCACAGGCTACTCTGAGAATCTGATGAAAAACGGTATCTTAGAAAACTTCACAAAGCCCATCATTCTGCATGCAACTTAAAGCAATTCATGCACCCAAATTAAGGCTCCCTGTCTGAGTGGATGTGTCACTTGAGCTGACTCTTGAAAGAAGAGTAGAGTTTCACCTGGCAGACAGGCGTGCCAGGTGGAGAAGGGCCTAGGGGCAAAGAGGGCGGCTTGACACAGGTGAGGAATTGGAAAAAACCCAGCTGATGTGGTTATATACAGGGTGCAGGGACGAGCCTGCCAAGTGACAAGGCCAGAGAGAGAGAGGGGTGGGGACCCCACGAACACTGGGGCTTGTAGGCCACGCTAAACCCTTCACGCTTTATAGATGACAGAACCACTAAAAGTTTGCAAGGCAGAGAGACATGATCCGATTTGCGTTTTTAAAAATAATGATAACACACACATACGGAGCAAGCTTTCTTCATGCTTTCTACACAATCTCGACAGGTAGCTGTATGGAAGCTGGAGAGGGTAAGAGGTGGCAAGCTCTGGAAAAGCAGGGAAACTGAACGGTTTTTTAATACGTAATCTCAGCTTTAAGGGATATATGAATATGCAGCAAATACAAGACTGAGAAGCATTCACTGAAACCATCTCATTTAAATGCACGCCACTTGACCTTTAGCTTAAGAATGCTACGGAGGCAATAAGAATTCTTCAAACAATTCTGTCCTGTTAACTTACACACTTAGAGACAGCGAGGCGTCAGCAGCTCAGCACGCCCCTCCCAGGAGCCCCGACAGCTGTCATGCTGTTCGTTGGGATCCTGGGGTGATGACACTCCCGGGTCAGGGCTTTCTCTCCGTTTCTCCGAGAGAGCCCTGGCATAAAAGATCCGTTTCAGGTGAGCTCTGCACATTGAAAACCAATGGACCCGCCGGTGCTTTATTTAACCCAGCTGAAAATGACCCGATTACTTTTGTTTTGTTTCTTCTACTCATGTTCAGCTAACTGGGGCGGGGCGGGGGTAGGTGGGGGAAGCCAAGGATCTTCAATTAAAGTTGATAAATGCCCCACATACAAAGCGTGGGAGAAAGCACAGGAGTTCAGTATTTGGAGTCAGGTTACAACACTGCAGTGTAACAGGGTTCTGTAGCGAACCATCAATGATCACAAGTGCGGATAACAGGGAAAGCCCATTGCAGGGTAATTGTTTGGGGGCAGTAAACTCCTGGATTTCGGTTCCAGTGGATAGAGGCTGTAAGGAAGGGTGGGGTTGGGCAGGCGGGGGGGGGGGGGGGCTGCCTAGGGAGCCTTTCTCCGGGTCAGGTGTGACCCTAGGTCTATTCTGGGCCTGGACTCTCTTCCTGTCCTCTCAGGGTTGCCAAATCCTTAGATCTATGTCTAAATCTCCCCAGCCTTCTTGGAATGAGGATTTCTGTGTTCTGGGCAGCTCCAGCCCTCCCCCTGGGTTACTGCAGATAGGCAAAGACACCCTTTCCTTCTGGGTCGGTACCCGCATCCTGGATGTAGTGCTGACTCTGCACCGGGAAGTCCTCTAGAGACAGGGGCTGGGCGGAAGGCTTTACAATGACGTTCGTCTCCTAAAAGACATTCAGTCTTTTGTCCCACTCAGGAAAACAGTGTTGCTCGGAGAGGGTTAATTAGTCTCCAAAGGTTTGGACTAATTGTTTGAGTCCGCCGAAGAGAAGAGGACATTTTTAAAAATAAGCAAGGCTAGATCATAGCACAATCTTCATCCCACCTGTGCCCAAGGCAAGCGGCTCCAGCTGGGACAGGTGCGCTCAGAAGTGAGGAAGCTCGGCGGGGCAGTGGAGGAGCTGGGGATGGCGTCTTGGCAAGCACAATAAAGCCATAAAATGAAAAACGCCATCCTCTTAGAAGACTTCTGAAAGACTCTTAGGTCTCACGTGTCCTACCCGCTTTACCTTTTCTCCCCACCCCCAGACCCCCATCCTGGACTCCAGGGGGTTCCGGAGCAACAATAAGAAAGTCCTCGCGGAAGGTGGAAACAAGTGCAAGAGCATCCCTTGTCTCTCTAACGGTGATACCGGGGGACACTGCATTTGCCCGGCACTCCGCATCAGCTCAGTGATGACGGAGGGCAAGAGGGTCGGGGGTGGTGTGGGCTGCGTGGGGTTACTCTGAACCTTGAGTCCTTCCACTTTTCTGCCCTCCAGGGTGGGGCCCGCCCTGACCGGGGAAGCCACGGACCCCGCCGCTCTGCCCTCAGGGCCGGCCCAGCAAAGAGCGGGCTCGCCACAGCCCCTCCGGTTTCCCCAGGGGACCCGGCAGGAGAAACGGTCCCCGCAGCCGCGTCCCGCCGAAGCGACTCCGGCGCGGGGTCCAGGAAGGTCCCGGGCCGGGAAGAGCCGCCGCGCAACTCGGAGAGTGGCCCCCGCCCACTGCCCGGCCCGCGCCGCTCACCCTCCGGTCTCTGCGCCCGAGTCCACGCAGTCATCCTCCTCGCCGCTACCCGCCTTGGGGTCCATGGCGCGTTCCCCGCCGCGCTCCGCTCGCGGGCGCCGGCGTGACCCGGGACGCGCTCCCTCCGGGCCGCCCAGCGCAGCCCGGACCAGCCCGAGCTGGCTGGGCTCCCTCTGAGCGTCTCACGGCCCGGGATCCGGCAAACAACTCAGGAGCCACCCCGCGCCGCGCCCTCTCCTGGCCGCGCCCAGCCAGGCCCCCGGGGCTGCTCCCGCCCCGCCCCTCGCCGCTCGGCCGTGCAAGCGTGTGCGCGCGCAAGAGGGTGAGTGCACGGAGCGCGTGTGCGCGCGGGGGTGTGCACGTGAGCCAGGGTATGTGCGTACGCAAGAGGGCGTGTGCACGCGGTGTGAGCGCGCGCGGGGGGATGTGTGCAGAATATGTGCGCGCGCAAGAGGGTGTGTGCTCCGGCTGTGAGTCTGTGCGCGAGCTCGCGTGAGCCCGCGTGTTGCACGCCTATGAGTGATGTGAATGCATGAGTGGGCGAGGTCTGTGTGGTCGTGCGCACTTGTCTTTGTGGTTCGCTGTGGGTTGGTATGTATTTGTATGTGCACGCTTCTGGGTGTCTGCTGACCGCGTGTTCCCGTCTGTGCTTTGTGACCGCGTGTGATGTGTGAGTGAGCCGTCCCTCTCCCCTGGGCCCACAGTCCCAGAATTCAGAATCCTAGGGATTGCCCGGAGGTTCCTCAGCCCCAGCGTCGCGAGTCCCACCGAGAAACCCCCGGCCGCACGGTGAAAGCAAGGAGGAATCAGTTCTACTTCTGGACCAGTTAGAACATCTAGGTGTTTTCGTACAGTTCCCTCAGAATTGCCAACAGTGAATTCATTATCACCTTTCTTAGCACAGGTCTGAGTGGCTTCCCACCACCAACGTGCCAGTTTACAATTGGTGTCATGCATTCTTTTGCTAGTTAAAAAAAAAAAAAAAGCCTTTAAAAATAACTTAAAGACCATTGCAGGCACCTGCATTCAGGGGTTGTTGTTGTAAGGGGATAATGGATGTTTGTAAAGTACCCCACTCAGCACCTGGGGTGAGTTAACGATCACCGTTGGAGGGCCTCACCGCCTCTTAATAGGGTGAGGCTGGATGGAACTTGGGGGCAGGGAGAATCAAAACAGTTTGGACTTAATTCTGACAGCCCTGTCCAAGCCACTGGAAGGCACTCATTTCTTCTTTCTTCTGTTTTAAAGCAAGTTATCTAACCTCTTTGAGCCTTTATTTACTTATCTGTAAGATGGGACTATTGATATCTACCCTAGAGCCTGTTGTGAATTTAATGAGATCATACATAAAAATACATAGCATTGGTCCTGATACATGCTAAGCACTAGTACCAGGCAGCTATCATTACTTTTAAAGCATGAGCTAGCTACATTCCCAGTCTCAATTTGCAAAGCAGTGACAAGTGGTATCACTGAAGGGGAATCCATTGTCTTTCCTCTCTCCCTCTCCCCTCCCTTCTGTTCTTTCTTCCTACTTACCTAAATGTCACTCCTTTTGATTCTTATCTTAATTAAATTACATAAAAGAGAAATCCAACTAAACAAAAGAAGAATAGACATGCAATCTCATCATCAAGAAAAAACACAGGTAAATATGCCAACCCCAAATCTTAACTGAATTGTCCTTACTGAGCATAAAATTCCTTGCACACAAAACAGAAATGGATATATTATACTCAATTTGTGCTCATTAGCTGAAAGAAAGGAGCATGCCAGTTCAAAGGAGACTCCCCCCACCTCCCACCCCATGTACCAATTCCTAAAAGAAAATTCTCAGATGAGGCTAAAGGAATGTTGTGAGAGATTTAAAGCACAATGTCATTAATGACCATCTTAAATTTATCCATGCAGTTGATAACTAAATACCAAACAGGAGGCTGAATTCTGGATATACAAATAAGGGAAAACAGCAACAGATATGAGGCCTGCCCTCACTGAGCTTATAATCAGGAGAGGGAGACTTATTAAACAAGTATATATTAAAATATATATATAAAACATCAGTGGAGATGAATGCTGTGAAGAAAAGAACAGTGTGCCCTGAGAGAGAATGTAATTCAAGTTGGAATGTCAGGGAACGCTCTCTTGGGAAGGCATATTTAGCTCTCTTCTGCCTCAGGGCCTTTGCACTTGCCATTTCTTCTCCCTGGAATAATTTCTCCCAGATTTTCTGCAAGGCTCCTACCACATGTCTTTCAGGAGTCTGTTCAAATGGCCCCTCATCAGAGAGCCCTTCCCAACTAAACCCATCACAGTATCCCCTACCTTGCTCTGCTCTTTCTTATAACTCTGCCAGCACGTAACATATGATAAGTTTGTTGACTAATTACCTGTTCTTTCTTCCCCAATCCTATCCATGGAATGCCAGCTCCAGGAGAGCAGGGACTCTGTTTTGTTCACTGCTGTATTCCCAGCACCTGGAATAGTCCTTCGAGCAATAAATACGTGTTGAGTGAATGAATGGGAAGCAGCCCCAGCGTGGAGGGGGTTAGTGAGGAGAGCTTTCCCAGTGCGGAGACCAGCAAGTGTGTGGCAGGACAGGGCCCTGAGCATTTGATTAGAGAGGGAGGGAAGGAAAGCTGGGGGACCAGAAGGACACAAAATGGCAAAGATGACAGTGAGGCAGTTCTATACACATGTAACATCTCCCCGAAATCAATAGGTCATTATAGCCTATTTGAAAAGTAGAAGGACAGGGCTTCCCTGGTGGTGCAGTGGTTGAGAGTCCGCCTGCCGATGCAGGGGACGCGGGTTCGTGCCCCGGTCCGGGAAGATCCCACATGCCGCGGAGTGGCTGGGCCCGTGAGCCATGGCCACTGAGCCTGTGCGTCCGGAGCCTGTGCTCCGCAACGGGAGAGGCCGCAACAGTGAGAGGCCCGCGTACCGCAAAAAAAAAAAAAAAGAAAAGTAGAAGGACAAATACAGTGTGCATGAGACCAGGTTAAAGGGAGTGATAAAAGTGGCCAAATAGGTAAGTCCAATGAACATTCTGCTACCTTGTTATCCTTACAGCCACGAGGGAACCTACCTTTGTCTATTCTGTGTAGGGACAATTCATATTTGTCACCTCATTTAATCCTGCACAAAGGTCTGTGAAATAGGTTCATTTTTCCACTTTACAGTCGAGGAAGCTAAACCCCAGTGAGTTCAAGGGCCTTGCCCCAGGCCACCCAGTGAGTGAGTCGGGGAGCTGGGTGACCCATTTAATGTGGATGGAGTCCTTGTCATCTGCCAGGAAGTCTATAGGTGGACCAGGTACACCCTCAGGAAGGCAACACTAAGAAAAAGAACAGAGAAGAAACAGTGAAATTAGCATGGCCCTTAGAAAATGAGATGCTGCTTAAATTATTTCAGTCTTTCTCAAATATCCAGAGAAAGGTCAGACCAGACAAAAACCTGGACCGCATCTCAAATGATACATTGATTCAGGCGCCCTCAGCTGCAGGGGACACAAGTGTTATTTACTGTTGGCACAGCCTCAGATGGCGACTCAGGGATGCATTACTAGCGGGAAGAGAAAAATTCTGAACAGTCTTCACTGTTCCTCTGAGCACCTGTATCCAGCTGTGCGTGGGCTCCCGCGTAAGTTTTTGGGTCCCTGGAGCCTCACTTTGTAATTTTTTTTTTGGTAAAAGAGCTGTCAGCGGGTAATCAGAGCAAGGACCTTGTAGCGATCGCAATAGGGTATTTTGCCCATAACTTTACATGGTTCCTGGGCTCTACTTCCAGCTATTTAACGTTGATCACTTTAACTGTTGGGGAGATGCAACGCCCTCCCCCATCCCGCTGTAAGATGCGTTGATCATTTTAACTGTTGGGGAGATGCAACGCCCTCCCCCTCCCCGCTGTAAGATGCGGGCAGAGGAGTGTCACTGGTCTGCTTAGAACGCCCTGCCCTCCTCCTTAAAGACGTTCCCATCCACGTGAGAATGGGAGGAACACTGAGGTAGGGTGTAATAGGCCAGGAAAAATGAAAGCTGATTTCTGACCAGAGTCCGACAGGTCACTAGAGAAACAGGGTAGATCGTGAGCTGTTTTAGAAGCTCTCACGACAAGTCAGGCATTGTGGTAGGGGCCTTATGCGCACAATCTCTTTAATCCTCACACAAACCTGTGGGGCTTCCATTGTCCTTAAAATGGGGTTCTTGGCATAAATCGCAGAGGAAATGTGAAGCCCTCTAGAAACCACGGAGCATATGATTACAAGATGTCACTGATTTTTTTTATCACTTTTTCTCAGACAGATCTGAACACGCTCTCGTGTTGTATTTCACCTAGAATACTGTTTCAGCCTCTGTGGATGTTGTAGCATGGGGTGGTGTATTAGAAAACAAGACCATCGTCTATTTATTTGTTAAGCACTCATTGTGTGCCGGGCATTGGCTGGGTGTCCGGCACACATTGGAACAAGTCAGAGGCAGTGGCTGGCCTCATGGAACTTTTGAGGTAAGGAGAGGGCAATTTATCTTGTTCCAGACCCCACGGACAGGGCCGGCCCTCCCACCAAGCTGAGCTTCCTTAGAGGAAGCCCTACCAGGAACCTGACACCATTATTGGAGGAAAAACTCAAAATAATCTGATGGTAAAAAGCTTTGATTTTGCCAGTGAAAGAGATAGATTAGTAATCAAGAAGGCCAAAAGTAATTGGGACAACGCCAAAGGTTTTAAACAATAGAAGGTAAGTAGCTTTCAGATAAGAAATTTAAAGGCTAGAGATTGAACAAAGATAAAAGTAAATATCTCCTGGGCATGGGATTTGCTTGGGTTTGAGTTTCAAGTTAGAGGGAAGTTAGGCCCCTTCACTGCATGAGTCTAAATCTTCCGGCTCATTTGTTGTAAGCCCAGCCTGATCTAATACACTAATTTAGGGTATCCAGTAGAGTTTGAGAAGTTTTGTTCATTCAGTTTTATTTAATTCTTTATTTTAAGAAATACATTTCTGGGACTTCCCTGGTGGTCCAGTGTTTAAGACTCCAGGCCTTTGCTGCAGGGGTGCAGGTTTGATCCCTGGTTGGGGAAGTAACCCAGCAATAAAATATTCAGGTTAAAGAGAAACATGAAAAAAGAATCTTTCTTCCAAGTCTCCAGAAGACTTTGTCTGATGTGAAAAATAAATATTATGATCATGACAAGAAAAATTATCAACTATTGACAAGTCTACTTAGACAAAGAAAGCCACTAGCCTTACAGGCAAGCATAAGGGGACCAGATGGCAAAGGGATACATGAAATGATAAACTGTTGAGTTGGAAAATAATCTTATTAAAATATAAATGACTCCGCTTGGATAGGGGAGAGCAAAGATAGTGGTCCTGTCTTGGAGCCTCCGGAAGAACTCTCAGCCTGCGGTTTACCGGGCAGATCTGGAGTCCAAGGCCAGACATCCCACACCGTGCCCATGGTTACCCCTCCAACTGTCAGGTGGTGGGTGAAAAATGAGATGGGAACGTGAAGGACCTCTGGAAAAGTGCTGTGGAAATGTACAAATACGGGGAAACCCTAGATGCAGGACACTGCCCTCCAGGCCCCTGAGAGGACAGTCATGCCTTCTGGGAATTGTGGCCGGATCCGCTATTTATCTTATTAACGATGTAGACTTGGGATGTTGGCTGTCTTTCCTCTTCCTCTTCTCACACTTTGCTTCAGTGACCCAGTCTTCCACCACTCTGCCTGTCTTCGTTTCTTAGGGCTGCCATAACAAAGTACCACACACTGGGTGGCTTCCATAACAGGAAGTTAATTTCTCACCGTTCTGGAGGCTGGAAATCCAAGCTCCAGGTGTTGGCAGATGCGGTTTCTCCTGAGGTCTCTCTCCTCGGCTTGTAAACGACGGCCTTCTCTCTGTGTCCTCATGGGGTCATTCCTCAGTGTGCACATCCCTGTCTGTGTGTGTGTCCAAATCTCCTCTTTTTATAAAGACACCAGTCAGATTGGATTAGGGCCCACCCTAATGGCCTCATTTTACTTTATTACCCTAGAGACCTTAACTCCAAATCCGGTCACATTCCGGGGTACTGAGGATTAGGGTTCCAATATATGAATTTGCAGGTACAAAATTTAGCCTGTAACACTGCCTTTGAAGACGTCTCACTAGGAGGCAGGACAGTATGCGTAGTGGGTAGGTCTGAGTTTTCGCGCTGACCAGACTGCTCGAGTTCAGACTCTCCCGCTACCACCTACTAGGTTTGTGATCTGAGGCAAGTTTTGTAACTTCTCTGAGAGTCAGTTTCCTTGTTTGTATCACAGGCACACTAAGGGCTTGTGAGGACTGAGAAGTTATTACATGGAGGTAGCGCCCGGCACGTGGGAAGTGTTGGGTGTTAATCATCATTTTGTTCTGCTGTCAGCTTCCAAGTCTCTCTCTCCATGAGCTCTCTCACGATCTGTATCTGACTGTCCAAATGCACCTGCCCACCTCCACACCAATGCCATGCCCTCACTCTCTCCTCAAAAGATACTGACTTGGGGGCTTCCCTGGTGGCGCAGTGGTTGAGAGTCCACCTGCCGACGCAGGGGACACGGGTTCGTGCCCCGGTCCTGGAAGATCCCACGTGCCGCGGAGCGGCTGGGCCTGTGAGCCATGGCCGCTGAGCCTGCGTGTCTGGAGCCTGTGCTCCGCAACAGGAGAGCCACAACAGTGAGAGGCCCGTGTACCGCAAAAAAAAAAAAAAAAAAAAAATTGATACTGACTTGGGTATCGTGATGGATCTGGTTCAAATAAGATAAACCCCTGCCCTTGAACCCCCTGCCTACTGGGGGATCCAGGCAAGTGAACTGTAAACCTCAATACAATGTAATTAATGTCATGACAGATGTGTGCGCAGTTCAGTTTCGAAACGCTGTTAAAGCCATGGAAGGGATGGAAGAGAGGAAACAATACATCCTGAGCAGGGTTGGGCCAGGTGGGCGAGAACGAGGAGGAGGAAGGGTTGGGAAAGTTTCACAGAATAGAAAACGTAAGTTGAGACTTAAGGAGTGAATAGAATTCATCAAACAGAAAAGGGAAGGGCACAAGCCTTTCTTCTTTGAGGTCTAGGCTGTTCTGCCTTCCCTTCCACATCCTTCCCACCCCTTCTGGTCCCCTTGCTCCTGGTGGGTTGATATAACAGACTTCCTTGTTCCTTCCCTGGTCCAGTGAGGACTTTGACATTTGGCTGACAATCATCCTTTCCACCCCAATAATGCCTTCATTTTACAGCTGCTCCACCTGCAATTTAAAACTCCAAGATACATATTTATGTTCCCGGCCTTCTTACTCCTGTTTCTGTCTCCCCACCTGTTCCCTAACCTCATAAAGACTTCTATTTACGCATCTCGGAGTTGAACCACCCTAAAGGTCTCTGGACAGGTCTGCAGATTTAAGAACTTTCACGGCCCCCATCGACTCACAGAATACGGGCGAACACCTCAACCCGGCGCTGACCCTCCACCGGGCTCTCTTTCCAGTCTCATTTCTCTCTCTATCCTCTTTTCACCCCCTGTGAGGGATCCTGGCCTCCTGGTCCATCAGCTGTATCCCGGATAGTGCTAGACACTGGGGACATAAATAAAAAAGCACAGTTCTTGCCCTTGAGCAGCTGCCAGCTTATTCAAGAGCTAAGAAGCAACCCGACAGTGATCACCTTTCTCAAATCCAAAGCCAGGATGAAAGGTTCCTCCTTACCTCCATACACCCCGGACCTTTTATGTGACCCTGTGGGTGTACTCACCTCGTTTGCTAGCTTTTTTGCCAGAACTATGTCTGGGGGTCCAGAGCCCTTTGTCGTGCTCTGGGTTTACAAACAACGTGGCCACTGAATGAGAAGGTAGCCCTACTGTGGGACTGGCAGGGGCTTGAACAAAGCCTCAGGCTCAGATGACCACTCCGCTGGGTTGACTGGTAGGCAGTGCTCTGACTAGACTGGCCGCCTCAGGGTGGCGATGTGAAGAGGTACTGCCAGTATCTTTGGGACCATGATGCTGGCAACAGATGCTTGCTCAGGCAATTGCGTGGGCTGTCAACACCCACAATGACTATCCTCAAAATAAAATCTCTCCATCTAAAGGCTCCTATCCCATCCGTCCTTCCCAGAAACGTTGCCCTGCCGCTTGCCGTTTCTCTCTGCTGTATCTTCAACCTCTCTCGAGATCTCTCCCATCAACGTTTAAATAGTCCTGTCTCTCATGCTGAACAACAAAAAGACCTTTTAAGCTCCACATCCTCTTTCAGCAGCTGCCACTCCTTCGCACAGCCCATTTCCTGAAAGCATTGTCCGTATCTGTCATCTCCGTTTCCTTCCATTCCACGTAGGCTTCAGATTCCTTAGACACTAATGCCTCCCTTCTTCTTGGGACAGTCTCTTTTCTGGGTTCCCATGGTATAACGCTTCCTGGTTTGCTTCCCATCCCTCTGGTCACATCTACTTTGGCTCTCATGCAGCCTCTTCCGAAGGTTTCATGGACTGGAGTCCTCAAAGTCTGTTCCTAGGCTCTCTTCTCCTCTTACTTTGCACTCTCTCCCTTGACCCATGATTTCAACGGATGCACATACGCTCCCAATACGAACCTCTAACTGCGACATCGCCTCTGTACCTCAGACTTGTCGATCTTACTGTCTCCTTGACGTCTCTTCTTGGATGTCCCAAAGGCACTTCCAATTAAAGTCATAGAAAACTGAACTCGTGGTGGCCACGCCCATCCTCTCTACCCGCTCACCCTGCCATGATGCTCTTCTCTGTTTCTCATCTCAGTAAGTGGTATCACCATCCCTCCTAGTATGCAAGCCAGAGGTTTCATCCTTGAAAACTCTCCTTTCCCTTAACCATTTATCAGTTCATCACCAAGTCCTGCTGTTTCTGCTTGCTAGATGTGCCCTGAAATTTTCTCTTGTCTTCAACTCCACTGCCATCACCCTAGTCCATTCCTCCCTTCTCTCTAAGCTAGCTTACTACACTAATTTTTCAAATGGATCCCTGCGTCCATTCCTGCCCCTCTCATTTAGTCACTGTACTGTAGCCAGAGTGCTCTTCCTGAAAGACAAATCTGGCTGTGGCATCCCCTGTACAGCCTGAAGGATTACAAGAGCTTCCTGTTGCTCTTAGGATGGAGAGCAGAGCTGTACCAAACCTCCACCCATGTGTCACCACTGTGCCCCACACCAACCCCATGCCATTCTCTCTGCATTCTCTGTTCTCGACTACACTGGCCTTTTTTAGTTCTTCAAATGACCAACTGCTCTTCCTCTCCAGGCACAGCGCCTTTGCTGTGCCAGTTTCCCTATCTGGGGTACTTTTCACGTGGTTCACTTGGTCATCAGGTTGCCTCTCAGTCATTATTTCCTCCCTCATTAGGTGGGTCCCCCTATTTATGCTTTCAGAGGATCTAACGTAGTGGTGATTTTGTATTTGTTTGTGTGGTACTTTGATCATTCCCTCTTTCCACCTCTAAATGATAAGTTTCACGAAGCCCAGACGTTTCCACTCACCACTGTACCTTCTCTGTCTATCACAGTGATTGACAGAGGATGTCATTACAACAGATGCCTCTATGCCTAGCACTTAACAGTGAGCCTAGTACACAGTAGGCATTCTACCAATGTTGCTGAAAGGGTGACTGAGCACATGGACGGTGGATGTTCTGATGCCTTTTCTAATTCCTTGGAGGACACTAAAAATTTTTTCAAAGATATGTAACAGAGCAGACACAGTTCAAATAATTAAGTCTCATCCCACTGGGAGATTTATTTACTGGAAGAAGCATGAAAAAAGGGTACACTGAGTGACAGTGGTTAATTCCCACATCTCCTCAAGAGTTGACCCAAGTGACCTCTGGACTCTTCCTGGCATGAGTAATCTAGTGTGGAAAACATTATGTTGTGAACTGGCTGTGTTTTGGTGCTTTCACTTTTCCATAATATTTTCCAGAATTCAAAATATTATATCTGAATCATCGCTAAGTGAATTAGATCATTTTCTTCCCAGTCTATCTTTGACTAGCAATCTCCTTCTGTGATGGGTGTTGACGCCATGTCACCCAGGATTCTCACAGGGTAGAGGCTGCTAAGCAGTGAGAATTGTTTGCCGGAGGTTGTAGAATCATTTCTGATGGAGGGGAAAGGAGCTGTCTTTTAAACATGGGAATTCCTTAGTTCCTCAGGGTTACGTTAAACGTTCTTCTGCTGATGGTGAGTGAAATGATTCCATGAGTTCCCCAGTCTCCCTCTGAATTATGATTCCGTGATCCTATTAATGTTTGACAGAAGGGCAAGTCTTAATGCGCAATTCCATATAACCCCTGAGATTCCTCCTGGGGATGAAACTGAATAGAAAATGGAATATATCATAGTGATGGGAATCTGGCTGTGTGCTTTGGAATAGTAACTAGCTGCACAGCTTCGTCTCCTAGGAAACAAGCAAAGCCTGATGTGAGGATCTTGGAGGGCTCGTGCTACTGACTCAAAATTTGTCTGGGTTTGGCTTCATGGTGGGAGGGAACACATGTGATATTTTATCTGTGAGTCTGGGAACACTGACAAATGGTGTCCTAAGTGATTTAAGAAACCAACAGTGCATAACCAAAAAGATCAAGGTGCAACCACCAGCTTTATGTTAGAAAGGTGGGAATGTGGGTCAGCGAGCTGTGGAGAGTTTTCGGCTGTTTTGCACATAATGCTAAATATCAGGATGATTCATGGGAAAAAAAAAAAGACAGCCAAACACCTGCCCATTTGGTTTCTATGTTGCCAAACACTGAGACATTTGGAAACATGCAACTGTCTGACGTTGAAATGACAAACTTTCTGGATGAAAAATCGTGTGGATTTTTTTTCAATTATTTTGGTGCTGCATAAATCATTTTTGAAAAGTTTATTATATGTAATTAGGATTTACATTGCATTTCAAACCATAAACTATGGCTATCCAGAGAGCTGTTTTTTGTTTGTTTTGGGGGGGCTTTGTGATAAATGTTTTCCAGTTCTATTATGGAATTTTTCCCAAGGGAAAGGTTATAGACACTTCAACTTGATCTTTCAGCAGCAGCCCATCCAGGTGGCCATGCCCTCCTCCCTAGAGCATCCCCCTCTCTTGACATCACCCCTGCCGGTTCTCCTCCCACAGCTCCGGACCCTGTGGGTCAGAGGCCTTTACCAGATCCTACAGATCAGTCTGACTTCTTGTACTGGAGTCACTCTGTTCTAGTTCTTCTCTCTCTGTCTGGTTCTATCTCTATTTCTCTTTACATTCTCTAATCATTTCCTTGATGATTCCATGCATGCCCATGAATACAAGTACTATCAATAGGCTGACAACGTCTAAATTTGTATCTCTGACCCATTTCTCCCAGCTGAGCTCAAAGAGTAAGTCCAGTTCCCTACATGGAATCTCTGGATGTCTCAGAGATGTGTCAAATGCAATATGTCCAAATGAGAAATGATGATCTTCCTCCCCAAGCCTGCTGTCTTTTCATAGTGAATGATCCCACCATCCACCACAACCCAGGGTCATCTTTGATGTCTTCCTCTGTCCCACCTTTCACATCCAGTCATCACAAATACACCTCATACATATCTCGTAAGTGTTCCTTCCCTCCCTCTTCAACGTCATCCCTCAGTCCAGGCCAACATCATTGCTGACCTAGATGACTGTGATATCTTCCTAACTGACCCCCTGTATCCACTCCTGTCCTCTAACAATCTATTCTCTACACCAGGTAGGGAATGCAAACCAGAAATGCAAACCAGATCGTGTAACTACTCTGCTTAAATCTCTCCTAGGATCCCCTACCACCTGTGGGAGCAGCAGGAAGAATGGGCTTGCAGGGTGAGACTCTGAATTATGTCTTAGAAGTGTTGAGCTTGAAATGCCTGTGGGGGGCTTCCCTGGTGGCGCAGTGGTTAAGAATCCGCCTGCCAATGCAGGGGACACGGGTTCAAGCCCTGGTCCAGGAAGATCCCACATGCCGAGGAGCAACTAAGCCTGTGCGCCAAAACTACTGAGCCTGCGCTCTAGAGTCCGTGAGCCACAACTACTGAGCCCGCGTGCCACAACTACTGAAGATCACGTGCCCTAGAGCCTGTGCTCTGCAACAAGAGAAGCCACCGCAACGAGAAGCCCCCGCAACGAGAAGCCCGTGCACCGCCATGAAGAGTAGCCACCGCTCGCTGCAACTAGAGAAAGCCCGCAAGCAGCAGCGAAGATCCAACGCAGCCAAAAATAAATAAATAAATAAAAAAGACATGCCTGTGGGACACTCAGTTAGGGTCTGCTGGGCAGATGCAGAGGGAAGGCACAGTAGGAGATGTAACTATGGTAGTTGCTGCTGTAACTAAGAACCAAATGGAGACGTTATAAAGGTAAACTAGAAGGTCCAGTCAGAGCTCACAAAATGGTAACCACACTTGGGTGTGACCATAGCATTCTAGAGGATGTAGAGGGTGGGGAACTCTGACTTGCTAGGACCCCCAGAACTAACCAGTGTTTTAGTGGCTGTTTTGTATACACCTGACTCACAAGAGATTGATGTACGATCACCATGTCAATTCATTCATTTAGAGTGAGAAATAGAAATACTAAAAATTCTCCCAAAGACTCAAGTTCACCACTCAATACATTCTCTGCCTGTAAGACAAATTATGACCAGCAGGCTGCTTCGCGAGCGTAAAATCCAAGGTAAGGAAGTGAGATGAACGATTCTTACTGAATTGTTGGTCCAGAATATTCATATACATATTTCCAGAAATTGTTGAGCCTGTGTCTTAAAGTTGTTGCTGCATAGCTAACCTTGAGGTTGAGAAAAAAACAGTGGAGTTTTTTAAAAAATTTTATTGAAGTATAGTTGATTTACAATGTTGTGTTAATTTCTGCTCTACAACAAAGTGACTCAGTTATATATATATACATTCTTTTTCATAGTCTTTTCCGTTATGGTTTATCACAGGATATTGAATATAGTTCCCTGAGCTATACAGTAGGACCTCGTTGTTTATCCACCCTATATATACTAGTTTGCATCTGCTAATCCCAAACTCCCAATCCTTCACTGCCCCCATCCCCTGCCCTTAGCAACCATTAAGTCTCTTCTCTATGTCTGTGAGTCTGTTTCTGTAGCTGTTTTTATTTATATATGAGAATTATTTTCTACAAATGTTTTTGCTCCCTTGTAAAAAAAAAAAACAAAAATGGCAAACAAATAACCAGAGGAAAACATAAGGCTATGGAAATGTTCAGGATTTAGGTAGAAATATTTAGCTCAAAATATATCATAATTCAAAAGGTAACTTTGGCCTCTCCAGAGGAACCAGCCAGAAGAATGTTCTATAATTTATTAAACTGTTTGCTCTGAGGAGGATAAAGCAGTCATTTGATTCCTCCCTCCTGCTTGGGTCTTAGAAAAAAATAACCAGAGAGAGATAAGTGCCATGCTTCTGATGCAGTTGCCTTGGGGGAAAAGGACCACCGCGAAGCAAGCTTGGCTCTCCTGAGCAGAAACTGGGAGAGGCAATGAATTTCCTCAGAACTGAGGTTCGTAGTCGTCTTGCTGCTTCCCGCCCATTAGCGTGACATCGAGAATTTAACTCTGAGCCAGGCGCTGTCTTGGCTCATTGAGTGCTTAAAACCCTGTGACTTAGATGCTCTATTTATCCCCAATTTGCAGATAAGAAAACTGAGGTACAGTAAGGCAGGGAACTTGCTGAAGGCATACAACCAGTAAGTGGCTGAGCGGGGATCTGAACCCAGCTGGTTTGATTCCTGAGTTCATGGTCTCAAGGTCCCAACCTCTTCCTTTTGCTCTCCCTGGAAGTGAGAGTCCCGAGCTGATGAGCCATGGTCCCGGAACAGGTGACAGCTTCATGTCTGTGGTAAGTCACCATCAGCTTGAGGACACTGCCAGCACCCATGGAGGGGTTCCACCTGAGGACCAGGGTAGGAGTGGGGCTGAGATGGGGGCTGGGACATTGCTGCCTTTTCTATTGATATTTTTTCTTTCTTACCCACACACCAAAAGATAGGATTCTTTTCTTAAACACCCTGGCTATGGACCCCTTACTTCGGGCAAACCCTGGGTGGGGCTTGGGGATGGTGATGGGGAAACAGAGCGTGAAGCATGGAGGCGAGCTCTCAGGTCAGAACACACGGGTTCCCTCCCCTCTGGTCTGTGCAGTGGATACAGGGCTGCACTCTCTGGCTGCTCTTTCTTTAGGTCACCTGCTGACCACATCCTTCTATTCAAGCCTTTCTTCAGGAAGAGCAAAATACGCTTGTTCAGATTTCAGCTTTCTTAGCTAAAAATCTCACTCCAATTGTGCCCCTTGGAGAGGAAGGCCCAGCGTGACTGAGCTTGGACAGACGCAAATAGCATAGTTTTGTGTTTCTACACAATCTCTTAGTTTTCTTCTATATATGATAAACGTTATCCACTGAGTCATTGGTTTTTCTGTTTAATACTCAGCAGGTACCATTACTTATACATTACAATGATGATGGGGATGGGGATGGGAGTGGGAATTGCCTCCTTCTTCCTGTGGGTTAATGTAGGAAGAATGTTATGAGCATTTAAGTGAGAAGCCAGTGTAGGGGGAGAGAGAAAAGAGTCAAAGCAGCCCTCGGAACATTACTGATTAAGGGAGGGCCCCAGGCAGGGGGAGACTAGGAAAGAGCCTAGATTAGTGGGAGACTATGCTATGGAAGTCAGAGGTGAGAGTTTGGGGAACGGGCTTAGTCAACAAGAGTGTCGGTCAAGTCGACATATCGTGTGGAGGTCAAGTCGGATGAGATCCATGAAGAAAGTGCTGAGAATCAGAAAGCCCTACAGAAAGTGAAACAAGGTGTCATTACAGTGGTGGAGACTCTGAGAATCAGGTGACAGGAAGGTTTGTCGATTCCAGTTCAGGGGGTTGCAGACCCAAATCAGACTGGAGAATTAGTCAATGTGAACCTGAACCCAGTTGTGTGAGCTAAGAGATGACTCCATTAGACAGGTGTGGGCTGGGTGTCCTTATTGCGATGATGTCCAGAAAAGGGGGCTCAAATCTTATGGTTCAGGGTTATTTGCAAAATTGCCCTGCATATCTATGACTTGTTAAAAAGCAACTTCGATTGTCAGAGGGATCACCCACACTTTCTTGGAAGGGTCACCTCAATTCTCTTGGGTAGTAACCTCAGCTCCAGTTCCCTTTGAACAGTCACCTCCATTTGCTTAAAATAATAAAATTGTTTACTTGGTTAGCATCTTTAACCCTGGGAATTAAAGAAATGATGGCATAAATCAAATCTACTGTGTTCATGTTCCTGTGTTAAGTTAAGGAATGTTCTATGTATATTTAAAGTGTAAAGTTTAAAAGAATTCAGCATATTATTTGATTGACACACTCCTACCTCAGGGCTTTGCACTTGCTACTCTTCTGCCTAGAAATCTCTTATTCCCAATTGCCTCATCCCTTGCTTTGCTAAATCCTTTAAGTCTTTACTCAAATATTGACTTATCAATAAAACTTGCCCTAACCACCTTTTTAAAAAGTTGCACTTCACCCCTCTCCCTCTCTGCTGAATTTTTTTCACAGCACCATCGTACATACTATATATTTTAATTGTTTATTTGCCTCCATTGTGCACCAGGTACTGCTCTAGTGCTGAAGATAAAGTGACAAACAAAACAGATATGTTTTTAGAGCTGCTTGGGGTCGGAGTGAATTTACAAGGGCGTGGTTGACTAGCAAACAATAACTGGAAGATCTTCTCAGGAACAATAAAACTGAGGAGGAATAAAATTGTCTAAAAGGATTTCAATCATCTTAACACAAATTAAGTGCTTTTATTAAGTTGTATTAAGTTGTGTTAGTGATGTGACTTCATACACACGACACTTACGTAATGTTATAAACGTATCTTACCTCAATTTTTAAATTTAAAAATTTTTTAAATGATGTAATCGAATAAATGATTCCATCAGGAAAAAAGATATGCATATGGTTAAAAATTTAACATATAACAAAACCATTTACAATGAAAAATGAGGCTCTTTTCCACTCCAAATTTCTTGTCCTTTCAACCTAACCCCTCCAACAGTTTTTCCTGCTTCTTTTCAGACATTTTCCATGCAAATACTCACATATATGAATATATTATTTTTGACCAATTTGCAACATTA
This sequence comes from Stenella coeruleoalba, assembly GCF_951394435.1. Classification (NCBI taxonomy): domain Eukaryota; kingdom Metazoa; phylum Chordata; class Mammalia; order Artiodactyla; family Delphinidae; genus Stenella; species Stenella coeruleoalba. The sequence continues at coordinate 16,383,414 of NC_137164.1, forward strand.
CAGACTGCATGGCCTTGACTTTTTTTTTTTTTTTTTTGGCCACACTGCGTGGCTTGTGGGATCTTAGTTCTCCAGCCAGGGAATGAACCTGGGTCCTTGGCAGTGAAAGCGGGAGTCCTAACCACTGGACCACCAGGGACTTCCAGCCTTGATTTTTCACTTAAAGTATTTTAAAGATGTTCCTATGTGAATATATACAGGCCTGCCTCCTTTTAAAAATGGCTTTTTAAAATATTTCACTGCACGGGTAGCCACAATTTAAACTAGTAACTTACTGATTAACCCAAACAATACCTGGGTAAACGTCCTTATAATACCTATCTGTTAATTTGTCTGTGTGCAGATATATCTGTAGGGTAAGTTGTTAGAAGCAGAATGCTGACATGAAGATATGAGGCTGTATGACCCTAAAGTTTAAAATCTTTCTTCCTCAAACTCTAGTTTGAATGAATGCAAAACTTGGTTTTACTTCTAGGATTTCCCACTGTGTTCATCCAGCATAGGGCTTGATACTTCATCCCTTGCTGCCCAATTTCCTATCCTAATAATGAAGATACTTAATAGCTATGCAAATACACTGGAGATGTAATTTATTAAAGTGGCATCAGAAAGTACCACTCATGCGCTGGGAGAATTGACAATAATGCAATTCAACAAGTCTTTATTAGAGGCTTAATTCATGGGCCTGCTTCATCCTTTTGTGTGTGTCTGGGTCATATGCGTGGTCCTCAGCCACTGCAGAGAAGAGAATGGAGGGTGCCTTCCCATCTGAAAATGTGGCAGAGCTGGACCTGCTGGACATGCTTTTACTGGCCAGCAGGAGAACTTTCTGTGGGCACAAATTAAGTGGAGTCAGGAAAACCCCTCTCTCCTAGGGAATCTTGGGGGCACTCAGCCCCTCCCAGAACATCTGGGCTTACTCCACCTCTGCAGGGATGGGACGGTCCAACGTGGAAATGCTGGAAGAGGATGTTAGAGTAGGGAGCCATCCTGCGGCTCTTGGAACATCACAGGTGGCTTTAAAGGAGCCTTGGAGGAAAAACTGCCAATTTTCTTTTTTTATAATAGGGCAGAAAGATTATTACCAAGAAGTGAAGCCACACATTCCTAGAGGTGGACTGGCAAGCCAGTTCTATGGAGGAGGGGAAAAAAGCCCTGATTTATAGTGCTTGCCAATTTCCACGGTGTAATTATTTCCACCATGGCTGGTTGGGAAAAGATGTACACATTGGGAATGTGTACATCATAAGCCAGTGTGAACCGACCCTAGCTCGCTGCAACATGTTAATTTTATACATAAGTGGGAGAACTGTTCATTTCTCCAGGTAGAATTCTTGTCTGCAAATCTTCACAGTTGTATCAATGCCACCACCTGTGCAACTGATATTGAGAGAATAGGAATCATTTTATAACTAACAGCAAATAATATTGGTGTTCTGGTTACTACGGCTGCTAACAAAACCCCAAAATGTAATGGCTTCAAAAACCATTTTACATCTGTGACTCTATTTGACTCTATTTCTGTTTTGTAAGTAAGTTATGCTTACCAGGGTGGGGAAAGGGCGAGGGGGAGGGATAAATTGGGAGATTGGGATTGACACGTACACACCAGTATATATAAAATAGATAACTAAGAGGACCTACTGTATAGCACAGGGAACTCTACTCAGTACTCTGTACTGACCTATATGGGAAAAGAATCTAAAAAAGAGTGGATATATGTGTATGTATAACTGATTCACTTTGCTGTACAGAAGAAACTAACACAACATTGTAAATCAACTATACTCCAATAAAAATTGTTTTAAAAAATTATTATGCTCACTGATTTTGCGGGCCAGGAATTTGGAGAGGGGCGATCTGGGGATGGCCTATCTCTGTTACATGATAGGGGACTCAACTAGGAAGACTCAAAGGCTGGGTTCACTTGGTAACTGGAGGCCTGGGATCACCTAGAAGGCTTCCTCGCTCACATGTCTGTTGGTTGATACTGGTTTTCATCTGTTACTGCAGCTGAGGCTATTGGTCAGAACACCTCCATATGGCCTCTCCATGTGGCTGCTTGGGCATTCTCATAGAACGGTGGCTAGGTTCCAAGAGCAAGTATGCCAGGAGAACCAGGTAAAAGCTGTATTCCCTTTTATGCTGTAGCCTTGTTTCTTATTTGTTTCTTTGTTCAGGGGAACTTGTAAGACACAATGTCATTTCTGCTAAAGTTATAAGCTTACCCAGATTCAAGGGGAAAGAATGCAGAGCCTACCTCTCAATAGGAGGAATGTCTGCATCACATCTTAAGAAAAGTATGTGGGTTGGGAAGTATTTTTGTGGCCATCTTTGGAAAAGATAACATAGCAGAATTGTTTTTTAGGACACTCTTCAGAGAAGCAGACTAGGAATGACTCCCATCCTGCTCTTTCCCAAACCTCCCTTGAAGCTTTGATCCTTCAGAGAGACATCCAAGAACTCTGTTAAGACCCATTTTCTCTAGGTGTTCTAGACTCCGTGTGTTCTAGACTCTGTCACCAGAAAAGAGTGTGAGGGGCTCTATTAGCTTAAGAAACCAGAAGAATCATATTCATACACCCATTCATTCAACAGAAATTTATCAGCACCTGCTCTGTGCCTGGCTCTGTGCTAGGTCCTTGGGAGAACAGACAGATACCATCCTGTACTCCCAGTGCTTGGGTTATAATGGAGGAGACGAACAACAAAGTAACAAATAAATAAAGGAAAATATTGATAGCTTGTAACAAGTGCTAAAAAGACATTAACTAGGCTATGTTACTGAGAATGACTGGCAGGTGCTTATGTTGATAGAGTGGAGAGAGACAGGCTTTCTGAAGAAGTGAGTTTTAAGACGATAAATGAAGGACTAGGACAAGACTTGAAGAGTGTCTTAGAAACAGGAGACAGCAGATCTAAAGTTCCCAAGGTAGGGAAGAGTAAAGTGTGTTCTAGGGGAATAGTGTGAAAGTGAGTAAGACATGACGGGGGGCTGAGTGGAGATAACATTTGTGGAGCCGTCAGCACAGAGATGGCATTTCACACTGTGGGGAGGAAAAGGAGACGCAGACAGAGTATAGCTGAGTCAGACAGGAGAAGAGCTAGTGCACAGAGGAAGCCCCCATTTGGAAGTCTGGTGGGTGAAACAGGCAGAAGAGGAGATGGGGAAGGACGGCAGGGACGGAAGAGGAAACCTGGAAAGCACAAAAGACGAACCATAGAAGAGCTTTGCTTCCAGAATACAGGAGCAGCTATCTGCTGAATTCAGCTGATGGGTGAAGGAAGACGGGGCCAGACACGAGTCCTCCTACAAACCAATGCCAGGAAAAATCAATTGTTTCTCTGAATAAACTGGGTATTTAAAAATATTGATCAGTGAGTCAAGGATGATTCACAACATTCTAGAACTAAAACTGACATTAATGTAATCTAGTCAATCCCACCACTTTTATAGAGAAGAAAACAGGCCCAGAGATGTTAGGAAACCTGCAGATGCCCTGGGCTCCTTGGTATCCCGCCCCCTCCCGTCAGCCCCGTCCCTCTGGTCACTGCCCTGTGGGGAAAAGGCAGGTGTTCCTTTCACCACACTGAGCTGCCAGGAGTCTTGGCCATAGATCTGGTCCTCAACCATAGTAGCCAGTTTATCCCAATTGCCTGATAACATCTACTCTCCTCTCTTAAAAATCATTATTATTGTTCTGGCTGTTTTTAATGGGTATGCTTTACTTGGCTTTTAGTTAACAGATATTTTTAGAAAGCATGATCATGAATTATATTAATTTTTAAAAATGAGTGTGTAGAGGAATGTTTAAGTTAGTCCTGTACATTTGGAACCTGGAAAGGATTTTCCTATATAAACCATATTAAACATGATGGTTATTATCTACCGCCAAAGGCCTTAATTCATCAGGTAGTTGAAATACATTCATATGACTCCCTTGGGTTGGCCCATTTATTATTATTGCCCTAGGGGAACTTGGTACAGTAAACCTTTATTCCTGCCTATTTGGGGTGAGACTTCCAATGGCAGCAGAGATGAGCACAAAGCACCCTTCTATGGGTCCCCTGGCTGTTTCAAAGCTCTCCACCCTCTCCTTTTAGCCCCTGGCCAAGTGAATAACATCTAGGACCAAGGCAAGTAGTAAAAGGAGGGTGTTGAGGGGAAATTGAAAGAAACTTCTATACCTGTATGGAGGTATTATGACATTCAGAGGTATTATGATAGTCAGAAGTTTTAGCTCTTATAATACCACAGATATTATTATATATTTCTAAATAGGATGCGAAAACTAAAGTTCAGAGAGGTTAAGTAACTTACACAAGTTAACGCTTCATAAAAAGACTATTAACAGTCCATTTGTATAGTGAAATATAATGTACACAGAAAAGTGTACAGAGATTTAGCCACTCGCTGTGTAAGTGTAAGCACTCGTCACGTCAAAGCTGAAGCATCAGCTCCCTTGAAACGTCCCCTAAGAGTAACCACCCTCTTGGCATTTATGAGAATCACTTCCTTGCTTTGCTTTATAGTTTTCCCACCTAAGCATGATATTTGGTTTTCCCTGCTTTTTGCATTTTTAAAAGATGAACTCATATAGTGTGTATTGTTTTGTGTCCAGCTTCTTTTGCTCAACATTATTATTATTATTATTTTTCTTGCGGTATGCGGGCCTCTCACTGTTGTGGCCTCTCCCATTGCAGAGCACAGGCTCCGGACGCGCAGGCTGAGCGGCCATGGCTCACGGGCCCAGACGCTCTGCGGCATGTGGGATCTTCCCAGACCGGGGCACGAACCCGTGTCCCCTGCATCAGCAGGCGGACTCTCAACCACTGCGCCACCAGGGAAGCCCTGCTCAACATTATTTTTGTACAAGTTTAAATTGCATGAATAGATCACAGTTCATTAAAACCATTGCATATTGAGGATTTGGGGGTTGTCTTCATTTTTCAACTATTTCAAGTAATGCTGCTGTGAACATTCTTTTACATAACTATTGGTCCATATTACTGTTGGATATATAACACTTGGATTTATCTATCTATCTATCTATCTATCTATCTATCTATCTAATCTGTATATATCAGGGTATACACCTTTCTGGATCATGTAGTATGGGTTTTTTCAAATTTAGTAGATATTCCTAAACTGTTTTTGAAAGTTGCTGTCCAATTTCATTCTCATGAACAATGTTTGAAATATTCCATTGTTTCACATCTTTGTCAATACCTGCTATTATCATTTCTTTATATTTTAGCTGTTCTGGTGCTTATGTAGTGATACCTCAGGGTGGTTTAAATTTGCATTTACCTGAGTACTAACGAGATTGAACACCTTTACATATATTTATTTAATACTCGCATTTCCTATGTTGTGACTTGCCTGGTCAAGTTATTTTCTCTTTTTCTATTGGGTTGTGTGCTGATATAAGGGCATTAGAATACTTTAAATCCATTCACACTTCTTCTGACTTATATGCTGTCATGTGTTGTTGTACATCTTAATTCTATATATATTTTTAAAACCATAAGAAATTATAATCACTATTAACGTGCATAATTAATATTTATTTGAAGTTAAGCTCATACTTGCTACTACCTTTATTTTTCATTTTTCCTTGCATCTCAAACCTTCTGTTTCGGATTATTTCCCTTCTTCCTGAAATACATCCTTCAGAATTTCCTTTCGCGTAGGTCTGTTAGTAGAAAACTCAATCTTTGTTTGTTTGAACATATCTTCATTGAACTTCCTTCTTTATGGATATTTTAGCTAGACATAGACTTCTAGATTTTTAAAAACTCATCAAACCAGTAATTTCATTACATTCTGACTTCTTTTATTGCTCTTGAAAAGTATTCTTGTTGGCCAGTTCTTCACAGATAATATGCATTTTTTTCTTTAATTGCTTTCAAGACATCCTCCTTGTCTTTGGTTTTCTGAGTTTGCACCATGGTCTCTGTAGGTGTGGCATCCTCTTTATTTTCCTGCTTCGGATTCATAGAACTCCCTGAGTACGTGATTGGTATCCTTCTGTAGTTCTAGAAAATGGTCACCATCTCATCATGTATTGCCTCTTCCTCACTCTCTCTACTTTTTTTTGGACTCCGATTTAACGTATGTGAGACTTTCTTACTGCAGACTTTTCCTGTTACTTTCTATGCTAAACTTTTTTTTCCAGGTGACGACTATGTTTTCTGTGAGCATAACCAACCCAGAGTACAGCAGACCAAATCATAAAGACTTTTGGAAGTATAAATTGAAGGAAGGTAATAACTTTACTAGTTTACAAAATTTTGGCAAATTAATACAGTCCTTGTGGATACAATATAATTTTCACACCAAAAATATCATCGAAGCACCAAATCAAAACACTGTGGTTCTTAGCAGAGCAGGTTATTTTATACAAATTAATATGCCGTTAAAACTATACAATTTCTCCTTTCAAGCTGAGTTCCTTCAAGCGAGCTGTTGGGGGCACCTACAGTAGAGCAACCGTGTGCATGTAAGAGGTGGTTCTGCTTTGTTCTGAGGTTGGTCCCAAGCCAGATAGAATGCCCGTGTGGGAAAAGCTTTAAAATCCTACCTCAAGGAGAGTAACTATGCCAATACCAATTTCAAAGTACATTTTCAAAAATTGTTAAATTGTCACCTGTTACTGGAACCCTCAAAATTAGACGAATATTTTGAACTACACTAATTTTGGATGATCCCTTTTATATGAAAGTCCTGCACCTCTTTGTTCTGGTCAAAACGCACGTAGCCTTTCTTTAGGCTATTAAAAAAATTCTACCTAAAATGTAGAATGTTGTATTTTTAAAATAACAAAGAAATACACTGCCAGCTTAAAGACACCTGGGAGACCCAACGCTATATACCAATTTTCATTATCATTTCTCTACAAATGCTGCATCTGCCTTGGGGGCAGTACTTTATTTGGGGGGGGCGGTACGCAGGCCTCTCACTGCTGTGGCCTCTCCCGTTGCGGAGCACAGGCTCCAGACGTGCAGGCTCAGCGGCCATGGCTCACAGGCCCAGCCGCTCCACGGCATGTGGGATCTTCCCGGACCGGGGCACGAACCCATGTCCCCTGCATCGGCAGGCAGACTCTCAACCACTGCGCCACCAGGGAACCCCTAGGCGGGGAGGCAGTACTTTTATTACTCCCATTTTAGAGATGAGGCACAGAGCAGGTAAGTAACGTGTTCAGAGCTAGTAAGGAAGCAGTTGAATTCCAGAGCCCTTGCATCTAACCTCTATGCTGTTAAGTCCTAATGGATGGATACCTACCCACAGTAGTACTTCAGTTATAGTGATTACATATAGTTTTCAGACACTGAGGATCAGTGATGCAAAACCTAGGTCAGCACGCGGTACAGAGGGTGCAAACACACCTTGATTTCTAATGAATTCTTTCTCAAACCCCTTCCCTCAGAACTCCTTCATCATTTCATATTCTTGGCTGTTTGGCCTCATCCCTTACCAATACGTTTTCCTGTCTTCATTCCTGAAACTCCGCAGCATACTCGACATTTGTTTCAATGGATACTCTGGCTTTGGGGGGAGTAGGAGCTGGGAGCAGAATGGACTTTCCTTGCACAAAAGATGGGAGAACTTGAGTGAAGACTTGAGTAGGAGAGGAGGGGGGTTTGGGAGAGGAGTCTGTGGGTTAGGCACTAGGTGTGAGGAGGGTAGACCCCTCTTTGGGGAGGTCTGGACTTTGGAAAACAGTAATATTTTACCATATGCAACCTTTTTTGTGTGTTTCCATAACATCTTCACTTATGACCTCAGATGTGATGACACGCTTAAACAATTTGATTTCCTGTGGAAACTGCTGAAAGGCTGAGTTGATATTTTGGTTGATTTCAGCCAGAATCAGGGTCAACAGGCATGGATGAGGGAATACAAGTCCGATAGACAAAAGATTTTTGCCCAGACAGTGGGAAATTGGCATCTGGGGTGTCAAATATGGACAATTCCTGATAATGGCCTAGTCCAGTGTCTGACCATGGGAGAGGTGACTGAAAGGGAGTGGCAGTGCAGGTCTTTGGAAGTGACGACACTGAGGCAGAATTCACTCATAAGAACCCTCACACTCTGATTATCATTGCTTGCTCCCTCCTGCTATCATTATAACAAGCCAATCACTGTTTTTGTGTGTTTTCAATTTCCTGCCTCTATCAAAATATTCAGATGGAAAGTGGAAAATTGAGAATCCTCAAGAAGATGGTTTGAGTAACACCAAGCATCCAGCACTGGGAAGATAAAATGTCAAGGTGATTGATGAATCACCTTTATCTAGACATTTTGAAGTCAAGTAGGAACAGCCAGAAAGTGGGTATTGGCAGACAATTTCCTAGGAATGAAATCTGAAGTTGGAATATTTCATCGCATCTAACCTGAGAGCCTACAGAAAATGGGTCTCCACATTAGCCCAGAATTAAAGCTGGCCCAGAGAAAAGCCTGGGAAGACTGTCAAAGGAAAGATTTTGAAAATTTAGGTAGCAGGAGATGAATGGCAAGGTCACAGCTAAGATGAAATAGCCTTGGAAGTAAAACCTTCATGGGAAGCAAAGCTCAGGAAATACAGGAGGAAAAACTCAGGACACTTTAGTGGTGCAGACCTGTAGGGAATAGGCTTCTGAAAATAAAATAAAATGAGACATCAAAGAGGCCTTTACAAGTTGAAGCCTTATTCTTACCTGCAGTCAATGATAAGATTTAAATTTTTTGGGAGCAAAGTACAGATGAAGAATAAATCAAATTTAAGTGCATTATAATGTTCTTAATGAAGTAGAAGTGAGAATTTTGGATAATAGCAACGGAGAGAAGAGGATCCAGTTCTGTTGACCATGTATTGCAGTTGCTCCTTGGACACTAATGTGCATAGACTCACATGGGGATCTTTGTTGCAGAGTTTGATTCACTATGTCTGCAATGGAGCCATAGTGTCCTCATTTCTCAAATGCTCCCAGGTGATGCCAGTGCTGCTTGTCCTCAGACCACACGGTGAGTGACAGGGCTGTAGAGCAGAGGTTTCCACACCCGGATTCCCAAGAAAGCTCCCCAGGGAATACTGATATGCAGCAGGATTTTGGAAACAAATCTATTGAAAAACTTGTTGGAAATGAATGAATGCAAAAACAGAGGAATCAGGACCATCATGAAGCTTCTTCAAATAAAACTTTTTTCCCAACATGTGGAAAACAATATCATGGATATCTGTATAAAAGATCTAACACGGCCATCAAAAATTTGGGGTGGATGTGGTATGTTTTTAATAAATTGTGCAGTGTTTGTCTTAAAGATGTTGAAAGCCTGGAGCAGATCACAAATGGTAGATGAAATGAGTAAATCTACAGACATGTTAACACTTTGTAGCTTCTTTAATCATTCTTTTAATTGGTTGGATAATAAATGTGGCCAGTAACTTCTAGGTATTCAAGGAGCTAGAAAGAGAGAAAGAGAAAGAGAATCTGAGTGCATGTGTGTATAAGTACACATGTGTGTGAATGTTGTGTTTAAAGGCATGCAACAAGAGTGTGTGTGTGTGTGTGTGTGTGTGTGTGTGTGTTCACTGAGAAGCCAGGGCTAAGAAATGCTCACATCCAGCATGTGTCACATCTTACATTACATTCAGGTGGTGAAAACATGAGACTCTTCAAGCACCTACTGTCTTCCAACTTCACCAGACTCTTACTGTAATTTTTGTAGACTCCTGTATCTTTAAAGACTCAATAGGATTCCATCTCTGCTACAACCAGTTTTGTCCCTTTTAGTAAAATGTAATTAGATGCAAATACAAATCACAACTATTGTCAGAATTCAAATGGGTTCTGATGAGAATTAATATTTTCCACTCATAGAAGTACTGATTCAGAGCACACAATAAGGCAAAAATTCAAAATTAGGCAGAAACCACTCATTTCTCAAGCAGAAATAGCCATATTCTATTCATCTTATAGACATTAGAATTGTGCAATCCAGATATCAGAGCTTTATGCTATAAATGATTTCTTATCGTCCCTCTGAAATCTCACCCTCCATAATGACAGTTGAATAAATGAATATGTGACAGAGTTAATTGAATGCTATTATCTTCACTTTACGATTTTAATTTCAGATCTAGTCTCATTGACACAATTATCCAGGAAAGCATTATGTTAAATAAACACACAACTGTGATGTACTGTATGTATTAATCAGAATTTTTGTGTTTGCAATTGATGAACTCAACTCACACTGATTTAAAACAAAGGAAAATGAACTTATTGATTCATGTAACTATAAAATTGAGGTACACTTTGGGTATAATTGGAACCAAAGAGTCAATTTTTCAATCTCTTTATTTTCTTCTTCTGTTTCCTTTGAGTGTTGGCCTTATTCATTCCTATAGCAGAAATTTTTTTCTAGTCAAGGAAGGTGTCTCAAAGTAGCTTGAACTTATAGACTTTAGAACTCAAGATCCCAGAAGAAGAAAAAGAATCTTTTCCCATACCCATGGCAAAAAACTCCTTGGGGAAGATCGTGATCCAGCCTGGCTTACATAACCGTCTCTAAACCATCATTGTGACCATAGGGCTGGAGCCCTCCGCTGGCCACACTTGGGTCACATGCCCATCTCTGGGACTAAAATACGGTCGGTATTGTTCCCATCTTGACAACCTTGAATACAAGAAGGATGTTTTCCTTGAAGGAAGGGGCAATAGGCAGACTGATAATGTATTTTCACTCTATTACAGTTCTAGCTTGAATGGTAGGTAAGAAGAGACTCATGGGGGTGCTGTCGAGGACAGGAAGAGAAGTATTTGGACGGGATACAGGGAAGTTTAACGGACAAGACATATAAATAACAGAGGAGTCTCAAATTAACACGTATGTTTGTATAGGAAGATTCATATCTCTTGCTAGTGGACTTCAGACAAGCTATCAAGGCTACAATGACCTGTAGTAGAATATAAAGTTATCTGGCTGCAGTGGGTGGTCTTAGGAGATTTAACAAGCATGAAAGCATTTATTATTAAGTGCAGAAATAGTTCATAATGATGTGGGATCTTGGATCTAAAATTAACCCCAAATATCTTTAAAGCATGATTATCATGATTGTATGTTTTGTCAGGAGATCAGCTGAGCTGTAGAGAGCTGAACTGTCAGGTGTTAGAGTGACTAAAGCAACAAGCCAAAGTGAAAGTAACAGTGAAGCCTTTCATCACTTGCTGTGATAGCATAAGCAAGAGGCCAAACCCAGAGAAAGCATTAACTCCCCCCTTCCCCATCCCATTTCACTTTTCCCCATGGACTGCATGCTTGGCAGGTTCAAGTGCATCAATGCAGACTTGGGGGTGGTCTCACTGTTGAGGGAGCCCCAAACACAAGGTTCCTGAAGTTTTATGGCTCCTATAGTTTTATGGATTGTATGTAAACATGATCAGACTCATGTTTAATCTGTGTGCTGGAGGGAGGGAGGAAAGGGAATGCTAGAAGTAGAAAAGACTGGATACTGACTCAAGTCGGCATGCTCCTCTGTCTTTTGTATGTCCTGTAAATTGGTCGTTGGACCCAAAGTCTTGATCAGACACACGTTTAAATCCTTTTGGCAACACTACCGGGTAGTATTGTGTTCCTTTTCCCCCACCCACAGGTTATTGAAATATAATAGACATATAACGTTGTGTAAGTTTAAGGTGTGCAATATGTTGATTTGATACACTTACATATTGCAAAATGATTACCACCCCCCTTTAATACAAATTGCCTTCCAGAAATATTGTGCCGATTTAATTCTCGATAGCAGTCCTTGCAAATGCCAGCTCTTCAGCATCATTTCTAGGAAAAGACATTACCTGGTTTTTAAATACTGGCAATTTTGGGGAAAAAGATACTATACTGTTGTTTTAATTTGCAATTTTTTGCTTACTAGAGAGCTTAACAATTATTCATGTGTTTATTAGTCTTTGTATTTCTTTTACAACAAATTACATGTCCATGCTTTATGCTCATTTTTCCATACAGGTTGTAGTGTCATCCATATTGGTTTATTCCATAGTATTTATATATTAAAATTATTAATCATTTGCCTGCCATATTAACTGTCAGTATTTTTCTTGCCTGTTATTTATTGTTTAATTTGTTTGTCATTCCTTTCTATCAGGTTTTGAAAATTTATATAGATGAGTCTATAATGTTTTTTCTTTGTATTCTAGAGTTTTAATCTTAGAGAACCAATTTCCTCTTAACAGATAGGATACATCACTACCTACTTTTTCTTCTCACTATGTTTACATTTTAACATTCATCTCAATTCATCTACAACTTATTTGAGTATGTCTTGTAGAGTGATGATCACCAATTTTTTTTTCAATCACCAGTTTTGCAGATCATTTATTAAGTATATCCTTTCCACACTGTGTGGCTGTGGAATGGAATGGAATGCCAGTAGGAGAACAAAGCCAAATGAGCAGACAACATCTACAATAAAAGTCAGGTGAGAAAGTATTCACATGAACCCCCAAATGCAATTGGTTGGCATGAATTAGGTACAGAAACCTTGCCTGCTTGAGATCAGCAACTACAACAGGTGATAATGGAAGGAAATCAGAGGGCTTTCTGAGAGTTCTGGTAGCTAAAAACCTCAAAACTGCTCCCACATTTTCACAGGAAAGTGCAGTTGGCTGTTCTGAGAACAGAAAAACTTGAAGAACATTTCCCAATCTTCAGTTTATTGGCAAGTGCTAGCATGGATTGGATCTGTGAACTCTCAAAACAAACTACAGCTCCCTCGCAGGACAAATCTGTGCTCTTAGGAGAGACTGCTGAGTGTAGAATCCAAATTGAGCAGGATGGAGACAATAAGTGCAAAAGAAAACACCTGTGGTTTATTCGGGATGGTTTCCAGGGAGCAGGAGAGTGGCACTGATAGAGTGAACCAGGAAAATCCAATATAAGGATGCTGTAATCAGTTGACTACCCCATAGGACTGGGTCCCAATTCCACCAGAACTTACTGAGGAATTTACTGTGATTTACGATACGGCCTACAATACGCTCAATTTTCAAACATGTTTCCTGTGCATTCTTCAGAGATATATGGAGTGATGATTTTTTTTCTCAAAACTCTCCTGTCAATTCATTGTAAGCCTCTTTAGCAACTGCCATTACAGGATGACTTGATCAGATTTATTTTTTGCTGTGAGGCTTAATCAAGAATACTGAAGACCTGTAGATTTGCTGTGGCTGATGGGCGTGGGATGGGGATGGCTAAGGATGGGATGCTGGATGTGGAAGTTGCTAGATGTCACATTCAGTTTCTGACGGTTAAAGCAAGCAAAGGACAATAATTCAAACAAGACAATTTTAGAAGATGGATACATATAGATGATGAATATGTATATATATATAATGTAGATAGATAAACTCAATGTATTATGTATTAAATTAATAACAAATGTGTCCAGCACTGGCCTTTTAAGTGTATTCTAGTAGATATTCAAGTTTGGAGAGTGAAATAGACGCTGCCTACAAAATCACAACTGTTTAATAAAGTACTGATTATTGATTAGGTTGCCAGGAATGTCAGTGCTAAGAGGAATCTGCCCTGGCCTCACTACTGCACAGGACAGCCATATACGTATGTGGCTATCATGTACAATAGTGATTATATATATATAATTATGTATATATGTATATTAAATAATATGTATATGTATACATTATATAATCATCATGTATATGTGATTATTATGTGTATATGTATATTATATCAATCAATCCTGGGGCATTAATCCTTGAATCCTGGATACCTTTTGGGAGATTCCCCTCATTCCTCATTACCATACAGATGGCCATGCCAGGGAGCCATCTGCTTGTTTGTGGTTTTGTTTTCGTTTTTATCTTTTTCTTATACCAGTTGTAGAAATGCCAGCATTTAAGGTTCTGGAGACATGATCGCAAATATCGTTTCAAATTGTATTGATGAATGGACAAATCTGGCACAGTCGTAAAATTCTGTTTCAATACAAGGTGCATGCTTTCCATGCAGTAATTTAATTTTCAATCCTTTCAGGGCAGTTTCTCCTTATTTATATTCATTTCAGCTGGATATAGGGTTGGTTTCTGTCACGAGCGGTCATGGAAATGTAATTGAGTGTAGTCTCTTCCAATCTCTTTCGTGAAAGATGCCTTTCAGAATCTCCCATATTTCACGTTAATCAGAGCCAGTTGATTGGATGTGCTTTTGTGGATAACTCTTCCTCTGCCCATCCTGCTTAGGTCTGGGCATTCAAACTCCATCAGCTTCTCTTCTTTTAGTAAGAATGCCAGAGGAACTGATTGAAGGACTGCCTTTGAGCAGGGAGATGAGCCGTTTAGTAGCAAGGACTCAGAGAGATGGGTTTGGCATAACCTTCCTTTGGAAGATGATTTAGAGTTTTACACAACAATCTGAACATTACTTGGGGCTTAAAATGAACATCAATAAGGGAAACTTCGAAGGTAGCAGGCACTGTGTGGTGTGGCAGAGACCTCATAGCCTGAGTAACAATAATAATCTTTACTTGTTCCCTTAAAAGCAGATAGCGTTGAACTTTTTTCTGGACTTTCAGCCCTATAAGCCTCCATAACCTCAGGCTCAACGTTTCCGTGGGCCGCTTTCCCACCTGTGAGGAGGAAAGCATCATGGCCGATGGCTTTCTTAGTCACCTTGAAAATCGGGTGTGGTAACCAAGGCATTTTTCAGAGGCCACAAAAATCAAGCAATGGAAACCCTTTCTTGTCCTCATACCCAGGACTCAGCTACAGGGTGGGCAAAATGGAAACATGGGCTGCAAGGCATGGAGTTGTCTCTCTAACTGACTTGGTAGATGATTCTGCTAAAAGAAAGACCATTCTAAGCCAGTATTTGGGAAGCTGTCCAATTATAAAAATAGGAACATCAAGGACAATAACAGTTACCATTTATCAAGCACATTCCAAGTGCTGAATGCTTTGCAAAAATCACCCTTAATCCTCTCAACAAGAAGTACATTCATTTTCACTAATACTTTCTAGACACAGAAACAAATTTAGGAAGATAAACATGTTTTCCCAAATCTTCGTACGGATGTGAATACTAAGCCAGGTCTGTGTGATACAAAAGCTCACGTTTTTAACCATCTCTGTATTCTGTCAGGATAAATAATACTCGCCTCTACTGAATTAATATAAAATATGAGGTACTATACGCACATTGTTACTAATTTGCGAAGTAGTATTACCACCATCCCCATTTTACAGATGGTGAAACAAAGGCTCAGCAGGGATTAATAATTTGCCCAAAGTCACACAGGTAATTGGGAGAAGGATTCAACCCCAGATGTGTGAGCTTCAAGACCCATTTTTCCCATCAAGCCACACTGACTTCTGGGGCCCAGGACCTTCTTGGGTTTGAAGAGAAGAAGTGAGCTCAGAGTTTCCTGACCTTCCAAATAGAGCTGGAATTAAATGTCAACTTTATTTATCTAGGAGAATTTATACAAAAGAAAAAGAATGAATGTAGCATATGTCCCTGGAAATGGAATGCCTTGAACTTAATGTATCCCTTGTGAACACAGAATTTATCAGCCAAGACAGATGGCTGGCCTTGTGGAGTCAGAGAGTGCAAGGAATTTTGAAAGTCCAGCATCATTCAAGGCATGGGAATTCAATTCTAGGCGCTGAATTTCACAGCTTGTGAAGGGAACTTTTGGAGGAGTAATGGAGAAGGCAACTCGCCTTCAGACACAACACGTAGCTTGTGATTTCAGGATGTTGATGTGTGTCTTATTATGTTATTCCTGACGTGGGTCCATTGTATTTTAATGAACGTGTAGGTGGCCCTTAGATTGGATCTATGGTACGTGTGCTGCTTGGCCAGGTGTGGGAACTCAGTAAGTCAAAGCCTGCGACAGAAGCCTGACTTTCCCCCCAAAGGTACACATTTCTATCTAAGGATAACTTGGGGAAGTCTGATTACACCACAAAGAAGTGGTCAGAACAAAGAGAGAGTAAAATAGATCTCTTAGATCAGAGGGAATATTTTCCTAACTGTTTTGTCTCTTTCAAGGAGCGCTGAAGGAGCTTCAATCCCTGTGACTACTCTTTCATTGTTTCTTTCAGCAAGGGAGCAAGTAGTGAACTGAAGGAAATCACTGTTGCTCAGCTTATCACTTGGAAGTTAAGACATCAAGGCCAGTGACTGTCATTTTGTGGGATTTCTAGAATTTTGAGGGTGCTAAAGGATAGAGCCTGGTCAAAATTCAGGATAAGAGCACAAAGAGATATGGATTAGTGATGGGAATAATTCTTAAATTGGATTGCTTGTTTTTGTTTTGCTAGTGAGTTGTATAAATTCTTTATGTATTTTGGATATTAACTCCAAATATGATTTGCATATATTTTCTCCCATTCTGTAGGTTGCCTTTTTACTATATGATATGCAAATATTTTCTCCCATTCTATAGGTTGCCTTTTTACTCTGTTGATTGTTTCCTTTGCTGTGCTAAAGCTGTTTAGTCCGATGGAGTCCCACTTGTTTATTTTTGTTTTTGTTGCCTGTACTTTTGGTGTCATATCCATGAAATAATCGCCAAGACCAATGTCATGGAACTTTCTTCCCGAATTTTCTTGTAGGAGTTTCACAGTTTCAGGTCTCACATTTAAGTCTTTAAACAATTTTAAGTTGATTTTTGTGTATAGTATAAGATATGGGTCCAATTTCATTTTGTTGCATATGGATATCCGGTTTGTCCAACACCATTTATTTTTTAAGTTTTTAATTTTTTTTGCGGTATGCAGACCTCTCACTGTTGTGGCCTCTCCCGTTGCGGAGCACAGGCTCCGGACGCGCAGGCTCAGCGGCCATGGCTCACAGGCCTAGTCGCTCCGTGGCATGTGGTATCTTCCTGGACCGGGGCACGATCCCGTGTCCCCTGCATTGGCAGGAGGACTCTCAAACACTGCGCCACCAGGGAAGCCCCAACACTATTTATTGAAGAGACTGTCCTTTCCCCATTGTTCATTCTTGGTTCTCTTGTTGAAAATTAGTTGACCATATACATGTGGGTTTATTTCTGGGCTCTATATTTGTTCCATGGGAATAAACTTAACTAAGCAGGTAAAAATTTATATACTAAACACTGATGAAAAAAATTAAACGAGAACAACAAACGGAAAGCCATCTTGTGGTCATGGATTGGAGGACTTAGTATTGTGAAAATGTTCATACAATCCAAAGCTATCTACAGATTCAATGCAATCCCTACAAAAATTCCAAAGCCTTTTTACTTTTTTTTTACAGAAACAGAAAAAAAAATCCTACAATTCATATGGAACCACAAAAGACCACAAAGAGCCAAATCAATCCTAAGAAAGAAGAACAAAGCTGGAGGCATCACACTTCCTGATTTTAAAATATACTATAAAGTGACAGTAATCCAAACAGTATGGTACTGGAAAAAAGATAGAGCTATAGACCAATGGAAAGCCCTTTTATTTTAATGGAGCAACCTAGAGGAAGCTCACACCACTTCCACTTACTTCCCATTCATCAGAAATTTGACTACACTGTGTTGTAAGGAAGGCTGGGAAATGTAACCTTGATTTTGGGAAATTATTTGTTCAGCTAAAATTGAGAGAGAAAGGAGACTAGTTACTGGGGGATAACTAGCAATCTCTGGCATATAAAACTTTACCAGTCATTGAGAAACTGCTCATCTGATCTAAGTAACTGATAATCTAAACACATCTTATCTTTGCCTCTTACTAACTGGACCTCCCACAGATGTGTTTTCCTGTTTATGAAACAGAGATAACAAATGGTGATTAATGTTTATAAGGTATTTGTTAGAGCATCTGGTACATAGTAGGTGGTCAGCAATGAAGGGTCCCTTTTTCTTCTTTCTAGAAAGCACAAAACTCTGGAAATTCTATCAGGAATGCTGTATAGTACAGCCAGCCGAAAGTTTAGAACCCACATTTGACTTGTTCATAGGAATTTCATCTTCTGGCTGGACACACATACTGAGAGGCAGCAGCTGCAGAGCTTAAGATTAGTGATTTTGAAAGCTTCTCTGTGAGCACACAGAGCTCACAGAGATAAAAAATAAAAGCCATAAAGCAAGAGGATGTACAGTACATCCAAAGCCTAGTAATCAAGTTAGGAAAAGTATGTTTTCATCCAACATACCTAGGTGGAATCAGGAACCCCTAGAATTGATTAGTTGAGACCCAATCAAGCATGTATGCATATATAAAAGAGACATCCACCCAGAAGACTAAAAATAAATAAATGGAGCATTGAGACTTCTCTAATCGTGAAAATAAAATTTAAAGGCCATTTGTCACTTTCCTGTCATTTTGTGTCACAAAGAGACTTGCAGTCCCCATGGGCAAGCCTATTTATTCCTCCATCCTGTCCAGCAAGCAGGGCCCCCTGCCCTTGCTGGACGGGAAGGTACAGGTCTTCAGTGGGTCATTCCTTAGGCTCTGTTTCAGGGAGAGATTTGGGGAATCCTAGAGTCACAGGTTTTATAACTGTTGCCACTAGACAAATATCTAAACAGGGCTTTCTACTTTAGAAGCTGGTTTTGTATACATTCTTCTAGAAATCCACTCCTTCCTCTGACTTGTCCAGATACACTTAATTCTGAGTTATGTGTTTCCCCGACCCTTCCAGAGAGGTGTATATGAAAGCAGTGTAAGAGAGAGAGAGTGTGTATGTTTGAGTGTGTGTGTGTGTGTGTGTGTGTGTGTGTGTGTGTGTGTGTTTGTACTACCATTGGAGTTCAAATGCAGCAAACTACCAGTGGGTTTCTTGGAGAGATATTTGAGTTTTTTATCTTAGACCTTGACAAATATTGGACAATTGAAGTTTCATATTTGAATATAGAATTGAGACTTGCTGTGGCCTATCATGTAGAAAGTTTAAAGTGATGCTTGTTTTTTTAAACAACCTTTTAAATTGTAAATTAATTGTTTGCTATTTTGAAGTCAAAATATGTGCTGGAAAGAATAATTAAAATAAAAAAAAAAACTCCAGCTCCTCTACTTCCTGGCTTTCTAAACCTGGGAAAATGAAGTAACTTCTCTATGTCACAACCCCTCATTTGAATTCTACACCAGAATGTGAGTTCTATTAAAGCAGACATGTTTTTCTCTTTTGATTACTGATATATCCCCATTGGTTAGAATAGTACTTGGTCCACTGTATGTTTTCAATAAATATCTTTTTGGTGAATCAATTAAATGGGAATAATAATTCTGTCTCATGGGATTATAATGAAGATGAAATAAGACGATACATATGTAAAAACCCGGCCCTGAGTATAGCTCTTAGTGCTTGTTTAATGGTGACCTACTCTTAGTCATTGTTATTTGGGAGTCTCTACATTTGCATAGCGCTGTGCTGATTAAAAACATGGCTTAAGTGTAGTCTTGTGTCTGATTTTTCAGAAACCATGATTACCTATCACCATCGGGAAGAGATGAGCAGCCTCTGCTCATCTCATTTCCTATCTGCGACCACTCTACATGGACGCGTTCCATCTGCATTCCAGTGAACTCGCTCTTGCCAAGGCAATCAATGACCTCCATGTTGCTAAACCAAGGCACATTCTCAGTCAGTCCTCGCCTCACCTGACTTATCCACACCATCAGCGCAGTTGGTCATTCTTCTTAAAACGCTTTCTTCACTGGGTGTCCAGGATGCCTGCACTTTCTAGAGTTTCCTCCCACCTCACTCACTGGTTCTCCTTCTTGGTCTTTGCTTGTTTCTTTTCTTCTTCCCAACCTACTGAGTTGACCGTCCCAGGTCCCAGTGCTTGGGTCTCTTCTCTATCTGTACTCTCTTGTTGTTCAGTGTTCAGGCAGGAAAAATCTTGGTAATTTGAGGAGCATTTACTAATGGGACATTTTATGAAGATGTGAGCAGTTTAGGAACATCAACAATCAATAATCCAGTATTCTGGAATTAGAAACAGTGGGGATCCTGAGGGGCTAGAAGCAGGAGTGGTTACTAGAACCCAGAAAGTGTAGCTGAACGAGTGGGCTGACTGATGGGAGTCACCGCCTGTGATACAGGTGGGAGGACAGGTGGGAGGATTGTTCTAGATTAAAGGAGACTAAGACAATATGACAAACAAATGACTGTGTGAGCATTAATGGGATCCTAGGTTTTTAAAAGCAGCTATAAAGAACTTTTTTTAGAACATTTAGGGAAATTTGAATATGAATTGCTGAATAGTCGATACTATTGAGACCATATTAAGTTTTAGGGGTGTGATTTTTTTTTTAATTTTTATCTGCTAGACAAAGGCCACACTTAGCTCTTGTTGTGTTGGTTTGAGTTCTGTCTACTCCACTTGGTCTTTGATGATCCAAGAGCAGATGCACATGTTCATAAATAACACAGTGTTGGAACCGCCAAGAATCAGAAGAACTCTGATGGCTATGAGGCTCCCCCACTAGCTTTGCTGACCATCTAGTCTTCCTGTTCCCACTCACTTCATTTCTATTACATTGTTTAAGTGGCTCTGGCAGGTGAGCTCAAGAAGGCGGGGCTCTTTGCCTGTTTTATTCATGGAACTGAGCCACGTAGTAAGTGCTCAATTAAGTATCTGTTGGCTAAATGAATTGGATATAGGATACTAACTGATATTGGCATATTGATTTTGATATTTGAATAGCAGTGTGGAACTTGCTTATTAAGTCCACTTATTTATAAGTTATTTCTTGAATTTTCTTTTTGGACAATCATATCAACTGTGAAAACTGCCGGTTTGTTTCTTTGTTCCCAATCCTTGCAGACTTTCTTCTCTTTTTCTTACTATGCTGGCAGGATCTTCAACACAATGTTGACTAGAAGTGTTGCCCACAGCCTTCCCTGCCCTGTGCCTTATTTCAGAGAGAGTGCCGTTGGTGATTACCAGTACGACTATCATTCTTCGTGGGATTTTAGTAGATACTTTTAAAAATCAGGTTAAGGAATTTACTCTCTATTTCTAGTTTGCTAAGAGGTTTGTTTTTTTTTTTTTGTAAAAATCACTTATGGGTATTCCCACTCATTCTACACCTGCCATTTTAAGAGATGTTCTTCTAATACCACTGAGAAATCATCTGCTTTCCAGTGCCTCCTATTCGAATTCACAATCCCTCGTTAGTTTTCAGTGAGGGGGGCTCATTTCCTGCCTTATCTTTTGTGCATCATAAAGTATGTCAATCCGGGAGGAGCCAATCAAATTCTTAAAAATTGCCATTGTGTCAAGCCAGTCTTCGTGTCACACTGTATTACATATGAATTCCCAGGAATCAGACATCCATGCTGTATAAAATGCATAAAAATGCAAAATATACACTGCGTATTCCAAGCTGACTTACGGGGCTGTATGGTGAGCGAGACCCCGGGGTCCTAAGGGTCTTTTTTTCTTTTATTGTATGTGAGAATTTCAGTTGTGCTGCTAATTACAATGACCCTGAGATCTGGGCACCACAATGGGATTAATGCCAGCAGCAAAGACTCAGAGAGAGAGAGAAATTGATTTTTTGGAAAAGTCAATAAAAATTCAACTGTAATCTATTTCTTGAAAGGGGGTCACCTAGCTGGTCCCTCCCTGTGGCTGGAGGAAACTTAAGAGCTCAGCGACTCAAAGAAAAGTTTCAGAATTCTGTGGACTTGGCTCCCTTTCGCTTCTCGTCATTCTACACCCCCTAAGCCCACCCATCGCCCTCCCAATCCTCGTTCTGACATCTGTTTTTTGCATCGCTGTCAGTGAAAACAAGCGTGGTGCTGTCTGAAACCCACAGAGAGCAACCCCTGGGGAAGAAAATATCAATTATAGGTGTGTGATTCATCACCGCCAAGAGCTGGCACACTGTTGACTTGCAAAAGAGCCTGTATTTTTCATTTAATGCTGAAAATCAGCTTTTATGTGTATGATTCAGGGGTAAGGGTGGGGTGGGATATATAAAACACAAGGGTTTCAGTGACTCAGAACTGGCAAAAGTCTGTGTGGGGAGAGAGAGATTGGTGGATTCATTCTGGCATCTAATCAGTCCCTGGGAATAGTCAGGAAATGGAAAGGGAGCCAGCTTATCAGCATATTGACATGCAGCGAGGGTCCCCTTAAATGCTTCCTAATTCCCTCTGCAGAAGGAGCCACAGAGGAGAGCCACTGTCACAGGAAAAAAATCATTTGCTTGAACATTCTCTCTAATGAGGAGATGCATTCATTTTCTGGGAAACACTGTCATTTTGTCTCTAGCACACTAAAAGGACTGGCTGGTGCCATCAATTCCACACAACACCCATCAATTCAGCTAAACAACCAGCGGGGAGGAAAAAAACCCAGAAATCAATAACAGTTGTTTCATTGAATTGACGGGTTACTTCGAGCTCTTCAGATACATCTGTTGGCTTGTGTGCTCAGTTGCTGCCATGCCTGCAAAGTGTCGTATGGGAATTTCAGGCCAAGACAGACAGACCCTACTGGAAGGCTTACAAAGTGCAAGGTGACAGACAGAGGATGCAGGCTCACCGTGGCCAGCAGGTGGTTCTTTGGCGGGGCTGACCGTGCTGCCGGGTGCAGCCATGTGCGTCATGGAGGGTGGCTTGCCTCTGGTGAGCAGGGTGGTGAAGAGTCTTAACAGCCACGTTTGCTGAGTGCCTTCTGTGAGAGAGGCGCTTTACAGATATTATTATTTATGTTTTAACAAGCCGGCAAGGTAAGTATTGTCACCCCTCCCTACTCTTTTTTTGCTTGAGGGTTTTAGAGTCATTTACTTGGTTAGCCAACTGTGAGAGGCAGAGGCAGGATTTGAACCCACCTCTGTCCATTGCCAAAGCTGACATTCTTTTCAGGATGCCATCTGCCTCTCATCTATGCATAGCCTAGTGGCTGAGAACACAGGTTCTGGAATCTGACAGAGATGGGTTCAAATCCTGACCCTTGCCCTTACTGTGGGACCTTGAGAAATTTACATAACTTTCTGAATTTCTGTTCTCCCATCTGCAAAATGCGGATAATACCTATTCATTGAAGCAATGTATATACCAAGTTCATTGTATAAGGACTGGGGTATTATCAATGTGGAAAAGGCTAGGTTTTTCCCTTAACTATTATTCTTAGTAATATCAGTAAAAGTAATGACATGAAATTTCTTAAATTCCTATTATGGTGACAGGCCTTCCTCTTTCCTTGTCCTTGCCACTTACAAATCCTTGGCAAGGTCTCTGTGAGAGGCATAATACAGGTGTCAATATTTAACTGCCTACCTCTGAATTTTAGTGAACGTTTATTAGTATATGATACACTCGGGCTTCTGCTAAGCCTGCTTTATTCATTCAACATTTAAAAAATGCCCGTGGATTGCTCATTCACCTGCCTGGAGAACGCAATGAAAATGTTGGCACTGAAAACCCAGAAACCCCATTTCTACGAAGTTCAAGAACAGGCAAAAAACTAACCTAAGACAGTAGAAGTCAGACCGGGTGGCTACCTCGGGAGGGGGGCGGGACGGTGCAAATTGATGGAGAAGGAGCAGTGGGAGTCTTTGGAGTGCTGGAAATGTCCTCTGCCCGTATCTGGGTATTTGCACGTGTAACATTCAAGCGGTATGCCTACAATGGCACCCTGTACTGTACATGTGCTCCACCTTAGTTAGGGAGAATGGAAATCTTAATCGTATAGAAGGCGCCACGCGTGCTTTCAGTAAGCAGGAAGCAGTAAACGGCACTTGCCCACCTATGGTACCAGGTAACAAATTGATTATTCCTTCACAGCAGAGTGAACCGGCCCAAATGGGAGCTGGCCCAGGGAGGTGACGTCATCGTGGAAAATGGGAACACCCCCTATCACCAGACGTACAGGGGAGCTGAATGCCTTTCAGGTTCACTCTTGTTCTCAAACACCGGTGATAACTACCTTTGATTAAGTACCTAATTTGGGCTAAGTACAGATACATATTTTTTTTCTCTAGTTTTTCCAACCACCTTGTAAGGTAAATATTTTTTGTTCCATTTTACAGCTGAATTCGTAATTTAGAGGAACCTTATAACAGTAAGTAGTGAAGTAAGATTTTAACCCCAGTCTGTCTGGCTTTTTGGTTAAGGAGCTTAAGCTCTGCAGACAGAGTGATTGGCTTTCAAGTCCCAGCTCTGCGTTTCCTAGTTGTGTAACCTTGGGCGAGTTCCTTGACCTCTCTGTGCCTAACTTCCTCATCTGCAGAAATGGGGATAATAACGGCAGCTCTATATACAGGGCTGTTCTGAGTTAGTCTACGTAGAGCACTTAGAACATAGTAAGAGCTATAAATTTGCTGACGATTTGGCCACTGAATGACACAAATCTCTCAAAGGCGGGAGGGCCAAATCCTGTGATTCTCTGAGATGTAAAGCAAAATGTTCAGGTCTAAGCTAAACCACGTTCGATCTCTATCTCCCAACCTATAGGATGAACAGCAATTCACCCTAAACATCTGGCAGGCTCATGCTGGAGAACTCCTGGCTCACCGTCAGGTGGTGGGGTTGAGGTCCTCTGTCACATCAGCTCTCTGATCACGCCACCATCATCCTCAAGGTGACCTAAGAGAAAATGTTGTTCTAGGCCTGAAGGTGGTTCCTACGTTCAGGTCAGACACAAAGGAGTCTGGAAGCTGATGGAAGGAAGATTTTCCCAGTTTGTGACACCAGGTTGTCTGTCTGGATCTCCATCTCTATTACCAGCCTGACTCTGGGAATTGCCCCCTCCTGGAGCCACAGGGTGACTACGGACCTTGTGTAAACAGCACCACAATCTAGCTGGTCTTTTGAATGGAAGAGAGAGGAGCTGAAGCGTGTGGGCAGCACTTTCCACGTTGTCTTGGAAAATCACTGAGACAGGAAGTGTGCAGCGAGAGGGACAGGGAAAGAAAGATACAGGGGCAGAAAGGAAGAAAGGCTTGTCACTCTGAGACCTGAGACCACCGTGGTCCATCAAGCATCTCATCTACAAGTGACCCCTCTCTCTCCATGGTGGGTGTCCACCACTCGTACCTGAAGAGTCCAAGCAAATATACCTGGGCTGAAAAATTAAGAGGAATACAATTCATTTCGTGAATTTTTCTAAACAGCCTCTGCTGAATCCCCTGAACTGAGTTAGGAGCCCCCCTCACACCTGCGATTTCCCTTGTACTGTGGAGTTAGCTTGTCTTAGCCCAAGCCATGGTCTTCTTAAAGTTTAAATCATATTAAACACATATTTTTCTGTAAAATACTTAAGCAGTTTCCAAAACGCAGTCATTTGTAATCTCCAGATTTTTCGTCTCATCTGTGTAGTTCCTGCATTATTTGTTTACATTTTAAATATTTAATTTATATTTAGTTTATATTTATTTATGATTATGTGATTTTCTTTTTTTCAAACTGAGCCTCAGCCTAAGAGAATTGAATTGAAGATTTGATGTGCCATATATATATATATATATATATATATATATATATATATATATATATATATATATAAATTTTTTTTTTTTTTGCAGTACACGGGCCTCTCACTGTTGTGGCCTCTCCTGTTGAGGAGCGGAGCACAGGCTCCGGATGAGCAGGCTCAGCGGCCATGGCTCACGGGCCCAGCCGCTCCATGGCACGTGGGATCCTCCCGGACCGGGGCACGAACCCATGTCCCCTGCATCGGCAGGCGGACTCTCAACCACTGCGCCACCAGGGAAGCCCTAGATATATACTTTTAAACATACATTAAAGTGAATATGCATCTATTTAAAATAAAAGGTATCTATGTACCACCTAAAATCATATCATGCACCAGTTTGGAAACTCCTGCCCTAGCCTAAAAGCCCATGGAAGGCAGGGGCGGTGGCCCATAGCAATTTTAATGCCATCTGCAGCCTTAATTCCTCTTTGCCAGGTAGGGTAACATAGTCACAAGTTCTGGCGATTAGGATGTGAACACCTTTTGGGGGATGGGTCTATGGCATTACTCTCTCTACGGCCATGCTTGACACTTCGGGCACTGTTCAGAGTGGAGAGTTTCTGAAAAGCTGAGGATTCTACAGCTCTGGACTTCCTGTGGCCCCTTTTGTGGCATTTTTGGTATTTGGCCAGAATTACGTCTGATGGCTAACATCTCAGAAGATGTTGGTAATTTCCTGATTCCAGGAGTATACATATAGGTAAGGTCTACACAAAACCAAAGAATTCAGTTCTCTTCAGCAAGCAATAATTGAGTTTTGGTTTACATTCTGGGCCAGATACTGGGATGGAAGGATGATTACTGTCACGGGGCTTACTGTGAGCATCTTTCTGGTGGCACAAGGAGTGATCGCTAGGCCATCAACGGGCTCATCTGGGTCAGTCCATTTCATCGGCTAGGATGGCCAAGGCAGCTTTCTGGAGGACCAGAGCTTCCATTACATAGACAGTCCTTTTGGAAGATATTTGTAGCACTGCTAAAAGTGTATGCAATTTGCACAGAATTTATGCCAAATTTGAGCTGATATATGCTTTGTGGCCAGGACGGAGAAATGTGCTAAAGGAAACACATTTTTAAAAATTTAATTTAAAAATTTTAGTAGCGGTCAAATACACGTAACAACATTTACCATCTTCACCAGTTTTCAATGTACAGTTCAGTGGCGTTGAGCACGTTCACATCGTTGCGCAACCATCACCACCATCCGTCTCCAGATCTCTCAGGGAAGCACATTACTCACAGGCCACCTTCCCAGATGGTTGAAGTTCTGATTTTACTTCCTAAGAGACTACTTGAGCTGGTTCCCAACACGTAATGAAAATGAAGCCCAGTATCCATTCCCCTCAATTTTCCCAGGCGATGCCTGTGGCTGTGAACTTGAGTGGAGATGGTGGAGTACGATGACAAAGTACCCCAAGAGTTTGTCTGCACAAGGGCTAAGCACCCAGAGGCCACTTGTCAAAAAGAGCCCTCATCCTGGGGAAATGTGGAGGCCCCTGCAGACAGGTTTCCAGTAAATAAAAATGTAAACAGTCAAAGTTTATCCTGTGCTTTTGTCTCACCATCATCCTCAAAACATGCTGATGACGCCTCTTGTGGCATCTTGTGAAAGCATTTCAAAAAGAGGTTTCTTTAAAATGGTTTTCTATCTATGAAAACTTTACACTTCAAGATTTTGAGTTTGCTTGTCAAGGGTTCTGCTCATACATGCAGTTATAAAATGATGTAAAAATATCAATCTTGTACAGTGTTCTGGAGAATTCTGTGTCTTGTGCTAAAATATAGACTTTTTGTTCTTGTTAGGCCTAACACTATATCAACTCTGCCCAAAGATGTCCGAGAAGGCTTCACCACCTCGTTCTTCTTGAGTTGTGTGTCTGGGGCTTGGGGCTGATCAGCCAGAACTAGGCTGCCATTGACCAAGCAAAATGGCAATGACCGGCCCCAAGGATTTTTTTCAGCCTGGTTGTCTAGAGTTAATGCCTCTGGCCTGTCTCAAGAGGCAGAGCCAGCGGGAGCATTTTCCAAAATGGCTCTGTATTTATAGGACACGTTTTCTAGCTGACTCCATTTGTATCCCTATTTCAGATCTGCTAGGTTTCTTTTGCAAACATCTTCACCCTTATCACAGTTGCTAATTCCGGAAGATACAGATGAAGGGCTTCTCCGATTTTAGCCCATGGCCACTTCCTATAAAAGAAGATCTCTCTCTACTTTGAAAAAATTTTCTGAGCAGGCTTCAGAGCCGATTTAAATGATTGGAACTCTGAGTGGTAGAGATCAAGGACCCCATCTAGTGGGAAAATAGGAAGCTGCCACTGCAGTTATTGAATGAAATGTGTAGGATGGTTGAAATTCCTGCCCAGCTCTTCCCGTGGAGCCCAAGAAGGCCTGAATTCTAAAGCTCAAAGATATCAGCCTTTCTCTGTAAGTGCGGGGGCAGGAGTGTGCAGTCAGAAAATGCTTTGTCAAGGGAAGGAAAAGAGGCTTCCTCTGTGGAAGCCTTCTTCTCATGCTCCCTTTTCCCTTTCCTGAGTAAAGAGTCAGGAGCAGTCAGCCTGCAGAGGAGCCTGGAAGACTCCAGAAACCCAGGAACCTCAGCCTTGGGCAGCTACAGCGTGGCCATTCCAGCCGGGGACAGTCTGACTTTGACAGGTGGAGGCGGGAGGTGGGCGAAGCCAGCAGCACTTTTCCTCCTCCCCCCTCGCAGGCGCGGAGGGGCCCGCTCTGTCTGCGTTTTGTCGCGGAGCACAGGCCAGTGTGGACCCAACGCTGACACCCGCCTCCCTCCCTCCCCACTCCGCATTGCTTCCTCTGCTCTCGCTGCCCTGGGGGCCGAGGGCCAAGACGGAAGGTGGGTGGTTTCCTGCCT
Source organism: Stenella coeruleoalba (assembly GCF_951394435.1). Taxonomy (NCBI): domain Eukaryota; kingdom Metazoa; phylum Chordata; class Mammalia; order Artiodactyla; family Delphinidae; genus Stenella; species Stenella coeruleoalba. The sequence continues at coordinate 16,411,764 of NC_137164.1, forward strand.
GAGATACCAGGCTGGAAAGGCAGGTGGAGGCCTCGAGTGGCATTTTAAGGAGCTCAGATCCACCTCATTGCTGGCATCAGGATCGAATGGGTCGATGCATTGCCTAGACCGATGCCTGGCAGGTGGGTAGAACTCTGTAGTTGCTGGTTGTCATTCCTTCAAGAGGTATTTCCAGTTTCCCCGCCCTCTCCTTCTCCCTCCCCCTCTCATCGTGTAACATCCCCCAGGCCCCTAGCCCTTCCCCCGGACCAGGCTCCTCATTTGGCACAATGATCTGGCCTCGGTCTTTGTCTATCAAAAAACCCAGCAATGGGCTTCCCTGGTGGCGCAGTGGTTGAGAATCTGCCTGCCAATGCAGGGGACACGGGTTCGAGCCCTGGTCTGGGAGGATCCCACATGCCGCGGAGCAACTAGGCCCGTGAGCCACAACTACTGAGCCTGCACACGTCTTGGAGCCTGTGCTCCGCAACAAGAGAGGCCGCGATAGTGAGAGGCCCACGCACCGCGATGAAGAGTGGTCCCCACTTGCCGCAACTAGAGAAAGCCCTTGCACAGAAACGAAGACCCAACACAGCCATAAATAAATAAATAAAATTAAAAAAAAAAGAAAGTTTAAAAAAAAACAACAAAAAACCCAGCAACCACCAACCCCAGTCTTGGGCCAGAACCCCCGTGGCAATCTCCTCCTGTCCTGCCTGACCCTTTGTCCCCTGGAGGCCAGGACAATGAAGTCAACACTCTCACAAGTCTCTATTTTAGACCTTGCGAAGGGCTTCCCTTTTGCACAGCACCCGCCCCCCGTTTGAACATACACTGCTGCTTGCAAATAGAGCATCACAGAACCTTGGGTGCATGTGGACAATTTAACACACGGATCAGAAGCTAATGCTTTTTAAATTTGTAGCTCACTTCAGAAATGTCTTAACTCCAATAAATAATTTGAATATTCTCTCCTGCATCCTCCTCTCATCACCAGGTTGTTAAGGTAGTGTTTTCTCCTGAGCGCAATTACACTATTTTTTTTAAGGTTATTATTAACGGAAACGATGCTTTATAAGCCAATTCAGTGGGGTCAACAAGATTAGAGGGGAATGCTTATTTATGCGTTCGACAAGTGCATTTCGTTGGCACTGGTCTTCATGTAAGATACTACTTACAAATGATTCCTTATTAAAAGAAAAAAATCAAAGCAAGAAGTACAAGTTCTGGCATATGGCAGGTGCTGAAGGGCGACTATGCATTTGCTGCAATTCACAAGATACAAATATCTGCGTGTAGCTCCATCAGTTCATATACGTACACACCCAGGCACAGACACGAAATCTGGACACTCATTAATTTGAACAGGTTTCCTTTCCGTCCAACTTATGTTCACCTTGATTACATCAGCGTGGATCATTCTTGCTTTGCTGTCCACACTGCCCAGAGCTGGGAGTGAGTGTGTGCAGGTGCTGCCCTCTGGTGGAAGTTATAAAACTTGCATGCTCAGCCCAATGAAAGAAATCACAGTCACCACCACCTTTTAACAGCTCCGTAAATATTAGCGAATCGTGCTGTGGTTGTATTTATTTAATGACTGACAGAGAAGAGGAAATTATGAAGGAGACTGAGAAGGAGTAGCCAGAGGAAAACCCCCATGGAGCCTAGGACAGTGATGAGTACAGAGGAGCCTCCAGTAAATATTTGTTGATCGATTAAAAAGATAAGCCTGAAGGCTGTATGTAGGTAGTCCGGGATGGGGCTCAGTGCCAGCAACCGAGGTGACCTAATTTCACACAAGCACCCAGAATCCTGCTGAATCTGGACATATTTCAATATTCATTTGCAGTAATCGCTTGATCCCCCCAGCCCTGTGGCAGAGGTGTGAGACGTCTCTCCCTCACGTCTTTGAGTTACAGCGTTGAATAGCCAGCCGTTTCCCACTCAAAGGGAGTTAAAGGGCTTAGAGATGAAATATGCATTCTTGAGCAGTGCAACCTCTGCCCTGGGAACCTCAGTTCAACCAGTCATCAATATTTGATGCACAGTAGCAGTTTCACTCCGATTCCAAGCAGAGGGAAATAACATGCTTTGCTGGAAGGGGTCAGCCGAGGAGCTGAGAATTTAGTCAGAAGGTAACGCCATTACAGGTCAGGATGGACAGGTCCCTGGCCTGTTTGCCCATCTTCTTGCAAACCTTGAAAGATTGACTGCCTCTAGCTACACCTGTTTCTAATTTACTTGTCATGGAGAGAGACTGGCATGTCTGCCCAGGAGAGAGGCTGTCAGTAGTGGGCCGTCTTCAGAGTCTGAAGCGGTTCTTCATCCCCTGTCCAGCCAAGACTTGAGGAGGAAAAAACCAGCAAATCCTACATAGAGGGTTTTCCTATGAGCAAAAGTAACAGGTTTCTTTGGGATAGGATTAAAAGGAAAAATTCCCACTTAACTCTTAGGAGAAAGAAAGGAAGGCCTTGTTCAGAGGAATAGAGGTTTAATAGAGGGATTAGGGTTTACACGAAGTGAGAAGAAATTGGGGGAGTGAAGGCAGCTGGGAGATCATGGAAAGGACCAGAAAGGCAGCCTGAAACCCCTAAGTGGGTGCTTCTCTAAAGTTTGGTGGGAAACTGCTACATTTCCCAAGAATCTCTGGGAAATCTCCCACCAGCTCTGGTGCTTGCCAAGAAGCCTAGAAACCATTGTGACCCTTGTGTCTGCTCTGGCCCCCGGGGGCCTCCAGGGGACGATTGCTTCTCCTCATTTCCACCTTCCAAATCTCAGGCAGCTTCCTCCCATTGGAAAACTAAGCCTGGACCATACAAGGAAGGGGATTCTGGGAAAGGAAGGCCCACTGAGAAGTGAGAGTAGTATCACAAAGTTGACAACTGACAGCACAACACAGGCCTAGATTTACTTCCTCATTATGTGAGACAAGTTATTAATTCATTCACTTCATCAACAGCCAGTACTTTCTATGGGCCAGGTGCTGGGTTAGGGGATGGAGGCGGATTTAACTGCATAGGAGAGGCGATTTTTTCTCCCATTGTACTAAAAGGGGAGGCTGGAGGCACGAACAAACTGTTAGGATGCACAGAAGTTATTCCGGCTGCTCACAGGTGGTGCAGCTCTCCTTCAGACACATGCTAGGGTTATACTTCCTCAGCTGCTTGGAAGCTGGGAGAGGTCGTGCAATTCGCTTTGGTCCATGAAGTGAGGACAGAAGGGAAGCGTGTAACTTGCCCTGGAAGGGTTAGGAATGACGCGCCTTTCACCACGTTCTCTTCCCCCTGCCGTGGTAAACAGCCTGAGTCCCCAGGAGACTCAGAAAGGCAGAGCCCCCGGCCATCCCTCGATGGACTTGCAATGTGATTGAGAGCAAAATCTGTGTAACAAGCCAACGAGAGTTTGGGGGTTATTTATTACCGCAGCGAAACCAACCCGTGCTGACACGTCACACACGAGAGAGCCCCGTAAGGAGGGCGAGGGCAGCTGGGAGAGGGGGAGGGATTCTCATCTCTGGATTGTCTGGTACACTGACTGATCAGTCACCTCAGGTGGCTCTGATTTCGCTCACTCTGGAGACGAGCAAAGAGAACTGATTAGCGAGGGAGACACAGCAGCAGACACCACAGACCTCAGAACAAACTCTCCTCTCTCTCCACTGTGCTCCGTGGCAGAGCTCCTCCCCCTGGTTTGACTTTAGATGACACTGAACTGATGGATACAAGGTGGGTGAGGGCCATATAAGAAAGCAGTCTTGGGGCTTCCCTGGTGGCGCAGTGGTTGAGAGTCCGCCTGCCGATGCAGGGGACACGGGTTCGTGCCCCGGTCCGGGAAGATCCCACATGCCGCAGAGCGGCTGGGCCCTGTGAGCCATGGCCGCTGAGCCTGCGCGTCCGGAGCCTGTGTTCCGCAACGGGAGAGGCCACGACAGTGAGAGGCCTGCGTACCGCAAAAGAAAAAAAAAAAAAAAAAAAGAAAGCAGTCTTGAAAAAATTGTTTTCAAATTAATCAGAAACAAGGGCAGAACTGAAAGAAGTGATCAGGATAGAAACCCACAAGGTCCCAAGGAGATGTGTCCAATCTTAAAACTGGTTGGGAAGCAAGATGCATCACAGACTATCTGGGGGAGTTGATGAGCCTCTAGCTTGGTTCCATCTACCTGTGGTGGGCGTTAATTAATTAAAGCACAAAACTGCAGAACTAGTGCTTTATAACAAGATGATGGTTTAACAAAAATTTTAAGTTTATTAATGCTTTCATTTTCTGATCATATATATATATTTCTGATATATCTTCTTTATATAAATATGTAAATAAATATATATTCAACCGTTGTATTATACTGTATTAACTATTTCACAAACTGTTTTCTAACTTCCTTTTTCTCTTAATAGACTATAAGTAGTTCTTATGTACGTAAATATTCTTTCTCTACATGACCTAAAAATAACACATTTATAGTTATTACAAAAACAATACCCAGGATAGTCATTACACATACACACACACAAGGGAGTATGTTGCACACACTGTTTTACATTGGACTTTTTTCACTTGTTACATTGTACGTTTCTTTTCATATTATTAACTGTTGTTCTAGGGCATCATTTTAAATAACTGTGCTGTGTTCCATCATATAAGCATAGTTTATTTAGCTAATTCTCAGTTATGGGAAATTTTGGCCAAATATTTGAGCACATCCATGATTTATTTTTTTTCAGAATAAATTACTAGAAGTGGAATGGCTGGATCAAAGTGAATGCACAATTTTAAGGATTTTGATGTGAGTTTCTAAACTACCCTGATAAAATGTTATTCCAATGTGTACCCTTACTAACAGGGTATTAGAGTATCTTTTTTTTTCCCCCTTCAATTTTTCCTACCTTTGCAACGCTGAGTAGTATTTTTCTCAAAGTCTTTTCCAACAAGTGATAAATGTTATCTTATTTTAATTTAAATGTGCTTAATCCCCAGGGAGGTATGCAAATTGGAATAATCCCATTCTTCCCATTGCACGGTTCAAGGTGTCTGGGCTCTGGATCTGCCTGAATCCTTCACTGAGTCACTCAGGACAGTTCCAGACCCTTTTGAGTACACGTGGGTGACTCCTCACCTTGCCCTCAACCCTGAGCTCAGCTACCAACTGCCACAGACTGCAAGGCACAGGAATCCTTAAACCCTCCCTTGAAGGCGTGGGAGAGAGCAGAGTGTGTTATGTTTGGCATTTTATTGAAGAAACCAAAGGCTTGCCCAAGGTCACACGGCAATCATTGACAGATCTGAAAGTAGAACTCTGATTTTCAGTCTCCTTTCACATCTGGTGCTTTTTCAGGGCCTCTCAAATCAGAGGGAAATGAAAGGGGCCTTTGGGGTGCTGGAAACATGACGTCAGACCAGGGGCTTGGCATCTTGTCCCCAACTCAAAAAAATAACACTACACTGGCCCCAAGATGGTTCTTCTTTGACAAGTACTCAGATAACGATTTTGGGTGACCACAAAAAGGCTGAATCATTCATTCAACACATATTTATTGAACACCTACTATGTGCCAGTGTAGATAAAACCATGAGCAAGAGAGACAAAAGTTCCTGCCTTCCTGGAGCTTATTATTATCTCGCAAATATCCCAGTTTACGGTAGTCTGGCCTCTGGGATCCAAATCTCAACTCTATCACACAATGGATTCAGGATGTTGGGTGCCTTATTATGCTGTTTGTTCCAAAATGTCCTCATCTTTACAACGGGGATAATAATCTTCCCTAATAGGTAAGGTTGTGAGGATTAAATGAGACAATACATGTAAAAGCCCAGCATACCTAATCAGTGCTGGCTATGACAATTATTGTAATTTTCACATGGAACCTCTACAGATGAAACCGTTTACATTGTTAATAACAATAGCTACTATGAACCGAGCAAGCATCTATTGAGTGGCCATCAATCAAGTGTGGACGCGGACGCTTTACGTCTATTATCTCATGAGGAAGCAGCAGTGTTTCCTAAACTTGCCCGATGATCATACTCTTCTGAGAGGTCTCTTAAAAAAATAAAATTTCCATATTCCCCAATCTCTCCGAGTATTTCCCCAAGAGGGCCTTGGGAATCTATTTTTTTAACGTGAAAAATAAAATATACACAAAATGTACTGTTTTAACCATTTTTAAGTGTACAGTTCAGTGACGTTAAGTACATTCACATTGCTGTTCAGCTGTCACCATCATCCATCTCTAGAACCTTTTCTTCTCCCCAAATCAGAACTCTGTAACCATTAAACACAAACTCCCATTCCCTTTCCCCCAACCCCTGGCAAACACCACCCTACTTTCTGTCTCTCTGAATTTGACTCCTCTAAGTGCTTCACATAAGTGGAATTATACAATATTTGTCTTTTTGTGACAGACTTATCTCATTTAGCATAATGTCCTCAAGGTTCATGCATGTTGTCCTAACATGCGTCAGGACACCATTCCTTTTAAAACTTAGTAATATTCCATTGCATTTATGTACCAATTTTGTTTTTCCATTCATCTGCTGATGGACATTTGGGTTGTTTGCACATTTTGGCTGTTTTCCTTCTGACTCTATACACCATGGCAGCAGCAGAGAGTTCATTTCTGGCTGTGCTAGGGCAAGCAACCAGACACATTTAGATTCTTTTTGAGCATTTTGCACCTGTTGACCTCACCTGTGAATGGAGTAATTCACCAGGTTGAGTGAAGGGCACTTAATTCCCATCAGACAATCCTCTCCCAGTGCACACCGGGGCTATTGATGGAAATGGTTCTGAGAACTGTTTCACCCTCCGCTTGATGACTGGAGGCTCTGTTCTCCATGCATGGGAGCCGTGGGACATGCCCTACGTTTGGGCCTGAGAATCAAAGGGCTGCCAGCAGAGGCTCTGGTACCCTAGGCTCTGCAGTGGTTTTGCAGAGGCTACAAGACTCTCTCCTCTGGATGCTATTTATACTATGCCAGAGAAAAGTGACAGCCAAACTGGATATGTGATCACCTAACTATTTTCTGAGTTACTGCCGCCATCTTAAGAAGAGGGTCCCCACTTCTAATCAATGCAAGCACGTCGCTGAGGCTGCCTTGAACCACCACCTTCAATGCTCCATTAGGGCAGCTGCAGTGTTTTGTCCTTGTCTTGGCTCCTTGCTGATTCTAGGAGAGAATCGCTGAGGCTCATCCAACAGTGGGTGCCTGCTGGCCTAACCCTGGGAGCCCCATGAAGCGATCACTCCTGGGATGGGAGGAGTTGGGGAGCAGTGAGGAAGCATGGGCGGGGTGTAAGGGAGCTCCTGCACGCTCTCCTGGCTTCCTCTGCAGGATTGTTGCAGCAGCAGAGGCAGCTAGAGGCCAGTTCCTTATCTGGGAAGGAAAAGTCGGAAATACTTTCATCTTCTTGCCAAAACCTGGAAAATGATTTTCCCCCTACATCTCTACTTGAGTCCCAGAAGGAGAAATTTTCTTCTTCATCTGCTTTTCTCTTCTCCTTTCCTTACACCACGAATGAAACCAAGCCATTCACACAGAGATTGCTCCTTGTCCTCCTTCAGCTGCTATGACAATGGAAGCTGGAGCTGGGCACAAGTCCGTTGAGTGAAGAACCACAGTGTTCAGGTTCCTGTGCAGCTACAGGCAGCCGTGCGAGCAAATTTTGGTCAATGGGAGGTGAATAAAAGTGAAAGGATGTGTACATCCTTTTCTTTCCCACTTTCCTGTTGGCTAAAACAAAGACATCTTACTCTGAGTCATCTTCGCCAGTGCAGGCAAGAGCAATAATCCTATGGAATGAGGAGCAACAAGATGGGAGGAACCTGGGCCCCTGAATGGTCACATGGAGCAGAGGCATCTGCCCTGGATCACCTTCCTCCACATGATACACAAGAAAGAAATGGGTACATTTTACCTCTGATGTGGAAGCCAAACTGATACTCTAGAATAATACCCTTCAATTGGAGAGAAAAGGGAAGAAGAAAATATCAGAGGAAAAAGGCGAGTGTGGGGAAGGAGGCTGGTAGAAGGAGGTGAGGTGCAGCATTTATGCTAAATGAGATAAAACTGGACAGGCATGTATTTCATCCCATTCCAACCCCCAAAGCACTGTCAGGCTTAGCCTTCCACTTGGGCTTTGGAAAATCACAGCCGATTTTTCTGTTGATAGTCATGTATGTTGAATAAAGAAACACAAGCCTTCATGAGAAGACTATCTTTTTCCTGAGTCCTGATACATGCTGCAGTAGGTCAGCATGAAAATAATTAAGCATAAATTGTGTCCCTAAATTTATCTTTCCAAGCATTATATAATTCACTCCTAATTATCCACATTCCTTTTATATTTTGGGAAAAAGTGAGACCTATTCCTACAGTGATTTATGATGCTTGATTTTGGCGAATGTAACCTATTTTGTCATTAATCTTTGCTGAACGTACTTAGGAAGATAAACTGATTGAGATATATAATACACCCTGAGTCAAATATAAATGATTTGGGGATTATTCTTAAGAAGAGAAACTATTCACTGGCTGCCCTCCAATGAGGTCCTCATCCTTCTACCTGGCAGGTCAACACAGCTCCCCAACAGACTGAGGTCATCCTGCTCTGATGAACCATGCCTTCTGATACTCATATCCTTGTGGAGTCCCCTCCCCTTCATCTGAGCTCATCCTATGATTTGACTTAATCAATAGAATTAAGAACACAGTGCTCTTTCCCATCTTAAGCCTTAAGGCTAGGCGATTTCTGCCTTTGCATTTTTGGAAGTCCTGAGCAGCGATGGCAGAATCCTGGCTACCCTGCTTGGAGGGACCATGTGGAGAAAGGAGAGGCTGTGTGTCCCAGCTTCCCTGCCGAGCCCCGCCCCAGCCTGGCCACTGTTGAATACAGCCGCAGGAACACCACCGATACACTCATTGCAAGTGCGCCTAAACTAGAATTGTGAGCAAATGAAATGATTTCTGAGTTAAGCCCCTGAGTCTTGGGATGGCTTATACACAGTAACATAAATGAAGCACTAACTTTTCCTAAATCCCACACAGCTCCTAGTTAAGGTTTCTAAAGGGAATTTTCTCACAATCCCATTTGCCACACCATCTTCTGCTCTAAGTTCTTAACCAGTCCGTGTTGTCATGTACAATTAGATGGGTTGTGCACCGTACCAGGGGACCCCGTCAAGGGAGCCAGTGAGGACTGCTTGCCTGGCCTAGAGAGGGCAGTCTTTCGAAATCACGTGACGATGCCTCTGACAAAATATTCAGTTGAATCAAACCCAAAGTTGTTGACCTGGCCTCCAAGCTCCCTTTAACTGCCTGATGCCACCTTCAGTCCCCGCTCCGACTTTCTCCAACCCAGTCTTTCATTAGTCGCTTGTGGTCTTAGCCCAGCCTAGCCCCTCTACCCCCCACTCTCAGACACTCCCATTCTGCCTTCCATCAGTAGCAGTTCCCAAACTGGGGACGTGCCCTCCAGGGGAGGACACAAGTGCGGCCACCAACCGTCCGTGTCCTCAGGCACCAGGATGCTTTCAGTCTTGTAAACCTCAGAGAGGAGCTGATGTTTCTTTACAGGCACACTTTTTAAGGACTTCCAAGCATGTTAAGGTAAGAAGGGACTGCAAAGCCATCTGCTGTTGTTCTGTTGCTGTCTCCAAACATGGAGAGCCAAGCCCAAGGGCACAGGAGCGGCTCTGCCCCCCCGGGAGGGCTGTGCTCCTTGTACAGAAGTCCTGAGACACAGGGCTCTGCGTCTGAGTCAGAGAAGCCGGTCTCCTGGGGAAATTCTTCTCCTCACAATTCACAGCACAACTACAAAGCGGAATGTTCCAGTAGGCTGTGCAAATGGACCAGCGTGACACGGGATACACGTTGTCAAACTTTGTAATCTTACACTCCATTAAATATTCAGCACAGATGATTCGATCTCTTCCTTTTCTCAGCTTCTCCCTTCTTCCCCTGCATCCCCTCCTGCATCGTACCTCCTCTCCACGTTAGTTGACTTCTGAGAAGTGCTCACTCAGAGTTGCTTTCCTGTCAGGGATACGGCCAAGGAGATTTCTAGACATGGGGCAAGCGTACAGATTGTTTTCTTTGACTCCAGATTCTTTATAGAAAGCGCAGTTGCAGCCTGGCGGGGCTGAAGGAGCAACTACTTTGAGATGCACGTCCCACTGGGAACATCCCCGGTTATACCTCACCAAGAGTCAAGGAACCCACCGTGGGGGAGGGAAGGGATTAGATGCTCACCGGACTTTGTGCTGGAAGGGGATGGAATGCCCTCTCAGCAGGTGGGCTGCTCAGGACAACTAGCCTCTCGGGGAAGCTCAGCTTTATTCAGGACAGCAGCCTAAACTAGTGATTTCTAAGCTCATCGTCCTTAAGGCTGGGCCACCTGAGCCTTTGATCTCTACAAATACTGAAGGATGAGAGACCTGGATGAAAAACATTTGCCTGACACAATAGTTTGGCAACTGTACGCTGCAGCTGTAAATTAGAAGTGATAGTAATATTTTCATATTATAAAAGTAATAACTGCTACTTTTGCTTGAGCAAATATGACCTGTTAAGTGCTCCTCTGTATTACCTCATTTAATCATGATAACAACTCCATGAAATAGGTAATGTCTACTTGTGAAGATGAGAACACTGAAGCTCAGAGCTTAAGTAACTTCCCCAAGCTGGCGGATCTGAGACTCAAACCCCATCTGAGCGAGGCCCACACTCACATTCTTTCCTGACCCCCTGCCCTGCACACCAGGCGGTGAGCATCACCACGGCTCCAGCAGCACAGATGAGGCTCCCCTGGGAGCAGACAGAAGCTCGATCACCCTCCTCCACGCTTCCTGCCCACAGCTACAGAGCACATCCTCTGGACTGCTCTGCCCTGTCCTGGAATTCTGCCCTTTGGCTTTGGGAAATTCTGGAATAAAGCAAGGTTTGTTACAAGGAGTCACCTTATGCCGAGTCTCTGGGGTCCTGGTCAAGCCTCCAGGCTCTTGCTAGCTCCACAGAGAGCGGGTTTGGTCTCCAAGAGCAGTGGGCTGTTTCCCAGTCCACAGTGGGGCTGGTATGGAGGGGCTGGGCTGGGGGCAAGGACGCAGGCCCTTCCCCCTTCCCCACCTAGTTGCTTGCCCAGTGTTCTCCACGATGCAAGGGAAGAGTCAAGCCCGCGGTGCCTAATTTGGGATTTGATGGGCAATCGTAGTGTCCTCGAAACACACTTTATAATACCACGTGGTGATTTCCCACCCATTCCTTCTAGTGGGGCCATGAGAAAATCTAATATGGTATAAAAGCAGTTGCCACTTGGGATGAATTTTCTTGAGCAGAGATGACAAATGCTTTTGCAGGGAGAGTATTCCCTCCCCTCGACCCCCTCAGTGGGAGCTCCAGCGAGAGGGTGGCTTCAGGGGCTGGTCTGGGACAGGAGGTGGGAGAGTCAGCTGGCTGGGTCGTGGCTGCTGCTTCCACCCTGCCCCTTATTATTCATGAAGTGCTCAGCAAATGATGTTGCTAGAATTTTCTCTCAATTTTCCTCCTAAGTCTGGCCCTTAGGAAGAATCCAGCTGGAAGGTAGGGGTAGAGAAGGGGAGAATACCCATGAAGATAGAAGCTAGGTTCTTGTGACACTCTGGATATGATAGAGATTAGACTTCATTTTTAATCTATTTAAACGTTTTCTCAATCTATGTGGAATAAGTATCATCATAAGCCCACTGGCACAAGCTACCGAGAAAGGTTGTGTGGTCACAGACCCTGGATTTCTCAGAGAAGAAATTCTATCAGCTCTTGTCCATCCTGGGTTCTTGGATATTATGTTTGTGTGAAGCCAGAGAAATGGGATGGATAGAGACCCCCCCTCCCCCCGCAGGAGACCTCGGAGCGCATGACTTTACAGCCCCTGGCAGCAAGGGGCAGTGGGACCAGAATACCGGGCTTGAAGCTGCAGCGCTGGGTCTGAGGATGCCTTTCTCACTCGCCTGATTAGACCCTAGCTGAGCCTCCTAACCTCTCCAGGCTCCCCTTCTCACTTGCGAATCGAGGAGCAATAATGATGGTGATGGAAATGATGCTTCTCTTTCAAGGAAGCCACAAGGGTTCAATAAATTAACATCTGTGGAGCGGCTTCATCAGCCCTAGAGCGCTCTGCAGATGTAAAGCATAAATGGGTCTACATATGCGGGACCATCTTACCACTGTGCCTGGGAGAATGTCACCTGCAGAGGATGCACTCAAGAAGAATACATTTATAATGTCCTTTTAAGTTACATTTTAAAAGGCATGGTTATTTTTCTAGAGCAGGATATAAACACTAAAAAAAATCTATTTTTGTATCGCAGATCTCTTTGAACATCTGATAAAACCATGAACACGGGCTTCCCTGGTGGCGCAGTGGTTGAGAGTCTGCCTGCCGATGCAGGGGACGCAGGTTCGTGCCCCGGTCCAGGGAGATCCCACATGCCACGGAGCGGCTGGGCCCGTGAGCCATGGCCGCTGAGCCTGTGCGTCCGGAGCCTGTGCTCCGCAACGGGAGAGGCCACAACAGTGAGAGGCCCGCATAACGCAAAAAAAAAAAAAAAAAAAAAAAAAAACCATGAACACTTTCTTCCTCAAAAAAAAACAAAACCCCAGCAAACATAAACCATTCCAATACACACATCCCATAACATTTTATTACGATTTCTGCGGGCTCACAGTTTCCTCTGACACTCATCTCAGCTTAAGAAAACGCCTGTGCTGGAGATTTTCAGGCTTCAGCTCTCTGAAATTTGGGAGAGAAACAGACTGTGTAGAAAAATGAATGCAGCAATGATGTGTAGCATTTGCCTGGGAAGAATTCTAGAGGGAAGGTCCCTGAGATTCTAACGTACTCAGACGAGGCTCTTGAAAACTTAGTTCGTGTCTGATTGTAGAGAGTCTATTTAAATGAAAATGTGCTCAAGCTAAAGAATGGGATTTGCCCCATATATGTGGCCACCTTCAGCTCACTGAGGCTTTTGTGCGGAAAGTTGTGGTCGGATACCTGAAGCCTCCGGTCCCCACAATGAGCTGCTATCTGGTAACGGCGGCGAGGTCTCGTTACTGCGGGCCGAGGCGCCTTCAGGACGCTCAGATGCTGCTCTGAGCTCACTTTATCGGGGATCTGAGAGCCTCCTGCCAAAGGCCCTGGCTGTGTCCATCCGGGTCCATCTCCAGGGACTGGATTTTACCTCAAGCAACACGCTGTCTTCGGTTTAGTGCCGCCTTTGAAAAGCAGGATTTCATTTTGGAGACAGGGAATCAGGACCAGGGCCAGATCAGCCGAGGTGGAAACGTAAAAATCCACACCACGGTCAAGTCAAATCGAGGGAGACCACATCCAGAAATGAAAAAGGAAAAAGAGAGAAAATAGCTCAGCAGGAAACGCAATGTCACGTGTTCTGCATCCAGCTGGGGCCTTCGATGGAAGAGCGTGGAAGGTATGCGCACCAAATGGTGCGTAAAGCCAGCCAGGGAGCTTGCTTTTAAGCTCACAGCGCGCTCCCTCGCGTCCTCAGGTGGTTTATGGCATTTTGGTTATTGGATGTAAGGTCCTCCCGATGAGAGATGCCCGGGTCGCCCGCCTGATCAAGCCCACACTCGCTGGGATTCCAAGAATCAGAGGCCTCCGGGAAGACAGATGGCAGGAGGCCTGCACGTTGGCTCTTGGGCCCCCAGCTAGATCAAGTGGCGCTGCGCAGGCAGCTGGAAGGCACCCACAGAGAGAAATCGAGCACCATGCTCAGAAAGCTCCACTCCATCTTTCACTCCGGCCCGCAGAGGAAGGCGGAGGTGGCGGAGAGTCCTTACTACGACTGCGCCAGCCCCGCGGTGAGGCTGATCCGCAGCAGCTCCATGTACGTGGTCGGGGACCACGGGGAGAAGTTCAGCGAGTCCTTAAAGAAATACAAAAGCGCCAGCAGTATGGACACCAGCCTGTACTACCTGCAGCAGGAGGGGGACCGGGCGTGGATGTACTCGCGCACCCAGGACTGCCTTCAGTACTTACAGGAGCTGCTGGCATTGCGCAAAAAGTACCTGAGCAGCCTCAGTGACCTGAAGCCCAGCCGCGCCCCGGTCGTCTCCTCCACCTCCTCGAAATCCTCCAGGGGAGGAAAGAAGTCCGCCTCCAAAGCAATAAAGGTAAGTGCCGCCGCCGAGAAGTACAGTTGACGCGAGCGCTTTTCCGAGAGCCCCTGACGCGGGTTGCAGCCCTGGATCATACACGCGCAGCTTAATTCATCTGCGCCTTCTGGCTGGCAGCTCCGTCCACCTCAGACACTCTCCATTGCCATCTCGCCAGCCTGGGAAGGATGGCTGGTCCCATGCTGAGTGTTCACGCGGAGACCACGGGAAGGAGCAGCTTCCGATCCGACATCCACATAGCAGCCTGTGGGGAGGACTCGGGCTTGGTGTCAGACAGACGGTTTGCAGGGCACATCTGTCACTTCCTGCCCACTTCCCGGGTGAGAGAATGCTTGTATGACATTTGAGTGACAGCACATGACTTCCCAACAAGTTTTCGTTATTTTTATTATTACAGTCACATCTAAAAATCCCAGTGAAAAGTGAACATTTGGAGGATTTGCTCTGTCTGTTCCGTGAGCCCGAGTATAAGGGGACTCGGGCACAGCCTCAGAGAGAGTCTGTGAGTCGAAGGAGATTGAATGACAACTTTGCTGGGCACTGGAGGCTTCCAGCCCAGGCAGACCAAGCAGGAAATGAGTGAAAGAAAGAACTTGCCTTTATCCCATACTTGTTACAGTGTTTGTACACATTACCTTTTCTTGAGATAATTCCAATAATGAAAAATGCCAGAAGGGAAGGGGGGAGAAAGTCCCTCTGTATCGCAGAAGACCAAGCTGAGGCTCTTCTGATTTTGCTAAGATCCCCAACTCACTGTTACTTATTCCTTTGTTTCCTCAATTAAAAAAAAAAATGAAGTTTGAAGCTATTTTGAAATTGCCAGCAATTGTTCTCCTGATGGCTGGGCTCCAAGGTGTTCAGAGCAGGCCTGTGTGGCCCAGCAATGCCCCGCCCCCAGTGTCCTGCACGCCTGCAAGTCCCATTTACACTGAGTGACCTACTGGCCTGTTATCAGATCTCTAGGCCTTGGCCTCACCCAACTGGTTTCAACTGTCTGCATTTTATCCCAGGCGGGAGCAGTTTAAATAACCATTTGAACTCCAGAAGTAGGGCAGGGTTGGGGCCCATACAAAGTGTCTTACTCTTAGGTTCCAGTACTGTCCCTGTGGCCAACCAGCTGTGGATTTGTGGGCCAGCCCCCCCGCTTTGGGGCCACCTCCGATGACAGAGGGGGTTGCCGTGATTTCTGGACCTCCAGCTTGAGCATCCTGGGGTTCTTAGTTCTGGTTAGATTCCCACCAGGCACTACATTTTCCTGCAGAATGGAGTCCTTTCTTGGTAGAACCTAGCACTCTTCCTCCCAGCTCCATTCCTAGTTCAGCATCTGAAGACGGAGGGAGGCGTTAGAGGTAGAACACCAGTCCTGGCCCTGTAGGGACGGCTGTGAAGAGGCCCCAGGCATGATGCAGTGTAGGGATTTCCTCAGGAGATGTCTCTTACCATGGTGTAACCAGGAGAGAGGTTTTATGTTTGTTTGCTCTTATTTGAAGTATAGTTGATTTACAATATTGTGTTTGTTTCAGGTATACACTATAGTGATTCGGTATTTTTGCAGATTATATCCCATTAGAGGTTATCACGAGATAATAGGTATAATTCCCTGTGCTACACAGTAAATCCTTGGTGCTTATCCATTTTGTGTCTAGTAGTCTGTCCCTCCCCTCCTCCCTCTCCCCTTTGGTAACCATAAATTTGTTTTCTGTATCTGTGAGTATGTTTCTGTTTAGCATATACATTCATTTGTATTATTTTTTAGATTCCACATATAAGTGACAGCATATAGTATTTGTCTTTCTTTGTCTGATTTATTTCACTAAGTGTGGTATTCTCTAGGAGAAAAGGGACCCCTCCTGCACCACTGGTAGGAATGTAAGTTGGTGCAGCCACTGTGGAAAACAGTATGGAGGTTCCTAAAAAAACTAAAAATAGAACTACCATATGATCCAACAAGCCGACTCCTGGGCATATATCTGAAAAACCCGAAAACACTAATTTGAAAAGATACACGCGCACCATTGTTCATAGCAGCATTATTTACAATAGCCAAGACATGGAAGCAACCTAAGTGTCCGTCAACAGATGAGTGGATAAAGAAGATGTGAGATATATATATATATAATGGAATATTACTCAGCCATAAAAAAGAATGAAATACTGCCATTTGCAACAATGTGGATGGACCTAGAAAATATTATGCTTAGTGAAATAAGTCAGGAAAGAGTTTTAAAATGGCTTTGGAGTTAGTCAGATCAAGGCCTGAATTTTAGGTCTGTATTTAGCAGCTGTGTGCCTTTGTCAGGTTAAGTTTCTCTCTCTGGGCCTCTATTTCTGGAGCATACAAACGGAAATAAGAATATACCTTGTGAGGAGGAAGCAAGATCTGGCCTGTGACAGGACCTGGCACATACTAGGGAGTCCAGTGTTCACTGCTCTGAAATGTATGGTGCAGGAGGTGTATAGGAGCCTGGAGACAAGCTGCTCTCCTTCCCTATTGCTCCCAAAGAAAGAGCTGTCTGCTGGGCATGCCTGAGAAATGGTGGGTGCGGTCTCCGTGGCTAGCAAGGTGGCCTTCCTGGCTCTCTGCGCATGGCAGGGGCAGGGGATCCGGACAGGCCCTTCCTTCAGGAATGTCATCACCTTCCTGCATTGGTAGAAAATACTTGCTGATGTTCAGATTTAGGGCAAACTCTGTTCTTTTCCCTTGACCCCCTGTTATGTGCTGAATCTTGTCTCCCCCAAATCCTATATTTAAGTCCTAACACTCAGTACTCAGAAAGTGACTTTATTTGTTTTTTTAAAGTTGCAGTGAGCGGGGGCTACTCTTCGTTGCGGTGCGCGAGCTTCTCATTGTGGTGGTTTCTCTTGTTGTGGAGCACGGGCTCTAGGTGCGTGGGCTTCAGTAGTTGTGGCACACGGGCTCACTAGTTGTGGCTCACGGACTCTAGAGCACAGGATCAGTAGTTGTGGCACACGGGCTTGGTTGCTCTGTGGCATGTGGGATCTTCCCGGACCAGGGCTCCAACCTGTGTCCCTTGCATTGGCAGGTGGATTCCCAACCACTGCGCCACCAGGGAAGCCCTATATAAATTTCTTTTAAAGAAAAATGTGTAACGCTGGACACCTTTCAAATGGTTAAGTGCCAGACGATAATCAGAGTTCTTTACATCAGAGCTTTCTCTGAGCTTTTCCAAATGATCATTTATATAAACCCATAACAATTCATCCAAAAGTCTATTAAGCCCTAATTAATATATTTTTAGAACACTTTTTGAAAGTATATTAGTAGAACACTAGAAAATGAATTCCTTAAGAGGTCATGGAGGCTCTAAAAACACTTCATTTAGGAATCAGGAGAGTGTTTTTATAAAAGGTTTGACAATGATCTTTTATTTCTTAAAATATAATATCCTCTTTAAGTAAAATATTCATAAAAAATTTAAAATTTACCGTTTGAACCATTTTTTCAACGGTAATGTCAGTGTACAATTCACTGACATTAAGGACAGTGTTGTGTAGCCCACTACATCCATTCCCAGAACTTTTTCATCATCCTAGACAGAAAGCAGTGGCTCCCCATTTCCCCTTCTCCCAACTTCTGGAAACCTGTATTCTACTTTCTGTCTCTATGAATTTGCCTATTCTAGGAACCTCATATAATTGGAATCATACAGTGTCTGTCATACTGTGACTAGCTTCTTTCTCTTAGCATAATGTTTTCAAGGTTCATCCATGTTGTAGCCTGTGTCAGAACTTCCTTCCTTTTTACGGTCCATGAGCTTGGGTTTTGATGGGACATGAGGAGGAGAAGCTTGAGATTATGCTCTGACTTTGCCCGGAGTGCTCATCAGCATTTGGGGTCCTCACTGAGGATAGCTCCCCATGGTTTTAAAGCCAGATGAACAGGTAAACAGGCAGCATCCCTCTGTGAGAACTGGGCCACCTGAGTGGACCTGGGTGGACCACAGTGTCTGTGCTGCCAGAGAGGCAGTTTTGGGTTGGCTGCAGTGCCCCAAGGAACTCTCCCCAGAAGATTTGGGCTGACATTTTCCAAAGCCAGGGTTCCTGGTCACCCACCACAGCCAGAAGAAATTTCATTAATTCACCTGTGAATCATATAGTTCTGAGCAGCTTCGATCCCCGATATGTCTGCCTGGATGAACCAGCTGCAAAATGCACACCCCTCCCAGCACCAACCCCCCTCCCACCCTGCTCCAACTAAAGAAATTCACCTGCTACAAGAATGATTTAAACAGAACCAGTGGAATTACGGAGAATGCCTGCCAAAAGTGATTGATTTTTGTTTCAAGTCGTTTTGTTCTGATAATAGTTAACTTTCAGAATCAATTTTCTATCATTGGCCATTCAATCCTGGTTCATGAAATAAGACCAAGTCAACAGCAAATAGATTTTTTTTCTCCTCTGTGGTAGAAAGATCTGAAACCAATTCATCTAAAAACATTCCAAACCATCCATATATAAATTGCATATGCAATGGGAAGAAGGTTCTGAGTCTGTTCCGTACCACTGGGATTTATTTTTCAGATCTGTTGGGGGGGACTCTCTGCAAACACAGTGATATTAAAGTGCAGGTTTCCTGTGAGCATCAGTTACTGGAGGTCTCTATCACTTGGCCTGTATCTGGTTGGCAGAGTTGAAGAGCAGTGAACATTCAATATGAGCTGCAAAGACTACTCTATTATGCCTGGCAGCGCTCTCCAGAAGATGGCAGACAGTAAAATAATCATTGATAACAGAGCATCCAATTCCTGCAGCCCCTCTCAGTCAGACCACACGACAGGTAATTATATTCCCCAATCTACCTCCCAGACATGTGCCATTTGCTCAGCCTAGAAACAGTACAGTACTTCGGCTTCCGTTTTTCCTCTCTACCACATCCCGCCCACCTGGCTAACTTCTTGTCTTTTAAGAGAGCAGAGAAAGCACTGCCCCAGGAAGCCATTTCTCATGTCCACAGTCTAATGCAGTGAATGTTCCCCCCTCTCTGGGTCTGACCCTTATCTCAGCACTCAGCACCCAGCACCCAGCAGTCAGCACACAGCACCGTAATTGTCTGTTCATTTGCTGTGTCTGCTACTGGCCGTGAGCTCATTGAGTGGGGCCACCATGTCTTATTTCTCTTTTTATCTCCAACCTCTAGTGCAGCTCCAGGCATATAGTAGATGCTCAATAAACTAATAACCCGAGAAGCTCCAACTGTAATTTAAGAATGGAACTTTACAAAAGCTGATGGAAGACCTGGAAAAGTAATAGGTCTGTGGTTTTCAGTGAGTGGAAAATTATCTTGTTTTTTATGGAGTAGAATATAGTTTGGGGATATTCATATGGAATGATCCTAATAATTAAAACATCCCACATGTAACGGATCAGAGCTTACCATCAAAAAGACACTCTTTTAGGTAAACATTTGTTTCCGATTATTAAGTTATATTTGCTCATTAAATGAAATTTATAAAACACAGAAAAGTGTAAGGAAGAAAATAAAAATGATCTAGAATCCTATCTCCTATCATCCAGAAACAATCACTATAAAATATTTAAGTATATTTTCTTTCAATCATTTATTTCTTGTATAGTTGCAGATATGTATATTAGGGCTGCCAGGTAAAATAAAGGATGCCTATTTAAATTTGGATTTCAGATAAACGATGGATTTTTGTAGTATAATTATGTCCATATAATATTTGGTATCTATTTATACTAAAAATTTATTCACTGTTTATATAAAACTGAAAGTTAACTGCCATTCTATATTTTTATTTGCTAAATGTGGCAACCCTAAAGTGTGTATACGTATACATTTACTAAATTTGGCTCATACCATATGCTTTTTTATAATTTATATTGTGGGTTCTTTTCTGTCTCATTAACTAGTTTTTGAAAACTGAAAGTATTAATGGCAAAAAATTTAACAACTCGCATTCTTTAAACAATTGTTAAACATTATAAATAAATTCATCTTACTCTGTCTATAAGGCATTTTTTAGCAGTGATTCCTAAAAGTGTGATTAGTGGGCCAAAGGTGAAAGGCCATTCATTTTTAAAGATTCTTCTACATATTGTTTTCCAGAAATATTTTATAGTTTACACTTTTATCAACAGTGAGTTAGAAAGCCCTTCTTATTGCATTTTATCAGCACCAAGTAGTGTCATTAATTTTTAAAGTTTACTGATAATAATAGATTAACTGCATTGTTTTATGTACTTTTTTTTGGATTATTGCTTAAGCAAAGAATGACCCTTTTATTTTATCAAACCAATGCGTACTTCTTGTTTAATGGATTGCCCATTCATGTCTTTATACATTTTTTGGCTCTACTAAATATTTTTATTTATCTGGACTCATATTAAGGATGTGAGTACATTGTCTGCCACATGTCTTAAAAATATTTTCTCAAAGTTATGTATCTTTTAATTTTACTTAAGAGTACAATTTTATCATTACAAATACTATTGATTTTTATGTAGTCAAATATGTCGATTGTTGTCTTTGATACTTCTTTGCTTCGTGCTTAGAAAGTCCTTCTATGGCTCAAGGTCAGTTTCATATTTGCCATTTTTCTCCTTTTTTTATAGTTCCATTTAAAAAAAACCCAACCCTCTCATCTATTCAGCAATTTATTTTTACATGTAGTGGGATGTGAGAATCCAACTTGAAATTTTCCCAAATAGCAAAGTTTCAACACCATTTATGGACAAATCCACCCCTTCTCTCGTTGGATCGTGATGTTTCACGTATCGGGCGTGAAGATTTTTATACTATGTTTCAAGCATATTAATTCAGTTCTGTTAGTTAGGCTTCGAACAGTTTGATAAGTGTGAGCAAAAAACCTTCACTTAGTGTTGAACTAAAGTGAAATGGTCATTTAGGTGATATTTAAGGGGAGGAGTTACCAGGTCCCAGCAAAGGAAACAATGGCCTTCAGATTATAAAGCGGGAGAAAAAAGACTAAGCCTCAGACTGTGAGTCTGAAACCTCTAATACCAAAGACAAAAGACGCGCAGCTACGATTCCAAAATGATTGTAATGTTTAGCTATGAGAGGTAATTCCCAAGTTTAGTTATACTACAGCGTGTGACAAACCTCGTCCTTTCTTTTTATCTCTTTGGGCTGATTTTCTCAGCTCTGTTGTCTATATCACTATTTTTTTCCTTCAGCTCTGACAAGTCTACCATTAGCATATCTATTGAAAATCTGGATGTGGGTATGTGTACATATGTATTTAAATTTCAGCGAGTATACCTTTTCCCAAGTTATTTGCATCTCAGATTTACAGTTCTCATTTCTTAAGCTCCTATTCTTTTATCACAAACCCCTATTCAGTGATGGGTACACATTTCCTTAGGTGAGGTAACATAAAAGGGATAAGATGGGACTTACCTGGTGGTCCAGCGGCTAAGACTCTGCACTCCCAATGCAGGGGGCCCAGGTTCAATCCCTGATCAGGGAACTAGATCCCGCATGCATGCCGCAACTAAGAAGTCCACATGCCACAAAGAAGATCCCACGTGCCGCAACTAAGACCTGGCACAGCCAAAAAAAAAGGATAAGATAAGTATTGCTTTGGACTTGATCTTGAATAGCCATTTCAAGGATGGCAGAAGGAAAGAGGATGTATTAGAGCTTTTAAGGTTTATCCTGAAAAGCTTCTTTTGAGGACATTAAATTGCTTGTGGATAATTTGAGCTGTTTTGCATTTCATTTCACCCAGCTGAATGATCCAAGGGAAAATGATCTCTCCAATCCAGACCAGTCCCACATTTGATCCTGGAAATTTCATCACAATGAACTGACATTTTGATTTCCAGGTACGATTAGCTCAAAACCGTATTATAAGACTCCATAAAAATAAGGAGTACAGAGTTCTCAAAATTTGCTAAGTTAAATCCAAAAGTATACATTAGCAACATGCAAACTGGTTGGAGAATATAAACATATGATAATGGCATGTATATGGCATACATTCAATCATTCAACAAATCACTCCATGTCAGGCATTGAAATAGGTGTTCCACATTCATAGATGGAAAGACAGTCCGCCTGCCCTGATGCAGCCCATAATCTGAAGCTGCAACTCTCAGCATCACTGCCTGAACCACACTGATGTGTTGGAAGAGAAACAGGTAGAATTACAACAAGAATGTTGGAAGTTGGGTATATCCGACAACTTGTCTCATGTAGGTAGTGGCTGCAAGTGAGCGTCTATCCAAAGACAGTCTTATCTGTGAGTGCTATTTGCCAAAGCTATTTCATGGACGAGGTTAAGGATCACGGGTCTAGTGTGGGGCTCTGAGGGTATAGTACAACGTTGCTGTCCACACAAGGCAGAATATGAGCCTAGAAAAGATGTGTGTGGGTCTGTCCGCTGCAATGAGTGAAAGCTTCGGAAAGGAGGTACCATGTGAGTTGGCCCTCCGAAGAGGTGGTGGGGAGTGAGGCCAGGAGGAGGAGGGAAGGAGGCTAGATGGTCCTCTTGACGCTGGCTGGGTTTAGAATGTCCCCCTACCCTAACCTCTGACAAAATACTTCTGTTTACAACTGGAAGTTCATTTTGTAGCATCCAGATCTCTTGCAGACAAATACTGACAGATCCCAGAAGAAAGTAAACAGATTGGAGAAGCCCAAGTACCCCAAGGGCAGGTGAAACCAGGCAGGATGGGAGGTGATACGAAAGGCAGAAAAATAAACCGCCTTGGGGGACTCAAAAATTAAAATGAGAAATACGGTGGAGTTTGGTTTGGAAAGATGCAAGTGTTCTATCCGGGGAAAGTAATCCAAGACCCAGGCCTGTTGTGAGGGGGTGGGACGGGGAGGCTTGGAAAATGATAACCTTAAGGCCACTGAAGGTTAGAGGGGAGCCGGCAATGCAGTACAGATGGCTTTCAGAGAAAGCGCCTTCCCCTGGGGCTGCGGAAGGGCTGCTGGCGAAGGAACATGAGCCCTGCGAAACCCAGGTCTGAGCAGGTGCCACAGGAAGCAGCCTGCATTACACGCAGCCTTTCCAAAGCAGTTCAGTTCTAGGCTAGGAAAAAGTCAAGATCAGGGTGGGGGGGGGGCGGTGGCAGGGCGGGGCAGTCCACTTTTATTTAGAGTTCTGAGTTCAGAGAGGGAGAACTATTTGGGTCTCACCCAGGGGTGTTGATGACTGACGTCCCACTTTGTGCAACCCCTGCTTTGTAAAGTAGATTTTCTGTGATGTTAGCCTGAGCCCGGAACCCTGAGCCTCAGTCGTGCAGCTCTTGTGCTAGTTGTCTTGGCTGGAGACCAAGAGAAGGTCGTAGTAGAGGCCAGAAAGGCCCATGGAAGCTGCGGGAAAGGCAGGAAAAGCCGGAATCAGCCTGAGTTTAAACTAGGACTTGAAAAGGCCCAGGGAGCCTGGACTTGTAGATTAGCCTTGGTGGCACCAAACCAGGCTTGTTTGCCTGATTCACAGCAAGCCCGAACGCCGAGATGCCGAGATTTGCAGCAAAGAGAGGGTTTATTCACAAGGCAGCCAAACGAGGAGGCAGGAGAACAAATTCAAATCCACCTCCTGGAAGGCAAGGGGCTAAAGAAGCCGGGCGGTCTGGGGTGTGGGGAACTAAGGAAAAGTTGGGGTAATTGTTGTTCTGTGCAGGTGTAACTAGCCTACAGGCCTCTGCACGTCCAAAAACGGAGGCACCTAGCACACTCTGAGGGTGGAGTTCTCAGCCCTCTGATGTCAAAATGTCACCGAGCAGACTCGCGCATGCCCGGTGGGAGGGTTGGTAGTCCTTTCCAGCCTTAACTGGCTCAGCTCCAACTAGACACAGGTGATGCCAAGTTTCTGGAAAACAACTCAGGCAAACACCTTGTTGAGGCTCCATGCTTCTTGGAGGACAGGCAAGTCTTGTAGCAACAATTAAAACAACCTTGATGAGGGAAGACAGGTTACAGGTGAAATGGATTTAACTGATGATTACCCACAGTTTCATTGGTACTCAGATAAATCATCACAAAATTCGTTTGGAGACATTTAAAAGTATACTTTAGGGCTTCCCTGGTGGCGGAGTGGTTGAGAGTCCGCCTGCCGATGCAGGGGACAGGGGTTCGTGCTCCGGTCGGGGAAGATCCCACATGCCGCGGAGCGGCTGGGCCCGTGAGCCATGGCCGCTGAGCTTGCGCGTCCGGAGCCTGTGCTCCGCAATGGAAGAGGCCACAACAGTGAGAGGCCCGCGTACCGCAAAAAAAAAAAAAAAAGTATACTTTATAAAGTACAATAAATTTGTTAACCAAATCTTACTTAACTGACCTGCCAGATCACTTGATGATTACCGTTCTGTCTGTAAAACGAGCTGAATATTTACAGTTAGAAGCCTATACTAGGGTATTATTGGCAAAGTGCAAAATGATGTATGTGTAAGCACTAATTGTAACAGCAAAAGATTTCAAACAACCCGAAGCTCTAACAATAGGGGACCGTAGTTCATTCCTACAGTGTGTCTGTGTAGTGGAGAACTGTGCAGCTATTCAAAGGGAAGAGGAGAATCTCTACTGCTGTGAAGTTATTCTTAGCATACACCAAGTGAAGAAAGCAATTCACAGGGGGATATTGTACGCTACCTTTTGTTTTTTTAAAGAGTGGGTTAATACGCATTTGCTTGTGTTTTCAAAAAGAAATGATGGAGAGAGAAACAAACAACTTGATGTCTAGTCAAAATGAAGACTAGCAGAGATGAATACCAAACATTACACCCAGATTGCAAACAAAACTGCATGAATACAAGCAGAGGAAACTGCCCTCCCCCCCAAGCCAGGAGGTGATTTAGGTCACGTTTGGGGACTGGGTGGGAAAGGTAGGTGCATGCCTAAGAGTGGGATGCCCTCATACCTGTAGCTAGTAAGGGGATGGGGCAGGGAGGGTGGGGTCCCTTTACCTGGTCTCTATGTGCTGAGCAATGGGAAAAACACAGGGACATAAGGGTCCGGGCCCTGTAATCCAGGCGCTTTGTCCTCTTTCTTCATTGAGCTGTGTCCTATCCCCTTGGGTCCTGTCCCTTGTGTCCTTGTCTTCATGGAGACACTCCTGTCTGCTCTTGCAAATTCAGGGCATGAGACTGGTATTTAAGGTTTTCATCGTAAACCAGACCCCGAGGCGGGAGCACGGCCCCTCTTGCTGCCTTCCCTGTGCCTGGATCCTCAGAGAGCAGAGGGTCTCAATTGCTCTGTACTGGAATCACCTGGTTATCTAAATTAATTGATGTGGGAAAGGGCCAGTGTAGAGATTCTTTAAGAGCATCCACTGAGGGTCCAACCTCCAGCTGGGATTGGGCTCCACTGTGAGAACTGCCCGGACAGAGATGAGGGGGGAGTCATAACCATTCATAACCATCATCGCCCCCAACTGGGTCCTCAGACTCCTTCAAGGGGTGGTGCTTTCATTTGCAGGGAAGGAAGGCAGAGCTAAGGAAGGAAGGAAAGCAATTGTTTATTCATTTTCATTTATTTATGTTCCTCCCTCATTCCATGAAGGGCTTGGGCGAAACTGATGATGGTAATTGAGGCAAGTTGGGGAGAGCTCTCTTTGGGGATGAGACTTGGTCACACAGGTACATAGGGGTCAGCCACAAATAGCGTCACCAATGTCTCACTCTCCAGCCACACCAGGATCCAAAAGCTCTTTTAACAGAAACAAGCTTTATAACGGTGATAATGTACTGAATGGTCCAGCAGAGCCCCGGATGTGAGGCCCCAAAGAGCAGACGCTTAAGTGCTGGCCAAGGAGCTTATCTGTCAGTGTCTGGCTGTGCTCAGGAAAGGCAATCACTGCTAAGCACAGCAGAGAGGGTGAGCTGTGTGGGAGTGTTGAGTCCCCAAGCTTGAAATTTTACAAACAAGAAACATGTTTGAATATTTGGAATAACCAATGAAATGTGCAGCTGAAAGGGTCTTTGTCCGTTAGTTTTTTTTTAAAAATCACTTTTATTTATTTATTTATCTATTTATGGCTGTGTTGGGTCTTCGTTTCTGTGCGAGGGCTTTCTCTAGTTGTGGCAAGTGGGGGCCACTCTTCATCACAGTCCGCGGGCCTCTCACTATTGTGGCCTCTCTTGCTGTGGAGCACAGGCTCTGGACGCGCAGGCTCAGTAGTTGTGGCTCACGGGCCTAGTTGCTCCACGGCATGTGGGATCTTCCCAGACCAGGGCTCGAACCCGTGTCCCCTGCATTGGCAGGCAGACTCCCAACCACTACGCCACCAGGGAAGCCCCTGTGCATTAGTTTTGATGGACAGAGAGTACAGTGGCTGAGGTGGTGATGTATATGCTGGTAATTTATTTTTTTATTTTGTAAATATTATCCTTGGAGGATAATTCTTGAGGAGATTGGAGATATTCACAAGAGGCCACAGTCAAGGGCTTGTGTTAACCTAACTACTGGCAGTGTGCTCATTGCTGTTTTCTTAGCCTTTAATAGTTAAGACACCAAAGTTGACTCTCTTTTAAGCCTTTTAATAAATGAAAGCAATTGATCCAGGCTGCTCTGAGCTTCTGACCAACGTCTACTTCCTGGGGACACTGAGGAATGAACAGCTTAGATGACATTGTAGGGTGACCCAGATGGAAAAGAATATGGTGCCCCTGAGCAAGGCGGAGACTCTTGCGTCCAGATGGAAAAGAATATGGTGCCCCTGAGCAAGGCGGAGACTCTTGCGTTCAGCCAGACACTGATGGCAGTTGCTACTAGGGACGTAGTGATGTCCCTTCCATGTGGAGATGGATTTTGAGATGGGAAAACCTACAGACCTTGCATTTCTATTCAACAATATTCAACCTTCCTTTGGGGTTCAGTCCAGATCATGTGGTTTTCTCGATTCTTTGTTTCTCTCTCTGCCACCTCACAAAAAATTCTCTAAAATAATATGTGTTATCGTAGAATTAGATTAGGTACTGAGGACCTTGGAGCCTGGAGGAGGAAAACAGCCCAGGAGAGGGTGGTCTTCCTGGAGAAAGAGCTGTCTCAGCCACATCTTGATGGTTGGATAGGACTTGGCCAGATAAGGCATTCAAGGCAGAGGGACAGCAAGAGAAAACACAGGAAGGATAAAAGTGTATGGACCTGACTCCAGATATGAGTCTTCCTGTTATCTGCCTGCAGGAAGGATGCTGGTGGCCCAGCCTTCTGTGCTCATACAGACTTTCAACCAGCCCCTCAGTTTTTCATTCCAACCCTTGGTGTGCCTGGTGTTGCCAAGTCTGGAGCATTTCTGGTTCCAAGGGTCAAACTGTCTCCCTTCTGAGCTGCTTCATCCACCCATAGTTCTCTGGGAGGGCGGTCCCTCTGCTCTGTTACATCAATTCCCCTGCTTCAACTGCTTTCCATTTGGCAGGAGCTCTTGGAAATCTCTCTCTCACTGATGACCTCTCTCTTGTTCTCTTTGACACCGGGTTTCAACGTTCCCCCCACCCACTTTCATTTTAATGGGCTCTTTGAAGGGGGTGAGATAACTACATGTGAATAGTTTTCCACTTTTAACAGAAAAGGTTCAGTGTATGTTGTGGTTCTCCAAATTTTTTCTCCAAGAATGCTCCTTACAAATATAAAAGGAAAAAATCCTCTATTTAAAAATGTTTCCTGGGGCTTCCCTGGTGGCGCAGTGGTTGAGAGTCCGCCTGCCGATGCAGGGGACAGGGGTTCGTGCCCCGGTCCGGGAAGATCCCACATGCCGCGGAGCGGCTGGGCCCGTGAGCCATGGCCGCTGAGCCTGCGCATCCGGAGCCTGTGCTCCGCAACGGGAGAGGCCACAACAGTGAGAGGCCCACGTACCGCAAAAAAAAAAAAAAAAAAAAAAAAGTTTCTTGGGAATTCCCTGGTGGTCCAGTGGTTAGGACTCTGTGCTTCCACTGCTGGGGGCACGGGTTTGCTCCCTGGTCCGGGGAACTGAGATCCTGCAAGCCGCATGGCTTCCTAGTGGTACAAATGTTTCCTAGTGGTACAAAATGCATACATTTTACCAAAATCTTATGCATATATAAAGATGTCATCCTTTAGTTTCCTAACATGCAAATCTGTAATTAAATCACTTTCATTTTTAATACCATCCCACTTTCAAAGTGCACACAAAAAACAAAGGAACTCTACATTTGGTCCAAATAGCCCAGGTTAACACATTTTGTCTTTCCTTTTTCTCCCTGAGTTCTCTTATGTCCTAAATTCTTCAGGGAGCTTTTTTTAGTTCACATGGTGATTCTGTGCCTACATCATGAGTTCTCCATTGAAGTCCACCATGGTGCTTGAACTTCCGTGATGCCGGTCGCTGGTGACTGACTGTGGGCTGTTGTGAAGAGAATGATGATGATGATGGTGATGATGGTGGTGGTGACGCTAACATCATGAAGAATGAGTCAGGACAGAACCTGGAACCTAGTTAGGCTTTCTGTAGATTTTTTTTAAAACTACTTTAAAGATGTTACGGAAAAACCTGAACAAACTTTTTGGCCAACCCAATATTATTCCTTACACTGTTCAAACAATCGCACCAATTTGTCTTCAACTTATTCCATGATTGAATCGAAATTTGGCCACTTTAGGGACTGAAAACTCTTCTGGAGTATTTTATTTTCAACATATCTCGTCCCCTCCTTCCTGCTGTGAGCATCTCATCGTCTACCTAAGGAACTGTACAATCTCCTAATTGGGTTTATCAGCAGGCAACAGGCCGAAGAAAGACAAATTATTTTGCCTAATGGTCAATAACAGTCCCTGACCAAGATAGAGGCAGATCTACCCACCCTTTCACTCCCCCTCCTGGAGATAATCCGAAATCCATTGACCTACAGCAAGTGTGGATCTGGAGTATCTTCCTTCCTTTCAAGGGCACGTATTCAAATTTACCTGCAAATTCGTAACTTCACGTTGGTTTAGTTTCAGTAACATGTGGTCCTTTTCCATGTCACTTGTGTGTGGGCGCCCCAAGGCTGGCTCAGGCAGCTCTGCTTTCTCCTCTCTGCCCTTCATCTCTAGCAGAAAGCCACGCCCAAGAAGCACTCGCAGTTCAGCGCGGATGTGGCGGAGGCCATCGCCTTCTTTGACTCCATCATGGCAGAGCTGGATACGGAGAAGCGGCCGCGGGCTGCTGAGTTTGACCCGCAGAACGAAGACGTGGACTTCGATGGTGAGTGCCATCCCGGTGGCAGGAGGTGGGTGGAGTGGGGTCTCTGGAGTGGACTTTCTTTGATTAAATGGAAACTCACATCTGCAAGCCAAAGCCTGGCCCTGAGCCTGCTCTACTGCTTGGGGCCCTGGCTTTCGTCGTCGCTGCTGCCGCTGCTGCCACTCCAGGCTACCCCTTAAATCCTCAGGCTGTATTTGGACAAAAACTCCTTCCCTGTGGTCCATTTTCCACAGCAGAGATGGGGTGGAATTTTGTAAGGCTCCAGGAGGGAAAGCAATAGGGCAACAATTATAGAAAGGGATGAGTTGGAGGGTTGTTAAATGGGTATAGAGTTACAATTGTTTTTTTTTAAACAGCTGTTGTGATTTTAAAATTTAATGTAATTTAACTAATTTAATTTTTTACTGAAATATAGTTGATTTACAATGTTGTATTAATTTCTGCTGTACATCAAAGTGATTCAGTTATACATATGTATACATTCTTTTTATATTCTTTTCTATTTGTTTTATCTCACGTTATTGAATATAGTTCCGTGTGCTATACAGTAGGACCTTGTTTGTCCATTCTATATGTAGTAGTTTTCATCTGCTAACCCCAAACTCCTAATCCATCCCTCCCCCACTCCATCCCGCTTGGCAACCACAAGTCTGTTTAGAGTTTCAGTTCTGCAAGATGAAAAAGTTCTGGAGATCTGTCACGTAATGATGTGAATATACTCCACACTACTGAACTGTACACTACAAGATGGCAACATGGTAAATTCTATGCTATGTGTCTTTTACCAGAATTGAGAAAAGAAGAAGAAAAGGGAATAGACAAATTATATTTAAAAATTGGGCTTGTGACCCTACCTGAGCTAACTTGGCTCTGGGCAGCCCTGTCTGCTGGACCCGACTCTGACCCTTCACCTACTTGGTCACCGCTCTCCACCCCTCCCCCCAGCACTCCCCCTGTGGCCCTCATGGGCCACCACTACGAGGATGTGTAGACAGGAGAGGGCCGGGGTGCTTGCTCAAGCCCAGTCTGGATTGTTGGAGAGGGAGTGAGGTGAAGGCCGAGGTGGTGCTTTTCTCCTTGCCAAGGTGTATCACTGGCTGTCTCCTGATGGAGAGCAAACAACAACCACGTTCATGAGTTGAGCCCACTTTTAAATTCCATTACTCAGCTGTCAGTTTCTTTCATGGTCGACTTGCCCCTCATGGTGTATTAATGATGATTTAATTTAGCGGTTACTGGCCCCTGGTTATTAAGGCAACAGCTTCTGGTACCAATACTAAATAATTTTTAATACTAAATATTAAATATTTTATTTAATGCTCAAAGATTACATTCTTGTGGTGTGTTTGTTGTTTTTCTAGCCCTGATGGACATGTACCTGTGAGATTTCGGTTCTCACTGGGTTCTGTGGAGTTTCACGGAAGGGGATTCCCACTCCCCAAGCTCACTGTACCCTGCAGGGTAACTGGTCTGCCCCCCTCTCCCACGGCAACGCCTGACAAGGAACAGCCCTCTCTTTCAGAGTCGGGCCTGGGAAATCCAGACATTGCTGGAAGGACAATGAAATCTACCGAGGACGCAAGTGTCATCTTCACAGTTATAATTTTTTAATGGAAATGACTTCATGTTTTCTCTCTGATAGCCACAGTAACGTATGTTCACTGTAAATCAAATGAATCAAACAATACACCAAAGTATAAAGAAGAAAGTAAAGAATTTGACCTGTAATTCTACCACCTAGAGTTAATAATCACTGTGAACAGTTTGGTGTACGTCCTTTCAAAAAGGCTTTAAACAGACTCACTTTATTACTCTTTTTAAACAAAGACAAGATCTCTGTGCTATTTTTCATCCACTCTTTTCACTTAACAATTTACAAGACATCCTGGGCATCTTTCCAAGTCAGTAAACGTAGGTCTATGTGCTTGTCTTTAATGGACGCATGCTAGTGCATTGTCTCCCCAAACGATAACTGCAGAGTTGAATCATCCCCTTTGCTTGGCTCTCCGGGCCTTCCTAAGAATTTCGTTTTACGTATGTATGTATTGTGGGTTCTTAGCTGGATTTGTCCTCTCCGTGGCCTTCTGCTCCCCTCCGCATGGTGAGTCCTCCTTTCCCAGGGGCCCTGCTTCTCTCTTCCAGTGGCCACCAGCTCCAGGGAGCACAGCCTGCACTCCAACTGGATCCTGCGGGTGCCCCGCCGGTGCTCCGAGGACATCGCTGGGCACACGACAGCCGGCCAGTTCCGGAGGAGCACGGAGCGCAGGACCTTCGGCACTCAGAGGAGACTCGAGAGGCACCCCATTTATTTGCCCAAGGCTGTGGAAGGGGCCTTCAGCACGTTGAAATTTAAGCCCAAAGCCTGCAAAAAAGAGTGAGTGCTCAGATCACGTAGCATAACCAAGATGCTCTCATGTGCACCAGACTCTTGGCTTGCTTCTCAGGTGCCCTGAACCCCCATCTTACATGGAAAAATCATTCTTTTGTGTATGGGGGGAGGGAGGTCTTAGTTTAAAACATTTTTTGATAGTCTTGTATTCACATTCTAGCTTGGTTCACCACTGTCCCCACCCCTAACTGTACCTTGAGCTCTGGACCTGCCTCTCCCTTTCCGGCCCACTTAGCCCTCATGCTCTGTCCATCCTCTTTCACTCTTTCCCCCAAGTGCCACTGACACACTGTGTGCTGCAGATTTTTAATGAGACTTTGGGGTTGAGGAGGGCATAGCACCATGAGGGAAGCAACACTGAACCAATTAGATGGCCCTGCTGTAGAAGGGCATTGCCAGGCTCGGATGGAGAACATCTCGCTGACTGGGCCCCACCTGGCCCTCCTGCCACCATCTCTTGGCCTCTCTCCCAAGACGAGTTGCCACCTCTAACCCCCAAATCCCCATGACTTACTCCTTCAGAGAAGTATGTGTGCTCCTGATCCGGCCACCCTAGGCCATGCTGCAGGGACTTCACCTCTCACAACAGAAGGGCCTGTCTTGGCTTGTCAACCTGTCTTCCTCTGTTTCTACAAGAGCCATCCAACTCTGATGGGTTCAGGGCTTTTCTAAATGGCATCTTCCTCCCATAAGAATGGACTATGTACTGGACATATTAAAACCAGGACTCAACCCTCATCACCCATCCTCCCCCTCCAAGGCCACATTACGGTCCAGCTGAGGTCCACCCACAGCCCCCATGATGATACTGCTTTGTCCTCCACGAGGCCCAGAACTAGGGGAGCATCTGATGGGCTCCGTCAGGATGGCAAATCAGAGCGTCCCTTCTCCATGTGGCCAGCCAAGCCAGACTTAAACCCTTTACCTCATTCCTCCCTTCCAGCCTGGTGAGCTCCAGACAGATCGTCTTCAACTTCTCGGGGGATGACACAGACTGGGACGCAGAGCTCTTTGCACTGGAGCCCCTGGCATCCCCGGGGGAGGACCGCTATGAGACAGAGAACCCCAGAGGGCAGTGGCTGCTTCGGGAGAGACTCTGGGAACGAACAGTGCCCTGACTGCCTCAGCCCTGCAGCCTGGCTCAGGCTGGGTTCCCCCGAAGGCGTCTGCTTTCACTGCAGAAGGAGGTGTCTGGTAGAGTTAAAACTGGAAATTGTCACAAAGTCAGGCCCAGGAGCACACTGCCTGCCGGTGCCCATCCAGTGCCAAACATACCCGTGGCCTCCTGGAGGGCCCGCCTTAGGGGCCTTCTGGAGCCTGGCTTTCCCAGCACGGGCGGGTCGGCTGGTCACTACAGCCCTGCTGGTCTTCAAGAGCAGAAGGAATGGAAGGTCCAGGCTCACTCCCGGCCTCCTCTGGCCTGTCCCTGGCTCTCCATGCATCTGTCCAGGTGGCTGTGAGCGTCCCACTTGGTACAGGAAACCCTGTACCAATTTGCCCATCATGGATCTCTGGGCCAAAGTTTTCAAAGAGGCAGCTCCTCTCCCCACAGGGCTCAGAAACGTTACGGTCATGCACTGAAGTTGCCTTCTTTTGTGCAGAATGCAGTTTGGGAAGCAGATTTTTTTCACCCTAACCCTTTTCACAATGTTCTGGAAACTTCTGCCGGGTTAGGCTGAAGACAAGGCCAGTGTCCTGGCAGTAGGATGGAGGAAGGTGTGTGTCCTGCCTGGGCACCCCCAGCCTCCAGAATCCTAATAGATACCCATAGAGCCAGTGTATGAATGCTACGCCCCTCCCTTCCCCCAGTTCGGAGGGCAATCAGAACCTTTTGGAATAGAAAGGATTTCTGATTTCCATAACCGTCTGAATTACAGATTTAACATATTCTTTGCTTTTCTCACGTACTTTTTGCGTGTTTGCATATAGTTTGACCCCTCAAGTTTGAGAACCACTGGTTTGGAGACTACACTGCCCTTTGTCCATCCTCACCTATTTCTTCTGGCATTTTCTTGTAAAAAAAAGAAGTCACCTTGCGGGGGGTGGTGCAGGAGTGTAAATGGCGATAAGGGAAGGAGACAGACTAGGAAACACCAGTAATCGAAATTAAGCCAGGATGCTTTAGGCTAAGATCCCTCTGAGAACTGAATAAAGCTTCCCTTCTGCGAGGCCCATGCGATGAATGATGTTCTTATTGTTCAGGTTTTTTGTAGAAAGAAGCTTTTATTTATGTGAACCTGACTCTCTGAATCTAAGTATTTGTAACTGCTATGAGAAAAAAAAAAACCTAATAATTATGTGACATGCTTAAATTTTCTTTTTTTTGTTGTTTAAATAAATTTTTTAAAAAGTTCCCAGGTGATGCTGATTCTGCTGGTCTGGGGTCCATACTTTGAGAATTGATGACTTGGAGGTTTGAGTGTTGAAAGAGGAAAACATGGAGTGGGGCAAGAAATTTTATATCAAAACATTTTCAGAATGAAAATATATTGGAAATGTCTTAATAGTTGCCTTTATTATTTTTTGAGTGCCAATGTCAATGTTTGGGAATTTCCTTTCTTTTTGTTGCTTATATTAAGCCCACTATAGCCAGAAGCTTGACTGAAGAATAAATGTTTGGGAGATTTGTTTTATAAACTGCATTAACACCCACCAAGTTACATCACCATATATCTTTCTTTTCCCCAAACGTGGCCTTGTTTTGAAGCCCCACAAATGAGAGTTCACTGCTCAGGATAGACTCAGAATAAAGACCTCTTTACTCTGCCTCTTATCAAACTACAGTTTATCGTAGATCAACCTTGACATTATGTGGTGAAGACACTGTATATATTTTGCTTGTATAGATAAGAGAAAAATAAACAGGACAGATAGGATGTTTGGAGTCTTGATTTTTTTTTTAGCATTTATTGCTTATGGAACATGAAGCTGTGCTTTTCTCTTTTGCTTCATGTTTTGTATATATTTTTTGTCTTTAATGAGACTATACACAGACTGCCTGAAAAATTCCATGATTTAGAAACATAAGGCTGGCTTGTCCTGGGGATGATTTTAGGTCTTTGAAATTGGTGATAAACCCCAGGATCTGGGCTCTGCCTGGGGAATCTTGAGGTGGTGTCTGCTGGGGTCTTGAAATGAATAACATTTGAGACAATAGAAGTCAATTCAGTAAAATCAGCTGATGGGATTGATTCTTTTCTCCCTTGAATTGACTAGTTATTCAATCAGCTCATTGTTGGCGTGTAATCTCAGCAGCCCTAGCTTTCCCAGGACTGTCTCTGTTTTGATACATGAAAATCCACCTATCCCTAGACAGAATGTCCAAGTAGAGGATGTGAGTCCCAGGCACCTGGCTTGTTCTCTAGCCTTGGTTTCTACTCCCACCCCAAAATATCTTCTCCTTCACATGGAAGAGACTTGGGAGCCTTTAGTATGAATCCTATACATCCAGCTCTTTGGTTGGTTGCTGGGCAACTGAGAACAGGGCTGCCAGGACAGAGCTTTCCGGTGCCCACTCTTAGAGCCCAGAGTGGTTCCAACAGGAAGCTGCAGTCCCCTCATCACTGATGGCCTTTTCATGGTGGCTTAGTCTCCTGTTGCTGTTGTAACAAATTACCACAAATTTAGGGGCTTAAAACAACATAAGTTTATTCTCTTACAGTCTGGAGGTCTGAAGAACCAAAATCGGTCTCACTGGGCTCAATCAAGGTGTGGGCAGAGTTGGTTCCTTCTGGAGGTTTTGAGGGAAGAATCCATATCCTTGCCTTTTTCTGCTTCCCGAGGCCGCCTGCATTACTTGGCTTGTGACCCCTTCCTTGCCTCACCCCAGCCCTTTTCCTTCTGTGGTCACA
Organism: Stenella coeruleoalba; assembly: GCF_951394435.1. NCBI lineage: Eukaryota > Metazoa > Chordata > Mammalia > Artiodactyla > Delphinidae > Stenella > Stenella coeruleoalba. Next base: position 16,447,295 of record NC_137164.1, read on the forward strand.
TCCCCAACTACTCTGATTTCCTGCTTCCCTCATAAAAGGACCTTTGTAATTATATCACTCCCACCTGGATAATCCACACTCCTCTCCCCAGCTCCAGACCCTTAACTTAATCAGATCTGCAAATTCTCTTTTGCCTAATAAGGTAATGTTCACGGGTCCAGAGGATTAGGATGGAGACATCTCTGGGAGGCTATTATTCAGCCTACCACACATCGTATCACAAGATGTTCTAGCTCGTCTTATTAATCTGGCCCAACTTTCTTTTAAGCTTGTTTATAACAGCCCAATATCTATGGCAAACTCTGACTTAGCTTACATTTCCAAATTCCTTTGGTTCTAGCAGCTACCCTGTCATTTTGTCAAAGTGAATTCTATCTTGTCTGACAGGTTCCTATTTCAGGAAGGCTTTTCAATTGTACAAAATTCCCAATTGGAAAAACGTTAGCACTTCAACCCTGGAAGGATTTGTAACAGGCAGCAGTTCTACATAAACATCGCTGCTGGTCAAGAGTGATGTTTTCCTTCAATCAATCTATCAAGTTGATTAAGGAACTGCTATGCACCAAGCAAAATAGTATAAGCTCCACTTTATGCCTTTCGACAACTGGCATCCAAAAGGGGGAAGATAGGACGAACTCAGATAAAACAGTGCTGAGCACCTATCGCTTCACTGAGTGCTGGGGAAGGCTGGCATTCCGGGGGCTGGGGGGAGCAGTGTGCAAAAGGAGAGTCATCAGGACAGTTGCAGAAAGTGGACAGTAAGGGGATGACCTTGACCAAAGGGCAAGGTTTCTACTGAGTGGCCATGGAAAGCCAGAATGGATAGATTGGGGGAAGTCAAAAGAGGAGTGTAGAGTTGGTCAGATGGGGATCAAGAATCGAGCACTCAGGGCTTCCCTGGTGGCGCAGTGGTTGAGAGTCCGCCTGCCGATGCAGGGGACACGGGTTCGTGCCCCGGTCCGGGAAGATCTCACATGCCGCAGAGCGGCTGGGCCCGTGAGCCATGGCCGCTGGGCCTGCGTTTCCGGAGCCCGTGCTCCGCAACGGGAGAGACCACAACAGTGAGAGGCCTGCGTGCCGCAAAAAAAAAAAGAATCGAGCACTCAGAAACTCTAATTTGAAAAGGTACATATGCCCCAATGTTCATAGCAGCAGTATTTATAATAGCCAAGACATGGAAACAACCCAAGTGCCCATCAACAGACACCTGGCTTTAGAAGATGTGGTTTACATATGTAAGGAAATATTACTCAGTCTTAAAAAAGAATGAAATATTGCCATTTGCAGCAACATGGATGGACCTAGAGAATATTATACTTAGTGAAGTCAGACAGTGAAAGACAAATATATATCATGTGGAATTAAAAAAATAATACAAATGAATCTATATACAAAACAGAAACAGACTCACAGACATAGGAAACAAACTTACAGTTACCAAAGGGGAAAGGGGGTGGGGGAGGGATAAATTAGGAGGATGAGATAACAGACACAAACTACTGTACATAAAATAGAGAAGCAAAAAGCATTTACTGTATAGCACAGGGAACTATATTCAATATCTTACAGTAACCTACAATGGAAAGTAATCTGAAAAATATATATAACTGAATCACTACGCTGTACACCTGAAACTAACACGGTAACTCAACTATACTCCAATTAAAAACATGTAAAAAAAAAAAAGAAAGAATTGAGCTGAAGAGAGGAGAGCAGAGCCCTCAGAAGATGCAGTCTAGTTGTGGAGGGGGTGGAGCCTGGAGGCTAGCCCCTGAAAAGCTGTTGGATTAAACCAGTCGAAGCTTCCCAAGTCCTCAGGAAGAGGCTCTCAAGCCCCAGGTCTGACTTCTGCGGTAGATCCTGCCCAGGGTCCCCGTGTGGATCACATGCACATCAAACACGGAGTGCCCCAGGCAGCGTTCCCTGGAAGGAGCAGGGGGGTGTGGTGGCAGCGAGGGGAGGGTTTGGGCGGATCTACTTTGTAAATCAATCCACGTGGCCATTTTGGTTGACCTCACAGGCCACGGAGGATGCCAAAGGCCGCTGGACATTCTCTTGGGGGAATTGCCCATGTTTGTTTATCCGCTTACTTGCCATCTGATAGAGACTGTGAGTGTGTACTATGTCCCAGCCTTTCGTCTGGGGAAATCATTTAAACAGAGCCTCTCACGGAGCTTTCACACTGCTGGGAAAGACAGGAGTCAGAGGATTACACCACTTCATGTGAACTGTGGCAAGCGCTGTGAGGGAGGCCCTCAGGGTCCCGGGGAACTTGTAAGTGGGGGCTCTGAGCCAGTCGGGCAGGGTGGCTGGGGAGGACTTTCTAGATCCCGAGTGGTTTCATTTGTCACACTCCAACACTCGAGTGTCACCTCCTCAGAGAGGCCTTTCCAGACCACCATGTCTCAACCATCACTGCTCTTAATCTCCACCTTGCTTTATGCTGGCTACACCACGTGTACTGTGATCTAACACATGAGCATGTACGCACACTTACACACACGACTATACCCCATCAGACCGTGAGCCCACGAGGGCAGTAGCATGGTCTGTTCTGTTTGTGCTCTATCCCCAGCGCCGAGAACAGTGCCTGCACCAGAAGTGTTTGTTGACTGAACAACTGATTGACAGTTGGCATTAATGAATGAAGTGACAATGAGCTGAGATCTGTAGGGGAAAATGAGGCATTGAAATGTAAACGGATGGGACTGCAGAGAGAGATTCAGGCTGAGGAAATGTCACGGGCAAATTCAGGCTGGAGGGAGTACGGCATGTTTGAGGGAAATCAAAGATGTTGTTAATTTATACCTAAGGTATTACTGAGCACCCATATTTGCTGGAACTCTTCCAGGCGCTGAGAGCAGGACAACAGGACGAGATCCCTATGCATTTGGGAGGAGAGGTGTATAGGCAGTAAACAATTATATATTATGTGTATATATATTTAAGTATAATAAAATGCCAGGCAATGATAAATGCTATGAACTAAAATAGAGAAAGGGCTAGAGAGTGGAGGGGCAGGAGGGGCGCTTAGTCAGGAGGGCATCTCAGAGGACATGATGCTTGAACAGAGACCTGTGAGTGAGCATTGAGTGAGACGAGGGATGAACAGGAAAAGGAAAGGAAGGAGCCAATGGGAAGTCCGGAGGCAGGACGGCATCAGGGGACCCTGAGGATGCAGAAGGGAATGTGCCGGGTGGTCCTTGGAGGGTTCTGAGCAGGAAAGTAACGTAATTTGATTTAGTCCCTAAAAGATGATTCTGGCTGTTGGGTGGCGGTTGGAATGTAGGGGTCAAAAGGAACACTTGGGAAACCAGTAGGGTCACTGGGCAGTGGCCCAGCCAGGAGATGGTGGAGCCTGGGGCCTGGGTGGGGGGATGGGGTACTTCAAGATGAGTGGGCTTCCAATAAACTCTGAAGGAGGACCTAGAGGTATTCAGGCTTGCCGCGAATTAGACGTGGATATTTGAGAACTAGCAAATGAAGGTACCATTTATGAAGCTGAGTAAGAGAGGGGCCGGTTAGCAGGGGGTTTGGGGTGGGGAGTGAAATCAAAAGTTCTATTTGGGGGGCTTCCCTGGTGGCACAGTGGTTAAGAATCCGCCTCCCAATGCAGGGGACACGGGTTCGAGCCCTGGTCCAGGAAGATCCCACATGCCGCGGAGCAACTAAGCCCGTGCACCACAACTACTGAGCCTGCACTCTAGAGCCCGCCAGCCACAACTACTGAGCCCACATGCCACAACTACAGAAGCCTGCGTGCCTAGAGCCTGTGCTCTGCAACAAGAGAAGCCACTGCGATGAGAAGCCCGCGCATGGCAACAAATAGTAGCCCCTGCTCGCCGCAACTAGAGAAAGCCCGAGCGCAGCAATGAAGACCCAACGCAGCTGAAAATAAATAAATAATTTTTTTTTAAAAGTTCTATTTTGGATATATTCACTTCAGCTTTCCATAGAGCCCCCAGTGGGAAATTAGCCATCTGTGTGCAGAGCCCAGGGGAGAGGGTGGAACCAGGGATCTAAAACTGGGAGCTGCCACCATAGAGATGGGGTCGGAAGCCACTGGGGGATGCTGCCACGAAGGTACTGAGTGGAGGTCTAGGAGGGCAGTGAGGTAAGGCCGGGGGTATCCCAACACTGAGAGGCAAGAAGGACCATGTATGGTATGAGAAAACACACCAAATTTAGGGGGTAGGGTGCAGGGCCAGCAGCGCATGCTCCAAGGCCAGGTGAGAAAAGCAGCCTTGATTTTGACTCCAAATGGTATCGTCTAGGTCCAGAGAGCTCACTGGCTACTCACGAGGCCCGGCTCCAGGTTATGTTGGACACTCAGGCTCTCCGATGGACCAGGCCCTCTGGGACCACTGCAGACAGCAGTGGTGCCTTTCTGTGACTCAAGCGTCCCTTCCTCTGCATGGCCTCTGGTCCCTACCCGGTGGGGTTGGAGCAGGCCCCTCATGCTGGCTCATCCAATGAGCAAACTACCCTCTCTGACCTGGTGGTCCTCTGCAGACCTGGGAGCCCAGGATGTGTAGACGTGAGCAGGTGACTTAGGCTCTCTGGGCCTGTGTTTCTCAAACGTGAATCTGCATGATAATTCTAGTTCTTAACTTGCAGGGTCATGGTGAGGGTGAAACGATTTCTACCTGCTAAAGTGCCTGTTATATAGTCGTTGTTAACTATTCTCATCTTAAAGGATGGGGATTCACCATCACTTAGAATCGTCAGAGACTTTGCCACATACTCTGAAAATAGATGTAAAAGAGAAATTCTAAAATGTTTTGGACATAATTGGAGAAGGTATAGCCTCTTGAAATAACTGTTTTGAAGAAGACAGCACTGAACCAACACCAGCGTAAGAGTAGGCTCTGCAGTCAGGGGTCTGGCTCGAATCTCAGCCCCTCCACCCACTCGACAGCCTTGGACATGATACTCAACCACTCACTCTCAGCCTCAGTTTCCCCGTTGTCAATGGTACAGCACAAGTATCCACCTCATGGAGTGTTAAGAACACCTAACATGGTAATGCATGTAGAGCACTCGCACAGTGTCTGGCACATAGCAAGCACCCAATAAATATTGCAATCGGTACTATCGTGGGCTCTTGAAAAATATATACATATGTTCGATTGATTACAATGTGAGAGTCCCTTACTGTCATGCAGTCTCTACATATGGCCCCCAGATCACCTGATTTATTTGCAGTTTTTCCTGGACTTACATGAAAGTATAGATTAGGTTAGATTTGAAGGTTGCTGAATGTGGTCTTAAATTAGCCTTAAGAGGAGCGCCAAGCCATTGTTTGATCCTCACCTCCAGTCTTGCCTGGTTTCTGTAGGTAAGGTGCAAAGGCAAACGTGTATTCCCTTTGCAGTTCCGGGACTACCACCCCGAAGATCGGCCAACTGGGGAAGGCTGAATGATTTTTTCACGATTAATCCAGATCTTGGGTCCCATAGAGTGGACGCCAACCTGACTCCAGTCCTCTGAGCTGTGTTCCTCCGCCTGGTTAGGATTTGTGTGCATATACCCTGAGAAAACCATAATTCAAAAAGCGTCAGGTACCAAAATGTTCATTGCAGCTCTATTTACAATAGCCCGGACATGGAAACAACCTAAGTGTCCATCATTGGATGAACGGATAAAGAAGATGTGGCACATATATACAATGGAATATTACTCAGCCATAAAAAGAAACGAAATTGAGCTATTTGTAATGAGGTGGATGGACCTAGAGTCTGTCATACAGAGTGAAGTAAGTCAGAAACAGAAAGACAAATACCAAATGCTAACACATATATATGGAATCTAAAAGAAAGGAAAAAAAAAAAAGGTCATGAAGAACCTAGGGGAAAGATGGGAATAAAGACACAGACCTACTAGAGAATGGACTTGAGGATATGGGGAGGGGGAAGGGTAAGCTGTGACAAAGCGAGAGAGTGGCATGGACATATATACACTACCAAACGTAAAATAGATAGCTAGTGGGAAGCAGCCGCATAGCACAGGGAGATCAGCTCGGTGCTTTGTGACCACCGAGAGGGGTGGGATAGGGAGGGTGGGAGGGAGGGAGACGCAAGAGGGAGGGGATATGGGAACATATGTATATGTATAAGTGATTCACTTTGTTATAAAGCAGAAACTAACACACCATTGTAAAGCAATTATACTCCAATAAAGATTAAAAAAAAAAAAAAGCCACATACGGCGGCCTCCCCTCGGATGGAGGAATTAATTACACCGCAGCCCGGTGCTATGTGGTCATTGGGCCACACGGTGACGCTTCACGCCTAACAATTCCGCTGCTTCTTTTGCCGTATCACGGAGGTTTGAAATTCAAACGGAAAGCGGAGGAGGTGTGTCCTTTCTCAGAACAGCATAGATACCGTTCCCAGGGAGCAAGGGGCTGTAAGGGAGTGGAGGTGAGCTGGGTTCAATAACTGAGGAAAAGCCTCTGTCCTGCTTTATAGGATCGTGGTAACGATGAATTAATATTAAGTGCAATCAAATGAAATTGTCGATATCCAGCAGCCTTTGACCCACAAGACCAGCGATTTCATGTGGTTCATCCTACAGTGCCTTGCACCAGGTCCACAGTGAGACTTGGTGGAAGTGAGCTGTTATCACGGCTAGCATGACAAGAGTACAACAAACCCTTACTATGAACATTTAGAAAATAAGCTGCTTTGTCTTCTGGAAATTTTTTCCTGAAGATTCTTACTAGTAGGGGACCCTGTTGTTTCCATGGACTAAAGTTCCAATTATGAAAATATGCCTGAAAGGAATCTATGTATCACAGCTATGCCGTTAGCCAAGCCATTTCCACCTAAAGGCTTCCTTCAGCAAGTTTGGTCCCAGCAAGGTTGAAGCACGGTACCAACTCTTCTCTGAGCAAAGCTGAACTCTCATCTTCTCTGGGTCCAGGGCCCCCCTTTGCCTCTCCAAGAGGGCACTCTATGCCTGGGACTGGTATCGAGACTTAGCTTTCTGATGCACACACATCAGAGTTTCTCTCTTCTGTGTCTCCTTCCCTCTTAGCAAGCCCAGCAAATACTAGCTGATCTCATTAGCCCAAGGAATAGATACTATTTTCATTTTGGCAGAATTGTCAAAGCTGTAGCCAAAAGCAATGAGAATTTCAGGTACCTGGCAGGCCCATGGAGGTGGGGGGAGCGGGTGATATTTTTGATCAGAAGGGCGTCTGGGAGTCCAGGAGTTTGGCCACGTCCTGCTTGGTGGTCCTGCTGTATTAGGCCCTGAGAGGGAACCAGAGGTAGGCTGGGGGTCCCCAACAAGAGTATGGCCCCTGCAGTCCTAGGAATTCAACAAGCGAATAAAAACAGATAGTGGTTATATTTTATCAGAGAAAGTTTTCTTTCCAGATACTCTTTCTTCGCACTCTCCTTCTCATTTCTTTCCTCAATCTATAGAGATATACCCCTGGAACCTCCCTCTGATAGCTCACCCTTCCCCCCTTGTCATATGAAAAAGGAAAGGTTTGTGTTTCTCACTGCATGTCAGACACACAGACCGCAGGAGATGAGCAGGTGTCTCGTAGGATCTCATTACGTATCGTTGGTTATGTATCAAATGAGGCTGCGTGTTTACAGACTTATGTTTAATGTGGGGAATGGGGTTTGAACTCTTCAATGCACCAAACATGGGTTAAAAGTTAGAATCCGGACACCGAAGACAAACATACTGTATGATTCAATTCGTATGGAGTTCAAGAGTAAGCAGAACTAATCTATAGAGCGCGTCATCAGAACAGCAGTGGCTGGGCGCGGTAGGGCAGGCTGAGAAGGGGCACGAGGAAACTTTCTGCCACGATGGAGATGTTCTATCTTTTTATTAGGGTGTGAGTTACACGGATGTAGACATTTGTCAGGGTTCGTGGAACTGCACATGGAGGGTCAACAGAAGAAGCAGTGAGAAATGGTTCTCAGAACCACAGTCACAGTAGGGGCAGGAGGCCCCTTATGTCATGGAAGAGAGACGGAGTTTCCATGTACTGCAACTTCTCACCAGGCTGTCTACATGAAGGAAAAACATATAAAACGTCAGCCAATTTTCCAGACAGTTTCAAAATCCAAGGACGTTTGTCTCGGTGCTCACATGTCCTATGTCTTTTCAAATGTTTACAGAGTATTTACAGGAAGTAGTCCTTTGGGTGGCAGTTGAAATTAGGAAAACTGGCAGCAAAAATTGACACATACCATAAAAGAGAGATAATTGCTCCGCTGCCATATACAATATTATTATCAAATGGTTTTCACCGAGGCATCCAATTGGTCCCTACCAACTCCATCTCATTGTTCTAGGAAAGATCCCCCTTCCTTGTTACCCTGAGGATGAAGCTGCCACAGCTCGAGAATGATATGCCATATGGTACTAACATCAGAATCAAAATGAGCTTGTGCTTTTTGTGTGAGATGCTGAAATTTATTAGAAAATCAGAAAGCCTCATTTCCACTGAGTTCCTGAGACCTGCCATCTGCTGCATGAAAAAGAAATGGAGATTTTTTTTTTTAACCATTTACTTATTGTGAAATGTGAGAGTACTGGTGTGTTTGAAAAAGCAGGGTTGGGGGCCGGGTTTAGGGGGGTGCATAAGACCCGGCCAGAGCAAGCCCACTTGGCAGGGAAGAAAGGAGACTGTCAGCTGAATGGTGGCAAAGGCTTGGGAAGCATAATTATGGAAATCACCTATTCCAGAGCCTTTTTTTTCTCTTCCTGACCACATGTTTCCTTCCACATAGGAACAGCCCATAGGCCAGCTTTCGAGATAAGCAGTCGCTGTTTCAGAAAGGAAGTAGAGGGCGCTGTTTAAACGAGCACCAGCCTCTCTGAGTATTAGGTCTCTCTGGGGAGAGGATAGTGCAAGTCAGACAGGAGGGAAACAGACAAGGGAGCCAAAAAGGCTTAATGGACGGTGAGGCAGGGAGGGCTTTCTAAGGGGAGACGCAGGAGCCGGGAGGCAAGATGGGAGAGCGATCTGATGCGCAGGGGGCGGTGATGTAGTGCCCAGTGAGAAGGGAGAGATCTTTCAACATTGTCTGGAATTTTTCTGTAAGTGTTGGATGCTGAGGATACAAAGATAAAGGTGCTTTGTACTTTAAGGAGGGCGTGTCAGCTGCCTGGGAATTCATTTCGGGGAATGGCTCCGTCTCTGGCATTGCTGGGTTTGCGACATGCTCCCTTGACCGTGAGTCACATCCATGTGGCTGTCCTGTACCTCTGCAGAGCACTGCAGCCTGGAGGGCTTACCTAACCCCTTGATTTTACTATAATTATTTATTTTTACTCTTGTTTTCACATCAAAGCTGGCGTGTCTGTTGGAAGTGCTGCAGGCAGCATTCACTGACATGATTAGTGCCTGGGTTTCTCACCTCTGATCACAACACTCAAGAAATAGACCTCTAGGGCTTCCCTGGTGGTACAGTGGTTGAGGGTCCGCCTGCCGATGCAGGGGACACGTGTGCGTGCCCTGGTGCGGGAAGATCCCACATGCCGCGGAGTGGCTGGGCCCGTGAGCCATGGCCGCTGAGCCTGCGGGTCCAGAGCCTGTGCTCCACAACGCGAGAGGCCACAGCAGTGAGAGGCCCGCGTACCGCAAAAATAATAAATAAATAAAAATAAAAATAAATAGACCTCTAGCAAATAGGCTACCAGAGCCTGAAAGGGAGCAGCAGTGGGGGAGGTGAGGTGGAGGATAAAGCTTTCAGGCACCAGGGAATTTCACATTATAACATTATAGAGTCAAGCTCAGGACAAGGCAGGCCTTTCCTGGACCACATTCAAGGAGGTTTAATTAAAGGAGAATTAAAAAGACCTCTCACTAGGCAATGTCATTTCGGAGGCAGTCTTCCAGCAGGATCCCAGGCGCATCCTCAAAGTCAAGTTCAGGTTCTGGGCGTGCTCTGCGGCCATGAGTGGCCACCTGAGAGCACAGCCCCAACCCGCCTCCACGCTCCCCAGATGCTCATCATCACCGTGGCCTCACGCAGGTAGGTGACCAACAGTCTGACCAATGAAAGGATGAATGACTGCAAAAGCCTTGGGAGGTTCGAGGATCTTGACCTCCCCCATAAGCCAATCCAGGAACGAAGCATTCATAGAGAGTCAGCGCCAACCTCGCTGAGGAGGAACTGACAGGGAAGCGAGCAAAGTGAGTTTCTGAATTTGCAGTGAGATTAAGTGGGAAGCGACCATAAGGCCCAGGGTCCAGCATGATCAGTGTGTGCTCGTCCTCCAAGCCTTCTCCCACCGTGGGTAGCAATCGGCGAGGGCCACCTCCCCAGTGCTCGACTCAAGCTGGCAGAAAGGCGCTGCTGTGGTGTCGGCCCCTCGGGGAGAAGTTCAGGGTCAGCCTTGGGGTTGTGCCCCCGGAGCGCCTGGCAGCAGGTCCCATGCACTCTCCTGGGGTGGGGAGGCAGCCTTACTTTTTACTCCCTTGGTAAATAAGGGCCCCATGGGTAGCTCCTGACCTGGGGGCCAGGGGTCAGCTCTGATTTCCCCAGGGGGGTGTAGGGGTGCCCGACCTCTACAGGACAGGTTTCCGCAGATATCCAGGATTCTCCCAAACCACTGGGGGCAGACAGGATGGTCGTGATCGCTCAGACCTGAAGATGAGGTGGTGAGGACATGGTAAGCAGCTCTCAGCATCCTCTGCCCTGACTTCCCCTCAGCTCCCATTTGTCCAACAGCTATTAATCATAATGCTTATTATCTAAGAAGACTGTCTGTCCTTTCCTGAGCACTTGCTAAGTGCCAAGTGCCTCTTACCTATTATCCTGTTTAATCCTTACTACAACCCTGTGAGGTGGGGAGCATTCTCATCCCTATTTTCCAGATGAAACAACTAAAGACCAGTGAGATTTGGTGAAGGGCTGGGGTCAAACAGCTGGTGAGACATAGGGGTGGGCGATCAACCCCTGCAGTCTGGTTCCAGAACTATTGCTCTACAACCCCAATAACAGTCCTCCAAGAGTAAGCACTCTGATTTCCAGTTTACCTTGTGAATAGACTGGATTCAGAGAGGTTAGGTAATTACCCAAAGCCACACAGCTGTAGGGCCCAGAGACAGAAACCCCTCTGGCTTCAGAGCCCAAGCTATTTCCTCTCAGCCACACCCCCTGTCCCGGGCTGTGTAGCATTATGGACCCCCGTCCCCCAGCCAACAGATGGAAGGCACGGCAAGCAGGATTGGATTTGGACTCTGCAAAGTCATCTTTACTGGAGATTTAGTGAAACCTTAACATTTTTGGACTTTAAATAAAAAGAAACAAATTGCTTCTTCTGAACACTGATGTTTCTCAGAGGTGCCATGGTTACTACTCAAGTAGCCCTGGAAAGATTTGGATGCCATCAGCCAATGAGAGCGCCTACCTGCTTGATGAACTAACCTGTTTATCAGCTAGTTCCCAAGTGTTAGAGAACTTGGGTGTTGTTTGTCATGCTTACCCGTTTCACTTAGGCCCTCAAATGTATAAGGAGTACGTTAGGGAAAAATCCCTGTGACCTGGTATATGAGAAGTCAACACAAAAGACCGAAGACGTACATTGAACAAATTATGTGGGACCAGACTTTTTTGCTCTCTCTGGGGACAGAGGAAGTCCCATGATTTCAGCGCCCAGGAAAAAGGCATGTTTATAATCAGCAGAGGGTGAGGGGGTTGAACTATATGCTCAGGGCCCCCAATGATTAGTTATGCCACCAGCTTTGGGGGCCATTGAATGCCCCCAAATGACTTAGGGTGCTAGACTGACCCTAAGTCATCAAACTGAGCTACGTTACCCCATGTGGTTATAACCCAGCAACTGACAGCTGGATTCCCCTGTGCCTGGTTTCCTTTGTCACACACTAGGAGGCTTAGGCATGATGTTTTCATTGGACTCGGCACTCTTTTTGCTAAGATTGTTAGGATGAAAAGTTACTATCTTTGTTAATGTTGGAGTGATTTTAAATGCCTTTAAAATGTATTTAACAATTTTCATGAGTTTGGACTTGAGGCTTCAATTCAGTATTTATTTATTCAATAAGTATCTATTAAATACTTCTTTTGTGCCAAGGATTGTCTTGGCACTTTAGTTGAAATATAGATAAATTATATCTACTTTTTGATCCAGGAAGCTTGTAATTTAGCAAAGGAGAGGGGAAAAAATAGTATATATGTATGTATACATATAGCAATACATTTTATGTGTTGTGTGTGTATATGGGTGCGTGTGTTATAGAAAGGTGGATAGATAGGAAATATGCGTGTGTGTGTGTGTGTGCATGCACGTGATATTTTAACAAGTCAATCCCATGGTGATGAGGACATAGAGGGGTCTAGTGGTAAGCCTGGGACACAGGGAAGGTCAGCCAGTGTCCGGTGCAGGGAGCAGTAACGGTCTTAGAGACAAGATGGCAATGGAGCTGAGACCTGCCACAGGTGACTGAACAAAAGGGGAGAAGACGGTCAGAGAAGTGCTCTCTGTTTGGGGAAGAGCAGAAGGCATCTGGGTTGCCCCACCACACGGTGGGGCAGGGAGAGCCAGGAAAAGATGAAGCAAGGGGAAAAGACCGCATCTAAGGGGAGCTGAAGACACAACCAAGCAGGACACACGTTTTGTTCCCAGAAAAGAGCTGCTAGGCTTTAGAGCCCTCTCCTTCCTGGTGGCATCAGCCTCGTTCCCTTTGAGAAATCCCCATAGATGAAAATTCAAACTTATAAGATAAACCTTCAGGCTGATATTTGTGAGACAGGACGATTCTTCACTCTACAAAGATATCTTTTTAAAACTGAGCCCTCTTGGTGCTTTTAAACAGAATCCACTCATCCACAAGCCCCCTGGTTAGGAGCCCATGTTGTGGACAGTAGGCTGACCTGCGTCGGTTGCACTGCCCTTCACTCAGCAGAGGCATTCATGGACCCTCTCTTTTTATTAAAAAATATTTTTTTTAATCTGAAGGAAGGAAGAAGGCAGACCACAGATGAAAGAGTAAACCCAGTAGAAAATTCTTTTTGTTAATTCCAATGCTTGCTCTTTTTTGTTGGTATCTGTCTCCCTTTATTTTCCTGCACTTTATATGTCTTCCTCCACAATCACACCCATCCCTAGATTCTTTTTTTTTTTTTTTTTTTTGCGGTACGCGGGCCTCTCACTGCTGTGGCCTCTCCCGTTGCGGAGCACAGGCTCCGGACGCGCAGGCTCAGCGGCCATGGCTCACGGGCCCAGCCACTCCGCGGCACGTGGGATCTTCCCGGACCGGGGCACGAACCCGCGTCCCCTGCAACGGCAGGCGGACTCCCAACCACTGCGCCACTGGGGAAGCCCCTTAGATTCATTTTTATAAAGGAAAGAAAACTGTACTTTCGTTGCCTTCCTGACGTGACAGGAGATGACAGCCAGTCCTCGTCCCTCTAAGCAACCCCTTTGCCACCGTTGTGTTTCTGACCTCTTTGTTCTATCCAAACGATTTCCTATTTCAAAGATGATTACAATGAACCTCTTCCAGTTCTAATCTGATTTCAAATTTAGCTCACGTTTTCTCTATAGAAATGATTTTTCCCTAAGTTGGGAACGAGCACAGTAAACTCACAAGAAACAGGAAAAAGGTATAATTCACTTCCCATTCATTTTAGGATGCCAATGCACGTTTCCTAAAAGCAACCCTTCAGAGGTCTATGACTGGGGCTTCCATGCTTCAGTGTCCATATTTCTCCTTCGTTTCGTGTTCTAGTATGGATTCATCAACACCTGTCTGCAGTCTCTTGTGATAGAGAAATTCAGTGAAGAGACATTGGGAAAAGCTGAAGTAAGTATATTAAAGGAAAAATGAAAACCCTCTGGTACAATTGGTAAGCCCCCAGTGTTTTGAAGGTTAAAAGGTTTTTTACTAACCTTTTGATTAAACCAGTTAGTTGTTACTAGGGAGATCAATTCACATTCCTTGAACACACCAAGTAAATACAGAAAAACCTGGTATCTCATATCTGCCTTTAAGGAAGGTTTCTATCTCAATTCCCAGAACCAGCCTTAAAACAGGGCTCTCATGTGAATAATACCAACATTATTTTACCTTTTATTTCATGAATGAGTTCTTATTTACTCTTTTTAACTGCAGAAGAGAAAGTAACTGCATTATTTCCATGGCACATAAATGGAGCTGCCAAAATCCTACAGGAGACGGGATGCCCCTTTTAAGTTTCGCCAGAATCCCTCCTTAGGTTTTCTTTAGATAACTGTTATAGTTTTCCTCTCTGCCTCTGTCTATTAAACACTTAACACTGTTATTTACATCTTCATATAGTCTCTTGTCTGATTCCAGTAATCTTACGCTGTCCCTCAGCTTTCTTGGAGTCTCCCAGCCTTGAAATGTTAGGGGATGCGGTGGAAGGGGTCTCAGAAATCTCCTGGTCCTATGAAGAGGGAGGAAATGAAAAATATGGAAAAATGATTAGCTTCCTCAGTTAATGAAAGACATGCAAATGGAAACAGTTAGGCAGTGCTTTGCCTATTAAATCTCAAAAAAATTTAAATGATAATAACCAATTCTGGTTAAGATGCAGCAAAATGAGTAATTGCTGATGGCATTTTAAGTTAGCGCAGCCCTTTTGGAAATTTGACAACATGTACCAAAACTATGAAAATGTGGAAATCTTTTGAAGTAGTAATTTCATTCTTGAGAATTGACTGTTGAGAATTGATACCCTTAGAAACACACATACTTATATACAACATATATATGGGTGGGTGTGCGTGTATATGTAACATAGCCTTACATTTATAAATAGTAAGAGAAAAAATTCTTTAAATGTTCAAAAACGAACCAACAAACAAATGGAATGGCAAAAGGAACATGCACCATTATTCGGATGATTGCAAAGATCGTGAAGCAACCTGTAAAATTTTACAATTTAAGTAAAAACAGCAGCAACAACAAATAAACAAAAAGCCTCCTCAAAACAAGACACCAACTTACACAGCCACTGAGTAAACTACACAAATGAAAAAGGAACAAAATAATTAATTATTCATAGTAATGGAGTCAGCAAGATAAAATGCTAGATGACTGACTTTTTTTTTTCTAATACCTGTATTTTTTCATTGCTTTTGTAATGTAGAAACAAATCAAAATGCTTAGTGCAAACTTTCCTCACGCCCGCGCCCATTTTACAGGTGAAGTAATTGGAGCTGAGAATTGTGGAGACTTAAACAGGGGACTGAATTGGGGAGGAGCCAGGGGGGCCCTACAGCCTCGGCCCCTCTGACCATGTCACCGCAGCCACTGCCTACACACATATGACCTGACCCACTCGTCTAGGAAAAGGCAGCCCGGGCCATTTCCACAGCATCCCTGGGGTAATTTGCTTAGCGTGCTACAAGTTTGGGTGGGAAAAAGGAGCTCTGGCCTATATAGGCAAAGACTACTCATTTCCAAGTATTTCAGAGAGAAACGCTCTGCTGCTTAAGACAGGTCATTTCACCTCTCTGAAGCTCTGTTTCCTCACTGATGAAAGGAGAAGACCCTGTCTCCTAGGGTCTCCTAGGGTACCCCAAGTACATAGTAGGTACCCAGTAAGTGTCATTCCTCCTCCAATATCCAGGTGCAGCATTGGGATTAGACTATATTTGACATTAACAGGCACCATTTTGCTGCTGGTCAGATAACCCTGCCTTCCATCTTGAAGAGGCAGACGTTCCTCTAGGGCCTCTGCTTTGCCCAGAGGAAACCTGGCTCCTAAAATTAGCATCATTTGGTGGATGGCATTGCCTCTGCTCCTCTTTTCGGACTGATGTCCCCAACACCCATTGTCCACACCTGCCTGGAGGACCCCCAGTGACCGGCCTGGGAGAGGGAGGGAGGGATAGGCGTTTGTTGATTGATTTTTGATTGATGAACCTTATACCAGCTGAGCCTTAGCTCAGCTGGAGGCCCAGAAGAGTCTGTCCTGACTAGGAGAGAGGTCAGGGCTCTGGAAGTAAGTGAAAATAACCAGAAGTAGCTGGAGCACTTAGACATCATTGGAGGTAAAACAGGGCGTTGTCTGCCTATGACAGGCAGCTGAGTTGTGTTATTTAGAGAAGGCCTCCTGCCCACCCTTACATGTGGAGCAGACGTAGCATGACCAGCTCTCAGGATCTTGATTGGTTGAGATATTCAATGGATCTTTGCAAACCTAGGGGAAAAAAACCCCAGCTTCCCATATGTAAGTAGATGGAAGAAGCTTTTTCCATTTTGGATCTTTGGTGTGACCTTACTGAAAATGGTACATTTTCTCTTCCTGCCCCAGTGGGGTACTTCTCACAGCCTCCCCAAACAAACGGCCAGCCTTGGCATCCCCAGGCACCAAAGGTGATCAGGACATTTGAGCAAGAGGTGCAGAAAGGTGCCAGGGAATCAGAGGAACTTGTCCAGGGACAAAGAAGCTGGCGGGGCCATGTCCTGAGTTTGTGTCACTAGATTTCACCTCTTTAATCTTGAAGTACCAATTTTCTGCTTAACTGAATCTCAAAGGATGTGTTTGTATGTAGAGCACTAGACACTTATGTGATCGCATTGGAAATGCATCTTTAAACCAAAAGCAAAAAGCCTATCTAACAAGCTCAACCAGTGACAAAAATTGCATCGTATTAGAACACATTAAAAAAAACACAAAACCTGTAGTGCAGAAAACTCAACT
Source organism: Stenella coeruleoalba (assembly GCF_951394435.1). NCBI lineage: Eukaryota > Metazoa > Chordata > Mammalia > Artiodactyla > Delphinidae > Stenella > Stenella coeruleoalba. Next base: position 16,463,968 of record NC_137164.1, read on the forward strand.
TATAAAACACAAATTAAGGCAAGGTTATTTGTGTGCAAAGATCTCCTTCAGGCTACATTGAAATAACAAGTTCCCTGGTGCTTTTAAAATAGAATTTTAGCTAAAAAAGAAAACCCCATCAATTCCTACAGAAATTTTAAGAAGAAACGATTAGGTAAAGTAAAGTATGTCTCCAGATTTTACAACATAACTTTTATTTTATATGAAATAATCAGAAACAGACGTTTCTCCTCCTTTGTCTGCATTGTTTATTTCCCTCTCATATGCCCTAGATTTATAGATTTCTAATTATGAACCACTCTTTCATAACCTCCTGGCTAAAACCTTTATCAAGACTTAACGGTGAGAAACAACTAATAGATTAAGTATAGTAAGACCCCTGGAATCAGATAAACATTTACTTTTTGCCTGGGTCATTTACTAGCTGTTTGACTCGGGGAAGTTTATTTACTCAAGTATTTATTTAACCCCTAGTGTATGCCAACCAGAATTCCTGGTCCTGGGAATAGTGATGGAGGAAACAGATGAGGGCTCTGTTCTCTGAGAATGTGTATTCCATGGTGGGATGGCAGACTATAAACAAGTAAATAAAGAATAAATAAAAGAAAATCTTTCAGATTGGGCTAAGTGCTATAAAAAGTATAGGGTCCTTGACAGTGACCAGAGAAAGAACATGCCAGTTTCCCTGAAGTGATCAGAAAAGACCTCTCTGCAAAGGTAATATCTGAGCTGAAACGCAGGGAGGAGCCAGCTTTGAGACAGGGAGGTACATGTGTTCCAGGTGAAGAGAACAGCAAGTGCAAAGGTCCTGAGGTCGGACTGAGTCTGGTGAATTTGAGACCCAGAAGGAAATTCAGTGTGACTGAAGTGAGAGTCTGGTAGAAGATGGAAGTGGAGAAGTCGCTAAGGATCAGAATATAGGTGAGCAGGAGACAGAAAGCAGTTGAAATTTTATTCTAATTGCAGTGGGTTACTGAGGTCCCTGAGCCTCCGTGTCCTTGCATGTGAATGGGGATGAGAAGGGGACTCACTTATGCACTTATGAGGATTGAGATGGCTAACATAGGTGAAGTGTCTGGCACTTTGGTTGCAGAACTTAGTCCAGGATTTTGCTTTCAAGGATGAGTGATTCACCATGTGAACTGAAGTTTAAAGGAGTTAGGTGAAGGATTCAGGGGACTCACACAGTTCCATTGCAGGAAGTACAGAGAGACCTCAGAGGAAATGGAAGTTCAGAAGGACTTGCTCCATTTCTGTGTCTCTCTTCATATTTACTCCCTTCTCCTGGCTCTCTCTGCAAGTCTCTTAATTTCTGTTTCTTTCAAACTTTTCTATATGTCCTTTTGACTCAAGAGATTACCATCACCTGATTGACTCAGTTTCTCAGTGTCTGAACTCCAGATGCTCCAAGGCAGGATTTGATGGGCCAGCTTTGGTCAGGTGCCCACACCAAGCCCAATCAGGTGTACTTTGGAAGGGAGGGTCCCTAAGAAGAGTTATGTGTAGCGCCACCGTGATTGGCATATCTTCTCTGCTGCGTAAACAATGCGTGGAGAAGGGATGACTGATGTATGTGTGAAGGGGAGGTAAATTCATGAATGGTAGGTGGGTGATGACTACCAAGCCCAAACCAATCCATTTAGGGAGAGGTGGGTGGAATTACATGGCTTCTCTCAGGGTCAGGACTTCTTAACTGGAGGTTTTTGAATGGGCTTGGGAGGGTCTGAGAACCTCTGAAATCATCTATGAAAATGTGTACATGTGTCTACATGTATTTTCTGGGGAGAAGGTCTAAGTATCCATCAGAATCTCCAAGAGCTCTATGACCTAAAGTCAAGGGTCCCTGCCTATACATTCTAGGCTTTTTGTTCTTACTGAATGAGAAATGCTCCTAACCTTTTGACAACTTGAAAAGCATCCCTTCAAATCTACTGAAAAACTATTTGAGTAAGAAATAATCAGGATCGTTCCCATTCATGTCCCTTCTTCTTTACTTCCTCTGTTCCCATTGACTCACTGAGCCTCTCAAGCCTTCCTTAGAGACCGAGAGCGCCCCCTCCCTCCAAGTTCCCTACTTTTTCCGTAAATAATGTCTAGTTTAAAAGTAGTTGAAAGCCAAGAGTTTCTATTTTTAAACTTCTATCCAGGAACGCTGCCTGTCGTGTAACTCATCCTCCATTTCTGGCCATGGATGTGTTTGCTGGTTTGTCTAGCTCCCTGAAATCATAGGTCATCAGAACTAGAAGGGCCCTGAGAAATCAGTTTGGTTAGGATATCGCAACTGGGGGGACTTATTCCCCAAAGATCATATCAGAATATTCAAGGGCTTAGAAAATTTTAAAATACCTATTTAATATTATATTCTTATATATATAATAGAAATTGTTTTTCTAGTAAAGACCATTGAAAGTAAAACTTGAAAAATATTTTTGTTCAGTGGGAAGATATAGAAGATAAATTTAACACGGGTGAAAACAGATATTATAGGTCTTGAAGCTTCTATAATTTGGAGAGCCTCCTTTAAAAAAGAATATAAAATTACAGATAAACACGTAGCTACAAAAGTGAGCACTTATTTAGAATGAGAAAAAAATTAAAAGCTGACAGATAACAAAACATCAAAGGCCCCAGAGGTAAAGTTTATTTATTATTACTATCATTAATTAACTATTGATCCACTTTTATAACATTTTTACTCACATCTTTGGCGGCTTTTGGTTTGCCCATTCATATGACAATGATTTAATAAGATCATTTTCCATAAAAAGAGTAGAATGAATATTCCTCTGACATGGCTGGCTGAAAATTATTTTTATGTTTTATTTGTATTGATAGCTTAGACAAATTTCTCTCTGTACATCTATAACTTTCTCAGCAGTTTCCTACCAAGGCATGCTTCTTTCCTGGTAGCAAGTCCCAGGAGAAGGCCAGCCCTTCATCTCTACCTGTCTCCCCGCTTCTTCCCCCACCTTCTATCAAGTTCTCTGGGATGAGATGGTCCCCAGTTAAGGGACTGAGGCCTTTCCTTTGGATGTCTTTTTTGGGGGTCACATTAAGGTCTGGATGCTTGTTGAGTCTTCCAGGGGAAGGTGGCCCTTGGGGGCTGGGTGACCAGAAGTCCCTCCCACAGGCACCCAGGACCACCATCAGGGCACACAGGGATGCCCCGTCCATGCTGGGGATGGCTCCAAGGTAGAGGGGGCTGGGCAGGGTTGATTCCTCCCTAGCAGCTTCAGCCTTGTTGGCTTCAAAAGTAAATCTGATTCACTCTGGGTGTAAACGAGAAATTCTCAAACATTTTTGTCTCAGGTAGCCTTTTTACTCCTAAAAATTATTAAAAACCCCAAGGACTTGTGTTCATTTATTGGCATTTACTATATTAGAAATTTAAACTGAGAAACTTTAAAAAATGGTCATTTATTAATTGATCTAAAAATACAATAATAAACCTATTACATGTCAGCATAAATATTATATTTATGAAAAATAACTGCATTATCCAAATAAAAAAATTAGGGAGAAAATTAAAATGTCACTCTTTTCAGATTTTCGCAAATCACTTTAACATTTGAATTGCTAGAAGATAGTTGGATATTCTCTTCCATACCCTGTTTGCTGTGATCTGTGGTTTTGGTTGAACTATATGATGAAAATATAGGACGAAGTATTTTAATGCTCTTTTTAGATAATTGTGGTGAATCGTTTGAACCCCACCAAAGCTCCACAAGTGGTTGTTTCTCAAAGATCTGTTACAATATTGAGTGTGAAACCACACCAACGGCCCTTTTTGTACTCTGTTATGTGCAAGTCCCATGGCCTGTGTTACCCTTTGAAATAAATCTTTTATCATCGTTTTGAGCTGTCATGCATTTGCCATTTGGAAAATACTAGCTCCTTGAGTTATGCAGATCTTATGAATGTTGACATGATACAGTACATTATACAATATCAAAATCACATTTGTCAATATCACCACAATCTCACCAAAGCCTCTTAGAATTGGGGAGCTAATGAGCTCACAGTAGCAGATGCAAGTTTTCCAAAATTCCAATTTTCACTTGAAAGCTTGAGTTTGATCATTGGCAACAAATTCTGTCAGTTACTTTCCTTGAAATGACAAGCTAACTTTGTTCTTTTCTTAAGAAAATGTCTGTCTGAGTAACCGTTATTTGTCTATCAGTGGTTCTTTCAAGTAGAAATGATGTTCCATGAAAAAAGTGGCTAATTCAGCTCACAAAAACAATTGCAGAAGTGCTTTTCCTTGAGGTGACCCTCTACACTTCTGTATACAGCAAAGTGCTTTCTGTGTACACATGCTTCCTACTTTGTCATGCAGAATGGTCAGAAGATGTGTACTCAAGGCCAAGATTTAATAAGACATAATTTTTACTGCGTCATAAAGGATGATCTGAAGTGAAGCTGATCTTTCCTCTTTTGTCTTTTTTAAACCATGAATGTGTGGCAGTGAAGAATTCAGTGGCTACTTAGTACAGATTAATGCCACTGCTATTCATGCTAAGGCACCAGTTGTTTACCCACCAATGCTTTTGTACCATTAGCACAAATATCAACCAGTGAAGAGGGCAAATAATGTCTTGATTTTATTATGAAAGTGGTTTTGAACTCATGGACCCCTAAAAGCATCTTAGGGACCCACAGGGGTTCCATGGAACACAGTTTGAGAACTGCTGGTTGACGCATCAGAGTCTTTCTCAGTGAATCATGTCATGTGCTGGCTGGGGAGAGTGGAGGGCACGAGAGGGGAGGGATGGACCTCAAAATCTCCATGGAAACGTTGACCTAACCCAATGCTATCATTATAAAGATGAAGAAATGGAGGCACAGTGAGATCTGTTCCAAGTTATCCAGCTGCATTATGGCAGAACCAGGATTAGCTCCCAGGTCTCCCGACTCACATGCAGGGAATGTGTGAGCCTCTGTCAAGGTAGGTGTCTCTCATCTGCTAAATTCTCTTATAAATATCCATCAGGCCCTATTGTGTGCCAGGTACCATGGTAGGTGTTGAAGATATGAAGTCAAATGACATTCCCCTGCCCTTTGGGACTCTGTAGTCTAGGGAGCATTTGGACAGGTAAATCCAAGCCTCCACTTGCAGCCAGTGTTAAGGCAGGTAAACACGGGGAGGCTCTGGGCTCTGAGGAGGGATGCCTGCATCTGACTGTTGCTCAGAACCACCAGGGTCAGTGATTCTTAGGCTGAGCTGGGAAGGAGGAACAAAAGTTAGCCAGATAAGAGGGAGTGAGGGCCCTTCCCACGGAGGGAGAGTCTGTGGGAAGGGAGGGAGGAAGAATGGGCATGGCTGGAATTCTGAGTAGCTGGAGGAACGGCTAGAGGGGAGTCTGGAGGAGAGAAGTGGGGGTGGTCCAGGTGTTAGGTCATGGAGGACTCTCTGCATCAACCCAAGAAGTCTGGACTTGTCATGAAAGCCTGGGGAGCTGTGGACACCAGCCAGACGACTGGCTGGGTGACAGGCTGCTGCGTCTTCCAAATAGCAGATGGCCACGACACTAGGACAACACCCCTCCTCCCCCACCAGTTCTCAGCACCTCCCCTTCCCCAGCTATACCTTGGGTCACGCGGTGACACTCAGATTTGTTAATATGAATTCCCCACCTGCCATAAGGGAACTCATGGAGGAACAATTTCCCATGCTTTAGAATCAATCCCATTTTCTTGGCCTGAAACTGGCTACAGAGTGCTATTTATTTTTCCTGTGGGCTTTACGGCTCACTCTGGACTCTTAGAAACCATTACATCAGTTTAGTCATGTCGAACAATGTAAGATCTATAATTTGTAATCCTTTGCCTTGCCAGATTGAATCCTAGAAAGTGTTTCTGAGCAGTGGTGTCCAAGCCTGGAGAGTCATCAGAGACAAGCGGTTAAAAAAATACGAATTTCCAGACACCACCTCCAGGGGCCAGGAATCTGTACGTTTATTTTGCTCCCCAAGTTATCCTGGAAGAGGCAGCCTGGCCGTGGTTTCCTGCCCAGATATTTTGGGTATCATTAGCTGGAACCAGCTAAAGAGGAACATACAGTTAATGGCTGACTGTTTCAGTTAAATATTGACTCGCAGGATCTCCTGAGTATGTGTCTATGTGACCACCTACGTCGTTGGCACTTTTCGTGTTACGTGAAATACTCTGCTCTTTTTTGAGCTGGAAACACTGACCTCTCACTTCGTTTCCCGCACTCATTGATTTTCCAATCCCCAATCCCTTTTAACATGTTTTCTGATGGCCATTTTTCTCTCCTTCTCTTCTAACCAGAGGCTTTGCCATCTCATTAGAAAGATATCAGTTGGCTTATTTATTTTTTTAATTCTTGGTAAACATACTGTTTCACTAAAGCGATTCAAATGACTCTATATGTAAGCACGCACTGACTCTGTGCGAAGTGTTAGATGCAAGGTCCTGGGATCAGTAAACAAGGCTGACAATCTCTGTGTAATCATAACAGTCTGGGCATGTCTGGCATTCCAGAAATGTGCAACATATACACACTTGGACACTAAAGTGCTATGAGGTCAGCCTACGGGAAAGAAGAGGCTGCCAGACCCAGACAGGTATGAATGGGTGGTCCCACCAAAGGCCTGGGGATGCCACAGAGTTTGTTCCATTTCCAAGGGTCCTGGAAATGACATAATCTTTCTGGGGCCTTCAGAACAAACCATGGTACCACACCAAGTTTAAATATGGGTCTTGCCCATTACGTTTCTATTTTGCTCATAGACACAGAAGCAGGGCACGTGTTTTCACAAAGGCCCACAGGCCCTGGGGAGGAGGTGGAGGGCGATGGCCACATGGCAGAGAGCACCCCACTTAAGGGAGAGGTGGTGGTTTAGATCCCCCATCTGCCCCGGGCCCCACCAGTTTCTCTGAAGAGCTGCATCTGCTGATGCTTAGGGACCACTGTACAGACATGCACCCGAGCAGGAAGCCTTACAAACAGAGGGAAACTCAGGGAGCTTCTAGTTCAGTCATGTACGACCGCAGGGTCAGGGCCCCTGGGGCTGTCTGAGAATCCCCAGTGAGTATGTATATGAAGAGGAGGAACATGGATTGAAAACATGGTTGAGGAACACTGAATTCACCAACCACCTCCTTTATTTTACAGATAAGGAACTGAGGCCTAAAGAGAGGGAGTGATTTTTCCCTCAGAGCTCATTTGTGTCAGGATGGGCCTGGGACAGTGTCCTGCCTCCCACCCCGAGTCACTCCCCAGTTTCCCAGGCCACCTCTGTGTCCTCAGTACTATTGCAGCTCCTCCTGGCACATGAGACGGTGTTTCTTATTTTCCCCAAGCTCTCTCCCTTTGGCCATCCTCTTCTATCCTTATCCATACTCCTGTCAGAAAGGTGGGACAATTATCGTTGCCGTATTTTGCAGTGAAGAAGATGAATTCCAGAAAGATAAAGGAGAAAAATTTAAAGATTTAGGAGTGAGTAAGGATCTTCAAATACAGAGGGCTAGGTATCTGGAGGTGGGAACAGCCCAGTTTGCCTTTCCCCTAAGGGCAGAACTAAGGCCAGTAGCAGCAGCAAAATGCAGGATGTATGTGGTCTTCAGAGATCCTTCATTTGTCCACTGGCTGATGCTGGCAAGACCCTAACCTCTCTGAGCATCAGTTTCCTCAACAGTACAAGGGGTCATTAGAAATAATCTGTCATCTGTGGCCAAAAGCAGATGCTCAACAAATAGAAGGTATTAATAGGGCTCAGAAGTAGGTTTCAGCTCAACTTAAGAAAGAACCTTCTTTCAGAGAGAGTAGTCTGTGAATAGAATGTACTGCCTTGCAGGGAAGTGAGATTCTTGTTAGGAAGAAACTGAGTTATAAGGTGGGAAATTGGACAATTAGGAAATTTCTCACCTCCCCCAATTCCGAGATTCTATGGTGTGTTCTGGGATCAACTCAAATGTTCTGTACTCTTCGCTGCTCTTCAAATGTGCTCTCTGCTGCCACGAAGCACATTCTCTGTGTCCAGAATGCTCCTCTTGGCCTAACCATTCCTCAGTTCCAATGAAACCTCCCTGTCTCAGAGAAGCATTCCCTGACCTGCCTCCTTCCCCCTAAGTTGACTGAATTGCTAACTACACTTCAGTGATTCACACAAGAGCCAAGCCAAGAGTGCAAACCTTCTGACTCCCAGGTTAAGCCTCTCTTCACCAGGTCTGGTTAGCTGTTGCAAGACCAAAGTCCAGCAGTAACTCCTACAACCCAGCCAAGCACAGTGTAAAACCGTGAGCTACTCTACCTGCTTCAGAGAAGGAGGCTCCATGACCACAGAGCTCCAAGTTCACTACCATGTATTAGGTTCTTAACACATGCCAAGCACACTGCTGTCTGCAGGGTCTTCAAAGGTGTCACAATAAAAATCACAATCAAGGAACCCAGTCTAGAGGGTAAGACCAATAATCTGGATAGAAGTTGGGGAAACTCATAGCCTGCTGTGGGTACTCAAGAAGGGAGCTCTTGATCCAAACTGGGCTCCAGGGAAGGCTTCTTTGAAGAGCTGACACCCAAACACTCTAATGCTTCCCATCCCTTATGATCAGGAGTGTTCTTTCTATATCTTGCTAGGTCGGTGGATATATTCCTGGGGCAAAGCTCCAGTTGCTGGATTTCCATTGCACCTTGATTTATCTTTCAGAGCTTCTGCAGAAGTGCAGGATGCCTTCATGACTTACACAGTGTATGATGACGTCATCACCATTAAGCTCATCCAAGAGGCTTGCAAGGTTCTTGGTAAGTCTGAATAGGGCTTTTTTTTGGCTTTCTGGGGCTGCTGTAGCAAAGTATGTTCAGTTCTCATTATCTGCGGTAGTTCTGGTCTGTAAAGTTTACAAACACTGAATTAGCAAATACTGAGCCATTGTTCCTATAGGAAAGATAAGGTTAGGTTCCTGAGAGCCTCTGGCCACAACCATTTTCATTTGCATAACTCATAAATACATAATCTTATTTTGTGTGTGTGTCTGTTTAAAGACACATTTTTCCATATGTATTGTTGATTCATTAACATTGAACTCACGGCCAACAGCACTGTAACTCGTGCCGGAATGAAGCTTATCTAAGGCATGTATTTTCTCTGTAAGGCACATCACAGCCTTCCTGTGATTAGGACACTGGACAGCACTTCAGCACCAGGCTTTGGAGCATTTTAAACAGCTGACCAACGAAAAGAACAAAAATGCAAAAACGTAGTACTACATAGGTTGCCGAGAGGACACCTGTTTATAGTCTGAGAACCGAGTCCAGAACGCAGAGCATTGCCTCCTGTGACCTTAGCCAGAAACATGCATGTTCGGTGGCTCACTTTTTTCCCTGCTCTGTACACATCCACGAATGACCACGAAAGCTCTGATGAGTATTGATTTGGGGGTTACAAGTACACTTTAGGGAGCAGGTAAATTTGCAAATACGGATCTACAAATAATGAGCATCAACGGTACTACTAACTGGGTGGCTTCAACAACAGAAATTTATTCTATCATAGCTCAGGGCCCAGAAGTGTGAAATCAAGTTGCCAGCAGGGCCAAGCTCCCTCTGAAGGTTCTAGGGAAGAATCCTTCCTCTTCCAGGTCCTGGTGACCCCAAGTGTTCCTTGTGATGGCATACTTCCAATCTCTGCTTCCGTCTTCATAGGGCCACCTTTCCCCTGTGTGTCTATGTCTCTAGGTCCAAATTTCCCTCTTCCTATAAGGACTGCAGTCGTATTGGATTTCAGACCCACCCCAACCTGGTAACTCATCCTTTCCATTTGAGTAACCTTATGCGTCTTATGGGCAAAAATTGTGAGCAACACAGAGTTTCATCATCTGCAACACCACTGTCATATTTGGCCTCGATGTTGTCTCTGACAGATGTTGTTATATCTTTGAAATAGATCGTCACAATGACTTCTGGCTGTCAGAAAGAACAGCACTGAGAATCCCATTGTGTTTCTCTGGAAATGGATATGGTGTGCTTTGTGGGGTGCTGAGGGCCATTCTCCCTCATCTGCTCTGCCATGGGACATCTTGCCATCTGCCCAGACACTAAAATGCCATTGACAGGGTCATAACTGGGGGGACAATATATGGATGGTCCCATTTACAATGCACATGTACTCCCAGAATGGATATATCAGCAAGGGATGGTTTATTATATTAACTTGCTCACTCCCCAGGCACTAAGGGGCACAGCTACAGGACAAAGAGAGACGTTAGCTCTTTGCCTTTCTAGTTTAAGGACCGAGGACAACTAACTTATTCCGTCATAGTTTTCACTGTTCAAATGAGAATAATTATAAGATCTACCCTTCAGAGTTGTTTTGAGGATTAAATGAGATAATATATGTGGAATATACCAAATGTGGTACCTGGTGTATAATAAGTTCTCAAAAAAATCTCCTCCCTTCCTTCCCTCTGTATTGATTTCCGAGGGCTGCCTTAACAAAGTACCACAAATTGGGTGGCTTCAAATAACAGAAATTTATTCTCCCATAGTTGTGGAGGCCAGAAGTCCAAAGCCCTCCAGTCTACAGTATGTAGTTAAGGCAGCCCTGACAGACCAGTACCGGAATCTAATAAGTTTTTATATGTCCAGAAGGAAATGCTACATACGTCTAATATCATGCCCAGGCTGTTATCGTAACTATGTATGATTGTGGACACCATGTGGTGTAGCAGTACCTTTAGCAGAGAGACCCTGTCACACACCTGCCGCAGTGCATTCACAGTTCCAAACCAACTAATACGTTCAGAGGCAGCAACAAGTTTATAGACCAATGTGTGGTCTGACTCACACCACCTTTCTACCAAAGGCCAAAGTCTACCGCTGTGATTTCTATCTGTCCGGCTTTGAAAATCAGAAGGGTGTTTTCTTCTTGTTTATCTCAACGACATCTGTTGACCTATCCCTGAAATGGTATATAAGAACAGTGAATGCATTTTTCAAATCAAAAGCTGAGATTCAAATCTGAGTAAACACATGCTTGAGACTTGGAGACAGGATGGCCCTGGGAAGTATAGGCTGTGTAGTTTCTCTCCACATCTATCTATCTATTGATAGAAATAGATACAGACATAGATACAGATATAGATATATAGACTGACTACGTCTCTAGCAAAGGCTTTGGAATCAGAGAGACCTGGGTGAGTGCCCTGGTTGTACATCTACCTGCCTATCTATCTATCATCTATCTATCTATCTATCTTTCTATCTATCTATCATCTATCTTTCTATCTTTCTATCTATCATGTCTAACATGTATCTCCCATGAATCAGAGAGAGCAAATCCCTGCCGAAGGAAAGAAGTCTGCAGGAAGGGCATTTCACTGTTTAATAAAAGACACTCGTCAATTGAGACAAACTCTTCCCTTAGACAAAGAAAAAAGCACGCTCCATTACCACTCGTTAGTGCTTTGCCTTCCAAGTGGGCTCCAGAATGCCGTTTCTCTACCTTTAAGCAATTGTTGGGACTTTTCCAGACCACTCTGCCACTGCATAGCTCTGTGCTTTCTAATTAGCATAATTCAGGATGGGACCAGATGGCAGGTTGAGCCTTGCATAAGAATTGTTCTGTATATGAATAAGTGCCTACTTAGTCTGTAAGTGGGTTATTAGTGATCTGAAGTGACAAAATTCAAAACAACACACAACAGCCATTGGACACAGTCGTGCCCGTCTAGACTTCGCTCGCTAAGAAACCAGTAGTGAAACGCATTTCAACAGTTAGCCATCGGCAAGCCTTCTCTGCACCTCCCTCTGTAAAAAGAAGAGTAACAACATAAAATTTTACAAAGTCCTCAAATCAGGCCTCATCATATTTGATCTTTACTGTGACCCTCTGAGGTAAGATAAGCAACCCAAACCCTGCAACCAACCCAAAATGAGGCTGGAACTCAGGTGTCCCGGCTCCAAGGCCATCGTTGCAGCCTGCGGGCGGGAGGGGCAGTTGGCTGGGTGGGCATGAGATCTCTGGTGAGGGCTTTGGAATCAGCGAGCCCTGGGTGAGTCCCCTGGCTGTATCGTCTCCTAATAGGGTAACCTGGGGGCAAATTCCCCATCGGTAAACATCACTGGTACCTACAGCACCTACCTTGGATGGTTATCCTAAAGATGATGTCCAGTAATGTAAGCAAAGTGCCTACCACAGAGTGGGTACTCAGCAAAGCAGGCCCCTCTCTCTCAGTGGACCAGCAAAGCAGGTCCACTGAGACCACCCGGTGGACCCCTAGTTGGGCCAACGTCTCTGTTTCAAAGCTCACCTGGAAGCTGGCAGCTTATACCAGGCATGAGTGAGACTGCGCCCTGGCTGCAAAGGGTCTCCCACCTGAGCTGCCTGCATCCATTTCCCAGCTCCCTTTTCTCTATTGCCTGATCAACTTATTGCTGCACCTGGAACCCAGCCCTCCCAATTTAGAGTCTGTTTCCTTCTTGCAGCCTATGGTACCAACATGGGCAGCTGTTCCTCTCCTTTTCTTCTTCTTCTTTTTTTTAAAAAAAATTTTTTTGGCACGCCGTGTGGCATGCAGGATCTTAGTTTCCCAACCAGGGATCGAACCCTTGCCTCCCACAATGGAAGCGTGGAGTCTTAACCACTGGACCACCATGGAAGTTCCCTTCTCCACTTCTTAAAGGCCTCTATCTCCTCACAGAAGATTTCCCCACTGGTTATCTTGTGCCTGGCTAAAGCCATATATTATTTGAGAAGGAGAGTACTCTAGGTGAATAGTTCTTTCCTGATACCTAAAACTTATTCTTTTGGAAACCAAAGCTTTGGGGAAAAAAAATACCCATTTTCAACAGAAAACTCTCAAAAAATGCATGGCAATCACTTCCCTGTCTTGTGGAAGAGTACATGCTTTTCTGGGTGCCTCAGGTGGGTCACCATGAAGAGTAGCTCCTGTTGCCTGTTTCTGGGTGATGGGAAGCAGGCAAGGGTCGTGGGAAGTCCAGCCCTGAGCAGCCCTTTGCCCAGAAGACCCAGCGTGGGCAGCAGTGGCTCTGGGGCCCCCACTGAGCCTTAGCAGGTGTCCCCTCCCGCTGCCTTGCACAGTCTACCTCTGCTCTTTCCATTCCCTTGAGCTGTCGCCCAGCAATTAGTAAACATTTCCTGGTGACGCCAAAGAGTCAAGCTTGTTAAGTCAGAAAGTTTGAGTTTATACATCATTCCAATTGAAAAACTCCCCAGAAGCCTCTACAGCTCTCCTGGGAAGCCAAGCACAGACGCTTTGTGACACTTATTTCCCTGCCATCGAAGAAGTCTTCTATTTAAAAAAAAAAAAACCCCACTTTTTAATAGAATTTTCACACACACACTAAAGTCGAGAGAATTATACACTGAAGCCCACATACCCTTCACCCAGCTTCAATCATTATTCCTATTTCACCAATCTCGTTTCATCTCTCTGGTTCCTCTACCCTTTTTTCTGGTTTTGTTCTTGCTGGAAAGTCTTAAAACGAATCTCAGGTTTTCCATAATTGTACCTGTAAATATTTCAGTATGAGTCTCTAACAACATAAAGACATTTTAAAGCATGATCATAATACCCTGATTATACCTAGCAAAATTCAAAATTCAGAATATTACAGAGGCCCAGGACCCAGCCGTATCTCAGCTGGCCGTGGATAACTGTGGTCTTCTAATATTAGATTTCCTAAGGTCTTTTCAGGACAATCGGAAAACCCTTTTTACTTTGACATAATTTCAAACTCACAGAAGGTTTGTAAGAATAGTACAAAGGATTGCCATAGACTCTTCATCTATATTCCCCAAATGTTAACATTTTACCATGTTGGCTCTATCCTTCTCTCTATATCTATATTTTTTTTTCCTGAATCGTTGGTATGTTAAGAAAATGATGTCTCTTTATCCCTAAAAGTTCTCTTAAGTAACTACAGTACAACTATCAAACTCAGGAAGTGAACATTGATACGGTGCTATTATCTCATCTACAGATTTCATTGAGATTTTTCCAGCTTTCCCAGTAATGACCTGTAGGACAAAAGAAAACCCTGGATCATGTCAGTTGTCACATTTCTTTGGCTTTCTGCAGTCTGGAACAGTCCCCAAGTCTTTCTTTGGGTCTTATAACATTGACATCTTTGGAAAGTTCTGGTCAGCTATTTGGTAGCATGACCCTCAACTCAGGATTATCTGATATCTTCCCATGATTCAATTCAGGCTATGCTTTCTTGGTGGAAAGACCCCAGAGTAATGTTTTTTCCTTCCCAGTTCATTGTATCAGGAGGCATCTTATGTCGATTTGTCCCATTATTGCTGTTAACTTTGATTGCTTAGTTAATATGGAATCTGCCAGGTTTCTCCACTGTAAAGTTATTATTTTTCCCCTTTGAAATTAGTATCTTGTGAGAAGATACTTTCAGACTATGTATATTATCTTGCTGTTTCTCAAACTTCTCTTTCCCTAATTTTAGTATTCATTGGTGATTCTTATCTGAATTAATAATTATAAGAGTGGCCAAATGGTGATTTTCTAAGTATATCATTTCTTTTACATTTATTAGTTGAATTTCTACTATAAGGAAGAATTTTCCCTATCTATCTATCTATCCATCTATCCATCCATCCCAGTGTGAATGCTTGACTCATTTTTTAGTAGGTTGTAATCCTTTAATTATTTTGATGCTCAAATTCGCCAAGATTTAGCCAGTTAGAGCCCCTCCAAGCTGGTCCTTGTGTCCTTGACATGTCCCCATCATTCTTATTTTTTTTTTTAGCACCTTTATTGGAGTATAATTGCTTTACAATGTTGTGTTAGTTTCTGCTGTATAGCAAAGTGAATTAGCTATATGTATACATATATCCCCATATCCCTTCCCTCTTGTGTCCCCCTCCCACCCTCCCTCCCCCATCATTCTTTGATCACTTCTTTACTTTCTGGTGTGACAAGATGTTATAAACTCATCATTTTCCTGCCCCAGCCCTGAAATCTGCCATTTCTCCAAGGAACCCTGAACACACACACACACACACACACACACACACACACCCCATCCATCTATCTGTCGTCTTCCTCCCTCTCTTTCTTCCTTTCTATCCATCTATCTGAAACTGTGATGGGTTTTGTGGTCTTCTTAGGGTAGATTTCCTAACCTACCCCACAAACTTCATTCTAGTCTTCTTTCTCGCATAATGAGAAAGCTGCTTCCCATCATTTACCACGTATTTACTTACAGGTTTCATCCTTGAGTGTTTAGAAAATCGTTTCAGAATTGCTGACCCATACTGCTGTGAGAAGGAAGCCTACTCGCTACAGTCAAATATTTGTTTAAATTTGGTTTTTTCTTTATCCTAAGGAGAAATTCTAAATACCATGTTCAAATTTTACTGGGTTATTTTTTTCTTGGGCAATTAGGTTATTCAGAACTGTTCTGTTGAAATACTGTTTTGTTAATTATGTTTCTGTTTGTATTCCATCTTAGAGTTTTCCCTATCCTTATTGATCTTATTTTCTTTAATGTAAGCGTATGAATCATTAACATGATTCTGCAAACCAGAACTCTGCAAAAACTTACACTCAGAGAAGTTCCCCACCACCTGCGTACACACACTCTCCATAACCATTCTAACATTTCTACCCATTCCCAGTGCCCTGTAGATAAAGTCTCAATAGTCTCTTGTGTTTATTTTTGTACAAATAAGTAGATAGATGGATATTTCTTTATTTCCCCTTATTTGCTACACAAAAGCTAGAATACTAAGCATGCTATAGACTCTCCTTTGCACTACCAAAACATATGCTAAGGCATCTACGATCTGTGTTTCATTCTGTCTTGCATTTTCTTGGCATTTCCTATATATCTCTGACCCCCTGTGACTTAGAAAACTCGTGGAATCCTAGGTTCACTGAGGGGAAACTGTATAACTACACTATTCAGGTGTTGGTTTTGAAAAGTGACCTTTGTCCTCTGCTGGACAAGCATTCTCAACTACAAATCCTACAGGAAGCCCCAAACCCAGCACAGATGGGAAAGACCACACCCAAACCCAAGATGCTTGTTCAAGGAAGAGTCGGCCACTCCGCCAGATGTCCTTCCTATGAACAGAGCTGGGTGCCCAGAGACAAAATAACCAGTGTCTGGAACAAGAAACTTCACGGATTTTTGTATGTTTATAGACCTAAAAGTCAAGCAGACAGTCTCTCTACACAAGGCTGCCACTGCCACTTTAATACAACTTTGCTGGTCTTGCAGACAGCCCAGTCCACCTGAGAGAGGTCCCTGGGATGGGGAGGCCTCTGGGATTGTACTTTCCCAGCAGGTTACAGGATGCACCTGCTCAGAGCTCCAGCCTAGGGGATGCGCAGCACAGCTGGTTTTTTTTTGTTTGTTTTTTTCTTTTTCCTCAGCTTGAACAAGCTAGATTTAGCAGGAAAGGAGGGGTGGAAGGAGGAAAGAGGAAGGAACAATTCCACACGTGTCCATGTACTTTTCAGGAGTTCTCCTCCCAGGGGCTCATCAGCACTGGAAAAGACAGGAGTGGAATTTATTATTCCAGTTCCCTTGGGGGTTAGCAGGTGGCTCTTGATTGCTGTTATAGAAAACCTGCCTGCATCCAGCTAGGGATGGACCCACGAGCAGAGAACCCGGCAGAGGCAATTAACACAAGCCACATACCACACCCACCCTACCGTCCAAGCTTCGTTTGCATCCTGAAGACCTAATACATTTTGGGGACGTATACATAATTCACCTCCGATGAGACCTGACCAACTCAGTGGGGACGCTCTGCTCAGCTTGCAGAACGATGATCTGTCCAACAGGCTGGCTATGAACAACGAGCTGTAGGAAAGCTGCTGCTCAGGCCATCCTAGGAAGCAAGGAGAGGCTGGAAAGTGCCCAGACCTCCTCGGATCCTTTGCCGCTCCCGTAGGAATTGGTCCTGGAGAGCGTAGGAATTGGAGAGCTGAAAGCCACTTGTGAATTCTAGGCCCAGCCAGAGCCTCATAGAACCTGCAAGGGTCCAGCCACGGATTCTGGTGACTGTGAATCTGACAGGTCTCCCATCAGCCCGGGTATTCCAGACTTTCTCCCGGCCCTCAGGACCTATCGCGATTCACCACACCAGCCTAAATAAGAGAGTGTTCTCTCACGGAGAATGGATGTGTTGTCTCCTGTATCGATAATGAAAACCTATAAGCAGCCCCTACCTTGGGGGGAGACCCCTTTTCTAACTGCTGCTCCAGAGGCTGTGGGATATGGCACAAAAAGCACCTCATTTAGAGTTAGAGCCTCTGCCACCCTGGGTAATTTAGGTCAATTCACATAGGTGACTGTCAGCCTCCACGGTCTCACCTGTGAAAAAGGGGACATGTTAATAAGGTGATCTCTCTTACAAGATTTTGGCAAGCACTGAGTAAAATAACATCGATTAATGACGGTTTCAGGAACTATAAAAAGCATTCTTTAAAAACACTCCATGGCCCTCCACAAAGCAAATGATGGCGCGCAACCTAGTCCAGCAGAGCAGATGCGGCAATAGCCCCGCTCACAACGAAAACCTACCCCCAGGGATTTCTCAAGCACCCACTTTGTGTCCAGCTCAGAAAACATGTAGTGTGAGGTCACTGCCCTGCAGAATTACCATACAGTTAGGAAGAAAAGAAAAATGCAGCACTTAGGAAGAGAGAAGTCAGTGTGATGTAGGATAGTCAGAGAAATTTCTGTGGAGGATGTAATGTAAAAACTGCCCTGAAAAGAAGACTAGCGACATGGTTGGACCTAGAGATTGTCATACAGAGTGAAGTAAGTCAGAAAGAAAAAAAACAAATATCATATATTAATGCATATATGTGGAATGTAGAAAAATGGTACAGATGAATCGGTTTGTAAGGCAGAAATAGAGACACTGAGGTAGAGAACAAGTGTATGGACACCAAGGGGGGAAAGCGGGGTGGTGGTGGTGGTGGGATGAATCGGGAGATTGGGATTGACATGTATACACTGGTATGTTTAAAATAGATAAGTAATAAGAACCTGCTGTATAAAAAAAGAGTAAATAGCATATAAAGATCCTAAAAATAAATATTTGCATAATTGGTCTTATCATAAAAAAACAAGACTAGGATGCTGAGGAGATGAGAGAGAAAGGGGAAACCATTGCAAATATTTGGTATCCTCTTCTGGCTCAATTGATATAGTATGAATTTGTTGGTATTGTTTTTCAGTTGCAATATTAATTATTTCTCAGAGATAGATTTTTAGTTCATTTAATGGCCATTGTGTTCAAAGATGTCTAAAGATGGCAGGAGAGATTGTCACAGGAAACTGACAGCTTTGAACCCCCTTCTGGATTCTAGAGAAATTTCTGCCATGGGAGCCATGGAAAAGACCAGGGTAGGACTGGGGGGGACTCACCAATTTAACGAGCACCTACTAGATGCCAGTCTGCATGGGGCTTCTCGTGGTGGCCCCGTGACCTCGATGGTATTATTGGCATTTACTGATGAGGAAAGTGAAGGCTTAGAGAGAATTCAGAAACGTATCACAGAGCTGGGATTGGAACCCTTTGGAAGCGAATGAATACCTGGCCGGCCGGTGCTTTTATTTTGGATTCCACAGGTGTCTGCATGGAAGCCATTCTGAAACTCTTTGGGGAATACGTCTTTAAATCCTGCAAGATGGCTGGCGATGACCGGATGTTACGGACACTGGGAGGAAATCTCACGGAGTTTATTTTATTTTTTATTTGTTTGTTTGTTTGTTTTTGCGGTTCGCGGGCCTCTCACTGCTGTGGTCTCTCCCGCCGCGAAGCACAGGCTCCGGACGCGCAGGCCCAGCGGCCATGGCTCACGGGACCAGCCGCTCCGCGGCACGTGGGATCCTCCCAGACTGGGGCAGGAACCCGCGCCCCCTGCATCGGCAGGCGGACCCCCAACCACTGCGCCACCAGGGAAGCCCCTCTCACGGAGTTTATTGAAAACCTAGATGCCCTCCAGAGTTACCTGGCGCTCCCTTATCAGGTAAGCCTATCTAGGTCTGATCTTGCTGGCCCTGAGAAGAGGCAGGTGACTCTAGCAGCTCTGGGCCATCTCACCGCTTCCCCCAAGAGGGTGCAGTTGCCAGGGGCCTGTGGAATGCTCGGTACGCGGCATCGGTGGGCTGAGTTCTCTGGGGGAAGGAATGGAAAATGAAAACCTGTTGCCCATTTTTATAAACTGGCCGGCAAGAATCAAAGCAGGGCAAGCTGGAGAGGTCGCCTTTGTGATGGGGGAGGGCCTATTTTGATGGCGGCTGGTGGGGGGGTTGACATTAAATCCAGAAGATTGATCACAATGGGAACAAAGGCTGGGAGCCAGTCAGGTTTCAGTGGATTTGCAAAATCCCTCCTCAGGTTTCCTGGCCTGGAAGGAGCTGATAAATAACTTGTGCAGCCAGATTCATTTATTCATGTATTAGAAGGAAAGACTTGACAGGGCCAAGAGCCGGAATCGGAAACCATCCAACTCTGATTAACCCACGAAGTGACTGCCTGAGGTGCTAAACTAATTTCCCTACTGGGATATGTCCTTCTGGAGTTCAGTCCTTGGTTTTCTTGTTTGTAGAGATCATTGGAAATTTAAATGGCCAGGCTCCCTTTTCTTTTTTAAAAAAGAAAATGCTCATTGAAAAGGCAAAGCGGCACTTGCACATATCATAATAATAGTTTATTATTTTATATAAAATAGTTAATATTTGTTTCTAGGGCCCTTCAGAGTTTGCTAAGCTGTTTCTTCACCGTTTCTATATTGAATGCTCATAACTACCCTTGACGGGTAGTCATGAGGAGAAAGTGGGATTCTGAATGTGAAAGTGCCTCATGAACCACAATGTATCCTCATAGGTGTTAAATGGGAAAACAGTTATTTCCTCCAATTTTCAAGTAAGGAATAAGAGGCTTGGTGACTTAATTGACTTCAAGTAGGATGAGTAGTCGGATCCGTCCTGTTGTTATCATGTGAACTACTCAGGAAGAGGGAGTGAAGAGAGCCCTGGCTGTGGGGTCACATGAGCCTATATGATGCTGTCTGACCAGCTCTGCAGCTTCCTAGCTGTGTGATCTTGGGCAAGTTACTTGCCCTCTCTGGTTTTCAATTTTTTTCACTTATTTGTTTAATAAATATGTATTGAGTACCTACTATGTGCCAAGTACTTTTTAGGCATTGGACACACAGAGAGACAAAAAGGAATGAATAGGAAAAAAAAATTTACTCCATAGTGATGTGTGGATTACAGGAGATAACATGTAGAAATCTCTAGCATTGTAATCAGTCCAGATAGGGCATTCCATATTTAATAACTTCCTTCCTTTATGTTTTCTTCCTCTCTTTTCTGTGTGGCCAGTTTTAAAATTACAATCATTCATATGGCAACTTCCTCTTAAATTTCTCTGCTAAAGCACTACAATTACTATGGAAAGAAATACAATTAAGGCCCTTAAGTAATCTTCCATAGTATTATAAATATCACATCTTTCATTTGAAAATTGGGCTAATATTTTAAGTCACAGTTCTGGAGAAGATATTAATATTTTTTTATTCATTAAATAAAAATATTGTGGAATCTCTTTTATGTTCCAGATATTGTTCTCACAATATTATTGTCATTCTTAGGAATAAGATGAAAGGAACCAAGGTTCTGAAGTCCCAAGTCCATTGTTTTTATGCCTACTCCTGCTACCCCTCCTCTGATAGTCATTCCTTCATATGGTAAAACCAGTGTTAGAGAAGCAATAGGCTAGAACTTCTCTGGGGTCAGTAAGGACATTTTTCACATAATGAGATAAATAAAACATTTAAATATACTATACACAGACACACAAGCTGAAATAAAATACGTGCAATGATATCTGATTGTTGTATAGTACTTTCTACTGGACAAAAGGTTATAGATTATCTCTTTAGGCAAAAATACAGTAAGATAAACCTGACTTTTTCTTTATGTCTGTCTCTAGTAATTTCGCAGTACCTTAAGGCTTACATTTCTGGTTTTAACTGTGCCTTTAATCTTGTTATTTTTTAGCTAACCTTCATTTGAGGGCCAATTATGAGACAGATATTGGACTAACTCATGTATAAACATTGAATTATCCTCTTACCCCTAAGATTAGGTACTCTTATTCTTCCCATTATACAGATGAAAAAACTGAGGTCCAGAAAGGTCAAGTAACTGTCCCAAATTGCCCAGGTTTTGGTGGCCGAGCCAGGACCCACCCCCAAGTGCGTCCGTCTTCAAAGACCATGCTCTGGTCGACTTCTCATTATGTTCTCATTGCCCTAGTTCTCCACTTTTATAAAACCCTATTTCAATTTTTAAAAATAAAAGTATAATCTTATTATTTAGAGAGCTGGAGACATTGACCAGAAGGATTAAAAGCACAAACTTCGAGAAGTATGTCTAGGAAGTGGCCTAGGCTAGGGTGAGGAGTGAGGGTGGAAATGGTAGCAAAAGCTTGCGGATTTTAATTTCAGCCCTTTTGTACTCTGTTATTATTATTTTTCTGCTATGTAGGGTTTGGATATAATTTTTTGAAATAACTTAATTTTCTGTTTCATCATATGCTTTTTATATGTGCTGCCTCAAATCTTTAGATTCAGTCAAAATGTAAACACACAAATACATACTTTCTCTTTGTATATGCTTTTGGAAAGATAAATACTTGGCAAAAAACCTTCATTTTAACTAGCATCCCCTCCCCGCCTCCTCCCTACTCCCCCTCCAGCCCCCACTACCACCACCACTTTGGAAGAGAACAAAAATCTCAGAAGGAACACACTTCCTTAATCTCTTCTCTCACTCAGACCAAAAGCTGTGAGCCAGGGTGCTGAGCTGCTTACTAATCAAATGGGAGAGAAAATTGTTTCTCTCAGGAATTCCCCCAGGCAAAGTCTTTATCCTTATGTCGTGACATAATCTACCATGAGATGGTACACACTTGATGTCAACATTTATTCCTGGAGAAAGATGATCTCTTCTGATGTATCCTTGATTTTCCAGACATGCAACTTTGCACCACAGATGGCATTATCCTTCCAGAACAAGAGGTGAACTTTTCTCCACTTGCCAATTCCTCTGAGACCCTGATCTTTCAGAGTAAAGATGCCCATGGTCCCTTAGTCACAGGCCAAGAATGGCAGCCATCCACTCCTTGGAGTGTAGGTAGAAGCAGCATGGCATGGCAGAAAGGTTCATTTGGGTGTCAAGATGTTCTACCATGAATTTGGCCTTAACTTCCCTGAGGTTCAGTTTCCTCCTCTTTACAATGGAGCTAATGCTTGCCATATAGAGTTGGTTATGTGATTAGGTATAATATAAAATTCCTGACTTTTAGGGGCTGAAACCATGGTAGATTTTATTTTTATGTGATTGGAAGGGGTTTGGGGATACAGTTCTGCATGATGTAATGAGTAAGTTTCACAAAACCTCAAAAGCATAATTTAGAGAAATTGTATCCACTGGGAAAAATATGCTGTGTCTTTTAATTGGGAGATGAATGCACCATCGTTTTGTGTGGAGAGAGGAGCAGACAGGAAGATGCTTCTCCATTACTACTCTGATAGAAGTGGTCTGTGCCACATCGTACCAGCTACGCAGGTGGCTTAACCAGACCCAGAGTGTCCATTGGCAGATGAATGGATAAAGAAGATGTGGCACATATACAATGGAATATTACTCAGCCATAAAAGGAAACGAAATTGAGTTATCAGTAGTGAGGTGGATGGACCTAGAGACTGTCATACAGAGTGAAGTAAGTCAGAAAGAGAGAAACAAATACCTTATGCTAATACATATATGTGGAATCTAAAAAAAAAAAGGTTCTAAAGAACCTAGGGGCAGGACAGGAATAAAGACATAGATATAGAGAATGGACTTGAGGACACAGGGAGGGAGGAGGGTAAGCTGGGACAAAGTGAGAGAGTGACATTGACATATATACACTACCAAGTGTAAAACAGATAGCTAGTGGGAAGCAGCCACATAGCACAGGGAGACCAGCTCGGTGACCACTTAGAGGGTTGAGGTAGGCAGGGTGGGAAGGAGACACAAGAGGGAGGGGATATGGGGATATATGTATATGTATAGCTGGTTCACTTTGTTATACAGCAGAAACTAACACAGCATTGTAAAGCAATTATACTCCAATAAAGATGTTAAAAAAAAAAAGAAATCAGAGTAGGAGGGATATATTTAGTATCCAGTGTGTAAATCTCTGCTTTGAAGTTATTGATTTTTAATTTGTTAATCTGTCATATGCTGCCTGCCTTGATGCAGGGCCTGGGCTTGGTGAACTCTGGAATATTTATCAAAAGTTGTATAACCTGATTATTTTATGATTTTTGCTGACACAACTGCCTTCCGCCATCCCTCACCAATAGGTATCCTTCTGCGGCAGGTATCACTGAGGCTGTGGCCAAAGACCTCTTTGACATTGACGTGACCATGGATATCCTTGACGTGAATCAAGAGGAGGAGAGGACAGGGAAGAAGGAGCACGTTGTGTTTCTGATCGTGCAGAAGTCGCACAGACAGATGAGAAGGGCAAAGCCAAAGGGATCACAAGACACTCAGGACAGCCAGAGAGACCAAGAGGTACCAATGTGCTGTGTCTTCAGAAAGCACAGTTCCTCCTGGTGGAGTGACTAGTCTTGGAACAATCTATGCAAAGAACCAGACCTTCTAATTGTGGATTTATGGCAGGGTTTCTCAGTCTCAGCACTGTTGACATTTTGGACCAGATAATCTTTGTTGTGAGGCACTGTCCTGTCCGTGTTTAGCAGCACCCCTAGCCCACTCACTAGATGCCGGCAGCACCCAGCTCTCCCCCTCCATCCCAGGCTGTGGCAATCAAAAATGTCTCCAGACATTGCCAGGTATCCCCAGGGTAGGGGTAGGAGACAAAGTCACTATTGGTTGAGAACCACCGGAATAAGTTCATTTGGATAAAAAATTGGGAGGCTCTCTGGGATGGACCTTAGCCTGAAACATTTTTACCTGTAAAAAAAAATGGCGATGTAAAGTCCTTGGAATTTGGATCTGGTGGCTTATTTTGCAGTTCTCGTGGTGTAAATTGACTTTTCAAGTCCTGAGTGCCCGCTTGTGCAGCTGGGGCCAGTTGGGGATCTGGAGTCAACTCATGAGCCTGTGGTTGGCTGCCTCAATTGCAGCTCGCGGTGTGACTGTTATCTGTTTAGGTACCACACCTGTTAGGTGCACAACTCTCTGTGTCCATAGAGCTCATACGAATATCCAGAGAAGTCTGTGATTCCTGGAGCACACAATGTTTATATCTTAGAGTAGTCAAAGCTCGCCTCAGAGTCTTTTCACTGCAGGATCTTCAACCACAGGAAGAGAAGTTTCTGTATGATTTTCCTGCCAGCCTCACCTTGAGATTTTGTAAAAAGTTCTTGCTGCCTTTGGTGGAGAAACAGCATGAGGATTAATTGGATAACAATGTGGGGGCTTATGAAGTTTTGCTCAAGTTCATCTTGTGTGGCCTCACTGTTCCTCTGGCCCCATCACAGAGGAACAGCGTATCCTCGTGCATCTCCTGTCACATGACCAGACCTGTATGCTTCTCTCCCTGCCATTTGCAGGCCCTGGAGGCAGCTTTCCTTAGGATGAAAGAGAGATATTTGAGTGTCTCTGTCCCGTGAAAAAGTCCAGCTGGGAAGTTGTGAGAAGCATAGTCATGTTTGGAAAAGGTAAGTGGGCTCTTCTCCCAACCTTGGCTCTCTGAGCAGAATGATTGCTTTGTGCACACAGATGGGCAGAGTCCTCTGTAATCAGGATGTCACTGATTTCTTCAGGGCTTGGACTTGGCAGGCACGGTTTTTAACTTTAAAACATCAAACTCTAACTTGTCTTCCTTTGCCCCTTTTATTTGTGTTGGGGGTCACTTGGAGGCGCCGTTTCTTCTTGTAATCAGGGGAAGCCGCTGGAGAGGGGATTGGAATCAACCCCTTTTGGTGACTGTGTTGAAGCGAAGGAGGATGAGTGCTGACATATTATCAAGAACACTGAATTTTCCACAGCTCCTCAGGCCTTCGGGACTGGGATGTATTTCTGGCCCGGAAGTCTGTAGATAAGAATCATGGTGTCCAAGAGTGCAAAGGACCCTGGATTGAGAACCAGGATAGTAGATTTCTGGCTCTGTCCCTGGGGAGCCTAAGTCCTCCATCTTCCACCCGCAAAATGAAGGCATTGGGTTCTCAGAAGTGCCCCTGTTGGCGCTGAGCTGGTCTCACGATCAGCACCTAAGATCCGAGTCGGAACAGGGGCTCCGGCCCACTGGGAGAAGGGAGTTGGAGACTCCTGGTCATGCCCCGTGGGTCGTGATGACATGCGTCTGGGAGAAGGTCTGCAGGGCTCAAAGGACTGAATTTTGAGTCCCTCAAGCCATGGCAAGCGAGTCAAACATGCAATTGACGTGCTTTGTCTAGGAGATTTTCATATCAAAAAGGCTCCATTTCGAATCTCTACCCCCTGCCAAATAGGGCTGTTGGTTAAATTTTCATGTGCCACCCAAAACTGTCAGTCTCCAAAGCTCCATGGCAAATGTCCCTGACACCGGCCAGGCGTGCGCGCTGTGCTGCGCGAGCTCATTGTCTGGCTGTCAGCTTTTCAATGCCGGCCCTGTTTTCATGGCGAGACACACTCAATTGGCCCAGGAACTCTTCAGCGGCGGGCAGAAACTTGGCAGGGGGCAGGAGGGCTTCTCAACCTGGTAGCAAGTTTTCTGTTTGTTTTAATTTGGAAGCAGAATTGCCGTGGCCATCTGGAAACACTGAGGGAGCTTGTGCTGAGCAGCGGGGACTACGCTTTGCCCGGGAAACATTTGAGATACTCTCTTGGGTTGGTGGCCTGAGTTGCCTGTGAACGGGATTCTGTTTCTCCATCCAGGGCATCTCAGGGACACCTTTGAACCAATTTATCCCGAGTGGCTCTGGACTGAAGAGAAGACATTCTGCGATGCTTTTCCCTTCCATGTGGTATTTGATGAATCAGTAAGAGGCCCTTTCCCTCTTGAACTGTGGATAGGCTGGGGAGAGGAGTAAGTCACATAGTCTTTTTTTTTTTTAATTAATTAATTAATTAATTTATTTATGGCTGCGTTGGGTCTTCGTTGCTGTGTGTGGGCTTCTCATTGCGGTGGCTTCTCTTGTTGTGGAGCACGGGCTCTAGGCGCACGGGCTTCAGTAACTGTGACTCCAAGGCTCTAGAGCGCAGGCTCAGTAGTTGTGACGCACGCGTTTAGTTGCTCCGCGGCATGTGGGATCTTCCCGGACCAGGGCACAAATCTGTGTCTCCTGCATTGGCAGGCGGATTCTTAACCACTGCGCCCCCAGTCATATAGTCTTTTACGGCTGGGGGGCCTTTCAAGTCCCTGAGGAGTACCTAGGGTTTGGGAGGCTAGGATTTAGCTTGGCAGGACCACTGCCTTCCTTTTCATTGTAGCATCCTCCAGAAACCAGAACGCAGCATCTTCTTGATAGGCACAGAAGGGAGCAGTGCCAAGGGGTTTGAACTAGTGAGTGCAAGAGCAAGTTTGCCGTTAAAGAAAAAGGAAATGACACTGAAATCACTAGAGACAAAAGAACACAGTAGCAATGGCAGGGTGGGATTCTCAATGTGACCACTCCCCCCATCCTTGTGGCTACCATGGATGGCTCAATTCCACCAAGCTTCTCTTTCTGCATCTTGAAGGTGGAGGAGAGGCCTGTGCCCACTCACGCCATTGTCCTGTGGGAGGTGTGACAGATGGTGACCATTGAAGTGTGGTCATTATCAATTTCCTTGGATAAAATTGATGGATAAAATTGATTAAGTTGAATCGATTATGGACTCATTCAAAGGGCAATTAGGCAAAATAAATTGGTCCAAAAATTATCAGTTAAAACGCCTTCAGCCATTTTGATTTCCTCTGATATTTATGTGAATGCACAGACATGTCAAATCTTCACCCACCAGTGGATGCTGGATACAGATTCTCTAATGTTTACTCACTTGAGGGTCATCTCTGATTGCAGAGAATTTATGATCTAACTAAGGAAATCAAACACCCCTATATGAAACAACCAGGGAATTATAAAGCTATGTACTGTGGCTTTTCCCCAATGCCATGAGGATATTATTATTATTACTACTATTAACATTTAAAATTCTGATCTACTTAAACACTCCCTTTCTTTTTAAGTTTTGGGCATAGAAACCAAAAATTTAATGACACTATTCCATAAGACTAGGTTGATTTCTGCAGCCTGACAGAGTGAAGTTAATTTAAATATTTCTGGATAACCTGGGCTGGCATTGGACTTTTTATGTAAAGGATGCTCGTTTTGTTTTTTCCTTCTGTGTGTTCCCTGGAGATGGCAGTGAAAGTTGTCTCCCCACCTCCACGATGGGTTCCTTCACCCAGACCTGGGCATCAGATCCAACTACAGTTTTTTCTGGTTTCTTTATTAGTTAATTCCAAAGAAAGAAAGAGACAGAGACAGACACAAAGACAGAAAGACAGAGAGGACTGAAGCAAGGGAAGAAATATTATCCCCATCGAGAGCTTTAACCTCTGTTTCTTGTTAGTCAGAGAAATGCTGTGCTTTCAGGCACTCTCATGCAATTATTCTTTGCTCTTTCAGAGATTAGCTGCAGATTTGCTTTTTAAAATAATATTTATTGCTTCCATGGTATTTATTCCATTACTGGCCCTTTTCCCCCTAGCAAGTCACAAATCATGGGCGGATGCTATTTCTAGGGGAAAGTTTACGTGCAGGTTGCTGTCTCTTCCGTGGTCTCATGTGTGTCCTCTGTGGATAGCTGTGGGTCAAACAAGCTGCAGTGAACATTCAGAAGTACGTCCCGGGACTCCAAACCCAGAAGATTCGATTAGATGAGTACTTCTCCATCGTCCATCCCCAGGTTACCTTCAACATCTGCAAATTTATCAACAATTTGTCCTGAAGGCGCAAAGGGAGATGAAGCCTGCAGCATGGAGAAGTCAGCCTGCACTCAAACTCCGAGGTAGTAACTCCTTCCTCCTCGTTGCTTTCTGCTCTGGGAGACTGGACAAAAAAGGGAAGAAGCAGTTTTCTAATTGCCTGAAGAAAGTTGGATAAAAATTGGGGGACTACATTGAGAGCACTATATATTTTTTTCCCATTTGGCTTAATCTATAGTTAACAATATATTTTATTTCTTCAACCATGTCTAGTTTAGACATGAACTCTAATTATATTTATATATAATTATAAAATTCTGGTCTGTTACCAAAAGTTTTAGAATGCACGCGCAATTATTTGTACTCTTGAAATGGCCTGTCCTTTATACAGCAACGTGATCATCTGACCTACTGTTAATAGGGCACATGTTTTGTTTTTGGATTTGTTTCAATTGTGGTGAATTTTATATAACATAAAGTTTACCATTTTAACCATTTTTGAGTGTACAGTTCAGCAGTGGTAAGTACCTTCCCAGTGTTGTATAATCATCACCACCATCCGTCTCCAGAACTTTATCATCTTGTGAAATTGAAACTCCATTAAATACCAGCTCCTTGTTTTCCCCTCCCCCTGCCCCTGGCAACTACCACTCTACTTTCTGTCTCTATGAATTTGACTGATTTATGTACCTCATATAAGTGGAATCATACAGTATTTGTCCTTTTGTGACTGTCTTTTTTTCACTTAGCGTGATGCCTTCAAGGTTCATCCTTGTTGTAGCATACGTCAGAATTTTCTTCCTTTTTAAGGCTGAATTATTATTATATTATTCCCGCATGTATAGACTACATTTCACTTATAATTCATCTGTCAGTGGTTAGTTGGATTGCTTCCACTTTCTGAATAATGAATAATGCTGCTATGAACATGGGCGTATAAATGTTTTGAGCCCCTACTTTCAATTCCTTTTAGTGTATATCCAAAAGTGGAATTGCTGGTTCATTTGGTAATTCTATTTTTAATTTAGTGAGGAACTTCCATACTGTTTTCCATAGCTGCTGCACCATGTTATATTCCCATTAGTAGTTCACAAAAGTTCCAATTCTCCACATCCTCATGGACACTTGTTATCCTCTGTTATTGTTTTTTGGTGGGGTTTTTTTTTTTGGTTATTTTGATAATAGGTATTCTAATGGGTATGAAGTGGTATCTCACTGTGGTTTTAATTTGCATTTCCCTAATGATGTGATGCTGAGCATTTTTCATGTGCTTATTGGCCATTTGTATATCTTCTTTGGAGAAATGTCTATTCAAATTATTTGCCCATTTTTAAATCAGGTTGTTTGGTTTTTTATTGTTGCGTTATAGGAGTTCTTCAGATATTCTGGATATTAACACCTTATGATTTGCAAATATTTTCTCCCACCCCGTGGGTTGCCTTTTCACTCTGTTGATTGTGTCGTTTGATGCACAGAAGCATTTAATTTTGATGTTGTCCAATTTACCTATTTTTCCTTTTTGTTGCCTGTGGTTTTGGTGTCACATCCCAGAAATCACTGCCAACTCCAACGTCATGAAGCTTTTCTCCTACGTTTTCTTCTAAGAGCTTTACAGTTTTGGCTCTTACATTTGGTCTTTAATCCATTTTGAGTTAATTTTTTATATGATATAGGGGGCACATATTTTATATGATATGGGGGCACATATTTTGAGCTTTCTATTGGACTGACAATAGTCAGGTATTCTAGGCACAGACACAGGCAGAGCCATGGAGACATTGGAGAGGAAGATGAAATGTTCTGGGAACCCTGAGTGAGTTGTACAGGGAGTGATGGGAGAGAAGGCTGGTGAGATGAGGACTTGAGCTCTATCATGTCACTGGAAATACTTTTAAGTGTCTGCTGGGATCAGATTTGAGATTTAGAATGATCACGCTGGAGCCCTGTGAAGGATGGACCAGAGCATTGAGAAGATGGAGTCTGGGAGGCCAGGGGAGACTGTTCCTGGAGAGCAGGTGAGAAGTTTTGAGTGCTGAATGCAGTCAGGCAGTGGCTCTGGGGTGATGATGCGGGAACAGATTTAAGGCAGAAATTGGTGACTGGATGTAGAGGTTGAAAAAGAAAGACTATTGGGGTAATTATTAATTTTCTTGCTTAGGTAACTGGGTCATAAAGGTGTGATTAACTAAGAGAAGACATGATGTAAACACCTTGAGGGCAGCTTTGTCAGTTTGAGTTGCTGCTGTACCCCCTTCCACACCTAAAACAGTGTGCCTGGCTCATGGTAGAAACTAAAAATGTCTGTAATAAAAGAATTAAGTTGTGAGGCAGAAATAGAGACACTGATGTAGAGAACAAACGTATGGACACCAAGGTGGGGAAAGCGGTGGAGTGGTGGTGGTGGGATGAATTGGGAGATTGGGATTGACGTATATACACTAATATGTATAAAATAGATAATAAGAACCTGCTGTATAAAAATAATAATAATAAAATTAAATTAAAAAAATAAAACAAAAACAAAAAAAGAATTAAAAAAGAGGAGAGTTACAGTGGGGATTGAAGGCAAGTTCAGTTGTAGACATCCATGTATAAATACCTAATAGATAATACAATAATTTAAAAAACAGTCATTGCTGGGAGTGTAAGTTGTCACAATTTAGAGGGCAATTTGGCAATATGTATCAAAAATCTTAAACATGAGCATATTTTTGTCTAAGAATATATCCTTTAACAAAATAGCTACACTTATGCACAATGATGTACCTCAAGCTTGTTCATTGCAATGTTGTTTGTGGAATGATAAAATAGACATAATATAATCAATGTTAGCTTACTGCTTAAGTAAAATACAGTATAATCAATGTACCCAGGAAAAAATAATACCTATCCATATTTAATGCTATGGAAGAACACCTATTACATAATTTAAGTGAAAAACTGAGGTTACAAGAAGATGGCTGATAATCCCAATTTTGGGTAGTAAAAAGATATACCCTCAAATATTAACTGTAATTATCTCTGATGTGATTATGGGTGATTTTTATTATTTTCTCCCACTTTTTTCATTTTCTTTCTTTTTTTAATTAAAAAAATTTTTTTAAAATTTTTTGGCTGTGTTGGGTCTTCGTTGCTGCATGCGGGCTTTCTCTAGTTGTGGCAGGCAGGGGCTGCTCTTTGTTGTGGCATGTGGGCTTCTCATTGTGGTGGCTTCTCTTGTTGTGGAGCTCGGGCTCTAGGTGCGCGGGCTTCAGTAGCTGCAGCGTGTGGTCTCAGTAGTTGTGGCTCACAGGCTCTAGAGCTCAGGCTCAGTAGTTGTGGCACACGGGCTTAGTTGCTCCGCGGCATGTGGGATCTTCCTGGACCAGGGATCGAACCCCTGTCCCCTGCATTGGCAGGTGGGTTCTTAAGCACTGCGTCACCAGGGAAGTCCCCCACTTTTTTCATTTTCTGTGGTGAATGTCTACTGCTTTCATAATAAGATAATAAACATCTGTTGTTAAAAATAATAGGCATCCTGAGTCCAGGAAGCAAGGTTTCTCTGTAAATTCAGATTCTGTGTCAGCCCGGTGGAGGATGTAGTTGGGGAATGCGAAAAGAGAACACCAGCATCTAAAGAATGAGTGAAAGTCTTGAAGGAGAAATCAAAAGAGGTGGGGGAGATCTGAGTGAAAGCAGCGTCAGGAAAGTCCTAGGAAGTGAGATTCCAGGAAGGAGGGTTTGCTTAACACCCTCAAAGAGCAGAAGGGCTGAGTGAGGAAAGGACTACAGACTTGTGCTGGGGGAGGTCGCTTGGAGGCCGTGGACGGGAGTCAGCTTAAGGTCAAAAAAACAGAGTGGAGAGAGCCATTGTGGAGAGATGGGGAGAGGAGTGCGTGGAGACAGGAAGTACAGATAACTCTCATGATATTCGGCTAAAAGGGAAGGAGTTGAACTGTGCCGTGGAGAGAAGGACGTGTTCTGAGTGGTGGTCTGGTGCGCTGCGTCATTGCCTGCAGGTGACATGCTGCATTGTCCCGTTTCTCTCCGTGGGGGGAAGGCCAGATGATCTGGATGGAGTCCATGTGGTGCATGATATACGTGTGCTCCCCTAAGCTCCACAGCCCGCATGAACTGGAGGAGCGCCAGATGCACCTTTCCGACATCGCCCCCATGATACCACCAGGGGCCTCGTCCTCCTGAACCAGTGGCGCCTGGAGGAGATTGAGCTGTCCAGCCAGCTGGAGAGGAAGAAGGAGGAGCTGCAGGTCCTCTCCAAGCACTCGGCCATCGAAGAGAAGAAAACGGAGACCTTGCTGTACGCCGTGCTGCCTGAGCACGTGGCCAACCAGCTGAAGGAAGGCAGAAAGGTCGCCTCAGGTGAGGAGTGCCCTGCCCTTAACAGTGCGTCTTGGTGGTTAGGGGCGCCGGCTCTGAAGCCAGACAGATCTGGATTTGGATTCTGGCAAGCAACATGGTCTTGGTCTAATTACTTAAGCTGCATAGCCTAGTTTTCTTTTCTCTACATTGAGAATAATAAAAACAACGCAGTGACCATTGATGGGCGTTCTTCACTACAACTGAAAATGATACACTCACACACTAAATAAATCATGGGGTGCCTCTAAGGACCATTCTGGGAGAACAAGGCGTTTCTGGAGGACGAATGCCATGTTTACTCCAAACTCACTTTCCATTTGTCACCGGCGAGTGTTCATTCACCAGACAAGCATGGGAACTTGCCAGGGTGCTGTCCCGGGTCCTGGGGACCCAAAGAAGCTCTTAGTCTTGTGGGTTTGACAGATACACACAGAATACGTTTATGGGGGTGGGGTGGCCGACAAAAAGGAAATTTATGTGCATTAAGGAGAAATTATTGTGCCAGCATCTCTGTTAGACATTATACGTATGCTTTCTCACTTAATTTTCTGAACATTTCTGTGAAGGAGGTGTTATTAGCCATAACAGCTAAGAAAATTCACTCCAGTTTATGAGTAAAAGAGCTGGAAACCAGTCAGAAGTCCATTTAACTCCAAAATTCGTATGTTTTCCACCACGTAAGTTACTGTGGAAACATAGATAATATGGAAATTAATAATATATAAACGTCAGAAGAGAAAGACAGGGGTGGGTGTGCGTGCGAAGGCCGATATAAAACGTGTGGCACTTGAGTTGGGCCTTGAGGCTGAATTTCAGCAAGAAAATGAGGGAAAGGCATTTGAGGAGAAGGGCACAGCAAGCGCCAAGGTAAGGCACCGTGAAGGTCAGTACTGCAGGGCGTTATCCCTAGAACAAGAGGGTACATGGCGAAGTGGTGCTTCTGAGGCTGGGCAGGTATGCCTCTGGTAGTAATCTCCCCTTCGAGTAACTTTCCCTTCCCTTTGGGTCTCCCATAGTTCAGGCTCTGCCTTGGCCCACCTGCCAAGGTCTTCTCTGTAAGCCCGTACCCACCCAATCCATCCTGTCATCCCCCAGCACTCTGCATGTCTTTTTTTTTTTTTTTTTTTTTTTTTTGCGGTACGCGGGCCTCTCACTGCCGTGGCCTCTCCCGTTGCGGAGCACAGGCTCCGGACGCGCAGGCTGAGCGGCCATGGCTCACGGGCCCAGCCGCTCCGCGGCATGTGGGATCTTCCCGGACCGGGGCACGAACCCGTGTCCCCTGCATTGGCAGGTGGACTCTCAACCACTGAGCCACCAGGGAAGCCCACTCCGCATGTCTTATTGAGTGTTTGTTTGCATTCTGACTCCTCACTAGACTAGGAGCTCCTTATGGGCAGGGACCCCGTCTGCTTCACAGTATAAGATTCTCCAGCATGATGACCAGATCATAAGAGACAATAAATGTCTGGTGGGTGGATGGTGAATGATGATGGGCATTCTGGCTCCTTTACTCCAAGGCACAGTCAGATTTGGTTCCCAAAGGGCACTTGAATACAGAATTGGTAGAACTGGTATTCTCCATCCTTGGCTATCACTGACACCCGGTTTATGTTGCAGGAGAATTTAAAACCTGCACAGTTCTCTTCAGCGACATAGTGACATTTACGAACATCTGTGCTGCCTGTGAACCTATCCAGGTGGTGAATAATGCTGAATTTAATGTACTCCAAGTTCGACAGGTTAACCAGTATCCACGATGTCTACAGAGTAAGCGTGTGGTGCTCTGGGGTGCGTGTCCCTGTGTGCCTAGGCAGGTCACGTACCTGGCGGTGGGTCCTCATTTTCCTCTCGCCTCACTGGTCTGGGGTTTGGTGTGGATGAGAGTGGGGTTGGGAGGAAGAACTAAAAAGGAAGTAGAGGTATTTTAGGATTTTAATTTTTAAAAAATCCTCTTATACTACCCAATGCTAAGCTTGCCTTTGAGGGGCATACTGTTTTCCCAGATAATAGTACTCCTTCATTTCAGCAGCAAGTCTAACCTAAATAATGTGGGTATAATACACAGCATCATACAATGACCCCAGGAGCTTTGTCTTCTCTGGGACTTGTCTCCACCAAAAGCAGAAAGCCCTCTTGGCTCCCTCATGGCTGTTTCCTGAGTCATTTTTCTTCTCACCTTTCCCCTCATGCCCCTAGAAAATAACCACCAGCTTTAATATGGTCCTTCTATCAATACATGGAAAATGACAAAAATATTTAGTGTTTAGTGCATTAAGAAAACCCTCTGAATCCCCCCTTACCGCTGCTCCTTACAGGTGGAAACAACCTGATGCTTATATGGTGGTAGGGGGTGTACCAGTGTCTATTGGAAGCCACGCTCAAAGAATAGCTAACTTTGCCTTGGGGATGAGAATTTCTGCAAAAGAAGTGATGAATCCTGTTACTGGAGAACCCATCCAGGCAGAGAGCAGCTGAGTTCTTTGCTTAATACCAGCCACCTCGCACAAAAAAGTGGAATTCTGTTTATTAGTCTGCTCGGATGGTTACTGGGTATGTGACAGTAATTAAAATGGGTCATTTCTCCCAACTCGTCTCTTCTCTTGCATATGTTACTAAGTAATAGAGATATTAGTCAGGATGTTATTCTCTCAAATTTGAGAAGAGGCTGTGGAGCTCGGGATTGTGATGCGATTCACACTGGCTTCCTTTGTCCATGACCTAGGACAGCGCTGAGCGCGTCTCCTCACTGACTTTGTAGCACTCGATCCATAGGGAGCCAGCTCACTTCTAATTCCTGCCTTTTTGTTCGAGTCTTTCAACAAGTGGTTCAGGTTTACTAAACAGCCCACTTTTCTTCGCTTAGGGAAGTTGTATATCCAGCATGCCGTCTGACAGGCTTGGAACTCAGGCTGAGGTGTGCAACTGTCTCCAGCCAGCTGTCCAGACACCGGGGTGCCATAAGATATTCAGAATAGCTTTCCCTTCAGCACGTGGCCACGAGCGACACATCTGCTCGCCTTTCTCACAGGAATACAGGAAGCTACTCTTCCACGTACGGAAGTCTGTTCACAGTGTAAAAGCTGGACATGTTTGGTGATGAAAAGTAAATGTCTTCTGTCTGCTCGGCTGATCCTAACTGCCTCGCGGTGGCGTAGAGCAGTGTCTCAGTCTTTTAAAATCTAGATCCCTTTCCCACTCCTGTCAGTCAGATCTGCAAAATAAACAGCCAACTAAAAATAAATAAAGCCAATTATAAGATGGAATAGGATTTTCCCCAATGATAATCCCTAGGTAGGAGATTCTGAAAATGCACCACGTTCGCCATCACCTCAATAATTTAGAAGCTGAGAAATGCTGCAGGTCATGGTTATGGTGTCCATGGCAGCCTTCAGAGTAAAAGCTGGCCATGTATCATGTCCATGATACCGGCCCATTGCAAACACACAGATACAGCTGCTGTATAAAACCCCCAATGTAATAAATTAAAAGATCAAGATGGGGGGTAACGAGGGAGAAGAGATAAGGTGGTCAGATACGAGATAAGTGTTTTGGTTAAAGAATTCTAATGTAAGCTGTTGAAGAATAATTGAAAATATACTGTTGTGTAAATAGACAGCATGTGTGTCTGTTTGTGAAGGAGGCGTGGCAACAGAGATAATAATGGTGCTACACCAAAAAGAATGAAATTTAACAATGAATTCCTGGAAACTTGCGTAGTGGATTTACCAAGAAAAACACAGGAAACGATGTTATCAATTCTAAGATAAGAATAGGGACATAGTTAAGAGCATCATTAAATATCCACCAGAAAATGTATATCATGTGGGTTTATTTAAGGAAGTGGGGGAGAGGGCTGGAAACCTTCTCTCTCTTAAGAGAATTGTGCTGCTACTTCTACAGTTTTAAAATTAATATTCATTGAGATCTTTTATTCTTTCATTCATAAGGCCTTTAATACACATTTGCTGAGGTCACACTATGCATGAGTGCTATGTGCTTTGAAGGATTCAGAGAAATGTACGGTAGATTCTTTTTCCTAGAGAAATTTATAATCTTATTTTAGGGAAAAGAAAATCTAGCATGAAAAGATGAAAAGACAAGTAAGTCTGACTGGGATATTGAAAGCTGCAAGAGAATTCTGTTTCCATGCCAGTAGTTAAAAAAATTTAAAAATCACGTAGCAAAGAAATATAAATGAACCAAATTCCAGAAAGTGGCAAACCCTTTTGAGGAGGACACCCATGACTGATTACATTCATCCCTTATAGAGCCCCAGGAGAAGTAATCTACCAGAGGTGAGGGTAAGAAGAAACCAGTCTAAAGTTTAGTGAATTTTTTTTTTTTTTTTTGCGCGGTACGCAGGCCTCTCACTGTTGTGGCACAGGCTCAGCGGCCATGGCTCATGGGCCCAGCCGCTCCGAAGCAAAAGTTTAGTGAACTTTAATGGTCACCTTGGAGCTGGAATAACAGGTTAGAATCCCAAAGGGCCCGTCTTTGTTAAGTTCTAGCCACAGAGTCTGTACCCATTTACCAACTTTTTCCCCACAGGTCTTCACCAAATGCATAGGTTCATTTGGTCAAAGGCTAGGGATAGGGGAGGAGACCTGAGAGAGATCACCAGTTCCAGAGGAGTGTGGGCCTTTCCCAAATGCAAGGCAGTGGTCCATGGAAGGGTAATATTAGAGCCGGAGAACTAAGACAAGTTGCTCTGAGGTGCTCTTGACCTTCACCTAGTGCACTACAATGACCCTTTGAAGTCTGGGGGCAGAGAAGAATGGTAGAGAAAAATCTCCCAAGGTGCAGAGAGTCCAGGTGGGAGTGAAGAACAAGGAGACAGCCCAAAATCTCACTGTTGGGCTGTAAAGCAGAAAAAGATCTCCCACAATTCACAAAGCTGGAAGCTTGGCTGGGGTTAGCATAAGGAGGTCCTCAGAACCTTGGTGGTGCTCAGATCCTATGTCCTGCTGGAGAGAAAGTCCTGATCCAGCCTTCATAATATTTAAAACCAGTGCTGCATAGCGAGGACATGGAAGCAACTTACGTGTCCATCGACAGATGAATGGATAAAGAAGATGTGGCACATATATACAATGGAATATTACTCAGCCATAAAAAGAAATTGAGTTATTTGTAATGAGGTGGATGGACCTAGAGTCTGCCATACACAGTGAAGTAAGTCAGAAAGAGAAAAACAAATACCATATGCTAACACATATATATGGAATCTAAGAAAAGATGGTTCTGATGAACCTAGGGGCAGGACAGGAATAAAGACACAGATGTAGAGAATGGACTTGAGGATACAGGGAGGGGGACGGGTAAGCTGGGACGAAGTGAGACAGTAGCATTGACATATATACACTACCAAATGTAAAATAGATAGCTAGTGGGAAGCAGCTGCATAGCACAGGGAGATCAGCTCGGTGCTTTGTGACCATCTAGAGAGGTGGGATAGGGAGGGTGGGAGGGAGGTGCAAGAGGGAGGAGATATGGGGATATATGTATACATAGAGCTGATGCACTTTGTTATACAGCAAAAACTAACACAACATTGTAAAGCAATTATACTCCAATAAAGATGTTAAAAAGAAAAAAGTGCTGAATGGAATCTAACAGTATCTCTGGAAAAAGCCCTGACTTAACTAAAATACAGATTCAATTCACTCAGTTTCCAGTTTAGCAGTCTGCCAGAAGAAGGGGTATAAACTTTTCTGAGGGGTAGATATTACCTATTTCAGTCTCCACTGTACTTTTATACAATTAAATTGTTAAAAATATGAGCTGTAAGAAGAAATGAGAAAATGGTGGTGTGGTGTGTAGCCAAGAGAAAAATAGTCAATAGAAGCAGATCCAGAGATGGCCAGATGTTGGAATTATCAGACAGTCTTTAAAATAACTTTGATAAATATTTTAAAGAATCTGCTGGAAAAGGGGAACAACACATTTGAACTGATGAGATATACATATACACTACTTATCTATCCATCCCATGGAAGTGAAAACCAAGATGTCAGAAATCAGAAGAATTCAATGTATGGGCTTAAAAGCGGCTAGACACAGTAGAGGAAAGGATCAGGAATTTTGAAGTCAGAGCAATAGAAATTATTCAAACTGACACATAAAGAAGAAAACAGGGTGAAAAAAGTGGAATAGAGCATCCTAGATCTGCAGGATATCAATTGGGCTACCATATGTGCACTGGAGTACTAGAAGGAGAATAGAATGAGAATGGGTCAGAAGAAATATTTGAAGAGACAATGGTTGAGAATTTCCCAACACTGATGGAGGATATCAACCCACATATTCAAGAGCTAAAGAAACCCAAATTGGATAAATTCAAAGAAGGGCACTTCTAGTCAAATATACCAAAATCCCCACCCCAGTGCAATAAGGCAAGAAAAAGAAAAATAAGACATAAGTATTGGAAAGGAAAAAGTAAATTTATTGTTATTCATAAACCAAACTGGTGCACCTAGAAGATCCTATAGGAACTGCAGTAAACTACCAGATCTTGTAAGTTTACCAAGATCACAGGATATAAGAGCAGTATACAAAAATTAGTTGAATTTCTATATACTAAGGATAAACAAATTGGAAAATAAAAATAGACTGTTTCAAATGTTGAAAAATAACAAAATTGGAGGACTTACACTACCTAATTTCAGGATTTATTTTAAAGCTGCAGTAATAAAGACAGTGGAATTGGCAGAAGTATAGACAAATAGATCACTGGTGCAATATATAGTGCCCAGCAATTGACTACTTATTTAAGGACAATTGATTTTTGACCGAGGTACCAAATCAGTTGAGTGGAGAAGGAATCTCTTTCTTAAGAAGTGGGTTCTGGGCTTCCCTGGTGGCACAGTGGTTGAGAGTCCGCCTGCCGATGCAGGGGACGCAGGTTCATGGCCCGGTCCAGGAAGATCCCACATGCCGCGGAGTGGCTGGGCCCATGAGCCATGGCCACTGAGCCTGCGTGTCTGGAGCCTGTGCTCCGCAACGGGAGAGGCCACAACAGTGAGAGGCCAGCGTACCGCAAAAAAAAAAAAAAAAAAAAAAGTGGGTTCTGTTACAATTGAATATACATATGGGAAGAAAAATGAACCTCAATCCTACTTCACTCCATTTATAAAAATTAATTTGATATATATTACAGACCTAAATGATAGAACCATAAAGTTTCTTGAAGGAAATATGAAGAATAGCTTCATGACTTTGAAGTAAGCAATGATTTCTTAGTGCTTCAAAAAGCACAAACTATGAAAGCAGAACAGTGGTTAACTTCATTGTTCTAAGCCAAATTGTGTTCCCTTTGAAATTCATATGCTGATGCTTTAACCGCCAGTACCTCAGAATGTGACTGTATTGTGAGATAGGACCTTTAAAGAGGTAACAAGTCAAAATCAGGCTGTTAGGGTGGGTTCTAATCCAATCTGACTGGTGTCCTTATAAGAAGAGAAATTTGGATACATGAAGAGATACCAAGAATGTGTGTGCACAGAGAAAAACCATGTGAGGACACAGCAAGAAGGCTGCCATCTGCAAGCGAAGCAGGGAGACCTCAGGAGAAACCAAACCTGCTGACACCT
This sequence comes from Stenella coeruleoalba, assembly GCF_951394435.1. Lineage (NCBI taxonomy): Eukaryota > Metazoa > Chordata > Mammalia > Artiodactyla > Delphinidae > Stenella > Stenella coeruleoalba. The sequence continues at coordinate 16,503,860 of NC_137164.1, forward strand.
TGATCTTGGACTTCCAGACTCCAGAACTGTGAGAAAGTAAATTTCTGTTGTTTAAACCACTCAGTTTGTGGTATTTTGTTAACTCTAGCAAACTAATACATTCATTGAAATTAAAAATTTCTGCTTATTAAGGAAAATGCATATATAAAAATCACAGAATGGGAAAAATATTTGTAATACAAGTATACATCTGCCTTGTGATCCAGGAATTCTATTTCTAGGTATTTTCCTGAGAAAAATGAAAAATGTACGTCCATGAAAAGATCTGTAAAAGAATGTTCACAACAGCTCCAAAGGGGAAATAACCTAAATGTTTGTGAAGAGAAGACTGGACATAATAAATTGTGATATATTCTTACAGTAGACTAATATTTAGAAATAAAAGAATGAACTACTGATACATATAACAGTTTGGGTGAATCTTAAAAACATTGATTTGGATAAATGAAGTCTGATACAAAACAGAATATACTATATGACTCCATTTATGTGAAGTTGCAGAACAGGCAAATTCATCTCTGGGAGAAGAAATAAGAAAGTGGTGACCTCTGCAGGGAGGGATGGACCTTAACTGGAAAGGGGCACAAGATAATTTTGCAAAGGTGATGGACCTAGTCTGTATTTTATTTTGGATGGTGGCTACAGGGATATTTGCCAAACTCGTGGAGCTAAATACTTTAAGGTCTGCATTTTATGTATGCCTTTTATGTAAATTATACCTTAATTTAAAAATAAAAACAAGAGTATCTGATGGTCCCTTTTCAGTGAGATTCTCTCTGCAGATTGGAGTGGGCATCCCTACGGCACCAGTCTTGGCAGGTGTCATGGGGGACAAGATGCCTCGGAACTGCTTGTTTGGTGACACTGTGAATACAGTCTGTAGGATGGAAAGTCACGGGCTTCCCAACAAAGTGCATCTTAGCCCCAGGGCCTGCAGGTAACCATTCACTTATTCATGCCTCTCTTTGTCCCTTTTCTTCCAGAACGTACAGAGTGCCTAGTAGCCACCAGATGGGGGTAGTGGAGGAAGCCTGTGTTTTTCCTTCCATGCCACACTTACTGAGGACATTGTGGCAGACAATATTGTTGAGCCTCTACTATAAGATAGTTTTTGCTCTCAAGGAGCATATGGTGCAGTTCAGGGATTGGCAAATTATAGTCACAGGCCGTATCTCGGCTGTTGCTTGTTTTTGTAAATAAAGTTTTATTGAAACACAGCCAGGATCTTTATTTACATATTATCCACGGCTGCTTTCATGCTACAACAGCAGTTGTGTCTGTATGGGATTAAAGCAGAAGATAATCAAGTGAGACGGTTTTTACTTCTATTTAGGATGGAAGAGACCTTGGTGTGCTGGCAGGCTGAGGGGAGGTGGCAAGTGAAGAGGGAGCTGAAGATAAGGGAAGAGGTGGTCCAGGGCGCCAAGTGTTGAGGAGGTAGGAAGGGAGCGTGGGTGGGATGCCCTTGAACAAGACATCCTCTCAGGTTGGGGGAAAGGATGGGGTGTGGTCAATGGGATGAGAAGGTGCAGGGTCTCCGCTCTAAGGGTTGTAATTTTGTGGATGAATCACGTCACGAAGTAGGAGGCATGGTCAGCAGTGTGAGGGTGGGGAGGGCAGGTTCTAAATGTGGGAACGTGATGAGCATGGTGAAGGTCTGCAATCTCCACAAAACTGGCCAAGGACGAGGGAAGGTTGATGAGTGCTGAGCCCTGGCTGAGGCAGCTGGCCATGAATCTGAAACGTTGCTGGTCTGCACCATTCTGTGGTTTGTCTCCAACATCTCCCAGCGGCCAGTAAATACATAGCAACTCCACGTTTCGTAGTCATCCCGCAGCCCTGTCCCTTTTCATGGTCCCCTCCCTGTACTCCTCTTCTCGCATCACCCTTCCCATTGCAGCTGACTCTCAAGTTGCAGACCTGCGATCTTTGGATATCAGGGGCATTTTTCTTTTCTCTGGGCAGAGCCCTGGAAAATCAAGGTTTTGAAATAATTGAGAGGGGTGAAATTGAAGTGAAAGGGAAAGGGAAAATGACCACATACTTTGTGATCCAGAACTTGAATGCTTCAGAGGATGAGATCATGGGGAGACCTCAAACTCGGCTTGATCCTGAGGGTAAGCAAAAAAGATAAGCCTCGTCATTTGTGCTGAATGTTTGTTTTTGTTTCCTCACTAACAACTTCAGCTGCATTTAGTGAGCTCCTTGGGTTTGAGGGCCAGCGTGGGTACCATCCCTGCCCACGCCCACGCTGCAACCTTCCATTTGGTAACAGCCCCAAGGATCTGTGCGACCAGTTTGCCCTGAACACTCTTCTGTTGCATCCTGGATGTTAGGATGTCTCTTGAGTTGGCCTAATGGAACCAGCCTAAAGGGTCCCTCATGCGTTTGTTTTCAAGGTTCTTCCCTGTCCAAGGAAGGGGCTTTTCTCTCAGCCTCTCCTGCAGCAGGGGAGGATTTCCCTCTGCTCTTCAGCCTCCAGGGAGGCTCCAGACAGGCTTTCTTCACACACTGGCAGCTTCCACCTTCCTCATTGTCTGTTGGCTTTGAAAACAGGGAAGTAAGACAAAATCTGTGACTCACCTGGCTCCAGTGACGGCAAGAGAGTGAGCTTAGGTTAAAACACCATTTGGCTGGAGTCCACCAAAGAGGCCTCCTTCAGCTGTATGAAGGAGCGCATCCCCCCACACGGTCAGGGTTTCTTAACAACCGCCCTAGTTAATGCTGGGAAATGCTGACCTCAAGGGGAGACTCAGTAGCCAAAGGCAAACCTTCCTGAACCTCTGAAGCAAACTGGTGAAGGAAATGGATTCATTCTGTCAGGAGCTAATCTTTAGCTGCTCCTGGGGCCTGCAGAGGAAAATCTCTAAATCCAGAGGTTCCTCGTTTACGTAGCTAATTTAGGAAGGATGTCTCTTTGGGACAAATGAATTATAGTTACTGTTTTTAAAAGTGGGGCTATACCAACGAAGAGATAGAAATTTGAAAGCTTTTTAATGGTTTTGGTGGTGCTGTCATTCCGATAGCAGCTCACCTTAGCATGCCTGTGAGCTGTGACTGGTTTGGGCCACATCTTATTGCTGGAGACACTTGAGATAGAAAGACCTAAGTTAAAAAGTAGAAATAGCTTTGGCTAATAAGAACCAGGAGCCACCCTCATTAGAGTTTCTGAATTTCTAGGCTCTGGGCACTTCACCCACCGACATCGCTGGTGCTTCTCACCAGCTGGTCCTCCCCACAGGACAGAGGGCTGTACAGGGTTAACAAACTAGGTGTTCCTAGCTCAAACCCGAGACCACTTCCTCCCAGACACCCCCCTGCGGGTGGCTCTCAAGCTGGAAATATGAGAAACAGGATTCTAGAACATGGTCTGTGTCAGTAGGATCTAACCCACTTTCAGTTCTGAGCTGGAAACAAAACAGAAATGAGTAAGGATGTCTTGGTTGAAAATCTCAAGATGGACCCTGAGAAAGAGGACAGGAGAGGATGTGAAAAGGGCGGACGGGACAGCCCCTCCCGGACCCCAAACAGTGTCTGGTGCAAAATGGGAAAAGGCACCCAGGTAGGTAGGGGGTAGGTAGCCCCCGGTTATGGCTTATAATAGAGGAAAGTCACCCCTTTCTCTGGGCGGATGTCAGCCCCCATCTCTATTTATTTATTTTTCATGCTTGTCTATACTTCCCTCACCTTTTCCCTATCAGCCTAGGATTTCCCACGTTGAGTCTTGGCTGTCAAGCTCTGGGGAAGGGGGTCTCTGCCCCTCCCCTCCCCTCCCGACATCCGCACCGGGGCGCAGCTCCAGCAGGAACAGGAAGGCCGGGATCCCTCAGGGGAGACCCCGTGCTGACATTGCTACCTCAGTGTCCAAGGCGTCCGAGAATGTGACCCGTGAGCCTCCAGGGGCCACGGGACATTCCCCCAGGCGGCTGGATCAGCCTCTCAGAGCCCGGGATGGAGGAGGGGAAACAGTAAGACTGCCGCGCGCCAGGTGCTCTTCCCAAGCTGCGTCCTCCCTCAGGTCGTCCCTGGGGGACGCCCACGGGCTCTGGGTGCCTCGCGGAGGCCTGAAAGGCCGAGCGGTTGAACTGGAGGGGAGCCGGGCGCGCCCTGGGGGCGGGGCCTGGGCAGTGCTCTTCCGGGTCTTCCGTGCGTGACCTGCGTGAGGAGCGCCTCGGGGCGGCTGCCTTCCGCGGCAGTTAGGAAGGCCCCGCCTGGGCGCCTGCTCGGGGGGCCTTCTCCTCGTGCTTTTCTTGCGGAAGCGAGTGCTCAGGGACGTCGAGACAGCGGAACTCTGGCTGTCATGAGGTGCGCAGACAGCCGGCAGCTGCTCCCCAAGAGTGAACCAGCCCGCGGTGAGTAGCCCAGATGGTTAGAGAGACTCCCAGCGCTGCCGCGGCCTCAGAGGACCGGCTCCCGGGGAGGGGAAAGGGCCGGAGTGGGGCAGCTCAGGTGGAGTTTGGGGCCCCGGGGCAGGATGCTTCTGTGTTTTGAGGAAGCTTTTTTAAAAATGGTCCCTCAACCCGCCCAGCTCCCCACCGCAAGTGTCCCAAGTGGGAGTCCTTCATTATGAAAAGGGCCCTCTCTGCCCCCTCCAAAAGAACCTGTGATCCTCAGAAAAACTTATTAGCCGCCGTGAACCCACAAAATGAAGTTTCTCTGCACGCGGTGCCCTCGGTGGCGCGCTGTGAGGGAGGGGTGCTGGAGACCTCCCGGTACCGCGTGGTGCTCCCCTAGACACCTCAGAGCATGGACCCCACCACAAAGCCCGGCGCAGGGACCCTCTTTTCCTCGTTGTCCCTGAAGGCGGTGGAAATGAGGGTTTCTCTCAATTCATGCTTACCCTCGACTGCCCTCAGGAGTCCTTCTCAGGACTGACCCAGTGGGGTCCCAGCGGAGTGCTGGAGGACCAGGGACGGGCTTGCAGAACGAACCACTGTAGCAGCAGGCCCGCTCCCCTCTCCCTTCTGGCTTCGTGCTGCCACTGCCTCCTTCTCCCTTTCTGGAAACCCCATTTAGGGTTCGGTGATCCCGGTGGAGTTAAGCTTTTGAGGCAAAGCAGCAGTGTGTGTCTGTTACAGAGGATCGCGTCCCAGGGATCTTTCAAGAACCATCCCTGGTCACTGAGACAATTTCATAAGACAAATGAGACAATCCACGTAAAGAGTTAGAACAGCTTAATAATCCTTGCAACGAGTTAGCTATCTTTTTTTAATAGACGTCTCTTAGGTTGAGTGTCACTTGAGCCCTTGACGTTGGGCACCGCCCCAGTGCCTGTACACTTCCCTCTAGTTTGATCCCAGAACATGAGGTTGAGGGGATGACCAGCACCCTTCTGTTCAATTCCAGTGAAAGGAGACAGAGCAAAACTTCCCTTGCTCTGATCTGGGGGCAGGTAGAATCTTGGACTCTGGAGCATGAGAAGCTCAAAGCAGACTTCTTGCCATCACCCAGAGGCGTTTTCCTCCCCTCCCCGCTCCCTACCTGCTTACAGTTAACATGTTTCTGACAGTGTTCACGCCCTGAACAGTTGTCCAATGCTATTACAGTTTGGAATGTAACATTCATAGATTCATTCATTCAGTAATGTTTCTTGATGCTCCAGGAATGCAGAGTGGAGGCCAGGCATTATGTGGGATCTGTGATGTTCCTTGGACTAAACACGAGGCCCCTGCCTTCACACAGCTTGGGTTTTAGTAGAGGGAGACAGCCAACATGTAACAAAATAAATGAGATCACTTCAGGTAGTGATAAGCATTAAGAAGAAAATAAAACTGCGTAATGGAGAAGAGGGCCAAGAAGGTTTCTTGGAGGACAAGAGCCACTCGGCTCTCCAGCTGCAGGCTTCCGGGCAGCACCCTGCTCTAAGGCAGACACAAGCTTGGCAAGTTCACAGGATAGTAAGAGGGCCAGTGTGTCTAGAGAGGGATGGGAGGGGAAGGGAGCTGGAGGGGACGAAGTCAGGGAGGTGGGCAGAGCCGTGGAAAGCCTGGCCTTGCGCTTCCCTATCTACACACAAGAAGTGTGAGCATGAAGTACGGGACAAGCTAGGAGCTGCTGGGTCTCCATGGGGACACCCAAGGGGAGAAGACCTCTGCCATTGGTATTCCTCAATGGCTGCTCCATAAACAGCTCAGAGGGGGAGCCCTAAGAACGCCTGCTCCAGGAAGGCAAAGAGATTCGTTTTTCAAACTTCTGCGTAAGGGGGTGCCTCCATGGGAGAAACCAACAGGGCTGGGCAGGGCTGGCCTCTTGCGTAGAGGTGAGAGACAAATTTCTCACCTGGGACCCTGATGCAGTACCTCGTTTAACTGCTGCTTCCCTGGACAAAAACTAAACCCAACAGCAAGAGAAGGGGAACCTGAGGCCACCTCAGTTTGGCGGGTGGGGGGAACTGATATTGGTTGTCCTGGGCATTTTACCCACATGATCGTATTTGACGCAAGTCCTGTGCTACACGAGTCCCATGCCTAGTCCCATAAGAGAGGCAGGAAACTTGAAGTTCAGAAAGGTGGTATAATTTGTACATGGTCGCACAACCAGCAAGTGGAGGAAGCAAGACGCTCCTCAGGCTGTCTGTCTGCGGCAGCCCACATCCATGGGAGCCCTCCTTCAGGAAGAGACCAGGTCGATTTCAGAGTTTCCCCAGGCATAGGCAGCTGCACTTGGACTTCTTGGCTTCAGGATGGCCCAGCCATGTTTGCGTCAGATCCTCTGAGCCCCACCTGAACAGGTTTCTGATTGTTGGGTGTGATTAGCGGAGTTGTGAACAAGGAATAGCTCACACGCTGGGGGTGAATGGGAAACCGTGTCTCGTGAGCTGGAGGCCTGGGGAAATGAGGACAAAGCCAGCTGGGCCGTGGGCCTCAGGCGAGCGCCCCAGACCCAGACCCACTGAATCAGGAAGTGCTTTTAATGGCTTCTGCAGGTGCTCTGAGTTCCAGTTCGCCAGGCTTCTTCTTATCACTGATTCTGCCTTGAGGGATTCGTGTCACCTGTCCCCAGGGCCTGCCTTTTCCTTTTCATCCTGGTTGAGGTCCCAGTTCTCCTGGGTTTCTAGCTACATCTGATACCGTCTTGCTTAGCTCTGAGGTAGGCGAGGGCTGCCCCAACTCTCACCTCCAGTCCTGGGCCCCTCTGTGGGCGTCATCCTGGGAAAGGGTTCCCATCAGGCACCACCAGTCTGGCAGGACTCCCTCCAAAGGTCAGGCTGTTGGGTCTCGATACCTCAGAGACCAGCCTGTTTCCCAACGTCAGGACGCCAGTCAAGGCTTTCCTCACCGATCAACCTCACCAGGCTGTCACCTGCTGGCCAGGCCTGCGACTGCTCCGCAGGGGCATGCATTTCCCTCGGACTGGGCTCCAGCGCCATGCCTCCCAGGCCGTGCCTCCCTCTCCCTGGGAGAACCCTGGCTCCTGAAGACTCCCCCGGGGCCTGGGCAGTCCGTGGAGATGCAGGGGCGAGGCGCGACCCACAGAGCCCTCTATGAGGGCAGCTGAGACTGACCGCCCTCCTCAGCCCTCTCTGCCGGGGGTCGCCGGGAAGCCCAGCCAGCGCCCGCGGGGCGGCAGGAACCTCTCCAGCCGGACCTAGGCCTGCAGGCTCCACCCAGGACCTCATTTGCACTTCAATAACACGCTTTTCTTTCACTCCGCTCTGTATCTGGGTGTTAGATGTGTCAGTGGAGAGACTCCCCAGCGCAATTAAACGGGAGTATTGAGCCGGAGAGAAATCATGTGTTTGACTCGGATATTTAAGCAACCACCTTTCAGTATTGACTAAAAAATTGGCCTTCCAGCTGTCCCTGCTGGCAGGCTCTTCTGGCATCTCTTCAGACCCCTGTTAATGTGTTTTTCAAATTTCAACTTGCTTCAACTTGTCTCCAAGCTGATTCCCCCAACGATTATCATAATGGGTTCCAGGCTGACCCGCATACCGCGCTTAGGCAGGCAGCCCGGGCTCCTCCCTGGAGGCGACTCCTCCCCATAAATCACAGGCCGTGGGTGTCCACTTGCTGGGTTCACGGCAGGTTAAGTCAGCTCGGAGGACTTCTTACAACAATTCCTAATCGTTCTGGAGAACTTTAGTGCTGAGGGTCTCTCTCCTGACTGAGTTTAAGCAGCGTGCCTGCTGGGGAACTTGCCGATTCCCTTCATATTTTACTCACTCTTCCCAACAGGAAGAACTTTCCCACCCCCATGGGTAATTCTTGGATGGGTTTGTGGTCACTTAATTGCCAGGGTCCTTGCCCCTGGCTTTACAGAGTCTTGACAATACAAGTGCCTTTCCCAGACGTGTCCAACGAGCTGAGATCCAGCTGGTTTGGAGCCCGGCTGCGGAACCTGGGCCCTCGTTCTCGGCTCCAAAGCTTTTCAACAGCTTTTCTGAGGCCTTCATAAGCATGGCTGTCAAACTTTCCCAGTCTCTTCTACTTGGGGCTGATGAATGGCATAGCCAATTTTAACCTCAGGCTTTCTAGAAGTTGACCTGTTAACCCAGCAACGTTCCATAGAAGGAAGATCCTGGGAGGTGTAAATGAACTCTTTACAAATCAGCAGGTAAATACTGGAGGAACATGCGACTTCTGGGTCAAGTCACTGGTTGTCAGCTTTGGTATCATTGGCCGGGATGTGGCATCAGAGCTGTGGGTGGGAGGCAGCCGTGGGTGGGAGGGCATCAGAATCACCCGTGGTTGACAGTACAGGTGGCGGGGCCTGTGCAGAGAGTGACTCAGCAGGTCCAGAAAAGGGTTTGTTCCGCTCTGGTTGGTCAGCCACCTCCACGGGGCAGTCGGATGAGCTGCTGGGCTCAGGAACCGTTGTCATAGTGGAAGGAGCATTGGCCCTTCATCAGAATTCCTGGGCCTGCATCCAGGTCCTGATATCCAGTCACCAGCTGTGTCACTTGGGGCGAGCCTCAGCCTCTTCGCTTCATTTTTCTCATCCTGAAGACACAGGTGATAGAGTGCCTGCTTTACGAGGGAGGTGGCTTTGAGGAACATATGAGATACTGTGTATCATCCGAAAGCTGTAAAGTGCTGAAGACAGGTCAGGTGTGCCGACTGCTTAATCACTTAGGGACCCTATTGTTGAGAATTCATTCACTTAACAAATATGTGAGTCTTGGCACAAAACTCTAAGTGGTGCTACAGGGGTTAAAAATATAATACTGGTTTGCTGCACACAGGAGCTTTAGATCAGCAGGCAGAAGGAGAGCCACAGGCAAGGTGAGCGCAGGGTGTTACAGGGCTGACAGCGAGCACAGGTGAGGCTGGAGACACACCGAGGACTTGAAAGACTCTTAGAGGACGTGCAGGTGACGGCAGGAATGGGCATGGCAAGGATGTGGCCTCTGCTCTGGTCCCTGGAGAATACAGGGGCTTCTGGAAGCTGGAGATGTAGTTCCTCCAGGGCATGGCCTCTTTTGCCCATGGACAGAAATAGGAAGCAAGGGGGTGGGTGATCCTAGAATGGCAATCCCTCCTCCAAGTGTGGAGACTCCATTGAACCCTTTTCATCACTAGGATAAAATTCTCTCACTGATGGTGTCTCCCTCCACAAATATTTCTAGCATCCATGGCTCCTTTCTCTGTTCACACCCATGAACACTATGGTGCGGTCAGCCTGCCCTCCCCCCAGAGCAGGTCGATTTATTGGAAAATTAACCCTGATGGAACCAAGCAGGAGGAGATAAGGTGCTCCTCACATGTGGAGACCCCGCAGAGTAAAGGCCGGAGCAGGGCAGGGTGGGAGTTACGGGTGGGGTGGGACGGAAAGGCCAGCAACCGTCCCTGTGCTGGGAAGGACCGGGACAGGGTACTGGGGAGACCCGACAGAGTCTGACTTCAGGCTCCAGCCAAGCCCCCTCCCCAGTGGGGGAGAATCAGTACTGAAACCAAGTTGTGATTTCCCATATCTGATTCTATCTAGGAGGTTAGAAACAGATGCAGAAATGCAGACAAGGAATTATTTTAATTGCAAAAGTAAGAATCCCTTCTTGTAACCCCAAATCCTATCATATCCTTTATGACCACAGAGCCCTGCCTGTAACGTCCAGGCGATGACCCAAATCCCATGTATATTCCCCAAGACAACAGCGTTCTCCCAGACTCCACCTTGCTATCACTTCTGCACCGCTCCCCTGCCTCCCCCCCGGCCAAGTTCACATTTGACAACATAGCATGTGTGATGGCTGTTTTCCAAACAGGGGAAGATTTCTTCTGCTACCACTCTTTTCATTTAATCCATTCTTAATCTACATTGAAATGGGTTTCTGTGCTGCTTTTAATTATTTATTGGGCTGTGTTAGTTTGCTCAACTAAGGATTGTTTATTCATTTACGTTATAGAAGGAATTATTATTTTTTTATAACCAGAAAGTGCAGATAAACCGAAAGAAGAAAACAAAAGCACCTGTTAATTCCATCACCCAGAGAGACTGTTGTTAAAATTTTGGTGCCCATCCTCCCAGACTTGTGTGTGAGGGTATGTGTGTACATGTGTACTTTTTGTTACAGAATTGGGATGATCACATATACTGTTTGGTAAATTAGCAGGTGATGCATTTCTTTCCTTTAAACATTTAAAACATTTCAAAACACATTTCGAGTTTTATAAAAAAAAAAATAATGCGCTTGAAATGGTACACTTATTTCCCATGGTGCTACACACCAAAAGCCACATTTACTTTGTATCAAATGAAACCCCAGTTATCTTGTACTTCTGCACATTTGCATCCATTTCTGATGACCCTGATATTCTGAAGTTGCCTCTGAATTTTCCAAGAAGGACTAACCGAGTTCAATTTAGCTTTGGTATTTAGATTATTCCTGGTGTCTAGATATTAGTAATCCATGGAAGATGTACATTGTAATTCTCAATTAGTCAGAAAACGTAATTAGCCAGAATGCTGCATTTCCTAACTCTGCCCGATAATGAGCATTAAACTGTAGCAAAATGATGCTCCTAATAGGCAGTCCTCAGGGGCTGTGAGCAGTGGTCTCATGGGAGCAAAAGATGATGAATGAGAATTTATCTCAAGTAAACAAGGAAATTCTTCCACCATCTAGATTGTGGAATTGCACTGGGGTAAAATGTCAAATATATATGTGTAGAAATTCCAAGAGAGTCTTGCAATTCCATGTTGACCAAGTCTCGTTTGAATTGTCAGGCAGCATGAACTCAAAATTTGGCCTGTCCAGCTTTCAGTAGGCCATCTCAGTTCTTTCCCCAACACAATCCTAGCTGGTCGTCTTTCTCTCACTGTTAATCAGGGGATTTTTTCTCAAGGAGAGAAAGGGGAGAGTTTCATAGGAGTGAAATGGGAGTAGATATGGAGGAGGACCACAGTTAAGACACAAGTGAGAAAATGAGACACGGCCAGGTTAGAAGAGAGAAAATTGTGCTGTGGATGCAAGAGAACGGAATCAGCGGTGAAAAGCTAAGTTGAAATTTTTTTGAGAAGAGAAATTGGAAGGAAAACATGAAGAGGTGTTGCATAAAGGGGAGACTGAGAGATTTGTGAAATATTATTTCCTAGTGTTGAGTTTATGTCCAAAATTTTTTGAGAGAGGTTAAACCAGAAAATAGATTATTCATCCTGGTTACAAAGAAATCTTGGTGCTGTCTGGAAGCAGGAGCACATCAGAAACAGAGCCTGACTGTCGATAGGTAGAGACAGTTTTCTTTGCTATATTCCCTCTTTTTATTTTTTTATAAAGCAACTCCAACTCCTTCTTGTTCAGTTTTTTATTTTTGTTAGGGTAACCCCTACTTGGGGTACAAAGACAAACCAAATAAGTTCTGTGATCACAGTACTACTTTGTGGAGATTTTCTCTCATAGGTTCTTATAACATTTCTGTGAGTTGAGTAGGAGACGGATGTATGGTCTAGTATCCTGTTACATCTGGACGAGCTGAGGCACAGGGAGACACTAGATGGGGAGGCTGAACCCTTTTCTGACGCTGATGGGCAAACTGGAGGCAGTACTACTTTTTCTCAATAGAAAAAAACCCTACATTCCCATCTGTAATCAGTTCCTTTTTCCTTTGTTTGCGATGGTGCCAAAACAAAACTGAACTCAGACTTTTCAAACATACTGTCCTTATCATTTATCCTGAATGTTTCCATTTTTGAAAAATTCAATTCCTTTTTAAATTATAATAGGGCTTACATCTCAAAGAAAAACAATACTGCAATGAACTCTGTAATTCAAAGTGAAAGGGATAAAGGGTATTTGGAAAAAGACTAGTAGTGAATTAGCAAAAAAACAAAACCAAAATCCCACCCCATATGGGAATAATCTATTTCCAAAGAGCATAAAATACTGCTGAGCAGGAGTCAGTCTTTTGCATGTGTTTGGAGTGGGGTGGGATGTGCCACGATGCGCAAATGAACCTGTAGTTAATGACAACTCCACTTAGCCAGCTCCCGTCTAAACCCATACCTTATACAAATGCCGCATCTGAGGGGTTTATGAACCTTGTCAGTTTAGCCCCAACTTCTGCACGAGCAAAATGCTCCATATGAATCATCACCCAGAGTTGCCCCAGTGACATGGTTCTAGATCCGCCAAATTCTCACCTCATCCTGGGCCTGAGCCTGGGAGAGACTGGGGAAAGGTCCAGTAGCCCACGTTTTTCCACATGTGTCATCAATTATGTTCATTAATGACCAGTCCGTTAGCAAATTGAACTTGCCTCCATCTGATTGTTTTGTGCTAAAAATTACCCATTGCTCTTAGGATCTTAAAACAGAGGTAATCACTGATCCAGGTTCAGGAGGAAGGGAGGTGCTAACAGCCCCTAATGGCAAAGGAAGTCATTCATTCGTTTGGGGACAGAAGGCTGGAGACGAAGCCCCGCCTGCATTTCCTGATTTTTAGAACTCTGGAGCTTCAAATCAAATATGGGAGCCTCTCTGAACTTGAGCGTCTCTGGAACAATGATTAGTGTAAAAAAAAAAAAAAAGAGAAATGGGAATATAGATTACTTTAAAATCTTCGATGCTGACCTCTCCAAATGAAAGTGCAGGGTGAGCAGGAGATGTGTCTCTACCCAGCCTCCTTGTTTCCATTCCTTCCGAGTCCCGCTACCTCCCTCCTCGTTGTGGCTCACAGACCCAGGTTCTTTTTCGGTGCCTTCCCCATGGGCTTCTTCCCATACTTAGAAATAAGAATTGGCATCTTTGAGTTTGTGCTGTGTGTGGGGCATTGTGTACTCACTTTGTAGAAGGCATCTAATTTAATTATCACAGCAACCCTGGGAGGAGGGTATAATCGTTATTTCCCCACTTTTCAGATGAGGACAAACGAGGCCCGGAGAGGTTAGTGATGAACCATGGCAGCACTGGGTCTGAACCCTGTGTGTATGGATGCTCAGACCTCGTAGACAGTCACAGGGCAGCAGGTATGGAGGCTGAATGCTGTTATGTGAGTTAGGCACGAGTAAAGATTTGGTAAGTGACCAACAAGATGACACAGCCTCAGACAAAAGATGTACAAGGCAGATAGGTCTGAATGGACCTTTGTGGCCTCAGCTGTGAAGATGTTCTCTTGCTCAGGAGGTAGCAAAGTAAGCCCATGGTGTCCACTCTGTTCCCTGGGGCTGGGCTCAGACAGAACCCCTGACCCGGGACCAGTCTGAGGCCTGACTGTTCGGCTCACTCCTCTGTCTTGTTTCAGCTTCTGACCAGTTGGCACCCGGAGGGAGTCCAGTGGAGGGACAGGAATCCGTGGAGGCAGCTGACGGACAGTGGTCTTCAGCTCAAAGGTACATCGCTTTCCTAATGACATGCTGCTGTCTGGTTTCTGTGCTTTGTTGTGACAGGGAAACACGAACCCCTCGGGTTAATTTTTCCCCTGCTCAGTGTAATGGCAGCAAAGAAAAGTAACTTCATTTCTCAGCTCAAGACTTCTTAAGCTGCATCTCTTCTTCATTGTCCCTTTGAGAATAAAGGTCTAGAAATGAAACACAATCCTGACAAGTTTGGAAAATGTGCTTTCACAGTCTCAGTTCAAAGCCAACCCCGATACTTGGAGACGTTGGGTCTTGTTTGTTCTCGTGGATGAGAAGTTGGGCTGTAGGGCCTCCTTCTGTTTTCTTCTGACGGGAGTGAACGGCTCTCCTGCTCTCATCACTGTGGTTCGACTGAGTCTTTGCCTTGGAGCAGAAGCCCCAGTGGCTGACTTCGGAGGACACCCTGACCTCAGAGCTGGCCATGGGCAATGTCTTATTCTAAATGATGATGGGAGAGAGGAGGAAGAAAGAGCCCCAGACCCCGCAGTTTATAAATCGCCCCAGAGCACAGCCGGGATGTGAAAGGCACTCAGCCAGGGATTGTGAAAGGAAATCATTTTCATTCCCAGCCCTGGGAATTATGTGAAGCGATAGAACAAAAGCCGCATTCCCCAGAGATTTTCTGAAAGTAAAATGGAGGAGAAAATGTGAAAATCGCCGGAAGGGCAGAGTTAGGAAAGATTGGGAAATTAGGCAGAGTGCCGCCAGCCACCAGGTCCCTTGGCCGGCTGCCTTCAGACTCAGAAGGCCCCTCTACTGCTTCTTCCTGCGGCATGGGGACATCTGGGCAGTGGCGAGTGGCGAGTGCTGGAAATGCTCTCAGAGGCCTGGGGTCAGGGGCGAGGGGCGGCAGAGAAGCGGTCTGGTGGTCTAGCATCTGCACCTGGTGATGGTGAAAAAATAAGTATTTTTTTAACCTATGTAAGAAGGAAAATCTGAAGGGCACACGTAATTTTGTGATTCATTCTTGCTGGGACCTTACTTGTCCCAAGAGGCGTTAACTGTCTTCAGCAGTTCCTAGGAGGGCAGATTTGACTGTCGGCTGCCAATCTCAGGAGGAGGAGGGGACGGGAAGGCGGAAAGAGCTGAATTCTTTGCTCTGCTGTCCTTCCAGACAACAACTGTGTCTTGTGTCTAGAAATAGGTGGTGTGGCCCATAGTTCAGAAGGGCCAGAACAAGCCAGGATTAGACTGAATGCAATCTCCAGAGATGCGGGTTCTTGGCCAGCCTGTGCTGCTTGATGTCTTGGTATCTCAATTTTACCACCTGTAAAATGGGGTTAGTGACAGCTGCGCCACCCATTTCACTGCCTCACAGTGAAATACGAGAGCACAAAGATGCTCTTGATATTTACAACAATAGTAACTACTAACATTTATAGATAACCAAATTCTAGGCACTGGCCTTGCATGCATGTGACACGTCACTTCTGCTCTTGGCAACAACCCCATGATAAGACAATGTTTCCAGTCCCTAACTGACAGATGAGGAAACAAACTCAGGGAGATTTAGTAGCCCAAGATCACACCCCTGGCTCTGGCAAATAGCCTAAGCAGAAGATGTGCTGTTCAACATTACGACAACATCAAAAAAGTCAGGGCAGCCTGGACGTGTGGACCCTGGAGCCAGGTAGAGCCCGGTTTGAATCCTGGCTCTACCATTTGGCAGCTGTGTGTGTTGGGGAAAGTTGCTTATCATCTCTGTGTCTGAATGTTTCTTCTGTAAAATGGGGATAATCAGAGGACCTGCCTTGTAGGGGTGTCACGAGGATTGCGTGACATATACACAAAGCCCTTAGAAGAGTTACGGACGCTTAGTAATCCCTCTGTGAATGTGATTTTTTTTAATGCTCCAGTTAAGTGGTCTTACTGCTAAAGTGGGGCTAAGGAAAGATGATCCAGCTCGCGATTCCTGTTACTTTCCCTGTGTGCTTTCTTTTCAAAATCCTTTAGCTCAGCGGTGAGGGAGGAAAGCCAGCCCAGACAGAACTAGGAGCAGTTAGGTGGTAGCACTGCCTGAGGGATGAAGAGCAAAACGGTTGCCTGGTGGAGTAGTGGCTTTTTGTTTTGTTTTTGGAAGGAGAAAAGCAGGAGCCTGTGGCCCCAGCTCCCAGCTGGCAGCTTCCTTGGCCCTGATAGAATATGCCAGTTTAATGCTCAGCTCTACCGAAGATGCCAGAAATGGCGAGGCAGGTGCCCCAGCCCTGGTTGAAAATGGAGAGGATTTTGTTCCATGTTTATTAGGATCAAAATAATCTTTTCCAGCTGTAATTGAATGACTACATCGTGCATTTGGCACCCCCCTGGAGCCTACTATTTATTCTTTGGAGTAAACACTGGTGGAGACAAACTTCAGGTGCCCAGGGAGACCTAGCCAGGCCGACAATGTGCTCCGTGAGCCGCCGGCACTCCCGAGGGAGCATTCGTTCTGGGACGCACCTCTCTGGGTGGGAGCCCTCGGGAGCCTCAGTGCCAAGCTGGGGTGTGTACACACTCACTCAGAGGGCAGATTAGCTCATGGTACTCCTGCACACTGCCGGCCTCCACCAGTGCTGTGTGCTGACACCAACATCTGGTGGTCCGCCCCAGGTGCATCAGTCCAAGGTCTGGCTGTCACTCCAGATCACAGACTTTTGTTTATGAGCAGTGAATGCTCTGCTCAGCAGGGAAGGCGGAGTGACGCTGGGATGAGCCTCCTCTCAGCCTTAGGTCCTCGGAGGTCCCCTCCCACACTTACAACCTGTTAGGTTCGTTTTACCCAGGAACTCTGTCTGGCTCCAGTGCCTTCCTCAGGGCACAGGCCAGGGGCACAGAAGACTGGGATCCAAGCAGATGGCTGGTGCGGCTTCCGACCTGGTCCAGCAGGCCAAGGACTATTACAAACACCCTGGCCTCCAGCCCACGGAGAGAGGCGGATATTTTCATTAGTAAGAATTTGAAAACACCATCCACCGTCCTTCCCCAAGGGAGCGCAGAGCTTAATCCCATGGCTTCTTAACCCATCTCCCAGCCTCTTATGCATGAAGCCTCTGTGGACAAGTTGGTGGACATGGGCTGAGTCCCTCCCACCTCCCGGACCTCCCTCGGCATGGCTCTCCCCTTCGTGGGCATCTGAGCCTGGCTGTCCGATGCCTTGCCTGGCCAGGGGCTTGTGTCTCACCCTCCTTTGGGCTCTGACCAGCTTGTTCTTAATGACAACCTGACTTTCCCTGCCCTTTCTTTTTCACCCCTTTTTCTGTTCCAACTTTCCTTCAGCTCAAGTTGTGTGTGAGAGAAAGAAGGAGAATCATGTGCCTGGCTGAGGCATGAGATCATTTTTCTCCCCTCTTAGCATGCTCGCTGTCTGCTGGTCGGGGTTACTGGAAGAAAGCAGGAAAGCTCCGTTTCCACAGAGAGCCATCTGGCTCCACCAGACTCACGCTGATGCTAATCTGTTGGTTTCTTTTTCTTTAGTCTTTTCTTTTTCTTTCTTTCTTTTCTTTCTTTCTTTTTTTTTTTGTTCCCATGGAACACTTCATCTGCAGCTGTAAACTCAGACCTGGTCCATCTGAAGGCAAGCATTCATCTGGTGCACATTTATTATGGCATCAGGCACCCCTCCGCCCCCATCCCCTTGTAGGTGTCAGGACATCATTGTG
This sequence comes from Stenella coeruleoalba, assembly GCF_951394435.1. NCBI lineage: Eukaryota > Metazoa > Chordata > Mammalia > Artiodactyla > Delphinidae > Stenella > Stenella coeruleoalba. The sequence continues at coordinate 16,521,291 of NC_137164.1, forward strand.
ATCACTGGTGGGTCTATGTAGTTGTAATGTCAGGGCTGTACTTTCAAATGGAAATTAGGCAATTATGTTCCACATGGAGAAATCTGACAGATGCAGAGGTTTTACACCACTGGCTGTGTCACGGGGACAAAGGCAGCCAGCGCTCCCAGGGGAGGGTTAAATAAATAGAATATGTTTCAAGAGCACAGAGAAATCCAGGAATAATTAACTGCGTGATGAGAGTTCATAGATCCTGTGGCTGTTTAACTTCAAAACGTGATAATGATATGTCAACGAACTGCTTAACTCATCCTTGTAAAGGTGGCATCAGAAAACCTGTTACAGTGTACAATTCAAACAGAGGTGGGCGCTGCTCTGCGCATCTGTTTTCCGGTTTCCAAATGCGAAGCCTCAGAGTATTTTCTCTTGTTTCACTTCCCCCGCATGGAGGGCTCCAGTTGGCTGAAGGAGAAGAGGGGCTGGTCATAGCCTGGTGTCTACCTGATAGAGCAGTTTCCAGTCAACAGGCAGTGTTAGGTACATAGGTGCTCATGTGGGAAACTATGGTGGTGATACTGTCGTGGGTGCTATCGGTCCAGTACTTGTTATAGGCCAGGCATCAGCCACGTGCTGTAGTCCTGCACGTGTGAGGTAAGTGCCATGATTATCCACATTTTATAGACGGGGAAACAGGTGCAGAGGTAAGAACTGGGCCCTGCCCAACTCTGGTCTTAGCTCTTGGCCACCAGGTTGCACCCTCCTAATGTTCAACCGATACATACTAGCTCGTGCACCCTTATAAAGCACCTACATCAGATGCATATAGTTGGAGTGAACTCAACAGGAGAGATGTAAAAAAACGTTAAAACTGAATTTTTCACCTAAACTATCCAGCTGTTTAAACAAATGGTTAGTTTGGAGCCTGCAACATGCAGTAAGGTTCACTCAGTGTGTCCCAGACTGGATTGGAATGAACCCATATTACCAAAAAGTAAAGTGCCCTCAGATCCTGGCCATTGCTCTTTTCTGTCCTGGAGGAGAAAACTCAGAGTGGGCTTTGGTCCGTGGCTGTGGACTTTGCAGCCCCTGAATTTTCCTCCGATGTCATGGCCTTGGATTAGGCTAGGCTGATGCCAATGGGAACTGAGAAAAAGGAAAGACATCTTTTATATAAGACACTTTTTAAACTAAGCATATGATAAAATAAATAAAATAGATTTATATAGGAATCTCTAATGCTTTCTCAGATCAACAAATGCCAATGAGGCCCCACTGTAGAGAGAATACATTAATCAAACAAAGCAGGGGGTGTCAGGAACCGTCTACTAATTTGCCAGCGACTAATAAACACCACTCTGAACATGACTTGTTTTATCTTATTCAAGGGTGGAAAAACTTTTAAGGAGATTCAAAATCATTTAGAGCATCAGCTTCGTCTTACGTTAGGAAAAAATTAAGTTTCTGCTTACGGAAAAATCAGTTTGACTTTTTTCATCTCTATTGAACACATTTGTTTGGAAATACTGTTATAAACTTGCATTGCAAGAATGAAAAACATCATTAAAGTATCTTCTTCAATAAAGACCTGAATTGAAAAGGATTGAAAACACTAGTGACAAACACAAAGGAGACCGAAGTCACAAATCGCTCAAGAATGGATCACTCAGGCACTCAACAAAGCAACAAGAACATCACCCCGTGGGCGGGACCAGCCAGACTGAATCACACCCCATCACAGCAAGGCCTTGTTCCATAGAGACCGAGCACTAATGAACTGAGAGGAAAAAATCAGAGTGAAGAAAATGGGAAAACCAATTAAAAATCAGGAATTAAAAAAATTTTAAATCAAGGAGAACTAAAATGGAGGTTAACAGCCTCGAAATATGTCATAGCTAATGTGATTCAACTGGTTAATGTCCATGATCAGTTAAAGTTATTGGCATATAATATCTTTACACAAAAATTTGTCTTCATTATAAGTTCTTCACACATCAAAAAGTTTTTCAAATTAAGCATTTGACCAAAAGAAAAATCAGTTTACAGAGAAGCCTCTCACACTTTCCCAGATTCAACAAGTGCCATTGTGAAAGTTCAAGATGCCCAGACTTGCAGGGATAATTTATTAATTGAACCTGAGCTGTCTACTACTTTGCCTGTGATTAATGAGCATCAGAAATACACATTCACGCATATAATCATTAGTCATTTTAGCTTCCCAAATATTGAAATACATTTAGAAAACCATTCAAAATCTTTGTGGCCATCAACTTATGATAGAAAAATATTAAAAACCCTCTGATTAAAAAGGAATTGGGGGCTTCCCTGGTGGCGCAGTGGTTGAGAGTCCGCCTGCCGATGCAGGGGACGCGGGTTCGTGCCCCGGGTCCGGGAAGATCCCACATGCCGCAGAGCGGCTGGGCCCGTGAGCCATGGCCACTGAGCCTGCGCGTCCGGAGCCTGTGCTCCACAACGGGAGAGGCCACAACAGTGACAGGCCCACGTACCGCAAAAAAAAAAAAAAAAAGGAATTGGTTTTGCCTTTCTCTTTAACACATTTGAAAATATTATTATAATCTTGTGATTGTGACTCAAAGTGATTGTGATTGGCAAAATCAGAATTGATTTTGACCCAGCTCTTGCAAAAAATAGTGTATGTGTGTTTGTGTGTGTGTATCTGAATATTAACCATGCTTTCAGGTAACAAACGTATCGTATCGTGACTGCATGTATGCGTATAGCTCCATAATACCTTAGCATCTTCAGAGAAGTAAAGCAAGTTGCTGGCCAGTGAGAGTACCGATAAATCAGTAGGGATGGAACAATGCAGGAAAGCTTTCCATTAGCCATTCCAATAAAAACATATCAAACTTCTTTACACTTGATCGTGGGCAATGTGAACTTTGAAAAACCATGCCCTTTATTGAAAGAAATAAAATGAGACAGTGAGCAGACTGTATAAAAACCACATGTGGGATTTTTCAGATTTCAGTCTTCATACCCTTGACAATATCTGTTCAGACTGAGCCACAGTTACTCACAGAAGTGAGCCACAGTCCTCAGATGGATCGGGGTGGAGAAACAGTTGAAAGCCTCTGATTTAGATCAAAATGTTAATAGTGGTCATCTTCAGGAACTAGAATTATGGGTGACTTTATTTTTCTCCTTCATGTGTTTGAGTTTTTCAAATAATAATGTAATGGGCTTTCCAGCAAGATGTTTAAATGAGTGGGCACTGGAGCCAAGCCACCAGATTTGCAGTCTGGCTCTGCTGCTTATTGGCTTGTGCAAATCACTTTCCACCTTTGGACTCTCAATTTTCTCTCTGTAGAATGGCAATCATCACAGTGTCTACATCAAAAAGTTGTTATGATGATTAGCAAGATAATGCTTGCAAAGCACATAGTGCCTTGCACATGTACTGTGCAATAAATGTTAACTATTTTTTTTAAAAAAATCCTTATACAACCCATGTCTGTATGGATTCTTACAAAAATAGAAAGAGAGTGGAAATCCTGTCTCACTGATGAAATCCATTATTATTTTCATGTGCCACATTGCCTGATGGCCTGGTATAAGTGAGCACTCTCTCCAGTTCCTTCTGTGCCGCACTTCCCTGTATTTTTCATTCGTAACACTCATTGCAACCTGAAATTGATTTGTTTATATACTGGAATCAGCCGTCCTGTTGATTTTAAGCTACCAATAGTTTAACAAATGGCTTGCAAAACTCCTGAATATTTTAACAATTGGCTTTCATGAACCAGCACACCCCTGACTATCTTTGACTTTGACAATTTCAACATTTTAAACTGCATTTTAAATGGTAGTTTGGGTTTGACGATGAAGGACAATAAACCCCCTGTCCATACCCTCAGGCCAGCACAAATATGACAATTTGTAGGCAATATTACCAGCTGTAACTAACCATATAACTGATGGACCATTTTTCTGGGTTGATTTTAACTATTGTGGAGGTAAAACAGAGGATTTCCTTGGAAACCTATAGGATTGTAAAAATAAGACCCCTTATTCCTTCCCCAAGTAGCTCCAACGCTCTGAGGAAAGGAGCAAAGTTGAGCACCTTTGGATTTTTTTTTAAGATCCAAGTATTTTCTTTGTCAATTTACTTCAAAAGTCAAAATAATATAGAAAGGCGTATGTTAAGATATCTTTCTCCTATTTCTACACCTGTGCACCCGTTGTTCTCATTGACAAAATTGTTTTTTGTTTTGTTTATATTTTCTGTATTAAAATACAAGTAAACACACATGGGTGTTTGTATTCCCCACTCCTTCCTGTGTTACTCAAAAGAAACTTTTTACAGCGCTCTCCACCTAGCTTTTTTCACTCAACAAAACCGGGAGTTTTTCCGTGTCAGTGTAGAGACCATCCTCATTCTTTTTTATAACTGCATATGCTTTCATTATGTGGCAAGTTAAAGGTGGCCCCAAATTCTTTGCTTCTCTTCTCATTGAGAGATGGATTCTTGAATATGTGGTGGCCTTAGTGACTTGTTTGGCCAACAGAATATAGTGCAAGTGAAGCTGTGTTTGTAGGTCATGAATGAAGCTGTCTGTTCCCACCTCCTGCCACTGGGGACACTCCCCCTGGGGGGCCAGGTGCTTGGGGAGAAGTCATTGATGCCCCTCAGACCTCCATGCTGTGAGGTAGCCCAAGCTAGCCCACATGGAGAGGCCTTGCATAGAGAGATGCTCAGTTGGTCCCCAGCTATTTCTGCCATGCTGGCCCACACCCCAGATAGGGCAAGGAAAACAGTGGAGACTTCAGGTGATTCCAGCCCAACTACCATCTGACCTCAACTCCACGAGAATTCCTAAGTGAGAAGCACCCAGCTGAGCCCCATCAACCCACAGAAGTGAGAGAGAATAATACATTGTTGTTCTGACTTCTGTTATTTTGAGGTCCTATACCAACTGATAACCTGAACACATTATGCAGGTACACATGATTTATTTAATTAGCCCCTCATAGATGAGCATTCAGGTTGTTACCAATCTTGTGTTATTTCAACCAAAGATGTAATGAATAATTTTGCCTGTATATCTTTTTTATACTGTTTCAAGTATAAGTTCCCAGAACTAAAATTAGTGAGTCAAAGGAAAAATGCATTTGCAATCTGGTTTATTTCCATTCATTTAAAGTGTCCATTTGCTCACCCATTTTTCTATTGGCTTGCCCTTTTACTTCTCAGTTTCTAGAAAATTAGTTCTTTGTGATGAGGTGCAAATATTTTTTTCCCCACTTGTCTTTGAACTTTGCTTATGTTGATTTTTGCTATAAAGAATTTTAAGTCTCCCAAATTTCTTCTATTACTTTTAGCATTTAATCTTTGATCCACTTGGAATTTGTTCTGATGCATACATATATAGTTACTAGTTACAAAATTATCTTGGTAGTATTTAAACACAGGGATATTTAATTCAGGGAGATTTGACACCTTTATAAAATTCACTCCTTTTATTCAAGAATATTTGCATTTGTTTAAGACTGCTCTTGTGTCTTTTAGGATCAATTTAAAGTTTTTTCATATAGATCTGGAACATTTCTTAGGTTTATTCTTGGTTACCTTGGCTTTTTTTTGTTGTTACTGTAAGTGTAAAAAGGTCTTTTTTTGCATTGCATCTTCTAACAAGTTGTTTAAATGCATGAAAGCTTGTGAAAATGTTCATTTTATATTAAGCCACCTTACTGAAATCTTTTCATAATCTTCAGATGATCCTTTTGGGTTATCCAAGTATACATATTATGATAACTTTACTCTTCAATTTTTGTATGTCTAATTTCTCTTTTCTAACTGTTTATAACATTTAAATCTTATTCCTGCCTTTAATAGGAATGCTATTGGTATTTCTCCTTTAAACATAATGTTGACTTTCAGTTTGGTTTGTTAGGGAAGTACACATCTGTTCCTAATTCACTGAATTTTTTACGTCAGTAATGGACACTGAATTTTACTTTTAAGCATCTAAAGAGATACATATTTTTCTTTGATCATTAATATGTTGAATTCACATAACTAGACTTCCTAATGTTGAACTGAAATGGAGCAGTACCCTATGGTCCTTCCCTATGTCCCCAGACTGCCTTTTGTCTGTAGAAAAACTTTAGCCAAAGAATAAGTTTAATCAGAGAAGTGAGAAAATGCAGAAACAAAGAAAATCGGTCAAACAGGACAAAACAATAATAGTTTAGTCATGGAGCAAAGTTAAGGACCTTTATTTCCTTCTCAAGGGCTATAGGTAATATTCTGAGCCCTATCCTGTGAGCTGGCTTGTAGATCCTATAACCCCACCAGACGGAAGAAGTTAACTACACGATGACCAGACTGTAGCCATGACATAAGCTGCCGCGATTCCGAGAACTGGCCTCAAGGAAATGGGAACAAACTGACCCTGGAACTGAAGCCTAACTCTACTTAAAACAATCAAGATGATGCTGATCAGATCACTGCAGGACCAATTTCAAGATGATTGTCAGAGCTGACCGTGCTGTTTCTATCACTATAGGTAGCCCCCTCCCTCCGTTCTGTCTATAAAAGCTCTTGCCCCACTGGTTGTCAGTGGAGGTGGGGGGAGTCGGCCTTTGGCCGGGAATTTCCCCCCACCAGCCGCCAGCCTCTGAAATAAAGCAAACTTTCCTTTCCACCAAGCTTGCCTCTTTATTGGCTTCTGAGCAGCGAGCAGCTGGACACCCACTTTCACTAACAGAACCACCTTTGCATTGAATAAACCCCGCTTTGTCACATTGTATTATTCTTTTGAGTTCCTTGAGTCTATTTGGTAAGATTTTGTTTTTTTTGCATCAGTAAAGTTTTTTCAGTTGTACAATTATTACCAGGTTTTTGCGTCAATATTATGCTCACTTTGTGTCCTGTTTAAAGCTTTTTTATACCCATATCCATTTAATTTTGCTTGGTTTTTCTCATTTTGATCCTCTAAGCTCCTTACTTAAGCTTTTATTGTTATCTCTTTTTCCTTCCAATTCATCCCTGTTTCTTTGGTTTCTTTCTTTTCCTCCTATTTGTACCCTGGACCCTGTCAGCTCACATGTTGTCTCTTGTCCTGTTATCACTGCCAAATAGATTCCTGCGTCTCTGCTTTGTGCCCAGGCTTTGTAGAGGTAACTGCTTCATTAAATATTTTACATTGGTAGTAAAAATACTTTTTTTCTTACTGTTTTTGTCTGCTCTCTGGCAGCATTTTATCTGCTGTTTATTTTTCCTGATCTTTTTTGGGTCTGTATCTTTGAAATAACTTGGGTTTGTTCTTTTTGATGCCTCACCTTTGAGGCAGGTGAGTTTTTCTTGGACCAGATACTTGCAGGGCCACATCCCAGCCTAGCAGGAATTTTCATTATGAACCAGGGTCTTGTGCTGGTTATAGATATATTCCCCCCAGCCAATAATGACAAGCAGCTGTGGGGTTTTTCAAAAAGCATCTTTTTCCCTGCTGCTTGTAGGTAGGGCGTTCCCTGCAAGTATGCGATTTTTTAAAACCCCATCACCTCTACTTTCCACAACCAAACTGGGTCCTGGAGGGTTTTTGCTGCCCTGTTTGTACATCGTCTCTCTGTTGTAAACATGAAGCTTAGATTCTGTTCCTCAGCTGATCTCTTTTACAAATGCATTTTGCTGACTCATCCTGATTTCTGCAGTCAAGTACTGTCCTCTCCTCTCCCTCCTATATGCTCCCCTGCTTTTTCCAGCCCATCCACCTGTTTTGTAGTTTTCAGCTTTAACTCCCTATTTTTCGTGAAAATGGAAATTAAGTCTTCATTTCTTATTTCCCTTTTGCTTTCTACAACTTCAAAGAAGAAAAGACAGACCTCCCACCTTCACCTTAAACCAGAAAGCTACGCAGATGTTAGTATTTCAGATTTCGACATGAAAAGCCTAAATGATTGAAGCAGCTAATTTTGAAAATCCTTTAAAGAAAAATAATAGGATAGGGGATTTCATTTTCCAGAGCATATAGATATCTTGAAGACTCAGGTAGATTTGTTGCCAAATCAGACTCATTTCCCTGATGCTCAGCAAGCCAAAACGCTGAGACACCGAGGTTTGCAGCAAAGAGAGGCATCCGAGCAAAGAGGTCTCAGATTCACCTCCCCGAAGGCAAGGGGCGCAGGTATTTATGGGATAAAGCATAAAGCAGCAGGGCAGTCTGGGGCGTGGAGAGCTCGCAGAAAGGTTACTGGGAAAAGGTGGGTAATTGTCATTCTGTGCAAGTGTAACTAAGCTACAGGCCTCTGCACGTTCAAAAACGGAGGCACCCGGCCTGATCTGAGGGTGGAGTTCTCGGCCCTCTGACATCAAAAGGTCACCTAGAGGACACTCGCGCATGGCGGGTTGGAGGGTCAGTGGTCCTTTCCAGACTTAGCTTTCTCAGCTCCATAAAGACACAGGTGATGCCAAGTTTCTGGAAAACACCTCGGGCAAACATCTTGTTTAGGCTCCCTGATCCTTGGATGACGTGCAGGTCTTTTGCAGCAACAAGTAAAACAACTTTGATGTGTAAAGACAGGTTACAGGTGAAATGGATTTAACTGGTGATTACCCCCGGTTATAGATTTAAAGTATTCAGGGTATTTTCTTAGTTTATCATTTGGGCAAGACGTCTTATCTTTCTGGACCTCATTTCTCCAGTGAGGGGAAAGGCGCTCTAAAGCCTTAAGACAGGGTGGACAACCCAAGGTTTAAGTCCAAGAAACGAATCACGGGTAGTGGAATCTAGGCTCAAGGCTGCTTGGATGGGGGAGCAGCTTGGGCCTCTGAAGTGTCAAGTGAAGAATTAACTTGTAGAGAAAAATAACTAGGGCCTGGCTCTGGGCTAGGAACTTTACATATGTTAATACTCCTGGGAGCACGTATTATTACCTGCTCCATTTTAGAGGCATGGGAATAGGGGTTTCAAGGGGTTAGATAACTTATTCAGGATGGCAGAGCGAGGACTGAAATCCTGGCCTTCCTGGTTTTGGGGCCAAATGTTCTTCTCGGAGCAATTCTCGCAGGTGTGAAGGCCTGTCCTGCCTGACATGCGTGGGCTGCGGTAGCATCTCCAGTCTCCAGGGCCCTTGCCTCCTGCCTTCCTTCCCATCTCCATGGCAATTTTTTAAAATCCAGGCCTTTTAATACGTACTGATTTAGTCTCTAATCCTGAATGCAACCGAAATAACTGGATCCCCCTCTGCTCTCGGTTCCCTGATGACCGAATTCGGGCTGTTACGTGTTACGGTAACCACGTTCTGCCTGGCCAGGCCAGTGCTCTGGAAACTACACTCTAAACGACAGGATATTTACTAACTTTAACAAAATTATTTAGACAAATCATCCATTTAAAAAATAGACCAAATAAATATCTTTGAAGACCCAAGGAATCTTTTACCCAGATCGTTTCTTAAAAATAAGACAAGCAAAAAGCCATTGGTGCTTTTGCTCACATTAAAAAAAATAAGATATACTGCATTTTGAAAACTTCTCATTGTTCACTAATGAAATCAATGCAGAGAACCTTGGTATATGTTTTTTTTTTGTTTTAAAAAGGTCAAAAACTCATTTCCGAAAAATTCATTTGCTTGGAAATTCATTTTACCTTATGAACTTCCCTGGCCTTATAAACCTGTCAGCAGAGCAAACTGGGAGCCAGTTTCCTGCAGCCATAAATTCCACCAGCCTTTTTACAAGGCCTTATTCTTTGGAAATGTAAATGCTTGTGTTGAAAAGTATTCACTGGGAAGATAAATGAGCCACAAAATGATTAGTGCCCATTAAGTGATTTGTCACCTCTGCCTGGTGAGGGCTTTGAAAGTTGACGCCATTCTTAGCACCTGAGTAAATGAGGTCTCCTGACTTCACTCCTGCCTGGGCCTGCCCAGCCCCAGGGCCCCTGGACAGGCCACGTCCACCCAGGCCTGTTAGCCAGCCTTTGTGGACTCTCCCAGGGGCAGAGGTTCTAACCACAACCTGACTTGGCATTTCCACTGCCACCTTTAGGCCACAGCACCAAGCAGAGGAAGAGTGTAATTATACCCTAAAGGGATTCTCCAGAGCTGAGACTGCCTCAGGAATTCTCCACTTTTCCTTCTGAGCAAAGGGCAGGTGGGCGCACAGTAGGTGCATGCGTTCCCTGGCTTCGGGCCACACCTGCCTAAATCCAGTCATTCCAGCTCAGGCCCACCTTCTCCACAGAGCCCTCCCTCTTTTCACGGCTCCTCTCTTCTGTTTGAGAACCTACACTTCCATCCACTTCAAACTCCTCTGCTGACTTTCAAGACCTAGATAACCCTCCTCACCCAGTTTATCACCCACTGGATTCCCTGAGCAGCCCTGCTGGGTGCTACAAAGAAGAGAGAAATCACCATCAGCTCTGCCAATTAACGCTGATGTATCTCAGAGTCGGCTGTCTTCCCCAGAGAAGAGTGGAAAACTGGCAACGGATGAGTTTACGTTTCCTGGAGGAGAGTGCTTCCCAAAGGCAGTAAGTGACATGTGCACCCTAATCAAGGATAATGAGCTCTTATCAAATATTCAAAATAAAATTAATTAACTTCATTTGATAGGTCAGTGAAGCATGCATGGGGGAGAGGGGGCAGCCGAGTGGTGGTGTAGATGGCTGATCATTGTTAAAAACAACATTCTCAGGAATGACTTCGCACTGTCGGGATGTTCTTAGTCATGACCCGCTCTGAAATGGCTCTGATTTTTACGGTTTTGAGTTCCGCCTGCTTGTCCTAGTGGCTCCCCTCCGGTACTGTTGAGATAAAAGGTGTTATTTCTTCCTCTGATCAGTGTGCCTGCCTATTGGTAGAAAACAGTAATTTTGAGAACAGAAATTTTAAGAAGTCTTCCAAAAAATAAGAAGAGATTGGCCTTGAGTGGGAGCCTGGACCTTGGGAAATACAATTGTCAAGGTAGAGATGGGGCAGTAGAGGAAAAGAAGGGGAGTGAGGGTATCAGGAGGGGCTGCACATGGAAGTCCTGGTGCCCAGACCACACAGCACACCAATTATATCAGAATCTCTAGGGGTGGGGTCCCAGCATGTCTTTTTTAAGGCTTCCAGATGATTCCAAAGTTGCGTTGCTCCCAATACTGAGTGTCACTCTGCTTGGTCCAATGGGCTGACAGTGTACAGACGTGGTGAAGGAGGGAGGGGACAGGAAAGCTGGAAACCTCATGGGGGGAGCCGTGTGCAGGTCCTGGCCCATGGCTCCCCAGCCCTGTCACAGATCCAGAACATTCGTCTTTGTGAGAAAGAAATTCTGACAGGCTCTGACATTGCTAACTTTCCTGAATCAATTTCATTCTGCCGTTTTTAGAAGTATGTACATTCTTTGGGTTATTAGAATGTAGTTGATAAGTTCTGTTTCTTAGTTCCTTTGAGAATTTCCACAGGGTAGCCTTAGCCCTAGCCCTCTGAGATCATTTTCATTTTCCTTTCAGAAAATAGGTAGTAAATCATTTACGAAATCTCAAATACTGTGCAGGGTTCTGGGGATACAATGGTGTGTTGACCATACCGCTCTCTGCTGTGAGGACTCACAGCAATTGTATGCAGTTGTATTCACGGCCAAGGTTTATCACAGCTGTGTGATAAGGACACAGGCGAATCCCAAGGAAAGGGGAGTGGGAAGGATCAGGTGCAGGCTTCCTCAGGCTCGTTCCCCCCGCCCCCGCGAGAGGGGTCACGCAGAGTGCACCCCCAGCCAAGTGCGGCCACAGGCAGGCAGTGACTGTCTGGGACACCACTGGAGACTTCGGCTTGAGGTCTTTACTGGGGGCTGATCACGTGAGCACCCCCTGGCCAGCACGTTCCCAAATTCCAGCGCCCCAGTAGAAAAGCAGGTGTTCAGCATACACCACATTGTTTGTGCCATCTGGGGCACAGTGGGCCGCTCGGAGGATCTCAGTGTGAGAAGCCAAGGTTCTAGACATCAACCAAGGGCCAACCCTGCAAGCAGGCAAGGAAGGTGGTCTCAGCCCTGCTGTGTGACCTGTTTGCTGCAGAAATGCTAAGCTGAAATGGTCTCTGCCTTCCTGAAGCTCTGTGTAGTTGGAGAGACAAACATTTGTCTAATCGTTATGTGTACAAATATCACCACGTCTCTGTGAAAGTTCCAGGAAGGAGATGTACCGGCTGCCAGGAGAGCTGCTGCAGGGAGTCTGACCTGGCCTGGAAGGTCAGCCGAGCCTCCCTAAGGCTTCCCATGGCCAACTCGGAAAGATCAGAACTTAGTTAATTCGCAAGGGCTGGCAGAACCTTCTAGGTGAGAAACAGCAGGTCTAACAGCCGTGGAGCCAGAGGAAGCATCTAAAAAGTAGTGTGTCTGTAACCGAGATGGAAGGGTTGGAGTTCTGGCAGGCAAGGCCTTGCAGGTCACGGGGAGGATGTGGGGCTTCACCCTAAGAGCAGTGAGAAAGCACCGAGAAGTCAGAAGTGAAGCAGGGGGTGGTGGGATAGGGACTTCAGTTCTTACTTCGAAGTTGAGTAATTTGGTTACTGTGTGCTAGGGAAGAAAACCAGAAAAGGGCGAGTAGCAACAAATGTCAGGTTATTTTCTGTGTTTTCTTTAATCAGTCATGTTTTTTTTGCTTCACCTCAGTTTTGTAGACAGATACAGTAATTCTCAGTCTGGTTGTGAAATACCCCAGAGTATCTGCAGTGATTTCTGGGGCTCTTAGTAAATCTTCAGAGCAAAATTAATTAATTTCACCATCCGGGTACATGTCAAATGCATACAGTTTAAAGCGAAACATAGTTTTGACTGGGTAAGTGAAGCCAAGGAAGCAATGGCAGGGATCTGAAACTGTCAGAGCTTTGAGGAAAGAAGAGTAATTAAGTGATTACTTATAGATTTGCTAAGAATACACTTGAATACTAAACACACAATAGTGAAACATCAATTCTTTCTCCAAGAAACTTAATTTTAAAAACTAAAAAAAAAAAGCTTGAAAGAAAAAATTTAAGGAACTCATGGTATAAATATACCCAGTATTTTTAAGGTTATTATTTTTGTATTAATGTAATAGTAATATATGTTTGTCATAAAAATTTCTAACATGAGACAAACAAGAAGAAAAAAGGACAAAAGAGAGAGAAATTACTTATACTTTGAACACCAATTTTAAAAGCTAATTTCCCTCAGCTCTCCAATTTAGTTTTTTTTCCAATTATTCACTATTTATAGTCTCACAACGAATACTCTTATAGCTAATGCTTTGCACACATTCATGATTATTTCCTAAGCCTGTACTTCTAACAGTGGGTATTGCTGAAGCAAAGGCAGTGCAAACATTTAAAGCTTTTGACATTTGTTTCCAACCCGGCCTCCCCAGAAGTTGTACCTTTTTATATTCTCCTTAGCAGTGCCCATTTCCCACAGCTACTCCAGCTCTGAGCACTACTGACAATTTGACAGAGAAGGAGCATCTCGTTTTATTGTTTTTGTTTTTTTCTTGTTTTTTCTTTTTTGCAGTACGCGGGCCTCTCACTGTTGCGGCCTCTCCCGCTGCAGAGCACAGGCTCCGGACGCGCAGGCTCAGCGGCCATGGCTCACGGGCCCAGCCGCTCCGTGATACGTGGGATCCTCCCGGACCGGGGCACGAACTTGCATCCCTGCATCGGCGGACTCCCAACCACTGCGCCACCAGGGAAGCCCAAGCATCTTGTTTTATTTGTGCATCAATGACTCACGTGCTTTCGTGGAACACACGAAACACACTCAGCTCTGTGACGAGACCTGGGCCATGTGATCTCTGCCCTCAAGACAGCTGACAATCAGGTGGGAAACCTGATGCTTGGTGGCAGCTGGCTGCAGAAGGGAGGGGGTTTATGTGAGAGTGCTGGGAAGCATTTCTGTCCTGGGGGGTATTTCTGAAGGAGGAATCAACAGGATTTGATTCTTAGATAAAACAATGAAGTTGGTTGCATGAAAAGTGACTATAGGGCTGCCAGCTAGAAAAAGGATATAGGAAACTGGATATTGGAAATTGGGTAACTAAAAGGACCTTATTCAGGGCCAAGGAGACAGTTCCTAGAGGAGCCTGGGTGGGGGTGAGGCTGGTAACAGCTCTTGCTTTCTCTTTTTAACTTTTGGAGGAAGCATCTTTACTTGTGTAAAGAAAAAACAATAATGAATTTCTGTAATGTTAGGTGTGCTGCATTTGAAATGTTAGTAGTTATTCAAAGTTCAGAGGCCAGTGGAATATGAGGTTGGGGCACAGGTAAGAGAGTAGGGCTTCCAGTGACGACCTGGGTGTCCTCAGGATCCAGTGGCTTTGGCCACCAAGGGCTGGACGAAATCTGAGGCAGTGAGTACGCGTGTGAGCGTGTGTGTGTGCCGAGAGGGTGGTGGAGGGGAGGCAGAGGGCCAAGACACAGCCGAGAAGTGGAGCCAGTAGAAGACACAGAACTGTTCCACCAAGTCTTTCTCAAATTGGGGGAGCCTCACACAAGTGGGAGCACAGTGCCCACACAGGTTTCCCAGGGGTGAGTCTTCCAGGAGGAGGGGAGAGTCAGCATCAAGCCAGTTTTCTCTCCCACCCTGAGATGTGGTCCTGAAAGGAGAACCGATTTGCTCAAAGACACACAACACACCCCGAAGTTGCTCTGGGCCAAAATATATGTCCACTGACCTCCAAGGACAGCATTTGGGATCGTGCAAGGAGAAGGCAGCAAAAGCCCGATTTGAACACCACAGTGTTACGCCGACCTACGTGTCAGGCTCTCGATTCTTACCCACGTGGCCTGGCTGTCAATCAAACAGGAAATTTCTTTGGAGCGCTCGCTCTTGGAAGCCTGTGCTACATCCCGAATTCTACAGCTGACTCCTAGAATTGAGTTTTTGGAGACGAGGATTCACTACAACTACACCACACGATCAGGTACGGAAGCGCGGGAGTGTTAAAGGTCCTACAGATTAAAGACAATTTCCCTGTGTGAAAGGAGGTGTGTAAAAAATTACAGAGTACTTTCCAGAACCTACTTACCTGATGGAGTTAGTTAGAGACTCAGAAACAAAATTATTTCCCAAAGAGAAGGTTTGGGGTCCTGTTGGAGGCACGAAGATCACCCGAGTGGCTTCCACCCGAATCCTCCTGCAGGTCAAGCTGATGAGTCAGCACAAACTCCTGGACTTGTCTGCACAAAACCTGCCTACGCCCCCTAAACGTCTTCACTATGCATCAGAATTCCCTGCTAAATTACTTTTTGGCATCTACTTCTAACTTTCCCCCATATCTTATGCCCACACTCTAAATAACTACAATAATGCACACATTGGACAAATCTTTTAAAAATGAAGCAATGTTTACAACTCCGGCACACCATAAAATGCACATGTTCAGGTATTGTTATGAACTAGAAGCTGCCAAACTGATAAGGAGTACAGAAAGGGCAGGCTTTCTTTTTTCTTTTTGGGGGGGCGGTGGGCTGCATCATGCAGCTTGCGGATCCTGTCTCCCTGACCAGGGACTGAACCCCTGCCATGGCAGTGAACGTGCTGACTACTCCCCCTGGTCCTCCTGGCAATTCCCCCTTTTTCTTTTTTTTAATAAGGGTAGAAACTCGGTCTGTCAAGTCTTCTGGTGTGGAATCTAGTACTTATAGTCACCACATGCAAACCTAAAAGTGCTGTCCTGACCCCAGGAAAACAGCAGGCCAACAGGGTCCAGCTTAAGAAATGACCCGATTTTCACAATGAGCCGTCTCCTCCCAATGTTTTGAAATCTGAAGCACCAGACTGTTAAAAACCCATACCTTTATGGTGGGTAGGCTGGGGCAGAGGGGTGATATGGCTTGAATTCCTCAGGGCAGAATCACACTAGGGGTGCTTTCTAGTTCCATGCCAGTCGCCTCCAGGGGGAGTTGCTGCTGCCTGAAGGGACTAGCGGTATTGATCACAGAAATAAAACATTCCTGGTTAGTCCTTTACATCTCTTGGCAGTCGGTGATTTTCTAGGAAGTGCAGAAGAAAAAGGTTTAGCCCTTTGGGAGTGTCTTAAATCACGTGAGAAGCAGCCAAGTCTTGCGTGGATCTGTTGTCACTTGTCCCTTTTCTGTCTTTGTGCTGCCACCTAGGGAGAGAAGGAGAATACATGTTGTATCCTGGTGAGGAGAAGCAGTCACCTGCAATCCCGAGGACCATCTGCACCTTCCAGAACAGAAAAGCAAGGCTGGTTGGGTTAGTCCTGAGATCAGCAGCTGTGCATTTGTGCTTCAAAGAGAAGCCTTTGGGACTTACCTGGCGGCACAGTGGTTAAGAATCCACCTGCCAATGCAGGGGACAAGGGTTCGAGCCCTGGTCAGGGAAGATCCCACATGCTGTTGAGCAACTAACGCGCCACAACTACTGAGCCTGTGCTCTAGAGCCCGCAAACCACAACTACTGAGCCCACGTGCCACAACTACTGAAGCCTGGCCACAACAAGAGAAGCCACTGCAGTGAGAAGCCTGCACACCACATCGAAGAGTGGCCCCTGCTCGCTGCAACTACAGAAAGCCCGTGCACAGCAACGAAGACCCAATGCAGCCAAAAATAAATAAATAAAAAAAGAGAAGCCCTCAGGCAAAGGAAGCGGTTTCCTTTGGGGCGACCTCATTCTAGGGCTAATGTTAGGCTCCTGGAGGTGGGTGAGACGCACATTTTCCTTCCAGTGTTCAAAGGGAGTGAAATACAAAATAATGTTAAGCTTGCCCAAACTCAGGGAATAGATACCCTCATTTTAGGAAAAAAATGATAATACAAGAAACAGATGAAAAAAAGTTCTAAGGTGAATAATCCTTAAACCATGTTTTCTTCTCTTTTCCTATGCAGATCCAATGTATAAAAAATAAATATAGACTTGCTGGTGGAAGTAGTAGTCCTTAATATCCTCCTGAAAAATGCCATGGAACAAGTGTAATTATTGAAAGCTGGTTTCTTACTGATCACAAAGTCAAACAATTTACTCTGGAGCTATAAGGTATCAAAAAAAAAGAAGTTGATGGAAATCAGACTTCTATGCCATAAGTGGATAAGATGTGACAGAGGTTAGACCTTCCCTGACCAGCCGCCTCACCAGAACTCTGTCCACTTCCCTGCTCAGCTTCTTCCACAGCCCCCGGCAATATCTGACACTCCATCTAGCCGCCCCCCAGAGCAGAAACTTCTCGAAGGCAGGTATTTTTTGCCATGTGGACAGCTGCATTCCTAGTGCCTAGAACAACATTTGGCACAAAGCGGGTGCTCAGTATATGCTCTTAAAAGAATAAATGAATCTAAGCTTATTCCTTGGCTCCTTTTTTCTTTTGAAAGAACTTATAACTTGACTAACTTTAATTTTACACATTCTGATTAAAGCACATGTGTAAGGTAACAATTCTCTTAACATCCATAAAGAAGCTCTGATTCTTCTGTAAATCACATTCGGTGCTTCCCTCCGCCCCTCCCTGTCTCAAATAGGCTTGATTAGTGTGAGACCATCAAAATAACATTTATTAACAAAAGTACAGTAAATGCTAAAAAGCTGACAGCTGAATTAAAGACTTGGCATGCAAATGCAATAGCTAAGTAGAAGCTTTCATTCTGGCTCAGCACTGCTGAGGATAAATTGACCTGCAGAATTCATTATGAATAGAGCAAAAAGATGAAACAGAATAAATCTGATTTTTCCTTTCTTAGGATAAAATTCACAACTAAAACAGACTACTGAAGGAGAAATGGCCATAAAGCTATATACACAACGATAAGAACCTTGGGGAGGCAAAAAAGAGAGAGGGCTGGGCTTGAGGGTGGAAGGGCAGCCTCGGGCTTGGCCACTCACAGTCTGGGTGTCCTCACTTGGACCATCTATGAAACAGGGATACACCCCCCTTCCAGTCTACCTTAGAAGGTTGCTGTAAAGATTAATTTAACTACTGATACAGGATTGCTGTAAAAACTGTACAGTACTATTAAACATAAGGTACTTTCCATCAGTCTAACGACCCTGCGAAGTATATAAACTGGAGGAGTGTATAAATCTGTATCAAAAGGTGCACGAATCTAACCATTGCTTCCTTATTCAGATGAGGTCAAAGCCTGTGGACATCGTCCAAGGACACTAACAAATGGCCTTTCACTTGCCTTCCTAGACTCAGCGCTCCTTGCCTTCCACCAAGAGGTTCAACTGTATAATGCAGCTAACTCTGGAGATCTCCAAATCTTGGATTAGTCCTGGAGAAAGGGCTGTTTGGGAAAAAAAAAATACGTGATACAAGGCAGCTAGTTAAGTTAGATCAACTTTAAGAACAGAGAAAGTCAATCTTAACCTATGTGAAGAGGCTGTCTTTCAAATCTGGTGAAGGGGTGACTTCCCAGGATGCAACGCAAGTCAAAGTTAGGGCCTCTGGGGAAGGGAGTTAATTTGGTGCGGAGAGCCCGGCAGTCGGAAGTCCTGAGTTTACTAGCTGTGTGACCTTGGGCAAATGAAATGACCTTACCCTTCTCAACTGTAAAATGGAGGAAATAATACCAATTGTGCCACATGGTTTCCGGAAAGATTTTAAACACATAAATTCATGGGAAAAGTGCTTAAAAATTGCAAGGCACTTTGCCAGTCTTTGTTATTACTTTCTAAGAATTATGCTCTTTGCAGTTCTTTCCACTGCAAAGTAATGTAATCTATGGAAAATGAAGAAAAGAGACAAATATATAACATGAACACAATAGCCAGAGTGAACATGTTGGTGTATTTGCTTCCAGTCAAACAGATGAGAGAATCCACCCAAGGAGCTCAGACGAGGGCCTGATGCGGGGTGAGCACAGGACAGATGCTAATCAAGGGCATAGCCTCACAGGGGTGGAGGAGATGAGGCGCCCCAGGCAGCAGTGACCGCAGGGCAGGACATCAAACAACCCAATGATCTAGTCTCATCTCACACGGAAGACACCACTGTGGGTCAGCCATGCTAGTGGTTTGTCCATGGGTCAGAGTTAAGGCAGGATTAGGACTACAACCAAGTATAAATCCAGCTCCTTTAAATTAATTGGCCTTTTTAGACCAACTATTTTACTTTTTAAAAGTAAACTTTTTAGTTTCGTTTGAAACATGGTTGCTCATTTTCACTTCATTTTCATCTGTTTACTGTTATTGTCATCGTCAGTTTGCATGCAGTATAAACACTGTACATTTAGTAAGTGTAAATGGGTACATTTCAGCTTCTCACTTCCAAATTGCCTTTGTGTCTGGCTAAAGCCCCGAGTAAGAGTAAGAGAAACGGGAGCGTGGGAGTGGAGGGCGGCGCACTAAAAATAGACCTGAACGGATGAAACCCAGTCCCCCTTGACATCCACATTAAACCTGATGGAGGGGAATCTCTTTGGGAGTCAGAACCCGAGAAGCACAAACCTGGAAGATGAAAGAGCCTGAGAGCTAGAGTACAAGGAAGATTTAAATCGAAGATAAACCAGGCACAAAAAAGGAAAGGATGTTGGTAATCTGAGATCAGTTTCAGAAATACGAATGGTTTGATGAAAATGATGGAGGCTCTTGTGTGTGTACACAAGTGGTTTTAGAGTTTGCAGAAATCTTTTGAAACTTTCCCCAAACTCAGCACATTAATCAAAAAGATAAATGATGTAAGTAAGATAAGCAAAGTGCCAAAGGATCTGAGTTTTCTGCGCTACCCCAATGTTTGGTACTGTACCTGTGGTAATAAAGTCTAAAAAGTCTCTAGTTTGAAATTCTTTAAATTTGAAGGAAGGATAGGATATATACGTGTATGTGTGTATATACGTATGTATGTTTGTGGGTGCATATGTGTATATGTGCATGTATTTGTATTTAAGTGTGTGTGTATATACATGTGTGTCAATTTGTGTATATTGTGCATGCATATATATAAAGTCCACACTGATTTGTTCCTAGTATTATTCCCCAGAATAGCACTTGGCAGGTAGGTGTAACACCTTTAGTTTTTCACTCTTCAACTACTATTCAACTCCTAGTTAACACTGCACATTGCAAGTAGGATTAGTATCTTCATCTTGACATCAAAAGTAAACTCAAATATGGAAGAAAACAAAATTGATGATTTCACAGATTCCCATTTAATCTATAGCTAAGTCATGATGTGAGCTCCTATTTAAAGCTCCTGAAATCTAATGTACAGTGTAGTGACTGTAGTTAATAATACTGTATTGTATACTTGAAATTTGCTGAGAGAATAGATCTTCAGTGTTCTCATCTCACACACACACACACACACACACACACACACACACACACACACACGGTAAACAAGTGAGGTGACAAATATGTTAATGAGCTTGGTTATGGTAATCATTTCACAATCTTTGTGTATCAAAACATCACATTGTACACTTTAAATATATACAATTTAATTTGTCAATTATACCTCTATAAAGCTGGAAAAAAATAAAAGCTTCTGTGAAGACAAGGAGTATATGGACCACATATACTCTCAAACTTCAATAATTTAGGTTATGGGCTTTATATGAATAATCTTTAAATGCCATGTAAAAGCAAATTTATTAACAGCACATATGTAAACAATGTATTCTAACTTGAGACGTTCTGACGCAGATAAAATGACTACAGTAAGTGAAGTTTAATCAACTGATAGAAGAAAATTCACAGCCCTTTATCCAGAGATTAAAGATTATATCTATTTCTATTAAGCCTCTACAAGGAGTTTATGAATATGTTCTTAAACTTCAACTCTAAGAGCACCACAGAAAACCACTCAGAATGAAACTTGAATTCCAAAGTTCAGCTATAAAATGTCAAGGAACCCCATTTTGTACTGCAGAACACTTTCCTGAGGTGTCCGGTACAGACTAACTGATTGATCGATTGATTACCTCATACCTTTATAGAAGGCCTGCTCTGTGCTGCCCCATGTTAGGTGCTGTGGACATAACTGTGACCTAGTCAGGCAAGGTTCTGTGAAGAGGGTGAGGCAGGAAGATGGGAGAGGATTGGAGGCAAGTGAGGAATTAGGAATTGCATCTCTGAGAAAATGATGCTTGAGATGCTTGAAATGACATGATGGAACAAATCATGTGAAGATCTGGAGGAAGGATATAAAAGATAAACAAGTCACACAAAGGCACTGATATGGGAACAGTGCGGCATATTCAAGAACCAACAAGAAGGTCGTAATAGCTTAGACAATTTGAAAGACCAAGATAGATCAAGATCATGACTTTGACCCTTGGGATAAAAAGATCAAGTCTTAATTAGTGAGGACACTGGTTAGAATACTCAACCTATCCAACATTTGTGCCCAACCTATCCAGTGTGTACCAACATCTACCAACTGCATACACTGTGCGAGACACAAGGTGAATAGTACAGAGTCAACATTTGTGCCCAACCTATCCAGTGTGTACCAACATCTACCAACTGCATACTCTGTGCGAGACACAAGGTGAATAGCACAGAGTTCCTGCTGTTAAGTAGCTTACCTTCAACAGGGGTGATAATTCAAGAGTTTAAGTAGCCTTTCTCTCATCCTTTTGCCCTTTGGGTTGGGTGTCACTCTCCTGGCTCCTATGGCACCCTGCCTTACAACTACAGCTGCTGTGGGGATTAAATGAATTATTATACGTAAAGTGCTCAGAACAGTGCCAAGCACATAAATGCTAGACAGTATTTGTTGTTATTAGTATCATTAGTTATTAGTATTATGAAATGATCACACGAGAAACAGGATATTAGCACAATTTCAAGGTATCTCAAAAATGGAGGGGCATTTCACAAAATAACTGACCAGTACTCTCAAGGTGTCAAGGTCACGGAAAGATAAAGAAAGACTGAGAGACACATTACAGAAAAGAGGAGATATGCTTAACTAAATGCAATGTGGAAGGATGGACTGGACCCTGGAATGGAAAAACATTAGTGTAAAAATAGATCAAACTCAAACAAGGGGGTAGATTAGTTAATAATACTGTGTTATTGTAAAGTCCCTGTTTTTCATAATTGTACTGGTTATATAAGGTGTTAAGGTTAGAGGAAGCTGAGTGAAGGGTATATGTATACTCTCTACTGTTTTTGCAACTTTTCTATAAGTCTAAAGTTATTTCAAAGTAAAAAAGTAAAGACAAAAGAAAAGAAAGAAATTGGCACAGAAATGTCAGAGATGTTGGAACTAGCAGACAAGAACATTTAAGCAGCTATTGTTAACGAACTACTTGAAGGAGAACACAATGAGGAGAGAAATGCGAAGATATAAAAAAGAGCCAAATGGAACATCTAGAGCTGAAAATTCCAATATATGAAATAAAAATTCACTGAGGTTATAGAAAATAAAACACTACAAGACAAAGTAAAATTGAAAATAAAGAAGAAGAACAGAAGTTAAAGGACCTGTGGGACATCAAGTAGTCTAGCATACATGTAACTGGAGTCCCAGAAGCCAAGAGGGTGAAGAGAAAAGGGGGTGGGTGGGTGAAGAACAGAAAATTTATAGAAATACTGGCCAGAAATTTTCCAAATTTAATGAAAATAATCAAGAAAACAAAGAAGAGACACAACCAAATCAGGTATGAAAGAAGGAATATCACTACAGAGTCACGGACATAAAAAGGATAATAAAAATATAAGAAACAAGTTATACCAATAAATTTGACAACTAGATGAAAGATACATTTCTTGAAAGACATAAATTACTAAAACTGGCACAAGAAAAAGAAGAAAATTAGAATAGCTTTACATCTATTATAGAAATTGAACTAGTAACTAAAAAATTTCCCAGAAAAAAAAAAAATTCCAGGCCCAAATGGCTTCACTAGTGAATTCTGTCCAACATAAAAAGGAAAAACAATACTAATCCCACAAAAACGCTTTCAGAAAGTGGGTGATGACAGACTCCCAACTCATTTAATAAAGTCAGCTTTACTCTGATACCAAAACTAGACAAAATCATTACAAATAAGGAAAACTACAGACCAATATCCCTCATGAACAGAGATTAAAAAAATCATTAATAAAATATTAGGAAATAAAACACAATACTATATATGAAAAGACCAAGTGAGTTTATCCCAGGAATATAAAGTTCAACATTCAAAAATCGATCATTATACTTCACATATTAAAATATATTCCTTTACTAAAGGAAAACTGCATGATCATCTCAATAGATGAAGAAAACTTATTTGACAAAATTCAATATCCATTCATGATTAAAACTCTCACTGAGAAGAACTTCCTTAGTCTGATAAAGGAAATCTACAAACACCACACACATAGATCGATAGTGGCAGCAAGCACACCTCTTGCCTGGGTCTTGGTTTCTAAATACCATTCTCCTCTAAGGGAACCCTGGCTCCTTGGGAAAGAGGCTGATTCCAGGGCTTGGACACGGAAAATACATGAAGAATCTGGAATACCCTCTTGCAGAAGAAGTAATGAAGTATTTAAAAATGAATGAAACATAACAAAAAGATACAGTAGGCAGCTTGAAGGGACTCCTACTGGCCCTTCTGGGACAATATGAGGAACAGAATAATGTAATTTAAATCACTGGATAAAATAACCTTCAAGTGCATGATGATATAAGCTCATAAATGAATAAATAAGTAGAGAAGGGAAAGCCCTTCCTTCTAGAAAAATGCCAAAGTAAATAAATATAAATGTAAAATAAATAAATATAAAAGAAATGATGGAGTTGGAAAAAACATCAGTTTTATTTTAAAACTTGTGAGTGAATGCTGAATGAGGAATAGGATACTTAAAAGTGCCAGAGTATTTGCCCACAAATCACTTATTAATTACAAAGAGAAAAATAATAACTCTACAGTGGATAAACCTGGTGGACACCACCTTAATCAAGCAATCAAAGTTAACATCCCTAGTACTGGGTCATGTGACTCTTGACATGGTGCACTAAGAAAGACACAGCATTACTTCTGTGGGTGCCCAAAAGGTAAAACTTGGATCTAATCAAGAGGATACATTAGGCAAACTCAAAGTGAGGAACATTCGACTAAATAACCAGCCTGTGCTCTTCAAAAATGTCAAGGTCAAGTAAGACAAGGAATAGGTGAGAAATTTTTCCAGATTAAAGAAGACAAAAGAAGGCTCAGTGCCAGACAGTTTTACCACGGATGTTCTTTAAAAGTTTCCAGAAATAGAATGTTCTTATGCAAAATTCTTCCTTCCAGAATACTGGGAAAGATTGAAAGCCAGCTGAATTCTAACAGTAAGACCTAATAGCAATATTGCTTTCGAATATAGATGCAAACATTCTAAATAAAAGCCTAGAAAACCTAGTTGAGAACTAGATTTGACAATGGTTAAACCAGATAGGGAGCATCCATGATGCTCTCCTTTATCTACTGCCAGGTAGAGTTTAGTGTAGGAACTCAAGCACAGTTTAATTGTGATAAAAACTCTACAACCAGCACAAGAGATGCCAAAAAGATATTTGATAACAACCAATACCAATGACTAAAACTTTAAGGAAACTAAGTATAAAAGGAAATACCAAAGACAGATATTCTTTATCCCATTAACAATAGCTAGTGTCAGAACTGATGGTAACGCACATTAATAAAATCACAAATTAGGCAAAGATAACTACTATTACATATTATTCTTCAATACTGTTCTAGATAGTCTTACCCATGTAATATGATATAAAAGAGCTACTATAACTATCAGAAAGAACTGCACACAGATTTTTCGAAGATTACCTTATTATGCATTGAAAACCCAATATGAATAAAATTTTAAAATTTAGATTAATAGTTTAGTAAATTAGTTATTTAAAGGATAAATATATAAAAATGTAATACTTTACCACAAAATAGCCAGTTAGGAGATATAACTGAAAAAAAAAAAAAAAGATTTCATTAATAGCAACAAGAATACCTAGAGATACTCCTAAAAAGAAGTATCTAGAACCTACATGAAGATGAAGAACCAAATGTTAGTGAAAGATATGATTAGGATTTTAGTAAATATAGACAAATACCATATTCCTGAATAAGGACACTGACTTTTGTAAAGATGTGTTTTTCTCAAAATAATTTATGGGTCTTTCAAAATCTCAGTAAAACCCATTAGAATTTACTCTTAGAACCTGTAAAAATGATCCTACAAATCTAATGGAAAAAATAAATAGGTGAGAAAATAATTACAAACCAAGGGGAAAAAATTACAATGAACACAGTAGACAAAAACGAATGTCTTTAAGTTATAAAATACTTTTTAGAATCAATAAGAAAAATACCGATACTCCAATAATTTAACAAAGGGCATAAACAAATAATTCTCTATAAGGTGGCAAATGATAGGTAAATGTGAAAAAATGAACAATATTATTACTGTGGACAAAAAAATGTTGCCTGCCATTTCAGAAAACAACAAATGCTGCCCACCATCAAGCCATCAGCCTCTGCAGAGCTTCCCCTCACCCGCCCCCCCACCTCGGTGTGCCCTGAGGGGAATTCAGGATGGAGAAAAACAGAATACTGGCCCTGAACCAGAATACTGGTTCAGATGCATATCAAAGGAGTAATTTCAATGAGCCCAGATTCTTGCATCTTCCCATACCCAGAAAAGCACTAAACTCATTAACTTGAGATGTCTGGGGTTTTTTTTGTGTGTGTATGATTAGCAGTAATCTTTTGATGTTTGACTGCATGTTTTTTTTTTTTCAACAAAAATTCCTACATATCCTGGCTTCTCTCTTACCTCTTTGTAACAGTTCCTCAGAGCTATCTGAGAGGCTGCCTCCCAGGCTATAGTCCTCTGTAAGTTCCCTGAATAAAACATAACTCTCAACTTTCAGGTTGTGTGGGGTTTTTTTCAGTCGACATTATTAATCAGGAAAATGTGAATTAAAACCACACCAACATGCCTTTTTTCCACTTATTTGCAAAGACACTATTCAAAGCTAATAAGATAAGGACTCATACCATCATTTGTTAGAGTGCAAGATACTATAACCTTTCTGTGAAATATATTCCCAAAAGTATATATTTGAAAAACTTAGTTATTAATCAGTAAGCCCACTTCTAAAAATCCATTCTAAGAAAACAATAAAAGATACGGACAAATATTTACATAGAATCTGATTCTTCCAATAGCAAATGTTTAAAAATAATACAAATGTCCAAAATAGGACTATGATCATTAAATAATCAAATACTCAAATAATTAAAAATTACTGTCATTAAAGAAGTATATTTATGAAAAAGAGTAGCCTGGGAAAATGCTCACAAAATGATGTCAAGAAAAAAGGTTATAAAATTACTATTATAATTCCTTTAAAAATTATTATAGAAGAAAATACACCATATTACCTCCAGGTAATGAAAAGTCGGGAGATTATAATTTTTGTTTTATACTTTTCTCTATTTTCTGCAAAGAACATGTATTCATAAAACAGAAAATACATTAAACAAAAGATTTACCCAAAACTAAAGGTTTTTAAAAAGTAGTAGTTTATCTGATAGTTGTGTTATATTTCTCTCAGTATATTGAAAACCATATTGCTATAGCTACCATGTGCAACGTTGCATAAAATAACAGGCATACACTCAAATATTGTCACACATCAGTTTATTGAGGAAATTGTGATGCTAGAGGTTAATTCTATTCACTTGATTACTTTTCATGATGTCAAACAAAACTCCAAAGGCCACAAGCCATGAAGTTATACAATTACTTTCCTATATTTTGTTCAGGAAAACACAAAAATCAAACACAAAGAAATGTTCAAGTGAATCTGAAAATTGCCCCCTTCCTACTTTTTTTCAAAAGGTGGTAATTAAGGGTTAGGAAGTACAGTGGAATGGAGGAAGGCTGAAAATGGGACATGTAGAAGGCAAATATTTTTGCTTGATTTAATTTTCAAAGTTTCAAATCTTTCCAATTTTTTTAACATGTTTTGCACCAAAAAAGGAATCAATACTTTTCATTCCACTCTTGTCAACTTTAGCCAAAGCCTTCTGAGCTGCAGTCATTTTGCTATTTTTCTGTTATTGAAAATAAGAGAGAAAAATTGTTATGAATGTAACATTTATAAGTCATACATGCAAATCAAACAAGACCATGCATGTCTCAAGGTTCGTTAAGGGAGGTAAGCATTTGCTGCTGACATGCTTCATAAAGGAGTGATTCTTTTTAAAAGTTCTGATTTCTATTCAGAATTCAGATCTAAGAGACAAAATATGTTAAAAGAGGCAGGAGACAAAACTGCCGCCTTCTAAGGAGTGGAATGTTACAACCAACGGTTTACTTTAGGGGAAATAATTCTGGAGGGTGTATTAAGTGAAATAACACAAACAATGGAACTGACACAGGCAGCAATTGTCAGAGGGAGGAATTACAGCCTTGTATTACCAAATGATGAATAATTCACAACAATCTACCATCTGATTTTATTCATAGGCTCTATGGGAAACCAAGGACAAAGCTATTATATTCAAAAGATAACCTGTATTGCAAAGCATCCAGGACCAGCAGGATAGCTGTCCCATTTTTCCTCCAACAAAAAAATACTTTCTAAAAAGCTGACTCCAAATAACTCTGCCTTTTAAAATTCTCTCTCTTCCTGGTCACTGTTTTTGTTTTGTTTTGTTTTGCCATGTCCTATAACAAGCACTGGCAGAAGGGAAATAGCTGATTTTACTTCAGTGTTCAGCAAAAGCATAAATGATGGGAATCAGCAAAGAAAAAATCATCTGTCTCTCTGGGAACTGTGAGACAGAGCCATTGCCAAGGTATCTGTTAAGGGCACAGTCAATATATGATCCCTAAAAATTTGCTTTTTACATTCTGTCACTTATAATTTAGTAGGCTTATATTTTGGCTGGATGGGGAAAAGTGACAGTCTCTGAGACAAGTTATCCTCCATCCCCTGCAATTAACTGACATCCTGGTCCAACCTCTTATCTCACTGGTGCGGTGCCCAAGTGGATACAATGGGAAGCAGCACTTAGAAGGGTGGGGCAGAAATACTCCTCACAGAGAAACTCGAAAATGTCCCTGCTTACAGAAGGCACTGAGATAACCAGCTATTTTAGCCAAATCTCAAGTTGGATTATCCCCTGATAGCCCATGCCCTGATAAATTACATGTAGATTAAAGAACACAATTTTCAGAAAACATTAAATCTATGGAGAGTAAGTGTTCTTAAAATCTAGGTGGAAGTTAACCTATCTTGGGGCAAGGCAAGGTCTTTCTAAGCATAAAAATAACGAGAAAATCATAAAAAACTTCCATATTTAATCCTCAGATAAACTTAAAATAGTTCAAAAGTCAAATGGAAAGCCTAAACAAACTGGAAAATTATCTGTACCCTATATGTCATGAAAAGTGTTAATAGCCTGAATTTAGAATGAGCTCTTACAAATCAACAAGAAGAACATTACTATCCCAATATAAAAACAGGCAAGAAACATGAACTGACAATTTGCAAAAATGCAGATAGGCAATAAGCATTTGGAAAAACAACCTTTCTACCTCAAGTAGCCTACTTAGGCAAATTTTTCAAGAATAAAAATAATACTTGATGTTGTCAAGAATGTGAGATGAACACTCATCAGCAATAACGGCTGGGAGTACAAATTTCTGCTACACTTTTGGAAAGCATTTTAGCTATATATATGTATACCAGTAATCATGGAAAGAGTTCATGTTTTCTAAGCCTTTACTCTTAGTTTTAAATTGTGTCTAATGAAATAGAGATGCAGACTATAAATGAGAATGTTTATCACCTCATTAAAACAAAAACAAAAAAGCAGAAGTAACCTATGTGTCCAAAAATAGGAGAATGATTAAATAGCCTATATTCCCTGTGGTGAAATAAAATAACACGTGACTGAATATCACAAAACCATTAATAATTTTTCAAAGAAAGCTTAATGACATGAACATTTTCACAATATAGAGCTAAATGAAAAAGGCAGAACCCCAAACTATATGTGTATGTGTATATATATATATATATATATATATATATGATGATGTATAGGATAAATCAGTAAGAAATGTTATGAAAATACTTGCTGGGGTGGTTGCTGAATTATGGAGTTGTTAATAATTGTTGTCATTGTCATAATTTCTGGCAAGCTACTGGGCAGTAGAGTCGACAAAAAATTACCTTTGGAGCCCCTTCCTCTGCCCCATCCTATCACTCTGAATATATTGCAAAGTTTAGGCACACTCTTGCTAATAAGTATACTGCCTTTCTTTATCTGTAAAAAGTCTTCTTTGCTTGACGCTTTCATCACCATTCATAATTTTGAATTAATTCTTAAGTCACAGAAATGCAAGTTAATAATTCTTCACGGTTAAAATGATAAAATCACAATCAAGCATGCAATCGTTCCTCGAAGTCCCCATGCAGCAACAGCCACAGGATTCAGGAGTATTTGCTGCTGCACCCAGACACATACCTTTACAGTCTTCAAATCTTTAGTGTTAAACTTAGTGTAATCTTCTTTTGCTTCTACGGGCTCATCTGATAACTTTACTTTCTGCAATGTTAGAGCAGTGAAGTGTCAAACGTCACCTTGACACTTACATCAGTCCATTAAAAAAGAAACCCAACATGTATGTGCAATTTGGACCAATAGCGAGGTCAAATGGAGCAGCAGACCCTGCAGAGGGCTTACTTTTTACAAGTCCCTTCGCTTTTTGCCAATTTTCTAGGAACTAAGCCAGACGTCCCTCCCAAGAAGCAGCCTTGGTGATGGGGAGATGTGAGCAGGCAAGCCCATGACCCAGCCCTTAGGCTGTCTAGCGGTATGATCACATGATGTATGTACCAGGGACAGGGGGCATCAAGGTGACTGCTGACTTCCAGGACAGTCTAAGGGGGGGTGAATGCAGGCACAGAAGGCAAAGAAGAGAATTTCCTTTAAGATGGCCGGGGTCCAGCCAGAACCCCGACTTCATTCACCTGCAGGGCTGCTGTAATGTCCATTTAGGAATACAGGAACAGCATTCTGACTGTCACCATCTTTGTATAGCTTTATGTTCTTACCTCCTTTCAATTCAATTATCTCATTTTATCCACATAAGAACAACCTTGCAAAGCAAGCAGAAGGAAGCACAGAGGTTAAGTGAACAGCTTAAGGTCACCTAGCAGAGGACTTGAGGTGAGATCTCAACTATGGTACAAGTGCTCTTTCCATTGGACCCAATGCAATTAGGTCAACCTTTACTTCATGATTTCACCTTTCACATGAGCATTTTTCACCAATCAATGAATGTGAGAATCTTGTCAAGAGCTAGACTGTGGCCATATGTTCATATTACAGTAGGAATCTGACACACTTATTATGTAAAAGGCACATAGCAGGGCAGGTAAGTCTTGATGTTTAACATGGAGAACTGACTGCACAGGGATCACAACTTGGACTTTTACAGATTTTCAAGCTCTCTGTGGAGACGCTGGGCTGACAAGACCCAATATGGACCCACCCTAGGAAATGCAGATTTGTTCCCAGCTTCACTCTTCACACCCAGCTTTCACTACACAAAGAACTGTAGAGTCGCTACTAAAAGATGCCACAGCCCATGTACAATACAAGTGGGTAAAATGACACGTCTTGAAATTTTTCACCAGCACACTGTTGAATACGTTGGGGAAAAAACATTAACTGTAACATCTACTTAAATTTCTGTTATTTAAAAGACTGAATCACTACAGATTTGGGGGAATGTTTCAGAAGAAATAGAAAAGTGGCTCAGAACGACAGTAACAAAGGGTCTGACTAAATGGGTACAGTTCTGGAAAAAAAGGCAGACAGAAAAGTACAGAGGAACTAATGCTAAGATTGGTCTTATTCTTACAAATGACTTGCAAAGAAGGCACTTAGGAACATCTCCAAATCCACTGATTGCATTCAGCTCTGCCAGCTGACAGTGATAAATTCAAAAGATGCAAGGGGGTGAGAATTGGAAGCCGGGCCTCAACATAGTCAAACATAATAGTAATAAAATAATGCAAAACATATTAAGGATGAGAGGCTCCATGCTACGGATTACAACACAGATGCAAAGATACCTAACAGTCACTGGAACGTTATTTCCTGCAAACAATCAACTATATTTCTGTAAAAATCAATCAAATCCTAGACACAGATGGGAAACCTAGCAGCAGACATTATCCTACACTTGTTTCAACTATGGTACATCATCCAGTGAAGTTTGCAATGTACAAACCGGAGCCCCAGGAAGACACAATAGAGCAGGAAACCTCAGAAAGCAACTAAAATAATCTAGGAGGTGAAGTTGAGATGTAGGAGAAATGAGATGCCAAGATCTAAATCTGGGCTTAGCCAAGTCCCGCTCAGGGGCCGAGTCCAGCTGGCTGTCTGTTTTTATAAATGAAGTTTTACTGGAACACAGCCATACTGATTGGCTTATGAATTGTCTGTGGCTGTCTTCGTGCGGCCAGAGGGTAGGTTCTCGTATTTTTGTAGAAAGAATTCAGAGCTGAGACTGAGAGGCCAAGTAAGCAAAGGATTTACTGAGTGACAGTACACTCTCAGGAGGGAGCGCAGGCAGGCTCAGGTGAGCAGCAGTGAGTTCCTTTCGGCAAGCTGGTTATACGGGGTGTGAAAATGATTGGGTGGAATATTCATGAAGGAGGGAGGGATCTGGGGAGTAATTTCCTGGTTTTCATCCCATGTCCACCTTCCCGAGAGGAGGGGGAGTTTCTGTCCTTACTTGGCTTTGCTCGGATCTGTCGTGGTGCCGGTGCATGATGGGTACTGCTCTGGTTGCAATGCTAATTCTACTGTAATGAGGGCATAATGAGCAAAAGGTTACATTCCGACCAGGAGGTTCCTGCCTTTCTTTGTTTGCCTCTAGGACCCTTGTCTTCACAAGACATATGGTCTCCTGTCAGCCCGCAGGTTCCCGCTTTTCTGTGTTTGCCCCTAGAACCCCTGTCATTGCAAGATGTATTATGGTCTCCTGTCACATGACCTGTGCCTCCCTCCTCTGCTCATGTCTGGCTAACTGCCCGCTCTAACGTCTCCCCCCTTGAGGAGTCTGGGCCCTTAAAATCTTTTAAGGGTCAAAGGGTCGATGGTCCGTCTTCCGTAGCTGCTTCAAGCTGAGCAGGGGCATTGTCCCTACCAGTGGGGTCCAGATCACCTTGCTCTGTCAGAGACAGGAGGTCTCAGGGTCATGGACAGCGGCAGAGATGGGGAGTGGGGAGTAGAAGGAGGCTGCAGCCCTGTCCAGTGGGTGTTGATGGTCCCCATCTTCTTGCAGGATGGGTTGAAATCCCTGGCATACCATCACCTGTAGGTGACACTGTCGTAACCTGAAGAAACAGACTTAACAAACAGGAGACTAAAAAGGCAGGGGCCCCAAATCAGCAAAAACATTATTGCAGTCAGAGGTCCAAGCAGGGGTAGGAACCAGGTCATGTTTGGTAGCACCCCGCTGACTGCAGTCCATGTGGAGCTGGCACTGGGGTCACCCTTCCCACAGTGTGGAGCCCCTGGGCCTGTTCGTGTATCTTTGGCATGTCTTCTTCCACCTGGCCAGTGGTGTTGATGTAGGTGCAGCACATTTTTTTGGTTACTGCACACACCCCTCCCCGTTCAGCTAGCAGATAGTCCAGGGCCAGTCTGTTATCCATCACCACACTTGCTAGGAAATAAAGGGGGTTCCCCCATGGTCCTGGCCAGAGGAGACAGAGTATCTGGCAGGTTACAACGCATTGCCTCAAGGTAGGCAAAGCCGCCCATGGGGCCATCAAACAACAGCTGCTCTAGTTGCTGCCAGGATGAGGCCCATCAGCCTCTTATTTCAGGAGTGGCGGATATTATGGAGGGATACACCGAGGTTCATCTGATTACTTAGCTGGCCTAGCGTGCACTGTCCCGCAAGCAGGGCCTTATCTATCCAAGGCAAGGCCACAGCCAATCCTGGGGAGGGGAAGGAGAGCTGGGGTTATTCTGAGAAGGCAGCTGGTTTATGTTCAGGCCGCAGAGGGACAGGCGTCTGGGGCAGTGCACGCCTGGCGCACTTCTGAGGAGCTGAGCCATTCCTGTAAGTGGTTTGCCCAAGAGGGTGTACCCACGCGGCTTGAGGAGAGAGGCCACCGTTACAAGAGGGGTCGTGAGGTGTGGGGACTTTTCTGTAGGCCTTAGGAGGGCCATATTGTAAATGCCGGACAACTGGCGTTTTCCCTCCCTCTTCCACTGGTCACTAGGGGCAGGGGCAGCAAGACAGGCTAGACTCATTGCACTTGGGAATGAGTACTTGGTATTGGTTAGAAATATTGATGTGAGGGGTGAGATCCAAGCATGGAAGCTGCGTTAGGGATGGGATATGAACTTCAAGAGGGATGGGGTGAGTTTCTTGGCTAGGGCCAGCAAAACCTGATTTCCAGACTCTGAAATCACCTTTAGGACTTATCCTGATTTATTAGGAACTTAGTGACCTCACTGGTTTCGGTGTCCACCAAAATATCTGAGGGTAGAAAGGGCCTACCATTAGTCATTTCAAAGGGGCTGAGCCTCAGCTTGTCGGAGCCTGCCCGTGTTCCCTCCTGAGAGTTTACTATCTCTCAATAAATCCTCGCTTTGCTTACTTGGCCTCTTGTGACTTGTCTCTGAATTCTTTCTGTGAGGAAACAAGAACCTACCCTCTGGCAACATCTGTGGTAAGCCAGCCAGGAGAATTATTGGGAGGTCAAATATCCCTCCTCCTTTCCCTGGCAAGTCTTAGCCTCTCATCTCACTTGTGCTTGAGAGCCACTGCCTGACTTCTTGTCACTACTCTCCCCTTTGCTCCCTTTGCCTGTCACCTTTTGGACCTGCTTGCTGCAACATACGTGGGCATGGGTCAAGCATATATAAGACACCAGGGTGTTTGCCACCACAAGACTCCTGCCGTGTAAGGATATGTGGGTCATGGAAGGGACTAGAGAGAAGACAGGTCTGTCCACCCACCTTAAAACAACTTCCATGCAACGTTTTTAGGCACACAAGCTTAAAACATAACACCCTCCCTTTCCCTGTGGCTATCCCCACAGGATTATTTTAGGTCCACTTGTGTCTGACTATCTTTGTCTCTGTGTCTCTATCTTGCTCTTATTACTTCCTTGGAAATGGGGGGAAGAAATTTGTCAGGCGTTTTCCAACCTAGCTGCTAGGTCCTACACATTTCACTATTGCATATGCATAGGGCATGTCAAGAAAAGTTTCCAGCCATTTTCACAGGCAGCCAGGGACACGGACCATTTGATTAACTGTGATCAGGTTCAACTTTGTGGAAATATAAAATGCAGCCTTACTTGGACTGTAAATGAAAGGAAATTAAGACTTTTCTAGATAATAGAAAGGAGGCTTGTACACAGTCCTACATACCACCTCCCTTAGTGGCCAGTGCCTGTTTTCAGATCCTGACCACCCTTTTAGAGAAAGGGGACTGGGACCTAAATAGCTCCTGGAACTATGAAGACGTCTGTTCCAGGGGAATACACCCTGGAACACATGGATTACTCAATGGTCAGAGAATCTATAGAGAAACCCTCAGGAAGGTCGTTCATCCTGGGTACCAGAGCTGTCAGGATAGGACACAGGCCCCAGCACTCTGGGGCTGGCAGAGTTGCCATGTGGCAGGGCCACTACCCTGACATTGGCCAAAGTTGACAGGACTAGGTGAACAGGGATGCCTGTAGCCAGTCCTGACAGAGGGAACCCCTAAAGGGACGTCCTAACTGTAGTGCTCCTCTCTTTTATGGGAGCCCTCTCTCCCTGAAGGATCAGTGGGAAGCATCTCCTCCATCCCCAAGGATTCACCCCTCAGGGTGCATTCTAAGTCACTGGGACAAGTTTTCTCTAGATTTTTTTAAACAGGAAAAGCTCATCTTCTTCTGTAATACAGCCTGGCCCCAGTATAAACTTGAGGATGATGAGATCTGGCCAGAAAATGGAAGCCTCCACTATAATACCATCGTACAGTTAGAATTTTTTTGCGAAAGGCAAGGAAAACGGACAGAGATTCCTTATGTTCAGGCCCTTATGGCCCTAAGAGAGAACCTGGAGCTATGCAAGTCCTGTGTTAGGGAACCTTGCAGGTTGGGACCTGTTCAAACTATTCAAAAACCCCCTCTGGTAGTATCTCTGCAGGAAAATAAGTCTCGGACAAAAGACCCAAGTCCTCTTTCGCCATCTTCAGCCCCTCCAGCACCATATAAGCCTCTTTATCCTTCCATACCAGAAGTGCAGCCAGAGCTCCTTTGCCCCCTCTAAGAAGTAACAGGCAGACCTCAGGGAATGACCAGAGTCTGCACCCCCTTTCTTTGTCTGACCTCAACCAGTGCTGCACTCACTTAGGCCGATTCTCAGAGGATCGTAGCCAGTTCACTGAAGAATTCCAGGGACTAATGCTTTCCTACAACCTTATTTGGAAGGACCTGAATGTTGCCATTTCCCACTGCAGCACCCGTGAGGAAAAGACCTGTATTTGGGTGCATGCTGAAGCATATGCCGATGGATTATACATTGTCCAACCCAATTATTGCCCTGTGGGCATGACAGCAGTGCCACTGATCGATCCCAATTGGGACTATGAACTAGGCCAACCTAGGATCCCTAGAAGAGACCACATGATCCTTTGCCTCACTGAAGGGATGAGACGCCAGCACATAATTAAACCTGTCAACTATGATGAGGTTTAAGAGATCGCCCAAGGTGAGGACAAAAATCCAGCCCTATTTCGGGCCTGGCTGGTAGATTCCCTCAGAAATTATACAAATGTGGACCCAGATGCTTTTGAGGGACGCATTGTGCTTGCAACTTACTTCATTTACCATTCGGCCCCTGACATGCATAGGAAGCTGCAAAAGCTTGCCGTGGGTCCCCAAACCCCTCTCAACCTTCTTATGGATATGGCCTTCAGTGTCTTTAACAATACGGACCAGAGATGGCCTCATCCACCAGAGGGCAGACAGCAGAAGCAAGAACAACAGGCCTGCAGCCTGTAGAACAAAAACCACATTCACAGAAAGATAGACAAGATGAAAAGGCAGAGGGCTATGTACCAGATGAAGTAAAAAGATAAAACCCCAGAAAAACAACTAAATGAAGTGGAGATAGGCAACCTTCCAGAAAAAGAATTCAGAATATTGATAGTGAAGAGGATCCAGGATCTCGGAAAAAGAATGGAGGCAAAGATCGAGAAGATGCAAGAAATGTTTAACAAAGACCTAGAAGAATTAAAGAACAAACAAACAGAGATGAACAATGCAATAACTGAAATGAAAACTACACTAGAAGGAATCAATAGCAGAATAACTGAGGCAGGAGAACGGATAAGTGACCTGGAAGACAGAATGGTGGAATTCACTACTGTGGAACAGAAGAAAAAAGAATGAAAAGAAATGAAGACAGCCGAAGAGACCTCTGGGACAATATTAAATGCAACAACATTCGCATTATATGGGTCCCAGAAGGAGGAGAGAGAGAGAAAGGACCAGAGAAAATATTTGAAGAGATTATAGTCGAAAACTTCCCTAACATGGGAAAGGAAATAGCTACCCAAGTCCAGGAAGCGCAGCAGTAATCAAGACAAGACACACAGTAATCAAACTGGCAAAAATTAAAGACAAAGAAAATTTATTAAAAGCAGCAAGGGAAAAATGACAAATAACACACAAGGGAACTCCCATAAGGTTAATGGCTGATTTCTCAGCAGAAACTCTACAAGCCAGAAGGGAGTGGCATGATATACTTAAAGTGATGAAAGGGAAGAACCTACAACCAAGATTGCTCTACCCGGCTAGGATCTCATCCAGATTGGAAGGAGAAATCAAAAGCTTTACAGACAAGCAAAAACTAAGAGAATTCAGCACCACCAAACGAGCTCTACAACAAATGCTAAAGGAACTTCTCTAAGTGGGAATTACAAGAGAAGAAAAGCACCTACAAAAACAAACCCAAAACAATTAAGAAAATGGTCATAGGCACATACATATCGATAATTACCTTAAACGTGAATGGATTAAATGCTCCAACCAAAAGACAGAGGCTTGCTGAATGGATACAAAAACAAGACCCATATATATGCTGTCTACAAGAGACCCACTTCAGACCTAGAGACACTTACAGACTGAAACTGAGGGGATGGAAAAAGATATTCCTGCGAATGGAAATCAAAAGAAAGCTGGAGTAGCTATACTCATATCAGATAAAACAGACTTTAAAGTAAAGAATGTTACAAGAGACAAGGAAGAACATTACATAATGATCAAGGGATCAATCCAAGAAGAAGATATAACAATTACAAATATATATGCACCCAACATAGGAGCACCTTACTACATAAGGCAACTGTTAACAGCTATGAAAGAGGAAATCGACAGTAACACAATAATAGTGGGGAACTTTATCACCAATGGACAGATCATCCAAAATGAAAGTAAATAAGGAAACAGAAGCTTTAAATGACACAACAGACCAGATATATTTAAATGATATTTATGGGACATTCCATCCCAAAACAGCAGATTACACTTTCTTCTCAAGTGCCCATGGAACATTCTCCAGGATCGATCACATCTTGGGTCACAAATCAAGCCTCAGTAAATTTAAGAAAACTGAAATCATATCAAGCATCTTTTCTGACCACAAGGCTATGAGATTAGAAATGCATTACAGGGAAAAAAACGTAAAAAACAAAAACACATGGAGGCTAAATAATACATTACTAAATAACCAAGAGATCACTGAAGAAATCAAAGAGGAAATCAAAAAATACCTAGAGACAAATGACAATGAAAACACGATGATCCAAAACCTATGGGATGCAGCAACAGCAGTTCTAAGAGGTAAGTTTATAGCTATACGAGCCTACCTCAAGAAACAAGAAAAATCTCAAATAAACAATCTAAACTTACACCTAAAGCAACTAGAGAAAGAAGAAAAAACAAAACCCAGAATTAGCAAAAGGAAAGAAATCATAAAGATCAGAGCAGAAATAAATGAAATAGAAACAAAGAAAACAATAGCAAACATTAATAAAACTAAAAGCTGGTTCTTTGAGAAGATAAGCAAAATTGATAAACCATTAGCCAGACTCATCAAGAAAAAGAGGGAGAGGACTCAAATCAATAAAATTAGAAATGAAAAAGGATAAGTTACAACAGACAATGCAGAAATACAAAGCATCCTAAGAGACTACTACAAGCAACTCTATGCCAATAAAATGGACAACCTGGAAGAAATGGACAAATTCTTAGAAATGCACAACCTGCCAAGACTGAATCAGGAAGAAATAGAAAATATGAGCAGACCAATCACAAGCACTGAAATTGAAACTGTGATTAAAAATCTTCCAACAAACAGAAGCCCAGGACCAGACGGCTTCACAGGCGAATTCTATCAAACATTTAGAGAAGAGCTAACACCTATCCTTCTCAAACTCTTCCAAAATATAGCAGAGGGAGGAACACTCCCAAATTCCTTCTACGAGGCCACCATCACCTTGATACCAAAACCAGACAAGGATGTCACAAAGAAAGAAAACTACAGGCCAATATCATTGATGAACATAGATGCAAAAATCCTCAACAAAATACTAGCAAACAGAATCCAACAGCACATTAAAAGGATCATACACCATGATCAAGTAGGGTTTATTCCAGGAATGTGAGGATTCTTCAATATACGCAAACCTATCAATGTGATAAACCATATTAACAAACTGAAGGAGAAAAACCATATGATCATCTCAATAGATGCAGAAAAGCTTTTGACAAAATTCAACACCCATTTATGATAAAAACCCTGCAGAAAGTAGGCATAGAGGGAACTTTACTCAACATAATAAAGGCCATATATGACAAGCCCACAGCCAACATCGTCCTCAATGGTGAAAAACTGAAAGCATTTCCACTAAGATCAGGAACAAGACAAGGTTGCCCACTCTCACCACTGTTATTCAACATAGTTTTGGAAGTTTTAGCCACAGCAATCAGAGAAGAAAAGGAAATAAAAGGAATCCAAATCGGAAAAGAAGAAGTAAAGCTGTCACTGTTTGCAGATGACATGATACTATACATAGAAAATCCTAAAGATGCTACCAGAAAACTACTAGAGCTAATCAATGAATTTGGTAAAGTAGCAGGATACAAAATTAATGCACAGAAATCTCTGGCATTCCTATATACTAATGACGAAAAATCTGAAAGTGAAATCAAGAAACCACTCCCCATTTACCACTGCAACAAAAAGAATAAAATATCTAGGAATAAACCTACCTAAGGAGACAAAAGACCTATATGCAGAAAATTATAAGACACTGATGAAAGAAATTAAAGATGATACAAATAGATGGAGAGATATACCATGTTCTTGGATTGGAAGAATCAACATTGTAAAAATGACTCTACTACCCAAAGCAATCTACAGATTCAATGCAATCCCTATCAAACTACCACTGGCATTTTTCACAGAACTAGAACAAAAAATTTCGCAATTTGTATGGAAACACAAAAGACCCTGAATAGCCAAAGCAATCTCGAGAACGAAAAAAGGAGCAGGAGGAATCAGGCTCCCTGACTTCAGACTATACTACAAAGCTACAGTAAACAAGACAGTATGGTACTGGCACAAAAACAGAAAGATAGATCAATGGAGCAGGATAGAAAGCCCAGAGATAAACCCACGCACATATGGTCACCTTATCTTTGACAAAGGTGGCAGGAATGTACAGTGGAGAAAGGACAACCTCTTCAATAAGTGGTGCTGGGAAAACTGGACAGATACATGTAAAAGTATGAGATTAGATCACTCCCTAACACCATACACAAGAATAAGCTCAAAATGGATTAAAGACCTAAATGTAAGGCCAGAAACTATCAAACTCTTAGAGGAAAAAATAGGAAGAACACTCTTTGACATAAATCACAGCAAGATCTTTTTTGATTCACCTCGTAGAGTAATGGAAATAAAAACAAAAATAAACAAATGGGACCTAATGAAACTTCAAAGCTTTTGCACAGCCAAGGAAACCATAAAAAAGATGAAAAGACAACCCTCAGAATGGGAGAAAATATTTGCAAATGAAGCAACCGACAAAGGATTAATCTCCAAAATTTATAAGCAGCTCATGCAGCTCAATAACAAAAAAAAAAACAACCCAATCCAAAAATGGGCAGAAGACCTAAATAGACATTTCTCCAAAGAAGATATACAGACTGCCAACAAACACATGAAAGAATGCTCAACATCACTAATCATTAGCGAAATGCAAATCAAAACTACAATGAGATATCATCTCACACCAATCAGAATGGCCATCATCAAAAAATCTAGAAACAATAAATGCTGGAGAGGGTGTGGAGAAAAGGGAACACTCTTGCACTGCTGGTGGGAATGTGAATTGGTTCAGCCACTATGGAGAATAGTATGGAGGTTCCTTAAAAAACTACAAATAGAACTACCATATGACCCAGCAATCCCACGACTGGGCATATACCCTGAGAAAACCGAAATTCAAAAAGAGTCATGTACCAAAATGTTCATTGCAGCTCTATTTACAATAGCCAGGAGATGGAAACAATCTAAGTGTCCATCATCGGATGAATGGATAAAGAAGATGTGGCACATATATACAATGGAATATTACTCAGCCATAAAAAGAAACGAAATTGAGCTATTTGTAATGAGGTGGATAGACCTAGAGTCTGTCATACAGAGTGAAGTAAGTCAGAAAGAGAAGACAAATACTGTATGCTAACACATATATATGGAATTTAAGAAAAAAAAATGTCATGAAGAACCGAGGGGTAAGGCAGGAATAAAGACGGAGACCTCCTAGAGAACGGACTTGAGGTTATGGGGAGGGGGAAGGGTGAGCTGTGACAGGGCGAGAGAGAGTCATGGACATATACACACTAACAAATGTAGTAAGGTAGATAGCTAGTGGGAAGCAGCCGCATGGCACAGGGATATAGGCTCGGTGCTTTGTGACAGCCTGGAGGGGTGGGATAGGGAGGGTGGGAGGGAGGGAGACGCAAGAGGGAAGAGATATGGGAACATATGTATATGTATAACTGATTCACTTTGTTATAAAGCAGAAACTAACACACCATTGTAAAGCAATTATACCCCAATAAAGATGTTAAAAAAAAAAATATCCTGAGTATGTTGGTCACCTCGAAAGCAGGGAAAAAGGAAAGTTGTTTAACACCCACCTTACATTCATTTGCAAAGCACTCATTACTCTTCTGGCAGGAGAATGCCCTCACTGACAAGCTGTTGCACGTGTTTACTTCCCTGTGTCTGAGCAGCGCTCACTGTTCTGCGATCACGCCTGGACTTCGGGATGCTACTCTTTGCTCTCAAGTGTGGTTTATAGCTGGCTTCTCTACTCCCTATATCTGGGAGACAAACCTAGGCCATAGCCCACAGTGCAGAGGAGCTGTGGGTGGCAGTTTGAGAACATCTGGAAGGGGAACGGTTTTCCACTGATAGCTTCTCTGTGTTGCAAAAATCATGCTCTATGTGCCTTTGTGCCCATGACAATTATATTTGGAAAAATGAGTTTTAGTTCTAGAGTATTCCTGGTGATTAATAAAGTTAATTACAGGATCTAGCTCACTCAAGAAGACTTAATTTTAATTATACTTCTTTAATATTTTGACATAGGTATCCAGCTAAAATCAACTCTTTGATTCTCACAGCACTTTATCATTCACGTAAAAGCCACAGAAATAAAAATACTGATGAAGAACCCAGTATAATCTTTATGCCACATAAGTTGAATGAAGTATGTTTTAAAATATACTAAACTAAATTTATGTGGCAAAAGTATAATATTTTTCTAAGTCCTCGAAAGATAGCTTAGTCACAGCTTCTTACCTTTGATGGAGGGCTTGGCACTGAAGCTGGAGGTTCTGGAAGCCTGAGGAGTAAAAAATAAAAATCATAGTCATGGTTTTTCATAGACAAGCAAACAGAAAAACGGGGCCAACTTCAGACTTAGTAAGTCCTACTTTCATCTAGTAGTTTCACCTCCATATATCTTAATGTTCAATCACCTCAGTGGAAAGAGTGAAATTTTTCTAAGTGAATAAATGTTCATTTGCCTCCTTAATTCTAAGTATTGGAATTGTCTGAGAAAGAACAAAACGAGAAGTCATTTGCTGAAATGGAATTGCTTTTCTTTAGCCTCTAAAAATTTGCATTTTGGTACTGTATTTTTTCATCATAAATGATGAATCTAGACTATATACAAAAGTGAAAATTATTTTAACTGTTGACAAAAAGTCATACAAACTTTACTTTTCTTCTATTAGAGTTTAATTGACATATCTTTCTCCTCAAGTCTTTAACCAAAACTTAAAAATTTCAGCAGTAAAGAATATAAAAAAAATAGGGAGTGCTTCCGGGAAGATGGCGGAGGAGTAAGACACGGAGATCACCTTCCTCCCCACAGATACACCAGGGATACATCTACACGTGGAGCAGCTCCTACAGAACACCTACGGAACGCTGGCAGAAGACCTCAGACCTCCCAAAAGGCAAGAAACACCCCCCACGTACCTGGGTAGGGCAAAAGAAAAAAGAATAAACAGAGACACAAGGCTAGGGACGGGACCTGCACCAGTGGGAGGGAGCTGTGAAGGAGGAAAGGTTTCCACACACTAGGAAGCCCCTTTGTGGGCGGAGACTGCGGGAGGCGGAGGGGGAAGCTTCGGAGCCGCGGAGGAGAGCACAGCAACAGGGGTGTGGAGGGCAAAGTGGGGAGATTCCTGCACAGAGGATCGGTGCCGACCAGCACTCACCAGCCCGAGAGGCTTGTCTGCTCACCCGCCAGGGCGGGTGCACTTGGGAGCTGAGGCACGGCTTCGGTCGGAGCACAGGGAGAGGACTGGGGTTGGCGGCGTGAACACAGCCTGCAGGGGGTTAGTGCGCCACGGCTAGCCGGGAGGAAGTCCGGGGAAAAGTCTGGACCTGCCGAAGAGGCAAGAGACTTTTTCTTCCCTCTTTGTTTCCTGGTGCGCGAGGAGAGGGGATTAAGAGTGCTGCTTAAAGGAGCTCCAGAGACAGGCGCGAGCCGCGGCTAAAAGCGCGGACCCCAGAGACGGGCAGGAGACGCTAAGGCTGCTGCTGCTGCCACCAAGAAGCCTGTGTACGAGCACAGGTCACTATCCACACCCCCCTTCCGGGGAGCCTGTGCAGCCAGCCACTGCCGGGGTCCCGGGATCCAGGGACAACTTCCCCAGGAGAACGCACGGCGCGCCTCAGGCTGGTGAAACGTCACACTGGCCTCTGCCGCCGCAGGCTCACCCCGCACTCCGTGCCCCTCCCTCCCCCCGGCCTGAGTGAGCCAGAGCCCCCGAGTCAGCTGCTCCTTTAACCCCGTCCTGTCTGCGCAAAGAACAGACGCCGTCCGGTGACCTACACGCAGAGGCGGGGCCAAATCCAAAGCTGAGCCCCTGGGAGCTGTGAGAACAAAGGAGAGAAAGGGAAATCTCTCCCAGCAGCCTCAGAAGCAGCGGATTAAAGATCCACAATCAACTTGATGTACCCTGCATCTGTGGAATACATGAATAGACAACGAATCATCCCAAATTGAGAAGGTGGGCTTTGAGAGCAAGATTTATGATTTTTCCCCCTTTTCCTTTTTTTGTGTGTATGTGTATGCTTCTGTGTGAGATTTTGTCTGTATAGCTTTGCTTCCACCATTTGTCCGAGGGTTCTAAACGTCTGTTTTTTTTTTTTTTAAATTTTTTTCTTAATAATTACTTTTTATTTTAATAACTTTATTTTATTTTACTTTATCTTCATTCTTTCTTTCCTTCCTTCCCTCTTTTAAACAACAAATCATCACAAATTGAGGAGGTGGACTTTGAGAGCAAGATTTATGATTTTTTCCCCTTTTCCTCTTTTTGTGAGTGTGTATGTGTATGCTTCTGTGTGAGATTTTGTCTGTATAGTTTTGCTTCTACCATTTGTCCTAGGGCTCTATCCCTCTTTTTTTTTCCTCTTAATAATTATTTTTTTATTTTAATAACTTTATTATATTTTATCTTTATTTTATTTTATCACTTTCTTTTTATCCTTCCTTCCCTCCTTCCTTCCTTCCTCCCTCCCTCCTTCCCTCCCTCCTTTCTTTTCTTTCTACTTCCACTAATTCTTTCTTTCTACTTTTTTTCCCTTTTATTCTGAGCCGTGCGGATGAAAGGCTCTTGGTGCTGCAGCCGGGAGTCAGTGCTGTGCCTCTGAGGTGGGAGAGCCAACTTCAGGACACTGGTCCACAAGAGACCTCCCAGCTCCACATAATATCAAACGGCGAAAATCTCCCAGAAATCTCCATCTCAACACCAGCACCCAGCTTCACTCAAAGACCAGCAAGCTACAGTGCTGAACATCC
The DNA here is from genome assembly GCF_951394435.1 of Stenella coeruleoalba. Taxonomy (NCBI): domain Eukaryota; kingdom Metazoa; phylum Chordata; class Mammalia; order Artiodactyla; family Delphinidae; genus Stenella; species Stenella coeruleoalba. The sequence continues at coordinate 16,565,642 of NC_137164.1, forward strand.
TATGCCAAACAACTAGCAAGACAGGAACACAACCCCACCCATTAGCAGAGAGGCTGCCTAAAATCATAATAAGTCCACAGACACCCCAAAACACACCACCAGACGTGGACCTGCCCACCAGAAAGACAAGATCCAGCCTCATCCATGAGAACACAGACACCAGTCCCCTCCACCAGGAAGCCTACACAACCCACCAAACCAACCTTAGCCACTGGGGACAGACACCAAAAACAACGGGAACTACGAACGTGCAGCCTGCAAAAAGGAGACCCCAAACACAGTAAGATAAGCAAAATGAGAAGACAGAAAAACACACAGCAGATGAAGGAGCAAGATAAAAACCCACCAGACCTAACAAATCAAGAGGAAATAGGCAGTCTACCTGAAAAAGAATTCAGAATAATGATAGTAAAGATGATCCAAAATCTTGGAAATAGAATAGAGAAAAGGCAAGAAACATTTAACAAGGACCTAGAAGACCTAAAGATGAAACAAACAATGATGAACAACAAAATAAATGAAATGAAAAATACTCTAGATGGGATCAATAGCAGAATAACTGAGGCAGAAGAACGGATAAGTGACCTGGAAGATAAAATAGTGGAAATAACTACTGCAGAGCAGAATAAAGAAAAAAGAATGAAAAGAACTGAGGACAGTCTCAGAGACCTCTGGGACAACATTAAATGCAACAACATTCGAATTATAGGGGTTCCAGAAGAAGAAGAGAAAAAGAAAGGGACTGAGAAAATATTTGAAGAGATTATAGTTGAAAACTTCCCTAATATGGGAAAGGAAATAGTTAATCAAGTCCAGGAAGCACAGAGAGTCCCATACAGGATAAATCCAAGGAGAAATACACCAAGACACATATTAATCAAACTGTCAAAAATTAAATACAAAGAAATATTAAAAGCAGCAAGGGAAAAACAACAAATAACACACAAGGGAATCCCCATAAGGTTAACAGCTGATGTTTCAGCAGAAACTCTGCAAGCCAGAAGGGAGTGGCGGGACATATTTAAAGTGATGAAGGAGAAAAACCTGCAACCAAGATTACTCTACCCAGCAAGGATCTCATTCAGATTTGATGGAGAAATTAAAACCTTTACAGCCAAGCAAAAGCTGAGAGAGTTCAGCACCACCAAACCAGCTCTACAACAACTGCTAAAGGAACTTCTCTAGGCAAGAAACACAAGAGAAGGAAAAGACCTACAATAATGAACCCAAAACAATTAAGAAAATGGGAACAGGAACATACATATCGATAACTACCTTAAATGTAAATGGACTAAATGCTACACTTACCAAAAGGCACAGATTGGCTGAATGGATACAAGAAGAAGACCCATATATTTGATGTCTACAAGAGACCCACTTCAGACCTAGAGACACTTACAGACTGAAAGTAAGGGGATGGAAAAAGATATTTCATGCAAATGGAAACCAAAAGAAAGCTGGAGTAGCAATTCTCATATCAGACAAAATAAGACTTTAAAGACTATTAGAAGAGACAAAGAAGGACACTACATAATGATCAAGGGATCAATCCAAGAAGAAGATATAACAATTGTAAATATTTATGCACCCAACATAGGAGCACCTCAATACATAAGGCAAATACTAACAGCCATAAAAGGGGAAATCGACAGTAACACATTCATAGTAGGGGACTTTAACACCCCACTTTCACCAATGGACAGATCATCCAAAATGAAAATAAATAAGGAAACACAAGCTTTAAATGATACATTAAACAAGATGGACTTAATTGATATTTATAGGACATTCCATCCAAAAACAACAGAATACACATTTTTCTCTAGTGCTCATGGAACATTCTCCAGGACAGATCATATCTTGGGTCACAAATCAAGCCTTGGTAAATTTAAGAAAATCGAAGTTGTATCAAGTATCTTTTCTGACCACAACACTATGAGACTAGATATCAATTACAGGAAAAGATCTGTAAAATATACAAACACATGGAGGCTAAACAATACACTACTTAATAACGAAGTGATCACTGAAGAAATCAAAGAGGAAATTAAAAAATACCTAGAAACAAATGACAGTGGAGACACGATGACCCAAAACCTATGGGATGCAGCAAAAGCAGTTCTAAGGGGGAAGTTTATAGCAATACAAGCCTACCTTAAGAAACAGGAAACATCTCAAATAAACAACCTAACCTTGCACCTAAAGCAATTAGAGGAAGAAGAACAAAAACACCCCAAAGTTAACAGAAGGAAAGAAATCATAAAAATCAGATCAGAAATAAATGAAAAAAAAAATGAAGGAAATGATAGCAAAGATCAATAAAGCTAAAAGCTGGTTCTTTGAGAAGATAAACAAAATTGATAAACCATTAGCCAGAGTCATCAAGAAAAAGAGGGAGAGGACTCAAATCAATAAAATTAGAAATGAAAAAGGAGAAGTAACAACTGACACTGCAGAAATACAAAAGATCATGAGATTACTACAAGCAACTCTATGCCAATAAAATGGACAACCTGGAAAAAATGGACAAATTCTTAGAAATGCACAACCTGTGAAGACTGAATCAGGAAGAAATTGAAAATATGAACAGACCAATCACAAGCACTGAAATTGAAACTGTAATTAAAAATCTTCCAACAAACAAAAGCCCAGGACCAGATGGCTTCACAAGCGAGTTCTATCAAACATTTAGAGAAGAGATAACATCTATCCTTCTCAAACTCTTCCAAAATATAGCAGAGGGAGGAACACTCCCAAACTCATTCTACGAGGCCACCATCACCTTGATACCAAAACCAGACAAGGATGTCACAAAGAAAGAAACTATAGGCCAATATCACTGATGAACATAGATGCAAAAATCCTCAACAAAATACTAGCAAACAGAATCCAACAGCACATTAAACAGATCATACACCATAACCAAGTGGGGTTTATTCCAGGAATGCAAGGATTCAATATACGCAAATCAATCAACATGATACACCATATTAACAAACTGAAAAAGAAAAACCATATGATCATCTCAATAGATGCAGAAAAGCTTTTGACAAAATTCAACACCCATTTATGATAAAAAACCTCCAGAAAGTAGGCACAGAGGGAACTTTCCTCAACATAATAAGGACCATATATGACAAACCCACAGCCAACATCGTCCTCAATGGTGAAAAACTGAAAGCATTTCCACTAAGATGAGGAACAAGACAAGGTTGCCCACTCTCACCACTGTTATTCAACATAGTTTTGGAAGTTTTAGCCACAGCAATCAGAGAAGAAAAGGAAATAAAAGGAATCCAAATCGGAAAAGAAAAAGTAAAGCTGTCACGGTTTGCAGATGACATGATACTATACATACAGAATCCTAAAGATGCTACCAGAAAACTGCTAGAGCTAATCAATGAATTTGGTAAAGTAGCAGGATACAAAATTAATGCACAGACATCTCTGGCATTCCTATACACTAATGATGAAAAATCTGAAAGTGAAATCAAGAAAACACTCCCATTTACCATTGCAAAAAAAAGAATAAAATATTTAGGAATAAACCTACCTAAGGAAACAAAAACCTATATGCAGAAAATTATAAGACACTGATGAAAGAAATTAAAGACGCTACAAATAGATGGAGAGATATACCATGTTCTTGGATTGGAAGAATCAACATTGTGAAAATGACTCTACTACCCAAAGCAATCTACAGATTCAATGCAATCCCTATCAAACTACCACTGGCATTTTTCACAGAACTAGAACAAAAAATTTCGCAATTTGTATGGAAACACAAAAGACCCCGAATAGCCAAAGCAATGTTGAGAATGAAAAACGCAGCTGGAGGAATCAGGCTCCCTGACTTTAGAGCATACTACAAAGCTACAGTAATCAAGACAGTATGGTACTGGCACAAAAACAGATAGATCAATGGAGCAGGATAGAAAGCCCAGAGATAAACCCACGCACATATGTTCACCTTATCTTTGATAAAGGAGGCAGGAATGTACAGTGGAGAAAGGACAGCCTCTTCAATAAGTGGTGCTGGGAAAACTGGACAGGTACATGTAAAAGTATGAAATTAGATCACTCCCTAACACCATACACAAAAATAAGCTCAAAATGGATTAAAGACCTAAATGTAAGGCCAGAAAGTATCAAACTCTTAGAGGAAAAAATAGGACACTCTATGACATAAATCACAGCAAGATCCTTTTTGACCCACCTCCTAGAAAAATGGAAATAAAAACAAAAATAAACAAATGGGACCTAATGAAACTTCAAAGCTTTTGCACAGCCAAGGAAACCATAAAAAAGATGAAAAGACAACCCTCAGAATGGGAGAAAATATTTGCAAATGAAGCAACCGACAAAGGATTAATCTCCAAAATTTATAAGCAGCTCATGCAGCTTAATAACAAAAAAACAAACAACCCAGTCCAAAAACGGGCAGAAGACCTAAGTAGATATTTCTCCAAAGAAGATATACGGACTGCCAACAAACACATGAAAGAATGCTCAACATCACTAATCATTAGAGAAATGCAAATCAAAACTACAATGAGATATCATCTCACACCAGTCAGAATGGCCATCATCAAAAAATCTAGAAACAACAAATGCTGGAGAGGGTGTGGAGAAAAGGGAACCCTCTTTCACTGTTGGTGGGAATGTAAATTGATACAGCCACTATGGAGAACAGTATGGAGGTTCCTTAAAAAACTACAAATAGAACTACCATATGACCCAGCAATCCCACGACTGGGCATATACCCTGAAAAAACCATAATTCAAAAAGAGTCATGTACCAAAATGTTCATTGCAGCTCTATTTACAATAGCCCGGAGATGGAAACAATCTAAGTGTCCATCATCGGATGAATGGATAAAGAAGATGTGGCACATATATACTATGGAATATTACTCAGCCATAAAAAGAAACGAAATTGAACTATTTGTAATGAGGTGGATAGACCTAGAGTCTGTCATACAGAGTGAAGTAAGTCAGAAAGAGAGAGACAAATACCGTATGCTAACACATATATATGGAATTTAAGAAAAAAAAAGTCATGAAGAGCCTAGGGGTAAGACAGGAATAAAGACACAGACCTACTAGAGAATGGACTTGAGGATATGGGGAGGGGGATGGGTAAGCTGTGACAAAGCGAGAGAGAGGCATGGACATATATACACTACCAAACGTCAGGTAGATAGCTAGTGGGAAGCAGCCGCATAGCACAGGGAGATCAGCTCGGTGCTTTGTGACTGTCTGGAGGGGTGGCTAGGGAGGGAGACGCGAGAGGGAAGCGATATGCGAACATATGTATATATATAACTGATTCATTTTGTTGTAAAGCAGAAACTAACACACTATTGTAAAGCAATTATACTCCAATAAAGATGTTAGAAAAATAATATTAAAAAAAATGGAATACAAAGACATAAAGTCTCTAACAAGATAAGCAGGTACAAAGAAATCCAGGAAAATATTAAACAGAAGGATATGTTTATCAATTCAAAGCAGGCTTTCAACATACTATATTACTATACTACAGAAACCAGTATCTACTAATTGTTTTTTTAAAGTAGGACCTAAGATGCAATTTGCTAAAAACAGCAACTGTATCTATTAAAAAGTCATCTTATATTCATGTATCAGAGGAAAAAATTATTATAAGAATCAGGAAAGGCTATTAAATCATCACACACATGAAATCTGAACAACAGTTGCTAAAATACAGAAAATAAACATTTTTTTCAGCCTAAGATAAAGTCTTTATATTTTATTAAAGATCATTATGAAGGAAGGAACACAAATCAGGTCTTTCTCAAACCCTTCTTCCCCCTCAAAGACACAGATTGTGCTTCATTCTTCATTGAGTTCCAAGTGTTGGGCATAATAAAAATACTTAGTGAACATCTAATGATAATAAAAATGGTACAAAACCTTTAAATATAACTTTCAAAAATATTCTATTCTGCCATTCTACTCTTTCTTTCCCACGAACCAAATTAGTTAAGTCTGGCTGGGGATAAAATTTTAACACAGTTTACCCTCTAATATCAAAACAACCGATAACCCCAATCCTAACACTCAGGGGTTCCTACAACTAGTATCCATTAAATCAGCTTGTTCCAATCAAAAAACTATCCATTAAAAATCACCTCCAAATCATACAGTCTATGACATAACTCAAGAATAATCTCTTATCAGAAAAAGTGATATAAGCCATAAAGAAACCCTATTTCTTGGAAACCAAGAAGCACAATTATGCTTAGTTATGACTAAAGCTGAACCACACTTACTTTAAATATTTAGATAAGTCATCACTCAATTCTTTAGGGATGTAATCCGATATCAGACCATGGGCATAACAAATATAATCCTCTGAAAGAAACAGAATGGAGAATGAAAAAAAAATTAGTAATAATTATGGTAGTTTTACAGTCAAATTGACCAGAGTTCAAATTCTGGCACTGTCTGGCCTTAGAGAGTCACTGAAGCTTTTTTTTGTGAAACGGGGATGCTCATATCTATCTGTCACAGTAGTGGGGTAATCTGATGGATGGACATGTAGGATGATATCAAAGATATGATGAGATAATCAAGGACAATACAGTAGATGCCCACTAAATAACAGGTAAAAACTCAGGGTTCTTTTCTTAGCTGAGGCCCTTGAATACGGATAAAGTTCAAAAATCAGATGTAACAATATGAAATATTCATGTCTTTTTAAAAGGCTAATCTTTTCTAGGTTTGTTTCAATATAAAATAAATCTAATTATTTAACAGTAAATGAGTATGCTCATTTAAGAGAAATAATACATGATATGTCTCTATTAAGTACTTGCTTTATAAGAGTCCTGAATGTTATATATACCCCCAAACTAATAAAATGCCTTAAAAAACAGAAAAAAACAAAACTCAGCAGAGAGTATAATCATTACTTCTAAAGTATTTGGATTCTCAGTACTAAAATGAAACTCTGGTATCAATTAAATACAGAACATAAGAGAAAATCTGTTTTAAAGCTCTGTTCCTTAATTCAGTATTTTTTGTAGAATACTAGGGGATAATCAAACTTAATAGATGGGATAATCACAAGGGGATATAAACTACCAAAAGCAATATCCCAGGTTTGTTGCTGGGATATTCATTTTCTTCTTTTTTTCCTTTCTCTTCTACCTTCAATGTTAGGATAACAATTTGCCTCAGTATTACTTAGGAAGTGACTACTGCCTGGTCCACCTCATTCTCAAAAAGTCTTCAGTAAGAGATTTTCACTGCCAGCACAGAACTGAAAGTTATCACTGGACCCTTCTTAAAATACGCTCATGGTTCTGAGTTAGTAATTATCTAATGAGTCATGAATAGACAAAGTTATTCTAAGAAAGCCAATATATCATCTGTTTGCTTCTTCTGGTAGCATATCAAGCTAAAGATCTAAAAAAGGAAAGAATGCAGAGTATAAAGCTTACGTTATGGCTGGGAACCTAAATGGTCATGTAGCCAAGCCCAGACTCATATTTAGAGATTGGTACAAACACTGGCCTCGGAGCAGAAGACCTGGCCTGCTAGCTAGGATGGGTGACCTTGAATAAGTCATCTGCTTCTCTAAGACCACAGGTTTTCATTTTTAAAATGAGAAGATCTGTCTAAATAACCTCTAACACCCCTTCTCCTACTTTAACAAAAATCTATGGTTTTATCCATCCATCCATCCATCCACGCATCTGTCTATCTGTCCAGCCATTTGACTCAGTCCCTTCTCTTCTTTTGTTAAAGCCAATCAAAGACACTGACAGCTGGTAAACTCAGATGTCAAGGGCAAGTCTACCACTCCCAGAATGGCAGGAGCCAGCTATTATCCATATGTACAACGTACTGTAAGGTGGATTTCTGCGAGTCGAAGATTGCCTGAATTACCAACAGGCCACCGTTCCTAGTTCTTTTTTTTTTTTTTAATGATGAAACTCTGATGTTTTGGAGTTGTATACTGGAACAGGGGAACACTGAATTGGAGCTTAAAGTCAGAATAATGTCTGTCCTACCATTTCAGAAAGTTAATTGTATTAGATAGCTGTTTTTATTCAACTACACATATAAAAATAAGAGGACACTACACGGTAAAAAAGCAAAAAATTTACCTCAATAACCTAAAAGAAAAAACTGCCAATTGAATAAAGTTTCATCTAAAATCAAAATATTGAGACCTACAGTAGGACCTATGCTTCTTGAGAGTAAGATGCAAACAGATACAGCTCATTGGAAATCCTTGTGCCACACGAACAGTACAACAAGAAGGTTATGAGTGTGGGCTTAAGAGTCAGGCAAGCTCCATTAGTAGCTCAGCTCTACCATTTACTAGCTGTGTGACTTTGGACACAGCCTCAGGACTCTCACTGTAAAATGAGACTTAGATGGAGGGTCAGATGGGCTAATGTGTGCACACTGGCAGCTTAGTAAAAGGCTTGGCACACAACACACCCTCAATAAATGATAGCCAGGGTTGTGAGGGCTGTTATTACTGTTAGCGCAAAATATATATTTCTTGAATGAATGATTTAAGTATCAATTAGTGAAAGAAGTGAACTACGGCAGAAGTACTACTTGGTTCTGAAATAAAATGCACACCTGCCACAAGATCTATGAGAACACATCGGCAAGAATGTGAAGCTTCTGAGACATTAAGATTTTAAAATCATAAGACTGGCATTTACTCTGGTCAGCAACTTACTCCAGACAAAAATAATTTCTGATGAAATGATTTACTTACCTTCCTTGTCACTGGAAACCGGGTCACCAGAGAAAAATGCAGTAGACTGTACCCGGGCACCGACATTTACATTATTGGTTTTTAACGCTGCCATAGTCTGATTAACCTATGAAATAAACGAAAGGGGAATATCAGGGTATTTTCAACTAACTTTAGAAACCCCATGACTTTCCAGACAGTCCTCAATCCAGTTAAGATCCAGGAAGAAGTAGCCGAGGATCTAGAAATACCTTCACCAGATATCACAAGATGAGAGACAGCTGCACATCTGAAGAAGGGTGAAGGGTAGTAACAGCACTACGGGATGAGCTCAGTACATGGACTTCCTAAGGCCTACACAATATGAGAGCCCTGACTCTGGAGGCAGGCTGCTTGGGTTTGCTCTGTGACCATGGGCTAGTTACTTAACCTCTCTGTGCCTCTATCTATGAGAGGGGGATAAAGATAGTACCTATCTCATAGTACTGTTGTGAGTATTAAATGAGTTAATGTACGTTAAGCTCTTAGTACAGAAAATGGCACAAAGCTTATATGTAATGATTTTCTAAATAGAATAAATAATATAAATTTCTCACTTCCTAGGAATTTAAGAAAGGAAACACAATCAATAAACATAAACCTCACTTTGCTATTTTGTGTCATTATCATTTGCTAAGAGCAAAAACAAAATGCCAAGTTTCTGCTCAGTACTTCTCATTCTTCACCTACACAGAATTCCACTAATGCAAATACTACTTACCATTAAAGCAAATGAAAAGTGAAACATGGGTACTTTTCAAATCTTTTCACCACTCTGTACATAAGAACCTGATTAATTCTGCAAGGTTCATTTCTATGTTCCCAAATTCCCAATGTGCTCAGTAACATGATATTACAAACATGTTTTTCACATACAAGGTAGAAGAGAATCTTAGGAATCAGTACTAGAACTGGTATCCACTGAACTTACAAAAACTTTGTCATCCATAGATCTGGTCTGGCGAGATTCTTTGTCACGGTGAAAGTGTGCAATATCCTTAGACCAGTAGCTTTTTGTTTTTTCCTTTACTATACCCATAATAAGAAATACACAGCAACCCAATACCCCAAAACATATATAAGTACGTTTCATACAGTCATACTTAATACTTGCCCATACTCTGTGCTATCTTTTAATACATCCTATCCTATCCTATTCCATTCCATTCTAAGAGAAATACTGATTGTGATCCACTAAATCGATTTGAAAAACACTGCCCAAGACCTTATATTGGTCTAATTCTTAGGATCATTAAGATACAGGGTTTGCCTGGAAGATGACCCCTCTTCAGCATCCAGACACTAAGCCTGAATCCCATCTGCCTGGTCCCCTGTGGGTCATGTGTGAGCAACGTCGACCTCTGAGACGCCTATAGGACTGACAGCATCAAGTGCACGTAGCCCTGGTATCACCTGGCTTGAAAGACTCAAGTCTACACCAACAAATAGCAAGAACTTCTTCATTCTCACTGGTGAGGACCACAGGGAAATGGGGATGCAGGTCAAAGGAACACATCAAGCTAAAACAATACATCAATTAGGGAGAATGAAAAGCCAAAGATTCTTCTCCCACTTGGAGGTCTTTGTACAGCTTCTCTCTTGCAGTTGATGTTCAAGATGGTCTTTGGGGTCAGGCTTACTACCTTCTCTAAATATGTTTAAAAAGGAGCATTAAACTCTTTCTGCCACAAGGCATTGGAGAGGTACCGTACCTTTTTTTCCAGCCATTTTAATGTCTTCTCTTTGCTGTACTTGTAATATTTCTTCTTGTCTATTTCTGGATTAAATTAAAAGAAAAAAAAAGACAGTGCAGTGGATTAAACAAAAAATAAACTCGTAAGTTTATATCGTATACAAGATAACGGTTTTAAAATATTTCAGGGAATTCCCTGTCAGTCCAGTGGTTAGGACTCTGCTTTTACTGACAGGGCCTGGGTTCAATCTCTAGTTGGTGAACTAAGGTCCCATAAGCCGTGAGGCGCGGTCAAAAAAAAAAAAAAAAATCCTAATATTTTACACTTTTGAAAAACTCAATTTATAACCCTGGGAACATACTTGAGACATTAAAAAAAATCCCTAAACAGAACTGGGATACCTCAGCTCTCAACCAACTATTAAATGAGTGGAAATTTAAGAAAATTATCAAATTATACAAACTGTCCTTATCACAAGGAGAAATTTTTTTCCCTTCTTTTTATTCTATCTATACGAGATGGTGGATGTTAACTAAATCTACTGATAGTCATTTCAAAATATATGTAAATCAAACCATCATTTTGTACAACTTAAACCTACACAGTAATATATGTCAATTATTTCTCAATAAAACTGAAAACAATTCTACAGATAAATCTGGAGAAAAGGTAATTTTTTAATTGAAGTATAACTGACATACAATATCATATTAAGTTTCAGGTGTAGTGATTTGATATTTATACACATTCTGAAATGGTCACCACAATAAATCTAGTCATCGTCTCAAAAGGTAATTTTTAAAACTCAGCAAATTAACATACTGAGCAATCTTAATTTTTCTGAATAATTTTAAGCTCACCTCAATGTTTTCAATGAAAGACTCCTTTTGTAAAATAAAAACGGAAATCCTAAGAAAGAAAATTGAAGCTAAATGCAGGTGCCTATGAAGTTCATTGCATTCATTCAGGAAAAGAATCTTGTTAACTATTTAGTGCTGTTCTGGTGGGATTAGTGGAGAAAGAAGAAAAGATATATCTATCTTCCAATGTATTACCAATATAGCCATAGCTATTTCAGGGGAATTTAGAGTAATGATAGGCTCAATCTGGCCCTTTATGGAGATAAAAGTTTCATCTCATATAAATTATACTTCTCCTCCTCACAATCCAGCTAGCTTTATGTAATCTAACGACTTAATGTCATACATGGTATATGATATTAAGCCGTTATTTCCTTGGTAACACTTCATTCACAGGGTTTCTTGCTTTCTGTGCAGTCAGCAGACGCAGCTCTTCCACTCCGGCCTCCCGCCTCCATGCAGGAGTTACCTTCGTGACCACTGGAATTCCCACGACCAGATGCAAACTCGCCACATGTGACTCTGCTTGAATTACACAGAATGACGCTTTCTCTTTCCTCATGATCATGGTGGGAAACGGAAACTGCTTGTTCAGGGGTGTTTTTCAGCAGTCTGTTAAACTGCTTGAAGTTTCACTGAACGGTTGGTATGGGGAAGGGCTGGCCTGAGCTCTTGCACATTTCCTCCCCATTTCAGCCTGTGGTCGTCAACACTGTGGGCAATAGGAGGTGGATGGAGTGGGTGCTGGACCTTTGCACCCATCTCCTCAGGACACGTCACTGGAATAATGAAAATGAGGGACCCACTTCTGGCATTGCCAGAGTTTGAGAATTCCAAGGCGCAATGCCTGCTCTCCTGGAGCCAGGACTGCTTGGCAAACAGCGTGCTGTGGAACCAAGGCAGATGAGGCTATACTCAGCCTCCCTGGAGGTGATATAATATTTCTTTGTACAAAAATAGGGAGAATTCTAAGAGCATACAGCAGTCACTTAGAACATGTATGCTGCTGAATGAGTCTCAGACGTTCTGATCATTGCCCGAGACTATCTCGATAGAGGCTCAGTGGTCAGGTCTCTCCCAGGAATCCCACCTTGACTCTGCCACTCACTTGTCTCTTGTCTCTACCTCCAAATTTCCTGAAAGGACATTCTACAACCTGCCATAGCTTTCCTCCCTCTCGTTCACTCTCTGAGCCCCTTGCAGGCCACTTCTTTCCCTCTGGAAATGCTGGTTCAGAAGAAGTGGAGACCAGGCTATGAGCCGTACTGCTGGGGCTCCTACACCCCCAGCGCACGATGTCACCTCAGGAAGTCACCTATTGAATGAGGTGATGGCACAACATCTGGCACACATCAAATACTTAGTATTAGTTATGAAAAAATTAAATTATAACTTGTTAATGATAATAACATCAGAGTCTAATGTATAGTCAGGCCTGTGCTAAGTTCTTCATACACAGTTTCTCATTGAATGCTCAGAATGAATCTCAGGTAAAAACTACTATTTGTCCCCATATTAAAAAATTAGGTTTGAGTGAAGTTAAATAAATTGTCCAAAGTCACTGAGCTGGTAAACAGGAGCATGGATTCCTTCCCAACCTGACTTCAAAGCCGTGCATCTGGTGTTCATTTTACTGAGATCAATTAGTCCTCACCCCACTCAGTACTTCCGCCCCTATTCCTTATGGGAAAAGACTCTCCACCATGGACCTATACAACCTTTCTCTTGGTCATTCTGCATCTCTAATGGCTTTTCCTCTGACTCTTTTCCGGCTCCACTGCCTCCTCCTTGGACGCCAACTTGTATCTCTCTCTGGGCATGACTTCATCCTGTCTTAGCAAGACTAAACCCATCCAGGAAGCCCAGAGCCCCGAGCTGAGGCTCTGTGTGTCATCTTCCTCCCAAATCACCTTCCTGGTCGCCCAGGCTTGAGTCACTCCTGCCTTGCTTCCCACTGGATTCCGTGGGAGACAGGAAGGAGCCAACATTATCTTGTAGAGAACAACGAGGGAGGAAGAATCAAAACAAACAAACAAAAAAACCCCCAAACAAACTGTGTCTGAAATCAGGAGGCTTAGCTTCTTGTGCTGGATCAGTTCTACTTCATTTTTTTAAAAAAACAACTGTATTTAGGAATAATGTTCGTATGATTAACACACCCATTTTTGGTGTACAATTTGAGGAGTATGGCCACATGTCTACATACAGTCATGTAACCACCAGCCCAAGAAGTTCCCCGGAGCTTACAGTCAATTCTCTCACCCCTATCCAGATCTCAGGTAACCACTGATCTGCTATGATTACAGAATTGTTTTTGCTTTATTCTAGAACATCATAGGAATGGAATCATACAGTAAGTACTTTTTTGTGACCCTCTTCTTTTGCTCAACACAATTTCTGTGAGATTCTTCCATTTTGCTGCAGCTAGCAATAGCTCTTTCCTTTGTATTATGGAGTAGTATCCTGTGTATGGATATCCCATGTTTTGTATACCCACTCACTTACTGAAGGGCATTTAGGTTGTTTCCAGTTTTGGGCTATTTTGAAAAAGTTGCTCTGAACATTCTTGCACAAATCTTTGTATGGACATATGTCTTCATAACTCTTGGGCAAATACCTAGGAGTAGCATTACTGAGTTGTAAGAAATTGTCAAGTGGTTTGACCATTTTATGCTTCCACTAGCCAGGTAGGTGAGTTCCCGTTGTTCCATAACTTACTGGTAGTGTCTGTCTGTTTTATTTTAGCAGCTCTGGTGGATATCAGTGATATTTCCCTGTGATTTTAATTTACATTTTTCTGGTGACTAATGATATTGAACATCTTTTCATGTGCCTTATTCATAAATCTTCTTTTGTGAAGTCTGTTCAAACCTTTTGCTGATTTTTCTACAGGGCCTGATATCATCTTATTATTGTGTTAGAAGAGTTCCTTTTACATTTATATATATCTTTTATCAGATATATGTCATATAAATATTTTCTTCCAACTGTGGCCTGTCTTCTTTTCTTAATAGTATCTTTCAAAGACCAGAAGATATTAATTTTAATGACATGTAATTTATAATTTTTTTGTATGGTTAGTAGTTTTTGTGTCCTATGAAATCTTTGCCAATCCTCAAGGTCACAAAGGTTTTCTTCTGTGGCTTCTTCCAGAAATTCAATAGTTTTCATTTTTGCATTTAAATTATTGATCCATTTCAAGTTAATTTTTCTGTATGACTCTGAGGTGAGAGTTAATGTTAATTGTTTTTCATATGGATATCCAATTTTTCCTGGTTATTTGTTGAAAAGATTATCCTTTCTCCCATTAAATTATCTTGACACTGTTGGGAAAAAAAAACAATTGGCTACATAAATGTGGGTCTACTTCTGTTCTATTTGGTTCCATTTATCTATCTACTTAACCTTATACCAATGCCATAATTTCTTTATCATTGTAGCTTTACAGTAAGTCTTGAAATCAGGTTGTGTAAGTTCTCCAACTTTGTTCTTCTTTTTCAAAATTGTTTTGGCTACTGTAGATCCTTTGCACAGTCATATAAATTCTAGAATCAGCTTCTCAGTTTCTACCAAAAAAAAAAAAAAAAAAAAAAAGCCTGATAGACATTCCATTAACTCTATAGATTACTTTGGAGAGAACGGACATCTTAACAATATTAAGTCTTCTAATTCATGAACATGGTATATCTCTCTACTTATTTAATTCTTTAATTTCTCTGCAATGTCTTGTAATGTTCAGTGTACTGGTCTTGCACATTTTACGTTTCATTTATCCTTACAACTTCATGATTTTTTATGTTATAAATGGTGTGCTTTTATTACACTGTCCAATTGTTCACTGCTAATATACAGAAATAGAATTTTTCTATATTGACCTTATATCCTGAGAACTTATTAGTTCTAGTGATTTTTTTTTTTTTTTGGTAAATTCTTTGGAGCTTTTTACATACATGACCATACTGTTTATGAAAAAAAGATAGTTTCACTATTTACTTTCTGATCTGCATAGCTTTTATTTATTTATTTATTGGCATGTGGGATCTTAGTTCCCTGACTAGGGATTGAACCCATGCCCCTGCAGTGGAAGCATGGAGTCTTAACCACTGGACTGCCAGGGAAGTCCAAATTTTTTTCTTATCTTATTGCAAATGCTAGGATTTCCACTAGCAGGATGAGGAGTTGATATTCTTATCTTGTACCAATCTTAGGGGAAAAGTGTGTTCAGTCTTTTACAAGTGTGATATTACTTGCAAAAGTAATGAAGTATGATATTAGCTTATGTTTGTCATGGATGTCCTTTACCAGAAGGAAGAAGCTCCCTCCTATCTCTAATTTGCTGAGAATTTATATTATGACTGAATTTTGTCAAATGTTTTTTTCTGCATCTACTGGGATGATCACAGTTTTCCTTTTGTAATGTATAAATATGGTGACTCATACTGATTGATTTTCTAATGTTCAACCAACTCTGCATTCTTATGATAAACCTCACTTGGTTATAATGTACTATCCTTTTTACATAGTTAATTTGCAAATATTTTTAAAGGATTTTTCCATCTATGATCATAAGGGATACTAGATTAGTTTTCTTTTTGTAATAACTTCGATTTTGGTATTGGGGCCATTCCAGTTTCATAAAATTAGTTGGGAAATATGCCTTCTTCATTTAATTTCTAAAAGAATTTGACTAAGTATCATTATTTCTTTGAGTATTATTTTTTTCTTAAAGTATGGTAGAATTCACCAGTGAAGCCAGCTGGGCCTGGAGTTTTTTTCCTAGGAAGTTTTTAAATTACAAATTTATTTCTAACTAAACATTCCCCTGGACAAGATGATCACTAAGAAGTACCAAGCTTGAATATCCCAAAATACTATATAAGGATGAAGTGCATAAACTACTGTTTAATTTTAAAATTTACACATTTTGATAAGCAAGGTGGTTTAAAATATTCACGAAGGCCACAGATTACCCACAATTATGAAAAATACCATAACATGTTCTATTGTGTCCTAAATTTAATATTTGCGAGTTTGTGAGTTAGATGACATGTGCACATGCTGGAAAGGTTTCTTTCCCTAATGTGTCTGGTGCCTATAAAACTGGTCTCAAACATCTGGAAAGATTGGGTTTACAAAATAAAGATGGAATAAAAAGGAGTCCACAATTAAATAACATGTTCAGCAATTGGGTAATCAGTTCACAAACTTGAATTTCCCTGATGTATTGTTGAACAAACTGCCTGGAGCAGATTTTCACATCTACTTTCTGAATGTTTTCCATAACTGAGAAACTCATATGGTCTCTTTTTTTTTTCCTGCCTCCTGGGGATAGAAACTTGGCAACTGTGCTTGGGGTATTTTAATCAGGTAAGTTTTCCTGGCTCTTCCTGTTAATCACAATGAACAGCACAGCAGAGCTTTTGCTTGCAATATGAAACAGAGTATTATACTCAAGATGAAGTTCATAACCCTTTATTAGTCCTTTCCCCTGTCATCTCTCCACTGAATGGGAGCTTTTTTGGCAAGAAGCATGCTGAGCCCCAGAGCTAGCAAACTGAGACACATCGTTTCCTTCACTAATAAAGCAGGCAGTGCTAACTAACTAAGGTCACCACCATCATCATTCAGGATGCAAACAACTGTGGCTGGGTTTATTCGGCAGGGAGAAGGAAAGGTTCTCATAAACCTAGCAGGCTTAACGAGATCTTTAATGCCACAGACTTTTGAGACAGCATCTGGAGTCCAATATCAAAATAGCTGGCTGGGGAATTTGAGCATTTCAGGTTTTTACTCTCTCTGCACAGTGCCTGTGGGGAGGATGGAATTGAAAAAACATCAACTTTCCTCTTTATCTCTGCTCCCTGTCACGGGTAGTACCTGACCACTCTTTAGCAGTCTTCTTTGTTTCTTAGTTAAAAACCCTAGCAATAAAATAAAGAGAATGGAACCAAATACTAACTTAAAAATAGACAAAAATCTAATTCAAACAAGCAGCCAGGACCCAAGGCAATCACTAAAAGAGGATGCCTGGAAAACAGAACGCTCACTGCCAGGATGAGAATTGTCTTTTCCTTAAGCTGTAGAAGTTCCCACTGTCTCCTTTCCTGTCTCTCTCTTTGTCTCACAAAGAGACATTATTAATGGGATATAAAAGACTAACAAAAAATTAAGTTTCTATTTTTACATGAGACAACACCTAAAAACTCTAAGTCTCCTGGAAGCGTTACACAGTTGTAAGAAGGAAGAGGAAGAGTTGCCATCAGACAGACATGGGTTCAAACCTTGATTTTACCACTTCAAGTTCTATGATGTTAGTCAATGTGCTTAAACTCTTTGAGCTTCAATTTCCTCATTTGTAAAAATTCTGGTTCTACTAACAATGAAAGGGAATTACTGCAAGAATTCAATAACATACGTAAAACAACAAGCATGGAGATGATATATAATAATTTGTTAATATATGGTAGACATTTTTATTATTATCTGATTATCCCCATTCTCCTACTTAAACCACTTGACTCTGTATTAATCAATGGACCATCAAACAAATGTGCATTGGTCACTTACTGTATACCTAGTACTTAAACATCAGCAAAGAATTTAAAATTTCTAGTTCACAAGCCTTAATGGTACAAACATTTATTGAGCACTTACTCTACACCCAGCACTCTCTGGGCACTGATTTACTTGTATGATTTCATTTAATTCCTAAAGCATCTCTTTGTGGTAGATAGTAGATACTATTAACTGCAATTCTTAAATAATGTTCATATGCTGTAATTTAGAGATCTCAACACTCTAAAGGCAAGAGAAGGAAAGCTTTACTTTATGATTTAGAACAACTTTGCAGAGTACTAATTATAACATATGGTAGAATATGAGGGATACTCTTAATCCTTCATCTCACAGATCAAGGATGCTGAAAAGTTTGAATGATTTGCTCAAAACCATGTAGCAAATACATTCTTAATTTTTCTTGTAGGTTATCAAATCCTGTGATCAGATTACCAGATTGTTCCTAAAGAAATTCTTTCCCTGAAAGAGATATGAAGCAAAAATAACAAAACATTAACACTGGTTGATTTTGTGGTTGGAGACAAATATTTGTAGCTTGTTCCCGAGTTTTTCTGTACCTTTAAATTTTTTGATTAAAAAGACTGCCTCCCTTGCCCATGTACTTTCATTTTCAAAGCAGTTATATCATCAACCTTTATACATGCCAGGTTTCTAAAAACCCTAGGCCTCAAATTTTTCTTTCTTTCTTTTTTAATGACAGTAAGGCAAAACAAAGTAATTTAGGTTAAATTTCGCAGGTAAAAGATGTATGCAATTCTCTAGAAGTCTTGGCAGTTCCTTCATAATTTAATTCTTCCCCTAATGAACTACATTCTGTAAATCTTAAAATAATGGAAGGTTCAAAAACAAAACAAAACAAAAAATTTTTTTTCTGCCCGTGCTGCGCAGCTTCCGGGATCTTAGTTCCCCGACCAGGGACTGAACCTGCACCCTGGGCAGTGAAAGCACGGAATCCTAACCACTGGACCGGCAGGGAATTCCCCCCCAATTTTTTAAAAACAAGAAATAATAAGATCTCTAATGCCTCAACCTTCAAAAAGGCCTCTTCATCAAAACAGAAGCAATTCCACATCGCTTGCTTCACCCCTTGACGCAGAACACAAATATGTGAAATATTTTTCTTTATGTCATTTCTGTATACAAGGACAGCATACTAAGACAGACATCATTTTCCACAAAGGTCCAAAGAGAAACACACAGTAGCTTGAAGTTTACAACTGGTTATTTAGAGCTGGTCAAACAAGACAAGTATAGGGCATTCACTTTTTATTACAGCAGAACTTCCAAAAGTTAGGCGATGTTGAGAAGTGAAAGAGATTAGGACAGTTCAGATAATGATTCACCAGACGGTCAGGGGGTCAGTGAGCAAGGAGGAAGGAATGGAAGTGAGGGAAGCTCCTGCTTTGGAACACAGGCTGTACACTAACAAATGACAATGCTTTAATACTATTTCTGAATTTGGGCTGCTGGGTTTTGGTTTCAGGCAACTGTTCTTATACAGCTATTGGAAGATTTTTGGCTAATGAGTTAATCGTGTTGTCAGCTTCCATTAACTTGGCAAAATGAAAATGACTTGTAATTATTCCTCACTGCTTTAGTTTTCAGAAATGGCTATGAGCTACTTCATTTGTCACCCACAAAAAGATTACTGTCTCCTGCCAAGATCAGCACCAGGGAGTGTCATTAATAGCGCTGCTTTGATAAAAACCTGGGCACCACATACCCCTCAGGCTCAAAACAGAGCTCTGTGTCTGGCCAAGTGTGAATTTAGTAGAACCTTCGAATGTGAAATGCAATGAATGAGGTTTTCTCTTTTTCCACCGTAAGCTTACACTTCTTGGAGTCACCACTTTCTTGGTCCTAGAAGAACTACCCTAGTTGGCCAAACCATCTAGAACCCCAAATAACCATAACTTATCAGCCTGCTGTTTCGGTTCTCACACTGTGTTTCCGTATTAACTCTAAAACTACTTGGATGATTTTTGGAGACACTGATGCTAAGTCTGAATGCTATTACAAACCTGTCAAAACACATTCACACACTGCCTCACTTCCTCCTCTCAAAATTCAAATGAATGCCTACAACTCATCTCTGTCACCCCCAGCCTGCTCCTCGCACCCATGTCCCCTGTCTCCAGGGGGCCATCTCTACCCATCCTGTGGGTCAAGGCACAAACCCAGAAGCCATCCTTGATTCCTCCTTCTCTTGACCATCATCCAGTCAACACACGAGGCTGCTACTTCCTTCTGGTTCCACCTCCTAAGCTCAGGTGACCATCACCTCCCGCCTGGACCACAGCAGCAGCCTCTGGGGACCAGACCTTAGCTTCTCCACACAATAGCACTGCCCTACTTAAAACTTTGCTGACACTCCACTACCATTAGGTCAAGTCCAGACACGTATAAGGCCCTTCACCACCTGAACCCTTGCGCAGCACTCTCCCCTGTTCTTTCCTTACTAACCTAAACGCATCACTGAACTTCCTGGATCTTGCTAAGCATGACAAACTTTTCCATACATCCATGCTGCTACTCTGACTTAGCCTCCACTTAGAGGTTATCTCCCACAGGAAAGCAACACAATACCCCCCTACCCGCACTTCCCACCCTACCTAGGCCAGGTTATAAACCTGTCCTGTGCGTCCCCACAAAACCCCGAGTTCACGTCCCTTATTCCCTACTGTCATTGCCCTACTTGTCATTTGTCTCCATCAGAGTAGAAGCAAAGTGAGGCAAAGGATAATATTTTATTTATAACTATCCCTAGAGCCTGGCTCTAGTGCTCAACATATGCTTCTTAGTAGGTGCTCAATAAATGTTTCTTGAATCAATAAAGGCATAGATTTTATTCAATTTTACAAATGAGAAACCTGAGGCAGAAAGTAGTTGAGTCACTTACCTAAAGTCACAGCCTAGTTGAAAGAAGAGCTGAGACTAAAGCCTGAGCCTCGTGAATCCTGGCCCTGCAGGAGACAGGCCACCATATTTCACTGGTTCAAATTTCGCAGACTGAACAAGCCAGTGCAATAGAGGATGAATATTGACAAGTGGAAGCAAATCTGAACGACAGCTTCCCCTATGACCCACACAGAATAAGCATCACATTCCACAGGCCTCCAAGCCACTGCATTCTCAGACAGATGCCCAGCTTTTCTGGCAGCCATAAACCTGATTTCAAAGGCCGTATGCCATACCTTTCTCCTCTGTCACATGTCGAAGTAACTTCTCAAGTTCAGGAAGTTTCAGCAACAAGATGCAATTCGGAAACATGTCATCCATCACAACTTGTTCCAGGGGCTGAAACTTTCCCTGAAAAAAAGACTTTAGTCAGTCAGGATGCAAGTACTCCAGTCAACAAATTCATACATTAAAAAAAAGAGACAAAGATATATAACCTCATAGCTGGACCTTTAAACTAAATTCAAAGTCACTTGTTCCACCTAAGGATTCCCTTAACGGGACAGGCTCCAGAACTGACTCTCGGCTCCCTTCAGGAAGCTCTTGAAAGCGCCTGGGTTCCATCAAGTGGCAAGAAATGTTTTAATTTAAATGTTCTCTTTTTCCTTCAGATAGTAAGAATAATTCACAGGTTTCCCAAATTACTGTCTTTAGATTCCTACCTTAATCTATATTCTTCCATGATCACCCAATGTGTTAAATATTTAACTACTTTAAAGTAATATTTTACTAATATGTAATGGACTACCACACAGTCTTGACATCATCATTTCATAATACACTAATGTTTCATTCTTGTTTTCTTTACCATATATATATAAAAAGGTTTTGCAATAAGAAATTTGTTTGAATATAAAGTTAATAACAGTTGGGAGAGCTAGACAGAAGAATTATTTTTACTGACGTTAAAATAAATCATGTTTAACAAAGAATGGGTCAACATTTTGAAAATACATACTAATATTTTTTTAATTAAATAGGAAAAGATCACATCTAAAATGTAGGCGAGGAAATATCTGAATGCCTCACGGGCTACTTTAAGGGGCACTTTAAGTATTTGAGAAGAGAGAGCAAGATGGTTTACAGTGAAAGCCAACTACCACCATGAGCTTCATTCTGCATCTGCCTCCCTGAACCAGCCACAGCACCCCCAGAGCCCCCCAGAGGGCCAGGGTGAGGATTAATTCACCAGAGTCAGGGTCTTAATGGGAAATAGGCAAACAGTTCCCCCAATGGGGGAGGGCCTTTAAAGGTGCATCAACACAGGTACTGATACTAAGGCTGGTTGGTGGCTTCCTCCCGCTAATGTATCCTAGAAACAGCAGGAACGGGAGCCACCTGAAGTTTCCATCTTCCTCCCTGAATACTTCTAGGGCCTTCCTGGTAGCGACTAGAACCGTTTCTGCTCCTTAGAGATACACAGCTCACCGGCCTCACTGCTCGCCGTGCCCTAATTACAGCGGCTACCGCAGTAGCTTCCAGGTAAGGGGGAAACATGATTAAACTAAGGAATAAAACTTCACTAATCCACAATAAAGAACACAGAATGTAGGAGAGGAGGAGAATAAGAGACGACAAGGTGCATCAGGAGAAAGCACCACCTAAAGTTTTAAGTCAGTTTTATTACTCTCAGTATTTATCACAAATTAAGCCAATATAAATACAAAACACGAGTTTTGGAGAATGGATCTAAGTACTCAGTGAGAACCCATAAGCACTTAAACTATTTGCAGACATGAGAGTGCAAAAATAAGATTCCTCTAAGTGTTTAAATAACACCCTTCCTTAAGTTGTCATTTCGAAGGTTTTCAAGCTGTGGCTGGTGGATCCCTGGGAGATACAGTACCCCTGCAGGGGGTCCACAAGCTCCAAACTATTTTCAAGCTAAGGCTACAACGCTACTTGCATTTTCACTGTGTCAACATTTGCACTGATGATTTCAATGCAAAGGTGGGTAAAAGCCCTGGCTCCTCAGCACCAGTCAGGGTGGTACCAGCAAACGTCCAGCAGCCGCTGCACTCTTCACCGCCATGGACAAGCAGGTAAAAAAATCCCAGCTGCACTTAAGGATTTCCTTGATCAAGGAGCGAAAGCAATTTCTTTTATTTAAATCTTGACCTTGGAGTGCAAGTAGGTTAAATGCTCTGTGTGATGAAAGTCAAATGTGGCTGAAGTACTTCGGCTATCGCCGAGGCTCAGAGATCATCTCAAGGAAAGCGCTGTGTGACTGTCCGAGTTGCGAGCAGAACTAGCTGCCTTTTTCTCAATTTTTTACCCAAAAGAACCACTATGAACTATGGTTATTCAGACTTGAGTACTGACAGCACATAAATTAAGTGAACCTGTCACTTCAAGGGAAAGATTGACAGTGCTTGTAGCCAACGATAAAATTTGAACTTTAAAGCAAAAATTAGAATTGTAGAGAATTTGTCTGCCACTATGACAAGCTTCCCAACACTCAGTTTTCTAAAGAGATCACTGGTAATATTAAATTAACAAAGGTGTGTGCGTGTGCGGGGGTTGTGTGTATGTGTGTGTGTGTGTGTGTGTGTGTGTGTGTGTAATAAGGTGTGTAGACATTTGGAAGACCCGCATAATTCAGTGAGACAATATTTTTCCAAATGACCAATGCATGATATTGCAAAGTAATATGCGGGAAAGATCCAATAGATTTTAACGTAAGAGAGTGTTAAAAACCAGACAGCAGGCCCAAAATGGAGTCGTTTGTGCTAAGCCCAAACAGAGACTTAATTTAATTAGTTTCAGCTCACCCAGAAGAGGAATCTTAAACCAGCCAATCAGTAATCTGCTAACGAGCACTAGCCAGGTCATTTGCCTGATAGACGCCAGGCATGCCCTAAAGAAACGTGACGTTGCCACAACCAATCCCCCTTCAGTCTAGTTGAACTTCCTTGTTCTTATTCCCTTCTGGCTGGAAAAGTTTTTCATTTTGTACAGTTCCCTGGAGCTTCTTTCTGTCTGCTAGAATAGATGCTGCCCAATTCGTGAATCATTCAAGAAAGCCAATAAGATCTTTAAAATTTACTCATTTGAATTTTGTTTTTTAACAAGAACACGGAAAGTTCATTGACAGGGTTTCAGATTCCACATTGCAACTAACTTTTAAGAAACCACCACTTGTTGGTTTTTGGAGTAGTATCAAAGCAGAGTATCCACAACTATCTAAAAGGCTAATATACAATTCCTTCCTTTTCTGACCTCACATGTGAAAGGCTGCATATTCTTTACACACGTCCACTCAAACAGTGTATGGAAACAGACCGAATGCAGAACAAGATGTGAAAATCCAGTTGTCTTCTCTCAAGCCAGACATCAAAGAGATTTGCAAAAATGTAAAACAGTACCATACTCCTCACTGACTTTTACTGTTTGTTTCATTAGAAACATGTCATATGTTAATATATAATGGGCTTATTTTTATTCTAAAAATAATAAAATTATTTTTAAATTTCTCAGTTTCAATTTCTAATGTAGTCAATATTGATAGATAAAACACACAGGAACAAAAAGTTCTTTGGGATCCTTAATAATTGTCAACTGTAAAGGTATCCTGGGACCTCTGGCTGGAACTATTACTATTAATAAACTCTGTCTTATATCACAAAGGTAAATTTTACTCCATCTGGGATTCCTCAACTACAGCTTCCCCATTAAGGAGCTTTTGCTGGACACACCCCCAGAGTACCTGTTTCACAGTGTCTCACACAGAAGAAAATGAAAGACGATAAATCTTCTTTATTCTCTTAAGGCCTGAGGTCTTAACATTTGTACTGTATTTCAAAACTAATGAGTACGTAATGAGAATTTCATTGTTAGACTTTGTCAAACAAGTAAGGCAGATAACACAAAGGGTTAGGCAGTTCTCAGGACTCGTTGGTGAGCTAGTCCAAGATCACGATGCTGGATCTCAGGTCTGCCGATCAGTGCTCTGATCTGTACCAGCACACGTGATATAGGTGTTGTATACCAACCAAGTTAAACCTGAACTGTGGGGAGTCTACATTTGGACCATTATAAGGAGACAGAGGAGATCATGTTAAAAAAAACAATCTATTCTGTTTCCCCACTGTTAATATCCCAAACTGGGAAACTCACCTCTCTATCAGCCTTTATAAGGTAGTGGAGAATCAGAAACAGAGGGTCCATGGGTGTGGCAAAGTGAAGAAGACCTCCTACAGATTAAAAAGAGAATTCAACAACATGGAAAGACAACTTAGTTATTTCACCTTAATCCCAATGTGGGAACCATTCATTGAAAAATATATGTGAAATTCCAAATTCAGAAGCTCCTCCTACACAGGCCCAAGATTATGTGATTCTCTCAAAAGGCAGAACATGGTCCACGAGATTTCACTCCAAACAGCTTCAAATCCCTGGTGTGGAGAGGACAGCCAAGACACTGAACTTGATCTTTAACTTTCTATTTCTTTTTTAGAAATCATTTTTAATAGAGGCCCTCCTCTCCCCACCTCCCACCCCCTGCCAAAAAAAATAGCAGGGTTCGGGGGAATACAGACAGAATGTGAATCAGGCAAACATTAGGAGACCTGTATAAGTCTATCAACAAAGCTGCAGTAAAATGTAATTTCCTGTGCTTTTGAGGACGAAGCCATGGGAAAGCAATATTATTCCCTCTGTACGTGGCTTCTCCTATGGGCTCTGGGCTCACAGCTCTGAACTGTCAATGACTCAAAGCTCAGAGGTCGTTACCCACTCCAGAAACTACCCCATCCCTCCTCCCAAAGAAAAATGCAAGAGGGCAGAAGTCTAACAAGACTGAGCATAAGAAACTGGAATCTCTGCAGTAAGATGAGTGGTGCTCTCCACGCTGAAAGGAAAAAAGGCAAATCAACTAGGCTGCCTGCGCCCCACTTTTCTCTACCGCACTCCCCTCCAAGCGTCCCAGAGTCCTTCTTCCATGGAAATGAACCAGAAGAGGTATTTCATCAAAAAGAACAATAAACAATTCATCTCCATGCTTATTAATTTGGTTTCAGGAAACATGTACTGACTTTTATTCTCTAACAGAGCAACCTACCTATACAGCCAAGAAATTCTAACCGTAAATTATATACATGAATCCATTTCACAGTATGTTGAAAAAAAATTAAGGACGTAATTTTACATGATGACATTAGTTAATTATTTTTTTTTTAAGTAGAAGAGAAGTTTATGAAACAACCTATCAGAAGCTCTAAGCTCAGTTTATATGAGGCATCCATTATATTCAGAAATTAGAAACAGGTTTCTTGTTCTGAAAACAATATCCTGGTAGCCATTCTTAAAAACAGCTCTTTCTGGGCTTCCCTGGTGGTGCAGTGGTTGAAAGTCCGCCTGCCGATGTGGGGGGACGTGGGTTCGTGCCCCGGTCCGGTCCGGTAAAAAAAAAAAGCAGGTAAAAAAAAAAAGCAGGTACCAAGTCAGACAGTCCAGGAGAGCTAATCAATCACTGCTTCTGAATATTTTCCAGTTTCATCTGATATTACTGTGTCTCTCCAGCCAAACTCAAAGGCAAGTATACTACATTAGAAGTGGGAACTCTCATATATTGCCAAATGAAAAATAAGAAAAGAGAACAATAAAAAGGAATGTATACTTGGCACCTACCAGGCTAAATACACAGTCTACCACTGCATTTCGGCAACTGAAAACCACTTCAAATCTTCTCATGCACACAGGTATATGAAATTCAACACCAGCAATAAACTCTTCTTCTGTATGCCTTACAAGAAACGCAAAGTGGCCTTTCTACCTTAGCACTAAGTGGTGACGGTCAACAGAAAGCAGAGGGCTTAGAAAGCAATGGAAAGCACTCTCTGCAAACAATGAGAGACAGAGGGACAGAGGGAACTGAGATACCCCATGACGCACCCTCCCACTCTCACCCAGAACTGTCAGGGCTACGTGTGGCATCCTTTTTCCTTCAGAGTCAACACTGAGCCCCAAATCAAAGGAACGCTCTTAAAAGAAATAGAAATTGGGTGTTGGGTGTGTGTGTTGGGGGCAGGTGGGGTGGCCATAGTAACTTATATGAGAAAGCATTCTCTTCTCTTCTCTTCTATTTTATTCTAGAAGCTATATCAACATCCATTTGCAAGGAAATAAGATGTTAAAAACTTGAAGATCCTCAAAAATGGATAAGAGCAAAGAGTTTCCAGTGAACACAATGTGCACTCCATAGTACAAAAGTCATCTGACTCGGGGTGTGTCAGTGTTTTAGGAGAAAAATCAGAATTGTTAGTTAAAAATTTCCTACCATCTAAGACACACAGTTATTGATCTAAACTTGTTTAAATCTTTCCTTTCTCCTTGATTAAACCCTGCTCTGACGCCAACAAAGAAAAACCCATGGACCAGACTCCAAACTGGGCAGATAGATGTGAAGGATGGCAAAGTCAGGGTATGTGTTAATGTAAATATATACACTAGTCACTTACCTGATTGAACTGATTCATTTATAAACCAAGAATGGTTTTTTTCCTTGAAAACTTTTATTTCAAACAGCTGTGGTAGACACACATTGAACAAGTAAATGGCTCCTTCCCCTGTTAAAACAAATCTGTTTTTTATTTGTAAGTTTTCACACACACACACACACAAATATCAAAAGACTATCTAATAGTTCTGAGGAATGTTCCTAATATGAACATAAACATACATAGATATAGTCTACACAAAGTGACTCCAAGGAACGCTTGTAGCTATTACATACAGATGCTTGTTTTCCAACTGTATAATCCTCACTGAACTTAGACCAATAAACACAAAAGTACAAATCATTTATCTTAACTGCTACAGAGCCTCTCATTGAGTCCTCTATCAGATCAGGAAGGAAAACCCATTTTTAAACTACCCAAACCTAATGGCTCAGCCAGATGAACTGAGTTGGCCTGTGGGCCCTGTCTCCAGGGCGGTGTACAGCCTCCCATACAGAGGGCGGGAGACAGGGCCTGCACACCTGAGGCGAGCTCCACACCTGAGGTGAGCTCCACAGGAGAAAGGCCAGGGCCCTACAACAGCAACGTGCTTTACACCATGAGGAGTGAGGAAAGCCACACCCAATTGGATGAAAATTTCCCTTTCTTAAAACACCAAAAAAAAAAGGAAGTTAGAAGGGGGCGGGGACTGGGCGCATCTGCACGAATCTGAATGAATCCCTCCAATGCACGAATTTTTTTTCTAAGCATAGCAAAATCCAGGGCCCTGAGTTTGAGTCTATCTCAACTACATGCTGGGCGTGAGCCCTTGGGGAAGCTATATAATCCTTTCTGTACTTCTCTCTCCATATCTGTAAAATGCGAGCAATACTGAACCTACCTCAGTATTTTTTTTATAAGGATTGAAAAGATAGAATACGTACACGTAAAGCTCCTAACACAGCACGTTAGTAAGCGCTCGGCAAAAGTTAGCCTTTATTTCTCCATAGTCAGTATAGCAAAATGTTGTCCACGGACATTTAGATGAAATGAATTTTACAAGAAGCCTGACCTTTTTTGTACCTTCCTTTTGTTAAATGCTTTACTGATAACTAAAACTTCTCTTGAAAAAACATTTCTCACCTCATCTTAGTCTTACATATACCTAGGAGTTCCACATAATATAACTGACCAATTACATTCAATTTCATTTTGAGGAAAAGAAAACTGGAGGAAGCCGGAATTTTTGCCTCTCTTGTTGTTTCTATTTGTGTCTTTGCAACAACAATAACAACACGGCACTGCTCACTGGATTTCTCTTGCTTTCACTATTCAGTACGACAGTCACCAAGAGGATGCTCTAATTTGCCAAATATCAGGTATCTACTCAAAGCCTTATAAAATTAATAACCTTGTAAATCTTATAAAATAAACTAATGGAGAAAAATTTCACACAGAGATAAATAGTATCACCAATATTACTATATACTTATTGTGTATTTTAATATCTTTGCCTAAAAATTATAAGACAAAGCAAAATACACTGACTATAAAGGTAAAATTGTTCCTGATAAAACATGCATCTCCTCAAAATACAATGTTTTTAATGCAAAAAAATCACCCCTTGGCAGGAAAAAATATATATACTACTTTTCAGTCTGAACAAAATAAGGAAAGTACAGCTAAAAATGAAACTACTCAAAATCTTGGCATGTCCAGTAAAAGCCTTCCTTTTTTTTTATAAACTCTGGTTATTTATTTTACTTTATAACATAAAATGAGTATAAATGGAGGCTAATATTGGATAACTACTTTAGGAAAAGTTAGCTTAAAAAGGCCAAGGAAAATTCATCTGTTTTCAGAGAGAAATCAAACACGCTCCATTTTTTTTTTGGTTTTGCCATCATTTCTGATGAATACAGCTCTATGGATTAAATTTAAGAAGAAATAAAAAAACGTTTAAGTCAAGTGAATTATCTTAGAAGACTGGTTATGTCATTAGCTTGCTTTTGTCACCATGTAATGCTATCCTACCTTTAAAAGCTATTCAGGAAGAACAAACATACAAAGACAAATAAATATACACACTTTTCAGCCACAACGTTTTAAAAATGTTCAAGTTACCATTATCGGGGGGGGGGGGGCAGGAGCGCTTACCTGAACACGGGTTAACCAGTTTTACAAACATAAGCCCACTTTTCATCTTCTTTGAAGCATCTTTTAAATACTCTGAAAAGAAATGGTGAGTTTGTAAAATTAAAAGACATCTGTTTTGTTGCTCACTTTACTTACTTTACTCTTTTTCTTTCTTCTGTTTTTACGATTTTTCTTCCTAAAAATTTTAGCTCTCTTCTATTGCTTATAAATTGTGTGATCTTATGCAAATTATCAACTTCTCTGTGAAGTGCAGTGGAATTTAAGGTAGTTTTAATTTACTTCTTTGAGAAGTGCTGAGGAGCAGGGCTCAGAAGGGTTAAACCTTGGCTCAAGCACCCGACAGCTCTGTCACCTCAGGCAAGGGTCCTCATGTCCCGTCTCAGCCGTCACATGTATAAAATGATGATGATAATATGTACGCTTGCCTTTCAAAGGATTAAACTAGCTAATTTGTTTAAAGTTCGTATATTCAGACAAACAGAAATAATAAATAATAAGTGATAGCTCTTATTATTATTTTTTGTTACTATTATTATTAAATAGAACATTTAAAAAATCAATATGTACTGGACATTCATGTTTTTTGCCCCTAATTATGATTATCTACTCATGTCCTCTGCCCATTTTTCTAGTAGGGCATTCATCTTTTTTTTTACTACTGTATTAGGAGTCTTTACACAGTAAGGATATCAAATCTGCTTTTATTTTTTTGGGGGGTGGGGGCGACGGGGCGCACCATGTGGCTTGCGGGATATCAGTTCCCAGACCAGGGATTGAACCCAGGCCATGGCAGTGAAAGCCCCGAATCCTAACCACTAGGCCATCAGGGAACTCCCTGTTTTTAATGATTATTTCACCACTTAGGAGATGTAAAATCTTTGTGTAATCTCATCAATAACTTCCTTCATGGTTGTATCTTTTGTGTTATACTTAGAAAGGCCTTCTCTCCCTCAAGATAATGTGAATTGCCCATATTTTCTTCTAGCACTTTTAGATTATAGTTAACCTATTTGGAATACATCTCTGTATAAGATATGGGGAGGAGATATCCAACTTTAATTTTTTGCAATGAGTTGTTCAGTTGTCTCCATGCCATCTAACTGAATAACCTATGCTAAGTGTTTCAAACACATTTATGAGTTTATTTATGGACACTGTATTTTGACCCATGAATCTGTGGCTATATTAGCATTAGTACTTCAATATTTTAATTATTGTAGCTTTAAAATACATTTTAATATCTGGTGAGTTAAGTCCTCTCATTATGTTTCCTCCATGATATTTTAATGTCAAAGTTTAAATCATATAGATTAAAACATAAAGACCATGACAATTTTATTTATAACATCCTCATATATTTTAAGTGGCATATTTAAACCCATTTAAAGAATCTCTCTCCAAAAGGAACCAAGGTACTCTGATTAATAAGGGAGCAGAGCAACAATCTACCAAAGAGTAAATGAGAAAGCTCTGAGGAAGGAAGGGAACTTACAGTCACCTTTATTTTCTACAGCCCCACTCCCTTTACCCCACTTTAGATCTTCATAAACTTAAATATAGCAAGCATGTTTAGAAACTGGCTTACTGATAAATGGTGTAGGTACAACTTTTTTCTCAATAGTAACATTAAATATATAAAGAAAAAAACCCCTAATTTTGAGATTTTCACTTGCAACCAAATGGAATAACAGAAACCCAATTTAACAGCCAAAAAACAAAAATAAAAAGGACAAAATATGCAAAACAACTATTTTCAATACACTGAGGTTGAGCCATGCAGGACAGTTATCTGAGAGATGGGAAACAAATGAGGGGAGCCCTGTGATCGCCCCAGCTTACTGCCTTGAGACAGTTTCCAGGCCACGGTGCAGAATGGGAGAACCCAGGTGAAGCCTGGATGACTCCCTGAGTTGTAGAGATGGAGCGGAGAGTTCTCAAGACACCATGGCTAGAGTTCACAGGTCAGCATGCAGGAACTGAGCAACAAAGAGAGAAAACCCCAGAGATCAGCAAAGAGTACTGCTTGAGTAGAGTATTCAACAGAGTACTGATCAGTGCATGCACGTGATGAAACTACCTAAGGGCAGGAGAAAAACCAGCTGAACAGATCAGAGGAAACAGTACCCCACATGCCCTCGGGGCCCTGCACTGGGCCTATTCCCAGGCAGACTGGAAAACCTCATAATTCAGAGGACACTGGGTACAGTACTCCAAAGGGTCTTGCCTCAGTGGTAGGGGACAGACTAGACTAAATGTTGCTCCAGTCCCACCGAACTAATTTTAAAAGCAAGACCTAAAAGAATCAAACTGTTTCCAAGTTCCTCCACTGTGTCCCAGAGTGAAGCTCAAGATTATTTATAGGAATACAAAAATATTCATCTGCCAAAAAGGTAAAATTCACGATGTCTAATCAAATATTACTAGGCATTCAAAGAAGCAAAAAAATATGACCCATAATGAGAAAAATAAAGAAATCAATTATTGAGAGGGGGTACTGATGTTAGACACAGATGTTAGAATGAAGAGACAAAAGAATTAAACACAGTATTCCTCATGTACAAAAAGTTAAGTAGAGACACAGAAGATTTTTTAAAAAGACCCAAGTTGAGATAAAAAATACACCAGATGCGATTGATGGTGGAAGAAAAGATTAATGAACTTGAAGACATAGCAATAGAAACTATCTAAAATGAAAACACAGAGAAAGAAGAATTAAAAATAAAGTATCAGCAAACTGTGGGACAACTTCAAGCACCCTAATAATTTATGTGTGAATTGGAGCTCCTGAAAGAGAACAGGGGGGAAACAGAAGAAGTATTTGAAGTATGGCAGAACAGTTTTGAATTTGATGAAAACTATAAAACCACACATCCAAGAAGTTCAATAAACCCAAAGCACAAAGAAGCAGGAATAAAATTATTCATCAGAATCAATAGTTCAAAACCAGTAATAAAGAAAACATCTTAAAAGCAGAGAGAAAAAAATGACATCATGTACTGAAGCACAAAGCTAAAAATGATAGCAAATTTCTTATTAGAAACAATGCAAGCCAGAAGACAATGGGGAAACATCTTTAAAATACTAAAAGAACACATGATGAACCCAGAGAAAATACCCTTGAAAAGTGAAGGTGGTCAATAGATTCTTTCAGAAATACAAGGGCTGAAAGAAATAATCACCAATGGACCCACATGACAAGGAATGCTAAGGGAAGTTCTTCTGCTAGAAGGAATATGAAACCCCATGAAAATATGAATCTACACAAAGGAATGAGGAACACTGGTAATGGTGACTGCAGGGGTAAAGAATTTTTCTTACTATTTAAATACCTTTAAAGATCATTGACTAAACAAAAATAACAATTTAGTGCAGGGTTTATAACATATGCATAAATAAAATATATGACAATAATAGCATAAAGGCCAGGAAGGGAGAAATGAAAATATACCATTGAGAGTTTCCTATACTATATGTGGAGTGGTGTTATATCACTTGAAGGTAGACGTAATCATTTAAATATGTGTACAGTAAACCCTAAAGCAGCCAGTTAAATTACAAAACAAAACAAAATGCTGTTACTAATACAACAACAAAGGAGATGAAATAGAATCATAAAAAGCACTCAATTCAAAAGAAGGCAGAAAGGGAGTAAAAGAAGTACAAAGGGGCTTCCCTGGTGGCGCAGTGGTTGAGAGTCCGCCTGCCGATGCAGGGGACACGGGTTCGTGCCCCGGTCCGGGAAGATCCCACATGCCGCGGAGCGGCTGGGCCCGTGAGCCATGGCCGCCAAGCCTGCACGTCCAGAGCCTGTGCTCCGCAACAGGAAAGGCCACAACAGTGAGAGGCCTGCGTACCACCAAAAAAAAAAAAAAAAGTACAAAGAACAGATGAGATAATTGAAAATAAATAGCAGAATGACACTCAAATCTAACCATATCAATAATCACATTCAATGTAAATGGACTGAACATCCCAATTAAAAGAAATTGTCAGACTAGATAAAAAAGTAAGATAAAATTATATGCTTCCTATAAGAAACACCATTTATATATAAAGATACAAGTAGATTAAAAGTAAAAGGAAGAAGATACAGTGTGCTTATCATGCTAACACTAATTAAAGGGAAGATGCAATGGCTCTGTTAATAACAGACAAAGGATATTGCCAGGGATGAAGAAGGTCATTTCATAATGATAGAAGGGTCAGGAGGAAATAATCCTCCATGTTTACAATCACACACACAGAGCTTCAAGATACACAAAGCAAAAACTGATAGACACTTCTGCCCCATCTCTAACCCCTGGCAATCACTAATCTGTTCTCTATCTCTAAAATGCTGTCATTTTGAAAATGTTATATAAATGGAACCATACAGATTCAATTTTAAGAAATCTTTTAAGACTTTCCTTTCTGCAACTTATAAAAATGTAAAGGATAAAGTTTAGCACTGTTAAAAACTTGTGCACAAACTAAAACAGGTTGTGGTCTTCTCTCCTTTCCCTGCCTGCTGTTTCTCACTTCCCAGCATCACATTTCTTCATTATGTCTCAAGGCACAGAAAAGGTGACCTCTCTTTTTTCAGCAATACAGCCTTTATTTTATTTCAGTATGACAGTAAATCTTTCAACTGTAACTTGGCAAATTATTATTGATTTCTGTTTTTCTTTTTTTTAATAGAAAACTTTGGTTCTAGTGACCCTTGCCAGCTCTTCCTCCAGCTTTCCCATTCCTCCAGAGCTTAAAATAATCAAACTTTACAAATATCCAAAATCTTAAAAAGATATTTTTAATAACTATTCAAGGGAAGCAGTGTTTCCATTTTTCCCAGGAAGAGCAGTAAGTCCAGAGGATTAGCTACAGCCTAAAAAGTCAAACTATGAGAACTTTGGAATTACTAAGTACAAATAAGTACTGACATTAATGTGTTCTGCTGCAAATGCCAGTGTTCTCTGAAATAGGCTTTAAGATATATTAGTGTAGATAACACTGAAATGTCTATGTAACAGGGGAAAAAAAGTCATCTTTTCTCATATACAGCCTACAAAACAACTAGCTGTTGGACTCAACCTTTCAACACAGAATTCCAAGGGAGATGCTATACTCTTTAACACAGCATGCATTTCAAACTTCATCTCTCCTGCCCTATTCATTCATTCATTTGTTAATTATTGATTAGTAAAAACTGACCCAGCCTCTACCCATGGGGAGTTTTCAGATGTCCCATGGAAGAGACATATCTTGAATCAAATAATCACACAAATGTAGACTGCAAATGTAACAACTGCTGAGAAGAAATACATGGACTATTAGACCTTATGAAAGATGATGTAACACAGATAAGGAGGTCTGGGAAGGCTTCCTGTGTGTAACACTGGTTGAGTTCTTTGCTTTGATGCCTAAGGAGTCAAAGGAAGCATGCATTCACTTTACCAGCTAAATATTCAGTTGGCTTCTGGGCCAAATCCAGTGCACAGGAGGGTTTTGTTTGCTATGCACATTTTTAAAAATTTGAATTAGGTGCCAATATTTGGAAATCAGGTAATTTTACATGAGATATATTTTCCCTAAATATGAAAAAAAAATCGTTGGGCAAAGATTTGCCTTGCACTATCAAAACACCTGGCAACAACATTTTGTTAAACGGCAGCTACCACTGTCTAGTTCCCTTTAGTCTTCCAAGGCATCTGTACACTCACCTCATGGTTGGATGATTATCAAATGCCACGTCTGTGCTCACTAAACTGCATTCTCATTTTCTAGATTCTAGGTACCTACAGCAAATATCAGATGTGAATAAGTAACCATTTAGTAATAAACACTATCCTCTTATTGAAACTGATTCTATTACCAATTTTACTATTCTAGGCACTGAGGATATAGCTGTGAATAAAACAAAGCCCCTATGCTCACAGAAAGACTGCATTTAATACACCCCTTCATCTTCCCCTGTCTGCTTCTTCTCCACCCCAGTCCCTCAATCCTCTGCCCTCGCACCTCGACTATCCAGTGCTACAGGGCAGGGAGTAAGACTCAGATCTGCCAGAACCTAGAGCCCCCGTGTCCAGAACTGCATTGTCAAACAGAAATAAAATGCATCCCATAAATAAGAGCCACATTTGTAATAAACTTTTCTAGAAGCCATATTAAAAATACATAAAATAAATTTTCAATGATATATTTTATTTAACCCAATGTATATATCTAAAATATTTTTATTTCAATACATTAAAAAATATGAAATATGTTAGCATGATGTTAGCTGTGGGTTTTTTATAGACGCCCTTTAACAGACTGAGAAAGTTTCCTATTCCTAATTTTTTGAGTGTTGTTATCACGAAAGAGTATTTTCTCAAATGCTTCTTCTGTGGCTGTTGAGATGATTATGTGGTTTGGGGCCTTTATTTTATTGAAATAGTACAATATATTACATTGATTGATTTTGGTATGTTGAACCAACTTTGTATTCCTAGAACAAATCCCACTTGGTCATGGTGTATAATCCTTTTTACATACTCCTGGATTTGGTTTGTTACTTTTTGAGGATTTTTGCATCTATGTTCATAAGGGATATATTCTGTAGTTTTCTTTTCTTATGACATCTTTGTCTGGTTTTGGTATGAGGGTAATACTGGCCTCACAGAATGAGTTGGGAGGTAGTCTCTCTTCTTCCGTTTTTGGGGAGAAACATGTAAAGAACTGGTATTAATTTGTTCATTATTTAGAAGATTTTGCCAGTGAAGCTATCTGGGACTGGGCTTTTTTCTATGGAATGGTTTTAATTTACTAATCTAATGTCTCTACCTGCTATAGGTCAGTTCAGATTGTCTATTTCTTCTTGAGTCCGTTTTTGTAGTTTATGCCTTTCTAGGGATTTGTCCATTTCATCTAAATTATCTACTTTGTTGGCATACAGTTGTTCATAGTATTCCCTTATGTTCCTTTTTCATTGAATATTTCTATAAGATCGGCAATGATGTACTCTCTCATTCCTGATTTTAGTAATTTGAATTTTCCTTTTCTTGGTCAGTCTAGCTAAAGATTTGCCAATTTTGTTGATCTTTTCAAAATGGCCTCCTTTGACTTCACTGATTTTTCTGTAATCTTTATTTCTTCCCCTAGTTTGCTTTGGGTTCAGTTTGTTCTTCTTTTTCTAGTTTCTTAAGATGAAAGATAAGGTTATTGATGTGAGATCTTTCTTCTTTTTTAATATAAGCATGTACAGCTATATATTTCACTCTGAACGCTGCTTTACTTCCATTCCTTACATTACTGTGCTCCATTTTCTTTTTTTTCAAAGTACTTTCTAGTTTCCTTTGTAATTTCTCCCTTGATCCATTGATTATTTAGGAGTATGCTGCTTAAAATTTCCACATATTTGTGAATTCCCCCAATTTTTTTTTTTTTTTTTGCGGTACGCAGGCCTCTCACTGTTGTGGCCTCTCCCGTTGCGGAGCACAGGCTCCAGACACGCAGGTTCAGCGGCCATGGCTCACGGGCCCAGCCGCTCCACGGCATGAGGGATCCTCCCGGACCGGGGCACGAACCCGTGTCCCCTGCATTGGCAGGCGGACTCTCAACCACTGCGCCACCAGGGAGGCCCTAGAGAATCTCTTAATCTGAAGTCCCATCCTTCCTTCTTAACTCAGGAAACAAAACTGTGGCTGTGAAGCACAATAATTATCTTGGTATAACAATCAGCATCTTAACTTGCAAGAACATAGTTCAGATTAATGCTAACTTGAAATTTTCAATATCATAAAGAAATTTCCCTGCAATGTATTACCCCCTCATTTGTACTATTATCGTACAAATTACATCTTTATATAAGCCCATCAACAGTTTTATAATTATTGCCACATGAGGTTGTATTTAAATCAGAGAGAGAAAAGAGTTACAAACAAAAATACATCTGTACTGTCTTTTATATTTTTATCTATGTATTTATCTCTACCACTGATCTATAGTCTTCATGCAGATTCAAGTTACCATCCAGTGCCTTTTCCTTTTAATCTGAAGGACCCCATTGTGATTCTCAGGTCTTAGTTTTTCTTTATCTAGGAATGCTTTAGTTTCTCCCACAGTTCTGAAGGATAGTTTTATCAGACAGAGAACCCTTGGTTGACAGTTTTTCTTTCAGCATCTTTAATATGTCATCCCACTAACTTCCAGCCTCTATAGTTTCTACTGAGAAGTCAGTTGTTAATCTTATTGAGGCTCCCTGTATTTGATAAGTCGTTTTTCTCTTGATGCTTTCAAGATTCTCTCTTCGTGTCTGTCTTTTGATGGTTTGACTATGATGTGAGTAGGTGTGGATCCCCTTTAGTTTATCCCCTTGGAGTTTACTGAGCTTCTTAAATCTGTATATTATTTGTCATCAAATTTGAGAAATGTGGGCTTCCCTGGTGGCGCAGTGGTTGAGAGTCCATCTGCCGATGCAGGGGACACGGGTTTGTGCCCCGGTCCGGGAAGATCCCACATGCCACGGAGCAGCTGGGCCCATGAGCCATGGCCACTGAGCCTGCGCGTACGGAGCCTGTGCTCCACAATGGGAGAGGCCACACAGTGAGAGGCCTGTGTACCACAAAAAAAAAAAAATTTTGAGAAATGTTTCACTATTAATTGTTTAAATATTCTTTGTCCCCCTTTCTTTTTCTCTCCTCCTCTGGGACCCATTATAAATATTCTGATATGCTTGATGGTGTACTGCAGGTCTCTGAGACTGTTCAGTTTTCTCAATTCTTTTTTCTTTCTGTTCCTCAGGCTGGATAATATCAATTGATCAATCTTCAAGTTTGCTGTTTCTTTCCTCTTCTAGCTTAAATCCGCTGTTGAGCCTGCTAATGAAATTTTCTTTTCAGTCATTGTAATTTTCAACTCCAGAATTTATATATTCTTTTGTAATTTCTATCTCTTTATTGATATACTCTATTTTGTGAGATTTCATTGTCATACTTTCTTTTAATTCTTCAGACATAGTTTACTTTAGTTCTTTGAGTATATTTATAATAGCTGATTAAAATCTTTGTAGAATAAGTCCAACATCTTGGACCCCTCAGGAGCAGTTTCTATTGATTACTTTTTTCCCCCTGTGTATGAGGCATACTTTCTTATATCCTCATGTGTCTCACATCTTTTTATTGAAAACTGCACATTTTAGATAATATAACAATAAATGTGACAATTCTGGAAATCAGAGTCCCTTTACCTAACTCTTTAAGACTTATTGTTGTTGCTGCTTTTGGTCATCGTTGCAATTGTTACAATTTGTTTTTTTAGTGACTTTTCTGGACAAATCCTGTAGTCTCTATTCCCTGTTGTGTGCAAACACTGATGTCTCAGTTAGCTTAGTGTTAGCTAATGACTGGTCTGAGATATCCTTAAAAGTTTTGAACCAAAAAGTCTCCCAACATTTGCTGAGGGGATCTTCATGTGTGTTGGGGCATGCCTTCAACACTCAGGCAATTTAAACTTCTGCCTTAGCTTTTATTTACTGCTTCCCTTGGGCCCCAAGGTCAGTCAGAGGTGAGAGAATCGGGCTTCTCAGGTCTTTCCTAGGTATGCACACAGCCTTGCATGTGTGCACAGTGCTGTAATTCCCTAGGAATATGTCAGAGCTTTTCAAAGCCTTTTACGGAGATTTTATTCCCGTATCTTCCTTTTAAGTTTTTGGCCAGGTTCTCATTTCCGCAACTGGCATTGCCCCCTCAGCAGCTGAGTATCAATTGCCGCTGAGTGTTTTTGACAAAGGTCCTGGGGATAGGGTTTTCCTGCCGAGTGAGTTCTGAGCTCCAGTCAGGTCAAATGATAACAATGCCCTGTGAACAGGCCTTTTCCAGGGAGCTGGAAGACAGGTCAAATAGGGACAATGCTCTGGGAATGGGACTTTTTTTTGAGGAGCCCCAAACATGGCCTGCCCATCCAGTGGTTGCAAGCCTGCTGGTTTTCAAGGTTACGGTAGATCTGAGCAAAGGGAGATGGGAGCAGTTCAAGTTGCAATGCCACAAACCTTGCTCAGTGAGATTCAGCAGTTTTTCTTGAATAAACACTCCTCGGATTGTTGGAAGCCTTTGGCTAATTTCAAGAGTTCTGAAAAAGTTGATTTTGGACATCTTTGCCAATGTTTTCACTGCTTTTACGGAGGAGTGGATCTACCGCCATCAGATTTTGAAGACTTAGTATGAAAAAATAACTCATATTTTTATAATACTTCTAATATATCCCTTAGTTGATAGTTTTGTGTGTGTCCCTTAAGCACACAAAATTACTTTTGACTATAAGCTAAAGGCTCTGTCAAAGATAGACAGTTTAGGGCTTCCCTGGTGGCGCAGTGGTTGAGAGCCTGCCTGCCAATGCAAGGGACTCGGGTTCGTGCCCCGGTCCGGGAAGATCCCACATGCCGCAGAGCGGCTGGGCCCGTGAGCCATGGCCACTGAGCCTGTGCGTCCGGAGCCTGTGCTCCGCAATGGGAGAGGCCACAACAGTGAGAGGCCTGCGTACCGCAAAAAAAAAAAAAAAAAGATAGTTTAAAATTTTTCATTTAAATTTGGAAAATCCTGGGTTATCCCATGGGCTAGCTCCTCACCCACCAAGCTTGGAAGCTCCATCGTTTTTCTAACTTTTACCTGCAACATCAGCACAGCTGAAGGATAGGTAAATTAATTAGGGAAGCAAAAAATATCTGCTTTTAGAATAATGGGAAAGAATCAGAAAAGTAGGATTGGGACTGTAAAGAAGGGTTTTCTTCTATAAACCTATTTTTAACTGATACCTATTTCTTTGTCATGTCAGCATAGAAAGAACACAAGATCTGAAGTCAGACAGATCCATAATCCATTCCCAGCTCCTCTTCTTACTCAGTAGTGTAACCCTGGGCAAGATATTCAACCTCTCATGCCTCACTTATTTCATTTACAAAACGGGCATAGTAATTATTTTACAGGTTTTTGTTAGGCTTAAATAAATGTGAAAGTGGCTAGAACATGCAATAAGCACTCAATTAAGAACCAGTGTCCTTGCTCTTAACTATGTGGAAACATTAAGAATGTGCTGGGAATATTAAGATCAAAATATAAAAGTCAAGAATTCCAAGCACAGAACTACCAAAGGGTCTAACAATTAGCTTTCCAGGAGCAGACTAAATTAGGACCAGTATGGGAACACCTCGGAGATACTGTGGGTTCAGTTCTAGACCACTGCAATAAAGTGAATATCGCAATAAAGCTTATATCGCAATAAAGCGAGTCACAAGAATTTTTTGGTTTCCCAGTGTGCACATAAAAGTTATGTTTATACTATAGTGTAGTCTGTTAAGTGTGTAATAGCATTATGCTTAAAAAAAGTACATCTTAATTTAAAAATTTTGCTAAAAAATGCTATCATTGGATCTTTCAGTGAGTCGTAATCTTGCAGTAGTAACAACAACAAAGATCACACTGATCAACATAACAAATACAGTCATAATGAAAAAGTTTGAAATATTCTAAGAATTACCAAATGTGACACAGAGACATGAAGTGAACAAATGCTGTTGGAGAAATGTCGCCAGTAGACTTACCCAACGCAGAGTTGCCACAATCTGTCAATCTGTAAAAACATGCAGTATCTGTGAAGTGCAATAAAGTTATGCCTGTGTACTCTTTTTAAGAAGCCAGAACACAATGCATTTTATGTGCAAAAATTAGGATAACATATAGTAAAGTACCCAGCAGTTTCTGGCACATGGAATATGCTCGATAAATGTTACATGAATGTGTTGTTTGATTTTTAGAACAAGCTCAGTAAGAAATGATAAAAGCAAGTTTTTATGTTTAAGGAGCCAAACTTCATTTATATGGAAAATTTACTCATGTGAAACACCGTCTTTTAAAACCATGCTGAATAAAGTAAGACTTCACATTTCATTTTTTAAAGAGTAAGCTTTACACTTTCTTTTTTTGACTGTTTTCTCTTACATAAGAGATGACATAAGCCATGCTGGCTAAAAGAGTATTTTACAAAAACAGAAAAAAATCAGACAAATCAGAAGCAGGTCCTCAGTCTCTTTCGGCATTTCAGATTCAATAATATCTTAAACTTCCAATTATCTCAAGCCCTGCCTCTTGAGTTGATGTCTAACCAATTCCACACAGTTTTCTTATGGTCTCTGCCTTCTCTATAAAGATCCAATTTTATGTCCCACTGGTCACCACAAACTCTAGCGGCAAATCTTCCATCTGTTTACCATCCTGATCTAAATACCTCAACAGAAAGGAAACTCTGATTGCTACTTTCCTGACATTTGAACTTTAAAGAAAATATACCCATGACAAAGAGACAACTGTGTCCAGTGAATGTAAAATAACAAATAAAAGCTAATATGTATGCAGCTTTTACTGTATACCAGACATTATATATATATATATATATAAGGTATGTGTATATATATGTATATATACACGTATATATTCATCAGATTATATGTATATATAATCCTCATATAATCCTTGTAATATCTCTATGAGGTAGGTACCATTTTAACTCCCAGTTTTGTAGATGATAAATTTGCCTAAAGTTAGGAAACCTGTCCAAGGTCACAGAGCTATTCAGCTATACACAGAGCCAAGATTTAAATCAGGCAACAAACATTTTAAACTATGACACTTTAGAGAACCCCTTTTTTTTCTCCCGTTGCGGAGCACAGGCTCCGGACGCGCAGGCTCAGCGGCCATGGCTCACAGGCCCAGCCGCTCCACGACATGTGGGATCTTCCCGGACCAGGGCACGAACCCGTGTCCCCTGCATCAGCAGGCGGACTCTCAACCACTGCGCCACCAGGGAAGCCCTAGAGAATCTCTTAATCTGAAGTCCCATCCTTCCTTCTTAACTCAGGAAACAAAACTGTGGCTGTGAAGCACAATAATTATCTTGGTATAACTGTTCTCCTATGACACAACATCTCAAACTCATCTGTCCCCCTCCTGTCCTGTCCTCCTCAGAGGCTTCTTTCTCATCAGTTGCCCCACTCCAATCCAGCCAGTACCCCCCAAGTGTCAGGGGTGCATCAGAAGGAAGAGAAGGAGGGGGAGCTAAGGAAAGTGAGAAAGAGAAAAGGAAAGGATCAAAAAATAGATAAAAGAAGGATGAGAGAAATTTGTTGTGGGATACAAGAAACATCTGGTGATAAAAACAGATAAAGTCAAGTTTGACCAATGGAAAAAAAAGGAAACTGATGTTATTAGCGATTACAATACCCTATGCACAGCTGCATATATCCTCTGCCCCCAATTATCTATGACATCTTAATGCTTAAAAATTAGAGTGCACAGCACATTATCAATGCATAGACTTAAACATTCAGTATGTTTGAAAAGTTACTCGTGAAGTATTGTACAAGCCAAAATGGAACATTATTTTTCATCTGCAGAGTATACAGTATGGGGTGTTGTACACTTGATATGAAGTTATTTATCAACTAGTTTTTAAACTTGGCAGCTCGTTCTTATCCCTCTCTTGGTTAAGACAAGTTTCTTCATATCATTTAAAGTTCAAAGACACGAGACAGGAGAGAGAGAGAGCCACCTTTTTGCCAAGTGTTCTTATGACTTGGAAGCAATGGGCATTTGTTCGTGACCCTGTCCGATTTTTGGCACATAGCAGATAAGCTCTGAGAAACACACACCCCCTGTTAAACGGAGAAGAAAGAACAGACATCAAAGCACCACTCATTTTATTTTTAGATACCATATCAAGGCTATTCAGGTTTCTTATGAAGATCCAATAGGAAAAAAAAAAAGAGAGAGAGAGAGAGATTATCACTCTCACACTCATGCAATATGCCCTAAACAGGTCCCAGTTCA
Source organism: Stenella coeruleoalba (assembly GCF_951394435.1). Classification (NCBI taxonomy): domain Eukaryota; kingdom Metazoa; phylum Chordata; class Mammalia; order Artiodactyla; family Delphinidae; genus Stenella; species Stenella coeruleoalba. The sequence continues at coordinate 16,608,944 of NC_137164.1, forward strand.
TTTTCTTTAGACTTCAGCCATTAGAATATATTCAGACCCACTGGTTCCCTTCTGCCTGACTGGCAGAGATACCTCCTTGGGAACGCTTTGCTAGGACACAAATACGATGCATGCAAGACAAATCAGCATAATTTCCAAGTTACTTGCCGCTTCCAGGAATGCTAATTTCAGTAATAACTACATGCCTTCCTTTCCCAAGATGTTAGTACTGCCATCAAAGAGACCTGGGTCATTTTCCTGGCTCTGAAGCTCTCAGCTTCCTCAAACACTACAGGAGGCAAACCAAGAAAAGCTAGAGAGTGGCATGCAATAGAAAAAGAATTTCCAAGTACCGGGTTCCTCTAAGAATATCTTTTCATTTTGAAGTTCTGAAGAAAATGGCCTTTGCCAAGACCATAGAAGATAAAATCTCCATTCTTTTAGGGCTGACCTATCAATGGCCACATTTCTAGGAATGGCTTGTGCACTGAAGAAGAAACTGATGCAGAACTTCAAGTTTGTAGCCAACTCAAAGCCACAAAGAACAGCAACATATAGAGATGGAGCCGAGGCCTTGAGACATCCGGGAAGCAGGAAAATTCTGGTGAGATAGAAAGGACCTGACTGGGACGTCCAATGACAATGGCACTGGCTCATGGAGAGGAGGTGTGCCTTGTTCCTGGTCATCAAACTGACAACAGAGGACACCCAGCCCTCCTGTCCTCCCACCTCTCCCACAGGGGCAAGGACCATCATCGGCCAGCAGAGTGGCCTCGCGCACAGAGCAGGGGCCCTGGAGGACGCAGGAGAGCTGACAGTCTTTGCCACTTAATTCCTGTTGAGTATTGGGCAGATTATTTGACTTCTCTGAGTCTTGTAAAATGGTGATAATAAAGCTTGTGTTGCCTACTTCCCATGGTCACTGTGAGGGTCAAATACAATAACACACAATATCATCAGAGTGTATTACAATGGTATAAGAGATGGAAGATACGGGCCTAGGAGACAGGTTTCCTAAAAATTATATAAACCTTGGCAAAGGAAGGAGAGTATAAGTTATAGCCAAACCCAATTCTCCATACAATAAACCTCTGCCATATCTCTATGCCATTCAAAGACCACCAATTAACAGGAAACTCAGAATGCTGGACTGAGACAGGCTGGGTGACGTGGCTGAGGCTCCTGGCCGGAGCGGGTCTCGCTGGAGAGGGAGGGCAGTGGTCGGCTCTTGTGCTGTCCATCCTGCACCTTTTCCTTCCTCTGGACAAAACACTCCCTACCCTCAGCGCCCTCTGCCATCGCTCTCTCCCACCTGTAATGGTAGTGGAGCTCACCCCTCCCTGGCTACAGCTCATAGTGGGTAGAGGCTAGGGTTACAAGTGATCTCAGGGGCCTGTCTTGAAAACCGTAAACAAAAAACTAAGAAAAGAGGCGTCGCTTCTCCCAGCAGACACCAGGAGGCTTGGGGCTTGGGTGTAGGGTGTATGCAGCCTGTTTTATAGGAATCGGAAGAAGTTGATTTGAGACAAGGAAGTTAACACTGAGAGAGGCAGAAACCCTGGACCTCCTGGTACTGCAATGCCCTATTCCAGAGGTCTCTGAGCTCTCCACCAGCCCGCCACCCTGCCCCCAACACAGCCGGCCCTTCTTAGGAACACGTGGCCCTGCTAAGGAAGTCCTGAAGGAGCATCAGTCACTCTTTCTAATACACAATCAGGATGCATTGGCCCCACACTAAAGAAAGAGTAATTACCATACTAAGGTAGACTCATGGTCCGTTCAAACTGGCATCCTATTTATGGCAAACACACCAAGGTCGTTTGCAGAAAACCATGCTTGTCTTCAAAAATTCAAGCTCAAATGGCTTTCAAAACATCCTGGCCAGGCTGTATGTTCACTATGGTTCTGTGAATTTATCTTCACCCCTCCTGCATCTGATTGTATTTTCAGTCTTTATCCACTCCTCAAGATAATCCAAGGCCAATATCACTGATGAACATAGATGCAAAAATCCTCAATAAAATACTACGAAACAAATCCAACAGCATATTAAAAGGATCATACACTATGATCAAGTGGGCTTTGCCCCAGGAAGGCAAGGATTCTTCGATATATGCAAATCAATCAGTGGGATACACCATATTAACAAACTGAAGGATAAAAACTATATGGTAATCTCAACAGATGCAGAAAAAACTTTCAACAAAATTCAAGACCCATTTATGATAAAAACTCTCTAGAAAGTGGGCAAAGAGGGAAACTACCTCAACATAATAAAGCCCATCTATGACAAGCCTGCAGCCAACATCGTTCCTAATGGTGAAAAACTGACACCATTTCCTCTAATATCAGGAACACTACAAGGTTGCCCACTCTCACCACTATTACTCAACATAGTTTTGGAAGTTTTCATCACAACAATCAGAGAAGAAAAAGAAATAAAAGGAATCCAAATCAGAAAAGAAGTAAAACTGTCACTGTTTGCAGATGACATGATACTATACATAGAGAATCCTAAAGATGCTACCAGAAAACTACTAGAACTAATCTATGAATTTGGTAGCATAGCAGAATACAAAATTAATGCACAGAAATCTCTTGCATTCCTATATACTAACAACGAAAAACCTGAAAGAGAAATTAAGGAAACACTCCCATTTACCATTACAACAAAAAGAATAAAATACCTAGGAATAAACCTACCTAAGGAGACAAAAGACCTGTATGCAGAACACTATAAGACACTGATGAAAGAAATTAAAGATGATACAAACAGATGGATACCATGTTCTTGGATTGGAAGAAAATGACTATACTACCCAAAGCAATCTACAGATTCAATGCAATCCCTATCAAACTACCAATGGCATTTTTCACAGAACTAGAACGAAAATTTCACAATTTGTATGGAAACACAAAAGACCCCAAATAGCCAAAGTGATCCTGAGAAAGAAAAACGGAGGGTTTCCCTGGTGGCGCAGTGGTTGAAAGTCCACCAGCCGATGCAGGGGATGTGGGCTCGTGCCCCGGTCCGGGAAGATCCCACATGCCACAGAGCGGCTAGGCCCGTGAGCCACGACCACTGAGCCTGCACGTCCGGAGCCTGTGCTCCACAATGGGAGAGGCCACAACAGTGAGAGGCCCGCGTACCACAAAAAAAAGAAAAAAAAGAAAAACAGAGCTGGAGGAATCAGGCTCCCTGACTTCAGACTACACTACAAAGCTACAGTTATCAAGACAGTATGGTACTGGAACAAAAACAGAAATATAGATCAGTGGAACAGAATAGAAAGCCCAGAGATAAATCCACGCACATATGGTCACCTTATCTTTGATAAAGACGGCAAGAATATAAAATGGAGGAAAGACACCCTCTTTAGTAAGTGGTGCTGGGAAAACTGGACAGCTACATGTAAAAGAATGAAATTAGAACACTCCCTAACCCCATACACAAAAATAAACTCAAAATGGATTAAAGACCTAAATGTAAGGCCAGACACTATAAAACTCTCAGAGGAAAACACAGGCAGGACACTCTATGACACAGATCACAGCAAGATCCTTTTTGACCCACCTCCTAGAGAGATGGAAATAAAGACAAAAATAAACAAGTGGGACCTAATGAAACTTAAAAGCTTTTGCACAGCAAAGGAAACCATAATCAAGACGAAAAGACAACCCTCAGAATGGGAGAAAATATTTGCAAATGAAGCAACTGACAAAGGATTAATCTCCAAAATATACAAGCAGATCATGCAGCTCAATATCAAAAAAACAAACAACGCGGTGCAAAAATGGGCGGAAGGCCTAAATAGACATTTCTCCAAAGAAGATACACAGATTGCCAACAAACACATGAAAGAATGCTCAACATCACTAATCATTACAGAAATGCAAAACAAAACTACAATGAGGTATCACCTCACACCAGTGAGAATGGCCATCATCAAAAAATCTACAAACAATAAATGCTGGAGGGGGTGTGGAGAAAAGGGAATGCTCTTGCACTGTTGATGGGAATGTAAATTGGTACAGCCACTACGGAGAACAGTATGGAGGTTCCTTAAAAAGCTAAAAGTAGAACTATCATATGACCCAGCAATCCCACTACTGGGCATATACCCTGAGAAAACATAATTGAAAAAGAGACATGTACCGCAATGTTCACTGCAGCACTATTTACAATAGCCAGGACATGGAAGCAACCTAAATGTCCATCGACAGATGAATGGTTAAAGAAGATGTGGCACATATATACAATGGAATATTACTCAGCCATAAAAAGAAATGAAATTGAGTTATTTGTAGTGAGGTGGATGGACCCAGAGTCTGTCATACAGAGTGAAGTAAATCAGAAAGAGAAAAACAGGGGCTTCCCTGGTGGCGAAGTGGTTGGGAGTCCGCCTGCCGATGCAGGGGATGCGGGTTCGTGCCCCGGTCCGGGAGGATCCCACGTGCCACGGAGCGGCTGGGCCCGTGAGCCATGGCCGCTGAGGCTGTGCGTCCGGAGTCTGTGCTCCGCAACGGGAGAGGCCGCAGCAATGAGAGGCCCGCGTACCGCAAAAAAAAAAAAAAAAAGGGGAAGAGAAAAACAAATACCGTATGCTAACACATATATATGGAATCTAAAAAAAATATGGTTCTGATGAACGTAGGGGCAGGCCAGGAATAAAGACGCAGACGTATGGAATGGACTTGAGGACACGGGGAGGGGGAAGGGTAAGCTGGGACGAAGTGAGAGAGTGGCACTGACTTACATACACGACCAAATGTAAAATAGATAGCTAGTGGGAAGCAGCTGCATAGCACAGAGAGATCAGCTCGGTGCTTTGTGACCACCTGGAGGGGTAGGATAGTGAGGGTGGGCGGGAGACGCAAGAGGGAAGGGATATGGGGATATATGTATATGTATAGCTGGTTCACTTTGTTATACAGCAGAAACTAACACAACATTGTAAAGCAATTATACTCCAATAAAGATATTAAAAAAAAAAGATAATCCATTTCAAGTATGTACTGCCTGCTCTGTGAAGCAATACTTCTTATTTGGTATATTTGTTATAAGTAAACTCATAACAAGCCTCTTCAGTGCTCAAAATACGACCTACAGATTCTTTGTCAGCTTTATTCATGTCACTGTCTGAGTTTCTGTCTTTATCAAAATTAAAAGAAAAAAATTTCAGCCCCCTAGCTCCCCATTAAATCAGTCTAACCATCTTTTCCTAATTCTATGTAGAACTATAGTAAACAGAACCAGACAGTACTCTTGTGTAACCTCAGTGTCCCTGAGTGTTTTAGTCAGTGTTCCCTCAAATAAGAAGTAAGAGTAAATAGTGAAATAAAGGCAGAAATAGAAAAATGAGAAAAAATTTAAGAACACTGGAATTCATTCTATGATACATACAACACAAAAAGCCTGGAAAAAATATTTCCAAAATTGTTATTTTTCAGTGGCAGGATGATGGACAAATTCTTTTCTTCTGTATATTTTTCTGCATTACTAAAATTTCTACACTGGGTACGTACTACTGCTCTAATAAAAAAAGTTAATGAAAAAAAAAACCACTGGGAAAAAAACGTGTAAGTGAAGAGTTAGATGGTCAGAACTGAAGTTAAAAGAGCAACTGACGATGGAAGAGAGTCTTGCCAAATGTTGTGAGGACTTCAGGCCCTCGCAGGGAAATCAGCTCTGGCTGGGGAGCCCTCAGCCAGCCTGGATTCTAGCAGTTCCAGAGGCAGGTAAGGAAACAGGCTCAGAGCATATCGGACCCTTTCACCATTGAGCTCACTCCACTTTAGCGAACAGTCATACCTAGAACAGAAAGGCACTTTCAAAGATATTTTAAAAACAAATATAAAGGACCTCTGAAGGCTGGAAGGCCTAGGTGGCATGCTTGCTTTCAGAGGCACCAGGCAAGGTTGGGTTCTGAAGCTTAAGGCCAATGAGCCCACCAATGAGGAGCTAACGGGGGCCACCCGGGGAGAACGTGCCTGGATCCTCCCCAGCTTCTGGCAGGTACTGGGCGTCCAATACATACATACTCATATAAAAATGACAGTGAACTGAATAACGACGATGAAATGTGTAGGTGGTCTAAGAGGTACCACTAACTTGCACACTAACGGGGAGAGGCCCAGAAGGAAGGCTTCCTGGAAGAGGTGACACTTGCACTGGGTTTAAAAGATAAGTACGCAGTTGCCAAGCAGAGAACGTGGGAAAGAGTGGGTAGGGGTCCAGGCAGACACAAAGTCATGCGCACTCAAAGAAAGAGAAGTTATGCAACCTCAATATCGCTAAGTATTTTAGTGGGTGTTCCAATAAATACGTAGTAAGAATAGATAGTAAAATAAAGGCAGAAATAGAAAAAAGAACACTGGAATTCACTTTGTGATACATACAAATGTCTTAGCTTCATGGAAACTAAACTTGATGGAAATGGAAAGGGAAGAAAAAGGACAGCGTGAGCAAAGACAATGGCTGCAGGGAGAAACAGAATGTGAGCCATTTATTCTTTTAGCAAATGTTTACTGAATGCCTGCTCTGTCCCAGGCCAGGGAGGCTAAAAGCTTGGGGTGCAAGAGAGAGCGTATGTGTAATTCAAACCAACAGACAACAACCCCGTGAGACCGGTACTGTTCTCCCCACTGCAGAGATGAGGAAATCGAGGTTTTACAATGAGCATGCAATCTGTCCAAGGACACAGAGCTCATAAATAGCATAAATCTAGTTTTAGGTGTGTTTTATTACAGCCAGGCTTTCAAGAACACTGTTGTTTGTTTGTTTCTTAACAGCATGGTTAAAGCTCAGAGGATACGGGGAAAACCCATTCAGTCCCTATTCCGCAATTGAAGTGGAAAAAAAATCATGAACATTTCTTACTCTCCTTTTATGAATTTTTTTCTGCCCTGGAGGATAAATATGTGGGAGTCATGAGTTCTGACTTATAAACGTCCAGGGGCCTTTTGGAACAATTACTAGCATGACAAGATCAGGCTCTGGAAACAGCCCAGTTATACCAATTGGCAACCGATTAAGTCCATCCACTTCAGAATGTGCTCGGATAGCAAGGGGAGCAGATCCAGTGAGTGGCCATCTGAGAAAGGTCAGTCGGGTTCCCTCCAAAAACGTTTCATAAAGACAAAGCCAGATTCAGGATTTGTGTGGAAAATGTTAAATACACTCTGTGCTGGAAAACTCAAAGACTCCCTAACGGCTGACAGCCTGCAGGAGACTATTCAGTAAATGACAAATCTTCCAAGAAGCTGAGCTGAATGATTCAGAAGTTGTCTAAAGTCAGCACTTGAATCCTCCAGGTTCCCTATCTCTGGCCAAGTTAATGCAGGTTCCTCCCTGGTGAAAAAGCTCTTCTGAAAGTAGGGAAGCTTTCAGCCCACGAGGTATATTTCTAAACACAAACATACATACAAGCAAACACTGTTGACAAAGAACAAAATACTTGCTTCTTCTTCTGAGACTAACCACATGCCCTCAGGTAAAAGAGGAAAGTTTTATTTTTTTTTTAGGGTCATTGAAAAGTCATTTGGGTCTATAGTAATTCTTCCTTTGCCACATACTTTAAACTTCTACTTTTCAAACAAGAGGTGTTTCTTGTGGGCTTATTAAAAAGCTACAAGTCTCTAATCAGAAATAACATAAATTTTCTCCATTATTAAATAGGAAATTAGTTTTTCCTTTTAAATTTGATTTCTTTTTTAATCCTTTAATTAGAATACAGTTCTAAAGCTTGCAGTTATACAAATCTATTTTTGTGTTCCTTTTGGAGAGACAAATATGACATTTTATGGTGATTATCATGGCACCTCACATAAAAGGGTCATTACTGTATTTGGAATGTCTAAGGTAGGCAGGCAGGCCTGGGATTATCTCCCAAAGGGTACCCCTTCCTCTACCCCCCAGAAACTGGCATTACTTATGCTATCTTGGGGGAAAAAAATAACAAAGAGAAATACTCTTCCTAAAATACTTTTAAATGTGTATTTTCATAAAATGAAGGGGAATAAGTTTATTGCAAAACTTGTCTACAGTTGAAGATGTGATCTGAATTCCAGTTTGACCTGGAGGCTCTTTAATCAGGGGGCTGACTGGGGGATGATTTCAGCCTAAGTGGATCCTGAGATCATTTCTGTCTTTCCCTTTTTCCTCAAGTAACATTAGGGTTTCCCAATGCTTTAACATTTCCTTGGAGATGGCTAAGTAACAGAGTTCAGCCACAGAAGCATATAACACAGTCTTCTCTCCTACATTCAGTGAATCTGTTCCCGCTGGCCTCTCACGCTGGCATCCACTCCAACTTATTAGGACTGACAAGCGTACAAAACTTGGACTAGAGAAAAATATTAAAAATATAACTTAAACATTTACTTTTAGGGCAGCAAAGAGAGATGGAAACTTCTACCTTATTCCAAAAAGTTGAGATGTTCACGGTCTCTTACAGTAACCAAAGCTGCGAATAGGCTAGTATTCCAGGGAGTGTGGGAGAAACGTTTGAGATCATCCCAAAGTGCAAGGAATGCTTACCCTGCTGAAACGGAAGGCAGCTCTATCTCCACTGGCCTATGAAAATCAAGGCTACGTCCGACCACCTCCAAGTATCCCTTCCAAGTTTCAGCTTTTGTTTTTCTGAGATATTTGACTTTTCCAGACAAACTGAAAACGAGTGGCAGAGAGACCTCTGTTACTATATAATACAGCCCTATGGTAGGGTATAGTCTCCATCTCTTAAATGCATAACTTACTGGGGATGACTTCCCATAGGCTGGAAGAAACAACAAATACATCTGTGAAGATGGGCCTCATACCCTGTACTTACATGCACTCCCCTGACCATGGAAATTCTGACCCGCCAGAACGACAGCTAAATCTGAGGCTGGCTGTTCCCATCTCCCAATCCAGCTCCCTAGGGCTGGTCCTACTTCAGTGGTTCCTAGTGGTGTCCTCTGACCAGCAGCACCAGCAGCACTGGGCGGGGTGGGGGGGGGGACTTGTTAGAAATGCACATTCTCAGGGCCCCCACCCCAGACCTACTGAATCAGAGACTCTGGGGATGAGGCCCAGCTCCCCAGATGACTGATGCCCTCAAGATTGAGAAGCATAGTTGCACAGCAGTTAACTATCAGACCACCAGCGTTTCTACACCCAGGGCCTGCAGATGGCAGTAAAGTCCAGCTAGAAGAATTACAGGCACTAGAAGCTCAAGTTCTAAGTCCTACAGAACCAGCCTGCCTGACCACACTGTTCTTCTTTAACAGTTCCTTAACAGCTGGCTCAGCCTCCTCCAATGAGTTGGAAGGTCACAATTCAACTCAGCTGTGAACAGGAACTAGACTGAAATTCTTCTCGCCGCCTGACAGTAGACATATTAAACCAACAGTTATCAGAGATGCGATCAATATTAAATGATCTTAAAGGTTTTTGTGTTTAATACGGTGAGGATACAGACATACTTTAAGAATGAAAATTTCAATACTGATTAAATAGAACAAGATAAGAAATTCAAATTATTCTCAGCCATTGTGTGTATCTGAATAAAAATAATGCACTTGATTCTGAATGAGTTCCCACCGTTAAAATCTCATTGAATTGATGTGACAACAGTGAGAAGAGATGTTTTCTACTGTAAAGCATGTATCAGGTAGCCCTTTACTAGATTTTGTGAAAACTCTGAATTTTGCACTAACTTTTCCTATACAAACTACAAACATCTCTAGTGAGGATATGGAGCAACGGGAACTCTCACAAATAGCTGGGAGTATATATCAGTACAAGCACTTTGGAAAACCGTTGAGCAGAGTCTACCAAAGCTGACCATACAATATCCAGGACCGGCAATTCCACTCCTGGGTCTATACTGCAGAGAAATGAGCGCTTCCATCTACCAAAAGCCTCATAAAAGAATGTTCTTAGAAGTGTAACTCGTAATAGTTACAAACGGGAAATAATCCGAACATCCACCCACAGTAGTGGAGATAAATATTATGAATATGCATACAATAAAATACACCCAGCAAAGAAAACACAAACCAACCAACAAACGAGACTACTGCTCCACAGAATATGGGTGGACCTCAGCTGAGTAAACGATGCCAGGTACAAAGTTAACACACACTTATCCAAACAGGAAGAACAAATTTCTGGTGACAGAGGTCAGCATAGAGGTTACTGAGGCTATCTACCAACAGGCAAGAGGAGCTCACTGGAAAAGTTCTAGGTCTTGACCTGGGGAATGGTTACAGGGGTGTATACATATGAAAAGTTCATTGAGTTGCACACTTAAACTGGTACACGTTATGTATGGTACACTTCTTTATAAAGGGACGAAAAGTTAAACATGCACAACATAGTCTTGACAGGTGGTCATGTAACTATTTTCAATATCCATCATAAAAATCTAGGTTACTGGGGGACTATATAGTTATCAGAGTATCATTTACTGCAAAAATACTGTATTTGCTAAGCTAAATATCAAAGTTACATAAAGAAAACAATCGGTTTTCCTTATAGCCAATGTTATGCCGTCAAATCAATGTTTCATCCTATGAAAAGGCCAAACCTTTCTGTCTTGCACTCCCTGGTTCTAAACTCCATTTACTCTGCCATCTTATGCCATCATAGGTGGCAACTGATGTCCATCATCCCAAGCCCCAGCAGACCCTGGATGTGGTCATCATCCCGGGGGAGGCTGAAAATACTGGCTCCAGCATTCCTGTCATTAGCTACTTGCCTGAACCTCTCTGAACCACCCCTGTCCTAACCCCTGCCACCATCCAGCTCCCCTCCTGCCTCACAAACCAAGGCCTGTCCCAGGGCTGGGATCCTGTTAAGACAGCGCAGCCTCCAGGCCAATGTGGACCTACTGGATCCTAGGTTCCGATCCAGTAGGACTCAGCCGCCAAGCCAGCTGTCGAGTGGGGGATTCCTAATTACACCCCAAGAGCAGACACCTCCAGGACTCGGGGCCCTGAACCCGCACTGCTTTCCCCCCACCTGGGCCGCTCCCTCCAGCCCACCCGATGGATCCACAAAGGACCAGAACGGGGAAAATCCGCTTGGTCGGTTTCTGCGCTTCCTGCTGAGGTTTTGAAAAGCGGAGCTGCTGGCACTCGTAACCAAGATGAGGAACCACGTGTTCCGCGAGGCACTCGGGTCCCGCCCGCGCGGCCGAGGGGCGCGCAGGGCCTGTTCCGGCTGCGCCTCGGCTCTGCACTGACCCGTGAACACTCTGGGGTGCGCGCTCAGGGGCCGCGGGCCAGAGGGGGCGCGCCCCGCCGCCGCCGAGAACCCGCCCGGGAGCCGCCCCAGCCGCTGTTTGGCGCGCTCTAGCGCCGGGCCGCCCGGGGCCGGAGGCCCGGCCTTGGCCGGGCGCGCTGCCGTCCCGGGACAGGCGTGTTTACCTGGGACTAGGAACACGTGCTGCCGGGCGCTAGCCCCTTCTCCGCAGTCCACGCCTGCCGCCATGCCGCCCGTTCGGTTCCGGCGGCCGCAGGCCTCTGAGCCCTGGGAGGGCGGGCTCAGCGAGAGCCCGGTGGCAAATGGCGGGAGAAGGGTCGATTCCGGGGAGCGCGGCGCGCGGAGGGACTGGCAGGGCCCGGAGGGCGGCCAGCGGGGCGAATTTCGTTTCGTTTCCGGAGCCCGCCAGCGGTCCCGGTTAGGCTTTTAAACTGAGCGCCAGGCCCAGGCCGCCGGCCCACTGGCGCGTCGCCCGCCGGCGCGGAAGGGTCACGGCCTCTCCCCTCCGCGGCTCGGCCAATGGTAGGTGCTCACCCGCGGCGCCCAGTGACGCGGCGCGGGGGGCGGCGACCCAGGTTGGCGGCGGCGGCGGGCGGGGTGGCCTCAGGCTCGGGGCGCCCGGTCACCGCGCCCAGCGGCCCTCCGCCCAGGGACTCCCCACCCTGCGGAGAGCGGGCCGAGGCCGAGTCTCTGCGGAGAGGGGCTCCCGGAGGGATGACGCCTACCACCTCTGAGGGCTGGCGGACTCGCGCACACCTAGCGGGAGGAAAAGCGTGGAGCAAATCCACGTTAAGGACAACAGCTATCACATCGGAATCCTAATGCCACCGTTCCTTGTCAACGTTTCTTTATATCATTTGCATTCTGCGTTGGAATTAATGTCAGAATCTGGTGTGCTTTGTGATTCATAACAAAATGCATGTAAAGCGGTCCTCAGATTGGGGTTAGTCCTCATTACTAAAAAGAGGGGCACAGTTTGAGGCTCAAAACGTGCATTTGTTGTTTTGGAAGACATTGATTTGTAATGAGTTAAAAATTAAGACTTTTAAAAGCGATGTTCAAAAAGTTAAGAGTCATGAAATTTCGGGATTTAAACTTTTAAAAATAAAATTTTAATAGTCCATGGTTTTAGAAAAGAAGATAATAAATATTTGTCTCATACTTCAGAATAGTATGACTCCCTGCTACCCCAGATCCCCAGTCCCCCTCCCCAGGGGCAATCACTGTTAACAGTTTCTTGTCTGTTCTTCAGAATTTTTCCATTCAAAAACAAGTTTATGTGTCTTTTTTTTTTTTTGCACAAATGGAAGAGAATATACATAACTCTTAATGCACTTAACTTTTTTTGCTTAATCTTGAAGGGAGTTAAATTGTGCAGCACTAGATCTATCTCAGCCTTCTGAAAAGATTTTTTTATTTCAGTCCTGTTTCCCATGAGGGGAGACAAATGCAGCTCAAGTTGACTGCAGGACACACCTGGCAGAGAGGAAGCCTTTCTGGTTGAGGAGGGGGACCCAGATGCTAACTCTGGGGCAGGCAGCAGATTGGTATTGCTCTAGAGCTGTTTTCATCGTTTTCTGATCCTTTCCAGCCGTTGGCTGTTTGAACATGTGTTTTTATGTGGTTGTTTTCACAATGCAAAGACCGTTTTGTCTGCTTTTGTACCTTAACATTGCCATGAACACATTTCCCATGGCATCCAGAACTGTCATTGAAGACATGCTATTTCACATTGCTAATGTACCAAGGTTACTTGACCAATCCTTAGTGTACAATATTTAGATTATTTCAAAATGTTATTCTAAAAAATGCTACAATGTATACTATATATGGACTATGCAGCAGTTTGAAGCAATGAACTAGAGGTACCCGCAATGAACTAGATGCACACGTTGCAGCATGGATGCTTTATATCAAGAGGGAAACAAAGAAGTAGGAAGAGATTTATGGCAGAAAACCATGTAGGTAAATTAAAAACACACATAAAACAACATTATATCTTTTAGAAGGATATATGCACATTTAAGGCCATGTATCACATAAGAAATGGGTGCCTTTAAAAGGGAGGGGAATGGGATTGGGGATGGATAAGGAATGAGAAGGCAAGAAAAATCAAAAGGGGCCAGGGTGCACGTGGATGACTGTCACTATGTCCTATGAATGAGAGTATAATACATTCTCTGACATTTAGGTCCAAGGATGAAAACTTTTTTTTAAAAAATGTGCTGCAACAAACATCTCTAAGCAATTTCATTTATTCACTTAAAAAAATTATTTAAGTACCTTCTTGGAAGGAGGACCAGTGGTGATGTTGGAGACTGGCTCAAGATTCCTATTGTCTTCAGGGTAAAGTCCAAGGTACTAAGCTTGGAACACATGGCCTGTGAGATGTGGTTCTCACTTGCCCCTCCAGCCACAGTTTCTACCGTCTCCCTCCCTCCCCACCTTGACCACAGTCTGGCCGTGAGGAACTGCCCCCTCTGTCACATCCAGCACTTGACACTGTGTTCCTAATGTCGGAACCACGCTCCTCTCAACTAGCCTCATTCCTCTGCCTTTTCTCTCACCATCTACTTCGCCTAGACAACATTTCATCATATATCAGGCTCACTGAGACAAAACCTTCTCATTGCACTCCACTTCCTGTCTCCAAACATCCTCCCCATGAATGAGATGCCTCCAGTCTTCTCAGTTACCTCACTAAGGAGTGAGCCTGATTTTCAGTCAGTTCCTTGAGTAAGGACAGCATCTAATAATTCACCAGTTTATCCTCAAAAAATAATGATGCCTTTCACTGCATACCAACTGTGACAAGTACTGCGCTGAACATGTAACTCTGACTCTTTCAGTCCTCCCAAAAGTCTTAAGGGGAAGTATCAGCATGATCCCCACGTTTTACAGAGGAAGAATGTAAAGTTTAGAGAGATCAACTAATTACCCAACACACACAACCAGCAAGTGGCAGAGCAGGAATTCCAACCCAGAAATTGTGCTCTTAACCTTCCCTCCCTTCTTCCCTAGTGTCCCAATGCCTAGGACAAAGCTGTATGGGCACATAGCATATGCTCCACAAATATTTTTGAATAAACATGTATGTGGATAGATAGGCAGTTATGGTAATAGTCAGTGTAGCCTGTGCCATTCCTAAGTTTTATAAACAAGAACAAAGTGATTACATCTAGTATATCATAAAATATTCCATAAATTAATTTTTATACTAGTTATACTAACACGCAAAGAGACAAGCAGGTCGTTCTTCAAGGAATAAGAAGGGAACAGCAACATTAATACCTCTGAGTAGAGAAACATAGAAACTCTTCTAAATGCCAGAAATAAGAAATGTTCATTTTCTAGTGGAAAAATAAAAGGAACTGGGGAAAATTTTTAAAAACAGTTCAGAATCCAGTGACCTCTACCAGTGCTTAGTGGTGACCAGAACAGAGAGAGCTTGAACTAAGGGTAGTGATTTTTTTTTCTCTAATAGATTATTAAACACTTATGAGAATTCTTCTTTCAAAACAAAATAAGAATGAAAATCCATGTTTATCATCACTTTCATCCTAAGAAAGAATTGTTGCCTTGTGTTTTGTCTTGTTGCCAAATGCTCATCTAGGGACAACAGGGAAGGCAACACGGTACTGGAGAATCATATGGGGAGGAGAAAGGCATCAGCTCTCAAAAGGGCCAACTATTTAGAAAAGAGACCAAGCAGTAGTACTGAACCATTCTTTCTGGGGAGAATATTTCCTTTATATTCACTCTCTTATCCAACCCAACCCAAAACAGGATCCTACTTGTTGCAAAAGGTTGCATAATTTGTATGCAAATACCCACATATAAAACTGTGAGATCTGCCAGTTATAGAACAACAAGAATGACTGAAGCTATTGAGAAAGAAAGAAGAGCAGCCCCAGACATTCAGAAGCTGGCCTGGGGCTCCCAGCTGGATCATGGTGACTCTCCCAGTATCTTAAACAAATCTCCCAGAACACCCGCCTCAGACAAGGCTGTCCTGAGACCACAATAAAATGAGGACAGAGCAAGGCCACTTCATGATTTGGGCAAAGCACAGACAAAAACAGGTCACTCTGCCACCTACAAAATACTGAACACTTCATCTGTTAGCTGAAATGAGTGACTGCTACTTCTTTACTAATTCCAGCTTCATCCTCACCCCAGCTCCCCCCTCCCTGTAGAGGAGATTTATTGGGACACCACTTTCTAACAGCACCCAAACTAGAGTGGATCCCTGCATCCTTAGACCCTCCCCAAGTCACCCAACCAGAGCCCAACCCTCCAAAGCTTCCTCCCAACATCCTCCATCTAGTAAGACGCCCCTGACTTCCCATGGCCTGTGTTCTCCCGTTCAACTGCAGGGGTGTTCCTGGTGGTCTTGGGCTAAACTTGGGGTTGCCACTGTGTTTACTCATTTCCCTGTGTGTATGTGTGTGTGTGTGTACAGTTATAAACCTTACATACATTCACATAAAATTAAGGTAGTAAGAAAATTCAGGCAATTCAAGCTCCAAAATGTACTTTTGCAACTGAACTACCTATAGGGCTAGGCCACCATGGTCAAGTGAATCAGATAGTCAGATAATTACATGTTTTGCTGCATGACAGCCTAAGCAATCACCATACACTTCAGAAAATTTCAATAGCTTGATGTCCTAGTTATTCTCACTTTGTTTTTATATGTGCTTTTAATATTTTCTGCAGTGCAGAGTTTTTGAGACATGTTTTTTACGCTATGAGTTACCTAACAAGTTAACGAATGGAGAAATGCCAAAATGCTGGCTATTTTTCATTTATTTTATTATTATTTTTTTAAACATACTGACTTCTTTTTTTTCCTGTTTACAAAATCCATCATAGTTTTTATTTTTTTAATTAAAAAATTTTTTTCATTTTCAAAAGCAGGGTACAAACTTGTATAGAGAATATGATTACAACTAAGAAGAATAATAAAAATAAAAGATTGGTGACTAACATCTAACCATAGTTGTCCTTTAATCATTTCTTTCTACTTTGATATATTTTCCAAAATTGTTCAGTTAATATTTTTAATTTGATAATATTAATATTAATTAATATCAAATTAATTAATTAATATCAAATATTAATTTCTAGGTTGTTTTTGTTTTTTACTCTGTTTTTTTTTTGTTTTTTACTCTGTTTTTTGTTTTTTACTCTGTGCTTCCTCCTAGGTGCTAAAACAATAATATTCTGGTTCTCTTTTTGGTAAGTCCTGATTGCTTTTACTAATAATTTCATAATTAAGCGACTTCAAAGATACACATTCATTTATCACGTCAAAACAGTACATTGCTGCTGTTCTCTGCCTACAAGTAAAATACTCTTCAAATAGTAATAAGATATTTTATTAACTAATTCTGTTGAACTAGCTGAAAATAGGAACTGCAACTGCTAAATATAGCTGATCTGTTGCAAAAGATTAACAATTTTTCTGGTAATGTGAATTCCACCCCATGTTTTGTTCAACAGCAAAAATAAGTAATGAGTGACTATTTCAAGAGGAACTGCTGCATCTTCTACAGAATAATAGTCAATTTCATGTTGACTTTTGTAATTACAGTGACCATGTGACATTCCTGAAAACTCAGTCTTCCTTCATTAGTTTATTAAATATTCCTATTTTTTTAAGAACTTAATAAAACGATTGTCCTTTAAAAGTACGTACAAACTTCAATTTTTAGAAGTTTTTGATAAAAGGCAGGAAATAACCTAATAATGAAATAATAATCTCCTGGTTGTTACTTTGTATTTGGTGCTTGGTACCTCTCATTCTCTCTCTCTCTCCACTTGGGCCAATCTAAATTAATTCTACAATATTACTGACACCTACTCTGTGCCAGACACTGTTTTGGTTGCTTGGGCTATATCAGTAAATAAAACATATAAAAATGCCTACCCTCCTGGGGTTTACATCTAGTAGAGGGAGACAGAGAAGCTATATACATAATAAACACATTCTATAGTGCAGTAGAAGAGGGCCAGTAGAGTGTAGGGAAGAAATACAACAGGGCAAGTGGGCTTGTGAGAACTAAGAGGGTTGCAGTTTTAAATAAAGCAATCAGGGTGGGCCTCATTAAGAGGGTAACATTTGAGCAAAGACTTGAAGGAAGAAAGGGAGTTAGGCATGCATATATCTGAGGGAAGGGTGTTCAGGCACAGGGAACAGCCAGTGCAAAGGCTCCAGACTGCAGCTTTTATGGCACATTCGAGGACAGCAAAGGAGGCTGCGTGGCTTGAATGGGGTGAGCAAGGGGAAGAGGTAGCAGGAGATGAGTTTGGAGAAGTGAGAACCTTACATGCCATGGGAGGGGGTAAAATGGGATTCCCCAGAGGGCTGACCAAGGAGTGCTAAAAGAGTGTAATAAAGCATAAGAAAAGGGAAAAAGGTAGAACAACCAAGCATAGTTGCAACTAAAAACATGAAAGAAGCCCAGTGTCGCTCAAAAGCTTTCCACTGTAATCCACAGTAAGAAATATACTTTACAGCATCACCCAAAAGACACACATACAAATAAAACAGAAGCTTCACAAACCAATACTTACACACATTATGTTCAATGTACTCTAATTCTAGGCTATTAGATTTCTTTTCTTTATTCAATGCTGATAACATTTACTAAGTTGATTTCACAACCTAGTAATGGGTTGTGATGTACCGTTAAAAGAGCACTGCTAATCAGTAATATGATCATTTTGGCTACACCCTAACATGTGGATGACATAATCAACATCATTGTCAGCTCTGAGTGAGCTTTGGCTAAACATACATAAGGCCTAATGACTTTAAACAGGGAACCACCATTAGCTCATTAATCAAAAGCCAATGTATATACAAGATACTCTGCTTTCATGACAGCTGTCGTCATATAAAAATATTGTGTGGGCTAAGTCACTATTAGGAAATGTAAAACATGTGAAATTCGGGTACATCATTTCTGACAGGCAGCCAATATTTATGGTAGTTGACTAAAGAGACTTTACTTCAAATAAACAAATGTTTAATGTTTCCGTAGAAGCATAGACATGACCCTAATTAGTAAATTTGCTAATAGATTTCTGTTCATTATCTCCAGACCAATCTTTAGATATATTTGTTTTAAAAAACAGTGCAAATTTTAGAACTCGATCTCAAAATGTTTTGAGAGTTTCTCAAAATGTTTGAGAACAGCTTGGTTTTATGAGTATATAAGCACTGGTACTTTTCAGAACCGTTAAATTGTCCTTTCAAAACGCAAAATTTGTTTTCAACTAGGTTATACTTTTAAACATATTTTTTTGCCACTGCAAAAAGTTCTTAGATTTGCCATTGCATAGGTTCAAGTTTTATTGTACCCTGGAAATATCCCCTCCAATCCAACCCACTTACCACACAGCAAGTGTCCAATTTTTCCCACAGTGTTATCCAAAGGATCTTTCTGCAATGATGGAAATGCTCTGTATCTGTGCTCTCTGTTAAGGTAGCTGCTAGCCACTTGTGGCTTTTAAGCACTTGAAATGTGGATGATGTGAAAACCTGAACAAGTCACTGCCTTGCTTAAACCCCTTTATTTCCAGCAATGTTGGAAATTCCAACAATTTCCAACAAATAAAATTTAAAATCCTCAACTTGGCATTCAACACCAAGATGAGCTGACCCCTGCCCACCACTAGGTCACCGTGACCCCAGCCTCTCAGGTCTTCTTTCTGCCTCTGCAACATGCCGTGTTCCTTCTACCCTCAAAAATTGGGCACAAGGTGTTCCCTCTGCCGGGAAGTTCTTCCCACTCCCACCCAAAAGTCCTCTCACATCCTCCTTTCCTGGCCAAAGACTACTCATTTCTTAGGTCTCCTTCTCTTCGTGGCTCACGTATTCACTCACTCATTCAGCAAATGTTTGTTGAGTCCCATCTATGGGCCAGGCGTTGTGCTAGGGGCTGGCAAGTGACAGCAAAGATGGTAGGACAATAGACAGGCTCTTTGTCCTTGTGGAGCTTTTAGCCTAGTCAGGATGACAGACTGTCTAAAATAACCAAAATAAGAGTAAATTGTGATAGCATCTTAAATCAGGGCTCTGAGCTGTACCAGAGAATAATCGCAGGTGGGGAGAAGATTCTCAGAGGATATGACATTTTCATTGAGACCCTGCAGGAAGGAAGGAGCCACATATGTGAAGAAGATGAAAAAGGGCACTGGAGAGCACTTGTCACAGCACTAATTAAACTTGTCCCTGTGATTACATATTTAGTTAATATCTGTAAAGTCCATGAGGGCAGGGACCCTGTCTATCTTGTCTTATCTTCTCATAGCACAGAAACTGGCACATAATCAATGCTCAGTAAATTCTTGTTAGTGGATGAATAAGTAAATTTTTTGAAGTCTAAAAATTAGAACAATTGCTGTAGAATAATTATGAAAGGAAAAATAACTAGTAAGTATTAATTATGATTTATTTTGGCTTATAAAGATAATTTTATCTAAAGGTTTTAAACCTTCTAAGTACAACCTGTAAAGTACAAATAGTCTTCTCAAGAATGTGTTGACATTCTATGAATTCTCAGAATGTCTTAGTGAAGCAACTACTCGTTGATTCTCATCTTCCATGTCCAAGTTCCTACTGGTTATTAAATTATTTACTAAACTAAGCCTCACTGAGGCCATTCCTTCCGTTCGTGCTCCAGGTTCTCTCTTGGCTGTTCCAACGAGGAGCACATCAGCTCACACTGCACAGTGAGTTCATACTTCAAGTATCTGCCTACACTAGTCCAAACAGATAGCATTTATAGACATGATGTAAAAACTGAAAAGGCATAGATCATGTTGTAAAGCCAGACAAGCATCCCTATGGGAAGGAGGGAAATACAGAACAGTAGGTTGGAACTGGCCCTGCAGGCCTACAGTCTGGGCTCAGAGGCAGGCATAGGCAGCTGGGAGTTCCATTCTGGTGGGTACCAGGAATAAACGTACCCCATGTGAGACAGGGGTCAGGGTGGCCTCATTATTTCAAACCAGGAAATGAGGTAAGGATGGATGAAACGCAGGATAATGGGATGAGGGAAGATGTAGACATAGACTCGAAGCCAGGACCTGGCAAAGCCATCTTTGACTAGGTGACTGGACCTTGGGTATCCCCAGTATGACCAAGGGTAGGAGGCCTGAGCTACAGATATAAGACTTGGCTCTGAGTTGGGAGCTGAGTGGAGGAAATCACAAGATTACTAGATAAGGGGGCAGAAGTGGAACAGGAGGTAAGGGTGAGGAGGATAAACAGAAGGAAAACCTACCTTTTAAGATGAACCTGGAAGCTGGAATTCCAAAACACATGTGGAAGAGGATAATTACTGAGTAAAACACGGCCCACAGAATCTACTATAGGAACCTGGATTCTCTCAACAGGGTACAAAAATAACAGAGCAATCTGAAACTCGTGTTAATATAAATGTCTTAGAGTCCCAAAGAGATAAAGGAATGCCCTCATAAGAGGTGACAAGATATTATAAAATTTAAAAATTGGTAGAAATAAAGGAAGAACAATGGTATATTTTTAAAAATCCATTTAGATTCCTAAAAATGAAAAATACAGTCGTTAAAATAAATGCATTAAGTAGCATAAATTCTATACTGGACACAGTCAATAGAGAAGTGATAAATTGGAAGATAAGTAATGAGGAAATGACTGCTATATATCCCTATATATACACACATATGTATGATATGTGCATATGATATATGCACATGATATATACACATATATGATTTTTAAACTGGGCAGGAAGAATATGCACTTTGTTTCAAGATAGTCCTTACCCTTCTAGAGAGAGAAGAGACAATGGTACAAAGGCAGCATCAACTATACCCATAATATCTTAATATTTAAAATATTTAAAGCAAATGTGACAAAATTTCTCTGTACTTCCCCAGTGTTTGAAAATTTAAAGGACTTGCCTTATTATAGTCAGTACTACAGATAACCATTTACTTTAAAACTGAGACCAGATATAAAACACAACACCATGTCCTTAATTTGTAAAGAAGATAGGCTGGTAAATACGTTTTAAAAAATCAGTTATATGGTGTGGACATGGTTTTCAGCAAAGAAAGCCCTAGTCCCTATATCTACTTAGGGCTGTGATAAAGGGAACAGACTTGAGTTGCAGCCAAAGAGATTTAGCTTAGACATGAGAAATAACTTCATATCTCTGCAAGATGTTCAAGATTGCCTGGGGATTTTGAGAACAAGAGCTTTGCTGAAACAGCTTAGATCCTAGCCTACTTGGAACTAGAAGGGATTATCGATGTCATAGATGTCCTTTGAAATTTGAGATTCTGTCTGCCAACTCTATAGATCTGAAGATCTTAACTGATCTACTCAGAATCTACAGCAAGGAAGAAAGGACAAAGAGGAAGAGAACAAGAAATCTTGGCCATCAGTCCTCATAAGAGCTTTTCCTAACATGAGAAGCTAGTGGAGCAGGACGGAGGCGACCAAGGCTCTGGGGGCGCCAGTGAAGCAGGGTACGACACTGCTCCACCTCTATTCCAGGCTACTTCTCTCCATCATCAACAAGCATTTGTAGAGGATCTTTCACATTCCACACTGTGCAAGGTGCTCTGCAGAATGAATATGGGAAAGGATAACATCATTGCTTATTCTTAAAAAGTGTACAATCAAATTTGAAAAGGTCCATGCATGTGAAATAATTAGAAAAACATAACACAGCAATTGATAATCAAGGCCAAGCACTTCAGTAGTAAAGACTGTGGACTGGGCTCACTGGTAATGAAGAGGGGTTTATGAGGAGTCTTGGGGGATGGATGGAACTTGAACAGTCAGAGAAGGGTTGAGGGCATTTCAGATGTCTGCTAAAGGTGGGCTAAAGCCTGAGGGAGGAATATTCCTGAATATCAGAGAATGTTGTTAAACAGAGGGTCTGGCTATAGTGCAGATGTTTTGGAGAGCACGGGAGGTGGTGAAGTGAAATAGTTGATTAGTGGTGTGTGGTCACAGGATGCTCTGAAAATCAGCCAGAGAATCCTAGACTTGAGGAGGGAGTTGGGGGAGAAGCCAGTGTGTGTCCTTGAGCAGTCAGGGGTGTATATTGAAAACCATGCTTCCAAGATTCGCTCAGCAGCCGTCTTCACAATTGAATATTTCACACGGATTAGGTATACAACAAAAGTCTGCATGCATTTTCTGCTTCTGTTTTCTGTTAAAATACATAAATTTGGTTGTTGTTGTTAAATGACCACTCAGTTACTTTAGAACACACTTATGCTAAGAAGCCCAGGTATAAATGGACTGACCTTATCATCAGTCAGACAACATCTGCTGAGCCTTAACCTGGAGTTTAGAGCCCTTTCCCAATGGTTTGTCCTTCTTTAGATTTTCACTGCCTCTAAGCACTATTTCTCAGAAAATAGCAGTAATTGTACTAACAACTAATTTGGCAGATATGAAAAATTCAGACTTCTTAAGTACAGAATTTCAACAATGTTATTCCAAATCCCCAACGTAATGCGTGTATAATGCTCCCGGGCCATTGGGAAAGGGCATTAGGGTTACGCTGGAAGGCACAGTGTGTCAGAGCCTCAGGCGGAGCCCTGAACTGAGAGCAGGGACATGGGTTCAGTCCCAGCTCAGGGTCTCGTCAGTTGTTTTCCTGAGTCCGGCCCCTTCCTCAGTCCAGATTTCATCTAAAATTGAGGGGGGTGAAGATGGAAAAACTAAAAAAGTAGGTTTTAGCTCAAATGTATAAAAATACATTTATTTATTTAACAGGGGTTCTAGTTTGAGCCTAGCCTGACATATTTTTAGGGCATAACCGAACACACTTGGCAGGTGGGTAGTTGCATGAGGATAGAATTCTCTAGGGAGACGAACTCATTCTTAGAGAGCTAAGCCCATGCTTGGTTCAAAACCAGGTCTCTAGCACTAGAGAATGGAGACAGTACAGAGTACATGCTCTACTATTTAGAGCCCCTTGGCCCAGGCCCCATGAACTAGTGGTTGAATTCTAGGAAAAATTCAGAGACATTGAAGTACAAATTACTCACAAGACCGCTTAAATCAGTTGAGTATTTTCAACTGCAGGGAATTAAAATCCCTGACTCAGGCTGGCACGAACTATAAGAACATTTAACTGTATAACCAGATTCCAAAGGTAGAGCAGCCTTAGCTTCATCCTAAGACTGGCTCTCTTCGTGCTCACAATTTGGCTGCCAGTGGCAATGGGAGCTACATGCTTCCTGGTTTACATGGAAGCATGAAATAGAAGTCCTTCTTTTTTTCCTGCCTATACCATCTCAGATTACATGCCCATCCCTGGCCTAATGACAGTGGCTGGGTGACTGCCATTGACTTAAATGAATCCGGTTCTATCCTTGGAGATCTAGGTGGTCATCAAATCCCTTGGGATGTATAGAAGAGGGATAAGTTTCTGAAAAGCATTTTGGTTCTGTAAGGTACTAATGAATATTCTGCAGGCAGTGAACATCTTCCATGACTCTGATCCAGTATCTGGGGAGGCGGGGAACAGAGAACAACTCCTAGTGGTTGAAAACACTTACAGTTAGGGCACCAGAACACTGGGGTGTTGACAAGTATGGGTGTCTCTGATAGCTTTATAAGACTTGAAAGGCCATTTGTTCCTCAAATGTCCACAATGTAGTTTTGGTAATTTGGGTCATTTCATATTCTTTAATATGAAATGGGTTTCTCACTCACTGCTACTGACTTGGGCGGCAATGACATGTTCCATGCAGCTGGAAGGAAGCTGCCTACAAGAAGCTATCAACTATGTGTGAGGATGGGAGACTATACCAACATGTACAGATGATGGCTGGGATTTGGGATGAGTGAAAATTCAAGAAATGCATTTGGACAGGCCTCTGGGGATTTGGTTAAAGCAAAGAATGGAAGATATTTATAGCAATGGTTTTTCCTTGATGCATGGTATAATTATACTTTGAATCACGAATCCAGCTTATTTCTTGATAGGTGTGTTTGAACTGCAGAAATTCTAGCTCAGCTCTTACCTCTGCTAATGGCATCATTTTAATGTTAGTGCCTATTGTTATATGCCTCCTTTCTTTACCAATAAGACCTCCTTGAGCTTATGAGAGGGGCTGTGTTCCGTACTTCTTTCAAAGCATCTACTTTGCATGTAAACAGAGAGCCTGGCTGTGGCGTAACTGAATTTCTATGCACAGAAGTGTGGTTTCCTGATAAAGAAAATGAAACCCTGTCTCCAAGTCCTTATGAGTCCAACATGCATGCTAACTTTTTTTTTTAACTGTACCTCAGACTCACACTGAACAATCCTATTCTATTCCAAAGGAAAAAAAGAGTTAAACTTATGTTACATGCCTGTAAGGCATTTTAAAGTTAATCGGGCCCTTTGGGTCTAATTTAATTTGTGTAAGATTGCTGTTGATGATTAGAATAGCTATTTAAGATTTTTGTTAACAGTCTATTACGTGGACTTAATGGAAACACTCCAAAGGCAGTCTGTTCACTTTCCCCTGTCAAATTCAGGTTACAGAGACTTCACAGATGTTGTAAGTAGACATCAATATGAAAAGGGGATAGAACACAAATTAAAATCATAAGTGTACTTAAACTGCCAACTTTGAGCTTTGGTTAAAAACATCTGTCACATAAAAGCAAACATTCAGAGCTATTGTGTCTTGTAACAATTGTCTTTATTTTTCATATCTTTGGCATTTTCATCATTTTATGTTACTGCTCCCTTTGGAATTTTTTGTATGAATGCTGGCTTTCTATAATATCACTGCTTTCTCTACACAAACCGCGTTTGTAAGGCTGTTGTACCAATACTATAAAGTGAGTAGATCCCAAGTATGGCTGGGATCCCAGATGGTCTCAAAGAACCCACAAAGTCCACTGACTATTGCAAAGCACTTGAAGAAAGTGGGTGTATTTAGCTTGTTCAGGCCCATATTAAACCAAACTAGCACTTTGATTTCCCCTACGAGGTTGTTTTTCGTCAATTAAATTTTTACACTTAACATTCTTACAGACATAAAATGACCATGAGTAACACTTTGGTCCAGTTCTTCCTTTAGTATAATCTAGGAAATTTCAGGATGTTCTTGAGCTGTCTCCTGTTACTTGTTATCATCATTTTTTTTTTCAGATTTAAGATTTCATTGCTCATATTCCTTTGTTTCATAGCTTTAATTTTTTTATGCCTTTATTCTGTTTCCATTTTCTGTTACTCAGCCTTTGTGTTTCAAAACCACAGCCCTTCTAACTCATCTTTCTGTTCCTGCTTTCCTCTTCCATCTCCTTGACTTTCTTTTCCCTCCTTTACTCTTTTTCCTTTTATAGAATGAGAGACGCTTTGAGGGGATGGTAAGTGTCCTGTGAATGGCAGCTGAGCATCCACTCACCATCAGGAAGAGCAGGAGACAGGGAGCGCATCCCCAGCGCCACATTCCACTGCCCAGGAACACTCC
Organism: Stenella coeruleoalba; assembly: GCF_951394435.1. Classification (NCBI taxonomy): domain Eukaryota; kingdom Metazoa; phylum Chordata; class Mammalia; order Artiodactyla; family Delphinidae; genus Stenella; species Stenella coeruleoalba. The sequence goes on from NC_137164.1 coordinate 16,634,661, forward strand.
TTGCTTCTCCAGCGGTTGGTGAGGACCGGGGCTATACAGGGCAGCACAGACGCTGAAGCTGCAGGCAAACATTTTGAAAATAATCAGGTCACTCATTGAGTGGGAAGGGGTTGTACCCAAATGCTAACCTGTATTTATTCTTGATTTAACCTTAGTGATGATAGGTTATGATACTGCAGTTTATACATTATAATCAGTCAGGTGTATCTGCTCTAACAATTAAGCACTTACGTGGAAAGCATGATCTTGATAGGCATTTGGCTGCAGGTTCACCATACAGTACTCTTATCCTAAAATGACTTTTTAAAGTGTATTTGTTCATAAAGTGGAACATAAGATTTAGATTAAACCCATTCCTTATTTTAGAAAAGGAATCTCTACTTTATAGTGTTTTATTAAATGGGTAATTGACATTAAGAAAAGGGATTTAAAAAACGAATAGAAAATGTTGTGGATCGTCCACCCCTCCCACAAGCCCAGCTGCATCTACTCTCTTCCTGATCGCCCCAGGCTGCTCACCAGAGTCTCCTTCCTTACACTGTCATTTGCACCATCTGTGAGATTATTTCAACTCTCACTTCTTTTTCATTCAGAATGAAATGTCTTTTATAGTAAAGCTGAGAATATGTTCAATCTCATGAATGCTGACACTCAAATACAAATGCAGTCACATTCCCCCTATAACTACTTACATAATTTTATTTTTTTTAACATCCTTATTGGAGTATAATTGCTTTACAATTTTGTATTAGTTTCTGCTCTATAACAAAGTAAATCAGCTATATGTATACATACATCCCCATATCCCCTTCCCCCTTGTGTCTCCCTCCCACCCTCCCTACCCCACCCCTCTAGGTGGTCACAGAGCACGGAGCTGATCTCCCTGTGCTATGCGGCTGCTTCCCACTAGCTATCTGTTTTACATTTGGTAGTGTACATACGTCCATGCCACTCTCTCACTTTGTCCCAACTTACCCTTCCCCCTCCCTGTGTCCTCAAGTTCATTCCATACATCTGCATCTTTATTCCTGTCCTGCCCCTATGTTCATCAGAACCATATATATGTTTTTAGATTCCATATATATGTGTTAGCATATGGTATTTGTTTTTCTCTTCTGACTTACTTCACCCAGTATGACAGACTCTAGGTCCATCCACCTCACTACAAATAACTCAATTTCATCTCTTTTTATGGCTGTGTAATATTCCGTTGTATATATGTGCCACATCTTCTTTAACTATTCATCTGTTGATGGACACTTAGGTTGCTCCCATGTCCTGGCTATTGTAAATAGTGCTGCAGTGAACATTGTGGTACATGTCTCTTTTTCAATTATGGTTTTCTCAGGGTATATGCCCAGTAGTGGGATTGCTGGGTCATATGGTAGTTCTATTTGTAGTTTTTTAAGGAACCTCCACACTCTTCACCATAGTGGCTGTATTAATTTACATTCCCACCAACAGTGCAAAAGGGTTCCCTTTTCTCCACACCCTCTCCAGCTTTTACTGTTTGAAGATTTTTGGATGATGGCCATTCTGACCAGTGTGGGGTGATACCTCATTGTAGTTTTGATTTGCATTTCTCTAATGAATAGTGATGTTGAGTATCCTTCCATGTGTTTGTTGGCAATCTGTATGTCTTCTTTGGAGAAATATCTATTTAGGTCTTCTGCCTATTTTTGGATTGGGTTGTTTGTTTTTTTGATATTGAGCTGCATGAGCTGCTTGTATATTTTGGAGACCAATCCTTTGTCAGTTGCTTCGTTTGCAAATATCTTCTCCCATTCTGAGGGTTGTCTTTTCGCCTTATGTTTACCTTTGCTGTGCAAAAGCTTTTAAGTTTCATTAGGTCCCATTTGTTTATTTTTGTCTTAATTTCCATTTCTCTAGGAGGTGGGTCAAAAAGGATCTTGCTGTGATTTATGTCACAGAGTGTCCTGCCTATGTTTTCCTCTAAGAGTTTTATAGTGTCTGGCCTTACATTTAGGTCTTTAATCCATTTTGAGTTTATTTTTGTGTACGGTGTTAGGGAGTGTTCTAATTTCATTCTTTTACATGTTGCTGTCCAGTTTTCCCAGCACCACTTATTGAAGAGACTGTCTTTTCTCCATTGTATATTCTTACCTCTTTTATCAAAGATAAGGTGACCATATGTGCGTGGGTTTATCTCTGGGCTTTCTATCCTGTTCCATTGATCTATATTTCTGTTTTTGTGCCAGTACCATACTGTCTTGATAACTGTACCTTTGTAGTATAGTCTGAAGTCTGGGAGCCTGATTCCTCCAGCTCCGTTTTTCTTTCTCAAGATTGCTTTTGTTATTCAGGGTTTTTTGTGTTTCCATACAAATTGTGCAATTTTTTGTTCTAATTCTGTGAAAAATGCCATTGGTAGTTTGATACGGATTGCATTGAATTTGTAGATTGCTTTGGGTAGTATAGTCATTTTCACAATGTTGATTTTTCCAATCCAAAAACATGGTATATCTCTCCATCTGTTTGTATCATCTTTAATTTCTTTCATCAGTGTCTCATAGTTTTCTGCATACAGGTCTTTTGTCTCATTAGGTAGTTTTATTCCTAGGTATTTTATTCTTTTTGTTGCAATGGTAAATGGGAGTGTTTCCTTAATTTCTCTTTCAGATTTTTCATTGTTAGTGTATAGGAATGCAAGAGATTTCTGTGCATTAATTTTGTATCTTTCTACTTTACCAAAGTCATTGATTAGCTCTAGTAGTTTTCTGGTGGCATCTTTAGGATTCTCTATGTATAGTATCATGTCATCTGCAAACAGTGACAGTTTTACTTCTTCTTTTCCAATTTGTGTTATTTATTTTTCTTCTCTGATTGCCGTGGCTAGGACTTCCAAAACTATGTTGAATAATAGTGGTGAGAGTAGACATCCTTGTCTTGTTCCTGATCTTAGAGGAAATGGTTTCAGTTTTTCACCATTGAGAATGATGTTTGCTGTGGGTTTGTCATATATGGCCTTTATTATGTTGAGGTAGGTTCCCTCTATGCCCACTTTCTGGAGAGTATTTTTCATAAATGGGTGTTGAATTTTGTCAAAAGCTTTTCTGCCTCTGTTGAGATGATCATATGGTTTTTATTCCTTAATTTGTTAATGTGGTGTATCACATTGATTGATTTGCATATATTGAAGAATCCTGGCATCCTTGGGATAAATCCCACTTGATCATGGTGTACGATCATTTTAATGTGTTGTTGGATTCTGTTTGCTAGTATTTTGTTCAGGATTTTTGCATCTATGTTCATCAGTGATACTGGCCTATAATTTTCTTTTTCCGTGATATCTTTTTCTGGTTTTGGTATCAGGGTGATGGTGGCCTCGTTGAATGAATTTGGGAGTGTTCCTTACTCTGGATTTTTTTGGAAGAGTTTGAGAAGGATCAGTGTTAGCTCTTCTCTAAATGTTTGATAGAATTCACCTGTGAAGTCTTCTGGTCCTGGACTTTTGTTTGTTGGAAGATTTTAAATTGCGGTTTCAATTTCATTACTTGTGATAGGTCTGTTTATATTTTCTAATTCTTCCTAGTTCAGTCTTGGAAATTGTACCTTTCCAAGAATTTGTCCATTTCTTCATGGTTGTCCATTTTATTGGCATAGAGTTGTTTGTAGTAGTCTCTTATAATCCTTTGTATTTCTGCAGTGTCAGTTGTGACTTCTCCTTTTTCATTTCTAATTTTACTTGTGTTCTCTCCCTTTTTTTCTTGATGAGTCTGGGTAAGGTTTTATCAATTTTGTTTATCTTCTCAAAGAACCAGCTTTTAGTTTTATTGATCTTTGCTATTGTTTTCTTTGTTTCTACTTCATTTATTTCTGCTCTGATCTTTATGATTTCTTTCCTTCTATTGAATTTGGGTTTTCTTTGTTCTTCTTTCTCTAGTTGTTTTAAGTGTAGGCTTAGATTGTTTATTTGAGATTTTTCTTGTTTCTTGAGGTGAGATTGAATTGCTATAAACTTCCTTCTTAGAACTGCTTTTGCTTCATCCCATAGGTTTTGGGTCATCATGTTTTCATTTGTTTCTATGTATTTTTTTATTTAAAGTGGCAGAATACACTTTCTTCTCAAGTGCACAGGGAACATCCTCCAGGACAGATCACATCTTGGGTCACATATCAAGCCTCAGAAAATTTAAGAAAATTGCAATTGGGTCAAGCATCTTTTCTGACCACAACGTTATGAGATTGGAAATCAATTATAGGAAAAAAACTGTATAAAACACAAATACATGGAGCCTAAGCAGTGCACTACTAAATAACCAAGAGATCCCTAAGAAATCAAAGAAGAAATACAACTTACTTTGATATACATCATATTCTAAAGATTTATGTAGGTTGATTTGTGTCCAGTGCCTTCATCCTAACTGCTACATGGTTTTCTATTCTATGTAAACCACTCTGTTTACACGTTGAGTTGAGCTAGTCCTTAGATGCAGTTACCAAAGTGTTGCAATGAATGCCTGTGTCTTTGGCCGTTTTGCACATGTTGGAGAGGTTCTTTAGGATCTATACCTAGATGTGGAACTGCCTTGCTGTAGGTTATGTGGACCTTCAAATTTATTAAGCAATATTAAATTTTTCAAAGTGATTGTAGCAATTTACTCTCTAGCCAATGATTTTTTAAAAGTTCTTTTTTTCTCACGTCCTTAACAACATTCTGTGTGGTCATAGTCAAATATATTCTTTGCCAAAACCAATGAGTAAAAAGGGCGATCTCAATGTTTCTTTATTTTTAATTTCTCTGGGTACTGGTGAGATTAACCATGTTTTCACATGTTTATTGGTTATTCAAATTTATTCCTCTGTAAATTGCCTATTCACATTCTTTGCCCATTTTTTCTATTGGGTTATCACTTTTTCTCATTGATTTGTTGGAATTCTTTACACAGTAGTAATTGTCTGCTGTGTGCTATGCAAATATCCTAGTGTGTGCCTTGCTTTTTTACTTTGTATATCGTATTGTGTGGATTTTCTTAAAATTTAAGATATTTAAGCTTATTATCTTTTTTATGGTTTATGTTCTTGAATTTTATATAGTAATAGTAACTACTTCTCTATTGCAATACCATAAAGATATTATTTTCTATTTTCTTCCGAACTTTTACAATATTGCATTTTACATTTAGGTTTTCATCTACCTAAGTAGCCAATTTCCTCAAGACCACTAATTGTAATGCTGCTTCTGTCATATGCCAAATGTCTATGTCTACGTTCTTAAGTGTGTAGACTTCTTTGTCCTTGGTGTTCTGAAGTTTCACTGTGATGTGTCTAACTATAGTCCTATTATTTTCATTCAAGAGTGAGGTAAAATAGTCTTTCAGAGCAACAAAGCCTGAGAAATTAACTAGATCTTTGCTGAAAGAGCTGCTGAAGGAACGTTCTTCAGGAAGAAGAATGCTGAAACCAGGTGAGAGAATTGGGATGTAAGAAGCAATGCATCTTTGCTTTATTTGGCAAAGATGCAAATAAAACAAAACAAGTTCTGCCTACCACACAGTAATCATTATACATGTTGGCTATTCTAAGGGTTATATAACAGCCAATTTCTTCTTAACTATATCGTAAAAGGTAACAAAGGGAAAGGCAGAGAAAATCACAAAAAGAGTAAATAGAAGGTGGAAGATTTTGAGAAATCTGTGCTGGTTGAGATCAATTTTGTGCTTTTCTCTCTCTCTCTCTCTCTCTCTTTTTTTCCATTAAGCTAATTAGTGAAAAATAACAACTTTATGCATTTTTTAAAATATTGAGAATTTGCAGATTTTTTAGTTTGAAATAGTATAAGCATCTCACAAAAGTTATTTTAAGCTTTAGAAAGTAAATATCCAAAAGGTGGGAGCAACACAAGTAACCATCAGTGGATGAATGGATAAACAAAATGTGGTAATATACACATAATAGAATATTATTCAGCTTTAAAAAGGAAATTCTGACATATGTTACGACGTGGATAAACTTCGAGGACACTATGCCAAGTAAAATAAGCCAGTCATCAAAAGACAAACACTGTGTAATTCCACTTGTATGAGGTGCCTAGAGTAATCAAATCCATAGAGACAGTATGTAAGCGGTGGTTGCCAGCAGTGCAGGGGGAGGAGAATGGGGAGGTTTTTTAAAAAAATAAATACAGACTTCCAGTTTCACAAAAGATGAAAATAGTTCTGGAAATGGATGATAATGATGGTTGCACAACAATGTGAGTGTATCAATACTTAATGCCACTGAAATGTACACCTTAAAATGGTGAAGAGAGTAAATTTTATGTGTATTTTAAGACAATTTAAAAAATAATTTAAAGAAATGAGTAAAATTATCTTTAGCTCTGTTTTGTAGTGTGTCCAGGGGCGAAAGCATTTCTGAGAGAGAAGTCAATTGCTCTGTCAAGGTTCTAAGACACCAAGCCCAGTCTCGTGGGGTCATACCTTATCCATCTCCCACAATGCGATATCCAATTGGTCCCTGCTCACTGGAGTCAACTCTAGAATCTCTTCCCCTCTCTGTAGGACTTAGGCCCTATAATTTCTTACTTTAATTAACACAATAAAATTGTAACCAGTCTCTCTGATATCATCTATTTTCCATACTTCAAGCTGAGTGATCTTCCAAAAGCATGAATATGTTTTAAAAAAAAGAAGAAGAAAAAATAATGGATAAGGAGAAGACAGTGATTAACAATGTGAAATGAGGCAGAAGAGTCAAGGAGAAAATGCAGCCTGAGAAAGAGGTGATGGGATGGTGTCCTTCAAGAGAGAATAGTTTAAGTCATGGAGACAGAAGCCAGTGACAAGGGGTAAGAAAAAAGTGAAGAAAGTAAAATGAAATTGCCTGTCTGCCTAGAATTTCCTCTCTGATTTGTCTGCCAGGCAAACACTTAGTCTTTAAAGACCAAATAAATGACATCTTTTTCACAAAGTCTTCCTTAATATCTTCAGGAAAAGTTGAGAGCTTCCCTTTTCCCAAATCAGAGTCCTTTGTTCTTGCTTTTACTATGGGATTTATTAAATCTCTCTAATTATTTTTTTTCATCACTTCCTGTCACTAGACTGTGAACCCTTGGGAGCAGATATTATTTTCTATTTATCTTTGTATTCCCAGATCCAACATGATATGAACAACAAAGTGCTGGTTGAATGAATGAATGGTGTTGAAAGCACCTATAACTTAAGCTCTTAATCTAATTAATTCTTCCCCACCCAGTGGAAAGCTACTACATCAGAGTCTATTAAGATCTATCTCCCTAACCACCCTGAAGAAGAGGGTCATGATGTATGGGTGGATATATGATACCCACTCAGAAATCCCATCATGTAGGTCTAGAAATATTTGCACAATAGTCATAATTAATGCATAACACACAGTCTGCAGCCAGGCATAGATCAACACATTTTGTGCATAACCTGTAAATTCTTGTGGAGAGTCTAATTTCAGCTCCACTGCTCCCAAGTTTTTGTTCAGGAGTTGGCACACAAGCCAAATTCAGCCTTCCACCTGTTTTTGTAAATAAAGTTTTATAAAAACACAGCCATGCTCATTTATTTACCTATTGTCTATGGCTGCTTTCATGCTACAAAGGCAGGGTTGTTGGGTAGTTGTAACAGAAATTGTATAGTTTGCTTAGTCTAAATCATTCACAGTCTGGACCTTTAGAGAAAACATTTGCCAATGCTGCTTTAGTTGATAGGCTAAAACTGTATAAGTAAACATGATTTCATGTCTTACGATACGTTAGGTGAATGGTACAATCTTTTGGTTTAAGCTCTAAATATTATACCCAAATTGTCTCTACCATGAAATGCATTTTCCACTTTTCATAATCTCAGCTGTTTAAGTGAAAGAAATGAATGCACTAACATAATTCAAGATGTTACTATTTTTAGGTTCACTCTTCATCCACTGTTCTTCTCTACCATACACGACACTTAAAATTGTAGATGAAAATTCATTTTAACTTGAATTACTAACCTCTGTTAAATTATATTGTATTGCTTATTAAGTGAGCATTATTATCCACATTAAATCTGCCACCAGTGAAAAATTACACACAAAAGAGTGTAATCCCCTCATTAGACTGAGGCCCTAGGGTGTGCCTGAAAATGCACAGAGGCCCCGAATACTCAGCTTTCTTTGCGGAGCTCTGACTTTGCTGAAAGACGTCTAGAAACTGAGGTAGTCAGGCAGTTCGCTGCTGGCTACACATCTGTACAGAACTCAGAAGCATTGTTTATTCCAGCAGGGATCTGGAATAAATTATCCTTAATATTTTGGCTCCTGAAATAGCTGTTTCAAATGTTAGACTATGTGAACTTGCATATCGTGGGGGCGCTCACAACTAAATCATGATCCTTCTATTGTTCCTAAGTCCACTAGAATCTAAACGCCATGGGACTTTTATCCTGTATCTCCAGGTCCAGAAATAGTCCTTGGCACATAGTAGGTACAAAATAAATGTTTGTTGAATAAATTTATTATGAAAATTCCATTGCAAATATGGGAGGTTCTAGAGGGCATTTTTGAAGACCAAGGAGAGTTTAAGCTCATTCACACTGAGTATGAATGTTGAACTTTGAGGCTTTACAGCATTGTTTAGCTATATTTAAAAGGAATGTGTGTGTGTGTGTGTGTGTGTGTGTATTTAAGGTAACTTTTTGACAGATAAACAACCTATACCCTGAGGACAATGCACAACACCTAATGAGGGGAAAAAACTTACTTTCCGAATGAGATGAGGAAAGTTACAAGTGTCTGTCTCTCTTACCCTCACAAGGAGAACAGGCCAGAAACACTACAAATTCATAGTTTGATTTGTTGTTGTTTCTGTTCATTTGCTTTATACCCATCAGAGAACCCATGAGACAAAAAACAAAAACACCTACATTAACTACAGTTTAGAAAGAATCAAGCCCTTCCTAGTAGAGGGGTCCTACAGCTTCTTTCAACCTAGGGGCATGTTGGAAGGGTCATCAAAAGGAAGGGAGAAACAGGTCTATCTTCAAACAAATTTTCAATGATTGCATTTGGGCTGGCAAAGTAGATTGGAATCACAAGGTGCCCAGTAATAAAGCTAGTCTGTACCCACCCAGCCTGCACTGGAGTGTGTGGGAGTAGTACACTAAAAGTTGGCGCCAGAGCAGGAAAGCTGAGAAATTTCCTCCAGAGGTACATCAAGTCTTCCCCAAGTAGAAGAAAGTGGCCGGCTAAAGTGGAAGCAAGGCAGGAGTGATGAGAGAGAATCTCCAAGGTATATGAATTTCATTGATTGTAAGGCAGCGACGCAGTAAAGTTTGTGTACAGGGCAGCATAGCTGACAGAAGTCCTCTCCTAAGAGCATGGGCTTTCACCTAGTGCAAGGCAGCAGCGTGCAGAAGCTGGGGGAAAAGAAGGAGAACTGAGAGAAAAGTCCCCTACCCCAAGGCACACCAGGCCTTTACTGAGTACACTGTAGCTGCCTACTGAAAGCTAGACAATGCCACAGAAACACAAAAAGTTCCTGGCTGGGTTATAAAGCACAAAGAGGTGGCCCACAGTTTAGAAAGCTGGGGGTTGGGCTGAAAAGCTGGGAGAAATTCCCAGGGTCCTGCAAGCTCTAGGATTCCAAGATATACAAAGAAAAGTCCTGATTCCACTCCTAAAACTCATGAAACCAGCCATGAACTAAATCTAAATACCTGCGACAAAGCTCTGAACCAGCCCAACTACAGATCAGATTGACCAGGCCTCCAACTGCAGAGGACTAACAGAGCAAGGGCCATGCTATTTGATAGGAGTAAATATTATTTTCCTCTATCTCTACTGTTCTTTTAAACTTCATGGCCAGTATACAACAACCAAATTTGAGATACTAAGAAGAGTAGGACAGTGTGACTCACAGTCAAGAGAAAATGTCATTCGAAGTAGATCCGCAAATGGCCCAAATTTTAACAACAGAGGAACTAGTTATGGGGTACATGGCAACTATATTATCTTTGCAACTGTTTTGTAATCTAATACTGTTCTTTAAAAAAATTTTTTTCCTGAAACACCTGTGGGACAATACCAAACCATCTAATATACATGTAATTAGTGGCCCAGAAAGAAAGGTGAGAGAAAATGGAGCAGAAAAATATTTGAAAAACTAAAGGCCAAGAATTATCAAAATTGTTGAAAAACACCAAGTCACACACTTAATAAGCTCAGTGAATACCAAGCAGGCTTAAAACAAACAACAACAAAAACATATTGAGGCACATTATAGTCAAACTGGTGAAAACCAAAGGTAAAAAGAAAATCCTAAAAACATCCCAAGAAAACACATTACCTTCAGAACATCAACAAGAATGATGACTGCTTTTCCTTAGTAAAAATGGAAGCCAGAAGAAAATATAACAAGTTTATGGTGAGGAAATAAAAGAAAAAACTCAACATAGAATTTGATATATATCTCAGCAGTGTTTAGTAGTTTTAACAATATTGTGTGTGTGTGTATATATACACACTGCTGATACACATATTAATAATGTTTGATAGTTTTAACAATGTTTAGGATAGATGGAGAGTTACATAGATAGATAGGTAGATAGACAGATAGATAGATACTGAGACCATGTTCATAGGTGAAAGATTCAATATTAAGATGTTGGCTGTCTCCAAATTGATCTATAGATTCATCACAATCCCAGCTGAAATCTCAAAAGGGTCTTTTGTAGGAAACGAAACGTTAATTTTAAAGTTTGTATGAGAATGCAAGGAATCTAAAATAGCCAAATTAAATTTGAAAAACAAGAACAAAGTGGGAAGATTAACACTACCTGACTTCAAAGCTGAGTATAAAGCTGCATTAATCAAGACAATATAGTTTCGGCATAAATATAGACAAAGAGATAATGACACAGATTAGACAGTCCAGTAACAGACTCTCATACAGATGAACAACTGATTTTTAACAGAGGTACAAAGGCAATTCAATGGAGGAAGGATAGTCTTTGTAACAGTGGTGCTGGAACAATTGGGCATCCATATTTTAAAAAAAGAACTTTGATTCACATCTCACATCATATACAAAAATCAACTCAAAATGAATCATATACATACATGTAAAATTATAAATCTTCTGGAAAAAACATAGGAGAAAATCTTTGTTACCCTGCATTAACAGAGATCTTAGCTGCAACACCAAAAGCATAATCCACAAAAGAAAAAAATGACAAATTGCACTATATCAAAATAAAAGAATTCTCCTGGAAAGGCACTGTTAAGAGAATGAAACAAGAAGCCACAGACTGGGAAAAAATATTTCTAAAGCATATATCTGATATAGGACTTGTATCCAGAATATATAAAGAACTTTCAAAACTCAGTAATAAGGAAAGAAACAACCCAATTAAAAATTGGGCAAAAAATCTGAACACTTTATCAAGGAACATACACATATGGCAAATAAGCACATGAAATGATGCTTTACATCATCTGGAAATGTAAATCGAAACCACAATGAGATAACACCTATTAGAATGGCTAAAATTAAAAAGACTGATTGTACCAGTGCTGGGAAGGGTGTGGAGTGAGTGCAACGGCTCATGTACTACGGTAGGAATGTAAAATGGTCCAATCACGTTGGAAAATTTTCGACAGCTTCTTAAAAAGGTAAACATACATTTACTGTATGACTCATTCATTCCATTCTGCGATGGTTAATTTTGTGTGTCAACTCAATTGGGTCACTGGGTGCCCAGATATTTGGTCAACCATTATTCTGTGTGTGTCTGTGAGGGTGTTTCTGGATGAGATGAATGTTTGAGTCAGTTAGAGTAAAGCAGATTGCCCTCCCCACTGAGGGTGGGCCTCACCCAATCTGTTGAAGGCCTGAGTAGAACAAAATGGCTGAAGAAGGATGAATTCACTCTCTCTGTCTGATCATCTTTGAGCTAGAACATCAGTCTTCTCCTGCCCTGGGACTTGGACTCAGACTGGAACTTAACACCATTGGCTCTCAAGGTACTCAGACTTTTGGACTCACACTGGAACTGTACCAATATTTCTCTTGGGTTGCCAGCTTGCCAACGGCAGATTTTAGGACTTCGCAATCAAGTGAGACAATTCCTTATAGTAAATCCTTTCTGTCTCTCTCTCTCTCTCTCTTTATCAATAAATCAATCTATCATCTATCTATCTATCTACAAATGTATCTATATAGATATTTATTATATAATCCTATTTGTTCTTTTTCTCTGGAGAACCCAGACTAACACACACCCCCAGGTGTTTACCCAAGAAAAATGAAAACATTATGTCTACACAAATACTATACACAAATGATAATAGGGTGGGAGGGAGACGCAAGAGGGAGGGGATATGGGGATATATGTGTACATATAGCTGATTCACTTTGCTATACAGCAGAAACTAACACAACATTGTAAAGCAATTATACTTCAATAAAGATGCTAAAAAATATTTATCTATAATAGTAAAAAACTAGAAATAAGCCAAATATTTGCAGGTGAATACATGAACAGAATGTAGTAGATCTATACAATTAAATACTACTCAGCAATAAAAAAGGAACTCCTTATATACACACCACATGGATGAATCTCAAAACCACAATGATGAGAAAAAGAAGCTAAATAGAAAAGACTATATACTATATAATTCCATTTATGTAAGTTCTAGAATAAGGTAACAAAAAATTGATTAGTGGAGGGAGTGTTGAACTGCAAAGTGACATGAAACAACTTTGGGTGGTAATGGGAATGTCCTATGTTCTGATTATGGTGCCAGTTTAATAGGGAGGTACATCTGTCAAATTCATTAAATTGTACACGTTAAATGGATGCAGCTTATTGTATGTAGTAACAATTTTCAATGAAGTCATTTTAAAATGTGCATATATACCTTTACCATTATGCGAGTGCACAGAAAACAGTTTGGACCTTTGTACAGGGAAATAGACTGGGAACTTTACCTTTTTACTCTATACAATTTCAGATTTAAAAAATGTACTATAAAATGTATTTACTATAAATATTAAAATATAAAATTTAAATGTATAGCTTCATAACAGAGATTGGGGAAGTATAGAAAACTTTAAGAAAAATTACAAATTATCCATAATCTCATCACTCAGAAAGAGCCTTCTTAACATTTTGGTTCAATTTAAACTAGAATCATGTGCGTATATTCTTGGGAGCATGGCTGCACAGATTCACATAAAACTGAGCTCATTCTGTATATAATTTTTACCTCCTGCTTTTTTATTGAGTATTATATCATAAGCACTTCCAAACGTCTTTAGCTATTGTTTGAAAACATGATTTTTATGGAAGCATAGTGTTCCACTATATGGAAGCACCATAATTTATTTAACCAATTCCTTATGGTTAGATATGTGGATTATTTCCCATTTTTATTATAAATAATGCCCCATAAATATACTTATATGTTAATCTTTTCAGGCATCCCTATTTATTTTCTCAAAATAGATTCCTCAATGTGGAATTATTGTATCTAAAGCAATACAGGTCACGTTGCACAGTTCTGATATACTGAGTTTCAGTTAAACATGGCACCATGCGAAGAGAGGGCTTCCGTATTTGTAAGGGTACTGATGCACGAAGCCACATTGCTTTTCCAAAAATTGTACCAGTTTACATTTCCACTAGCAACCTATAATACATCCCAGCCACACCTGGATAATGTCACTTTTATAAATCTTTGATAATTTGGAGGCAAAAGCATAGTATCTAATTTGTAATGTATTTTTCTTCTGTTATTAGAATGGCTTAACTTCTGTCATATGTTTATTAATCATTTGTATTTCTCCTTTTGTGAACTGCTTTAAATTTTGAAGAAAAATGCTCAGCAAAGGTGAAATGAAATTTTAAAATAAACTTTATATCTCTATAATAATCCCTCTACTCTCTATAAAAACTTCAAATCTTCAGAATCACCACAGTATAATGTTAAAAACGTATCTTGGATGGTATCAGCAAGAAGGAAAGCAGTGAATAAACAATCCATTGCAAACAAAATGCTGCCAGAATAGAAGTGAAAAAGGAATGTAAATCTCAATAGCTTCCTTCACTTTAATCTCAAAGCTAGCTTTCAAACTCATATGGTTCAGGTTGACTCAGAATTCTAAATCTTAGACACAATTTTCCATTTCCTATGAAAATAAGCTACATTGTGTTTCATACTGTAGTTGCTGGAAACACATATGTTTTAGGCTAATAGTGTAATTATAATACAGTCAGCCTCCTTATCCCATGGGTTCTGCATCCACAGATTCAACCAGCCGCAGGTCAAAAATATTCAGAAAAAAAATTCCAGAAGGTTTCAAAAAACAAAACTTGAATTTGCCACACTCTGGCAACGATTTACGTAGCATTTACACTGTATTTACAACTATGTATACAACATTTACATGGTAGTCGGTATTATAAGTCATCTAGAGATGATTTAAGGTATATGAGAGGATGTGTGTAGGTTATATGCAAATACCACACCATCTTACATTGAGCATCTGTGGACTACAGGTAACTTTCCACTATTAATGTAATAAAGACCTGTTTGAAATGGTGAAATTTGTCACTAAGGAAGGGAATACGACTGGTTTGAAGCACGTCTGTCAAAACAACAGACAACATCAAAACAAAATTGTCTTCCAGCATGAGGGCTTAGCTTGGGGCTGGGCATGTAGTAGACACTCAATTAACTGCACTAAGAGAGTAAATGCTGACTAAATAAATACTCTTCCTACTTTCTTAGGATTTCTTTTTCATTTTCAATGAGATACAATCTACATATAATATAATGTGCAGGACTCCAATATTCAGTTGAATGAGTTCTGACAATTATTCACTCCTGTCATCACCCCCTGAAACAAATTATAGAATACTTCCATCACCCTGGAGAGTTTTCTCCTGGCCCTTTCCAATTAATTACCCATCTCCCAAACCCAGAGGCGACCAATTCCTGGTTTTTATCACCATAGTTATTTTTTACTGTTCACAAACTTCATATAAATGGAATCAACACTATGTATTCTTTTGTACAGGAATTATTTTGCTCAATATAGTATTTTTAAGATTCATCCATGTTGCTATGAGTATCATTCATTCCTTTTAGCCACTCAGTATACACTGTATTATTGTATGGATATACGGCAACTTGTTTTTCCATTCTTTTCTTGATGGACATTAGGCTATTTTTTCAACCTAATGGCCCTAATCTGGGGCCATTATGATGAATAAGGCTGCTATGAACATTATTGCACAAGTCTTTTCGTAAACATAGTTTTCATTTTTCTTAAACTCCTACAAGTGGAATTGCTGGGTTATGGGGAAAAATGTATCTTTAACTTTATAAGAAGTTTCCAAACACTTCTCCAAATTGGTTATGCCATTTTATACTCTCACCAGAAGTGCATGAGAGTTCTAGTTGCTTCACATCCTAGCCAACACTTATTGTCACTCTTTTTTATTTTTGTCATTCTAGTGGGTATGTAGGGTCTCTCACTGTGTTTGTTTGTTTGTGTTTGATGGAGATATAAAGTTTAATGAATTTTGATGATTTTATAAATCATGTAATCACCACGTAAAACAACATATAAAATATTTCTATTACCCTAGAAATTTCCCTTGTGCCTCTTTCAATTAGTTCTCTCCTTTTACACAGACAACTATTTTCTGACTTCTATTATCATAGATTAGTTTTGGCTGTTCTAGTAATTAAAATAAATGGAATCATATGGTACATTAGTTATCTGTTTCTGCATAAAAAATTGCCACAAACTTAGCAGCTTAAACAACAAACATTTATCATCTCACAGTTTCTATAGATCAGAAATCTGGCACAGCATGGTTTAATTCTCTGCTCATGATCTCACAAGGCCAAAACGAAGGTGTTGGCTGAGGGGAGGTTCTCATCTGGAGCTCAGTCATCTTCCAAGCACTGGTTGTTGGCAGAATCCATTTCCTTCTCACACTTTCCACATGGACTCCTCCATCTTCAAGCTAGTCTGAGTTCTTCTCAAGCTTCAAATATCTCTCACTTCCCCCTTCAGCCTCTGCTTTCAAGAATTCGTATGATTAATTGGACCTCCCAGGATAATCCTGAATAATCTCCCAATTTTAAGGTCAGCTGACAAGTAACCTTAAGTACATCTGCAAAGTCCATTTTGCCATGTCATGTAACATATTCACAGGTATAACAACATGACTTTGGGGCCAAAATTTTGCCACCTACTGTAATAATTCTTTTTTTTTTTTTTTTTTTTTTTTTTGCTCACTTGCTGAAATCAGATTAGTATCTGCAAGTTTCAGGTATATTTTGCTATTATCAATCATTTTAAACTTTTTTTTTTCTTGGCAAGTGTTCCATTCTGTGAATATACGTAGTTTATCTACTCTCCCAGTTGACTGACATGTGTGTTTTTCCAGTTTTGGGCTATTGTGAGTAAAATTCTTACAAATATTATTTTACAAGTCCTTTAATTAACATATGTTTTGTTTTTTTTGTTTTTTTGTTTTCGGTACGCGGGCCTCTCATTGCTGTGGCCTCTCCCGTTGCGGAGCATAGGCTCCGGACGCGCAGGCTCAGCGGCCATGGCTCATGGGCCTAGCTGCTCCGCGACATGTGGGATCTTCCTGGACCGGGGCACGAACCCCTGTCCCCTGCATCAGCAGGCGGACTCTCAACCACTGCGCCACCAGGGACACCCTACTTAACGTATGTTTGAATGTCTCTTGCTAAGTACCTAGAAATGTAATTGCTGAGTCATAGGGGACATGTATGTTTAATTTTATGAGAAGATGCCAAATAGTTCTCCAAGTTGCTTGTACCATGCTTTACACTCCCACCAACGATGTATGAGAGTTTCAATTGCTCCACATCCTTCCTACATTTGCATTTGTTGTTGTCAGTCTTTTTTTTTTATCCATTGTACTGAATATGAAATTGCAGCACATTGTGGTTTTAATTTGCTTTTTCCAGATAACTAATGATGTTCAGTTACTTTTCTTCTGTTTGTTGGCTATTCACGTCTTCTTTTGTGAAATTCTGTTCAAATTTTGTGCCCTTTTTAAAAACAGGATTTTTTCAATTATCAACTCGTATATATTAAGATAGAGTCCTTTGTCAGATGTTTTTTGTAAATATTTTCTCCAGCCTGTGACTTGGCAATCATTTTCTCAGTAATGGCTCTTGAGTACCAGAACATTTCATTTTGATGGAGTCTAATCTGTCAATATTTATCCTATTATTGTTTGTTAGTGTTTTTGGAGTCTTGTCTAAGAATACTTGTTTTTTTCTAAAAGCTGTATGATTATAGATCGTTTACATTTAAGACTATGACACATCTTAATTTTCCTCTACAAAGCGACATGGGAGTTGAAGTTTATTATTAAAATATGGATATCCAGTTCTTTCTAGCATCAATTAAAAAGACTTTCCCCCATTGATTGATTTTTGTCAAAAATCACCTGAGTATGCATACATATATATAGTATAAGTTCTCTCATTCCACTCTTCTCTTTCAGAATATTTCTCACTATTCTAAATCTTTTGCAAGTATTCTAGCACCATTTGTTGAAATGATTTTCTTTCCCTACTTAATTGCCTTAGCAATTTTGTCAGAAATCAATTGATCATATATGTGTGGGTCTATTTCTGGACCCTATTCTGTTTCATTGATCTATTTGCTTTGCTTATTCCAACACCACACTGTCTTGATTACTGTGGCTTATAAAAAGTTTTGAAATCAGCTTTGTTCTTCTTCAAACTTGCTTTGGCTAGTTTAGGGCTTTGCATTTCCATATGAATTTTATTGCCAATTTGTCAGCTTATACAAAATAGCCTGCTGAAATTTTGAATGAGATAATGTTGAATCTGTATATCCATTTAGGAAGAATTGACATCTTAATATTGAATGCTTCTGATCAATGAACATGGTGTATCTTTCCATTTATTTTGATCTTTTATTTCTCTCAGCAATTTCTTATTATTTTCAGCATACAAGTATTGCACATATTTTGTCATATGTATCCCTAATTGTTTCTTACTTTTTGATTTGTTATAAATGACATATCTTTTAAAGTTTCAATTTCTAATTGTTTGTCGCTAGTATATAGAAATACAACTGAGTTTTGAATACTGACCTCCTGAAAACAAGCTAAGTTCGTTTGTTAGTTCTAGTGATTTTTAAAATAGATTCCCCTTGGATTTTCTACATAGATAATCATGTTGAATGCAGAAAAAGATAGTTTTACATTTTTCTTTCTGATCTGGATGTTTATTTTTCTTGCCTTTTCCCACTAGCTAGAATCTCCTAGAAAAATGTTGACTAGAAATGGTGATAGTGAACATTCTTTCCTTGTCCCAGATCTTCGGGGAAAAGCATTCAGTCGTTTACCATATGTACGGTATAGCTGCATGTTTTCAAGGATGTACTTTTTCAGGTCGGGGAAGTTTCTTTCTATTCCTAGTTTGCTGCAAGTTTTTATCAGGGATAGATGTTGTGTTTTGTCAAATGCCTTTCTGTATCTATTGATATTATGATATAGTTTCTCTTTTTTAGACCGTTAGTGTGGTGTGTTTCACTGAATAATTTTCAAATATTAAATCAGTATTGCATTCCTGAATAAACCTCAACTGGCTATGATGTATTATAATTTTTATATATTGTTGGATTCAATCTGCTAAAATTTTATTAGCATATTGGGGGCTTGTTTTTGAAGGACCTGGGTCTGTAGTTTTCTTGTATTGTCTTTTCCAGGTTTTGGTGTTAGGATAATACTTGCCTATTAGTATGTATCCCTTCACTGTGCGTAGCAGACGCAGTGTCTGTAGGTTGGCTGTCCCACTCTCCACATCCAAGCTCTCTTTTATTTGACTCTTCTCTTGATGTTACAAAAACCAAATATTTTATTTTGCAGTCTTCTTTTCAACTAAGGGTGGCCATATGACAGTGTTCTGGCCAATTACATAAAAAGAACTCTGTTGATACCTGTGTTTTTTCCTCCTCCTTCTTCATGCCTGGAATCCTGATCAAATGCATGGATGGGCAGTTGCCATCTTGCAACCAAGAGGATGAAAGCCACATGCTGAGGATGGTACAAAAGGAAGCTAAAAGGAGCTGCATTCTTTCATAACCTATCATCAGCTTCCCTCTCCCTCACCTGAGTTTCTGTTACACATGCTAAATTCTTATTCACTTAAGCCTCAACTAACTGGGTTTTCTCCTACAGCTGAATGCAGTAAAAAAGTGACACACCATGCTTTCCTTTTCTTCACAACACTTATCATTATTGGACTTTATGGGTGACATTTATTTGTTGATTTGTTTACAGTCAAACTTACACTAGAATGTAAGTTTAAGGGAGGAATTTGTGCTTGTTTTACTTATTTCTGTGTCCCAGCATCTAGAACAGTGCCTGACCAGTTAAGATACTCACTATTAATATCTGCCAGGTGACTGCATTGCTTTGCAACTTGCTTTTTTCCATGTTAGCACCTGTAGTTCTACCTATTTTTTTGTATCAGCATTCATTGTAATAGGGATATATGCTATCCTGGTGTTCCATGATGTTCCATGATTTTATGTATCCTTTCCTCTACAGACAGGTATTCTAGTTATTTGCGTCTTTTTTCTTTTTTAAAAAAATTACACACGTTGTGACTACAATTGGATTCATATGTGATTATTTCCGTAGGATAAAATTATCCTCCAAAAAGACTGACTCAGCACACTCCTACGAATTGCATATGAGACTAGCCATTACCCTACATTGTTGGCTAAGTATATATTAATCAACTTTTATTTCTGCCAACCTGAGGGGTTGAGAAGTAAGGAGTAAGGCCATATCTGAATTTTTAAAAATATTTTAATTTTATTAAAATATAGTTGATTTACAATGTTGTGTTAGTTTCAGGTGTACAGCAAAGTGATTCAGTTATACATATACATATATTCATTCTTTTTTAGATTCTTTTCTAATATAGGTTATCACAGAATATTGAGTAGAGTTCCCTGTGCTATACAGTAGGTCCTTGTTGGTTATCTATCTTATATATAGTAGTGCTGTGTATTCATCCCAATCTCCTCATTTATCCCTCCCCCCACATTTCCCCTTTGGTAACTGTAAATTTATTTTCGATATATATAAGTCTGTTTCTGTTTTGTAAATAAGTTCATTTGTATCTCTGTTTTTAAAAAGTTAGATTCTGCATATGAGTGATATCCTCTGATATTTGTCTTTCTCTGTCTGACTTATTTCTCTTAGTATGATCATCTCTAGGTTCATCCATGTTGCTGCAAATGGCATTATTTCATTCTTTTTTATGGCTGACTAATATTCCATTGTATATAAGTAACACATCTTTTTTATCCTTTCCTCCACTGATGGACATTTAGATTGCTTCCATTTCTTGGCTGTTGTAAATAGTGCTGCAATGAACATTGGGGTGCATGTATCCTTTTGGATTATGGTTTTCTCCAGATATGTGCCCAGGAATGGGATTGCTGGATCATGTGGTAGTTCTATTCTTAGTTTTTAAAGGAACCTCCATACTGTTCTCCATAGTGGTTGTACCACTGAATGTTGATTTCATCTGCATTTTCCTGATAATCAGTGAGACTGACTATCTTTTCATATATGTATTGGACCATTGATTTTCTCTATATCCTTTGCCTATATTTCATTAAAATCCATCTTGTAAAAAAAGTTTATAGTTATTCTTTGTATATTCATATATTAATCCTTTGCCTGTTTTTTATGTTGCAAATATATTTTCTCAGTACTTGTTTCTCTGTACTTGTTTTTAAATGTTATTCATGATGTCTTTCATCAAATAAAGTTTTAATATTTTATGTAATAAAATCTATCCAGTTTTCCCTTTATGATGTATACATACCATATCATGTTTAGAAATGCCTTTCCCACTCAGTAATTATAAATATATACAACAGTATTTTCTAACTAAAGTATTTAGCACTTTATTATTTATGCTTGCATATGAAGTTGGAACAGATCTTTGTTTTCATCCAAATGGATAGCCAATTGTAATACCACTAATTTTTCCTTCACTGATATGACATAAATGAAATACTTATATATAGACTATATAGAGAGATTATGCTTCTAGTATATATATAAATACCTGTTTTTACTCTATTATCTATTTGTCCCTTTCAGTACCATTACCCCACTTTTAAAATCAGTACAGCTTAGAGTACATTTTGATATGTGTTAGAGAAAGTCCCTCCTAACTGTTCTTATTTCAAAAATTTCTTGGCCATTTTGAGGCTTTCTCTTCTAGATCAGCTTGAGAAGCTCAATCTGGGAATGAGCTTGCTTGGCTTCATAAAGATTTTATTGAGGTTTTCTTGGAATTGCTTTGGGTTTATAGATTGACTTAGAGAAGACTGATAGCTTTACAAATGTGGACTATTCAATTAGAAAAGAAGTATTTTTCTCCATTTATTTAGATCTTCTTTTATAGTTTGTAGTAATTTTGTTTTACATGTAGTTTTTACCATAAGTTTTGAAAATTTTTATGTTTAGTATATTGCCAGCTATTTTGTAGCTTTGTTGTTTTTATGAATTGGACCATTTTCCCTCTGACATTTCTAATCGGCTATTGTGGTACATAGGAATGCTAATCAGTTTTTGTATGTTGACTACATGTATCTGAAGTCAATTCTTCTTTGTTCATATAGTTTTTCAGTTTCTTTTTTTGAATTCTCTAGGCAGATGTTTCTATCATCCATAAGAGCCCAATCTGTTAGCTTCCATACTGTGTTGCTTCCCCATGAGTGTTAAATTTGGGAATTTAAAATATTAGCATGGAAATTTAAGGGGACTACAAAAGTTTTAATTAGAAACATGAATATATATATGGGCAAAAAATATATATTGCCCACCATATATATTTTAGATTTTACCCTGGTTTTGGAATAATAGTCATTAAAATTAAAAAAAAATAAGGCATTGTTAAGAAGACTTGTGTATTAAAATAACATTCACTTAAAGTATTAGATTTTATTCTTAGCTAAAATGAATAGGGCATTAAGAATTCCTTTCATGTTTCTTTAACAAATTATCTACCATTATCTAAGAATGATCCACCAAAGACTACAATTTAAGCTTCTGAGGAAGCTTAGATAGTTGAACAGAGGCATTTAAGATCCTATTGAATGTGGTTTTAATTTTCAAATGGGAAGTACAGACCAAATAAAATTTACATATGATTTTTTTGAACAAATACTTGGAAATTTGATCACTTCTATGGAACATTTGAGTTTTATGGTCAGATTAGCATCTATAAGATCCCACTTGCTAATTAACAGTGAGCAGAGAACCAGATGATGACAATTTAAAAATAGACAGTTTTTATACTGAAATATGTAATGTAATATTTTTATGTAAACATAAATTTTAAAGTATTTTATATCTTTTACATCCAAGGAAAAAAAAATGGGTCACTTCAATCATGCTGAGCAGATTTTTATTTTTTAAATGATTTTTACCTGTTTCAATTTTTCTGACCATTCTCAATAATATTTTGAAACAAAATGATTAAAATGACCAAACAAATAAAGCAAGCAGGTCTGCTGGCCTCTCTTGTTTTCCTAGCACAGAAAGCCAGTGTGGGAAGGCACTAATCCACCCCTCCTGCCACTATTATTCAACATAGTTTTGGAAGTCCTAGCCATGGCAATCAGAGAAGAAAAAGAAATAAAAAGAATACAAATTGGAAAAGAAGAAGTAAAACTGTCACTGTTTGCAGATGGCATGATACTATACATAAAGAATCTTAAAGATGCCACCAGACAACTACTAGAGTTAATCAATGAACTTGGTAAATTAGCAGAATACAAAATTAATGCACAGAAATCTCTTGCATTCCTATATACTAACAACAAAAGATCAGAAAGAGAAATTAAGGAAACAATCACCATTGAAACAAAAAGAATAAAATATATAAGAATGAACCTACCTAAGGAGGTAAAAGACCTGTACTCAGAAACTATAAGACACTGATGAAAGAAATCAAAGATGACACAAACAGATGGAGAGATATAACATGATCGTGGGTTGGAAGAATCAACATTGTGAAAATGGCTATACTACTCAAAGCAATCTACAGATTCAATGCAATCGCTATCAAATTACCAATGGCATTTTTTATAGAACTAGAATTAAAAAAATCTTAAAATTTGTATGGAGACACAAAAGATCCCGAATAGTCAAAGCAATCTTGAGGGAAAAAAACAGAGCTGGAGGAATCAGACTCCCTGACTTCAGACTATACTACAAGGCTACAGTAATCAAGACAGTATGGTACTGGCACAAAAACAGGAATATAGATCAATGGAACAGGATAGAAAGCCCAGAGATAAACCCATGCAACTATGGTCAACTAATCTATGAGAAAGGAGGCAAGGAAATACAATGGAGAAAAGACAGTCTCTTCAATAAGTGGTGCTGGGAAAACTAGACAGCTACATGTAAAAGAATGAAATTAGAACACTCCCTAACACCATACACAAAAATAAACTCAAAATGGATTAAAGACCTAAATGTAAGACCAGACACTATAAAACTCTTAGAGGAAAACATAGGAAGAACACTCTTTGACATAAATCACAGCAAGGTCTTTTTTGACCCACTTCCTAGAGTAATGGAAATAAAAACAAAAATAAACAAATGGGATCTAATGAAATTTAAAAGCTTTTGTACAGCAAAGGAAACTATAAACAAAACGAAAAGACAACCTTCAGATTGGGAGAAAATATTTGCAAATGAATCAATGGACAAAGGATTAATCTCCAAAATATATAAACAGCTCATGCAGCTCAATATTAAAAAAACAAACAACCCAATCAAAAAATGGGCAGAAGACCTAAATAGACATTTCTCCAAAGAAGATATACAGATGGCCAAGAGGCACATGAAAAGCTGCTTAACATCACTAATTATTAGAGAAGTGCAAATTAAAACTCCAATGAGGTATCACCTCATGTCAGTCAGAATGGGCATCATCAGAAAATCTACAAACAAAATATGCTGGAGAGGGTGTGCAGAAAAGGGAACCCTCTTGCATTGTTGGTGGGAATGTAAATTGATACAGCCACTATGGAGCACAGTATGGAGGTGCCTTAAAAAATTGAAAATAGAACTACCATATGACCCAGCAATCCCACTACTGGGCATATACCCTGAGAAAACCATAGTTCAAAAAGAGACATGTACCGAAGTGTTCATTACAGCACTATTTACAATAGCCAGGACATGGAAGCAACCTAAGTGTCCATCGACAGATGAATGGATATAGAAGATATGGCACATATATACAATGGAATATTAGCCATAAAAAGAAATGAAATTGAGTTATTTTTAGTGAGGTGGATGGACGTAGAGTCTGTCATACAGAGCAAAGTAAGTCAGAAAGAGAAAAACAAATATAGTATAGTAACACATATATGTGGAATCTAGAAAAATGGTACAGATGAACTGGTTTGCAAGGCAGAAATAGAGACACAGATGTAGAGAACAAACGTATGGACACCAAGGGGGGAAAGTCGGGGGTGGGTGGTGGTGGTGGGATGAATTGGGAGATTTGGATTGACATATATACACTAATATGTATAAAATAGATAACTAATAAGAGCCTGCTGTATAAAAAAAAAATAAAATAAAGTTAAAAAAAAAACTGGTTTAGTTCTCCCTTGCTGCACCCAGGGTTTAAGAGTTGGAGACTGACTTGAATCTCCCAGTGTGAAGTTTTCACTTCATGGAAACACAGGCGCAGTGATCTTGTAGCAAAAGCTAAACACAAAACCATCCCCCCTCTCACCCCTCTCACCCCTTTTTTTTCACTATAATTACCATAGGAAAGGAATCACTGGAAAAATAGAAGGGAGAGAGGAGAAAATGAGAGGGTGGATAAAACCCCAATGTCTGTTCAGCCATAAAGCCTGACAGAAGAGACATTGGAGAACAAGAATAGATAATTTCTCAGAGGAAAAAACAATGCATAAGGGTATGAGGATGAATGTAAGGAAAGGGATAGGGAAGATCAAATTTTAAAAAATATATCAATCCAAGTCAAGCATTTTTCTCCCCATCATGTTAAAAGGGTACCTACCAGAGCTTGAAAATAAGGGTGATCATGAAGAGCGATGAGGGTGGTCACATTTCTTCCCCACTAAGATTAAAGAACCTGGAATTTAGGTGGATTTAAGTACTCCCCATATTTATCTCTTCTCCGTTTTTCTTACTATTTCTCCCCCAATTTCAATATTACAAGCCATATCTACACATATAATTGAGGGTTTAGGAGTTGGAGACTGAACTGAACCTCCCAGTATGAAGTTTTGACTTCATGGAAACACAGGCATGGTGACCTTGTAGCAAAAGCTAAACACAAAACCATGTGCCCCCAATCCCCTCTCTCACCCCCTTTTTTTCACTATAATTACCATAGGAAAGGGATCACTGTTCAGGAACCCAAGCAGGCTTTAGACTTTTCCCATTAAGGGAAAGGATATTCTTCAGGGGTTACATCTTGTAATCAGAAATAAAGGGGAAAACCCGGCAGGGCTGTCTTGTTGGAATCATGTATAGGCAGCATGAAAATCCATGGCCATTCTCTTACTCTTAAGCACGAAATCATCTACCAAAGGTAGAAGAAATAGGAAAAGTTATATTTACTCTTTTAAAAACCACTTCTGATTTTTTTTTTTGCCAACATCAAGAATTCTTCCTGGAAATAAACTTATTATTAAGGCAGAACCAAGTAAAATGATGTGTATGTCCAGAAAGAGTTGCATTTTGTGTCGAGGAGTTAAACTGCACATCAGATTATGTCAGCACAAGCAGATGGGGTTCAACATTTTTAACTTCTCTTTTCCCTCCCTTTACTAAACTTCCCTATTCTTCTACACTTAGTTTTACCAAGCTTCCCTTAGCTTCACCAGCTTAACAAGGTCTGGGCAGGCAGCACATACAAGATGTCCTGAAAACACATTGCCCTATGTAAACAATTGTTTTTGGCAATTCAGAGGTTTTGTGGCAGGACTGCATTTTTTTTTTTTTTCTGAAAATCAAATGTTTAGGCCAAAATTAGACTTGCATGTGCGTTTTTATGACTTGGCATATTCAAACATTACAATTGTGTGTTTAAAAAGGGAATTTGATCTTTTTTTGCTCTTTTTTCTTTGGGCTTCCATTTTTTCCTAGTTCCATTGTTTTCTCTTTTACAGTACATTTTCATATCTCGGTACATCGCTTAAGCATCTGTTTCTCCTCAATCATAATTTTCATTCAAGAATAATAACTCTTTGGTCTCTTTGCACATGTTTTGTTTTGCCCCCACCTATGAACTTCACCAGAGTGTGTTGAAGGTTAACGGCTCCATTTCTGGAATTTTCTTGGATCCCTTTAGGAGGAAATTGCCAAAGTATATAAGGAGGGCTCAAATGTATCTGGGCTTTGCCAAGGCCTTTGAGAAAGGCTCCACATAGCTGTACCTTCTTCCAGATCCCTTCTGTTCTCACTGTGCCCGGCTTCTTCATGATTCCACATAGGGGTTCGTATCTTTTGCTCATGTGGGAAAAGAACCTTTGGATTAATAAAGCACCAGAATACTTGTTTATCTAACAATGCTCTACCTTGTATATTAATGGGTAGAAAATTGCTTCTCACTTCACTGAGTTTTCCATCCTCTTCCCTTTTCCATCCCACACTGCCCAGAGTCATGAATGTCTCCGTTGGTCATTTTCTAATGCTCCTGTCAGTCTTTAGGAATGATGAGAGTTGCTCAAATATCTTTTCCCACAACTGCTAAGGTAGTAGAAAGATGAGGTAAATGACATAAGCCTTGCTGGAAAGGTTGGAGGGACCTTTTAGCAGTGTTTGCCTGAGGGGCACTGGATCATAGGGTCACTGCATTAGCTTATCTATCCTGTAACATATGTCAAGCAGTTTGCTTCAGTTGTGACTTTCTGTGGCAAGAGGCAGTAAACTCAACCTAAAGTAAATTCAAGCAAAACAGATTTTAGTGGTTTGTATAACTGAAAAGCTCAGAGATGGGGCTCTCCTCTTATGCAGCACAATGTGGGGCTCAGATGGTGTTATAAGACCACTGGTCTCTCTCTAGATCTCTTGGCTTTTCTCTCTTAAGTGTTGGCTCATTCCTAGGCAGGCTCTCCCCTCAAACTCACAAGATGGCTGCAGAAGCTCCAGAACTTACATCTTCTCAGTTTCACATCCACAAGGGGTCATTGCAGTCAGCCATCTGATATTAGGAGTGTTAGCCTCATGAAGCTAGATTTCCAGTGTTTTTGGAAAGAGGAGTACCCCTGGATATCTGACACTCCTGAGGATTAATCAACCCTGGAGCCATCCTACCTTAAGACTTGTGATCTGAGACAATAACTTATTGATTAAACTATTTTATGTGAAGCTTTCTTGTTAAAGGGGAATTCATCTTTTTTGCCGTTTCATCTTTTGGCCTACACCTTCTTCTAGTTCCATTATTTTCTCTTATACAGTACATTCAGCTGAAAGCATCCTAAATGTGATTGTCATTGGCTGTAGTTGGGTCATGTGCCTATTCCTGACCATTCACAATGGGAACTTGTACTGATGTGTGACTGGCCTCAGCCTAGATGCTCCAGTCCACTTCTGCCATGGGATGGGTTCATCCTACCTGATGACACAGACTGAGTGTAGAGGAGGAGGAAAGCTACTGGGAAATTAGGGTATGGTTTACATAAAATAGTGAAATAGGGGCTTCCCTGGTGGTGCAGTGGTTGAGAGTCCGCCTGCAGATGCAGAGGACACGGGTTCGTGCCCTGGTCCGGGAAGATCCCACATGCCGCGGAGCGGCTGAGCCCGTGAGCCATGGCTGCTGAGCCTGCGCGTCCAGAGCCTGTGCTCCGTGACGGGAGAGGCCACAACAGTGAGAGACCCGCGTACCACAAAAAAAAATTAAATTAAATTAAAAAAAAATAGTGAAATAGATACTGTGAAGCAAAAATATTGGTGTCCAGTACTTCATCCTTTGAATGTGCCTTTTATTATCCAGTGGCCTCAACTTGTCAGTATAGTGAGTAGGGAGTGTATAATTTGTTACCTGGTCTGGTAGCGCAGCGTATATAACTTTGGAGCTGTTTTAGATCAAAGGCAGATCTGCTATGCTGTTGACTCATCTCAATAGTCTATGTATACTTTTCCTCAGTTAGGACCTCATATATCCAGCTTTGGCACATCAGCCATTTCAGGTCATGGCAAAGGAAAAGGTGGCTCATGGCCAAGACAGACAAAGCCTTGAGTTGCTGGATAATCTAGTGCTCTCTAAAGGATACCAGAAAACCCAGGCAGCTATTGAAGCCTCATGTACCATCCCGTAGGCTCTATGGTTTTCTGGCCCCCTCTCTCTTACCTCCTGCAGTTCAGTTGGTCTCATGGCTCTCAGAGTCAGCCTGGTATGTAGAATAGTGGGGCCTCAGGTCAGCCTGTGTCTAGTGATTTCAATTCTGCAGTTGGCTGGAATTCCATCTGTCAAGAAGCTTTTGAGTCAGTCATTTGATAGTGGAAGAGTTGGCCTACTAGGATTTCCTGCGTATCTGGAAAGAGGAGCACCCCTGGAGATCTGACGTGCTTTGTGAAATTAGGGGTTCGTTTTTGTTATTCACAGTTAGTCTCTGCTGAACCTAATGTATTTCAATGAGGATTAAAAAAACACATACACATAAAAAAGAATTTCTCTTTTTCATTATGAACTTAAGTAACTTGATCAAGAGAATCTAATCAATATTAAACTATTTACTTCCCTCCAAAGTAATTTCCTCTCTGTCAATGCACAGACATGCATTTTTACTTAGTTATAATTAGTGTGAACATACTTGTTTTTGTTTAAGAAAGGTTTTCTTTACCTTGGCATCCAGATTTGTTTTCATAGGCGAAGAAAACACTGAGAATTAGAAGGAACCTTCACTGGAGAGTTGGGAGGATTATATTGGGTCATACTATCCCAGAGTTAAAGAAACCTTAAAGGACCCCAAATCCCTCCCCGTATCTCTGATGACTGCACTTCTCGACTAATGGACTCACTGGAGTAGCTTTCCCATGCAAGGGCCTCCCCAGATCTTATTCCACAGCACCAAAGGTGGACTCTCCCTTCTAAAAGAAGAATGAAATCCCATCCTCTGGGTCTGCTAGGGTCTACTTGTCTGCCGTGGGCCTGCACCCTTGTCCTCTGCTTTACTTCGTGTGGGGTTATCTACATGGTTTCCCATGCAGGAAAAAAGTGGAAAAACCATGCTGCTCTGAGACAGTCCTCCATACCATTCCCCTCAAATGTCTTTTTTTTTTTTTTTAAGTGTAATCGCACACCAATAGTTTCCAATCTATCAAAGCATAAATTTGCCAGTCTTTTTTCCTAAGTCAAGGAAGTAGCGAAGTGAGGTTTAATTAAAAGCAGCAACTATTTGTACAGCTGTCCCTGGGTTCATGGCTCGTAAAAGGATTTAGCTTCAAACTCTGCTGCCTAAGTCCTTCGGGAGTTTCACAAAAAAACTCATTTAGCCTCCTCATCCGGACAGTGCCAAGCCCTTGCTTCGCAAGTTGCTTCAGGAACAGGCAGAGCTGGGCCCTGATGCAACTTCAGCTTCGACAGTCGGGCCTTCTCAGCACATGTGGCTTGGAGCAAAGCAGTGAAGATACCCAAGTCCCCTTCTTTTGTATGGGGGACAGGAGCCTTGAAGGCTACTCCACGAAGCTCCTGAAAATTCCCCTACGGTTGGAAAACGGAGGGAGGACGATCAAGCACAGTTTTCGTTTTGTGAGCTTTTCTCTGGCACTCACACTTTCCGATTCCCGGTGGGTCTTTGACCCGTGCACTCCCATCCCCAGTCCCCAAGGCGTGAACGGTCACCGGTAGGCATCCTCCAGAGGAGATGGGGGCGGGGTATCCCTGCGGATAGATGCATCCACGCAGAGCGGCCATGCCAGCGTAAGCCCTGGAGAGGAGGAGGAACCAGCGCTCAGCATTTGGCTGATTTTCAGGTGTAAGGGAAGCAGCACTTCAGGCAGCCTTGCTTCCGAACAAGCCTATTCGGACTTGAAGCGAGCGCAGTGGCCAGCGTAGGTCACTGACAGCTGGCGGGGGGCGGGACCGGCCCCACGCGCAGAGAGGCAAGGAGGCGGAGGAGCTGCGGCTTAGGAAGAGTGACCCTGGCGACCCCAAACGCCCCGCCTCCTTCGCTCGCTGCTTCACCTGCCGGCCGAGCGCGCCGAGCCGCGGGCGGAGGCGATGGCTAGCCCCGCGCCCTTAGTGGCCTCCATCAGCCACCAAATGGTGGCTCTGCACACCCTGCAGCTTCTGCAGCAGGAGTGGGGCTGGGGGGATGGTCCGGGCGCCCCCGGGAGCCCACGCGACCTGGACCACGTGTCCGCCGCCCCAGAGCGTCGCTCAGACCCACGGCTGGCCCGTGCCGGGCAGGGGCGTGGGGAGGAAGGCGGGGGCAAGGGGGCCAGGAACGTGGGGTCCGGGGCGCGGGCGAGCTCCCCCGAGGTGGAAGTGGTGCGAGGCGCCGAGGGGGGCGCGGAACTGCTGCCCTTACCCCGGGGTCGCGGGCCCTGCACCCTGGCCCAGATGGCGATGCGCAGCGCGCTGGCCCGCGTGGTGGACTCGACCTCGGAGCTGGTCAGCGTGGAGCAGACGCTGCTGGGCCCCCTCCAGCAGGAGCGGTCCATCCCCATCCACCTGAAGGTGAGTCTGGCCTCCAGCATCCATCCCCCTGCTTAGGTTCCCCCTGGGGCAGGGCAGCGGACCGGGATGCAGACGAGGCTGAGTCGCAGGATCCAAAGTCGAGCTTCCCCCAGAGATTCAGCACCTCGGAGTGGGAATGAGGGAGGTGACATTCCGGGGATTAGGTACTTGGGACAGGGAACTCAGGGCCCACCTGGGGCACACCTGACTGCAGAACGGAGATGCAGAAGGGCTTTGCCAAAACCTTTCTCTGGCCCTTTCCACATGTGAAGCTTCTAGGGACGGAGGACAGCTCCTCCCACCCCTTTCAAATTAAAAGCCGTTTCTCCAGAGCCTTAAATATACGTATTAAGTTCCCTCTGCCTTTTGTATGACGAAATCACCTACATTTATTTGAAGTTCCTTCGCACTTATGAATCGCAGTTGTTTTTGCGTAAATCCAATTCCGCACAGAGCTCGGGGGCCTCACAGAGTCAACCTAAATTCTCCTAAAGTAGCGTGAGAGCGGGCTGGGTCCCGGGTGTTGAAGCAGGAACACTCATGTTAAACTCCTGCTAAGCCACGCAGCCCATCTTTGTAGGGCACAGTCTCCTCTTAAGGTACCAAACGGTGTTGGCCGATTTAGCCAGGGAACAGAGCAGCTGCCTCCCAGGCTGAGTGGGTTGGTGGAAATCTGGGGTTCTGGAATCCAGTCTTGGCCTTGCCATTAACCTAATTGGCTTAAGGTCACAAATCTCTCTGAGACCTTCTGGCCTTTCAATTTTGATCTGGAACATTGCTTCATTCATTCCCTGGGGAGTCTAGTGGAAGGAAATGGGGGAGGGGTAATGAAGAAAGAGCATTTCTCAAGACTTGCTATTCTTGCTCTACAAGCCAAAGTTTGGGAAACATTGATATATATTAGGTCGCACTATATACTGTAAAAGATTGATTTAAAATAAAAAAAAATAAAGCATAGCATTCACCTGAATAAATATTGTTACTCTGAACTAGGGTTTCTCCACCTCCACACTACTGACATTTTTGTCTGGATGATTGCTCTGGGGTTGTCCTATGTACTGTAGGATGTTTAGTAGCATCCCTGGCCTCTACCCAGTAGATGCCAGCAGCATATCCTCCCCCCCAACTGACAGAACCAAATACTGCTAATGTGTGTGGTGGGAGGGGAGATAAGGTCGCCTCCAGATGTGAAGCACTGCTTAATTCTGAAAAGTTTAAAAAATGAAGCTGCATTTCACCAGTGCTCTTGACTGTAAGAGGTACCTTTTTTTGTATCGCCAAGAAATTTTTTAAAATCCTGCCAATTAAACTGTGATACACATGAAGTGTGCTGTGATACTAGGAACGTATACAAGGCACAGGTAGGTTGGCAAAAGGAGAGACTGAGTGATCAGTTTTACCTTGGGTGATCCTGGAAGGCATCTTGGAGGAGGTAACCTTTAAAAAAAAAAAAAAGAATGTTTACTCTCCAGGCATTAAAGGGAAAAAGCATTTCAGAGGAGCTGTGGGATCCAAGGCCAAGAAGTAATGAAAGGGCCTAGGGCTTTGGGGGAACTAAAATTAGTTCAGTATGGCAGAAGGCAAAAAAAAAGGATGCTGGAGAGTTAGGTGGGGTCAGGTGGGAAAAGGCGTGTGGGTCATGCTGAGGACCTGGACTGTCTTGCAGGCAAAAGGCAGCCATTGATATGACTGAAGGAAGGACCCTGATGAATCACAGAGGCAAGGTCAGGTCGGAAGACCATTGTCAGAGGGCCTGACCCAGTTTAGGAGCAATGGCGCCCTCTGCTCTGGACTATAAATCATGCCGCTTGAGGTTAATGCAGCTGCCACTTCTACTTGGTAACCCTTTTAACCCTCTCTACTACTTGACTTTTTGTCCTAAACATTTTCTACTCTCCTCAAACTTTCTTCATCCGTACCTCAACCCTCTCACTCCTTTACTGAGAAAATTGAGGCCATCTGACACAAATATCTTCCATCCTACCTAAAAAAATCTCATTTCCAATCATCTTCTTTCTTGTCTCTAATAAAGAAATACTGTTTGGCTCCCACCCCCTCCGCCTCCCAAATAACTTCTTTCTCTTAAGTGCTGGAGCAAATCTTTCATCTGCCCCTGGACTTTTTCTCTCAGTTCCTTCCTCTCTCTTTGTATTTTCTAGGGCTTCTACTCTGCCAATTCCTCTTAATCCATAGATCTGCTCAAATCTTCCTTCACCTACCCAGCCCCTTGAGTCTTGGTCCCCTTCTTCTCCATCATGAGCAAACGTGCAGATGTCTGGATGTATTGCTACCAGTGTTTCTAGAGGCACCCAGAGTCCCCATTAAGAACAGGGATCTCCACAGGGAGCTCAGCTCGGTGCTCTGTGATGACCTAGGTGGGTGGGATGGAGGGGGAGGGAGGTCCAAGAGGGAGGGCTGTTTCACTTCATTGTACAGCAGAAACTAACACAACATTGTAAAGCAATTATACTCCCCCCCACCAAAAAAAAAAAAAAAAAGAATATAGACAACAACAACGACAACAAAAAAAGAACAGGGATCTCAACATTCTTGCTATTGGAGTCTGCTATTCACCTACAGGGGAGTAATGAGTTTCAGGGCTCCTGAGAACAGCCAGTGCTTTCAGAAGGGAGAGAAGCAGGGAGAGGTTTCTCTGGATGATTTGCCTCCTGGCCAGCATCTTGAAATTTTGCTTGGTTTGCTGTTTGGAGAAAAGGCAGTATCTCCATTAGGTTTGGAAGGTAATGCTTACAAAGCACTTAGACTCAAGGACACAGCAGTCTGTCTCTCCAGGGGGGCTGGTTATACAGACTTGGCATCATCATTACTGGTGTTAATTCAAATGATTTGGACGAGTTTTCTCTATATTTTTAAATTAAGAACATGCAGATTGATTTTATACATGAGAATGGTTTCAGGAGGATTTTGCTAAAGGAAATAATGCTTGCATGTCACTTGGAAGTGTGTGGAAATTTCCCTAACGTCAGGAATGCCTTCCATGGCATTCCTTGCCAGAGAGGAGGAAGACTCACTTGAACAGCACAGCACAGGACAGCGATCAGGTCCCATGAAGCATTTCAAACCTACTCTGCCACTTCCTGCTGCAGACTCTTGGGCAAGTTATTTAGCCTTCCTGTGCTTCTGTCTCCTCACCTGTAAAGTGGGAACAGTGGTATTTAACGTTATTGAGATAATGCATAGAAAGTCTTAGCTACTGGCTGCTCACGGTAAATTGCAATACCTTTGAACTTTATTATTATTATTAATTATTATTATTATTGATTGATGCCTCAATCTTCTTCAATAGTCTTATTGACTATTATTATATTTCATTCTTGATATTGATGGATCTGACTCCTGAACTCTGTATTTACTTTTGAGACTGTTGACAAAAACAGAGTTAGGATGACCCAAAGAGACTTCCAGGAAGCCTCCACTTTCCAGAGGTTAGCTTTAGCCCATGGCTGATGACTGACTTAGAGATGTGACCATTGAGTGACTCACTGATCAAACCACCAGAATTAAGGGAGTGAAATTTTCAGGCCTGAAGGCAGAGAAACCCTCACCATAATAATAATGCATATCTTTATAGTAGTTTACTATTTTCTTAAAGAAGCCAACGCTTGATATTCCTTTTGAGCATTTAGAGATTATCGAACTCATGCAAAAACAAACAAACAAACATGAAATGAGTCTTTTCATGGTGGTTAAAAATGCTTAACAAAACTGAGTCTTGTGAAATTTGGTGGAAAGGATGGAGTTAACCAGCTTGATAAAAATTTATTACGGGAGGAAACTGAGGCTCAGAGGAATTTAGAACTGCTGAAGAGTCTGCAGCTAAGAAGTAGTGGCCCACGATTCAAACATGGTTTTGTCTGACTCTTTCTACCAATCACAGTGCTAGCTCATAGGGGTGTTATGAACATTACACTGAAAATAAAGTACATGAGAGTGCACAGTTGTCAGGGCACGGTCATACATGCCATGCACTGCACACCACTTCAGCTGCAATAGTCATTCTGCACACTGAGTATCATAGTCAGCTTGGGCTGCCATAACAAAATGCCACAGACTTGGGTGGCTTAAACCACAGACATTTATTTTCTCACTGTTGTGAAGGCTGGGAAGTTCAAGAGCAAATTTGGTTTCTGGGAAGGGCTCTCTTCCTGGCTTGTGGACTGTCACCTTCTCACTGTGCCCTCACATGGCCTTTCCTCTGTGCCAGAGAGAAAGAGAGATCTTGGATGTCTCTTCCTCTTCTTGTAGGACACCAATCCTATTGGATTAGGGCCCCATCCTTATGATGTAACTTAACTTTAATTACCTCCCTAAAGATCCTATCTCCAAATACAGTCACACTGCAAGTCAGGTTTTCAACACCTGAATTTTGGTGGAACACAATTCAGTCCCTAACACTGGGTGATTTGTGTCTCCTCTAATGATGATCACCTTACATAGTGACAAAAAGCCCCAGGTAAACGTAGGAAATCTTTATCAAACTAGCAATACTGGCAAAGATGCTATAATACTTGCCACCCAAAGGGAGCACAGAAATGTGTGGAGCACCAGAAGGAAGAGAGTCTAGGATTTTAAAAACTACTAAAAATGACCAACCCAAAGAGATCATTAACTAAGCCAATCATGAAGTCACTCTGGTTGAGTTTTGTCTGTCTTCCTTTGATAGTTAAAAACATTTACGGTTTCCAAGAGTTCTGTTCTGAAGCAAGTTTCATGGAAACAATGGCTGATGCCAGCTTTTAGAGGCAGAAGAACTTTCCTGCCATTGCAGATAAAACTTGCCTGTGAGCTCACCCGTTGCAATTAACTAATTCTGGTACCAATAATTCTCTCACGTTCAGTGGTCCATGCTGGTTTTCTCATTCCACAGAGCAAGAGCAGTGGTTGTAAAACTGTTGGCTTTGGCTTCACAGTCATTGCTAAGGCTTTTTGCAAACTGCAAGTGTGGATATTGAGTTACTCAGAGGCAGACACTGATGATGAGTGCTTTTCTTCCCCATTAACATTGGTTAGTGAAGCCAGTTTCTGCAAATTTGGGAATTGTGTCTTTAAAAATTGCTAATATTCGATTGAAGAAATAAATTCTCATGGTTATATTATTAGTAGCCTTAGCCAGGGGATTGCTCTTTGTCTGGGACAAAACTGTGCTTTTATGTCAGGAAAAGGCCAAGTGACAGCTCTAGAAGTAGCTTAGTTATAGCTTTGTTATTCCTTATAAAGTGAATGATATGAAAATCAGGACATAAAAGCTTTCTGAAATGAACATTTAGGGAGAGATATTGCAGGAAGGCCCTAAAACAAACCTACTTATGTTTAATGTCTTGTGGAAATGCTGCCTTGCTTTATTTTACAATTTTGGGGTTTGCCTTGTGAGCATACCTGAATCAAGTGCTTGTATCCATCACAAAGTGCTTTTCATTAGACTTTTCTGATGAAAATGGTACTGTACCCAAAGCAAATGCATAAGGAACCTTAGTTACTTGTGAGCGTTTACACTGGGTACACCACGAGTAAAAATGTTTAATTTCCTGTGGGCGATAGACTTTTTGTGGTGACTGGCAGATACTGCGGTTCTTCACTGGGTGCGTTATTAATACGAAGTTGCATATCTATTTGAGATTGACCTAGAGTTTAGGCAATTGGTGATGGACCTGGGCCCTGCGACTTTGTTGTTCGAAGCCAGATGTCAATGAACAAAATGTAGTTGGGGCAATTTGTAGTGTACTGTTCCTGATAGTATGGTTTTCATAACGCCGCTCTAAAATAGAGGAGCGACACTCCCATTTTATGTGCACATCTAGCATGGAGGGTTGTGTTGGGTGTAGGGAAGAGATTTGTGCTCCCTCGTAGTTCCCAGCCCTGGGAAACTTTAGTGGGGAGTGGTTTGCTGTCCAGGCCGAAGTTCATTAAGGTCAGACCTCATCACAGAAAGCTGGAGGAAAGCTCTTTCTTCCATTAATACCCTCTGTAGAGTACGTTAGGCATTCAGGGAGAGTGAGAGGGAAAAATGTGAGAAAAAACACGTTTGTGGAGGCCATTATAAGAGAATATAGCTCAAGAAATGACTGTTTTGTAAAGAACCAACTTATTTTAAAGCCAGGGGTGAAGGGAATATGAATTGATTTATAGTTCCTGTAGATCTAGAAGTGATTTTGAAGATGATGTGATAGAAAAAACCCAAAAACCTTCTTTGTGTATTGTTTAAAATTACCTGCATTATAGAGCCTATAAAGTCATATTATATTTTTGACTTTATTACCTATTGGTGTTGGTTTCAGAAAACAAGCTTTGAAACTGACTCCTAATGCTAGATTGTTTTTGTTTTTAAGGCTTTGGTTTTGATGGGAGTGTTTATTTTCAATAAGAAGCTAAAAATGGGCTTAACTTTTCTTCCCTTTTTGGACTTTGCAGGTGCATTTTCAGTTGCTCAAAGATTTCAGAAGTGCACATTCCTAATAAATACAATGCGTCATGCAGAAAAGTACAAGTGGGGTGGATTTTCTAAGAGACCTCCCTTACACTGGGTAGGAGAGAACAGACCGGAGGAAGGGAGAGCTCCAACTAGGAGGTCTCTAATTAGCTAGGAGTTGGCTTTACATGGGGCGTGGAAGGTTCCATGCCTTGAATCCCTTCCAGATAACCACACCCTCTCAACTATGTTGCAGGGAAGAGGGCTGGACCAATGGGACAATCTTCAGTTTGGATATGACCGTTGCAAATTTGAGCTTTGTAACACTTAGTTAACCTTAAGAAAAATAGCATGAATATAGCCAGAAAACAAACATGAAACAATTCACATACAGACATTTTTGTTTCTCACTCAAAGCTAGTTGGGTGCCTCCCAGCTTGCTTCCATGGTGTCCCTGTTCACCCCATGGTGGCATCTGCAGCTCTGTACTTCTCATTCATTAGTCTGTCCCCAGCACTGGATGGCGAGCTCTGCTCTCTCTGTCATCCTGGCATCTGGCCCAGTTTCTGATTTGGGGTGTCTCTGATGAATACTTGAGTTTTGAGAGAGAGGTTAATTCCAGCTCTGCCACTTACTTGCTGTGCGATTTAGGGATGTCATTTAATCTCTCCAAGCAGCATTTCTTTTCATCTCTCATTCATGGACGGTTGTGAGGACTAAGTGAAATAAGGTATATTAGGAGCCTTGCTTGGAGCCTGGTGCCTAGTAGGTAAGGTGCTCAGGCTCATAGGCCTGACCAGTGTTCTTCAAACACTGGTTTGCCATGTTCCTCCCACGCTCAGAAGTTCAGGGACTTGACATTCAAGGCTGTCTGCACTAGCTTATCCTGACAGGCAACACAAAGCTCTGTTTTTCTCAGACTGGACTCCTGCCAGTCCTAGCCCCTGCTTGGCTCCAAGCCTTTGCTGGTATCATTCATTCTCATTGTGGGGCCATCTCTTTTCCCTATGAGTTAAATACTGCTTTCTCCAACACCACCTCTCTTATTATAGTGTCTATACAGTCCTTCTCACCTGCCACTTTGCTGATGCCTCATCCAAATTTCCATTCCCTTCTACAAAGGCTGGCAATAATCTGATGGTCTCAACCACTTTTTTAAAAAAATTGTATTGAAAAATACAAAACAAAATTTACCATTTTAAGGGTAGTGTTAAGTACTTCACATTTTTGTGCAAACAATCTCCATGACATTTTCATCTTGCAAATCTGGAAACCCTATACCCATTAAACAAGAAGTCCCCATGTGCCCCCTCCCTCCAGCCCCTGGAAACCACCATTCTACTTTTAATTTCTATGAGTTTGACTACTCTAGGTACCACATATAAGAGGAATCATACAGTATTTGTCCTTTTGTGACAGGCCTATTTCATTCAGCATGATGCCCTCAAGGTTCATCCATGTTGTAGCATGTGTTAGAATTTTCTTTCTTTTTAAGGCTCAATAGTATTCCATGGCATACATAGACCACATTTTGTTGATCTGTTCATGTGTCCATGGATACTTGAGCTGCTTCCACCTCTTGGCTGTTGTGAATAATGCTGCTATGAACATGGGTGTGCAAATAACATTTTGAGATCCTGCTTTCAATTTTTTTGGATATGTACCCAGAAGTGGAAGTGTTGGATCCTATGGCAATTCTAGTTTTAATTTTTTTGAGGAAACTCCATACCGTTTTCCAAAGTGTCTGCAGCATTTTTACATTGCCAGCAGCAGTGCACAAGGGTTCCAATTTCTCCACATCCTCACCCACACTTGTTATTTTCAGTTTTTTTGATGGTAGACATTCTGTTGCATCTGAGGTGAACTTGGCTACTCTTTCTGAGCCTTAATCTTATTCTGTGTCACATCTCCACTGAAGGGTTTTAATAGGTTTTATCTCACCAATCAGATTCCAAGTTTCTGTAGAGAATATTTTTCTTTTGTCTTCTACACTTCCTTCCTCTCCTCTTCTTACTGACCTCCCATTTAGTGGAGTACTTTATTCATAACTTTAGATTGACGGCATGCTTTATAAATACAAAGAGCTTTCATATTCATGAGCTAATTGGACTTCTCATGGTAGCTATTATTTTTCCCATTTTACAGATGAGAAAACTGAATATTCCATAGATAAAATGACTTGTCCACGGATGGCTTACCTAAAGGATAGAACCAGGGCTCTAATAGCTATTCCGGTGCTTATGGAGGATTGAGCTTTCATTCCCAGGGGCCTTTGAAGCTGCCTGGAGTGCTGCACTTCCTAACTGACATCTATAAAGTCCCTTTTGCCATGTAATGTAACATACTTACAGGTCTGGGAAGAGACCACAATTCTGCCTACCACAGGGCAGATTTCAGCTAAAAATTAGGAAGAAATGTTCTAAAAGCTAGAGCCATCTCTTCTAATGGGTTGCTTCCTAAGCACATGAGTTTCTCCAGTGTAGCCAAGCAAATTCTGGACAAGTGCACATCAGGTATGCTATTGAAAGGATTCATCCACAGAAGGAGCTCTGTTTGAACTCTGTGCAATGCTTAGATTGTGAGTCTATAAATGTCTGTTCTTCCATAGGATTGGGCTTTTGTGTTTTTTCCATAGCCCTCATCACATTTCACTGGACATTTGGAGATATGCTGTATGTGTCTCATTTCTCCTACTAAATTATAAGTTCTTTAGAGATCAGGTACCATGTCTTATTGTCTTTTATCTAGTGTAGTAATAAGTCATGTAGTGGAGAGTAGATACATGTTTGAAATCAATTTAACTGATTTATTAACTGAGGCAAATAGGCCGAGGCCATTACCCCAGTAGATTAGTTGAGTCATGAGACATTATCTCAACACACTTTATTTATTTATTTTTAAAAGTCTGTATTGAATTTGTTATAATATTGCTTCTTTTTTTTTATATTTTGGTTTTTTGGCCATGAGGCATGTGGGATCTTAGCTCCCCAACCAGGGATGGAACCTGTAACGTACCCCCTGCATTGGAAGGCGAAGTCTTAACCACTGGAGCGCCAGGGAAGTCCCTCAACTCACTTTAAAATGTAAATGCTGGCCATCGATTTGGACCCCTGTAGCAATCAATACATTTCGTGTCCAAAAATCTGAGATTACACAAGACTTTAGAAGTTCCAAAACCTGCTTTTAGATTGCTCAGCCACCATCATGTTCTAATTCTGGCAAAGC
Organism: Stenella coeruleoalba; assembly: GCF_951394435.1. Classification (NCBI taxonomy): domain Eukaryota; kingdom Metazoa; phylum Chordata; class Mammalia; order Artiodactyla; family Delphinidae; genus Stenella; species Stenella coeruleoalba. The sequence goes on from NC_137164.1 coordinate 16,675,084, forward strand.
GCTCAAGGCACAGTGTAAGATATTACATCATTTTTGGAAGCATCTGGGACTTGCTAAATAAAAGCTGCTGGGAGGATATACTCTGTCATTGAGTGGAAAGCACCATAAGTGAAATCATCACCAATATTGATCATGTGAGTTTCCACCGAAAGTCCATGAGCCATTTAATATGCTGTTGCCTTAAGGCTGTCACTGGTGGCTCCTACCTTCTGCAGTAGAAGCTGGGTTGGAAGCCATGATTACTGGATCCATAGTTGGCTTTCAGACCTTCCAGAAAGGAAGAGAAGTGACCACCTGTTTTATTTTTCCCTTCCTTGGCTTAAGAGTCCCATGGAAAGCCTATTCCTATTAATTTGTTTTCTTTGACTGTTAATATATTTGAGAAAGGATTAAATGGAAATACTGTACTAAAATAGTAAAATAAAGAGACTTTGCAAAGCTCGCCAGAGATCTGAAGTTTACCCAGGGCCTCAGGGACCAGTACAGCCCAGCAGTGGAATTTTATTGTATGTATAATTTCCCCCAAAGATGCCTTCTTTGCTTCTTTACAGTAAATGTGAAATTGACTTCAGATTTTAGGCCCACAAATATATTTTTAAAGGCATTTTAATCTTCTTTGGGTGATGAATGCCTTTGCAGACTGGCTAATAGGCACACGTCAGCACACATTTCAGTGGTTCCTTCTATTTTAAATTTCCTTTTGCATGTTGTCTTTGATCCTTCCACTTTGTACTTAGAGTTGGATTACTTCTATAAAGCAAGTGGACAATTTCCCTTGATGTGGATCTTGGGAAAGTAGTCCAGAGTCATTTTTTCCCCCTACTTTCTCATTCCCAAGCAATGTGCTGCAGCAATATAGGTGACCCCATAAACTGTGGGACAGATTATCTAAGTAGCCCCTTGATACCTTCTGAACAGACATGAGTAATACTCAAGGGCAGGGAAGCAAGAATGCTTTAAAGAGAAAAAAAGCAGGAAGGGTGGTAGCCTGTGAATACTCGAATAGGGGACTGTGCTGTGTTAGCCCACACGGAGTCCTGCTGCTGTTGTTTTGCTGAATTGAATGAATGGATGTCTGTTTTGTTTCTTGGAGGATGTTTTCTAATTAACATTTTGCCAGAAACCCAGGTCCTTCTTCTTACCCAAGTGAGAGAGTTTTTATTAGGGAAAAGAATAGCTTCTCTTTCTACACAGAATTAGGAAGAAAACTAGTTCCTCATCAAACTTTGGTTCAACTTTTAGTTCTTCTTTTTTTTTGGATTATCTATTTTTCTTAAGTTTTTGAGTTGAATTTTTAGCTCAGGGGTTTTCAGTGTTTAAGTGGTTTTTCTTTACTTATATAAGAATTTAAGTCTGTGCTTTTCTCACGGGAGCTACAGCCCACAAATTGTGATATAGTAGTTCCATAATTGTTCAGTATAGAGCATTTTAAAATTTCAATTATTTTTTCCACTGACTTATGAATTATTTAGAAGTGGATTAAGTCATACATGTTTTGGGAAGGTTATATACATTACTGATTTCTCATTTATTTGCTTTGTGATTTGAGTGATATACACTTTGATATTAGTTGAGACTTGTGGCATTATCATAAAGTCATCCTTCATAAGTAATACATAGATGTTTGAGAATAATGTATATTTGCTTATCTCCATTAGACCAAGCTTATGATTAGAAAAGATTTTCAATCCTTTCTCTCTAGGCTGAATGTCCTGTTGTTTGATCAGTTTCTGAGAAAGATGCGTTAAAATCAGTCTTTATGTCTGGGGATTGAATGTAAATTGAGATTATCATATTAGACACACACAAGTACAAAACTGTCATATCTTCTTGGGGAATAATAGTTCCTTTTATTAAATGCAGTTTATTTTATCCCTAATAATGATTTTTCTGGATTTATTTTGACTTCTCTTTGCTTGATGTATATTTAGTATATTTACATTTACTTTCAATCTTTAGGTGTTTTTAGTTTTAAACGTGTTGCTCGTAAGCAGCGTATAGATAGATTTTGAAAATCCAACCTGGCAACCACTGCATTTCACAAGGTGATTTATTTGGTGCTTTCTATTCACCTGCTTTATGTTTGTATTTTTATTTCTCCATTTTTACCTTCTATCAGTAGAATCAAAAAGGTTTTGATATACCTTTTCCCTCTGATTTTGAAATTTTATTATTTCTATACCTTTTTTTTTTTCCAAATCTGTACATCAAGGAAGGTTTCCCATGGATAGAATCTCCCACGCTGTCACCTTCGGATATTCTCGCGGTCCGCTGCAGCAAGCGCGGTCTCCCGAGGGTTGCAGGAAAGGGGCATCAAAGCCTGCAGAGCTTTGCTAGGTCCGGGAAGGTGCAGCCGAGCACTTGTGCTACATCCTGCTCGGTGCCGCCTCCCGGGCCTCCTATTCCTCTACTTTTAACGATGATCCTTACATTTCTCACATGTATACTTAACAAGCCTGAAATTTATCAGTTTTGCTACTCGGCATTTTAGAACCATCTTGCTTTTTTTTTTTTTTTTTTGCGGTACACGGGCCTCTCACTGTTGTGGCCTCTCCCGTTGCGGAGCACAGGCTCCGGACGCGCAGGCTCAGCGGCCATGGCTCACGGGCCCAGCCACTCCGCGGCATGTGGGAACTTCCCGGACCGGGGCACGAACCCGTGTCCCCTGCATCGGCAGGCGGACTCTCAACCACTGCGCCACCAGGGAAGCCCTACCATCTTGCTTTTTTAAACTCCAAGTTAGTTGTTATAATTTTTGTTTTGATTAATCAAATCTTCAGATTTACACTGTGTTTTTAAGTTTCTTTGTTCACTGTTGCTTCTTACATCCTTTCTTTCTGAGTTGAATCTCCTCTTTATGAATTATATCTTTAAGAAGATCTGATAGTGAGAGTCTATTTGTGGTAAGTCCTTTTGTGCTTTTAAATAAAAGTATATTTACTTGGCCCTGATGTTTAAATGGTAGTTTAGTGGGACTAAAAAAAAAAAATCTTGGTTGACAGTTATTTGAGGATATTATTCTATTCTATCTTCAATTGTTACTGCTTAGAAGTTGGCTGTCTGGTCATCCAGACTGAACTCGTCTTTTTCTTTTCTGGTTGCTTTTAAGAGCAGTTTTACCTTAATGAGTTTAGATTTGGATTTCGTTTAACTTTTTCTGCTCAAAGCTTGTTTTGTTTCCTGAATCTAAGGATCAATTTGGGATCATCTGAATCAATCTGGGATAATTTTTATCCAGTATTCTCTTTGACTACTGCTTCTCCCCCATTCTTTTTCTTGTCTCTCCTGGAAATGTATCTGTTGTACCTTGTCATTCTGGCAATCCATGTCACGTAACTTCTCATTCATATTTCCCATGACTTTATTTTGCATTCTGGGTAATTTTCTCAAATTTACCATCCAGTTTACTAATCTTCACTTCGTGTGTATTTATTCAGGTGTTTAACATTGAGTTTTTAATGTGTCATGATAGTTGTCATTTCTAGCAGTGGTACTGGGTTCTTTTTCAAGCCTGTTTTTTCTTAGGACACTTTATTTCTTCTTTTATATCTTTAATCATTATAAATATATTTTACAGTCTATATATGAAATTCTTGGAGTTCAATCCTGCCCTACATTGCATCTACTATATCATGGTGAATTGTACTGAAAATTTCATATTCTGAGTTTGTCTTCGACAGAGATTTATGGGACTACTACTGAGGGGCATGGGTTGTGAACCTGTTTCTGTGGAATAGGCTTTTGTTTGCTTTTGCCATGTGTCCATGGATATCTCAGACCAGTTCCAATTTTTAAATTAATGTCTTGGCATGAGTGTTCCAAGAACATGTATATGGTATAGAGGACAACTACAAACTTGAACTACTGTGTAGTATAGGTCCACAGTTACAAATTCATACGGTCAACTTCACCTTCCACACCAAACCCAGCTCAAGAGAGACCAACTTTCTTTTCTTGATAGGTATTGGCAGGCAGCTAAAGCAATCTACTTTTCTTTTATACCTGGTCCTTGGGGATTTCCATTACTTTCTTGCAAGCTCAGAAAGGATGTTTGTTCTGTATTATTTAGAATATAGTAGCAAGGCATTACGGGGAAACTACATGTGCCATGTGCCAGAACCAGAAGTCTGGGGGGAGTCAGTTATTTGTACATTTGAATCTTGAAGGATGGGGGATTAGGGGTGCCAACCCCCCCAAGCAGTCAAAAATCTGCATATAATTTTACAGTTGGCCCTCCATCTCCATGCTTCCAAATCCACGGATTCAACCAACTGTGGATAGTGCAGTACTGTAGTACATATTTATTGGAAAAAATCTGCATAGAAGTGGACCTGTGCAGTTCAAACTTGTGTTGTCTGAATCAACTGTATTTAAAATAAAACATATAGTCAACATTATCTCTGATATGGAATAATTTCAGAGTACCATTTACATGTAATGGATTTTAGAATGTGAATATTTGAGGATTAAAAAAATCTATTTAATTAGCTCATTCTTTAAAACTACCAATGAACTATTTCTAAATCTGCACTGGACATTTCTTGGGACCATGTTCATTAAATACCAAATCCTGTATTGGAATCTTGAAGACAGTGATTATGGAATAATAAGAAGGAAGTCTATTTGTATATTCGTCAAAGCTCTTTTAGGAACAAATAAGAGAAACTCAACTCCAAGTGGCTTAAGTAAAAAGAAATATTTATTGATTCAGATAGCTAAAAAATCCTGGGATTTATTGTTCAAGTACAGCTAGATTGACATGCTCAGAAAATGTAATTGGAATCAGTCTCCTTTAATCTCTTGTTTCTACTTTTTTTTCTGTGTTGGCCTCACTTTCATTTGAATTCTCTCCTTATGGTGGCAAGATGTTTTCCAACAGCTCCAGTAGAACAGAACTTCTCTTTCCCAGTCTAACAAATATTCTGGGACTGTGGCTTATTGGCCTGCCTTAGGTAGTCTGTCCATCCTTGGCCAGTCCAAGTGGCTGAGGGATGATGTGCTCTGATTGACCTGGTCCCTGGAGCTGTGGAGTGGAGTCAGCTTTGGTCAAACTACATAGGCTGAGAATGGAGGAGAGTAGTTCTCTGAGAGAAAAATCGAGGTTCTGTCATCAGAAGACTGGACTGGAAACTGGGTACACAAAACACAACAACTGTCTTCCATAACCTATCTAATTGCTTGTTTGTGTTTGGTCTTCATTTCAGGACAGTGTTGAGTTTAGAAACATCTGCAGTCATTTGGCTCTACAGATTGAAGGACAGCAGTTTGACAGAGATTTGAGTGCTGCTCACCAGTGTTTGAAGATGATAGTCAAGAAGCTGATCCAGTCTCTTGCTAATCTTCCTTCGGATGCCCACATGGTAGCCTGTGCTTCCTTGAGACAGATCTTACAGAATCTCCCAGACATATGAGTGTTCAAGACACTGGAATTAAAACTACAGCGAGCACTGCTAAGAGAACTGGCTACCTTAAATTCCTAAGTGGATCAGCAGACAATGGATGTTTTTATTCCCAGGAAGGAGAGACTTGGTAGCATATATAGCAGTCTGACCAGTGGCATCTGTAACCCTTGGGAATTATCGCATGTTCGTGAAAAATTTTTAAAGCAGTAGTTCACATTTTTAAGTGTCTTGACATATTTGCTGACTTTTTGATTGAAATATATTCCACTTTGTGGAACTGACTGGATTACATGTGTATATACATTTATGAATATATATTAAGTGTTAATTTTAATTGAATGACACCTTAATCTACATTCGTATTAATGTAGGCCTATGAGGTTTAATATGGCTATTGGATGATTAGAGCTCCATGGTTTTTCAAATTATTTTGAATAAATGGGATATTTGGTAATTGATATGTTCTACTTACTGAGCACTTCATTTTGTGTTATGAGAATGATCTCTGGATGTTGTAGGACCATACCACATGTGTCAGTAATTATCAGTTCCAATACTGGCATTAATAACTTGCTGTTGGGCAGCGAAGAGCTGCTTCTAAACCTTGTGCTTTCATCTACTGATTTGTAAATTAATGGTAATGAGCTCTGAAGTACCAAGGCTATATGATATGTAAGTACAAAGTACAGTATTATTAAAGTCTCACGTGAAAACATCTAGTTTCTCATACTCTTTCTAAATATTCCCAGTGAAGTAGGAAATTCTTGGAAAAGAAAGGACGGAGTGGATATACTGGCAGATTTCCCTAAATATTTAGAGTAAGGAAAAGAGAGAGTGACTTTTTTTGCAACAAAACTCTACACATGCTTAGGAAAAACCAAATTTCCTGTTGTTTAATGGTGACCGCGTTGAGAACCAAAGTAAATTGAAGTGCTGCTTTTCCCTTAAAGTTTTAATAGAAATGGCATCAGATTTAGAAAGAAAAGAGTATAATGGAGCTTCTTTTCTGAAGGAATTATAAACTGGGTCTGTATGGTAAGAGTATACCTACTGTTAAAACAATTAAGTGATAAGAATAATCAAAGCCTTTTTAATCTCACATATTCTAATCCTAGTTGGTTTCACATATTTTCTTCCACAATCTTAAGATAAGTATATTGCTTCTTTTTAGATGTTACTGACCATTTCCGTAGAAGAGAAATAAATTTATGAGACTGAATTTTACATGAAAGATGAGAGGTGTGTATTTATGCATGTGCATGTGTGTATAGGGGAAAGGATGGGCCAGTAGGGAAGGGCATTCATTTCTTGGGAACAATCTTCAGCACATTGTTCTCGCACTCCTAGGAAACACTGTATTCTGGGGGTACCACTGTACTTTATGGTGCTGTCTTTCCCCACGGAAATTATTCCAAGACTCTTCTCTAAAGACATAGCATTATTATAGGCTGCCTTCCCGTTGTAATCAATATCCCTATCAATAAATATTAATATTATGGGTTTTTTATAACTCCTATTCCAAGAAATATTGAAGATTTTTGCTTTCCTGTCTGTACTTGTGCTTTTTCCTCACTTTGCAGTGTGTTTCCCACAGACCAGTTGAAACCCCATTCATCCTTCAAGGCCTGATTTATTCACCATTTCTTTCATGAGCCCTCCTGGATCATCCCAGTAGGATGTGGGCTCTTCCTCCTCTGAACTCACATAAAAACACACTTTGTGCTACTGCACAGGCATTTATCACACACCATCTTATAGCATGGCTATTGCTATACCTGCCATCAAGATTGGCTTGCCTGAGGGCAAGGATTATTCTAGACATCTTTGTATACTGCATAGCAGCTATAATTCTAAAAGTTCTTTGACTACTAGAACTTCCATGGCCCCTACCACTTTTTCACACACACACACACACACACACACACACATTTTTACTTCTGTGTCTTATGTTCTTTGCTCAGTCTGTATAATCATTTGGTTGTACATGCTGCTCTCTTCTTTTCTTCCCTTTGGTTGAGTGCTGCTGGCAAAACTCCATTCTTGGTCAAGACCAACTCTCCTCCTACTCCCATGTCTGCTCGTGAGTTCTCAATATGGCTTAAGAACAACACACGGCTATGCCAACTCACTTCAATTCATGGCTTGCAATCTCAAGGGACCCTCATGTCCTCCATTAGTGCTACTTCATTTCCTAGGACTGCATTGTCCAATATGGCAACCACTGGCCACATGTGACTTTGAGCACTTGAATACGGTTAGTCTGAATTGAGACGTGTTGAAAATGTAAAACGCACGTTGGCTTTTAAAACTAAAATTGTTTTTATCATTAAAAACAAAGAATGTAAAAGATCTCAATAATTGTTTTATACAGATACATGCTGAAATGATAATATTTTGAATATATTTGGTTACATAAAATACATTCTTTTTTTTTTTTTTTTGCGGTTCGCAGGCCTCTCACTGTTGTGGCCTCTCCCGTTGCGGAGCACAGGCTCCGGATGCGCAGAGCCTGTGGCTCACGGACCCAGCCGCTCAGCGGCCATGGCTCACGGGCCCAGCCGCTCCGCGGCATGTGGGATCTTCCTGGACCAGGGCACGAACCCGTGTCCCCTGCATCGGCAGGCGGACTCTCAACCACTGCGCCACCAGGGAAGCCCATAAAATACATTCTTAAAATTAATTTTATCAGTTTTGTTTTACCTCTTTAAGGTGGCTACTAGAAAATTTGAAATTTAATTTCTGGCTTGCATTGTATTTCTATAGGGTAGTGCTGTCCTAGAAAATTCACTGGGCAATTCAGTGCTGTCCTTGACAATTACTCTCTGAGGGGTTTGTTCCATACCTTCTCAAACTTGATTCTTCTTCATTTTTCTCATTCTCAGCTGATGACCTTGCTTCCGATGGCACTGAAAAAAAAAAAAGCCCCCTGAAAAGCATGTTCATCTTCACACTAACAGATCTACCATATACCCTGACACCCTTTTGTTATAAGGAGGACTTGCCCTGCTCCTACCTGAAGCTGATCAACCACTCAGGCCCTGGACCCTGTCCTCTCTTCACTTACTTGAAGACTTGTCTTTTGCATTCATTCCTTTGTCTGCATTACCAGTTTTTGCTTCTTAATGGGAGCATTTCCATCAGCATGGTATTATGTTATAGGATCTCCAATCTTTATTTTTTTTTAATTTTTTTTTATATTACTGATTTTTTTTACATCTTTATTGGAGTATAATTGCTTTACAATGTTGTTAGTTTCTGCTGTATAACAAAGTGAATCAGCTACAGGTGTACATAAATCCCCATATCCCCTCCCTCTTGAGCCTCCCTCCCACCCTCCAATCTTTAAACAACAATTTCTCCAGCTACAACTCTATTTTTCTGCTTACCTTAAGAGCAAAATTGATTGCAATAGTCTAAATTAGTTGTCTACAATTTGCTTTTTCTGATTCCCTTTTGAACTCATACCAAATGGATTTTGTACCCACAACTCCATGAAAATTGCTCTTGTTAAGGTCCCTAATGACTGCCCCACTGATAAATTCAAGGGTAAATTCTCAGTGCTCATCTTATTTCATCTATCAACAGTTTTTGACACAATTGATTACTCCCTACATGAATCACTTTCTTATTCTGATTTCCGGGTCAGCAGACTCTCATGGTTTTACCTTTTTTGTAGTTCACTTCACAGAACTGTTTCCTGGTTCCTCCACATCTCCCTAACTTCTTAATTTTGGAGTGCTTCAGGGTTCAGTCTAGGTCCTCTTCTCTATCTACACTTACTCCACGGTGATTTTTAAATTACCAGCTATTCACCAATGACACCCAGGTATATGTCTTTTGCCCTGAACTCCAGACTCCTGTAGCAACTGACTACAGGATGTCTTTACTTGAATGTCTACAAGGCATTTCAAATTCCAAAATGGAATTCTTGATTACCAACCCTGCTTCTCCCCATCCTCTAAATCTCATGTGGCGGTGGCTCATATGCGTGCAGTCACATAGGCAAAAAAGAAAAACACTGAAGCCATCCTTGTCTCCTCTATTACTCTCACCTCTAGCCACTCAATCAGCAAAACCTTCAAAATACATCTCCAATCAGATTACTTCTGACCACTTCCATAGCCACTATTATCTCCTGCCTGGAATATTGCAGTACCTTCCTGAATTGTCAGACTACTTCACTGGTGTCTTCTCATTATCTATTCTCCACACATCAACCAGAGTAATATAAACCAGATCAATTATTGCTCTGCTCTAAACCCACCAATGGCTGCCTGTTTTACTCAGAATGGAATCCAAATTCTGCCTCTGATCCATCTCTTGTCGCACTTCTGTTCTAACAACACTGATCTCTTTGCCACTCTCACCTCTTCAAACACAACTGGTCTCAGGGCCTTTGCACTTGCTTTTCGCTCTGCTTGAAAGACTTTTCTCTCATCTACTTTAAGTAGGTATTGACTCCAATGTCACCTCATTAAAAAGGCCTCTCTAATCCCCTTACTGAAAATACTATCCCCTGTCACTCTCTTACCCCTTCTCCCTGCTTTGTTTTCTCCTTAACTCTTATAATGGCCTGAATTTATTTATGTGTTTATTGACTGTTGTAATTGGGTTGGCTGGCGACCCCCAAAGGTTATGTCCATGTCCTAATCAATGGAACTTGTGAATATTACCATATATGGCAAAAAAGTGAATATACTTGGATGGTGACAGATGTGATTATATTAGGGTTATTGAGATGAGATTATTTGGGATTATCCGGGTGGACCCTAAATGCCATCACATGTCCTTAAAAGAAAGAGGCAAAGGGAGACAGTATAGGCAAAAGAGGAGGTGGCAGCCTGACAGAGACACAGGCTGGAGTGATGTGTCCACAAGTTAAAGAATCCTGACAGCTATCAGAACCTGGAAGAGGCAAAGATCAGATTCTCCCCTCGAGCCTTCGGAGGGAGAGCTGCCTTGTTGACATCTGGATTTTGGACTCCTGGTCTCCAGAACTGTGAGAATAAATTTTTGTTGTTTTAAGGCACCCAGTTTGTGATAACTTGTTGTGGCAGCCGTAAGAAATGAATACACCTGCTTTTCCTCACTGGAATGTAAGCACTGGGACGTCGTGCATGGCTGTATCCCCAGTGCTGCAGCAAGGCCTGGCACAGAGCAGCAGCCCAATAAACATCTGATGAATGAAGACATACTAGTCATGTGGTTAGTTATTTCAGCTGTTTTGTTTGTTCTTTCTTCTGTTTGTTTTTTACTGAGGGATTTGATTCCTCCAGAAGTTTCCCAAGTCTTATATATCTTCTGGTAAATATCTAAACTCAAAGAAAAAACTAAAAGGACAGTTTGAAGGGTTAAATGAGTCAGCACTTTTCAGTCAGGTGTTGGGTTAAAAATAATCATGTAGCTATCATTCAATAAAAGGGTAATAATTATGATGGGCATCATTGTAACAGGGACTGGGCCAGCCTAGGCCACTCTGAAGAGTGGGGTCCTTTTTCTCTTCTTCCTTACCCCAAAGACTACATAAATGTACCTTTAAAAGCAGATTTTTAAACTTTATTATCGTGGGCTATTTTCTTGCACAGCCATGTCATCATCATCATCATCATCATCAACAACAACAACCATAACAGAAGTTCCTACTTTTTTGTGGCTCAAGCAACACCTGGGGGGGATTTGATCATCTTGGAGCCAAGCCGTTTTTTTTTATTTCAGACCATATAGCACCTTGAACAAGCGTGACACTTGGGTGGGTGAGGACAGTTTGTGGGTGTCTCTTGATAATGCTGAGAAAAATGAGTCATCTGATAATTTCTTTGTTGTATTTCCTTACATATTTAACCCTCGCATTCTCCTGGACTCTTATGTTTGTATGCTCTTAACAATAGATTTCTAGAAGCACATTTGCTTATGGAATAAAAATACCGAGGGGCCATACCAAGGACTTTCTAAGTAGAGCTGGACAGCCAAGTGACAAGATCATACCTATACCCCTTTCTCTTATCCTTAGATACTCTTCTCACTCTTGTGTCTACTTTTCTGGAAGCTCTGCGAGGTCCCAGATTGGCCTGATCTTACATCCTTTTGACTGCATGCCTTATTCTCATAGAGAAACTATCTTTCGGTTCCTTTGGCTGTGTTCCATTTTCTTTTGTCTCATCAGAATCAGTTCTGTTCTCTCATTTAACTGCTCTTACTCTTCTTACAGTTTCTCCCCAAAGTGGATTAGTTTCCTTGGTTTAACTTAAGGCCTTTGGAGGGTAGGAAACCATTCAGATACTTGTTCTATGCAGAACACAAGACTACCAGGATCAAATTTTTCATGTCTAAAAATTCCCTGCAACAGTTGGCTCCATTATCCACTCTTCTTCATGCTCTGATGCCAGATACTTATGGAGCAAATCTATCTGAGAGGAGTATAAATTCTGTGGATCCATGAGTTTCAAGACACATTTAATTCGGCAGAACTTTGAATAAGAAGTGTTCTGTATAATCTGGGTATCCTCATCAAGGATCCCAGTGTTCCATTCTACAGCCAAAAACTTACCACAGTCCTGGTTTCACTTAGCTCATATCAGAAAGGTCTAGGTTATTATGGTCCTGGCATATGTTACTGGAGAGCTTACTTTTGTCTGATGTGACTTCTTTACTGCTATGCTCAATAGAAGTGATATTTAAAGCTGAGCCATGGTTTGTAAATTTCTCTTCTTGTAGACAAGCTCGTATTTGCTCCATGCTTACAGTCATAAGTCAGGAGACAATTTTAAGGCTGATAGAAATCTCTCCCAGCACAGATGTAACACTAATTTGTTCCTCTTGCCTTGATGAAGAATTTGATATCATCATGGATTCACTTTCTTTTTCCTTAAAAAAGCATTATGAAATGTCTGGAGCGTAGAGGGTATCTGGTGGAAAAATAAATTCACCGTGATCCAAGAAATGAGTCGCCAAAGCCAGTGTTGGCTTAAGCTGGTACAGAGAGAAGAGAGGAGGTTCCATAAACCCCCTTCCCCTTCCCTGCATGTGTAACTCTAGCTCTAAATGTAACTGAGGCGTATAGGGGCACAGCACATGCTTGGAATACGTGTGTGTGCCTGTGTGTGTGTGTCTGGGCTGGAGGAAAGGAGGGCAGGGGAGGAAGTACACCTGAGTCAGGTGTTATAATCCCAAACATGAGGAAAGCAGTGGGATAATTTGGAAAATGAATGTCCTTGGGGATATCTGCAGACTCACGTTGAGGAGGTCATCAAATGAATGATTGGTTTATTGATCTGCTCAAATAAAAAATATAGGGCTTCTCACACATGAAGTTTTTCACGCCATTGGATAATTTGCTTAGTGCTGATGTGACAGCTATCTTATGTACAACCTCACTGTCCTCAAAGTCTGTCTCCATACCCTCTCATCTCTCAGCCTCAATCTTCCCAATCTTCTCTCAGCCCCTCTCCAAGTCTTGGACCATCTTGCATAGAATTTGAGGGCAAAGGTATTCATAAGGCTATTAATTGCATTATTTTTTGTATCTAAACATTCTTTTATGTATAAATAAAGTTAACAGATATTGGTCTTTTGTTCTTTTCTCTCAATTTTTCATATGTTCCCTTGCATCTCTTACAGTCTCAGATTACATGATAATTTGTTAGACACCTATTTCCTGTGTAACTCAAAAGTGAACTAGATGTGCATATAGTAGGAATACTGTTTACACGCACATAGGATGAATAGTCATACCTAGAGGGAACGTGAATAAAGCTTCTCTATCCATTTTTCTCTCCTGGCAATTTTGATTGAAAGACAAAAAAAGAATGAGATAAACTTTGTGGGTGCAATTTCCCTCACACTTTTGCTTAATTAAATTTGAATGGTTGATACAAAACCTATATTATTCTGTATTATGAAATTCTGTGCTTCTTTGTAGCCACTTCAAGAATATTTCCTGATTCTGAAATTAAATTTTTGAATTTTGCATTAAAAAGGTGAGTATCTTTGCTGTTTTTTAAGTATCAGGAGCCTAAAGTTAATGGGGCTGGAATTATTGCCATGAGGCTGCACTGAACGTTGTTCTGCTCCTTTTCTCGGGTCTTGCTTCTTCTGGGAGAAATATTGCAAAGTCAAGTCACAAACATTCACAAAGTTAGGTGTAGCCTAAGTGGGTCCATGGGCCGATTTAATTCAAATTTACCCAAAGTATCAATAAACATACATTCTTACTCAACTTGGGCCTAACTCTAGTGCAAACCACCATCTATTCTAGATGCAAGATACAGTCGGTCCATTGTTTCCAGGTGTTTTGATGACTGAACCTGCTCAATAGTTGATCTAATTAGTATGGAAATAATGAAAAAGAGTTGACAACAAATCCAATCAATTCAGTAGGAGTGTGTGTGTGTGTGTGTGTGTGTGTGTGTGTATCTGTGTGTGTGTAATTCCTGTATCAATAAACATGTGATTTCCAGCTGTTCCCTCTCACTTTCCTTTACTCATTTCAGTAGTTTAAAATCAACAGGTTGAAAAGATCTTTGAGTGGAGAGGTTTTTCTATTAACAATGGGTACCCATAAAAATTAAAACTCCAGAATGACACCCAGTTCTAAGCAATGATTACATATATAACATGTTCCTAAATGGGCTTTTTGAGTACTAATTATTACATCATAATTTCTCAGAGGTCTTTTAGTAGGTTTAAAAACTGTTCATTACAAATAAAATGAGTTCTTGGGAAAATGAAGGTGGCCCTTAGCAAAGCAGTATGACTAGTGAAGAATAGGGTTTGCCAAATAAAAGACTCAGGTGCTTTTATATTTATCCAGGTAACTTGTTATCTAGGCAACTACTTATTTTTAACCTTTTATTTTGAAATAATTATAGATTCATAGGAAGTTGCAAAATATCGTGCATGGGGTCTCGTAAACTCTTCACCAGCTTTCCCCAATGATGACATCTTATATGACTATAGTACAATAGCAAAACCAGGAAACTGACATTGGTACAATAGTGCTAACTGGATTACAAACCTTATTCAGTTTTCATCAGTTTTTACATGTACTAGTGTGTGTGTTAATAGTTCTATGCAGTTTGAGTCCATGTAGAGTTTTCTGTAAGCAGCACTACAATCAAGACAGAACTGTTTCAAGACCTGTACTCTGAAAACTATAAGATGCTGATGAAAGAAATTGAAGATGACACAAACAGATGGAAAGATATACCATGTTCTTGGATTGGAAGAATCAATATTGTGCAAATGACTATACTACCCAAGGTAATCTACAGATTCAATGCAATACCTATCAAATTACCAATGGCATTTTTTGCAGATCTAGAACAAAAATCTTAAAATTTGTATGGAAACACAAAAGATCCCGAATAGCCAAAGCAATCTTGATAAAGAAAAATGGAGCTGGAGGAATCAGGCTCCCGGACTCAGGCTCTCTGACTTCACTGTACTATCCTTTACTGTACTATAAAGCTACGGTAATCGAAAAAGTATGGTACTGGCACAAAGACAGACTTAAAGATCAATGGAACAGTATAGAAAGCCCAGAAATAAAACCACACACCTATGGTCAATTAATCTACGACAAAGGAGGCATGAATATACAATGGAGAAAAGATGACTGCGGTGCTTCAATAAGTGGTGCTGGGAAAACTGGACAGCTACATGTAAAAGAAGGAAATTAGAACATTCTCTAACACCATACACAAAAATAATCTCAAAATGGATGAAAGACCTAAATTAAGACCAGATACTATAAAACTCCTAGAGGAAAACATAGGCAGAACACTCTTTGACATAAATCACAGTAATGTCTTTTTGGATCCACCTCCTAGAGTAATGAAAATAAAAAAAATAAATAAACAAATGGGACCTAATTAAACTTAAAAGCTTTTGCACAGCAAAGGAAACGATAAACAAAATGAAAAGACAACCCACAGACTGGGAGAAAATATTTAAAAACAAAGTGACCAACAAGGGGTTAATCTGCAAAATATACAAATAGCTCATGCAGGTCAATAGCAAAACAACCCAATCAAAAAATGGACACAAGGTCTAAATAGACATTTTTCCAAAGAAAGCATACAGATGGCCAAAAAAACACATGAAAAGATGCTTAACACTGGTAATTATTAGATAAATGCAAATCAAAACTACAGTGAGGTATCCCCTCACACTGCTCAGAATGGCCGACATCAAAAAGTCTACAAACAATAAATGCCGGAGAGGGTATGGAGAAAAGGGAACCCTCCTACACTGTTGGTGGGACTGTAAGTTGGTACAGCCACTATGGAAAACTGTATGGAGGTTCCTTATAAAACTAAAAATAGAGCTACCATATGATCCAGCAATCCCACTCCTGGGCACATATCCAGAAAAAACATACTTTGAAAAGATACATGCACCCCAGTGTTCAATGCAGCACTATTTACTATAGCCAAGACATGGAAGCAGCCTAAATGTCCATCAACAGCTGAATGGATCAAGAAGATGTGGTTCTATATACAATAGAGTATTACTTAGCCATAAAAAGAATGAAATAATGCCATTTGCAGCAACATGGATGGATTTAGAGATTATCATACTAAGTGAAGTAAGTCAGAAAGAGAAAGACAAATATCATATGAAGTCACTTATATGTGGAATCTAGAAAAATGATACAAATGAACTTATTTAACAAAACAGACTCACAGACTTAGAAAGCAAATTTATGGTTACCAAAGGGGAAGTAGGGGAAAGGATAAATTAGGAGATTGGGATTAACATATACACACTATTGTATATAAAATAGATAATCAACAAGGACCTATTGTATAACACAGGGAACTCTACTCAATACTCTGTAATAACCTATATGGGAAAATAATCTGAAAAAGAATAGACGTATGTATATGTATAACTAAATCACTTTGCTGTACACATAAAACTAACACAACATTGTAAATCAAATATATATATATATATATATATATATATATATATAAAATGAAGACAGAACTGTTCTATTACTCCAAGGAACATATCAATAAATATTCATTTATATGAAAAAATAAACAACATAATTTATATGAATAAATTAAGGTTCAATTTACTTGCAGGAACTATATTATTTCTCAAAAATATGTGAGTGGATGAATATATGGTTGGATGGTCTAGGTTGGTCAGTGCTCCATCAATATTGGTCCTGGGTTCATCTAGACTGAGACTAGATTGTTTTGTAGAGGAGAGCTAAGGACTCATGGGGTCAACTTCTATTTGTTTCATTTTCTTGTTTTCAAAATTCCCTTTCTAAATAAAAGAGTTCTGTAAAACCCATTCAGTGTTCATATCTGGAAATTCTGCTATATTGGTAAGCTCTTGGTGGCAAAAATGACTACCATGAAAATCTTCATCAAAATCGTCAAAGTTAAAGTATTCTTTACCTTGGGCTGAAATAATAAATTTCCACTTGTGGATTCCTCTCTTAAATCCATATGACAAAATCATGAGGTAAATATTTCCAAGTGTCCCTCTGTCTCTTTAAGTGATTTCCCACATTTTCACTTCACCAGAGACCCCTTAAAATATGATAGTGGTGACAATGACCTCACTCAAATAGATGCAGAGCCAGTTTTTTCCGTTTCTAATGCATTTTTCTGTAGTTTAAACTAGATTGTAAAATATTTCTCATTTGATCTTCTATCAGGTGTGGCTGGTAATACTTTGCTAATTTGAAAACTTTCCATGTTGAAGTTTAGTCTAAGTTAAAAAATACATATTGCTTAAAATGCCATTTTTGTGTTCTCCTTTTTGTTATTCTAGACATTAAATATGGGAGTTCAGGTTCTTTAACATAAATTGGTTATTTATTTCAAAGATCAAAATACGGCATTTGCTATTTCATTTTAAAATTGATATGAATACATTTATAGAAAGAAATATCTCCTAGAAATACCATTTCAATCAAACCAGAGAGAAATTTGGTATAATTTATATAAAAGAAGTATATCATGGAAAATAAATAGAACTTACACAAAGTAATGCATATCTCCTAAGATGGCTGAGCCACAAAACACAGCGCTAATTCCCGGATCATCACTTTAATATTTAAATCAAAGACCTCTGTAGTTTACTTTAAAATGTTTATACATTGGATATAAAAATTGCGAAGAAATTATGGAGACTTTTCAGTTATTAAAGGGAGGATATTTAAACTCTGTTATCCTACTTCCCAAGGCTTACAGCATTTCTGGTCAAACTCAGATGTATCAGTGTAAGTGTACATTTTACATGACATAGCTATCGTACCACCAATCTGAAGAGTTCTGATATCTGTAGATTACTCTGAGAATAAAAGAATTTATTGAGTTTTTTTTCTTTTCAGAGCATTTGGTTTTTCACATGCAACAGCTTAAATCAAACTTTGAACAGAAGTTTTAATTTTAAGGCATATATATATCTTTCCCATTCATTCTACAGCTTTTGCTATGTTCAAGATTTTCCTGTTACTTTAAATTATCTACTTATCTATGAACTAGATTTATACATAGTAAAACTACACATAACTATTCACATATATTAACAAGCTACATACACCTCAGTCTCAACTGTGAGTGACTGACAGGCATTGGTTTTTAATTCTGTAGACTAAAGCTTATGCCTTCCTGCTGACGTGGCTGATGGTAGTGGCCTGTGCTAGCCCTTAGGCCCTTCGTAACTGCTTTTCTTTTGCTCAGAAGTAAGCTGTTTATCTTGCCATGGCCTTTCTTGCTCTTTACCCTACATCTCTAGGTACAGACAAAAACTCATCTCTGAAAACATTAACCACATTTATGCATCCAAATAGACTTTCTATAGCTCTAGCATAGAATCAGCAGCTGTGAGGGCGAGAAGGATGTCGAATCCCACCTACCCCGTGGTCTCACCAGGGGCTTCTCAGAGCAGGTGGGACCCACCAGCCCAAGGAGTGTGCCTCGGCTCTGAGTTCCAGCACCCACTCACCCAGGCCCTCCTCCACAGCATCAGGCCGGCTTCACATTTATTTATATCAATTTTCAAATAGCATTTCTATTGAAAATAAGATTCCACTGCGGGAAACAAAAGTAAAACAATAAGTACTGTAAAGAAATGAATAAAAACAAAACCAAAAACCACTGATAAACAATTTTCTTCATCTTAACAGATTTTTAAACATGAGGCCAGAGAATTCGGGCACCTTTTTTACTATTACAGAGAGCAGTCCAGTTCTCCTGATTCCTCATTCAGCCTTCCTTCTGTTCGCCCTTACAACTAAAACACATCAGGCTGTTGGGATAACTAGTCTTTCCCTACTCGGCTTGGGGTTCCCAGGCCAGGTGGCTCGGGTGGTAGGGCTGGTGAAGGGTGGGAGGGCCGTTAATGCTTAACCCACAAGATGGGTTCGTTTTCTCCATGGGCCTAACCACAGAAGTCCCTGCCCCCCCGCCGGGAGCTTTTCACAGGTGAGCAGACTTCCCTCTGAGAAATGTCAGTTGTTACAATCCTTTCTGGGACAGAAGGTTCCAACAAATGACATGCATTTCTGTTAAACAGGAAGAAGTCTACGAAAAGGAGAGCTTATGAGGCTCTGCTCAGTACTGCCACACATCCACGGAGGCCTGAGGGCTCGCTGTGAGAAGTCCCCTTGGTGGCCTTCCTCCTGGCACCTCTCTGGTTGCTTCCCTTTCTAAATGCTTTCTCTGTGTCCTTAACATTCAGTTTCTGCCTGCACTCTTCTGATCTGCCTTTTTTTTTTTTCCTGTTTAGAAGCCCCCTATAAAGGACCAAAAGTGTGGAGTTTATTAGGGTCAGAGTGGCAAGTTTCTGGGGCCCTGACAAACAAAAGCAGGGCTCTCCCTGGCAGGTGCTTCCAGCTGTCACACACACACACACACACACACACACACCCCTTCCTGCGTGAAACCACCAGGAAGTCTATGTGTTTTCATTGGTACCACATGTCATCCTGAAATTTTTCAGAACCCTTTCTACAGTAACACTACTTTAAAAAATTAATTTCTAAGGTCAAGGTCATTAAAAAGAAAACATCATTAAGCTCTTTGAAATTCCACTGGGCTTTAAAGATTTAAGACTCTTGCGGTGTTTAATATAAATTTTGCCAAATTTTTAAATAAACTAAAAAATTCACAACAGTTGACTCCCCCCCAGGGCCCCTTTAAAACACTTACAGATTGCTGAGATATGGGTCATGATGGATGACTACGAAAGGGCTATGCATGGACAGCCTGCAACTAAACACCTCCCCTTTCTACAGTTCCTGGCACCAGAAGTTCTCTGTGGTCTTTTCCCTAATGGAGTGATTTCCAAATGCCAGTCGTGGGCCAGGGCCAGTTTTTGACATAGTCTTCAGCTTCAGTGGTGAAACGAGAACGAGAGGGAAAATAGACTGAATTGTCTCATACAGCTAAATGTATTCAATGTCAGGCTCTGTCCTTTATTTTGAGATTTTTATTTTTGCTTTTCTTGCCTTTCTCTTTTGGTATTAAAATGTTCATTTCTTATAGAAAGTGAGGCCCACAGTGGATGATAGACATATCCTGTTTTGTTTAAATGACCTTTATAAAATTAAAAGATGGAAACTCTGTATTGGTTTTAAAGCCAATTTTAACTCTCCGTGAAATTTAAAGTCAGGAAAACATTGCTCTAAGGCTGGCTAATCCCAAGACCAAAAGTGAATGCCTGCAACCACTGAAATTCTTAAGAGAACTTAGGTTTTCATTTTTTTTTTTAAAAAGAGAATTCTCTTTCAGAAAGTATAGAGAATAAGCATGGTAAAGGGTCCATCACTCTACTTTACTCTCTTTTCCCAACATTCATAGAAATTTAGATGGTCTGAATGCAAGGTCGTCTTGAAATGTGAAACAGAAATAGGGTAACACGATGTGAAAGCTGCCTCTGTTGTTGATCTGTTCTTGTGCCTGCTGTCTCAAAGGACCATGAAGTGTGACACCGTGTCACAAACAGAGCCCCCGATGTGCTTACTTTTTCCTGACAAATACTATAAATTTTCTTCTTGTAGTGAACAAACATTGTTTATGCAGCTGTGATTCCGTAAATGAAAACTGACTTTCTATCGTGATGTATCTTTGTTTCAAAGACACTTAAGGAGAGCTCTTTCCTGGCATTTGTGCACGGGGGGACTTTTCGAGTAAGACCGCCTAATTAGGAACAATCACTGTGCATTAGATCCACCAAAAAGAAAAAAACATTTGGCTTTGTTAAGTGTTTCCATCTTGGGTTATAGGCTTTATCTAAAGCAGCTTCTTCCCCAGCCTGAATGGCCTTTGCTGTGGATGTTGAAGGTAAGAGCAAATGCTGGCCAGCCCAACAGATACAGAACAAACTCAGGAAATCTCAGCCCCTCAGGCAGTTGAATTCCCACTCCTCTGAGACCAGCTGAGATTATTTTCTTACTTCATTTAACTAGCCAGATGATAGCTTGACTGATGGGGCCATTATGTCCAGAGCAAAGTAATTTTAGAATGAAAATTATGCAATAGGTTAGACCACAGCTCAATTTTTATCACCCCAAATGCATACAATGTCCCTAATGTGACTGCCTTTGGGCTAAGGCTGAAAGAAATGTTTAGTCCCAAGGTGGCTATAATTTCTGAAATAGATCGAGCGAAACCCCTCTCTCTCTCTTTTTTTCCTACTTAAACACATGGAAATGAATTTCTTAGGTTTTACTTTTTAAATATCTGGTACAAGGTGAAAACTGCAGTGATTAATATTTCCTATGGGGCCAGTGGTTGGTGAGGAAAAGTCGCCAAGCTTTATCTGACAGTTCATCAAGTTGCTATTATCGTTTTCATGGTTGGGTCCAACACGTAGACAAGCTTCATGACAGTAAATCGCCTGGGAAACTGGGAATTGATCCAATTTTTTAAAAAGTCTTCAACACAAAGATTTTGCTGAAGTGCCTTCTAAAATAAAATGCACCCCAGGACACCATTGTAGTTTCTCTTTGTGGCTTTTTTATTTCTCTGGTTATTCCTGTTGACTTTTCTGTTTTTTCTTTTGAAATGAATAAAGATTTTTAATTTCATGATTTTATAGAAAAGCTCAATTTGCAAGAATATCAAGGATTTCTCATTTGAACACCTCATGCTATTCCTGATTGCTGGAACTTAACTTTTGATTCCTAAACCCAATTTGTAAATCAGTCATCCTTTTCACCCTTACCCACCCTAAACTGACTCCTCTTCCTGGAGCTCTTATCTCATTTTTTGGCATCCCTACCTACTCAACAGCAAGAGTACAGAGGAAATCTTGCAGTCAGAGAGTTTCCTTTTCATCCATCACGCTACACACGTATATTGGGTGCCTATTACATGCCACACATTGCTCTAGGAATTGGAGATGTAGTCATGTATAAGACAGATAAAGAACTGTTTTCACAGCAAATACATCCAAGTACATTTCTTCCAGAAGACTCTCTCCTTTCATGAATTCCCCATGAAGTACCATTTAGTGTTTGCAGAAAGACTACTCTTAAAAAGGAAAGGCAGATGGGACTTCCCTGGTGGCGCAGTGGTTAAGAATCCGCCTGCCAATGCAGGGAACACAGGTTCAAGCCCTGGTCCGGGAAGATCCCACATGCCACGGAGCAACTAAGCCCGTGTGCCACAACTGCTGAGCCTGCACTCTAGAGCCTGTGAGCCACAACTACTGAAGCCCGTGTGCCTAGAGCCCGTGCTCCACAACAAGAGAAGACACCGCAATGAGAAGCCCACGCACCCCAAAGAAGAGTAGCCCCCGCTCATCGCAACTAGAGAAAGCCTGCGTACATCAACAAAGATCCAATGCAGCCAAAAATAATAAACAAATAAAATAATATTTATTAAAAAAATGAAAGGCAGAGAAGCAGCAGAAATAAAATATTGAATAGTATAATTATAACTAAAATTTCATTTCATTTTAAAAATTACATTTATAAGTAAAAATGAAATTAAATTTAGTGAAGATATTTGGACACAATGGTTTTGGAAAATATGCAAGTATATTAAAGTTCTAAAAAAATTGGTTTAATTCAAAAATAAGCTCAATATGTAACTAAATAAGACCTAGATAGCAGAAGAATTTGAGGGTGAAGCTGGGAGTATTTAAATCATATTATTTCCAACTATTTTTTAATATTTATAGCAGGGTTTATTTATAGTTACTTCTGAAGTTTAAAATGCTAAATATCACTAAGAACTGTCTACTTCAATATGAGTCAGGATCTAGGGCAACAGAAAATATAAAACTGAAAAATTTCTCATTTATTTATTTTTAAATTTTGTGTTTATATTCTCCATTGAGAACTAAATCATACTTAAGAGAGTTATAAAAATCATAAAAACAATTAAATTAAAGAGAAAATACTTACATATATCTAGGACAAAGATATTTAGTATGCTAGGATCTTTCTTCAATGGCCAAAAAACCACCAAGGAAAGAGGCAAACAAAAAACAAGTTCTTGGAATATCATCTGAGGAATTCTAATTTTAATATGCAGAGCAAAGTCAGCATTTTCTCATTCACTTCTCAGAAAACCACCCAAAAGCAGAAAGGAAAACAGGGAAAATAGTATTGCAAAGCCTAGCCTTTGTAAAAGTAGTAAACGACAGGAGACCCCAAAACAAAAAATGAGAAAAAAGACTTCCAAAATCAGTGAAGGTCAAGCAAGGACACAAGAATCTCCACAGTGAAGATGCCCCTGGGCACTGAGCTGAGAAAAAGTTGTAAGAGTCTTAAGAGACCCATATTGATATGTAAACCCAGCTTTTTACAACAGGAGCCAGCAAACTTTTTCTTAAAAGAGCCAGATGGTAAATATTTTAGGTTTTGTAGACAGTATGGTCTCTTGCAACTACTCAATTCTGCCATCGTAGAGTTCTGACAGCCATAGACAATATGTCAACAAATGGGCGTGGCTGTGGTTTAGCAAAACTTTATTTATAAAAACAGGCACCTGGCCTGTAGTTTGCTGACCCTTGTTCTGTAGTAATAGGGATGTACCAGCTTGAGTGAGAGCTTCTCTCGATTTCAAACTGATGAGGTTTCTAGAAAAAGGAGAGGAGATGAAGCTAAATGAAAAGTTGTACAAAAATGCCATACTTGAAGGAAGCAGTCTACTTGGTGTGCCCCTGAGGAGGAAGGTGACCTTGCTCTAAGAGTGGTCCAAAGCTACTGGTATCAATTGGCTGGAGAAAGTTAAAGGCTAACATAACCCACTTTTTCGTAAGAAAAACTCCAACTAGCTGGAAAATAGCCCGTACCTCTCTCTCACAGAGCCTTTTTAAAAAAGCTGATTGAGGAAAACTTGCCTTATTCTAATGTGATTAATCAAAAAGAAATCAACTCAGGATCTATAAAAAGTTGTTAAAAGAAGGTGAAAACAAGAATGGAAGAAAGAGGAAAACTAAGTGGTGGTCAAGAAATATTCTCTGGAAAAATGTCTAATGAGGTAGGTAAAAATTGTGACCAAATATATTCCTGAATTTTTGAAAATGAGTGAGTAATCACCTATCTGCAATTTCACAGGAAAAAATGATGAAACAACAGAAGATACCAAACATGTGCTGGCAGAATTAAGGGAAGATATAAAAAAAGACCCCCCAAAAATCACAGAAATGTAGGTCAAGGTACAGATTGGAAGCTGCAGAAAGATTGAGCACTGTTGAAAACACAGCCAGGAATGGGGAAGATGGATCAGAAAAAAGGGTGTAAAGAATAAACAGACAAGAAGCTTAAAGATTATAGGATAGATACGGAATACATACAAAATAAATTAAACATATACATACTTGGTGTCCCTGAAGAAGAAAACCAAAATTATAAGATATCACTGTTAGGAATATTACACAAAAATAACCAATATAAAACATTATTAAACAAAATCCAGTAACATATTAAAAACTAACACACTGTGACCAAGTGTGATTTATTCCGAGAATGCAAGGATGGTTCAAATCTGTTAATTTATTTTCACCACACTAAGAGATGAAAAGTCATGTTGCTAGATGCTGAGAGGCACTTGATAAAACTCAACAGCCATTCTTATTTTTTAACTTTATCAATAAAATGGCAGTAGATACTTTCTTAATATAATCAAATTTATTTATCTCAATCTAAAATTTAGCACCGTTTTTAAGGGGGAATCTCAGAACTATGCATAGTAAAGTCAGGAATAAGACAAGGATGTCTTCTATCACCATTAAAATATACACTGATCTAGAGACCCCAGCCAATTCCATTAACACAAGAGAAAGAAATAAAATGTAGACAATTAAAAAGAAAGACAAATCATACCTGTTTGTAGGTTAAAAGATTTAATATTGAATTACAA
Source organism: Stenella coeruleoalba (assembly GCF_951394435.1). Lineage (NCBI taxonomy): Eukaryota > Metazoa > Chordata > Mammalia > Artiodactyla > Delphinidae > Stenella > Stenella coeruleoalba. The sequence continues at coordinate 16,699,829 of NC_137164.1, forward strand.
TAAAAAGTAGTCCAACTGAAAAATATTACAAATAATAGTGGAATTTAGTTAAGCCCTTGGTTAAGAAATTAATATATAAAATCATTAACCTTCATATATTAAAAGAAAATATGTATTAATAGTAGAAAAGACTTCATTGTTAATAACAATATGACTAGAAAATATTTAGAAATAAGTTTATCAGATGTGATAGATGTGTATGAAGAAGCCTTTACAATGCTTCTCATGGACACAAGAAAGCACTTGTATAAATGTAAAGATATACTATATTCTTGGCAACTGAAGCTCAGTATCACGTACCTTTCAATTCTCTCCAAATTAATATAAACACTTAATAAAGACAGTTACTATGTCAGTGGAATTTTGGGGGCTATATATGATTCTAAAGTTTATATAGAAAAATAAACAAGCAAGAAAACCCAGGAAAATTCAGAAAAAAAGAAAATATGTGGTACTAGCCCTACCAGATGTTAAAATATTTAGAATAAGATAAGTACGTGTGGCATTTCGAATCAATGGAAAAAAAAGTTGAAATTAAATAATAAATGTTGCTTATTCTGGCCCAGTTATTCTATTGGATTGCCTTCTAGAAAAAAATAATATTGAATTCTATGCTCACACTTTATATCAAAATAATTTCCTGATGAATCAAAGATTTCTATGTAAATAATACAAATATAAAAATACTAGGACACTCCATGGGAAAGTTACAAAAGTATTGCTGTGGAGAATACCTAAGTATATTGTGAAACTCAGGAGACATAAAAAAATATTTACGAATCTGATAATATAAAAATATAACTGGCCAAAAGTATGCAATTTATAATATAAACTAGCACAGTCCAATAGAAATACAATGCAAGACATTTGTAATTCTAAGTTTTCTGGTAGTTACATTAAAAAAGTAAAAAGAAATGGGTGAAAGTAATTTTAATAATTTATTTTATTTGATCTGACATGACCAAAATATTTTCTTTTCAGCAAGTAATTAATATAAAATACTATAGATATTTTCATTCTTTTTATTGGTCCTAAAATATCTGGTTTGTATTTTATATTTATTGTGCATTGCAATTTGGATGAGCCACATTTCAAGTGCTCAAAAGTGGCTGGTGGCTACCATATTTGACAGCACTTTAATGAGTTAATTTCCTTAATATAGAATATTCTAATATAGAAAGAGTTCTCATAAGTCAATAAGAAAAAGTCTAACAACCTAATTAAAAAAGGACAAACATAATTCACTAAAAATTAGAGAACTTCAAGTTAAACTATAAGAAAATACCATTTCATCTCAGATTGGCAAAGATCAATAAATTATATAACATGCTGTGTCCATGAGGAAGAGATTCAGTCATCTCATACCCTGATGATAAGAGTATAAATTGGTACAGTCTCAGTGGAGGGAAATTTGGCAATATCTATCAAAGTGACCAATACTCATACCTTTGACTTAGCTCCAATTTCAAGATCTTTTTCCTACAGTTATACTTGCAAGTGTGAGAAATTGCTTATGAGCTAATTATTTATTGAAATATTGTTAATAAATTTGCAAAAATTTGGAAACTGCCTAAATGTTTATCAAAAGAGTACTGTTTAAATAATTTATAGAACACTATAAAATGAAATATATGCAATAAAAACTAATAAAATAGTTTATGTAATGCAATGAGAGGCTATTCAGGCTGTATTATTATGTGGGAAAAAAAAGGCAAGGCACAAATAAGTATAAATAGTCTAGTACCACCTCTACAAAAATCATTTGTACATATATATTGCATACATATGTATAGGCATACTGAATGTATCTGGAAGGATCCATAAGTAATTAGTAACAGAGGTTGCCTATGGGGAGAGGAACTGGTTGACTCTGGGACAAGGTATAAGAGACAGAGTTACTTTTAACTGTATATCCTTTTATGCCTTATAGTTTAGTACCATGTATGTATTACTTATTCAAAACTTATACGAAATATTTAAATATATTAAAGGGCACTGAAGCAACAGGGATATCCATTGAGACTATTTCACTCAACTTTTTATATCTATTGCAAATGTATATTTTAAAACTTCTGCTTACAATTCACCTCTACCTAGTGGTGTTAAGGCAACATCCTGTTCCAAATGCGGGCACCAACCCAAATAACACAGGTTTGTGCTCCGAAAGTTCTGGTTTGGCTCTGGTTTTCTTAACAGTCACAAACACCTGTTATATTGTTTGCTTTCTGACCTCTGTTCAGTGGGACCAAAGAGCAGTTATTTCCAAATCAGAATCTCCTCTCCCCATCGCTCCCTTAATCTTACTGTAAGCTCCCGAGTGGGGAAGGCTGTTAGGCTTCCATCAGAATCAGCAACTGCCCAAGTGTCTGAGGGGCCGCTCTGGATTTAAAGGGTGTACTGTAAATATTTCCCGATGTATTTCCAGGAAAGGTAGTGGGCTTGCATGTTTTCAGGGTCCAGAGGTCCCCTTGTTGACTTTGCCTTCCATCTTTCCAGAAAACCCTGGCTGGTTACAAATTCTGACGACCCCCATGAGGAGAACCACAGCTGAAACTTGGTGGCACTGATCTAAGTGGGCCTTCCTTGCCCACCTCCTGGCAGACAATGAAGGCACTGGTAACATGGTACCTGGCACAAGGTAAGTCTGTAGGTGAGGTTATTATACCTTTTGAAAATGGGGTTACAATCGCCAATGTGAGTTTAAGGCATTTAAAAGATAATAATAAATCAATTGGAAACTGAGTAGTCGTTAACATCACCAGGGAAATAAACGGACCTAGATTTCTCAGATCCCTGTGAATGCAACGTGGAGCGTCCAAATCTGGCAAGCAAAATAGCGCTACAGCCTGCTTGGTGTGTGGCAGTGCGGGGGCCTCGAGGCCCTTCAAGAGCTGTGGTCACACAGTTCAATGTTGGGCCAGAATTTTTCAGAATCTACATATGTAATCCCAGGTTACATATGGGGTAGGTTTATACTCATTTAAAATATCAATCACCATTGAAATGCTGGCGTGTCCAAGCAAGGTGCTGGCAGGCTCTCTGAGCAGCCTGTGAAATTGTACAGGGTCTGGAGAGAAAGGGATTAGGGATTTCTATGCCAACCAATGGAGGTCAGTGTTGAGTCACTGATCTCCCGTGTTAACTGGATGCAGAAGTTACCACAGCAGACGCGTCCTTGCTCATAAAAGAGAGACAGAAAAAGGACACTCAAAGATGAAAAATGTGGGGCTGGGACACACATCAAAGTGTAAACAGCAGCTCTAGGCTGCTGAAGGATTACCGCCTGGAGTAGCTGATAACAGTTGGAGCAGCCTTGTGCGTGGGGTGCTGCAGGATGAGAAGGTAGGTGGAGGGGTGACCGTGTGTACCTGGAGCTGGTCCTGTCTTTTAAACTGACTACTTCCCCAAAGTCCTCTCTGATGAGAGATTCTGGGCTCCACAGAGAGCATGCTGGTCTCTTCATTATGTAAGGGAGTTTTAAAAAATGAGGAGAGGCTGGAAGTTGCTTCCCAAGGGTAAACTTGCAGGCAGTATGTTTCTCAGGGTCACAATCCTTATTTCTGTAAAGTTTAAAAAGCCTCCTAAAACATTCTTGCCAAACAGGGAGTCACTGCAGGCTTGCTAGTGGTCACTCTCTGGGTGGGCCACCCTTACTAACCTCTAGATACCGCACAAAGAGAAATTTAGAGTAGGAGGGAAGAGCCTGGGGTGGGTGCGCTCCAAAACTAACCCACTAACCTCAGGGGACGGAAAACTCCAAGAGGCCACTGATAGCTCTTGTGTCCCCTCGCCTCACCTCTCTTAATGGCCACAAGTTTTCTCCCCATAATTTGAGGATTTGAGGGTATGGAGAACTGAGTGGAGTAGTTCAAATCAAATACTTAGGCTCTTGGAGTTTCATTCAGCACTATTATTTTGGTCTTCATTATTAAAATGACTTGGCTGGAGTGGGGCATGGGCAGAAGTTTTAATGGGCAAGAAAGCCCCACTTTATATGGTTTTAACATCCTTGTAGGTAGTGATTATATTTTCAGATGCTTATTTTTCTTCATCAAAGGGCCGCTAAGGAGGATGGATGGCAGCTCTCTGCGTTCGTTAATGCCTGGGGGTGTAGGTAGCAATTAGTAACTTAAAATTGTACTTAAGGGAGTGTTCTTTACCCCTCAGAGAGGATGATTCCTGTACAAAGCTCCAATAAACAAAAGACAATTTTTGAAATGGAGGTAGATTCTGGAGTACTTTCTTGGTTTCTGGGTTTGGTACCCTTTTTTACATTTTTGTGCTTATTTATTTATTTATTTTGAAGATTTTCCGTTTCTTTTACACTCAGTCAACCAGGGCTGAGCACTGGCAATAGATATTTCTCTTCTGATACAAGTAGCATGTCCTTTAATTACCAGAAGTTGCCTCTGTTCTTTTCATACCACAGCATTTCATGCACCTATGCCTTCGCTCAGGGTCCTTTCTGTTTGCCACACTCCTTTGCTTGTGCTCTCTACCACCCGCCACCTTTAAGATAGGCGTATTTCCTGAATGGTGCAATTCTATTCATTCTTCAAACCTATTTCAAATGTCACCTATTGCATAGGGCTTTCACTGCCCCGCCGATCCTTCTTTCCCCAGGCAAAATTAAGCATTCCTTGCTCCATCCTCCCCACCACCAGAGCATTACGTACATTTTGATAGTGTATACACACATATATGTGGACATCAAATAGTTAAACAGAAAAACTTAAGTAATGCAAGAGAGATATCATCAAAACTCCCTGTTGCTGCCATTGGGAGAATGAAGACAACGCAATACAGGCAGTAATCACAGAGTAAATGACTCCAAATAAATGGAGAAAAGAGGAGACAGCTTTTCTAGCTAGTTTCTAAACAGAAGAATTTTCAATTGCTGTCCGCAAATCAGCCGGGCCTATAATACCACTCCCCTCCATAATAGTGCAGAGTGGAGAAGAGAGTTTGTAGCGGTCATTCTGTAGGCTCCATTTTAGAGGAGACTCAAGCCGCCTAAGTTTCTGCATTTGCCCAGATATGTTGTTTCAACCATAAATGGAAATAGCTAGTGCTACAGAAATGTAGGTGTTAAAGAATCTCATGTTTAAAATCTAAACCGTAATGTCAGAACAACTTTTTAAAATTGCAGAGCTCTCTGAGATTAATAAAATCACTCAGAGAGTAGCTAATCTGACCGATCTGCCAGGTTAAGCTGGGACATAGACAAAGTGGAATAGAGAGCAGCAGCATCAAATAGCACAAAACAGTGAAACCAAATACAAGAATCCAGACAGGGTTAAGGCTCAGGTGTGTTACATGGCCATGAGTGGTGCAGATTTTATCGGTGCGTTAGTGAAGAGGGACACTGAGTGAATCCAGACTTCCGTTATCTCTGCGTAATCTGGAGGTTGGGGTATGTGCATGTGTGCACACGTGTGCAGTGGAACAACATCGTTACATCTTGACCCATCTACTGCCCTACCCCCAACCAGAAAAAGCTCATTGTTTGTGGTTTACTGACTCAGGGAAAGGGTGTGTTAACCAAAAGCAGGGAAAGGGGAGTCTCTTTTGGCTTTTGAGTTTCCAAAACCAAAGCCCAGAAAAAAGCAGGGAAGATGAAAATCAGAAGTTCCAACTTCCAGGAGAAAGAAAAGGCTTCCCGAGCTTGGGCAAAAGAGAAGAGCTGGAGGGGAAGTGAGAAGTGCTTAAACAAGAGGTGTATCTTTTCTGCAGGGGTGGGTAAGGTGGGAAGGATGCCCAAGTAGGTGTGTGGGATCCAAGAGCAAGGGCTTACCCAGAATCCTAGCATGCAGAAAGACTCCAGAGAAGCAACAGTGTGGCACTAGTGCTTTGTCAGTTCCATGGAGTTGATAGTACTCTTATGTAGGGAATGACCAGTAACATTGCCTTGCTTATAAGTTCTGTCATGGCTTGGAGTAGAGATGGGACCTGGACAGCCTCTGAGAGTTTTTCATGCCTTGAGGCAGCCTGGGAGCAGCCGCATAATTTCGCAGGGGCCCAAGAATAGCATAAGGGGGCTCCAGGCTGGATGAGGCCCTGCACACATGACTGAGGGACTATGGGCTGAGAACCAGATAGGATGGTGCCCATCACAGTGGAAGCAGCATCGTCAGGTGATGATGAAGAACCAGATGCCCTCTGAGAGCCCTGGCACTGCATGGCACCCCCTCTCCCACTCCACGCTGTCCTGAACTTACGTGGAATCAAGAATTTCCCAGGTTTCAATTTATGTCCAATTTAGCCAAAATGGGACTTAATTTATAAAGTCAGGTGAGTCATCAAGACAGTAAAAAGTTTTATTTTGGGCACAGTTGAGTTTGCAGTGAGGTTTGTGAATTTTTGGTGTTTTGTACAATTGCTTAATTCTCCATCTACACATCTGTTACACCGTGAACTCCTCAGTCATTGTTTTCCTAAGCCCAAACATGTGACCCAGAAGAGGGGCTTAATAAGTAGTCACTAAATAAGTTCTAGAATGTTCCTAAGGGTAGGGGACAGTGGTTCATTCTTACGATTCTCTTGTGTCCCCCCCCCTTAGATTCTGGCAGATTTGGGGGCACAGAATCAGGGCTCAATACTCATTGAGTGAATGAACTAATAATAATAATAGCTAACAACAACAACAATAATTATGAGAGATAAAATATGCGCTATCAGAGTCCTCAGCATTTTCCAAAGGAAAATGAATCTGTATTTCTGTCCGTTTTCCTAGGTTATATGTCTAATGATCTGAGCAGGACAAGCCCCTTAATCTTTTCATTATCATTTCCTGCCCTGAGAGTAAACAATTGCTACTGAACTCGACACCTAAGATAACACATAAATAAGAAGAAACTAACACCTACTCTTTTTCCATCTCCCATCCTACTACAAAACTGATTCTCTTATTAAAATGCAAAAACTTGCAAAGAAAAAAATGCTTCTTTAAGTGTTGCTCAGTGATTAAAGCCTTAAAAGTATGATACAAGGCCCCTGTGTCTGAAGCCCTTATTATATTAGCATATTTCAGAAAAGGATTAGGTTTCTTTCAATATTGACTTTGGCCGAGTTTCCTCCCTCATGTCCCACTCCCCCAGTGTCTGAGCTTCCGGCCCTGGACTCCAAGTTGGGATTCTGACCTCTGAGCCCCAGTTCCTTGGAGGATGAATCCCAGAACCTTTTGAAAGCCAACTGCTTCCCTTGCGTTGAACCCAGGGTCTAGACCTACTCTCTGGACCCACTTGCCTGCCTGCTTGTCCCAGAACAACAAACTCCATCCAGTGTGCTCCAAGTGCAGGTCTTACATCCTCTCAAACCTTATCACGTACCACGTCTGTTTCAAAGTCTGTAATGGATCTCTGTTTTCTATTGCAGAATTTTCCTTCTGCTTGTCAGGAGCACGTTTTGTTCAAAGGACTAGGCAAGATGGGCTAACTGCTTTAACAGCCCATCCCAAATTCGTAGCGGCTTAACCCGCAGAATTCGATTTATGCTCACAACACAGTTCAGTGCATGCCAGAAGGGGAGTGGCAGCTCTGCCCCAGGTGATCTCTCAGGGACCCATTTTCCTTCTGTCTGGTGACTGCCCTGCTCTATATCTTCATAGACCTCATCATTCAACCAGAGGATGATGGAGGACAAGGGCTGGACTTAGGAGGTTCTCCTGAGCAGGCCTGGTGGTGGCACTCCTCACTTCTACTCACAGCCCACCGACCAGAACTCAGGTACATAATCACCCCCAAATGGAAGGTGTAATCTGGTAGTACGCAGAGAGAGAAGAGAGAACCAGTAAACTGAGTCACAATTGTCTAACTTTCACTACCGAAGATACATAGTTCTTAAAACTTTTAGGCCAAAAGTGTCTATCATGCATAAGACAGATTACACCACCCTAACTAGATCAGGCCACAACGATCTGGCCTCCCACTTATCTGCAGTCACATTTTTTCCTAGAGACAAGAATTGAGACATGAGTGAACAGAGATCAATCATTGTAATCGTACAAATTATCTTCAATTTCCAGTTTGTGTACCTGATCTCAATTCTGTAGTTTGCTTTAAAATAATTTCAGTATGGGTTAACATATTCGATTGCTGTTAGAAACATTTAAGTTGCTGAAAGAATATTTAAATAACATTTGCTAGTTATTAATGAATTCAATAGGAACCCAAGTATGTGTAACACACATGTAGTACTGAATGGTTCAAAATGGAGAATGTTAATATTTTAACTATCATTTGAATTGAGAAATACTGAACAAAAACAGGGTAAATTCCATGTTCCTTCCCAATCTAGCCTGAGCTCACTTCCTCAGCATCAGTTTTACCACTCTCTTCCAAGGAATAGAACTGAGAGCTGGAGCAAGATAAGAAAGGTGAAGGGCACATTTCCACTCTCCCTTTACTGTCAAGCTGCGTTTGTTGACTGAGAGAGTAAGCAAAGCACTGGACAGCAGTGGGTGACCATGGTGGCATGGGCATGAGTTCAAGGTAAATTTGCTTCTTTCAAGTAACTGTAGCCCCTAGTCTCACAGCCAGGGACTCTTGGGAGAAGGCCACTAAAGCCCAGGAGGATCTGTTTGGTTTAAGAAATGTATAAGCCATGGACCAGAAACTGGTTTTCTCAGGTCAGCCTCCTTCTTGAGGAAAGCACGTATAGGTTTCGTATTGATGATACAACCTGACATATCTCCAGCTTTTGGCTGGTAATGGTAATTCACAAAGCAAGCCAAGGACTTCACAGCTTGGGACCATTGTGTATGGTTTTTAAAGCCAGACCATGGGTGGTAGAATACTTAATTCTTAGTTAGAGATCATATATAACCCTTGCTTTCACCAAATAATTTTATTGTGTTTCATAACCATGTACTAGAAGAAAAGTGTTGGCATTAAATACTGCCTGTTGAAAAATTATCTTCCATAGTTAGAGCCTGGGGGGAACTTCTGTTTAAATAGGATCTACACTTCCAGGGCCCATGAAGAAATGTGACCTTTGTTTCAGGAAGCCTTCCTCCACCCCTCCCTTCCTTCCTCTGGGTCATCTGTAATGTTTAGGTGATGTGTTACCCAAGGGTACCTGCTCCATCACTTACACAACTTCCATGCTAGCCAGGGACAGGTTCACCAGGAAGCCAGGGGAGCTTGCAATTCAGGGCCCTCCCACATAAGGGGCATTTCCAAGATCCTGGGAGGAGGAAATGTGTTCACATGGTCCATATGTTTTAGTAAAATTTGCAAAAGGCAGATATTTATATTGCAATCAGTTAAGATTGCTGTCTATTTCCGATCTCACTTCTCCCTGTTGTTGAGTGGTGTTAGAGTGGCTGAGGACATTTTTGGGAATGGCTAAAGGGTACTTGTATTGGGGATTTCTTTACTTTGGGTTTAATGAGGTATGTACATGACACGCAGTCACTTTGCGTAGTTATTGAGCCAATACCTTTTGTGTGTAGAGATATTTTCCAGGAACAAAAGTACAGGCATATCTCAGAGATATTTCAGGTTTGGTTCTAGACCATTGCAATAATGCAAGTGAGCAAGTGATACAATAAAGTGAGTCACACAAATCTTTTTGGTTTCTCAGCACATATATGTTATATTTACACTATACTTTAGTCTATTAAGTGTGCAACAGCATTAGGTCTAAAAAAACACTGTATATACCTTAATTAAAAAAGACTTTTTGCTGGATAGTGCTAACTATCATCTGAGCCTTCAGGGAGGCATAGTAGTGACATTAAAGGTCACTTATCGCATGTCACCGTAACAAATACAGCAATAATGAAAAAGCTTCAAATATTGCCAGAATTACCAAAATGTGACACAGAGACACAAAGCAAACAAAGGCTGTTGGAAAAATGGCACCAATAGACTTGCTCAATGTAGGGTTGCCACAAACCTTCAATTTGTAAAAAACTCGATATCTGCAAAGTACAATAAATTGAAGTTCAATAAAATGAGGTATGCCTGTAATAGGCAGATTCTTGAATTACTTGATTAGTAAATGAAAGGAGGAGTAAATCATTTCTATGATTTATTGAACACATTGAAAAAGTTTTTCATTTCCTGATGATTTGACATAAAGTGTTGACTTTGATGAGGAAAACAGGAAACTCATATTCACCACTACAACATGGTATGTTATGCTCTGGTTGATGAGTGTTACCAATTTAAAGAATATCTAGGATTAGTCACTGTGCAAGAAAACTCAAAATAACCTTAAATCCTACAGCTTATATATGAAAGAAACTTGACAGAGGTTTCCCCACATTTGACAACAATTCTAAAACAAAAAGTAAAACATTGCCAATAAGAAACTGTGAAGCTGAAAGTTTTCAGCTAGAAAGCAAAGACTGAAATTGAATTATCTTTCCATTCTCTCTGCAGAAAATGGTATTACAATATTATTGTCAGAGGAAAAGTGGGTCGAAGAGTAGCCAAGAAAAGGTGGAAAACATATAAAGGTGTCAGGCTGCTAACAAAAATATGTTTCTAGACTTGGCGATGTTTCTGGTATTTGTCAGATCTTTAAAATTGTTATTTGTTGTAGTTTCTTTTCTCATTCTAAATAAATATTTATTTTCATGCAAACTGGTATTCAAAATTCTGTAATTATTTTTCTTAAAGAAAGCCCAATTGTGTAAATTTTAGGTTTCACAAAACTTGAATCCACCCCTGCAACTGGCCCGCAGGGAGGTGATGGGGAGATTCAAATATTCCTGGAGTGGCCAAGAACAAGTATATACATTCACTGGCACACGCACATGCACCTTGCTCTACCCTGTCCCAACTACTCCCTAGGTGGCCCTGGGGTTTCTTCTTCTGGAGATGCAAGACTCACTGCCCACATTCTCCTATCCCCACATGGTCAACTCCTCTGGGGACCTGGAGTGGGGTAGGAAGCCCTGGGCATGTGCTGGGTGAGTGAGTGGGAGAGAGAGTAGGTGCTCCCGGGTATATGCACAGCCCTGCCTGGACGTTCAGATAGCTCAGGGAAGAGCCCGGCCAAGCCCAGGGGGTGCATCTATGCACCAGTAATTCTCCCCAATCCTGATGGGACTCATACGCTGATTTAATAAAGAGTGTGGTTCATGGAATCACAGGTTGGGTACATGGACGGTGAATTTCACCGCTGAAACCCCAGATCAGAGCTCTCATTGACTCTTCTTCAGTGTCCTTACACCCCTCCCCTCTCCCACTCCTCTTCCACTCACAGCCACTGTCTAGAATCACTAATGCAGATGGAGGAGGGGGTAGTCCTGGTTGTTTCTTCCAGAATGCAGTGGAACCTTGAGACAACATCCATGTCTAATCCCTACAGGGAGCCTCTCTAGCTGTTATTTCCTCATCTGTAAAATGGGGTTAATGACAGTATCCACCTCTTTGGCTGAACAGCTGAGGACAGAGTCCTCTTTGTCCCCTAGCTAGCAAGCCTGTGACCAACCACAGGCCAACCACACCAGCCTAACCGTGATGGCTTGGCCATCCATGCTCCCTGCCATTCCAAATTTCCCCCAAATGTGCTTCCTTCTCACTTGTGTCTGGGAGACCAGGAATTTCTCCAAGCTGTCTCTGAACAAGAAAGATGGTCAGACATCATGGCAAATACCTCAAAGATAACAAGAAAAAGCAGCAGGGGTCTCCTTAAGCAGGAGCCTTATTTTGGTTCACACAAGATCCTTGTGGGCCTCAGAGGGAATCTCAAAGTCCACATTGTGTCATGAAAAGAGTAAGGAAGGATCTGAAAGAAGAAAAACAAATTTCTCTCCCACACAACTCCTACTCTTTCCCCCTTCAGATCTTGTCTTTTTTTTTTAAAAAACAAAACAAAGAAAAAGATATACAAATAGTCGTGTGAATAGATAACTTGGGAAACAAAGACTTGTGGAAATACTTGCTATTTCGTTCTGAGATGTTTCAATTTACCTGACCAGCACTTTAACTAACATTATGAAAAATTTTATACAGGCGACATATTTTGAAATATTAGAAATGGCCAGTAATTTATCTAACTGGGTTTCAATTTTCTCAGCTGCAATATGGAGAGATAGAACAGAATGATTTCCAAGGTCCTTTTTTAGGGCTAACGTTCTATGATTTCATACTAATGATGTTAACAATATTTGGATATTTAACATTTCTTTTGCTTCATATTTTTTAAGTGCCATGGGATCATGTCAACAGGCATCAGTTAAGTGGCTACAGGGCACGTAACTCAGAAAAGTACTTTTCTATAGGAAACAATTGTTTCTTGAAAGTGTGAATGAAAAGTATACTTTAAAAATGAATCAACATCTATTTTATATATGTACCATGAAGTTTTCTGCCTTCAAGAATCCCATGAAACAGCTTTTAGCAGAGTTTATTTATCTAGCACGTCAAGTTCAGTTTTCTTAAAGCAGGTACAGTAATGCTGGGAGCTTGCTCTGCACTGAATCTCATTTTCCGGAGGCTTGCACTGAGGCACAAGGAGGTTAAATGGGGTTGCTGAGCGGTAAGGGCAGCAGCAGGACCAAGGCAAGAACGCTGAACACTCTAGGCCCACGCTTGACCCCAGCATCGCATGTGTCATTCTGTGGTTAATTCTTCCCGAGAATTAACGTGTTAATGTGTCCCCAGGATGGGCAACCACTGATCACGCTGAGCTCTGAGACACCAAGCACCCTCTGGGCAACATTTCATGAAAAACAGACAACCTTCTGGATGCTGTTGTCATATTGTGACGAGGCTCTGTCTGTTTGGCAATACAACGACACTCCAGATATATGTTTCCCCAAATTAAAACCATTTATTTACAGACATACAAAGGGAAAATAAACCTCAGTCTGCTGCAGACTTCTTAGTAGCTGCTCTCTCCTTTGATACAACCCGGGCTCTCCCTCTCTGTTTACGGTTGGAAATAAGGCCCAGTTGGCGGAGTGGCTGCCTCTGTGAAAACCCAGGAGGGTTAAGTGGAGGATGTTCTCCAGGACTCGGGACTCCTGCTTCCTCACGCTCTTCCTTGCGCTTTGCCCCTCGGTGAGAACCTTAGCAAACAGGGCCAGATCACCCTTCCTCACGTGACTTGCACCAGGAACAAGCGGCAAGTCTTTAGTATGATTAGAAGTCTGAACCCATGTGAGTTTCTTATCATCCCTATGTGAGGTACTTCCCCATGTATCATTTCCACATCTGAAAATCCCAGGCGAGGGCCTTTCACGTTATTTTCCTCTCAGGAAATATTTCTTCCCTTATAATATTTTCACTTCTTGACCCCTTGAAAAATGATACAGTTCCGCTCTGCTTTCCACTCCAGGAAACAGAGAACAGTGTAGTAGTCCTGTGCTCTAAGGGATGTGTTAGAGCTGAAGAGGGGAAAGCAGATGGACGGTGGAGTCTAACTATTTAAAGAGTGTACTTGACAATGAGATTCTTTCTATTAAATGCTTAAATGCTAGGAGGTGCTTTTCTGGCCTCCATCCTTTTCTTCCACTGCTTTAGTATTACCTCAGTGTTCTCTCTCTCTCACACACACACACACATACACTAAGTGAAGGGCCTTGGGCTGGGGCATATATGGCAGATGTCCTAGGACAGCCTGGAATTGCGCACACCGCCTGAATTGACCGAGAAGTGTAGTGTATGTGCCTTGAGAGATGGGGAATTAGGTTTCTAAGCATCCAGTCAGGCTCTGCCCCAGGAACAGTGTTGGAGCAAGGCTATACCACTCGATAAATGAACATTTACTACTGGTGACCATGTGTGCACTGGGCCAGAGGCAAAATACAAGGTGAAGTGAAACTCACAGTTGAGAGGCAGAGCGTGTGTCCTCTAAGGGATGTGACACAGCCTGGCGGGGAATCCCTGCCTGTCCTGTGAACGCAGGTAGGGGCTGTCCTCTGGGCTTAGGGAAGGTTTCACAGCAGAGGTTGCTCTGAGTGAGTCTGTGAAGGGTAAGTACAGCTTTGTGAGGTCGAGCGGGGCAGCGGGTATGAGCGAAGGACGTCTCTGAGCCTGGGAAAGGGGGGCAGGTGGTCCTTCATGAATGAGGGATGAGTATACAGAATGAGTTGGGGGAGACAGGGGTGGAAATGGTCTGTTGAGGATAGATGGTGAGGAATCACTCGGGAGTAGGTCATTACTGAAGGCTGGGTGGCAGGGGAGTGACATGGCTGGATCCTCGTTATAGCAGGTTCTAGTGGCTGTGGTGGAGGATGAAGGGGAGGTCAGAGAAATAGCAGGAGGGACGGAGCTCAGTGAGGAAATCACTTCAACACTCTGGGCAAGAGACATCAGAGCGAATGATGAGAAGGAGGTGGTTCAAGACTTCTCAAGGGGGGGCTTCCCTGGTGGCGCAGTGGTTGAGAATCTGCCTGCTAATGCAGGGGACACGGGTTCGAGCCCTGATCTGGGAGGATCCCACATGCCGCGGAGCGACTAGGCCCGTGAGCCACGAGTACTGAGCCTGCGCGTCTGGAGCCTGTGCTCCACAACAAGAGAGGCCGCGATAGTGAGAGGCCCGCGCACTGCGATGAAGAGTGGCCCCCGCTTGCCACAACTAGAGAAAGCCCTCACACAGAAACGACCCAACACAGCAAAAATAAAATAAATTAATAAACTCCTACCCCCAACATCAAAAAAAAAAAAAAAAGACTTCTCAAGGGATCTGACTGCTGATTGGATGTGGCGGGTGAGGGCTCAGCCCTTTGATTCTCTCTGCCCTGCCCAGCACCCCCTGGTGCTCCATTTTACTCCCACCCCAAATGCTAATGTGATTGTTGGTAATTACAACAGCTATTGTTACTCATTTCTCTTCTGATTTACCAGTGGGAAGTCTCTCCTTTGTGGAGAAGTGAAGGTAATGCTGCTGGTAGTAACATTTTTGACTTTTGCTCTAAATACCTTCTGGACATTATTAAGTGGACCTGACTTAACTGGGCAAACTCATAGTCAGAATTACTTTAATAGCATTTATGAAATAAATGCCAGGCACTGCTTTAAGGACTTCACATGTATTAACTCATTTAATCTTCGCAATAATCCAATAACATAGATACTGCCAGAAAAATTATCCAAAATTTAGGATGAAGGCAAGAAGGTAGATGATACATCCTTTCAATGTAAGAGGGCAAAGGCTGCCCAAGGATTTTCTCAAGGAATGTCCTTGATTTCCCTCATTGCTTAATCTTGAGTCAAGTTCTCAGACTTAGGGAAGTCACTTGTTAATTTGAAGACTTTGATCCAGGAGATTTACAAATAATTTCTCATGAGTGAAACACATAACCCCAATAATTTATGTATGTTGGATATTAACCAGGTGATATCGAACCCAACAATCTTATCATTATAGTTCTTTGTTAAATTGTCTATAAATATCCTAGCTTCTCAGATGCTCTTTGAAACAATCATAACATCTTACTAGTTATTTCATTAATTAATGAGTTTAAAAATTATTTTAAATTTTTAAAAAATTACATTAAAAAGTATTACCCTCACTTTATAGAAGAATAAACTGAGGCACAGAGAAGTTATGGGACTTGCCCAAGGTCAGAGAGATCTTTGGTATCTCTCTGTGGTAGAGCTGGGATTCAAACTAGGTAGTCTGGTTCCAGAAAAGTCTCCTTATTCACTCACCATATATTTATTGAATACTTCTCCATTCTTGACTTTTCTGGATTATTCCTCCTACTGAATCCAGGGGCTATTTGTTTAACTTAACAAATATATGCTGAGCTGTTATTATGTGGCAGGTTCTGTATTAATCTACTTCATGGTAAGTTATTTTAATGTGGTACAGTACAAGCTTAAAAACAAGCTCTTGTCCATGTGTCCAGGCTCAAAAAGAAAACAGGTCTAAGAGTCTTCTGGGCATTCATATAATTTGCTGTGTCCTTTCTGTTGGAGTCTTACAGTTGGCTATGCATTTGCGGAAGCGACTGTACTTCCCTCAGGCAGAGGGAGGAAGCAGAAAAGGTAAAGATCAGACTCTGATGATGGGGTTAGGGCCAATGTAAATTCCAGGAGCTGGCTTTCTTCTAGAACCTTGGGCCATGGCATTCATATTTGTAAACCTGGACATGCAAAATGATGTTATATGAAGGTTCCCTTCTGCCAAATCTTCATCATCCACGGTCTGATTCAAAATCACCCCATGGGGCTTCCCTGGTGGCGCAGTGGTTGAGAGTCCACCTGCCGATGCAGGGGACATGGGTTCGTGCCCCGGTCCAGAGGATCCCACATGCCACGGAGCGGCTGGGCCCGTGAGCCATGGCCGCTGAGCCTGCGCATCCGGAGCCTGTGCTCCGCAACGAGAGAGGCCACAACAGTGAGAGGCCCGAGTACCACAAAAAAAAAAAAAAAAAAAAAAAAAAATCACCCCATGGCTTCCTTTAGTTTCCACACCCAATTCTCATCTTAACCGTGGTCCTCTATGCTAGAAGCTTTCCAAGCAAGTAGAATTGATGGTTTCCTTCTCTTCCGGCTGTCAGTATGTTCTATTGTTGTTCTACCTGTGTCTTCCTTTAGGTGATAAAACCATAGAGCAAAGGGACTGGGATAACTTTGGCCACACCAGTAATACCAGCTCTCTGTTCCCTGAGAACATTCAGCAAGTGCTAAATGTTGGTCATAAATGTTCTGCTCTTGGAGAAAACAGTTTCTTCCCTCTACTCTTGGAAGTGTTTATCTCCACTTCATGGATAGCTAGTTGAACTCCAAAGTCAGGAAATTCACCTGCATCCCAGAGAGGAAGGAAGTGATGCTCCAGGCATGTTCCCCAGCCAGCCTGTCCTACAGTGATAAAGTTGCCTAATTTGCCATTTAATTTTGCAACCTCTTCATCTTCCAGTCATTGGCCAAGCTGCCTTAGGTGATTCTTTCTATAGTTGGCAATGGGCCTGTAATGACTATTCAGTGCTCCAATTTCCACATTCCAGTTTCCAAAGGGTTAGGTTGACTCCAGTATCTACTACCATATTTGGCTTCTAAAACTGCAAAACTCTGGAAGAAAACTTTCTTATCCACCTTCTCACCCCAAAATAATCAATAAAATTTAAGGAAATGATAACATTATACTAGCTGCTATTATTATTAACTGTCACATCTTCTGATTTAAGTTAAAATGCTTCAAGATGTTAACTGACCAAAATACTAGTGAGTGTCTGGCCTCATTCCTGATTCCTGGTGCATCCACCTCTGTGTCTCACTTATTTCAACTCAAGGTGCCTGTTGAATCTGGGTTTCCTCCAAATGACTCAGTATGATGGTTATGTGAGTTACTCTTCAGCTTGAATCAGTGAGGAGGAATGTTGACACGGGCTGCCTGGTAGGGGACCCCTTGGCAAACTCTGGCTGCAGTGGACCAAACGGGGTCTCAGTGACATGCCACGGCACTTCTATAGTGCATGACATAAACTGAGGGGTCGTCCCTATTCCTTCTATAACTGGCCCAAGTAGAAGCACAATCATGTGAAACCTGGAGAACAAGGAGTCCTCCAGTAGGGACGCGCTAATTTGTGCATTTGGATACTGCCAGTTTCAGGTTGGTGACTGACAGCTCTAGGAAGGAAGAGTTCACCCAGAGCTGCAGGACAGGCAGGAATATGAATCACTTACGCAGACCCAGGGAGGGGATTACATGGCAGGGATCCAGGGAAGGAATCTGAATGGCTAGATTGATCCCCTACTGAAGATCAGAGAAAGGAAGCTCAGACAATTCAGATGGCTTGTCTGAGGTCACTGCTAGGGAGAAGTGGCAAATCAGGAATGGGGGTCCGGGCTTTCAAATGCAGTGGTGACCTAATCTATCTGTGAGCGTCTCCAGGACTGGCTGCCATGTGTGCCTATAGGAAAACGTAGTTGAACACTTCTCCAGAGTATAACATGCTCTGTGGAAGGAAATGTCCGTTACTTAGTTGGGGCACACATGCCTTTCTTGAAGAAAATGTGCTTGAAAATTCCCATTGCTGCTCCTCCTTTGAGATGGAAACAAGTTAAGGGAGACGTGTGAAGGTGTGAAGTGGGCACCCCAGGAGAATCAAAAACCAGCTAAATTAAGGCAGGTATGCAAATAGAATTTCAGTGTGTTTGACTTTCATGTGAGATGCCTGGCTGCATTTTTCCATCACTCCTTATGGGCTTCTAAGGAGCTGTGAAAAGCACCTGGTCTCTAGGGACCAATATTCTAAAGTCAGCAGTTAGGAAAAATCCTTCTTTTAGTGTGTCTTGAAATGAACTCATGATTGGACCAGAAATATATCTTCACTCAACATGAGCTCATCAATAAGCCAAAAAAACAGGGATGCTTCCAAAGCACCTCAAGTGGGTGTTGGATTATATCTCATAGCCCATGGCAGCTCCAGAGCATGCTGGAAATTCTCTGCATCCAAGCTGAACAGAAACCCACGTGCAGAAGGGAACGGGTAGCTTAACTGAAGCTGGAGCTTCTGGCTTTGCAAAGAGTCTTTACAGCAGGGGCTGGCAGCTTCTGAAAAATAGGGAGTGGTAGGCTTCTGATCCCTTTTCTGTCGGGAGCAGTCACGGCACAGGCCTAGGGGTCCTGGAAATGTCTGCACACATGTTCACTTGGGCACAGTATGGGCCAGCATTGGGAGGGCCCTATGGCAGAGGGATCAGGGAGGCAGCCAGTGGGAATGGGTCTGGGTCTGTAGGTACCTACGAAGTGTCTGCTACCGGTGTACACGTTAGATTACTCACTTCAGCTCACCAGTACTTCTCCAGCATTTTTTGTAGAATTTGGTGACTGCCTATTTTCTTTCTTTTTTTATCTTCCTGCTACCTGTTTGTGGCAGACACTACTGGCTGTCAATCCATCAGCTGTACCATTTTCTTTTGCTTACCAGACCACAGTGTAGCCACCCACCTCTGAGAGGTTCCATCGAGGGAGGCTAGACCCTTCCTTACACTAGGGAGAGAAGCTCTGTTGGTCTAAGTGAATCATAGCGATCTCACTCCATTACTAATGAATGAAAGTGCAGAGTGATTACGACTTGGAGTGCAATGGTTTGCGGACCAGTTAGGCCAGAGGGTGTAGTATGTGTAAGGAATAGATGACATAGCCTGGAAAGTTAGGTTAGCATCAAGTTATGGGGTGCTTTGAATGACAGGCCAAGAAGTTAAAATTTTGTTCAGTGTCATTGTTTGGGCTCAGATAGTTTATCTGAGAGGTGATTATAGGGATCACAAGGGAAGAAGCCAGGGAATGAGACAGGGAAAGGAGAGAGGCCAATGAAATATCTGTTAGTGAGCGACTTGCTGTTGTGGGCACTGAGCCCTCTGAGAAACTGGAGCCCTACTAAGGGCTGAGAAGACAGACATTCAGCCAGTGACTCCGTACCCACAGTGGTTGAGAGTTGCCCTCAGGGGTATTGACTTTTCTCAACTTCTGGGTTATACCTTTAGTACAATAAGCTCCCTTAGTGGTGGAAACACTTTTAGGAAGAAAAGAGGATGCTGAGGACTTTGAGGTGAAAAATTGTCCTGGGACTGTACCCCATGGCTGCAAGTAAACTTGGGAGGCGAGGAGATGTGGGCCTCGGGAATCAACAGCATCCTCTACATTTGGTAATTAATGGGAGACACAGAAAATTTTTGAACAGGTAAAGGACATGATTAGAAGTTGCTTTGAAAAGATTTTTTCTGGAGACAGTATATACGATAGGTGGGAGTTCATGTGCCATGTGCAACATGAATCCTGTGCAACATGCCAGGAGTATGGTAAGGAATAAATCTTTTGTCCTCAGGAAGCTCACTGTCTGGAAACTGGGGCTATTACTGTCAGAAGATGAGGAAGCTGTACTACTGGTCAAATGAGATAATGCGGAAGTAAATTAAAGCTGTGGCAGGGGATGGTAGAAAGGAGACAATGGATGTGAGAGACACTGCAGAAATAAAGAGGTCTCAGAAGCTAATTGGTGAAAGAGTCGAGCGTTAGGAAGGATTCACAGATGACTGGAGTTTTCATAATGGCTATTTGAGAGTATATGCCACCAAGAACAGAATTTCAGATGTTAGGGAGAAGAGCTATGTTGGAAGATAGCATGGAATTTGGGAAAATGATTACCATGGGTAATACACGTACAGGTCTGACTTCCATTAGCCATTTATTAACAAAGATTTTTAGAGTCTACTAAGTCTCAGGAACCATGTCAGTCAGTATACTGGAGTCTAGTTACAAAGACCTGTGAAAAGTGGTTTATGTCTTCAAGGGGCTTACAGACTCTTTGTGAAGGAGGTGAACATCCAGATATGCTAGGAGCTCATGGGAACATCTCTAAGAGGAGGGAAGGAGTGGTAAGGAAGGTGTAAGATGATATTTAAGTGAAGTTTTTTTTTTTAATTTATAGATAATATACTTTTATTCTAGCAGGCAACCCCTCTGTATATAAATACAACCACTGTTTGGATATATATGGAGAAGGACTTACCAAATGTTAAAGAGTATTAATATCTTACAGAGCCTTAAATTAAAGTGTCTTGTAGACACTTGGCATCAAATTTCAAAAATTTCTGACCACTAATATAAAATCTTTACAACAAAGCCATTACTTATCCTCAAAATATCTGTACATAAAACAATTTGGTAGAATTTTTCATTTAGTCTATTTTATCCAGGCAAAATATATGATAAAATGATCACAATTTCCTAGTTGTCTGAGCTGAGACTAAAGGATGAATAGGAGTTTTTCAGGCAAGGATAGGTATGGCCCAGATCACAGATGCTTTTGTGTGCCGTACTTAGGTTTATACTTTACCCTACAGGTGATAAGAAGCTACAAAAAGGGCTCTAAGTAGAAGAATGTCCCAATCAAATGTGTGTCTAGGAAGATGGGTGAGGCAGTGATGTGGGGAACAAGGGATCCAGGGAAGGAGGCAGGAAGACCCTTTGCAGATGTTGTAGGGCAGTGATTTTCAAGGTGTCTGGGAATCCTGGGGGTCCCCGAGACCTTCCTGGAAGTCTGTGAGGTCAAAACTATTCTCATAGCAATATTAAGATTGTATTTGCCTTGATTTTCACTTTGTCACTGCTGTACAGAGGAGTTTTCCAGAAGCTAAATTATGTGTGATAACAATTTCATCAGTGGCTAGTAAGATATGCGTTTTTTCCTTGTGTTTTAAACATTTCTTTCTTATTTCTAATTAATTTCTAAAGTGGTTTATAGACAATATTGTAAATATCGTTCAGTACAACCCACATAAACAAAAACTCTTTGAGTCCTCAAAGTTTGAGGACCACTGCTTTATAGATATTTATTGATTTGATTTGGAAAAATAGTCAAGGAATTTGCATTAAGTACAGGAAGAATTATCCCTATTATATGGATGAGAAAACTAAGGCAGATAAGTCAGAGAATGATTGATTGATTAATTGATTTGTTGATTGACAAAGCCAAGGATAGACAGAAAGGGGGATGTTCTAGGAACTCATTTGAAGAAAGCCAGTTTTGGGTGCTATATTAGTCAGGGTTCTCCATAGAAACAGAATCAACAGAATGGGGGAGGGGGAGAATTCTCCCTTACTCATCCTTTTTGTTCCACTCAAGGCTTCCAGGGATTGCACAAGGCCACCCACACCGGGTGCTTTACTCAATCACTGATTCAAATTTAATCTCATCCAGAAACACCCTCACAGACGCACACAGAATAATGTTTAACCAAACGCTGGGCCACCCTGTGGCCTAGTCAAATTGACACATAAAATTAACCATCATAGGTGCTAACTCTGGGTAGGAGAAATGAGGATCCATCAGGAAGAAAATGAAATAACTGGAGTAGAGAGGAAGACAAGGCACTGCGTTTCTTGACTCCCTGGCTAGTCTCTGCTTGACCACAGACTCTCCCCGCTCCTTCTGCAGACCGACAGATTCCATTTCCATGAGATCAACCAAATGCCTTCTCATTCTCCCTCTGCCTTGTGGCTTATCTCATTTCTGCAGGAATCGTTTTGGGTAAGGACCAATGCTAATTCTACCTTCTGCACTGGGTTTACTTCATCTCAGCAATCAAGAAGAATCAAGATGGTATTCTCCGCTGACCCCAAACCCACATAAGGCCTATAACTGCATCCTTACGGAGGCAAAGAACACATATATTTCTCCAGAAATGCAGTAAATGTTAAAGCTTGTTTTATGAGGGAATCCTTAGCCGTAATCCGATTCCCACATGATAATGTGTTGCAAATTACTAGTAAATGCTCTTTTCAGTAATCTGCAAACTAATGCTTGCTCTCAACAAGTGAGTCATTAGTAGAAGAGAAAATTACCCTTCACATTTGGGAAGGCTGTTAAATCCAGGTTTTTAAATCAAAAGGTTCTTGATGGAATACGTTTGGTGGGCCCAGCTCACGAATCCACACAGAGCAATAGTCTGTGGGGTGCAGACGCTGCTACTTGAGGATGATGCAGACAGTAGTTCTTTATCCTCAGGGCATACAACTAGGTCATCCTCTCCCGAGTGGCCCAGAGCGGCTTTGGGTCCCCACCATGGCTGTACACCCAAGTCTACCATCTTAAAGGCCCTGACCCCTTAGCCCTTCTGCTAGCTGTCCATCAAAATTTACCAAGACTTCAGGCATTTGCAGGGAGGGGCTTGCTACCATAAACAGACAAACTCAGGGTTGATTTACTAATGGCATACTGTACAGATCTTCAAATTGTGTTCCATAGAACACACTAGTTCTGAAAGATTAGGAAACAGTATTTCATGGTAACATAACTTTAAAAAACCCTCTTGGGAGAGTCAGAATAATATCAGCATTTAAAAAACTCTGAAAAGACTTTCAGCAAAGACAGCAGTTTAGCTTAAACTAATTTGATCAGGTGGCAGATACCGTGGGCTGGCTCACGCACCTCTTGTTCCCACCATCCAAACCCCCTTACAGTGTGTGTGCCTCCAGTTTCTAAAAATTACACATTCCCCAGGACACCCTGAGGCTGGATGCAAGCACATGGCCTAGGTGCGACCACTCAGATGTGTGCCCAGGGATACCTGGTAGAGGAAGTCAGTACATTAGGGGAAGATTGCATCTCTTGACAAGCACAGTGCTGTAGGTGTCTAGTTTTCCTGAGGAGACTGTGGTAGCGTGCCTGGTGTCCACTCTCAAGCAGCGGTGTTTCTACTAGAAAAGTGCTGCAGTGAGGTCAGGCATTGTTCTCTGCCTGTTGTTGGCCCTGGCTGCCTTGTTTCCGGCTGAGTAACATACAAGTCTGGCCTCCCAGAGTATAATAATAATAACAATAACAACAACAAGAACAATAATAATTCTCTTGCTACTTAAGTTAGCTGACTGCTACAACCACAGAAACTATTGAACACTTAAGGCTATCCCATAAAACTAGTGGTTCAAGGAAGACAAGTTTGGAAATGCTATTCTTCAAAAAGAGGACTTGGGGAGATTCCAAACCTCAGTCCAAGGGAATATACAAACTCTAAGGGTGGGAATTTCAGATACTGTGCCGGGCAATGTCTGCCATGAGGATGGAGAATGGTGGCTCTCTACGTGACCATGTTATTTGCCATCTCTGGGCCAAAAGCTCTCGAGGCATTTCCTAAACCTACAATTTCATGAAAACATTGGCTGGACTAAGCATACGTTCTTTATCTCACATCCTGCTAGGTCCTCATGTGGAAATACAAATCAGTAAATGGCTTGGTTTCCCGGGGGACTAACAAGAGGCTAGGGATTTATGTATGAAATCATTAGGGAAAGTAAAATGATATAAAATTAAGTGCTACTTTTGAGGTTTACTATTATTAAATGCATAAATCATAAAGCGATTTTTCCATTATTTAGAATTTCCTTCTCTAAATTAGTGGCTCATAAGCCAAATTGGGCCCATAGGTATGTTTTATTTTGCCCAGAGAGGGTTTTGTTTAAATGAATTAGTTGACAGCATTTGCAAAACTGGGAGATTTTTACCTTAAAAGTTAAAAGAAGTGGCAACTGAGAGCAGTGATAATTATGCTATTCTCTGATATGAAGACTAGTTTTTGTTTGTTTTTTAATTCCTAGAATTATTCTTCTTAAGGGACATTGGCTATCTAGTTAGTTTTTCTGATGTTTTAAGTCCCTCCAATGCAATCATGTCCTTGAAAGAAGCATATTAAATTAACAGATGATCCATCATTAGCTTAATAGAAGTATGACCTACCATACTTACGGGACGGAAAGAAGAAAGAGGAAACAGCAACAGATAGATGAAGAAGTGAGAGATGGAGACTGAGAGTTTAGATTTGTCACTGGGTCTTTCTGGGAACAATGTAGCCAGCTAGTAAAAGGCAGGTCTGGAAATAGAATGCAGGTGTTCTGACTGCCAGTGCAATGTTCTGTATATACTATCATGCCCCTTCTAATGAAAGCAAATACAATATTGTTTAATACACGGGACGGAAAAGATTAGAAGGGTGAAGGTAGGTCTATGGAAGTGATGGAGGTTGTTTAGACTAAAGATCCCTCCTTATCCAAAACTTTGTGATACCTTATTGCTTCTTAGGGATACCTTCCATCAAACTTCTAACTCTGTTCGGTAACAAGAGGAAGAGACTACTGTAAAGAATGGATTATGGGCTTGAATTAAAAAAAAAAAAAGGCTTCCTAAAAGAAGAAATTATTTGCACATAAAAACCTGATAGAGTCCTGTTAGCTTTGTGCTGCAAACTTGAATACTTTCAGTGCCTAGGAAAATAAAACGGGCCAGTGTTTGGTCTGCCAGGTACTGTGGCGAGCTCCAGAGCATTTATTCCATCTCAAAGGGGGAGCTAATACTTAGCTGGGTCCTCCATTGCCAGGCGAGAATGTGGTCCCATATTGGCCAAGATTCAAAATTTTCAAGACAAGGTGGGCATCTGGATTTTTGTGTGAAATGTCTCAGGTAAAAACCAAACAAGCAAAATCTGTAAGCCGACAATTCTAACCTCTGTTTAAAATCTTCACTTGATTAGGGTATTTATGAAAAGCTATAGAAATAACAGAAACCCTTCTTTAACAGAACATCTAGTAATTGTAAATGAAGTGTTACAGATAATGCTTGAACATATTGTTAACCTCTACAAGGAGTAAGATAAATCCCTAGAGTAGTGAGCATATGAGCTGACAGTGTGCCTTCCCTGGGTCTGGGGGTAGTTTTCAGTCTTAGGAACTAAGGTGGTTGGGTTTTGTTTTATTTTATTTAATTCTTTATTGGGGAAATAGAAATAACATAAAATTTACCATCTTAACCATTTTTAAGTGTACAATTCAGTAGTGTTAAGCACATTCACATTGTTGTGCAACCATCACCATTATCCACCTCTAGAACTTTTGCATCAGCCCAAACTGAAACTCTGTACACACTAAGCAACTCCGCATTCCTCCCTCCCCCCAAGCCCCTGGCAACCACCTTTCTACTTTCTCTCTCTGTTAATCTGACTACTCTACATATCTCATGTAAGTGGAAGCATGCTGTATTTGCTCTTTTGCGTCTGGCTTATTTCACTTAGCATAACATCTTCAAGGCTCATCCATGTTGTAGCATGTATCAGAGTTTTATTCCCTTTTTGAGATTGAATAATATTATATATTTATATGTATTTTAATATTTTATATATAATAATCACATTTTATTTATAATTTATATGCAAATATATTTATATACATATAAAATAATATTTTATTTATCATCCATTCATTCATCAATGGACGCTTGAATTGCTTCCATGTTTTGACTATTGTGAACATTGCTGCTATGAATGAATATGGATATACGAATTTCACTTCAACTCCCTGCTCTCAATTTTTTGGGGTATACACCCAGAACCGGAATTGCTTGATCAAACAGTAAGTCTATTTTTAATTTTTGAGGAACTGCCGCTCTATTTTCCACAGCAGCTGCATTATTTTATATTCCCACCAGCAGTGCTTGAGGGTCCCAGTTTTTCCCACATGCATGTGAACCTTTGTTTTCTGTTTTGTTCTGTTTTTTTATTACAGCCACTCTAATGGATGTGAGGTGAAGAGGCTTGAGTTTTAATGCTCGTTTAGGAATAGGAATTGATATATTGAGATCTTGGACCCAGAAGAGGCTCAAAAACCTTCTGTAGAGCCAGTATTTTTAAATGGCTAATCCCTCACTAAAAGAAAGAATGATAAATATATCTACCCGTGAGCATAAGGATTTGTCAAGGAAAATCATGTATTTCAATCTAGACTCTGATTGGAAAAAAGTTCGCTTAGGGTACAGGGACCCTGACGTTAAGAAATTAGTTGAAAAATGTACCCAGACCAGTGACAGCACTGGAATATCTGGTAGTTCAGTATAACATCTCTTTGCAGGGCTATACACTTCACCAAGGATCATAGATCATTTCCACAGATAAAACTCAGCTGAACATAAACTTAAAATCCAAATTTGAGTCAAAAGCTCAAACACATAATGATACAATTCACCATGACTAGAAGTCAACTGACCAAGTAAGTAATTTTATTTGATCCTCCAGGATATGCAGATAATACAGCTCTCAGATAGAGGTTATAAAATTAGTATGGTTGAAATGACGAGGAACTTAAGAAGGAATTAAAAACATAAGAAAAGAACAAGGCCCTTGGGGAAAAAAAGGCTGATGTGAAAAAGATAAAATTTCTATAAATGAAAAACACAGTCACTGAAATTAAAAACTCAATTGACAGATTAAATAGACACTGAAACAAAGCCAGAGAGAAATTTAATGCATGGAAAGATATATGTGATGAAATTATCCAGACCATAACACAGAGGGAAAACAGATGAAAATTATGAAAAAGAGAGTAATGGCAGAGTGGAATGTTTGGATACTCTCCTGACAATAACAATTATAAATGCTGGGAAAAAACGAACAAACAACTGGGAGATGAACAAAAGCTGGCAGAGACTGGTGAGGATTTGATCCTTACTGAGATCCACATTTACATGTTTTTTCCCCTCCCTAAGGGTACTACTCCCAGGTCCATCAGTGTGGCAGGTGGAGCTGAAGCAGAAAGTGGAGTCTTACAGGACTGAGGAATGAGAAGGTGGAGTTTGGGACTTCCAGAGAGGCTTAAAATTGAGAAGGGTGGGGTGGGGAATTCTAGAGAGGGAAGCCCCCAAATCTGTGTAGATACTCAACTCAAATCTTCAGCTGATCCCTAGACTACACATGCATGGGATGAGACTCCAAGATGCCCAGGGAGAAACAAGAGCAAGAAAGTTGAAAGAACTGAGCAGAGATTTCAACAGTTGCCTATTAGAGACATAGTTTGGAATTCAAGTCCTGCCAAGTTAAACAGATTTGAAAAAAATGCCTCAAGGTTTTAAAATTAAAACCCAGAAGCTATGCCTTAGGACTTCAGACTAGGGGATTCACCCTACAGCCAGCTGCAAAACTGAAATAGAACCACCCTTACAAAGCCTAAATCCAAGCCTTCATACATCAAGGTCATCTGCTAGTAATTTAACTGCCTTCTAAAACAAATGTCAACACTTTTCAGAAGGACAGGAATTCACAGTCTCTATAAAGTTTCATCCACAACATCAACTATAAAATAAAAATTTACTAGTCATGCAAAGATACAGGAAAATGTGACACATAGTCAAAAGTCGATTATAGAAAGAGACCCACAGACCAACCAGATGTTGAAATTAACAGACGAAGACTTTAACATAATGATGGTAAATATGTTAATGAATTTATAGGAATGTATGGGTATAATGGGTGAAGAGATGGGGAACTGTGAGGAGTGGTATATAAATTGAAAAAAGAATCAAATTTAAATGCAAGAACTGAAAAACACAGTGTCTGAAAAAGAATCATTTCCTACAACTGGCAATAAGTCCCTAGACACAGAAAACAGGTCAACAGAAATGATCTAAGCTGAAAGACAGAGAGAAGGAGACTTTTAAAATACTGAGCTGTGGAACTGTCTCAAGGAGTCTAGGACACATGTAAGAAAGAGAGGACAGAGAAAATGGAGCAGAAAAAATTTGCAACTATATTGGTTGAAAATATTCTAATTTGATTCAAAAGAGCAACCCAGACATCCATGAAGCTCAGCAAACCCCAAGCAGGATAAGTGCAGATAAAAACATAACTAATCACATTATAGTCAAACTGCGGGAAACCACAGACTAAGAGCAAATCTTAAAAGCATCCAAGGAAAGGAGACACATTATATAATGGAGAGTAACTCTGTGAATGATGGCTACTTCTCATAAGAAAAAATGGGGCTAGAAGACATGGAATTATATATTAAACATGATGAAAAAAACACTGCCAACTCAAAATTCTATACACTGCACAAAAAAGAAAAAAGTTTTAATGCAAGTGAAATAGAGATTTTTAGATAAACAAAAGCTTAAAGAATTTATTGCCAGCAGCCCTACGCTATAAGAAATCCTCAAAGATGTTCTTCAGGCTGAAGAAAAATAATCCCAGATGGAAATGCAGAGCGACAGGAAGAAATGAAGAACATTAGAATGATAAATATTTGAGTAAATATAAAAGATACATAGGACTTTGTCAAAATGAACATCTGTCCTTCAAAACACACCATTAGGAAAATGAAGCAAGTCACAGAATGGTAGAAAGCATTTGCCCCTGTGGGAACTGCTGACACAGGGCTGGGCACCAGGGCACAGGAGGAGAGAAACAATGGGAAGATTTACCGCAGAAGCGCCCTTTCCCACTCTCCAAGCTAAGGCCAAGGGTGTCTCCTGGAGCACCTTCTGTGCATCTGGTTCCCACTTCTAGGTTTTAGGCTGTCTTGCGTCCAGGTTGGGGGACACTGGAGGAAAACAGGGAAACTCACCACCAGTACAGTGGTACATACTTTGAACTCTGGTCTTCTTTCCCAGTCTACTTGCTACTTTTCAGAGTCCTCAAACCTGGTCCAGGTTTTAGAGCCGCATTCAGTGAGAGAGTCAGGGAGATGGAGTGTGCTTATGCATCTTATCCAGAATCAGAACTCATGACTGAAGTTCTGAGCATGTTAAGCTGAAGTACTTGTCGGGTCTTTCTAGGTGGGCATGTCTGTCTGGAGCTTTGAAGCAAGATCCGGCCTGGAAATAAACATTTCAGTCGTCAAGGTATAGGTGCTTCCAATCACACCAATCAGGAAGGGTGTGTAGAACAAGGGCAATGGACTGAGAATAAAACCCTGGGGCTCTTCCTGGGTTCAGGAAGAGGAGCCACTGCAGAGAGAGGAGTCAAACAGGTCAGAGGAAAAGCAGGATGTGGGTGTCAAGTCTCCACCCAGCTCTCTCCTGAGCAGTGCGTGCCAGCCATGCTGTTCGGGTGTTGCCGGTGTTTTGTCTACCCACCACCTGTGTCAGAATCACCTGAGGTGGGAGGGGTGGGAGGGGTGGGGCTAAACATGTTGATTTTGAGGCCACACTCCTCCACACTTATTTAATGAGAAGCATAAATGGTGGGGCTTGCCTGCCTGAGTTTTAACTAGTTTTCCAGGGATTTCTCAGGAACAGAGAACCACTGACCTAGGCCTAGAGTGTGGGAACCCCTGTGACTGTCAACAGCATAAAGAGAGGGTGCTGAAAAGGTGGAAAGGTATGAGAAAAGAAGGAGAGAGTAATAAAAAAGGGAAAGAGAGATTCCCAAAGTTTGGTAAGTGATATGGGAGGATAAGGAGGAGGAAATTGACGTTTTATTCCCATTATTCCAGACCCGAGGCAGAAACTCTTAGAGCAGCTGAGTTGGGTTCATCTTGAGAGTTTCATGTTTAAAGCTTATTAAGAGCCCAGCACAGGCCTGCAGGGCTCCAGGTGGACGGAGGGGACTGTGAGCCATGCAGCTGCTTGGAATATGCTGATGACCATGACAGGTGATGAGCAATTTGGCTGACACTGTCCTTCTTTAAACAGCATCCAGAGGTAATGCAGTCCTGTTACTTTTACAGGACTCAATCAGCAAAGGTTAATTGGTCCATTTTATGCCAAATCCAGTAGCCATGTTTTATGCTGTGCTGCTCTAGCCAGACAACATCTGTTTGGATAGGGGAATGAAACTGGCTGAGATGCAGAGCCACACCTCTCCCCACTCTTCTCCCCCAGCCTCCCTACTGAACAGTACCTTTAAGAAATCTTCTGAAAAAGTCTGAAAGCTAATGTCAATAGAAACCACGTTAGATGAAAGGGAATTCATCACCAAAAGTGCTTAGAGAAAAAGCACTTGACCCCTTTTGAGCCTCCTAATAGTCAATGCAATGCCAAGTTTTCTTGGCCTTCTCTTGGTTTCTCCCCAACCTTGATTCTGTCCTGTGAGTGCCTCGGGAATGATGACCAGGTCTCCGCCTTTGCATTCCTAGCTGCCGGCACAGTGCCTGGCATACACTAGGGGTCAATACATTTCTGAAACTTATTAAGCTTAACTTTGAGTCTAGCATCAATTTGACATGCATTCTTCCTAATGTCTTCTACATTTCTTTTTTCTGCCTTCCAGATTTCTCCTGTTCTTCTTTTCTATCCCTTCCTTCCCTTTTCTTCTCCTTCCCCCTTTTTGTCTGTACTCTCCTCCAGTGCCCAATATGGCCAGAAGAGGACCAAGCTGGGAATTGGACCGTGAAGAAACTGAATTCCTCCAGTCCCTTCTCTTGTCTTCCATCTCTCCTCCTTCTTTTCCCTTTCCCTCTCTATACCCCAGGGGTTCTCCTTCTGCATCCCAAGTCCTCTATGTTGAAACATTAATGTGAAGAACCCAGTGCTATTCAAGTAATAGGAATAAAAGTTATTTATCACTTCCCATTAATTCCCCATCTTTAGTGACTCTTAGGTTTGAGTGAAAAACTCCTCTACAGCCCAAAGCACAACTTCATTCTAAGAGGCAGCATTGTTCCCTTAATATACCTAATCCTTCTGTATTCTTAAGTAGTGAATGCTCTAACTTTATGAAGAAATTACATCCCATCCACGTTGGCAGACTATCTGATGTCCTGAGGATTAAAGAGATTTGACCAAAGTCCCCTCCAAAAGCTAAATTTGCCAGATCTCCTATGGAACAATGAACAAATGTTATAGATAACAACTGTGTCCGAAATTCCTGAGATTTTGGGTTCACATATATGTATTTTAAGTAACACATGAAGACACTTGATTTACTTGAGTCCATTATTCTTCTGACTCACTGTGCTCATCAGCAGTCCACGTGTTTCTGAATAATATAGGCCCTTGGGCCACCTGGAGATTTCACTGATTGATGTTAACCACTTCTGGCACTAGAAGGGAGAGGATGAAAATTCAGGCTAGCATATTTTCCTTTCTGAAAGCAGCTCTCATAAAAGCTGAGTTTCTCCTGAAACTATATTACTTCTTGGGAAGAAAGAAAGTAGAAGTAGAAGAAGGAAACCAACATTTTCAAACCCCTTCTGTATACTACCTAGCTTCTAAGTGTTAACTCAATTAATTCTCATAAAAACATTGTAAGGGAGGAGATAGTATCTTTATACTACAGATAAAGTAGTGAGGGCTCAGAGAGGTTAGGTGACTTGCTCAAGGCCACAGAGCTAGCCAGTGGTAAAGCTAGGATTCAAACCCAAGCCTGGCCAAGTCCAAGGCCCATGTGCTTTCCAGTGTACTCTCCCCTGTTTGCAGTGCTTGAATCTCACTGTGGAACTACGAGCATGGTCTGTACTTAATCCTGTGCACAGTGACCAGCTCCAGACATTGCTCCATCCACTTTTCCCTCTCTCCTTCTGCATTCCTGCCTTACTATTCCTTCCTTTTTTTATTTGGCTTTCATCATCAACACCTCACATTCGTATGGTGCTTTACAGACATTTATCAGGTACTTTCACAGACGTTGTCTCATGTCCTCACAGCAAACCCAGGAAGCAGTACTATTATTGTTTACAGTTTATAGATGTGTAATCTGGGATCTGGAGTGATGATGGGATTGCTCTTTGTCAGAGAGGCAGTCAGTGTCTGATCTGTTTCTGGAAGAAAGATGGGCCATGGGCCAGGTTACTCGGGAAACTGTAGGGCAGATTAGGGAGCTCAGATTGCTGAAAGGCAGGTTAAAGGGAATGGGGCAGGGAGGGCAGTATGGCCAGTGGAGCGTTTCAATACAGAGGTTGCATTCTGTACTCTGGGAATTGCAGGTCTATTTCCCATTTTGCTGTTTAGGGCACTTGTATAATCCTCTAACTCCTGACTCTGAAAATTCTTCCTTCACCCAAAGAATTGCTTTTCTTTCGATGTTTGTCTCCTGAAAACATCATTCACTTTCTCTTCCGACTGCACGTGTATAATTTCCGATGTGGGCCCTCACCACATCTTACATAAATAAATGCAGCCCTCTTCTGATCTGTCTCCCTATCTTCAGCCAGCTCCCCTCCCTAGCTGTTCACACTAGACTGATTTTCCTTAAATGAAAATTTAATCATGTTATTTCTCTACTTAACATCTGTTGGTGCCTCCCAATCAGCTCTAGGACTAAATCCAGAATCCTAATGACAGTGCCTGGTAGCCTTCGTAACTCGACACCTTCCCATCCTTCTAGGGCCATTTCACAGCAACGCTGAACTGCTGCTTTGCTCTCACACTCCTCTGCATCTTTACCCATCAGTGTCCTTCTGCTTGCAGTTGGCTGTCTCTCACTCTACCCCAATTAATCACCAGGAAGATGCTTCCTCACCTCCCTAGCAATGTCTCCTTTCCTACTTTCCAGGCTCCCATTACATGTGCACTTGTTGGTTGCAAGTCTCTCTCCCCCAACCAGTCTGAGACACATTTGTGGGAGGGACTGTACCTTTTCATCTTTGGTTCTGTTGCTAGCCGCAGTGTCCCTTCCTGGATGTGGATCTTTCCAAGGGAAAGGGGCCTTTCTGTAATGATGGGGAGGCAAATGATGTGGGTTTTTTTAGCACATAAAAGACAGAGGATTAAGCTCTATGGTGTGAGAATGTTTTCATTTGTTTGTTTTGTGGGTGGCAGGCAGAAGGGTTCTACTCTTAAACCATCTTGGTAGCATCTTCCGTCTTTATCCTCCACCTTCAAGATGAATATACATTTTTTCACCTCCATTTAATATTTTAAGACTCATAAATGCTTGTGAAAAGAATGCAGGTTTCCATCAAGTTCAAAGGAATTTGAATTAGATGAAGAAGACATTTATATGTCTTAAGAGTCAAAGAAATGCAAAGCCTAAATAAGTGACTCAGCAGCCATGACAGGTAATGACCCGGGTTCTGCACTATTCCATGAATGCTACAGGGATATGGGCTATGTAGGTTCTGAGGGTGACAAGCCTGTTTTTAAATTATAATGCTCCAGTTACAGGCATGAATTCCTACAGTAAGCATCCTTGCTAAAATCTCCAGTTGTGATACAGTCTCAGAAAGTAAATTCCCAAATAACTGTTATTGCATAGTTAGAAACCCTGGGAAGACACAGAAGTAAGTATAGAAATCTTTTAGAGAATTAAAATTGTATCATTCATATTTTCATATTAAGAAATCTCTATTTAATATTTATTTCAGGTAGAAGCAAAGTAGGCACGTCTCCTCCACCCTTCCTTTTCTTGTGAAGGTGACCTTGGAAGCATATGACCTGGCTGGTGTAGGTATTTGATGGAGAAGGGCTATGTGAATCACATTGGACCCACCTGAAGGAGAAATAAACTGTATTGTGTTGTGAGAGACCATGAAAGAGAATTTTTTCACTGTGACTCTCACATATTTTTGTTCCCAATAGATATGTCCCCCTCACCCCCTTCTTGCAGATAATGTTAGCCTTCACCCCTTTTGATAAAATCCAAATTGCTGCAACCATGGCTGTTAATACACACAAAAACATTTCTCTTCTGAAAACTCTCCTTGATTCAACTATTCCTGAAACTGGTTCAACATCAGCAGACCCCTTCTTGCTAAAGCCCTATAGAACATTCTGCCCTCCTTCTCTAAGTTAGAAATCCCACTTGGAAACTTCTTATGCCTGGAATCTTTGAATAAAGACTTCTGCTAATGGTGTCTGGTTGACTTTTTTTCATTGTGTCAAGCCATCAAGATTTCACGTTTCATTTGTTATCACATCATAATCTAGCCTATACTGACTAACATATTTACTAAATTTATAAACAATATTGGAACATTTTACTGAACTTAAGATTCATCACATTTTAAAAATTGCTTGATTAGATTTATAGGAAATACTTAGATGCATGGGAATGTTTGTCATTAGACAATTCAAGTATTTAAAAGTACATATATTAATAAATGAATTAAAAATATTATAAGGTATTTAATTACTTTGGTTTATAAAATGAGACAATATATTAATCAAGGGATCCTTAACAGCGATTGCTAAAACATGCTGGTCTTATAAATAAAATAATATGGTTTACAGGATATACTCAAAAGCTGAAAGATGAATTGCATTTTTAATATGAGTTTAATAAGTTTAATATTGCTTTTTAGAAACCCGCCTAAACCCTGAAAAGTCTTTTCTGTGCATAAAATCTATACTCGATTATATTTAAAAGGCTTCATATTTAGCAATTTGCTGTGGGAGAAGGTGGAGCTGACACTGACTAATGACCCACATTGCAGTCACCACCTAAGCGATAGCGAGATCTCAGAGAGAAGGTGTCCGAAGGACAGAAGACAGAGTAAAGAGATGGTAGAGGGAAGGGACAATCTGCAGGAGATGGTCCAGGAGAGAAGTTCCTGCTGTGGATGAGGCAGCCAGAGAAACACACATGGAGATCAAGGGCAAGCTAAACAAGTCAGAGAGCGCCCCTGAGTGCCCAGCACACTGGGAATACATTGAACTAAAGGGAGAGTCTTCAGTGTGAGGGAAGGAGGCAGGTCACTTTCCTCCCCTCTTGCCCGCTTACTGATGCTGCTGTTTCTCCACTGTGAAAAGATGGACGTATGGAGTGACACCTGAGAGCAGCTGAAGACTGTTTTCATTATTGTCTGTCCTGATCCCTTTATGATAAAGGCTAAATAATAATAAGCCTTACACATGTATGGTACTTTACAGTGTACAAAGTGCTTTACAAAATCCCCAGACCTCATCCATTTAACCTTCACTGTAGCCCTCTGAAGTCCTTATTTCTGTAACACATTTTATTTTATCCCAAGTCTGCACATGTGGAACCATAGTCTCATATACTTCCAAGGATTTGAGAAACCTAAGAAATCACTGGGTTCAAACCATTTTTTTCAACAAATAAAGGAACTGGCTGCTATAACAGTTCAATGATTTTACCAAAGCCATGCAGCTAGTTGGGACAAAGTCAGTCAGGATTTTTGCTTGGTTGGTTGGTTGTTTTTTTACTTCCTATTAATGCTAAGCCTAGTTAACATACTGGATTTTAAATGGAAAATATGTATATGGAGGGGAAGTGAGGAAGGAGAGGAAGGGAGATGGGGAATAAATTGACCCTTGTCTAAAAGCATGTGTTTACAAGTTGGTTGAGTTCCTCTGGGACAATAAATTACCAAAGGAACTCAGATTTGCTTGTGGCATCTAATTACTGAGTCTCAGTGCCCTAGTACAAGACATTCTCCGTGATGGATTATACATTATACTATTTAGAAATAAGGACTGGGGTAGGCAGCCTCTAAGATGGTCTCCAATTATCCCTGCCTCTTTGTGTAACCTTCTTCGATTGTGGGCTGGATGTAGAGACTCACTTCCAATGAAAAGAAAACAACAGAAGTGATGGAGTGTTACCTCTTAGATTAAGTTATAAAAAGACTGTGGTTTCTGTCCTGAGTATTCTCTCTCTCTTTCTCTCTCGTCACTCACTCTGGAGGAAGCTAGCTGCCATGATTTTAGTCAGCTCCGCGGAGAGGTTTGTGTGGCAGGGAACTGAAGGAGGTCTTCAGTAGGAAGTAGGAGATAGCCAGTAGGAAACAGAGGTCCTTAGTCCAACTGCCCACGAGCAATTGAGGCCTAACAACCACCAGGCAAGTGGGCTTGGAACAGGACCCACTGGAGTCTGCAGATGAGACCACAGCCTCACTGACAGCCTGACTACAGCCTCATGGAAGCACCTGAGCCAAAGGTTCGCTGACTCATAGAAACTGTGACAAAATAACGGTTGTTTTAAACTGCTGAGTTTTGGGCAATTTGTTACGCAGCAAAAAGTAACAAATACAAGGGTGAAATAAGAACAAAAGAAACCATAGTTAACTGATTATTTTCTCACTTTGATCAATGTGTATTACAGTGTTGAAGATCAACCTTGGAATAATTTTAACTTTTATTTAGCACTGTTAACAATAAGATTAACAAAACTTAACAAACTGCAAACTTGAAAAACGTATCCATTTATCCCCTTAAATGTGTTGCTCACCCCCACTTGTGGTTAAAAATACACCTTGATATTGAGGAAAAACACTTGAGGAACAAGTCAGTTATAAATTACTTCAGCAACTTATATTTGGGTGCAAAGTCTAGAATTGTTTGAAGACATGGTGGGATTGTTATTTTTAAATGTGAACCACCATCTGGGCCAGGGTACTACTCTTCTTTCCGGGGGCCCTCTCCCCAAATTGGTCAGTCCTGGAAGGTGCTCAAGGAGCTCCTGCACTTTTGCTGACATCACATCGTTTATCTGCAGGGATTTGCCTACACAAGGCATAAAAATTCCCATTTTATAATAACTTCTAGAAAGAGAAATATTCCCATGTTCTACCTCCCACCCACCCACCCAACGCGTGATCAAGTTCAGCCTGAAAGATGGAGGTTTAGAGGAAAATAGAAGTTGCTTGCTGTGACAAGAATAGCAAATCACAGGCCAGAAGGAAACAGAGCTAGCCTTAAAGGCATGTGCTCTGGAGTTTAGAAAGGAAAGTTCTGTGGAGGTTTGTCAGGTAGGGAAATTCCAAAGTGCCATGTAGCCTAAATGAAAGGGAGCTGTGATCAAGTTGGAAGTCTATCAATGAATGTCGTATTAGGAGAGAAGAAGTCAAGAAAAGCTGTGACCAGCAAAGATTCATTGAATTCAAGGTTCTGATGACTAAAGAACAGCTCATTTATATCTGGGTGCTGGGTCAGAAACCCAACTAGTTCCCCCACCCCTGCTTTTTTGTTGCTAATTCCTTTTAAGAAAAGCATTTAGATGGACCTGCCTGAATAAATGAAAGAGACTCCCACGGACTCAAAAAGCATGTACAATCAGCGTCTTGAGGAATTTCTCAATATCTTTTTGCTTTCTTCTTTTTTTCTCTCTCTCTCTCTCTTTTTCTCCTTCTCTTCCTCCTCCTCTTCCTTCTCTTTCCCTTCTATTTCTCTCCCCTCCATTTTCCCCTTTAAATACATTTACTACCCTCCTGCACCAGCCTCCTTTTCTTTTATGGGGATGCAAACAACCCCTCCAAAAGGTGCGGGTGGAGACCAGAGGAAGGACTGTCACGAGAACACTGCCTCTCTTGTGAGTCTGTCTTTCGCTGCACTAAAAACCATACCTATACTATTTGTTAATTTAGAGGCTCATTATTTCCAGACATAGACTTCCACACTTATTTTCCCCTCTAATAGGGTCAAACCAATAGACTCATGTCCTTTGTCATCAAGGAAGAGAGAACATTTACATTTTCCAGAAGTATAATTTCCTTATGACCCAGGGTGCTTTTAAATATAGAAGTGCTTTTGGGGCCCTGTTGTGTAAAAGGAGCATTCAGGAAAGCTGTCCTGGCCAGCGATGATCGATTCTGAAAAACCCATACAAAAAAAAGTTAAAGGAGACCGTGTAAAAGGTAAAAGAGATAAATTGAACACACATGTGCAATCATTATTCATATGAGCATTCTCTGTATTACTTCATAACACAGCTGTATACACACAAAAAACTGTCCCCTTTGCTTCCTCCTATTGGAGTCTTATTAATTTCTGTTTAATGAAATACAAATGTTTGTGTGCTTCATTTTGAGGAGCACAGTCTAGCTGGGTGTTTGTTAAGCACTGGCCAGAGTGGCTGTGCCCATCTAATACAAATGTCTGTAGGCCTTTCAAAGCCCCTTGACAGAGCGTCTTTTGAGAATGCCAGTTGCCATGGTCACCAGCGTGCTGATTTGCAAGGAAAATTGGAAGCCATGCTCATTACGTCAAAAACTACATTGGGGGATAAAGGGAGCATGTTTGCTTCAAGAGTTGGCAATTGGGGTTTGTTAGCTTCCCCGCCCACATACTTCCATCAAACAATGTCTCATTCAACTGCATAAGTCAAAGTTTACAACTCCCATCTTTCCAGTTGGAACAGGCCTGGGAAGTGTGAACGGAAAATTATCACTCACAGAATCACAGCACAGGCTCACAGGCTGAGCTGTTCTGGTGACTTGCGAGGACAGTAGAGAGGAGACAGATGGGTGGTGGAGACAGAAGCAATGAAAACCTGTGTTCTGTGACCATCCAGTACCAACTAGATGTTTGACCTGGACTTGTGACATCTGGGGGTTTGCTTCATCTATAAAACGAAGCGTGTGAGAGAGAGCATCCATAGGGTCCCTCTCAGCCTCTAAATTCTGTGATTCTAAAACACATGCTCAGGGACTTCCCCTGTGACACAGCGGTTAAGAATCCGCCTGTCAATGCAGGGGACACAGGTTCAATCCCTGGTCCAGGAAGAGCCCACATGCCGCGGAACAACTAAGCCCGTGTGCCACAACTACTGAGCCTGCGCTCTAGAGCCCACGAGCCACAGCTGCTGAGCCCACGTGCCACAACTACTGAAGCTCACGCACCTAGAGCCTGTGCTCAGCAACAAGAGAAGCCACCGCAATGAGAAGCCTGCGCACCACAACGAAGAGCAGCCCCTGCTCGCCACTATTACAGAAAGTCAGCGCGCAGCAACGGAGACCCAACGCAGCCAAAAAAATAAAATTAAAATAAATAAATATATAAAATAAAATAGAAGACCTACCATTATAAAAAAAAAGTTAAGGTAGAATTAGACATAAGAAAATAAAACACACTCTCTATGCTGATACATTCGTGTTATATATCCAGGCACATACATACAGCTGTATTTATTTTTAATGTTTATTGGTTGAGAGCATAAATGGAATGCCTCACATTTCTATATGAGGTATGTAGACAAAATCAACCTCATCCCTTAATACAATCGCCCAACACGCAAACAGCATAGCTACAGCAGTTTGAGGATTAACGCAGAAAGCATCGATTTAATCACCTATGATTACTTTTCTTAGCAATAATGATTGTCATCTACTTTGGAATAATCAAAATGCTACTTATAATGCATTCTGCTTTTCATTATTATTTCCTTTCGGTTACATTACTTAGAAAGATATGTCTGGGGGCAGTTCTAAAGTTTATATTTCACAAGTAGATGCTTACATATATTAAATATAAATATTTATATTTATATTGCTGAGTATCTACTCTGCTGAATGCCCTCTCATCAGGACAGGCTAGGTAATTCTCCCAAAGTCTTGCAGCTAAGTAACAAAGCCTGGGTTTAAATATGGATCCGTTTGAAGTCAAAATTCATTCTTTTCCTATCTACTGGGTGGCCTCTTTTCTTCTTCTTGCCAATTGTCACTTGGAAGGCCCTGGAAATCAGGGTGGAAGCAGACAGGTTTACTTGTAAAGGGATAAGTTCAGTGGAAAACTTGGTGGGCCTAAATAGAATTTTTCTAGAAAAAGTAAAATTACACTGATTAAAGGGGTGTGTGTATCTCTGTGTGTAATACTGAAAAGTGAATAATATCCAGAAAGGGAAGGACATGTCAAAAGCTTAATAATTTTTCTATTTTCTTAACTAAGTTAATTATTTAAATAAAATTACTGAATTTTGAAAGCTCACACATTGTATCAGGAAACCAAATTTATTCACTGACACCCATGATGAAGAATAAGGCCACATTATAGCTGATTTGCAGGCAAAGGAAAGTAAGTCTCGGTGGGGCCAACAAAGCCTCGCTGCTTTACCTGAACTGTGTGACTATTATTTTTAGCATTTTGGAAGTTAATTTCCTTTCACTGTGGGATTAGTTAAGAATCAAATGAGTTAATGGATATAAAATTGGGTTGTAAAATGAAACACTTAACTTAATTGCTATTAAATAAACAAATATTTGTTTATTTTAATAAACACTTATATAGTTGTATGTGCCAGGTACTAGTCCAAGGGCTCGATTCTCCTACGGACCTTCAGGGGCTTTTACTGTTACTTGGCTACATTGTATAAGCAAGGAAAATGAAGCCCACAGATGAGTAATGACTTGATGGAGCATAGCTTTCTATAACCTTGGTATAGAAGACTGTTACTAAGCAGTACGGTACTGACAAAGGTGAAAAGTGGTTTCTAGAACGTCACATTCAGTATCACTAAGCAGAGTATAGGGGTGGGTTTGCAACTCAAAAACAATAGCTTAATAACAAGTACAGCCACTAAGGCCCTCTCAATTTTCTGTTGTCAGACGTGACGAAAGTTTGTTCATTTTTGTAACCCCAGAAACTAGTAAAGTGCCAAGAATATAGTAAGTGGTGAGAAACATTTGCTGAATAAAAAATGAATGGACCTAGAAAACAGAATTCTAGAAGAGAAGTACGATGTTTGAGTTTACTGCTTTGTTTTTCACTCACCTGCGACTAATCACATTTTAATTTTTAGTTGCTCTCAATATGAATTTCCTGCTCAAAACCTCATTTATTACAGTGGTTTCCATTTACTGGGCACTTACGTTGTGTTAAAGGTTCAACGTACTTTTTATTCTTTTCAGACATCCTGCAAGTTAAGGTATTCTTATTCCCATGTTACAGATGAGAAGACTGAGGCTTGGAGGTTAAGAAATATGCTCAAGATCAGACAGCTAGTAAATGGTAGAACCAGGATTTAAAACTTAGGTCTGTTTGTTTCCAGAAGCTGTACTCTCAACCACTAACCTCACGTGCTCAGTCTTTCACATGGTATGTCCATTGTTTTAAAAGACCCTCACTGGGCCACTGTTTAGCCGCCTTTTCTGTCTTAGCTGCCCTGTCAGCAAACCTGCTCTGGCCTCAGGGGTCTGTCCACCAGAATCTGTCAATTTCCTTGTATAATGCAGTTTCCCTTTGTATTTACTTCTTATCCTTCTTTCTCTTCTCTCTCCTCTCTCTCTCTAACAAATTTCAGCCAAAGGCAGGAAATAATTAGACCCTATGAAAACCAACTGAATCGGCTACTTTGCAGCCCTTGAGGTAGGAAGTTTTTGCCACCTTTTACAGAATGGAGGGGTGCATCCTGAATGACCCTGAACTTCCAAACACAGGTTCTGCCAGGGCTGGAGTTCTTTCTCACCCGGGGAGAAGGGTTTCACAGTCTCTACTGATGGTTGGCAAACTGGAGCCTGTGTGTCTGTCGCCTGTTTTTGTAAGTAAAGTTTCCCTGGAACACAACTTGATTTATTCTTTCACTTATTGTCTGTGGCTGCTTTCACACACAGCAGAGTTCACTTGTTGCAACTTGTCATATGACCCGCAAAGCTCAATTCCTATCTGATGCTTTACAGAAAGTTTACTGGCCTCTGGTCTATACAGACCAATGACCGAGTTGATCTCAGGCCCACCTCATCAGCGTTGCAGCTGCTCAATCTCTGTGCCTTGGGGTTGGGAGTTTCTCTTCAGTCATCACCATATAAGGAAAACAGGCTGCAAACCTCACTAAATACTAACCCTAGACTTTGAATCCTGAGTGTGGCTTCCTCTGTTAGCCTTTAAATGGAGTTCCCCTCTCCAAGAAATACGCACTCCTTGGGCAAGCTGAAGGTGTTGCCTGATCTTTAAAGGACCTGGGGTGGTTATTGAAGTCATAAAAAACCCTAAAGGGTTTCTTTAAACTTTAAAAAAGAAAAAAAAAAAAAAGAGCAAGGGCCAAAGTCTTCATTTTCAAAGGGGAGAACAATAAACTTTCCACCAAATCCTTTTACACACACAAAAAAGGCCAAATCGTTTTTAGTCTTGCTCCTTTATCAGTTTGTTGCATTTTTTCCCAGATGATCTAAAAATACAAACATATCTGTATCTACTATTCCTGATCTAAAATTTTAAAAATCTCTGGTACTTTAACTTCCCTGACAACCCCACAAAGGGACAAGCATTGTTTACCCATTTTACCAATGGAGAAAATGGAGATTCTGAGAAAATATTCAATAACTACATTTTGCGTATATTAAGTACATTTCTTTGAACATCTATGGCAAAGCAAATATTGCTTAAATTCACTTAACTAACTAGATGTACTCATGAAGTTGTGTGGAAAGGAAACATCTATACGTGAGATCATGATTTCCAATTCTGGAGAGAATAATTTTGGCTCCAAAATATAATCAGATCACAGCAGTGCACCAAAGAGCATGCCACACTTGATTTGCATGCACTGTGCATTTGGCTCTCATGCAAACACTAGAAAAAAATTCATAAAACGGACAAAGGACAATGAGTTACTGTCTTTTTGGATGCTTGCTTAATTCATACATAATTTAAATAATATGATTAATGCCCATTTCATTGAATTCTCATGGTCTCTAATGAGATAATGCTATTTCTTTAATGATATAAATCGGGAAAGCATTGCTCAAAATATAAAATCATTAAAAATATGAGGTACGTGAAGCTCTGGGGAATTCTTTAAGGTATGAGATATAGTCTTTGCTCTCAAGCGGTTTACAAGCTTGCTGAGAAATAACAGGAAAACAGGAAAAGTGTAAATGTTCGTGTAGCCTAACTTGGTGAGCCTTTGTTTTGAAACAGTTGTCCTCAAATGTATTTCTGTGTAAGAATTCCTTCGATGGGGAAGGAGAACTTGATGACCTGCACATTTCTGAGATCTACCCTAAAAGATTCTGATTTTTAGTTCAGGGATAGAGCTCAATCATCTGAATATTTACCAAACACCCATGGCATTCTTGTAGGTGGTTCATAAACTGTATCTTCAGAAAAGATGCTCCAGGTACTTTAAAGAGCAAATATAGATGGAAGTAAAAGCTGGTGTTTGAGGAGGAGGATTAGGTATCCTGATCATTTAGGGGGACTGATAAGGCCCTTTCCCTTGCTGCTTCTCCCATATAACTTTCTAATCCTTCTAAGTGGAAAACAAAAAACAGTTCTACAACTGGAAATGCATTCCTCTGGCTTGGAATATTGTCCCTAATAAAGTACAAATATGTTAAGAGGAGATCATTCAGACCTTAGCCATCATCTATACCTCAGTTCAACTGACTTCCCAGAGAGAGAGAGATCTTCCCCAAGAGAGATTTTGATGGGGAAGCCGGTAGTGCTAGGGACACTGCTGCCCAGAGTGCAGAGATTTGAAGGACCCAAAGTGGGTAAGGCTATTCTAAGTGTTTCTATGCCTTCAGGAAGAATTGAGGAGGTGGGGAGGAAAATGGAAAGAAAATGTGTTTTATAGAAGTCTTTCCATTTACAAGCAGATAAGGTCAAAAAAAGGTTGGGGATGTCCATTTACTCATAAGATCCAAGTAATGATATAGGATTCTCAATAGAATTGATACATTTTTGCTCTGGTTCATTTGTTTGTATCTATGAAAACTCCTGAGTTGAAAAGTTTGTAGATTGATGTGCTTCTGTATTTGGGACTATTGCTTTGTGTAGGCATGCTTTAGGGTTAGGGTTAGGATTAGGGTTAGGGGTTTAGAATCACAGCTTTCGGAGATGAGCTATAGAAAGCCTAAGAGATCTCCTAGTTCCAGGGCAACAAATAGATTTCAACTAACGTGCAATCTCCAGCTGATTGGTAGTGACTGCCTGGTATGCTGGGCTGCAAAAGATTCTGTGATTGATTAGCAATGTCCTTTCTGTCTGTTATGGGGGTAGGCAAAACTCTATTAGGCTAATATCCTGACTTTACACACACTAGGAATTTGAAATTCAGATTTAGTCACAGAGAAACCTAACAAAAGATTGAGAAAAATAAGTCTATGGTTTGTAAATCTTTGTGTGGACATGGATTTAAAATAACTTCTTCATTTCCTTTATAGGAAATTTGCCTACAGGACTCCAGATGTTGAGAGAAGGGTTTACCGTTACTTTATTACGGTTCAAGGTCGTTGTGTGTACTGCTGTAGTGTTCATCCTTTTCCTATTTGTGCATCATTAGAATGGAACATACCAAGGGATCAATAAATGGAAGTCTAAATAGTGCAGGAAAAATTGTGTGAGCAATTTTTGGGAATAAAGCCCTTCATACATTTTCAAGCTCTTTTAGGAACATTTAAATTGCTGAGTGCACCTCCATGTTCCAGTCAGGACTAACGAAATGGAGCAAAAATCAATGAGAAGTCCGTGTGGTCTCAGTAACAAGGCAGAATTCACCTCTCCACACTTTCTCTCTCTACATACCCTTCCATTAGCCACTCGCTGATTTAATAAGAAATTCTAGGCATTTAGAATCATTTCTCTGGGAAGCTTCACGTGCCCTGAAGAGAGAGTCTAGGGTCACCATACATCCAAGCATTTGGCCAAAAAAGACTAGGTAGGATGGGAT
Organism: Stenella coeruleoalba; assembly: GCF_951394435.1. Lineage (NCBI taxonomy): Eukaryota > Metazoa > Chordata > Mammalia > Artiodactyla > Delphinidae > Stenella > Stenella coeruleoalba. The sequence goes on from NC_137164.1 coordinate 16,744,279, forward strand.
TACGCTAATGAGTGGGAATTCCCAGGGACCTGATCATATCCCAGTTTTGGTCTCTTTGGAGTTGTGAGATATAGTAGAAAAGAAACAATTCCCAGAAACTCTAATTAGAGACAGGGCTGGTGAGACATTTTTCAGGCTCTCCCAAATGCCTCTAATTTACCTGCTTCTTACAAAATGTAGTTTACGTCTTGTTCCTGGCCAGGTTTCCAGCACAGGAGCTTCTTGAATTTTTAAAAATTCCATTAAAAAAAAACATCTCAGAAAGTACCCAACACCCAGGTCTTTGCATCTCTTCTCATTCCTCCTCACTCTGGAATCTGGCTCAAAGTTCTGCCTCTGTGTGTACGGTATTTCCCTCCATCTCCAGCTTATCACTGGGTGTTAAAGTCTTGCCTCTCATTCATTCATGGATTCACCTAATAAGCCATTCAGTTCTATTCACTCAACAAAGATTTGTTGAAACAAGTCAAATACGGTTCCAGATCACACTATCCTGGATTCTATGAGGTATCCAAATTTACATAAGACATGTTGTCCTGTGTCTTAAAGGAGAAGCCAGGCCACTCAGCCTGAAAAATCAGAGAAGACTTTATTGAGAAAACAGCCTTTTGTCCTAGTCCTGAAGAATGAATAGGATTGGTCTAGGTGAAGTGGGAAGTGGGAAGAGAGGAGGAAATAAGGGAAGAGCATTCCAGGAAGAAGGCACTGCCTAGGTAAGGCCACAAGGCAGGAAGGAAAATGATGAAGAGGACAGAAAGCAGGCCAGTATGGCCAGAGTAGTGTCTGTGTGTGTGTGTGTGTATGTGTGTGTTATTTTTGGAGGCATGCCTACTGGGAAATGCCCAAGATGAAGACAGAGAAGTAGAAAGGGCTGAGATCATGGAGGATCTTTTTACGCCATGTTAAGGATTTTGGACTTGAGTTTATGAACTATGGAACAATACCAAATGGGTTTAAGTAGGGAGCAAATGACACCTGAGACAGTTCTTCTAAGAAGCTTTCCCATTTTCCTCCAGCAGCTTGTATTAGAAACATCTAAGTATGGATCTGTCTCTACTATACTATGATCTCCGTGTAGGCCAGAATTATGACTTTCTCATCTTTGTATAATTTTTAGCATAGCTAGCAGGATAATGTGGAAAGAGTTTATTGGCATGGAAGGAGCTTTGGAATCAGACAGATCTGGCTTTGATTCCTGTCAATGTGCTTTTCCAACTGTATGACACTAACCATGTACCCAGGGCAGTGTAGTAGGAGGGCCCACCATGGGTGCAGGCAATAAGGGTGTGCATTGCTGTTGAGAATTTAAAAACAATAATAAACCCAACTGAAAGTCAATCTGCTTTTTATTATCACCATGTGCTGGCAATTCCAAACAATGTCAGTGATAAAATATTCCTCCCTAAAAGAATCTTTTGTGGGCCTAGGTTCTAAACAACTGTTGTGGTTACCACTGAGGTTTTTTTCCCAACATTTTATTATGAAAAATGTCAGATCTATAGAAAAGTTGAAATGATTTTATAGCAAAAATTCACCATCTAGATTCTAAAATTAACATGTTATATCACTTCCTCTAAATCTACATCTATCCATCTATCAATCCTTCTATTTATTTATCAGTCAACTTTTGGATACATTTCAGAGTAAGATGCATTCCTGAGTACATTGTCCTCTACATGTTTCAGTATGAGTATCATAAACTAGAGTCATTACTTATTTAAAAGAGTTTAGTATTTGTTTAAGGCTATTTTTTTTCTCTTGAGGTAAAATTCGCATAACATGAAACTCATAAATCCTAAGGGCACTATTTGATGAGTTTTGACAAATGCATACAACCTGCGTAACCCAAACCACCAACAAGATACAGAAAATGACCATTATCCCAACCTGTTCGGTTATGCCCTTTCCAGGTGACCCCTCTCCCCATCTCTCCAGAGGAAACCTGTATTCTGATTTTCTTCACAACGGATTAGTTTTGCCTATTACAGAACTTCATACAAATGGAATCATGCAATATGTACTCTTACACAAGGCTTCTTTCTCTCAACATAATGTGTTTCAGATTCAACTGCATTGTTGCATTTATCTGTAGTTTTTCTGATATCTGTTGTTTTTCTGAGTGACCAGTTCAGTAGTATTCCTTTGTATGAATATACCACAGTTTATCCATTCTCCTGTTGATGGACACCTATGCTGTTCTCTGGTTATTACTGTTATGAATAAAGTCACTGTTAACTTTTGTGTACAAATTGTTTTGTGGATTTATATTTTCATTTTTCTTGGAAAAATGTCCACAAGGAGAATTACTGGTTGTAGTGTAGATATGTGTTTTGGTTTATTAGAAACTGTAAGACCTTTTTTCAAAGTGGCTGTACCTCTTTGTACCTTTTTACCATCTCATCAACAATGTATTGATATGAGAGTACCAGCTGCTCCGTATTCTTGCCAACATTTGCTGTTTTCAGTTTAAAAAAAAAATTTTTAGTATCTAATGAGTTTGTAGCTGCATTGTGGTTTTAATTTGAATTTCCCTTATGACTAATGATGCCGAATACTTTTTCATGTGCTTATTGGTCCTTCATATATCTTCTTCCATGTGGTGTCTGTGCAAGTCCTTTACCCATTTTTATTGGGTTGTTTGTCTCTTTTATTACCATGGAGGAGATAGATATACTTACTGTATATTACTCCTTTGTCAGATATGAATTTTAAAATATTTTCTGCTAGTCTGTGGCTGGCCAATTAATTTTTAAATGGTATCTCTCAATGGAACCTTTTCCATTTTGATGATGTCTAATTGATCAATTTTTTCTTTAATGGTTACTACTTTGTATTATCTAAGAAATCTTTTCCTACTCTCGTTATGAAGATATTCTCCTATGTTTGTTTCAAAAAGCTTTGTGTTTTTAGCTTTTATGTTTAAGTCTATGAATATCTCAAATTAATTTTTGCGTATAATGTGAGGTAGAGGTGGAGATCCTTTTTCCCCTTGGCCCCCTCTATTTATCAACCCTTATGCCAGTTGCATAGTAGCTTTTAGTAATCCTGAAGTCAAGTACTATAAATCCTCTAATTTTGTCCTTCTTTTAAAAGATTGTTTTGGACGTTCCAGATAAATTTTAGAGTCAGTTTGTTATTTTCTATAAAAATCTTGCTGGAATTATGAATGAGGTTACACTGAATCTATAGATCAACTGGGGGAGAATTAACAATTAAATATTGAGTTTCTCAATGTTTGAGCATGGTATATATTTCTTCATTTATTTAGTCTTTATTTAATTTTTCTTAGAAATATTTATAGTTTTACTATATGACTTATAGCTGTTTTGTCACATTTACTCCCAAATATTTTTTGATGTTATTGCACATGGAATGGTTTTTATTTTACTTTGCAAAGGTTTGCTGCTAGTTTTTAAAAATACAATTGATTTTTGTACATTAGCCTTTTATCCTAAAAACTTGCCAAATTAATTTATTATTTCTAGTAGTCATTTTTCAAATTCCTTAAGACTTTCTATATAAACAACCATGTCCTCTGCAAACAGACAGAGTTTCACTGCTGCCTTTCCAATTTTCATGCCTTCTTTTTCTTTTCTTGTCTTACCTAACTAGGACCTTTAGTACAATGCTGAATAGAGGTTGTAAGATTGTGCATTTTTTTTCTTTATTCTTGATTTAAAGAGGAAATATTAATCACCATTTCACCATTAAATATGATGTTAGTTACAGGTTTTTTAGAGATTACCTTTATCAGATTGTGAAAGTTTCCATCTATTCCTAAGTTTGCTGAGAATTTTTATCATGAAGGAGTGTTGAATTCTGTGGAATAGTTTTCTGCTTCTATTGAACTGATCATATGGATTCTCTCCTTTATTCTGTTAATGTAGTGAATTACATCGATTCAACTTTGAATGTTAAAGCAAACTTTGAGTTCCTAGGAAAAACCCCATTTGGTCACAATAAGTTATCTTTTTTTATTTTTTGATGATTACAGTTTGCTAATATTTTGTTAAGTATTTTTGCTTTATGTGCATGAGGGATATTGGTTTTAGCAGTTGTTGCTTTTTAATTTCTTCGATAGTTTTTTGTATTGAGGATTTCCTGGTCTCATATAATGAGTTGGGAAGTGATCACTCCTCCTCTATTTTTTGAGAGATTTTGTGTAAAGCTGGCGTTTTCCCTGCTCCCCAACTTCTTAAATGTTCAATAGAATATTCCAGTGAAACCATCTGACCCTGAAGTTTTCTTTCTGGGAATATTTTTAATAACAACTTCAAATTTTAAACTGGATTTTGCGCTGTTCAAAAATTCAGTTTCATCTTGTGTCAGATTTGGTAAGTTGTATTTTTCAAGAAAATTTGTCCACCACATCTAAGTTGTTAAATTTTTGGCAATATCTATTTAATTACTTATTATTATCCATTTGATATTTGTAGAATCTGTAGTGATAATCCCTCCTTCATTTTTGATATTAATAATTTGTGTTCTCTGTCTCTCACTCTTCCTTTCTCTCTCTCTCCCCTCTCCCCTCCTCAGTCTAACCAGGTATTTGTCAATTTTGTTGGTATTTTCCAATTTTTGGCTTTGTAAAATTTCACTATTGCCTGTTTTTTAATGTTTTGATTTCTGCTCTTATCTTTATTATTTCCTTTCTTCTACTTATTTTGGATTTATTCTGCTCTTCTTTTCTGTCTTGAAGTAGTATCTTAGATCATCAATATTAGACCATTCTTCTTTGGTAATAAAAAATCTTTAAAGCTATAAATTTTCCTCTAAAAACTGCTTTAGATGTATTTCACAAATTTAATATCTTTATATTCATTCAGTTTCAGATATTTCTTAATTTTTCCTATAAGTTATTTTCTGATTCATAAATTATTTAGAAGTGTCATTTAATTTCCAATGATTTGGGGTTTTTCTTGATATCTCATTGTTATTGATTTCTAATTTTAATTCCATAGTAATCAAAGAATATACTCTGCATGATTTTTAAATGTTTAACTTGTTGAGACCTGCTTTATGGCCAGGCAGATGGTCTCTCTTGGTGAACATGTGCTCTTAAAAGAAATGTCTATTCTATTCTAATTTAAATGATGTGCTCTATAGATATCAATTAGGTTAAGGTGGTTGATAATGTTATTCATATCTTTTATGTCTTTACTGAACTATTTTGTCTAATTGGTCTATCAATGTCTGGGGAAGGGGTGTTAAACTCTCCAACTATTATTGTGGGATTGTCTCTTTTTCCTTTGAATTCTGTCATTATTTGTTCCATGTATTTTGAAGCTCTGTTATTGGACACATACACACATTTATATCTAAAAATCTTACCAATGAATTGGATATTTTATCATTATGAAACATCCCTTTATTACTTTGGTAACTCTTTGTCTTGAAATCTACTTCATCAGCTATTAACATAGCTACTCCAGCTTTCTTAGGTTTACTGTTTGCATGGAATATATTTTCCTATCCACTTACTTTCAGTCTACTTGTGTCTTTAGATGTAAAGCTTATCTCATGTAGACAGAGGTGTAATATTCTTTATGTTAATCCTGGCTGGAGTTTATTGAACTTCTTTTATTTGTAAATGTGTATCTTTCACCAAAGTTTAGAATTTTTGCACATTGTTTCCTCAGATAATTGTTTTATCCCATTCTTTTCTATCCTTATGGAATTCCAGTGACATATATGCTGGAACTTTTGATTTGGACCACAGGTCCCTGAGACATTGTTGCTGTTGTTCTGTTGTTCTTCATCTTCTCCTTCCTCTTCTTTTATCTTTTCCCCCTCTGTTCTTTAGATTGGGTAATTTTGATCTATCTTCAAGTTCACAGATTTGTTTTAAATGTTATTTTTTCCCCCTAAATTGGCCATGTTTTGAGTATGTTTTGGTTACCAAAGGAAATGGAGTGACTGGCCTTTATTAATTTTCGACATAGCCTGGGGAATAGGACTGGCTACCTAATTTGTGGGGCCCAGTGCAAAATGAAAATGTGGGGTTCCTTGTTCAGAAATTAATAAGAATTTCAAGACAGTGATGGAGAGCACTAAACTGAGCATGACGTCCTCTGAGCACAGGGCCCTGTGCAATTGTACAAGTTACATGTCAGTGAAGCTGGAGCTTATGGTAATGGTCAAGTTCAGAACTTCCAGTCAGATATATCAGAATTTGATCCCCAGATCCACTACTTGCTACCTGGGTGATCTTGAGCAGGTTACTTTTTCTCTCCAAACTTTAGAGTCCTTATCTGCAAAATGAGTCTTTCTTAGGTTTGTTGTCAGGCATAAATGATAGCTATGTATAATGCCTGGTACAATGTATGATATAAGGTCAAAAAGGAAGTTATTATTACTTTGTTATGTGGGCTTTATTAGAATAATAATGTGGAAGCAAAGTTGCCATATCAGAAGGAGAATGTCTCTAGTGTTATCAACTGAAGACTGGAAGATCTGTGTGTGTGAGTGTAGGCAAGCAGGGTACAGAGTTGAATTGGGAGTGTACCCCCTGGTGAGTGGGAAGGAGCTGCTGGGGAGATAAATTCCCTGTACCAGTCTCTGGGTGGCGCTATTAGTCCAGGAGAACTTGGTATGTTCTAAGTGCACAGGTGAGGTGGGTATTTTAAAGGATGGGGCCAAGGAAGGATGGAAGCACAGAAAGGGAAACAAAGTGCAACCAGGCATTCATATAACGCAGAACTGTTGAAAATCTTCAGAATACTGAAAGAGTATAGTGAGTACTTCCCAACTTCCTAGACAGAGATATGAGACTATTTTCTTTATCTAGGTAGAGATATGAGGGCCTTCGGTTTATGTTTATTAATTTAAAACTTTGGTTCTCTATCTGGCTATAAATTAGAATCAGCTGTGGTGCTTTAAAGACTTCTGATGCTCTGACTCCATCCCAGAGATTCTGCTTTATTTGTTTTGGGGTGAAGCCTGGGCATCATCAGTGTTTTTTAAAAGCTTCTCAGATGATTCTAATGTGCAGACATGGTTGAGAACCACTAAACTAAAACAAGGCATGCTGTTAAGATCTTGTCTTCGTATTTCCCTGTGGGGAAAGGAGAGGGTGGCCATTTTCTGTGTGTGTGTGTGTGTGTGTGTGTGTGTGTGGTAACCAGGTGATTAAACAGCAGTAATGCACATATAAGTGGAAACCATTCTGTATGATTTGTGGGTGATGCTTTCCACACTCAGAGTGGGTGACATTTTCACTTGGTCCACAGCTGTATCTGCTCAGGAAACCTCATCTTCCACTTTCTGAGACCCTTACATAAGTTACTGTGCATAACTTGGTTAAACAACGCCTGGCAAATGCTAAGGGCTCAGGAAGTGTCAGCTATTGTTGTTACTAAAATTATTTTGTTAGGTCATCTAATAGAATTAAGTTGAAATTAATAAAAACGAGTCAGAGACATTTAACAGAGTGTAATCATCTTTCCTTTAGGTGGTCAACTTCATCCTTTCAAGTATTGTATGTCATTGTAGACATGTTTTTTTAAAAGGCAATACAGTAAGTGGTCACATCACAGAGATCACTAACCCATAAATGATGAATTACAGAAAGAAAAGTCTGTCCTAATATTGTGGAAATGGGTACTTATGGTATGGGATAAAATTTCATGTGATAGCATCACATCTGGATTTAAAAATGACTGTGTTGTCAAACTTGGGTGTCCGAGAAGATAGCGTGTTTGGGAAAACTGTTAAAAGATCAAACAGGATTTCTAATGATGGCACACTCACGACAGCCAAGATACACATGACACATTTGAATCACATTGCTTCATGAAATGTCAGAGTGGAGCAATATTTCCAAATTGAGTGAATATAATTTTCTTTTCAGTTTTATGCAATTCATACACATATGTGGAAATTAATAAGTTAAATATTGTAAGTAGATTTTTAACTATTTCACTTAGATGCCTAAAGGTTTATATGTTCAAGTTGGCAAACCTGTTTTTTTTCTTCATTCTGGAAAATGGACATTGGCTTTGTACTTGGGAGTAACTGGTGTTAAGTTGTGCAGACAATTAGGGAAAGGGCATTATGTGAAGAAAGGGGCTAAGCAGGAAGAAAAGACAAACACAGATAACCTTCCTTTCGTCTGTTTATGATTCTTAGCAATTATCACTGCAATATTTTAGAATAAGAAAGAGCTCATAAGACGCTGAACTGTGAGCTTGCCTGGGCTTGATCTCTGGCCAGTGAGGCCGTCGCCTTAGCAACTCCAACAATGCAGGCCCTACCCTGCCAGCTCTGATATATCCAACACCTCCCCAGTGGGGAGGAAAATGCTATCACTGGGGAGGGATGATTTTCCACTTTTACTATATTTAAGTACAGTATTTATTATTTTATTTAATTCATAAATATACTCATCTCCAATCCCAGCCACCTACCACTTCAGACACACACACACACACACACACACACACACACCCCACTTCATTTGCTCCATCCCTTGGATCGAATTTTCCCCAAGGATTATTAAGAGAATTTTGGTTGAGGATGCAGCCATTCAGTGAACTGGATGCCCTCTCTGCATACTGGTTTGTGGCTATAACCATGTGAAATGCTTCTCCTGCCTGCTTGCAACAGAAATACAGAAATTCCAGTTGCCTGCTTCACTTTCAGAAAGTGTCTTGACTTTTATGGGCAACTAAATACTCACCAGTATGCAGACCTCTCAGCAAAATCTGGAGGAGGCATCGACCTCCATGTCTAATTATCCTATATTTTCCTGCTATCCACCCAGACAAACTCTTGAATGTCAAAGAGAAATTCTAAAGCTTACTCAAACCTGTTTAACCAAATCAAGCCTTCTAGGCTTCCCTAATTACAGACGATATGCAATGAAATCGATGCCCTCCTCTTACCGTTTTAAATACTCTTCTACTTACCTTTCTTCTACTCCCACCCTCCACCCTTCTATCAGCAATGAGAGGAAACAGTAGGGAAAGAATACCTTTCAGTCTTGATATAATGTGGAGATGAACAGATGTTATGATTTTTACATTTCAGCCCTGACTCTTGTAAAAACTATGTGACATTTGTTAAAAAAAATAAATAACGGTAAGATGTTTGTGGATCCATGAGCGTACTAAAAAATGGCTAAGTTATCAGCAAATGAATCTGAGAAAACAACCACTTTTCCATTTTGTAATCTCTAGGGCAGGTGAAGGAAGAAGTGAGACAGTCGATGCACTTGACTCTGGGCACGAGCTTATGCTACCCTTTCCCAAAGAGCATTCCACGGAGATTTAGTCCTATTAGCCTCCCTGAAAAAAATTAGGGGTTTCCTTGGAAAATACTTTTGGAGAATGTTGCATGCTTTATGTCCTTCTTGGAGATCTACAAGGCACATTTACTTATAAAAGCCTCTGAAAAGTTCTGCGGTAAGAAAACCTATTAAACTTTGTTTAACCCGGTGTTTACATTCTAGATTCTAGAACTCATTTGAGCATAGAAGCTGCTTTTGCACACAACTCCTGTTAACATCCCATAGGACCAATATTTCCTAGAATTTACATAGGGTACTGCGATTTTAGTCTATTACATTTCTCATTTCTCTTTAAAACAACTAGTTTCTTATCTGTAATTGGAAAAAGCTGCATTTTCCTGTTTTTCTTTTTCCTTTTTCCCAAAGCTCAGGCTAATGTGATTCCTTTCCTACCCAAGGACTACCTTCTTCCCATCTCCTGAGAAGTGTACCTGTGGCCACGGTTGCTTAAAGGCTGGTGGTATGGTCCTGCGAAGCACCGATAGCTGCAGCCTCAGGTGCATTTTGAAGGCTTGCTCTTGAAGTGTGGTCCCAGGCCAGACAGCATCCATCTCACCTGGGAGCTTGTTAGAAATGCAGTATCTCAGGTCCCACGACAGACCTGCAGAAAGAGAATCTTCATGTTAACAAGATTCCCAGTGGTTTATAAGTACATTACATTTTAAGAAGTCTCAAAGCGGGGAGAAGAACCCTGGTCCTTGAACAGAGTGGACCAGGGCCAGCTTTGACACTGAGTTCAAAGTCTAACTTGACCCCAAGGTACAGCTCACACATACACACACAACTTACTCTCCTTCAGATAACACTTAGCACATATTAACATATTAAGGACAAAAAAATACCACAGAACTCATAAGGTTATAGGCTGCAGCATAGCAATAATACCAATCCCTTGCCCTTAGAGGACATAGCCCTTCATTCTATAGCTCAGGAGAGGAAGGTCTTCATTCCATTACCAGCTAGAAACTTTGCCCCACATTGTTGGGCATCTCCAGCAGATGTTCAAAATGTACAGTGCTGAAAACATTGTCTTACAAAACATAGCTCAGTGTTTGAACTTGCCTATAAAATTAAGGATATAGATAATTCAACCTCCCATCTCTCCTCCCTATTACTGATAAGAAAAAGATTAATTGGGGAGTCCATGTTTCATCCAAGAATCTCAGTATGCCCTGAGACATGAAATCTCCAGGCTCAGTTATGGGCTAAGCTGGGGTCATCCTCATTTACTGAGACCCAGGGAGTTAGGGAACATGTTCAAGGTCACAGCCCTCACTAGGAACTACTGCTTAGACCCACAGGTACTCAGCCCACCCTCATGGCGCACCACCCCTGCCTGGAGAAATAAAAGACCCAGCCAGAAGGCTCTTGGAATGATCACATCCACGCATGAAAGGGCCTCATATGTGATCCACAAATCTAACCACAGATGGGAAAACCTGATGCTTTAAGAAAGCCTCTTGATCTATTTTTTCAAACATTTTGGATTTTGGCAAAAACTTTTGTGATTTGAAAATGCAATTTTTACCCTTAATTTATATTTTCAAGGGAAATTTAAGTAAAAAAACATGTCTTTCTAGTTAAATGGAAGCCTTTGCTATATACAAAGAGGGAGGGGGAGAGTGCTGAGAACGATGCTGGCTGATTCCCACATAGATTCGGGAAAAGCTGTTGGAGAGGTAGATTGTCTTCGGAGAAGGTGGGTGGCGGTGTTAGGAGAGTAGGGAAAGGGTTGGGAACTTTGCCCAGGTGAATGGTAAAAGGAGGCAAAAAAAAAAAAACGAGTGCTGAGCTGGGGAGGGTGAGCCGGGCTGGGACCTCACAAGTTTAAAAGCACCTAGGAGGACAGCAGGACCATGTCACCTAATCCCAGGCCACAGGACAGGAGTGAGAAGCACATTGGCTATCAGGCTGCTTGTTGACCACACTTTTTGGTTCCTTCTCCTATAAGACAATGGGCCTCCTGTAGTCAGGGACCACACACTCTTGATCTTTGTATCCTCAGGGCCTAAGGTAATGCTTAGCACATACTTGATGTTTAGAAAATGCTTAGAAAATATATGATAAATAAATGAGAAGAGGAATGCATTTCCAACCCAAACCATCCAAAACTAAGAAGTCTAGACAAAGACCGTAATGATTGGTGTTACTTGCTAATATTCATAGGCTACATGCCAAACTGGTAAAATAATTTGACTTGGTGAAAAAAAAAAAAAATCTACCACTCGATGTAGTACAGAAAATATATAAAAATAAATATAAAAAGTGAGTCAAACTGTTCAACTCAATCTAGTCAGATCAGTTCCAGCTGCTGAACCAGCAGGTCTGAGTAGACTTGAGCAGAGCTTCTGATTCACTGCTGGCGTCCCTTCCTTCTCTTTGTTAAATTTACTAGCACCTGTTTTTTTTTAATAAATTTACTTATTTATGTATTTAGTTATGGCTGCATTGGGTGTTCGTTGCTGTGCGCGGGCTTTCTCTAGTTGTGGCGAGCGGGAGCTACTACTCTTCGTTGCGGTGTGTGGGCTTCTCATTGTGGTGGCTTCTCTGCTGCGAAGCACCGGCTCTAGGTGCGAGGGCTTCTGTTTTTAAACTTACAAAAATGCTCAATTATGCTATAGAGGCTGACTTTTTACTCTGAATTGCATGGAAGGCTAACTCTTTGCATTTAAAAACCTTGGGTTTGGAGCAGTCACAGCCTGGGCTTGGGGCTGAGGTCCAGCCTCAGGGCCGCAACTCCCTGCCTCCAATGACCATCTCTCCACATCCCACAGGACCTTTGCTGGCTGAAGGAGGGAAGAACCAAACCTTGGATTGGAAGTAATGTACAGCCTCTCACCCTCCCTAGAATCTGGCAAACTAGTACACAGTGCACATCCCTCTGAATCAAAGCAGGTTAGAGCAAAAAGAGACAGGAGAGGAAATCACAGCCTAGTGAGGTAGTGTGTGACTTGCCCAAGACCATGTGTCTGGCTAGCTATGGCTGGGACCCAGATTCCCTCCTCCCCGGGCTGCTTCCCTTTGCATACACTTCATACTTAGAGGCACTGGAGGCAGGGTAGGCCACTGCTGGCACCAGGCAGAGACTCAAAGTCATTGCCAATGGGGGCGCTGGGAATTGTGTTAACAAGACTGAAGCTTATATACTGTACATGCCGTCAGTCCAGACTACCCCTGTTGTAGAGATGAGTGCTGTTTGTAAATATAAAATTTTCTTTTCAGCAAAACTCCGAACAGTTGTCTTTACTTATATTTCTACTTCTTCCCTTCATATTTTTCTCGAACCCACTGTGAACAGGCTTCCTTCCCCACCACTGCACTAAACCTGCTCTTCATTTGCCCAATCCAGTGCTCAAGCCCTGGTCCTCATCTTACCTGGGCAATCAGCAGCTCTTGGCATAATTGTTCACTCCCTCCATCTCAAAACACCTTTTTTTTTTTTTTTTAAATTTTGCCTTTGGAACACCATTCTCTCTTGGTTTTCCTTCCCTGGCTGGATCTACCTTCACTCTTGATTCTATTGACTGGTCCTTTCCAGTCTTCTCAGTTACATCCTCCTTATATTCCTAACATGTAGGAACTCTAAGTGCTTCAGTGCCCACTAGTACAGACCTTGAATTTACCCTCACTCTCGAGTAAGCTCACCCAGTGCCATGGCTCAAAATAAGCATCCTCTGGCTGCTGCTGAGCAAACTGGTTTGTCTAGTCCTGACTCATCTTCTGAACTCCAGACTGACTACCAGCAGCTCTCCTCAGATGTCTGATAGGCATCTCAAACTCAGTAAGACCAAGATCCAACTCTTGATTCTGCATCCTGCAACAACACAGACACTCCTCCCACAGTCTTCCTATTTGAATATGTGGCAGCTCCATCCTTCCAGTTGTTCAGGCCCCATATCTTGTAAATATCTTGTCTTTCTCTCCCACATCACATCCAATTCATCTTCATGTCCTATTGGCCCAACCTTGAAAATGTATCCAGAATCTGACCACTTCTTACCTCTTTCACCTCCTTCACCACTTTATACCCCTTACCATGGTATTTTGCCTGGATTGTGTCAGTAGTCTCCAAACTGGTCTCCCTACTTTTGTTCTTTCTCCCCCAAATTCATGTCCCACACAGGAGTCAGTAATCCTTGTCAAATACAAGTCAGATTCCACCACTTTTCTCCTCAGAATACTGAATGTTTCTGGTCTCACTCAGAATAAAAACCAAAGTCTTTATCATGGTCTACAAGGATGCACATGACCTTGGCCGCTTCTCTGACTTTATTTCCTACCACTCCTTCCCACATCTTGTGGCTCCAGTGACCAGGGCCTACTTACCGGTCTTGGACAAGCCAAGCACTCTCCCTGCTCAGAGTCTTTGCACCTGCTATTCCTTCTGCCTGGACTGTTCTTCTCTCGGAAAACTGAGGGGTAAGCTCCCCACCTCCTCAGGTCTCTTCTACTTGAAGGAAGAGGCCTTCCATGACCACAGCACAGAAAATAGGAACCCCTGTTTATTTCTTTAACTAGCAGCTGTAACCACCTGACATAAACAATATTTGTTTGTTTTCTGTCTCCTCCCACTCAGGTATAAGTTCTATCTTCTTTTTTTATCTTTCATTAAAGAGTCCTCTTGAATAAACTCACTCATACCGTACCCTGCATTACTATCATTTTGGGTCTCTATTGTTGTGCCAGGTCAGTCCTGTCTGGCTCATCCCATTGGGTGTCAGGGTCTGGGACATATTCCACATTGTCACACAGTAGAGGACAAATGATATGCTTTGCTGCTGAGGGAAAACTCACGGAAATCAAGAGTGAAAGAAAAAGAAAGTCCTAGGTCCTGCTAACCTTTCCCAGTCACCTGCTGATCTCCCTGTAGTGAGGGTCTGCATTCCTGCAGTGGGACTCTGTTTTATCTGTTACTTTCTCTGGGAGACCCAGAAGAGTGTCAGGGATATAATGCTGAATAGTGTATTTTAAGCCTTTTCCATCCGGTACTGATCTCTTTTTTTTTTGCGGGGGGGGGGGGTGCATGTGGCATGCGGAATTCTAGTTCCCTGACCAGGGATCAAACCCGCACCTTCTGCAGTGGAAGCGCAGACTCTTAACCACTGGACCACCAGGGAAGTCCTGATCTCTTTTTAAATTTGCATTTCTTTTCTAGTGGTTTTGGAAACAGTGACCGTACTACTGGATACTGCATTTTTCTTGTAAATTATTCTCCTTTCCACACTTTTTAATCCTTTGGCCGCACCTCAGAATATGTAGGATCTTAGTTCCCTGATCAGGGATCGAACCCGTGCCCCCGGCATTGGAAGGTGGATTCTTAAGCACTGGACCACCAGGGAAGTCCCCTGCCCTCCACACTAGTTGGTACTTCCCATCCCTGAACCTCCTAGTGTTGCTCTGCCGAGACTGGCTCACATTTCATTTCCTTTGCAGGTACTTGGCGCTCAGATTGTTCAGCTCTGCTGATTTTTCCATCTTTCAAAAATCTGTCGCTATCCCTTGGCTGCTATTGGCTCTTCTTTCATTCTCTTTGTAATTTTGTATTATTTTTATTCTTTTACTTTCATTTTAGTGATATTTTGGTAGTAACAAATAAATATAGCAATAAATACAGCAAATATAACAATAGCAATAAATATAGCAAATAAATAACCTAATTTTTTTTCTGTCCATATTAGTTACAAATATTATTATTTTCCCAGTTTATAACTTGAGTTTTGTTTTCTCCTATGGTGGCCTTTAACATGCAAATGTGCAAAATTTATATACAACCGATCTATGAATCTTTTCTTTTAAGTTTCCTGCCTTTGGTATAATGTTACTTAGAAAAGGCTTCCCTATCCTGGTTCACGCAGTTGTTTGCTCACTTTTTTCTAGCTTATTTTTTCTTTTTTAGGGAGTTACTTTTCTTCATTTAAAAAAATTCCTTTTGTCAGATTAAGTAGGTTTCACTATATAGAGAGGACTGTGACCAGTTCTTCTCCTTCTCTGTTAAGGAATGAATGAGGGAATGGTCCTATATGATTAGAGGTAGATAGATAAGTTTAGGGTGGATATGGAAATAGAATTTATTTTAAACAACAAAACTTTCTACTAATCTGGGATAGTCTGGTGCCATATTCATAAAAATAATGTATATGTTTAGACATGCTTGCCTGCTGTGTTTTAGTGGTGCTCTCACACACATCATCACATTTGATTCCCACAGTCCTGAGATGTCAGGTGCCAGGAGACACAGCACTAGATCTGACTCACTCAAAGGATCTTTCCAGCCCAATTTTTTCCTGATTTCATCATTAAGTTTGCCAAAGTCCCTTTTTTAATGACCTTACAAAGTTTGGCTGACTTATAAAGAAGGAAAGGAAGAAAATAAAACAGAAAATGCACAGAAAGATACTTGAGGCTAACACTTTGAATTGTGCCTACTTCACAAAGCTAAAATGAGAAGAGTTTCATTTTCTGGTCTGCTTGTTCTAGCATGCTTCTCCAGGTTTGTGATCAGCTCCGTGGGAACACAGAGAATATAAAAGATATTCTAATTCAAGTGACTGTACTCAGTTCATTCCATTCTTCTTATAAAACTGCTGTAAAGTCCCGTCTAATGTGGAACAGTTTTAACTTGCTAAATAAACCGCGTATTAACTCCTATTAATATTGAACCATGGTAGCATATTCGCCTGGTCCTTGTAACACGTGGAAACCCACAAGCATGACTCAAATCTGAGATGACTTCACCTAGACTTGCACACAGAACGGAGATTTTAAAAGTTGTTCTGTTTGTTCAAGCTGAGACCCAAATAATCACCCACACATATCAGCTGCTATGCTATTCTCTAAACTTACCCACGTGGAACTCTCTTTTATCTAGTTAGCACACCTTTAAAAGTTACTCCATTAAGAAAAAGTGTCTTAACTTTTTGTTAATTGAAAACCTTACTGAAAATCCCGTCTTCTGCCAACTGAAAATTTATTTAAGAGGTCAAGACTTTGGCTACATGCAGGCAAATTTCCACTATCAGAACTGTCATCTGTTATAACAAATTCCTTAAACCACCAAAAATTTAACATAAAGCTGGCTAGTGTCCTAATAGTCTGGCTTATTATACAGGGACTTTCCGAGAGAAATGAATCATTGTAGTAGATTACAGCTTGTCCCCTACAATTAGAATGATGAGCGTCTTCCACATTGGAAGTGATATTTCAGAATTTTTTTTCCATTAATTTATTATTACCAAGAGTCAAAATAAAGAGTCACCAGTTGGTGGCTGATGTCTATTGTTTCCTTGGTTTGTTGACAAGTGGGACGGGTCTGTGCATTCCCAAGTATATATGCTCATGCCTGTTTCCTTTAACTGAATTCTTTAATGGGAAGCGCTCATGACAGAGACAGTAAAACTTTCTCTTAATTTTGCTCCCACTGTTGTCCTCCGTTTTTCTCCTTCCCCTACAGCCCCGGGAACTTTCACTCAGGTGTGCAGTAGATTCTTATTCACAGTCACACTTTCAGTAAACTCTTGAGTTATTTTCCAATCAAAACCACATATGGGAAAGTGTATACACCAATTAAGTTATTAAGTTTTTTTGCTTTCGCTGAAATTATAGCAACCCTAGTGGGAACACACATTATCTCAGACTGGTCAATAGCACTTTTATGAATAAAAGTGGGGAAAATATCCTTACTTAACAAATGGAGAGTGAAAGATGAAGTCTTTTAAATCAAGCATCCATGGTGGGGGCAGTAAAAGCAATGCTTGGTGTCAAACAGAATCACTGATTCAAAGAATAGACAATCTTGTAAAGAAAATATCCTAGGTTTTAAATGTCCTTGGTTATAAATGGGGGCTTTGTCTGATTGGTATCTCACTAGTTAGTTGATTGTCTTCTTCAGTGAAAAGCCTCCACATTCTCTTAGTCACCAGTTTGGAGAGACTGGACTCTACATTCAATCATTTGCCAAGACTTATAGCCTCCATCTTTGAGCTTATTCTTTTCCTGTCTATTTCCTTCTTTCAATTCCCATGGTCCCCAGATGATTCTACTGTCCCAAAGCCTTTCTTTGGAAAGTGACTCCATGTTATATTTTTGGCTGAATTTATTTACTAATTATTTATTCTCATGGAACAATCCAAAGTTGACTATTTCTCCTTACTGAGATAAAACGAATGCTGCCTTTCAGTTAGGATCTTTTTCACCTAAAACACATTGATACACTCAAATCCAGGCTTCTCAAATTTTCACGTTCATAGAAATCGCCTGGGGATCTTGTGAAACAAGAGATTCTGATTTGGAAGGTCCAGGGGGAGGGCCTGAGAGTCTGCGCTGGGAACAAGCTCCTCAGTGGTGCTGATGATGCTGTTTGGGAACCACACTCTGAGCAGTAAGATTCTAAGTTGTCCCACAGTCACCTCAACAGTATCAGTAATGCCTTAACATCAGTGGTGATTTCTATACGGGATAGCTTTTCTGAATTTTGTTTTGTTTTCCTTTTGCCTGCTACCTAAGGTCATTCTGGGTTCTTGCTTTGTGACAGGATAGCAGAATCGATGCAGCTACATTAAAACAAAAAGGGAGACATAGTGTCTGGCTGCTTTGGGCATACCTGTTAGCAGGAATTGCAGTCTTTCAGGAGTCTTCATTTTTAATAGCTATGCTATCAGAATCTCAGTCTTGGCATTAGGGCTAGGTGTTACAGCTGCCCATAAAGTGTTCTGATTTATGGACTCACTGCTCCTAATCATAAAATAATAAATTTGAAAAAAAATTCCACAGTCTAATGAGATATCAAGCTATTTGTTATTTAATGACCATTTAATACCATGAAGATTAGAATAACTCTAATTTGCAAAATACACTTAATATTCTGGAAACATCAGCAACTGAAAAGCAGGTTACATGATATAATGAGCGAAGTTGCCTTTCTCTAGACCTGTTTGTTCCTTGCCCTCTCTGGCCTGTTTCTGGCTTCACTCACCTTTTCCCACTAGTTTTCCAGATGATTCATCAACTTTCTGACAGTCCTACTTACCATCTGTGTCCAACATCCTAGTAAAATCCAATAAACTTTCTAATACCCAGCACCCCATGAGCTATGTCCTTGTGTATAGCTAATTCACCAGAGGTTGATAGTCATAAGGATGACCTCAAGAGAAAGGGCACTACCACTTTCTGAACACCTACTACGTGCCAAGTTCTGTGCTGGTTGCATTAACTAAATCATCTCATTTGATCCTGAAGCATTACAGACCCTAAAAAGCCCTTTTACAGAAAGATTCGATTATACTCAGTTTATTATTAAGAATAAACATATATCTTCTTTCTTAAGTATCTCAAATTATTGTTAAATTTTATTTGTTTGAACGCATAATGTATACATATGGTATTAATTCAAAATGTACAAAAAGGAATAGAGTGAAAAATAAGTCTCTCTATTCCCCACCACTCAAGTCTATACCTGAAGGCAACTACTGTTACCAGTTTCTTACGTGTCCTTTCAGAAATAGTCCATTAAGCATAGACTATTACACAATGGACTATTAATAGTCCATTAAACAATCTTAGATTTCTTTAAAAATGTATTACCTATTATGGAATATATAGAAATCCTCAATTACTAATAACACCTTTATATAGAGAGAGATTAAAATTTAGAAATATGTTTTCATGACCATTATGACACTTGATTCTCCCTATAATACCATGAGATGCGCAGGCCAGACATTCCTGTTAACCAATTTACACTGAAGCTCACAGAGGTGAAATGATCTGCCTATGTGTATATAGTTAGCAGAAGACCCAATTCTAGAACAATTAGTCTAGAATGCTTGTTCCATGATGCCACAAAAAAGTAGCCCAAGGATCACAGATCAAACAATGTCAGCCCTTCTTGACTAGTTAAAATATTCTTTAAATGTCAGTTCTCAGAGAATTTTTGTTTAATACAGTAGCAACAAGGCATTATTTCACATAAATAATATATCACATAAAAATTCAGTATTCTGGCTTTGCAACTGAAATCATTAAAGTGTAACCAAACATTTTAACTCAACAAGGGTCTGAGTTCCTGTTAATGGAGATGCGTGGTCCTTTCCCTGAGATAGTTTTGGTAATCAGATCTTAGAGGTTGCTAGAGAGGGGCTGGGTAATTTATGTATCTGGTCTATTAAACAAGAGCAAGCAGAAAGCAACATTATTCTTTGTTACAACTGACTGATGACATTGTTTTCCCATTTTGGGATCCTAGGCAGATCCATAACTTGTATGTCGCTCTCAGGTATTAACAAATACTTTGTGTTTTGAGATGTTGAAGTTCCAGTTCGGTCTAATACAGAAGCTTCAATTGCTCACTCAGTTGGAAGTTTCCTCCCTCCTCCAGCTCAGCCCTGCCTCAGGAGGCCAGCATGGATGAAGTGGTGGCGTGGGCAGGCTCACCTCTCCCCCCACCTTGGTCTCCTACTCCTCTTGATTCATTCGCTGCCGTTGGATCCTCCAGCACTGGAACAGCAGTGGGAAGGAATGGCAAGGTTGTCATTCGAGAGAGTTATCTGGGTGTGGCGTTATCTGAAGGCTGAGGTTTTCTCTCATGAGACACCTTTAGCATTCCTCAGAAATACCTCCCCTGGGCACTGGGGAGCTCCCACTGTGGTTTCCCAGCACAGGTGTCTCCTCTAACTGGCTGCTACTACTTCCCCTTAGCCCCTGGCTTCCTGTAGTCCACCTCTAACTTCATTCTTCTGCGTACCTGTGGCTCCTGATGCTTCTCTTAGGTAAAGCACCAGTCCAGGCGAACCAAGTCCAGATGCCTTCCCTGGAGTCCTCACAGGAAACAAGCTGTATCATCAGTGGAAGTACAATTGATTCCATCATTGCCCGCTTTCTCACTCAGCTGCCATGGGCTGCTCTGTTCAGCTTCTCATCCTCTGACTTTTTCAGGTCCCACTCACTATGTAGTAGGCTGAATAACGTCCCCCCAAAGATGTCCACACCCTAATCCCTGAAACCTGGGAATAGTTTACACTACATGGCAACAGGGATTTTGCAGATGTGATTAAGGTTATGAACTATAAGATGAGGCGATTATCCTGGGTTATCAGAGGGGCTCAGTATTATTACATGAGCCTTTAAAAGCAGAGAACATCTCCTGGCTGAAGTCAGAGAGATACGGCAGCATGAAAGGATTCCACGTGCTCTGGCTGGCTCTGAGATGTAGGGGCCCTTGTGCAAGAACCAGAGAGAGGCCCTGGGAGCCAAGGGCAGTCCCCAGCTGACAACCAGCAAGGAAACAGGGACCTCAGTCCAACAGCCGAATGGAACTGAGTTCGGCCAACAGCCTGAATGAGCCTGGAAACAGATTCTCCCCTAGAGCCTCCTGAATTTCAGCACAAAGCAGAGAAACCAGCTGAGCCCACTGGACTTCTCACCTACAGAACTGTGAGGCAATGAATGTGTTGTTTTAAGCTGTTAAATTTGTGGTAATTTGTTACGGCAGCAATAGGAAACGAATACACTATACAGGTCCGTTCTGCAAGGGGGTTTCTGAAGTCCCCTCTCACTTGCTTAAGAGGAGAGGGAAACACTGGCAAGGGGAGAGGAAATATTTCAACAGCCTAAAAATTGTCTCTGATGAAATCCTTGCTTTCCTCATCAATTGACAGGTCTCCCCTTATATATATACCTGAGACTGAAGGAAGGGCTAAGGGTTCCTGGGCCAATTTTTGGTCACCCCAGAACAAGTTACATCTCTTTAGAATACATGGGTACTTAACAACATTTGTTCTTATCTCTAGGGCCTCAGCTAACACTGAGACAACAGAAAAGTCTTGTTTTTATATCCTGTTACACGTATCAATACATATCAGCAGAGCTGCCTTCCCTCTCAAGTTTAATGTTCTTGAAACACGTTGGATAGACTGGAGTTGCTCTAATAAAGAAGGGTAACAGGAGAGGGAGATGAGATCCCAGAGAGGATTCACTGCCAGGATGAGGAGAGAGACAAGTCAGAAAAAAAAAAAACAAAAACAAGGTTGCCCAAGGCAAGTTAGTGTGGATGAGACAAGGCTTCTAGCCCTAGACTTTGGGCTTGGTGGGACCCAAGGTAGAAGAAGTAGCAACAGGAGACAGGAGTCAGAGTTTGGTGGTTCCGGATGAAGGATGGCTCACAGGTAAGCGTTCATTGCCATCTCTTCCTACAGGAGTCTCTGCAAGAATGGATTGAACTGGGGCTCTGTAGCTTCAGTAAGTACCGTAGTTGACCCTTTCCTCTCTTACTTTTGGGATCACGCAGCTTGAATTTCCAACAGAACATGGGGATGAGGGAAGCAGGGGACAGACTGGCAGTTCTGTTTGTGGGTGGAGGGGGTAGGACCCATGGGACCCTACTGCCAGTATTAAAGGCCATATGCTGGGCAGAACCTGGGTTGTTTCCCATCTGCAGACTGATGTGTATCTGAGAAGGGAAGCAGGCAACTACCTCACAGGGTCTGTCCCCTATGCCGCTGCCCTCAAGGATCATTTTGGAGCCGTGATTTCACAGGCTTTAACGACCTATTCAAGCTCCCTCTGTTTGGCCAGCAGACACCTATTCACTGAATGTGCTAGGCTATGGCCTCCACTCTGGAGGTTGATGGTTAGCAATGCTGCTGCTGTTTAGGAATTGGGAGATCGTGGATAGAATCCTCTTCCTGCCAAGAACGTGCTTATTCTATAGAATAAAGCGTAACTGTAGGATAATTTCTGGAATCCTATTTCCTTTCCATACTCATTTCAGGAAGAAAAAGATGAATATAAAGTATAAAGAAAAAGATTAATAGGTAGAAAAGTTTTTCTTGTGGGTTGTTTCAGCTGAAACACCTCACAGTATGACCATTCTATGCGTATTTTATGTCTCTCATTTAATTATCTATAACGGACAGCCAAGAGCTGCCTGTGATCCGTAACCTCGGCACCTAACGCCATTCCTGACACACAATGTAGTGACTAATAAATATTTGTTGAATCAATGAATGTGGAAAAATGCAAACCAAGCATTTGAAATATTATGCTACATTTCTTTCGGCTTCAGCTCCACACCACACTAATGAGTGAGGGAGGTCACTGGAAGAGTGTGAGGGCCATCACGAGGTTCATATTTCAACAACCGGTGCCAAATTCTTAATGCCAGATGGGATGAGATGGGATGTTAAACCGCTTCTGATTACCATGTTGTTGGCCTTGATTGCCTCGGTATTATTCTCCAACTGCTTCGTCGCTATGGATCTCTGACTCCTTATTACCTCCAGTTGAAATACCCCACAAATCATCCTGCCTTCTCTATGCTCTCTCACCTCCAAGTCATCCTGTCATCTTGCTCCAGCTAGAGCTGCTCCCATTAAGAAGATCGTGGCAAATTCCCTCCCTACCCGTGTGTTCTTCAGGAAAATTATTCCATGGATAAGTGGATGTTACAGACACTTTTCAGAACATACTTCATCTGAACTTCTCCTGTCTTCCCACATTCTTCTAAGCCAGTTACCTTTGCATTAGAGTGGAGTTAAATTCAAGGAGATAGAGGTTCTGAATTTCTTCCTTTGACCAGATGGAAATCGTTATGTTAGAATGCTGATGACTGCAAAACCTTGGACATATTGTTTTCACAATTAGGAAATGGCAAACACAAAGTGCTCCGGTGCAGAGCCAGCATGCAAGTTCAGCTTCCATTTGCTGCTATAAATTTTGTTCTTGTTGCTGCCAGTGAACACCAACTGTTCAAGTGAAATAGTAAATCCAAATGTGCCTTTGGATAAGAGTGAAAAAAAATTAGATGCTGCATAAATGCTGATATGAAAAGACTTTTTCAACACACTAAACCAGGGAAGAGAAAGAAATGGGGAAAGAAAGTTGAACTGAATGCAGCTCTCACTATAACTCCTTAGTGGAAAGCACTAAGAAAAAAAGGAAATGTTGATTCCACATACTGTTTAAACTTCAAGGAGAAAATAAGTACAGAATGAGGATATCGACCTTAGGGTGGGCAGGTTTTGAGCACTGTAGGTGTACCAGAGAAGACATACACAAGTTGTGTAAATCAAGGGAAAGAAAACTCCCCAAGTTTGCTCAAGGCTGAGGGGGGCACATGACCCCTATGTTACTTGCTAATCATCAATCTAACGGTTGAAAGTCAAAGCCAGAAGCAAGTGCAGTTTGTTATACAAGGACTTTAGTGACTTTCTATCTCACAGATTTACTTTAAGGTTAATCAACAGGTATCTGTACTCAGGTCTCTCTCCAGTTTAATTTAATGTGCAACTGAATTACGACTCAAGGAGATAGTTTCAGAAATGATTTCAGAAATGAATTTTAACTTTGGATTACCTAAATTTATGATGGGTTTCTCTTCTCCTTTCCCCCATCATTTTTCTGTGATACTGAGGAAAATGTATGAACCTTGGAGCTGGCTGAACTGAGCCCCTTGTAGCAGGTCAGATCCTTATACCCCTTGACCCTACTTTCTCATGTGAGTAACAGTGCTTACAACCACTGGGTCATTGTGAAGATTAAATGAGACACTGCATGTTAAATGCCAGGCACAAGCCTTGAACATAAAAGATCCTTAATGATAATACTAGTTCCACACACCAGATTAGACTTTGCAAACAAACAATTTGAAAAACAGAACATTCAAATAAATTCTATAGCATGAGGCTCTAGGCCAAGAACCAAGCAGTAAAGATGTTCCAAACCAGAATATTTCAGCATCTGAGAATAGCTAGGGCTTATCTTCATGGCTAAAATAAGCAGTTTAATGTAAAACAGTCTTTCCTTTTATTTTATTTTATTTTTTTTAATTCTTCTTCATTTACTTATGTAAGGGAAACCATTTTCAGAATAATGGTTAAAATCTGTCCTTTGTAGATCTGAAGATTTGGGCAAGTTTCATACTGAAGTCAAGATCTACTGAAAGTGTTAGATGGATAGATGAGGACCAGACGCAGCTGTCAAAAATAAAAGACAATGGTGTTCTGAATGCCTTCATGCGAGGCCAAAGCTAAGTAAGCGTTTGACTTATTTTTGTCATTGAATTAACTGATGTATCTGGTTTAACTGGCCAAATTATTTTTGCTTAAATGTTCACATGTTTCAGTGTTGTATTGTTATAGTTAATGCTTTCAAGAGTGCAGAAAACACCAATAGTGGCAAATATATGTGTTCAGAGGAAGAGAAATTACTCATTTCCAGACCCCAGATTTATAGCAATTTTTATATGTATAGGAAAGTGTTGGTTTCTCCTTATGGCTACTTCTGAACATATGTAAATTATCAGAGTCTGTGTGCATTTATTTCCACAAAAAAATAATACCAGCAGAGACACAGCTAAGCCAAGTTGAGCCTTGCTGGGTGGGTTTGAGGAAACATAGGCCAACTCAGGGCAAGGCAAGCTCATGAGATAGGAAGTATAAAATTGTAATAAATAGCCTTAGAAACATTTTCCTTTGGAAAAGACATCCCAATAACATCCTACATTAATAGAAGAGACACACATGTGTGCTATGTATGACACAGTAAGTAAAACCAAAAGACTCACTCTGTCTAATCCAGCTTGAATTGCAACTTTAATGAAGGAAACAGTGGTTTTGATTCAAAGAAGCTCAGGATTGGAAGGGAGATAGAAAGTCTAACATCTCATCCATCTGATGCCTGGATCTCCTTTGCTCTGTTCTGGCAGAAAGATCATCCAATTGACACTGGAAATGAGCAGCTCACTCCTTTAGAGCTGGCTATTCTATCTTTGAATTACATCTTTTTTCTATCCGAATAAGAAAATGTTTTCTTCTTTTGGACCAAGGCCTGTTTCTATGTAATTTCCACTCGTTCTTCCTATTTCTAGCACTCAGGGTCACACCCAAGCAGAATCCCACTTCCAGTGGCAACCAGTCTTACAAATGTTAAGGCAAAGGTCATAAATTAGCCCACATAGTAATTTTAAATAATTAGAAATTAGCTACTGATATTTAAAACTTGGAAAATTACCTATAAAAATCCATATTTTCAACTCCCTGAAGCTTCCTTTGGATGCTCTGGAAGCAATGAGCCCACATTCCCAAATGGTAATAATTGACTGAGATGAGTAGCTTGAGTAGTGCTGCTTCTTTTAGACAGGGAATGTGCTTGCCTGTTCACCATAGTCCTCACTATTCCCTATTGTCTTGCATTGAGGCTGCTTTCCTCATTTTATGATGCTGGACTGGCCCCTGAGACATTTGTATTTGCAGTTCCTACTGTGTCCTCTATAAGCCTTCTTTGCTTCAGGAGATTTGTCCTCAGTTCCCTCTTTTTCCCCTTTGCAGGAATAACTTCAGGCATATTTGAAACATAAGCCTGCTGAGTGATACTACACATGAGAAATTGACATTTGATTTGTTCAATCTCATAATTAATCCTCAGTAATGTCCTGGGGTAAACATGTAGTTAGAAACTTTCAATAACTTTGATAAGGTAAGAATGGGATGTAGAAGGAGGAGGTTATAAAAAGCCAGAGAGAATGTGAATTATAGCTTCTCATGCCTGCTGGAGACCTAATTCTAGGTAGTTCTTCTCTGCTGCTGTGAATCCTCATGAGGACTTGGACATATGGGACACCAGTACCTACCACCAAGTGCACGCTGTGTGGTTTTCTGCTTTGTTTAGTTGCCTCTATGCTGTCCTATCAATTGTACCATAATCCTCCATGTTCTGGAAAGGGGAAGAGTGCTTGATTTTGAATCTCAGCATCTCCAATAACTAGCTGAGAGACCTTGGGAAAGTTACTTAACATCTCCGAGTCTCACTTTCTCCATTTGGAAAATGAGGATAGTAACAGGTTGATCTTACTTATAGAAATGTTGTGAGAAATACCTGAGATAATGTACATAAGGTGCATATAGAAGCCCCTGGTTCACATTAGTCAGTCGATCAATGTTAGCTATTAACTGCTATTCAGATACCCTTCCTCCACATTGTAGCAGACTGCCCCCCTGGCTCCACAGCCTCTCCCACGTCTGTGCATGCTGGATCAACTTCCAACTGCCAGCACTTGTGATTCCGGCCTGAAGGTTTTCTCTGACACCCAATTCTTTCTGTCCCCTACGTACCCGTGGCAAGCTGGAAGTGCTAGGGAGTTAACAGCCTTCTCTCTCCCAATAACAGATGGGAGTTGGTGGATCAGCACCCCAGCTCCCTTACCCTTCTCTGTTGTTGAGAACAGCACCACAGGCATCCTCAGCACTTAACATTTTCAAATGAGAAAAAATCTTCCCTGATTCTAGAAGTCTTCCAACAGTGCCTTATGTGTTCTCATGGGCCTGACAAGGACACTAACCACACACCTTCTGCTATTATCTCTCCCTTTCGCTCTAGCAGCCCCTTGCTCAAGTCCACAGCTTGTACAGCCTCAGATGCAATGAAACTTGGCTTTGTTGATGGGACCATCCAGAATATACTAATATTCATACTGGGCTGCTGTCTCTCCAAGATCCCAAACCTATGGGTCCTCATGGAGCTGAAGGAGTGCTGGTTCCCTGGAGGGTGGGGGAAGTGTCTCTCTGCCCAGCGCTGCTCTTTGTCACATGGATCCCACAGTGGCACCGCTGTGCACTGAAGACCGAGGATCTCAAAGCCTCTCATAGGAAACCTCAGTCATTTTCTAGCCTCAAACTTTCTCTCAACAGAGTCATCAACTGAATACAAGGGATCCTGGGGGAATAAATAACTTGCTCTTTCCTTTCATGCAGTTTCTCTTTCCCATCACAGAAAATTAAAAACAGGAATAATCTCCCTCCTCCTTTAGTCAAAACATAGGCTTCAAAGCCCATCAATTTATGCAAATGGATAAGGAATAGTGAAATTCATCCTGGTCTGGGTTCAGCCACCCACCCCCCAAAATCCCAGAAAACTGGAAAAGGGTAGATTCTTAAAGACTTCCTAGACCAACTCTTTCATCTTCCAGATAAAACCCAGAGAGGAGGCACTCTTGTCTATGGTCACACAGGTCTTGCTCACAAATGTAACACTTCCATAACAACTCAGTACTGGGTTTTTCAAATACCGTATGCTAACACACATATATGGAATCTAAAAAAAAAAAAGGTTCTGATGAACTTAGGGGCAGGACAGGAATAAAGACGCAGACATAAGGAATGGACTTGAGGACACGGGGAGGGGGAAGGGGAAGCTGGGATGAAGTGAGAGAGTGGCATGGACATATATACACTACCAAATGTAAAACAGATAGCTAGTGGGAAGCAGCTGCATAGCACAGGGAGATCAGCTTAGTGCTTTGTGACCCCCTAGAGGGGTGGGATAGGGAGGGTGGGAGGGAGATGCAAGAGGGAGGGGATATGGGGATGTATGTATATGTATAGCTGATTCACTTTGCTATACAGCAGAAACTAACACAACATTGTAAAGCGACGATACTCCAATAAAGATGTTAAAAAACCCCCCAAAAATCTAGTTTATCAGCCGCTACTGAAGTCTTTTTGGTTCATGAACACACCTCTTTGCACCTGGTTCTCTCCAGTAGGGCTTCACATTCTATGTCGGACAGGAGCAGATATATGGCAGGGCTCCAAGATTCTTCAAAGGTCAAATGCCTCCTTCCTCTTAGGAGCTCAACTGACACTTTGGGTTCAGCTTTTTAACTGTTTGGACTCAATGAAAACTATACAAATTTTAGGACATCCATGAGGACCAAGTGTGATGGGACTCACTCTTTAGCTTAATAATCTACAAATGCCTTTAAAAAAAACATGAGGTTATTTTGTTTCTTAGTATGAAAGAAATATGTATTCATCAGAAGAGACAGAAAATGTAGGAAAATAATTATTCACAATTCCACCACCAAGAGGCAAAAATCGTTAGCATTTGGGCATACTCACCCTTCCAGTCTTTGTATCTGTCTCTCTCACCACACATTTCAAAAGAGGGATCATGCCATAAATACTCTTTTTTTAAAAATAGATCTTTATTGGAGTATGACTGCTTCACAATACTGTACTTTCGGTTGTACAACAAAGTGAATCAGTCATATGCATACATATATCCCCATATTGCCTCCCTCTTGAGCCTCCTTCCCACCCTCCCTATCCACGTCTCTAGGTGGTCACAGCACTGAGCTGATCTCCCTGTGCCATGCTGTTGCTTTCCACTAGCTAACTATTTACATTTGGTAGCGTATGTATGTCGATGCTACTCTCACTTCACCCCAGCTTCCCCCTCCCCACTCCCACCCCGTGTCCTCAAGTCCATTCTTTTTGTTTTTTTTTTTTTTTGGTACGTGGGCCTCTCACTGTTGTGGCCTCTCCCGCTGCTTATAAATTTTGGAGATTGATCCTGTCAGTTGCTTCATTTGCAAATATTTTCTCCCATTCTGAGGGCTGTCTTTTCGTCTTGTTTATGGTTTCCTTTGCTGTGCAAAAGCTCTGAAGTTTAATTACGTCCCATTTGTTTATTTTTGTATATATTACAAAGCTACAGTAATCAAGACAGTATGGTACTGGCACAAAAATAAATACCCTTTTGTTATCTGATTTTTTTTAAACTTAGTATATGGAGATCATGTTTCCAGAGCATTAAATATTCTTTTATAGCCACTTCCAGATAGTGTTCCATTGAATGGATGCACCAAAGCTTATTTAATATTTCCACCCTCAGTCCTTCCACTGTCAGCAGTCTTTGGTGGGCATTAAGGTTTTTTCCAATCTTTTGGAATTTTGAACTTTGTGGCCAATAATTCTCTTTGAGGAAAATCATTTATGATTTTTTTCCTTAGGATAAATTCCTAGAAATGAAGATGGGTCAAGGAGTATTAAAAGTTTTAAAGCTTTTGGTTCCAAATGTCTCTTCTGACAATAGATCTTGACTGAAAAGACTAAGAAGAGATGAGCCCATCTTGGTGGTCAGATCTGAGGCTTCAACCACTCACCTACTGATTTATGATGTAAATGGTTCTGTATTTTGCTTTCCTAGCTCCCTCTTTTTTTAAGTCAGGTTTTTTTATGTATAATTTACATATAGTAAAATTCACTCTTTTCTGGTGTACAGTTTTATGAATTCTGAAAAACACATACAGTTGTGTAAGCACCACCACAATCAAGATATAGAACATTTCCATCACCCAAAAAGTTCTCTTGTGTACCTTTGTGTTCACTCCTGTCATCCCAGCCCTAGCTCCTGGCAACCACTCCTCTGTCCCCATAGTTTTTCTTTTTCCAGGATGTTATTCAAGTGGAATGATAGAGCAGGCAGCTTTTTAAGTCTGACTCTTTTCACTTAGCATAATGCATTCGAATATCCATGTTCTTGATCGCTAGGTTCTTTCCCTTTTATTCCATTGTACCAAGGTACCAGAGTTTGTTTATCCATTCACCAGGTGGTGGTTATTTGGGTTGTTTCTGGTTTTTGGAGATTATGAACACAGTTGATATAAACATTCACATACAGGTTTTGGTGTGGGCGTGTATTTTCATTTACCTTGGGTAAATACCCAAATACTCAGCCATATAAGTGACATTTAACTTTACAAGGAACTGTCAAACAGTTTTCCAAAGTGGCTGCGCCATTTTGTACGAGGGCTCCAATTGCTCCATATTCTCATCAGTTCTAGATCTTGGTTTTTAAATTTTAGTGGTCAAATAGAATTAAGTTGGTATTTTACTGCGGTTTTAATTTGCATTTCCCTAACGGCTAATAATGCTGAGTATCTTTTCATTCATTCCTTTGCCATTCATATATATTCTTTGGTGAAGTGTCCAAATATTTTCCCATTTTTTGCTCGGTTTTTTTTAATTATTATTTGTCAGAGGATTTTTTAATATATATTCTGGATACAAGTCTTTTGTAATAAATTTGCTTTGCAAATATTTTCCCCCAGTCTGTGGCTTCCTTATTCATTTCCTTTTCTTAACAGTGCCTTTCGAAGGGCAGGAGTTTTTAATTTTGACAAAGTCCTGCTTATCTTTTTTCTTTCATAATTCATCATTTTGTTTCACAGCTGAGAAATCTTTGCCTTATCTATGGTTGCAAAGACATTTTTCCTATATTTTCCTCTAGAAATTTCATATTGTTAGGTTTTACATGTGGGTCTATGTTTCATTTTGAACCGATTTTTGCATATATGATTTTTGCAAGGTATGGGCCATGGCACATAATTTTACATATGGATGTCCAAATTGTAGCACAATCTCTTGAAAAACTATCTCTATTGAATTTCCTTGGTTCTTTAGTTTTTGAAAATTATGAATAAAGTTGCCATGTATTTGTGCATCTGCTTTGGATTCAATTTTATCCCATTGGTTTATATGCTATCCTTTCATTGAGACACATACTTGATTACTGTATCTTTATATAAGTCTTGAAATCAACCTTGTTCTTTTTCAAAATTGTTTTCACTGCAGTTTCCTTATATGCTTTCCCATATAAATTTTAACATTATCTTGGTGATTTCTATAAAAACAGCTTGCTGGATTTTAGATTGGGATTACACTGAATCTACAGATCAGTTTGAGAAGGATTGACATCTTAACAATAATTGAATCTTTCTGGCCATCTTTTGATGCCAAATCATTTCTTCCACCTTGGATTATGAGACCAGCCACCCAAGTGACACTTTTCTTGTACAGTTTGGCCTCATGATTGAATCTGCACTGGATATTAGCTATTGGCAGACCACTCATAGTGACTTTAACCCTACAGGGCATAGAATTACCTGATATGGTATATTGAAATTATGGATCGAAGTTTTTACCCCTCCCTTTAACCATGTCTTTGCCACGCAACTTTGAAGTGCCCTCCTACTGTGGATAGAGTAACCTTCTCTACCCTTGAAACTATGTTCAAACATTTGACTAACTTTGCCCCATGGAATTTAGCAGATGTGACATAAAGACTTGAAATGATTTTGCACCTTGGGACTTGCTTTACTGTGTTTTTGTTATTGCCTTGAGAATAGACTTGCTAGAGAATGAGATGTGAAGCAAAACCAAATTGCTCCAGTCATCTTAGTCAAGAGCAGCCTAGATCATCTGACAGCAAACTGACCCCCAGATATGTGAACATGCACAGCTAAGATCAGCATAACCAACTGTCTAGGTAACCACTCCAAATGCAGGAGCTATAAATGCTTATTATTTTATGCCATTGAAATTTTGTGTTTGTTTGTCATACAGCATCATCGTGGCAATAGATAACTGACACATCTGGGTAATACAGAAGCTCTTTACACTCTTTACAAACAGCATCATGCAATAACTTCCTAGGGTTGGGACATTAATCAAGTGTAGCTAGTTTCATGGGTTAATCATGAAACTTGTTTTTCTTCCCTTCATTCTCAATACCAAGTATTGAAGAAAATTATCATAAGAGAAACCCTGCTAAGTTCTCATCACCACTTCCAGTCCCAGAGTCAGGTAAAACTATAAAACTATGGAGAATTCCATTTCACTTCATTTTTAATCACAAGTTTATATTGTCTTAATCCTTTTAGTAAATGATTGAGTACCCTAACTGTGATATGGAGATGAATCGAGAGGAAAAGGTCAAAAGAAAGATAAGCAACCAAAAATGATTAATCAACTCTTTTTTTTAAAAATCAAAGTTCTTAGAACTATTTGCTGAATTGTGTGTTTTATTTTTAATAGCTATTCTTTGAGTAGGAATGCCGTGGCATGAAGATAAGAGTCATAACATTTAAGACATGTTTATGAAGCTTAAACCACTAACTTGGCTGCAGTTGAAATGCATTCAGCTCCTTCCTGCTGTGCTCGGAGCCTTCCCAAAGGCTGAGCTGGCAAGGGTTGCTGCTACTGCTGACTCTTCCCCAGCTGGCACTGTGGGCTATGAGACAAATGTAGGCATTTAACCCACATTAAAGTGCATTTAGAAGTATTAGAATTTGTGTTTATCAGGGCTTTGACATCGAACACATTTCTAATCAGTGGGGTGTGTTTAGATCAGAGGCAGTTAACAACAGAATGATTTTGTGCAGCTTAAATTCCAGAGTCCCTCAGGGGTTGAGGGGGCAGGGGTGGGAAGGAAATGATTGGCTGTAAAAGGGTAGCATGAAGGTCCTTGTGGTGATGGAAATGTTCTCTATCTTAACTGTATCAAAGTCAGTATCCTGGTTGTGTTCTTTCATTATAGTTTTGTAAGATGTTACCGTTGTGCAGAACTGGGTAAAGGTTTCATAGGGTCTCTCCGTATAATTTCTTACAACTGCATGTGACTCTACAATTAGCTCCAAATAAAAAGTTTAATTTAAATAAATAAATAAATAAAAAATAAATTTCAGAGTCTTCTGGTAGAGCCAAAGAGAAGACAGACGACCCATGGCCATGCTGCTGTCAATGGCAATACCCTTGTAGGAGGGGCCTCCAGGGTTCAGGGACAGAACGCTGTCACAGACTAGGCACCATTGGTGGCCACCTAGAAGTTGTCTCACTTGGTTTATTTTGTTCACTCACTCCTACCTGTTATCCTTGATGGTTTGTCATTTACCTACAAATTGCATTGCTTCCTTGATAAGTGAAAATAGACTTTTAGAAAACCAGATTTGTTTTAGATTAAGTTCTTTGGGGGAAAAATAGGAAGCATTAGTTTCTGAAGTCAGTCTGGGTTATGCTCATAATTCAAAGGAGGTGGCCAAAAAAGTCAGGGCTTGGGAAATATTCTTAAAATCAGGGCAGGTCTAGGCTGATAATGTCTACTAGTGTGTCTACATGAAATGAATAAATCAAAGCACATTCAGTAAAAATGATTAGAGACAGATGTTGCAATGGAGTCACATACACTTGGGTTCAAATCTCTTCTTTACCCCTTACCAGCTGTGGAATGGAGTCTCAGTTTCCTCAACTCTAAAATGGGGATATAATAAAAAAATCTACTTCAAAGTGTTGTCATAAATTTTAAAAGAAATAGTATAAAGAGAGTGCTTGGTGCTATCTGCAATTGAATAAATGCTCAATAAACTCAGTAAATGGTAGTTAGTACTGTTAGTATTATTGCCATTATTTCCAGTGAAAATGCTTATCATGTGATGTTATATCAAAAATAACCAGACTACAAGTTAGATCTGCAGTATGATTAAAACTATTTTAAAAATAATAATAGGAAAAAGCTTGGAAATACATCAAAATATTATTGTATGAGGACAGTGGGATGATTGGTGGCTTCCTTTCTTTCCTATTTTATAATTTTTCTGCTATACTTTTTTTTTTTTTTTTTTTTTTGCGGTACGCGGGCCTCTCACTGCTGTGGCCTCTCCCGTTGTGGAGCACAGGCTCCGGACGCACAGGCTCAGCGGCCATGGCTCACAGGCCCAGCCGCTCCGCGGCATGTGGGATCTTCCCGGACGGGGGCATGAACCCGCGTCTCCTGCATCGGCAGGCGGACTCTCAACCACTGCGCCACCAGGGAAGCCCTCTGCTATACTTTTATACTACATATGATTAAAAATACTTAAAAATAATGAAAATCATTTCACTTATGCACAATATCACTTATGTATTATTCTTATATGGTATTCTTATGAAATAGTTTAACCTGAATTCAATCATGAAGAAACAAGTATATAAAACAAGACAGTGGGATATTCTGGAAGACAATTTCCCTGAACTCTTCAGAAAGACATATGTCATTTAAAAAAAAAAAAAAAAGCAAAGGCAGTAGAAATGAGAACTGTACTATGATAAAATATGTGAATCTTGATTGGATCCTGCATCAGAGAAAGAAAATATGAAAGTCAATTTTGGTAAATTTAAATAGGGCTTGCATATTATATGATAAATGCTAGTGTTTCTTCACTGTGATAAAGAAAATGTCATTATGTAGTAGACTGCCCTTATTCCTAGGAAATGCATGCTGAAGTTGTTCTGAGTGACATGTTATGATGTTGGCTATATATTATATCTGTATATCTATCTATGTATCTTTCTATGAGAAAAATAAAGCAAATACAAATAAATAAATTATAATATTTCAAAGCTGCAAGAAAGCTTTCGATCTAATCCAAATGATACACAGAGAAATCAAGTGAATTAAAGGTTGCAGTGAACAAGATCAAACCCACAGACAAAATAGCCTTAATATCATTAGCCAAGTTATATGTTTTTCCAAATATTAGGTTTTCTGAAGTAATAGAAGGTTCTTCTGCTAGAGTTTCAGTGCCTGAAATCTTCTGTCGCTGAGAGAAATAGGATGAGGTTTTAAAACATTATATTAATGACATTATGTATGGCCTAAAAGTTTTAAGTTTTTAAGTGATTTTATATCTGTTAAGTGCTTTGGGTCTCACAAGAAGTCAATTGGAAATGGTCATGTAGTCTTATGGCATACTTTCACTGTGATTTATTTTACATAGATTTATTTCTTACTTCTACAAGTAATTCCCAGAGGACTGAAACCATGTCATTCAAACATATATGTATTTATACTTATGCATTTTATTCCCTGATTGCCTGAGATGCTCACCACTGAGTTCTGATTTGAGTCACTTCTCACTATTACTTATTTGATTCAGCAGGTAACGCAAGTATAAGATGTAGTCTTGCCCTAAGGAATGTGCAGTCTCTTGGGAGACCAATGCGTACATGAGCAATTAGGGTGACATATCATGATGGAGATCAGCACAGAGTGCTAGAGAGGAATTGAGGAGAGGTGTCTAATCCTAGGTTAGGGGCAGGGGAGGGACAAAAGGCAGCAGGCTAAGGGGATGACCTCTTCCCTAGAGCTGCCTAGGATCCTGAAAAATGGTTGCCATTCCTGAATCAGGAAACATGGGTGGAGAAGCGCCCTTTCCTCATTACCTTGGTGTCCCAGTGAGGTGATAATATGCACAGAGGCAACCACCAGACTCTGAGTCCCCTTGGTTTTCCTGTCAGCCTCCAAGGTCATTTGTGCAGACAGGATGGGAGTGCCAATATACGTATCCCTGAGTAGTAATTAACGTTTTAGAAGGACCAACAGGACAGGAAATTTCTTGAGCTATAAGAATGAGAAGAGAAGGATTGCGAAGACTTCCTCCCCACCCTCCACCCCCAGCAGCTGGTATAGAGTGAAAAATTAGAATGAAACTGCTGAAATATCCTTCCAGTTATCCCCAACCTCATAGCATTCCACAGGAGGAATGTCTGAAGAATTTCAAAGGATCAATGTGGGCATTCCAAACAATTCAGTGATTTTATCATTTCAAAGCAAAGTGCTCATTTTGAATATGCTTATTATGAATTGTTTGTAGACCATTTCCAGCAATTGTCCTTCAGTGGGCTTTCAGCTCTATGGCCTGAGTACATCATAAACACTCCAGCATGTCTCTAACATTTGTATCTGTACACTCCAGACTTCAAAGAAATGAACATTGCTGACCTGGGGCTGCTTTGTTCAGTTCCTTTACAAGAGGCAGAATCACTATAAGCCTACCCAGACTGAAAGAGCCACTTGGCAGAATTCTGATGTTTGAACCTTGAGAACAAAAATAGAGATGTATAGGGACAAGTACCATTTTACCATAGGAATTCATAAGGAGAATGAAGCCCGAATGATTGCTTGC
The DNA here is from genome assembly GCF_951394435.1 of Stenella coeruleoalba. NCBI lineage: Eukaryota > Metazoa > Chordata > Mammalia > Artiodactyla > Delphinidae > Stenella > Stenella coeruleoalba. The sequence goes on from NC_137164.1 coordinate 16,780,116, forward strand.
AATCTACCTTTGTTCACAAATTTTACAAGTCTCCAAAGCCAACCGATCTCTCCTACAGATGCTGATGTACCATTTCCAGGGCATGACAAGAGCAGACACAAAAGAGCTTGTCCTGTGCATGCATCTAGGGAATGAAAACACACCATCTCCTTTGCCAGAGAGAGATAAGATCTACCCTCCACACTCTGGTCTGCATGCCAGTGGTGTCTCCCATCTGAGGAAGGACCTGATGCAGAATGGACTTAGGGAGGATTTGGGACAAGGGAAAATGTATTAAATACTTGACCGTGGGAACTGCAAAATGCAAAGACAGGAAGAGTCTGTGACAAATCTCTCAAATAGATGGCAAAACCTTGAGTCACTCTTTGGAATATCATTTTGGTAAATAACAAACTCTTGTAGGGGAGTGGGTCAATTAGGGAAATGATTTAAAATCATTTTGGAGATAGGGCTGGTGAGTAAGATTAACATTAACATGGCAGAGGGCATATTCTAAGCCAGAAATGAAATGTACTGGGAGGTATGTGTGTGTACGTATGAGAGAGAGAGAACGAAACTGTGAAACCATGATAAAATGGAAAGAGAGCCCCCCCCACAACCCTATAACCCTATCTTGGCTCTAAATTCAACGCTGAAAAAAGGAGCGCCAAAAACACTTTGAGTGATGATGCGATCATTTAAAAAGATCTTAATTCTTCAAAGAGACTACTCTGGAGAACTAAGGGCAGTGCTAATTAGATTTGCAGGTTCTGGGATGTTTGTTTAAATAATGGATCTTCATATGTCTATTGTAGATCTGTGGAAATAAACAAAAACTACTCCAAGGGGAACACACTGGCTATTTATTCAGCTTGCTGTCGAGGGAGCCAGCCCTCATCACTAGCCTTTGGCAGAGACTCTAGGCAGGCAGAGGAGTCGGAAAGCTTCAGAGTGAAAAAAGAGAAGGTTTCAGGTATGCTGGTTGGAGGTTGCTGTGGAACCTGGAGCTGGGCAAACTAGAAGCAGGGCATATTATGTGATGGGTTTGGGGAACATGTTTGATTTTCTCTGATCGGTCATGAGTCGTAAATGGAGGACAAAAAATAGGGAAGCTGACAGTCATTGACCAGGTCCTTCATTCTGAGCCAGTTGCTGCAGAGTTTGTGGGTCAGAGCTCTCTGGGCATGTATGGGTTGCATTGTCCATTTGCATGCCCCCTTGGGCTGATGCAGGTCCCCAAAATTTGTATTGGGTGCCTGAAGATATCTGTTTTCCTTAGATTCTTCCAATATTCACCCATTTATGCTTGAGGCAACGGGTACTACATTAAAACCTCTGAAAAATACCCCATGGCCTAGGAAATTTCTACAGGTCTCCGCTAGTCCTTCCACTCCGACTGTTCACTTTACGCTTTGACCTCATAGCTGCCTATTCTGGGCTGATCCCCCGGGACTGCCCTGTTGAAGCCTCCTAATGCTGGGTCTTGACTCTGATTGTGGAATGTCAGAGGAAATGTGGGATAGATTCTTTCACCCCACCTCTCACTGGGCTCAGACTAGCCCTCCAGAACCTCACCAACTGTATTTCCCAATCCATTCATCCAGGAGGAATATCAGATAGGGATATTTTATAAAGCTAAATGAAAACCCTAAGGCTATCTAGACAGTTACTTATGATACAGTGCATGCTTAAAATCAACTTTTAAAGTATGGCGTCCATGGAGATAAAAACTGGGAGCCCACTCTCAAAAAGCAAGAGAAGAAAATGAACTGGGGGGATCTATCGGGACCACCACAGAACTGCCTTGGCTGTGACAATCAGAAACACCAACTCCATACTTGGTCTGTCTTCTCTAACGCCAGCATACTCAAATCCATAGAGCAATTGTATTCTTTTTTAAATCACATGTAAACTTCCTAATCAAAAGCCAGGCTGCAAAACCCAGGAGGGGGGATTCCTAAGGTTGGGCTGAGAAAAAGGAATGTGGTTCGTGAGGTTCCTCCATCCTGGGGCCCAGTGGCCCTTCTCTCCACTGTGCTCTTGGGTGTTATACTGCTTTCCTGTGAAGTTTCATATTGTTTTTTTTTTTTTTTTAACATCTTTATTGGAGTATAATTGCTTTACAATGGTGTGTTAGTTTCTGCTTCATAACAAAGTGAATCAGTTATACATATACATATGTTCCCATATCTCTTCCCTCTTGCATCTTCCTCCCTCCCACCCTCCCTATCCCACCCCTCCAGGCGGTCACAAAGCACCGAGCTGATATTTTTAAAATGGTATCACTTACAAGCAAGTCCTCATGCTGTCTAGGGCCCAGCTACTCTCAAGGCTTGTTGACGTCTATTCCCCATGATAAATTCTCCACTGAGGATGGAAAGGTATTTTTGCTTTTCCTTTCAAAAGGAATAACAGAACAAAGAAGAGGAAAAGAAAGACTGGGCTGGGAGAGCCTTCCTGGCAGAGTGCTTAGTCATCAGGATGCCTAAGGCCAGATGACTCCATTACAGGCACCACATTCCTAGTTTCCTCAGGAGTCAACTGAGGAACTGAATTGACAACTGAATTCTGTCTTCTCCCTCTCTGTGGAAACGTAGTCCCTGGATGGTTTTACAACTGACAGCAATGTTAGTTCATGCTCCAGTCTCTCCCTGTGACAGTTTACAGAGAAGGTGGGTGGACAGATGGGGCTGGTGAAGTTCTCTCCTCACCAGACTGTTGATCTGCCATCAGATGAAAGTGATAAGGAACAATGGGGACTAGAAGAGATCACTGACATTAGTTGCTTCTTCTTTTTTTTTTTTAAACATAAGTAGACTTTGAATCAAATTATCTAGGAGTGAAAAGAAGGAGAAGTAAAAATAGGGTAAGCTGGGAAAATAAAGTTCTGTATAAAGCTGTTTTCATTAGTAAATATAACTCGCTTGTCAGCTCCATTGGTAAGGTCTAAGATTGCAGGCTGCTACACACACACCACGTAGAACACTCTGGGCCATGATGCCAGGAGCTACAGGCCTAGTCCTGAACAAGCTCTGGGGCCCTGGGTTTGGGGCTCTAGTGGGGGTGGAAGTGTTCATGCAGGAGCACCCGCCTCCTTGCTCTGCTCTTATCTCCTGAGGCTTCTGACACAGCAAATGAAGGCGATAGAATAATTGGGTTTAAAAAATATGTCTACCTATATGACTAGCAAGAAATCTGTGGGTTGATATTTTAGCCCCGCTTAACTATCCACTTCCCCAGTCATCTCTCATCTCCTAGTTTTTTTTTTTTGTTTTTTGTTTTTTTTTTTTTTTTGCGGTACGTGGGCCTCTCACTGTTGTGGCCTCTCCCATTGCGGAGCACAAGCTCCGGACGCGCAGGCTCAGCGGCCATGTCTCACGGGCCCAGCTGCTCCGCGGCATGTGGGATCTTCCTGCACCGGGGCACGAACCCGCGTCCCCTGCATCGGCAGGCGGACTCTCAACCACTGCGCCACCAGGGAAGCCCTCATCTCCTAGTTTTAACATCCACCGATGACCCATGCTGGAATCAGTTATTTCACTAGGGGCTGTATTTAATTCAATCATTCCTTCAACATTACATGGCATTCTTCTATAAAAATTGTTTTTTCCTTTTTAAAAATTTATTTTAAACATGCGTTTCCTTTGTGACTCTCATCTGTGGGCTGTTTTTTTAACATTCGCTACAAGATAGTGGAGTAAAATTTTGAACATGCTGCACGTTCAAGTCAATGTTTCTCCCCCTATCTCTTCACATCTTTTTTTTTTTTAAAGGCACAGTGCTAGGTGCTTTCATGGTGTTATAATTTAATATGCATTTATCTAACACGTATTTATTTAGTGTCTACTATGTGTCAGACACTGTTCCAGGCTTGAAACACAGCAGTGAACAAATTAGAAATCCCTGCCTCATAAGCTTCATTCAGGAGAAGACAGGCAGGTTACAAACAGAATAAATTCGTAAAATATATATGTTAAGTGGTAATAAGTGCTATCCACAGCACTTCAAATAAAGTAGGAAAGGAGAAAAGAAATTGAGGCAGGGAAGGAAGAGAGTTCACAATTTTGAATAGGAGCCATAGGATCTCTGAGAAGAAGATAATTTGAGTAGAGACACTAAGATTTAAGGATCCAAGCCATGCCAACATCTGGGGAAGAGCACTCTAGGCAGGGGAGACAGTATATGCCAAAGCCCTGGGGCAGGCATGAGCCCAGCCTGTGTAAGCAATAACAAGAAGGCCAGCACGGCTAGAGGGGAGCTTACTAGGGAAAGAGATCAGAGAGGAGGATGGGGCAGCAGATCCTGTGGGGTCTTTCTTGTGGGCCACCGTCAGGATTTTAGCTTTTACTCGGAATGTTACGGGCAGCCTTTGGAGGATTTTGAGTAGATGAGTGACATTATGTGACTTACATTTCAACAGGTCTCTTTAGCTGTTGATTATCCCAACACTCAAAGAGAAGCCTGCTACTACCCTCTTTTTACACAAGAAGGAATCAAGACTCACAGAGGTTAATAAGTGATGTGCTCCTGGTCACCACCTATTAAGGAGTAAATCCATGATTCAACTCGGACTGTTCACTATCGGTTTATAAAATAAAGGAGACTAACAAACTTTATTATTAAGGAAAAAAGTGGGATTGGGGGTTATCTGTGCTAAGGGATAGCATAGCTCCCCAGCCTGTGGGCTTCTGAAGACTTGTTCTCCATTCTCTTCTCTGTTTGGCAACAAATGCTAAGATGCTTAGCATCAGGGCAAAGCTACGCTATTAATCTCGCCTTTTCTCACTGAGGCTTCTTGTGATTCCAAAAGATGACATTTCTAAAATCGTGAGGGCAAAAACTTAAGGCCATAGAGCATGTCTCTTAAGAAGACAGTTTCATGAGCTGTAAAAAGTAATCATGGTTTGTCAAGTCAGCAAATCTCTCCCCTTAGACCTTTCAACCATCACTAATGCCTGTTCTGGAGAGAGCTCGCTTTTGTTCTTTTCCTTCTCAAAGCTGTTGGTGGGGAGAACTATTTCTTAACCAGAGCGCCCTGAATGTCAGCCCTGACCACTTGGGGTGGATGGAGGATTTCACTCAACAGTTTCTTCTTGGCCTCTCAACTGGGGAGAGGGAGGCTGCTAACCAAAGAATTGTAATAGCAGTTAGAAGATGGTAAATTCCACAGAATAACTCAAGGAAAGTCCAGTTTTCCCAATAATCAAATGACAATCTTGGTAAAAAAAATTTTTTTTCTGCAATCTTTTCTGCATTGCACTGGTCTATTTGAGAAGAATCAGCTTGCTAGCATAATTAATACAAAAATAAGCATGTTCCCCCTGTTTTTAAAAAAAGAATGACATCCCCCCTTTTTTAAAAAAAAGAATGGCATAATACAAAAGTAAGCATGCTCCCCCCCCCCTTTTTTTTTTTTTGCGGTACGCGGGCCTTTCACTGTTGTGGCCTCTCCCGTTTCAGAGCACAGGCTCCAGACGCGCAGGCTCAGCGGCCATGGCTCACGGGCCCAGCCGCTCCGCGGCATGTGGGATCTTCCCGGACCGGGGCACGAACCCGTGTCCCCTGCATCGGCAGGCGGACTCTCAACCACTGTGCCACCAGGGAGGCCCGTTCCCCCTTTTTAAAAATAAAGAATGACATAATGACATATAAGCAATGCCATATTTAACAGTGACTGGAAATGTAAGCATACTTTTTGTACTCAGATTATATAAATCTGAATGTGATTTGTATCTATTATTGAGTCTTCGATGCTGAGTGTTTTGGCTGGAGCAAGAATTCTTTATAAGCAGGGCAAGGGCCATGTTCTGTCATTTAGGTATATAATAAGAGAGTGTGGATCCCAGCTCCCTGCTTTGCCAAAATACCCATTTGGATGAGGGGCATGACCAGGTGGCTCATGCCAGTGCAGCCTGCTCTGTGGTCAGAGCCAAGATGATGAATTGTGCTCACACAAGATCTCATCTGAGACTCATGATGAGCCCAAGGAGTGGCCGTCATATCTTCTTTCTTACAAGCAGGGCAAAAGGCTCAGAGAGGTAAGCAACTCATCTGAGGATGCTCAGCAAAGAAAAGGTAGATTTGGGATTCTAACCCGGTCCTTCTGAGTCTAAAGCCCAAGGACTTTGGGTATCCTGCATGGTCGGTGTGGCGTTGCTACAGCTCTGATTTAAAAAGCAAACTCCTGGGACTTCCCCGGCGGTCCAGTGGTTAAGATTCCGTGCTTCCATGCCATGGGGTGCGGGTTTGATCCCTGGTTGAGGAAGTTCCGCATGCCGCGCAGCACGGCCAAAAAAACCCCAAAACCAAAAAACACCTTTAAAAAGCAAACTCCCCATCATCCCCTATGACCCTTCTCAGGATCTTTTGGTTGTTGAAGATGACCAAGCACCAGCTGTGCGTTCGGTAGCCTGCCCAACTATTTCATATGCCTGGAATGTTGTCCAGGTCTAAACCCCACCGCGAAGAGACTAGTGAATTGAAAGTATCAGTTGGACTCTATTTAAGGACTGTAAGAGGTTTTTGTCTTAATGACTTAGCTAATCATTCAGCTATAAAGGTTTTCTACCAAGCTGTTCCTTTTCAATAGAGCTTTAATCATTTTCTTGAAGATTTCTATGAGAGAAAAAGGGTTCAGTGACCAAAAGAGTTTATTTCATACCCCCTACTATATTCTAATCTCAAAAATTCACAATGTGCTTGGCAATGAAAAAACTCTGGAAATCCCACAGCAGTAAACAAACAAAATTTTAATTTTGTTTCGTACACAATTTCCTCACCTTACCTGAGGGTAGTCTTTGCCTGTGTAATCTCTGTTAGCATCTCAGAAAATCTAGTTCCATGGAATATGCTTTAGAAACTCTACCAGAGGTTCCCCTCTAGAACAGAAGCACCTTTAGAAGAGAGCTTTGTGTTTCTCTTATTTATTGTTGAGTGCTAAGTTTCTAGAATAGTGCCTACCATATAGAAAGTGGTCAATAAATATCGTTTGAATAAATGTATAGATCCTTAATTTTAGCTTTGGTCTTCTAATGTTCTAGATAAACTCATCACATGAAAAATTCCATAATTAATCATTTAATGTCAGTTGAACAAAGACCACACTGATGGAAACATTTATGCCAAACCCTCTAAATGAAATGTCTAAAAAACTTTTTTTCTATATTGCTTATAATATTAAAAAGTAAAGGCCATAGTGTACTAGCTAAAGATCAAATTAAAATACTAAACTAAGTATTTTTCACATGGTAAGTCTGCAAGACACCCAAATTTTTGGAAGAAAAGTAAAAACCTTGATCATTCTGATACCCTGCACACAGATACCAAGTATCTCTATATTGAAAACAGCTGCGTGACCGGCCATTTTTCACACGTCTTCCAAATGTTGGGTGCAGGGAGGACTCCATTGCGGCAAACCTTTCAGGGAAAGGAAAACAGTAATGTTTCCCCTTCCTTGATTGGGTGTTGTGAGAATTCAGACTGTTTTCAAAGAAAATAGCATAGACTACACAATACCAAAATCTGGTTGATTTGACCTCATAAGCAAGGAATATTTTTAAAAGCCAGTAATATGTTAGAACTTTAGAGCAAAGCACGTCTTAGACATCATTCAGCTCAGTGCCGTCATTTGATGGATGAGTAAAGAGACTCAAAGTAATAGAGTGACATTTCCCGACTTATGTAGCTTGAACTGATGGTGCTGGGAGTTACTAAATCCAAGGTCTGTAGGTTCCAAGACATTTTCTCCACAACACTGCTCTCTTTCTTACTGTGGCCTTTCTGAGAGTTGTCATGCAGAACTGGCCCCCAGGGATCAAGAAAGAGCTTGGGATGAGATGCTCAGAAATGGGAGGATCCTCAAGACTATGTAATGTCACCCTCCTATTTCCCAGTTGAGAAATATGCAGAGATCAAGTGTGGACAGCTGGAATAATCACCCAGTGAATTCAGGATTCTTTAGAGCAGCACTTGCTAAAAGAACTTTCTGCAATGACGGAAATGTCTAAAACGGTAGTTTGAAATACAGCTAATGCAACTCAAGAACTGAGTTTTCAACTGAGATTTTAATATAAATAAGTACAGGTGGCTAGTGGGTACCATACTGGACAGCAAGGCTTTAGAGGGCTAGTCTAGATAAAATAAATTCACTGGGCTTGTTGTACCATCCTCTACTAGGATTTGTTCATGTCTAAACAACCAAAAGGTACCACTTGTTAGAGCATTGTGTTATATACATTTTATAAATACCAGGAGTTCAATGTGAGAAAATGAGAAGAAAAAGCATCTCCACTTTGATTACACAAGTAGTACTAGATTCAATACAAAAGTCATCATCAACAGTCATTTTGCTTTGAATAAATCTCTCTTTTCTATAGTCCTGGTAAGGAGGTAAAAACATGAAAATGTATACTAGCTATCTATAACCCACCCATGTCTTTTTATTTTTGAACTGTTCAGATGATTTCTAAAATAAATAGAAATTATTTATTTCTAAGTATAACCTCTAAATAATTTGTTAAGGCCAATCTCTTAGGCTGCTTTCTTGCAGAGATACGCACTAATCACATCGTTAAGAAAATAGGCCAGGGAGTTTTGCTTTCTTCTGCCATGTATTGTCTCAGAAGCTAACTGAAACATCTCAGCTTGCCTACCAGCTAGCTGTGTCCTGTATCCAATTAGTTTCAGTCCATTATTAGAAAAATAGGAGCATTGTTGAACCGAGAGCTGCATGCAATATTTAGATTTACAAATTAATACAGTATAAAGGCTTCCTCAGAAACTTTCATGCTTTGGGTCTGAAAGACTGGCTCCTTCAAATGATACCATTGATTGCCGACATCAGACAGTCGGCCACAAAGAAGTCAGGCAGTGGACACTCAGAGAACTAATTCAAAGAGTGGGTGGTGCTAGCTCCATGGCCTATTACTATGTAATGGGCTCAAAAGGCTCACGTTCTTGTCTCCTTACATGCTTTACCAGACAATTAGGCTTTCTTGTCCTGCTAAAGTCTGGCCTTGAAGACTTGTTTTTCAATGTCCGTCTTCCAAGAGAAAACAGAAAGTTTTAACTAGATGAAACTGGCCTACGGGAGTACTTCCCCAGCTTTCAGGTGGTTGAATCTCCTCTTTTTAAAATAGCCTTGGTGTCTGCAGAAGCCAAGACTGGTCTACCGATAGGATCCTCCACTTGCCTCACTCATAGCAGGAGAAAGCCAGTACAGATCAAAACTGGAAGTTCAAGATTTGTCCTATTGTCCAATTTTGTCTAAGACTCTTTGCTTGATAACGGGGAGGGTCACAAGCTTGGAATCAGAATGGAAGCTGCAGACTGTATCTCTAGAGAATTTGTGGTGAAAACTGCGTGGGTGAGTACTTTGACCACAGAGAAGATGAGGAGCCCAGATGAGGTCCATGAGCATGGAAAACTGTTTATGGACCATTTTTTGGACATACATGAAAGACACCAAAGCAAATTGTAACAAAGCTTCTAAAAGTTGAGACACTTTTTGATGTGACTCATTAATTCAAGGAAAAGGGAAAATCATATACAGAAATTATAAAAAAACTTTGTCACATTATTTTTGATCCAAATCAAGCTTCCTAATGTTAAAATAAATATTTTGTGTTTGCATGTGTGTAGGCTGTATTTTGAGTCAGTAGATGAATATAGATGTCTGAAAACTGGCACGTCAAATCGTTCAGTCCAAACCTCCAGGTATTCCAGCAGGGAGTATTATTTTCCGCAATCAAGCGAAAGAGAAGATACATATTTGAATATTTTACTGACTTGTGAATACAGATCATTACTTCTAACAATCAGGCAGAAAATAGCATCTTGGTTCAATATAATGCCACATGGTATATAATAACAAGCTGCTTTGAAATGTAATTACTTTTATAGAAATATAATCCTTTCACATTTTGTTTTGTTGACAAATATACCAGGCAGCTGCCAGAGGAGTGTCAATGGAACACTTTTCTCAGAAGCATATGCTTCACTTTAGCCAAGAAAAAAAGAAAAAAAAACTTGATCAATGTGTATGTGTGTATCATGAAACACTTAATCAGAAAGATATACAGTTCTTTCTTTTCCATAATCATGAGACCTGAGATTTTCTCGAGGGAAATGTTCCAACATGAGAAAGAAAATACATAGTTCAAAAAGCCCATGTTTTCAATTTGCTGCCACATGGTTTAAATTATCTATGTATTTATTAAGGGCACTAAATAGGCAGCTTAATTTAGGGAGAGGGGTCATTCAAGTTGAGAAAAATCATGTTTAATCCCTTAGCTCACTGCAGGTTGATTATGCTTTTTAAATGCATACAGCCTCAGCTAACAAAATTCCCCATGATAAGAAGGTCCCCTGTCTGCTTCTAAATTCGTTGGCTGCCAATAACAATGGAAACTTGTTAAGATCCTGGCTCCAGGCCCAGCCTCTCTGGGTATCTTCCAAATTAGGGATTTGTCAGTTACTTTCTCTTTATGTTGCCAGTGTGCTTGCCTCCAATTTGGGGGTCGCCCTCTCTGCTCCTGGCATACCATGTGTTTGTTACATTACTATATGTGGAAACAAAAGGACCAGGGCATCAGAGTTCCCTTCCTTGTATGGTAAGTCTGCCTTGGTTTTCTCTCTGGACAGGGGATTCAGTAGGTCTGAGGGGAACCAGGAGGAAGACATGGTTAGATGTCAGGAGTTGGAAATTTGAACACTTACTGGATATTTGATGACCTTACAGAATTTTAATATTTTTAGGCATAATAATGCAATAGTTATGTTTTTCAGAAAGCATCCTTATGTTTTAAAAATACAACATGAAATATTTTAGATGAAATTACATAATGTCTATAATTTGTTTCCAAATAATATGGAATGAAAAAGTAGATGGGGATACAGTTGAAACAAGACAGGCCATGAGTTGATAACTGTTGAAAGTGGTTGATGGGTACAACAAGCTCATTAGATTATTATGTTAATTTTGTGTACATAGTTGATATTCTCCATAGTACAAACTAAAACAAAACGCCAAAAAAGAAAAAACTGAAGAAAAAAGTGCCTGATAAGAATACAAGATCCCCAAATAGCCCTTTTTGGACTATCAACAAATCTTAAAGAAACAAGGTGAGAATCCAAGAAGGCTTGAAAACCTGACTTTCAACCTTTGCTTAGCATTTATGAAACAGTACGTTGCTGCTCTGTGCTTTGCCCCGAGTGTATATGACTCTAGTGTTTTGTGTTGTATGGTTCTGGTTCTGTCAGACATTGCTGGGGAGGACCCACAGGCTGAGAAATCCTCTCTGGAAGGCTTAACGCGTGGCCGAGGCTTCTCAGCCTCGCTCCTTGGGTCTCCAACCTCCGCATCCCATATCCACAGGGCTGAAACGCCCTGGGTCATTTCTCCATGGCCCCCAAACACAGCACAAATGGATTCTCTGCGTGGATCTGGCTCCAGATACACACAACCAGTCTTCAAGTTCCACCTATTTTTATTTTCAACCCACCCCGTGTGGCCAGACAATGGCAGGAAGCGTTTCTCCCAGTGACCCCCAGCTGCCTTCCTTCCTCCTCAGTTTGTTGCTGTGGCTTTGGTTGTCTTAGACCCTCTGTGTGCTAAAAGCAGCCCCTTTCAGGACTTCCTGAGACTCTGGGCTATGTCCTTCCCTGCTCTGAGCAGTTATTTTGACGACCAGAGCGGGGACCCCATTCTTAAACAGGCCCAGCACTGTCAGCTGAAGACCTGGGTGACAGCCCCAGGCATAGGCTTCTTAGTCTTGTGCCCAATTCCAAAGGCAGGAGGCACTCTGCCTTTCTTAGGGCAGCTCCTGCAAGCCTCATCTTGGAGAGTTAGACCTCATCTTAGACAGTGGATACCGTGGGCTTCAGATTTTGACATTAAAGTTTCCTGCAAAGTGACCTGGGCCTCAGCGGAATATCTTCTTCCTTGGTTTGGCCTGAGGTACCTCTATCCAACCACTTCAAACAAAGGTTCTTGAGAAAAAAGGAACAGAGAAGTATAAGAACAGACCATCATTAACACACTAAACAGTAGATCAAGCCTGAGCAGAGGAATTCAAGTATAAGAACAAATCGTCATTAATGACCAACAGACTAAACAGTAGATCAAGCCTGAGCAGAGGAAATCACTCACATCCTGTACCAGAATCTCTAGCGCTCAAGTACTTCTTTCACTTGACATCACATTTTACTTTTATTCTTGAGGGTACCAAGAGGTTGAATAAGAAAAAGACTGGTTTGAGGGCTTCCCTGGTGGCGCAGTGGTTAAGAGTCCACCTGCCGATGCAGGGGACCCGGGTTCATGCCCTGGTCCGGGAGGATCCCACATACTGCGGAGCGGCTGGGCCCGTGAGCCATGGCCGCTGAGCCTGCGCGTCCGGAGCCTGTGCTCTGCAATGGGAGAGGCCACAACAGTGAGAGGCCCGCGTACCGCAAAAAAAAAAAAAAAAAAGACTGGTTTGAGAGAAATGAGATTGACCTGGCCCTAACCAGCCACTAACCAGCCCCCTTCCAGCAATCTGACTTTGGATGTACTTTATTTCATTCATTTATCCAACATCAAGCACCTACTATGACCCAACAATAGTACTAGGCACTTCAGGGACAACACATACAGGTAAGAAATGGGCTTTGTTTTTAAGAAGTCCATGGGAAAGCAGACCCATAAATAAAATAGAAGCCACCCAGTATTGTGAGATTTATAGTATAGAGTGCTAGGGTGTAGGGTCCAGGGATCTCCAAGAAGGGAATGGTCTACTCTACCTGGTTCATGGAGAAGAGGATGATCAACAAGGGTTCACGGCACCTCAGTCTTCCTGTGTTATCGTAAGAAAGTCAGACTAGAGTATCTATAATTATTCTTCTTTCAGAAGTGTAAGTGTCTCTGAATTTATATAACTGGGGGAACAAGGCACAGAAGTGTTGGTGACTTGCCGATAGTCCTACAAAGAGTTTGTGGCAAGGCCAAGGCTAGGACAAGGCACAAGGCTTTGTGATTGCTGGCTCAGAGTTCCTTCTATCAGGCACTAACTCAGTCTCAGTGCTAAGAGTCACCTTGCAATGTGAATTAATTCAAATATGTCTGCTTATTTCATTCAAAACAAGACTTGAAAAATCACCAGTGGTTTCCAGATTGAACCTAATTTTGAATGAAGGGAAAGAACTGTTCTTCAAACTCTCTCCATTTTCCTCGCAACACTGGGGCTCTTTGCAGAAGTCCCTTATGGTAAAAAACAAAACGAAATGTAGTGCTCATTCCAATAAACTTGCAGTCAACCCTAGCCCAGAAGCAAAATCCCACGCAGAGAATATAACCCCTTGTTCCTCACAAATCTAAAAGAGAAAGAGATTTGTGAGTAGAGCTTTCAGCTGTGCGAATAGACCACTGTTGGGTGTCTCGCTGAAAATTCTACTTTAGCACTTGTTTTTTTTCCACTGATACCCTAAATTTTTTCCTTGTGTACCTATCAGTAGCAAAAAGGAGAGTTCCAAAACAGAATGGAAATGTAGAGAATGAGAGGAAGAGAGTGAAGAAGAGAGAGGGAGAGAAAGAGAGGAAAAATGCACTGTGGAGTTCAAATGAACCTGCAGCAATGACATCTGCACTGTGCCAACTCCAGTCTGTCCATACTCTATAAAAATGCCACATTTAGGAGTGTAATGAACCTTGATTCTTTGCCAGATTAGTAAAGGTTTCACCATCTGACTCTAATGTTTCTAATGCTTACATCTCAAAGGCTCAAAGTTGAGCGAGACTGGGATCGTAGAATAAAGGACCAAATACACAATCCCTTCTGGATTGCTCATCTTCTGGATTCTAAGACCTCAGTTGGAAGTGTGGCTGATTGCTAATTGTGTCTCCAAATCTCTTCTCCCAATTTCAGCTGAGCACACGGATGTCCAGGTAACTACTTCATTTCCTATCTTTTCTTGCAGCTACGTGAAACCAGTGACTGGGTCCCCACCAAAAGGATACAATCTGAGATGGCGTGTGACACTTTTGGATCTTGCATTTAAGATAATTGGTGGGTGCTCCCCCAGATTATTTCCTCCTTCTCATTGTCTGTAAAACAATGAGAATGGAGTGTCACTCTGAAACCAGAAATGGAAGCCATGTGTTAAGAATGTCAGAGTCTTCTTACTGGCCCTGAACCATTCTTATCTGAGCAGTAAAGTGAGAGAGAAATAAATTTCCATCTGATTTACACCACAGTACTGTGGGGTGTCTTTGTTATAGCAGCTCCCCTCTATCCTAACGACCCCACGGTTTGAGGTCAGAGACCAGCCTATAGACCTATCCATGCTTTCTCAGGGACATAGTCTCACTTTGGCATTGAGAGTGGGCAAAGCAGAGCTGAGCCAACTTCAGAGAAGTTACCACATGAAGTATTCATGTCTAGATATCTGTCCTAAGGAAATGGTGAATCAACATGGTATGTATTCGTTATGAAACTAAGAACTGAACTCCATCACCTTGAACAACAAGAGTGGGGTGATTAATTAAAATATGGGCTATCTATCTAACATTTTATCTTATTCTAGAAAGGATATAAAGTGTAACCAGTGGGGGGAAAAACATGTTTCTGTAGAAATGTGTTCGTGTGTGTGTGTGTGTGTGTGTGTGTGTGTGTGTGTGTGTGTGGTGTGTGTGTGTGAGGAGGGGGTGTGTAGGGAGAGACTATGCATTTTTATCAAGCTCCCCATTATGTTGATATACATGCAGGTTTGAGGAACCACTGTTTCTTTTATCTTAATCACATGATGATTTTATTGAATATTTTATTTATTTATTTATTTTTTGCGGTACGCGGGCCTCTCACTGTTGTGGCCTTTCCCGTTGCGGAGCACAGGCTCCGGACGTGCAGGCTCAGTGGTCATGGCTCAGGAGCCCAGCCGCTCTGCGGCATGTGGGATCTTCCCGGACCGGGGCACGAACCCGTGTCTCCTGCATAGGCAGGCGGACTCTCAACCACTGCGCCACCAGGGAAGCCCCCTTTATTGAATATTTTAAAAGGCAACAATAAAATTTCCAGGGAAACCTTGCTAAAAATGTGTTTTGAAAGTAGTATAAATAAATGGAAACTGATTCTTTCACATCCGCAAGCTCACCAGTGCCCTCGAACATTTTTAAAACAAAGTTTTAAATATTAAGAGCTCTTTCTTTCTTTAGTTTTTCTCAACATTTTAGCAACCTGTGTCACAGAGAGGAGAATGATGCAGCAAATGAGCAGCAAGGACGAAACGGGTCTATCACAGTGGGTTCTAGCCTCATGCTGTCTGAAAAACACCAAGAGAACCACTATCTTAGACCCACGTTTCCATTCCAAAGGCAAGGAAAATGAGGCTTCTATAGAATCCACACTCATCTGGGCTCTCGGTCCAAGACTGAATATCAGAGGTATGCGATAAAGGCTCAGTGAATGAATAAATAGATGAATGCCAGTTCTCAGGACTTCTGAACCTTCCCTAATCATTAATGTTGACCATGCAGAACTACAAGTGTTGCTCAAATTACCTGAGCTCTAAACCAGTGGTTTTCGATTTTAGTACATCCAAGAATCACCTACAGAGCTTATTTTAAAAATGTGTGTCCCTGGGCCCACCTCCAGAGGGTCTTACTAAGTAGGCTTAGAGTGGGGACCAGGAATCTGCATTTTTATCAGCACTCTGGGCAATTCTCTTCTAGGAACATCTTTTGAGAAACACTGCATACATATAATGGGCACAAAATGTTGTGGCATTGTTAGCTTGAAAGGAGCTCTACTGTCAATCAAAATGGATCATTGACACTAATAGATCTAGTCACATGATTAATTAAAATTGTGTCCAATATTTAGCCAAGAGTAAAGAGTCTGGGAAGCTGGCTCAGCTGATGTTGTGGCTGGTACCTTGAAGGTTTCAATGGATGTATATGCTTCTATCTTACCATCTAGACTTGGTCATTGGGGCTGTCTTCAAGTCAGGAGACATCAAAAAAAAAAAGTAAGTCAGACCAGGTAGCTCTAGCCAGACATTTTAGTGAAAAGGGATAATTACAAAATAATTGTGTTTTAAAGGTAAATTTATTCCCATACCTGTCCCCCAAAGCAGGATGAAGATAGGAAAACATTGATGCAATGGTGGTGTGAGATTATGCTGGGTCAAACATGACTAATGCTGGATCAAAAGTCAAAAACAGGAAAGAAATAGGAATAAAAAAAAAAACCCTCCAAAATAAAAGAAATTAATAATAGGAATTAGTATTCTTAGTAAAAGGAACCAAATGTTTAGATTTAACATTGTCACTCCATTTTGGTTTTCCTTGTATCTCACCTTGAACACTTTTATAAACTTCTCAGACAGAAAAAGAGTCTTTTTGTCTGTTGCTGTCTGCTGGCATGAAAAATATAGCTTTTTTCATATAACAGGAAAATAAGCTACTGACTCTGTTTCCAGGTCTTGTCTGACATTAGTATCACAAACCACACACACAAGGGCCAGTGGTGTCAGCACCCTACTGACAGCCTCTCATCTTGTCCCCGAGCAGCCTTCACAGGGATTTGCCTGCAGGGGTGATAAGAAGCGTGACCACCATCTGAATGCTGTAGCAGGACCAAGGGCCCCATGAGGAGCACAGCCATGTCCAAACGTGTGTATCGTGTGCCTCAAGATTGCCAGAGATCCCTTTCAGAGTATTAGGAAACTCCTCAGCAGGGGTCAGAGCCACGATGGACATTTCTAAGAGACATTCAGAGTTTTCCGTTTCTGCTGAATCTGTCTTGTATCTTATGCACTAGACAATCCTGCCTCACAGCTGCACTGAATCCTGAATCCTTCCAGTACTCTTGGAAAAGAATACTCCTCAACCAACATTGCTGAGATTGGCGCCATGATTTATAAGCTGGAAGGAGAAAGCCAGTTTCTTTTCACTGTCTTCTCTTGGAGACAGTAGCCCGCTTGCCTATCACCTCACCCCCAGCGCCACTGTTCCCACATCCCACCCATGGGCCTGCTCATCACCATGTGGTAGGCAGTTCTCTACTTCTTTCTTATAAGACTAATAAGCCTCATATCCCCCCCCCCCCCAACACACCACAAAAACCAAAGGAATGGAATGAGAGCGGGTGACACACAAGGCAGATGTGTGACGAACTCAGATTCTGGAGTCACAGAGCCCTGGATTCCAGTCCCAGCTGGTCACTTACCACTGCCTGACCTTGAGCAGCTTATTTTAACTCCCTACACCTCCGTTTCCACCCCAACTCTGAGATTAAAGCAAGGCAACACGCTCAAGGCATTTAGTATGGTTCTAGCAAACTCTCAACACTGAGCTCTCAGTAAAAGGGAGGTAAGAGTAATAAGCATGGGACTAGTAGTCAGGGTGGATGCTGATAAACTGTTTTATCGTGTCATTTCTCAGGCTTTCCACAAAGAAAAGAACACAGAAAACTCTCATTCCCTGGGGCCGTACATCAAACCAGTACTTGGTAAGCAAGATTCTAGATATTTACAGACCTGACAGGCCTACAGAACAGATCCCTGACTTTTTTGTAGCACTTTGTTCTCTTTTAAACTCTGCCATTTCAATGATGGCTCCCTGGAGAATGCACCATTATTTGGTTTTTAACATTGCCTACGTAGCCACGCGTTAAAGGGGGCAAAGACTGGCCAGCAGTCCTGGACTCTATTACAAGGCCCCATGAGGCTCTCTGTCCTCTGGCTGTCTGAGGAGTCACCAGTGACGTCAGCCAGATAGCTGCCACCGCTCACAACCCCAGGCTGCTGAAATGAAAAGCGTCCCCACTTTCTCCTCCTTGGCTGTAGCTGGAAAATTTGGAGTCTCTGGGGGTGGGGAGCGTGGGGGGAGAACACAGCCGAGAAAGCCAGTCAGCAGAGGGGGGCAGTGGTACCAGCGATTCATGTCTCTGTGACTTGCCACAGACACTGTGGGCATTGTTTAAAATCACACAGCCCTCAATCTTATTAGCTGCCCAGCCACTTTTCCACATTAATCATTCAAACTGACGTGAGTAAATAATACCACATGTGGTCGTGATGACAGTTGTCTCCATAATGTATTCGTCTCATGGTACTCATGGTTTTTGCTAAAAAACAGTGTCAGTAAATGACTTTAGAAAATTCCGCCGTCAGAATAACCGGCTGTCTTTATGAGCAGAAGTGTAACACCTTGGAGACTTATATTGGGAGAAGCCGAAGGCAGGTGAGAGTGGTGTGTTGTGCTCTCAGCCTAATGATGCCTTATGACTCTGATAAGACATAGAAAAAATTAATAGCACTCAGAGTCCCCAACCTGTGCATTTCACACGCACGCGTGCTGCCCCACTCCCAACTGTGTCTGTTACGAGCATTTTTGCACAATGCTCAGGCAATCTTTGTTGAAACCAGACATAATCCTTGGGACAAACACGTCCTTCCTTCTCATCTTCCTTCCTTCCCTCCTCAAATACTGAGCACAGGGTTTGTGCCTAGTTTTGTGCTAGATGCAGGAGATCCCAAGAGGGAAGGCACAGTCCTGGTCCTTGAGGAAGAGAGGTTGGTAGGGTCTGGGGAGAGGATACACAAACAAACCAGGACGACACAGTGAAACGTGTACATCAGGTTCAAATCCCAGATGAACATTATGTACAAACAGTTGAAAAAATGTAGCCATCTTTGTGGGGGTCATGACGTCTTTTGAAATGAGTAGTCTCAAAAGATGTAGGTTGAAGAAGTGCGGGAGAAGTGTGGCTGGGATGGAAGAGCGCTGGCCATCAAAGACACAGTGAAGGTGCAATGCCAGTGGCCAGTGGGTCTGGGACTTGGAGCAGAAGACAGAGGCAGCTTTTTAGGGCTGGGCAAACATGTGGATCAGATTAAGAACATCCCACGGAAATTTACATGCTTGATAGATTAAGGTCAAAACCATCCTTCCCAGTTGATCCTTGGGGGTTTGGTTGAGGCAAAGCTTAGGAAAATGTTCCCAAATCTTGACTAACCATCAGAATCACCTGAAAACATTTTTATAACCCTACCTCGGACCTGCTGAATCAGTATCACATCAGAGGCCTCGGGAATCTGTTTTTGAAGAGCTAGAAACTTATCTGGAAGCTGCCCTGCAGAGTAACCACGCTGACTGTACTGAGACTGCCAGCTAACCTGTAAGAGTCGACTGAGGAGGGAGCTGAAGCCCAGCCAGGCTTCAGCCTAGTCATGCCCACTGTCAGGAGAGAAAAGCTTCCGAGGCATTAACCCTCCAGTGAGAACTGTTAGTGTTTGTTCCCTCAAGAGTAATTTGAGAAAGAGAGAGACCTGCCGTCTGCAGTGGTAGACATTCAGGAGTCACACAGGCAAAGGGGACAGCATAGGTTTAAGACGCTCGAAGTTGGAAGAGGCCATCTAGGCTATGCCTCCACCCAAAGAGAAGTCCACTCAACAACGTGCCTGCTCAGTGACCATTCAGTCTTTGCTTGAATACATCCAGAGACAGGAAGCTCACTACCTCCAGAGGAAGCTTGTTCCATTGTGTTACAGCTCTTGCTGAGTCAAAGGAAAACAGGAAGAACTTGTGTAACTTTTTGCAACTTCTCCCTTGCTCTTCCTGCTGATATTTTGAAGAACATACCTAATTTTTCCTTCAACTATTTGAAATCTCCTATCAGATGCCCCAAATCTTTTCTCACAAGTCAAACTTCCAGACCTTTCCACTACCCATTTTGTAACAGGTTTTGAGACCTTTCTAGATGTCATGGCGCTTTTAAATCACAGTACGTAGGTCCTCCCCCTCCCCCCTCCCACTGAACCAATACACACAGAGGGCTTCTCTTGCCCATACCCAGCCCATGGTTACAAAGACAAGGAAGTCTCTCAGGCAGCCTGGGCAATGCCTCTGAGGTGGTGGAGAAACTGAGGTTCCATCTTCTGTCCTCAGCCTTGTCAGGACTCTTTGGGGAAAGAGCCTGAGCTCTTGGCGCTTCCTGTCATCATAATTACAGCAGACACGTGGTATAAACCTCTCTTTCTCCCCAGAAGGGCAGTGAGCCCTTCTTACCAGAGTGCTGAAGGGGTCAGACTCTGTTTCTCAGTCCAGGAGTCTGGACATTTGGAAAAGAAAAAGGAGCTGAATAAATAAGTCTAGTGACTGCTTTCCCACCCGAGGCTCTGCAGCGAGCATTGGCATTTGGCGTCCTCCAGTAGCACTGCTCTCAGTCTGCGTGCAGCCCATTCCATGGTGACCCTCAGCCTTACAAGCAGGGCACAGCTGCAGGACAGGGCTTGGCCTCAGAGTTGGGATAGGGACAGGGTGGTGACTGGCAGTGAGGTGGAAGTTAACAGAGACACCATAAGTAAGCCACAGCCCAGGTTCCTAACACTGGCTTTCTGAGAAAAAGGAGATAGACCCATCTCTCTCTTGTCACTTTCCTCACTCCCCTGCCCCCAAGTGGCATCGGACCTATTTTTGAACACAGGATGTGAGGAGGCTCAGACCTCACAGCATGCTTTCTGCATAGCTCATCGCACAGGGAATCTGTATCGCTCCAGGGACAGGGACCCCAATCGGCTATTCACACAGATCATCTTGATCCTCTGCACCAAATCTTGTGCCTTGGGTTTAGAACAGAGGGGCCCCACTGTTAAAGCGGGGGTGGGTATCAGAATCATCTGGGGAGGTGTCTGAAAATATTCACGGCTTGGGGGAAATGAAGAGGGTTTGCACTGCAGATTTCGCGCGTCCCCTCTTGCTGTGGAGGAGTGTGGACAGGCACACACAGTATAAGTTGACAGACCTCCCCAGCTGACTCGTACTTGATGAGAACTGCTGGCTTAGATAGGACAGCAAGTCAAGTCTGAAGTCACCTGTCTCTCACTTACATGAAAGCATACAATGAAAAGTGTCACCATCTCCAGGGCTAGAAAATCCCTGGAAGCAAACACTTGAAGGCTACCGGGACTTTCCCCCTTGACTGCATGCATCTTTCTCTTTCTCTGCGCTTCCATTAGCCTTTCTGGTCAGCTTCATCCCCAAGCTGGGCACGTGGCTGCTGAAGTGTTTTAAGTGTTCAACTCCAGAGCTCCTGTTCCAGATTAGGACTGAAGTTGTTTCTCCAGCAGCAGTCTGACCTAAGGCTCTCCCCATGTCCTTCTGCTTGCCTTGAGGTCTCATAAGCCCCTTCCCATCCCGCCCAAGCAGAGAAGTAAGAGCTGGTGTTGAAGAGTAACAGAGACTTAAGCTCTATGGCAGATGCTGTGAGCTGGCTGCCCCACATCCATTCCCCTCTCTTCCTCACTAATAAAACCCCAGATTTTGTTTGATGTTGAAGCTAGGGATGGCCATGGAACAAAGTTCTGGTTAATGTTATACAAGCTGAGGATTTCTGGGAAAGTTGTTGTTTTCCTCATGCTTCCATTTCTTATTTCTACTTCATTTTCTTTCTGCTTTGGAAAGATAATGTGTAATCTGGTGGTGCAGTAACCATTTTGCAACTGTGAAGCAAAAAGCTTGCAGATAAAGACCTATGGATTAAGAGTGGTGAAATGGAAAAATGGAGTGAAACTGGGCCCCTGATGGCATTGTTATAGAGCCCTAGCCTGCCCAATCGGAACTTCAATTGTGTAAGATTTCTATTCTCTGTTTAAACGACTGTGGTCAGGGTTTTTTGAGGTCACTCAATTCATCTATTTAAAAATTATTTATTGAGTACTTACTTTGTGCTAGGCACTGCTCTAGAAAAAATGTAACCTCCCTGACTTCATGAAACGTACATCCTAGTTGGGGAGGAAAATAAAACAGTAAGTCTGTTGTGTAATATACGAGATAATCATAGGTGCGAATAGAAAAATAAAGCACAAAAAGAGTTTTAGAAAGTTTAGGGGGAGGGGAATGGAGAGGAAGTTACCTTTTCAGATAGGGTGACCAGGAAAGTTTTCATTGAAAAAGTGACATTTGAATACAGACCAAAAGGAGATGAGATAGCCAGCCTTGCAGGTGTCCAGGGGAAGAGCTGTCCAGGAAAGAGAACAGCAAGTGCAAAGGTCCTGGAGCAAGAGAATGCCTGGTATGTTTAAGCAACAATGATGAGGCCAGGAAAGAGTGAAAGAAGAAGATTGAGATGAAGCAGAGAGAAAACGAGCAGCCACGATAAAGGATCTTCTAGATCATCACAAGGATTCGGCTTCCACCTGGGTGAAGTGGGGAGCCACTGGAGAGTTCAAGCAGAGGAGTGACATGATCTGACTTTCACTTTAACAAGCTTCCTCTGGTGCCACCTTGAGATGGGGGCAGAAACAAGAAGGCTTCTGAAATCATCTATGGAGAAACGATGGCAGCTTGGACTGGAGTGGCAGTGTGAAATGGTAAAGAGCAGTGGGATTCTCGGGACAGAACGGCAAAGCCCACAGGGTTTGCTGATGGAGTGAATGTGGAAAGTGTGAGAGGGGAGTCAAGGGGGACTCAGAGGTTTGGACCTGAGCAAATGGGAGAAGGAGTTCCCATGGCCTGAGTGTGAGAGGACTGACTGCAAGAGAAGGGGGCGTGGAGGGTGGAGGAGCAGGCACTCGGCACAGTCCAGCTGGTTCAGGCTCCATTACGGACAGACACGAAGTGGAGGATGTGCCCTGCACTCCCTGAGCCCCCGTTTCTTCTCTGCTTCCTTCCCAGTGAAATCTCCTCTTCCACGTTCACATCTCTGGTGCCAGTTGGTGATGCTGGGGCTTCTGAAAGTGCTGGAATCAAGATTCTGATCTGTCCTTTCTGTGCTACTTCATAAGGCAAGAAAATGGGCCAAGCGAACATTTCAGCAATGTTTTCAATTAAAAGAATGGAAAAGCTTCTGTTTGCTTAAGATTTCACAGTGAGGTCATGTTTCATAAAGTCTAATAACTCAATGCAAGGACTCTGCTTTTTCCTGGGGGAGAACAGACCCCTGAGGAGTGGTCAGCCGCCAGCTGGGCATGGATGGCCACTCCTCTCACTTGAATAGCCTTTACAGTTACTGAGCATCCTCACAGTGCTTTCATCTAACATTATCTGATTTTCAACTAAATCTCACAAATTCTCTCTAATTTATGGTTAAGGAAACTGAGGCTCAGAGAACTCAGGCCACTCAAAGAAGGCCATCCAGTCAGAAATCAGCAGAGGCAGAATTTTACTTCGAACATTCAGCTCTAAATTTGATTCCTCATTTTCTATCATACATACTACCCTTTATCCCCAGGTGTCCTGAGTTCGGCTGAATTTGTGAAATAGCAGTAAGACTTTTAAGCAGGGACTTTATATAATTCCTTGTGCGGGGGCCGGTGGGGGGATACCTTTGCTTACGTCAGCTGTACTCCAAAGCCTCAGTTTTTCTGTGACTCCAGTGAACAACTGCGATTCGCTTGTTGCAGAGGAATGTGGATTGATTCCAGTGAATAAAAGACAGATTAAAACTGTGACCTAAACGATCTCCTTCATAATGGGGCCGCTGTGCTATATCTTACAAAGACTAGCCAAACTTGTGATGAAAAATCGTGACTGGTCATTACAGAGTATTGAGTAGAGTTCCCTGTGCTATAGAGTAGGTTCTTATTAGTTATCTATTTTATATATAGTAGTGTGTATATGTCAATCCCAATCTCCCAATTTATCCCCCCCCTTTCACCTATATGGGAAAAGAATCTAAAAAAGAGTGGATATATGTATGTGTATAACTGATACACTTTGCTGTACAGCAGAAACTAACACAACATTGTAAATCAACTATACTCCAATAAAAATTAATTTAAAAAATCATTATGGGGAGCCCCCCTCCCCAAAGCCCTCCTCCCATCTCCTAAACCCCTTTTTCATTTCCATGGGACCAAAGCAGAAAATATTCTCCCCTCTCTCCTTCTTTCAAGCATTCCCTTCTGTTCTCCACATAGCAGTGGGATGTGGGAGAATGTCCTCTTATGAAAAATGGGGGTTCAAGGGAAAATAGCAAAGTTGGCCATGTGTGACGAGGAAAGGAAAGGACGCTCTCGCCTTTGTCCCCTCCTGATCCTGTAAGATGCCTTCACCACAAATTGCCTGGTTCATTCTTTCTCTTTTTATCATTTCCAGAGATCTTGAAGTCCCACCTTTTGGGCAAACTCCAGGTAGCCTCAGGAAGCATTCTGAGTGTAGGTGACAAGGGGAGAGGTAGGGTGTGAGCCTTCTGCCAGTGGTATAACTGTGCCCAGGCCCTGCCAGGCAGTTTTTGTAAAGGCCCTTTTACTCAAAATGTATTATGAGTGTTTCAAAAACAACGAGGGTTAGAAATAACAAAAGGCAGATGTTGGCTTGTTTTGTGAGAAATGGAATTAGCAAATGAGATGTTCATGGGCCCTGCAAGTGTAATTTAAGACAGAAATATCAAATGTTGGCTTCCAGCCTTCTTGGTGCCTGAGACACTCCCTGGAATTGGATCAGGAGCCATGCGATGCAAAATACCGCACCAACCAATTCATTTCAGGGCACAGGAGGGAGAAAATTAATATTTCTCCAAATTTATTCCAAGATAGTCACATCTGCATGACTCCTGGGACACAGGGATCATTCTGAAGATGGAATCAACTTAACTCATTTTCATGTTGTCTTATGAAGAAATTATACCTGTGGGGAAAGTTCCAGGCTTCCCTTTTACCCTGTAACAGTCTCCTTCCAGGCAGGGTAATATAGTGGAAAATAACACTGGACATGGGGTCAGAGCCCTGCCCTGCTCCCTCCTTGCCAGCTTTTGATCCTGGAGAACCATCTCGGCAATATCTGTGGGCCTCTTGTGTATTTGTAGAATGAAGAAACTGGGAAAATGATCACTAAAAACTTATTTCCATCAACTCCACGCTGTCACTTCTTCACAGGCCACTTTATCTGCTTTTATTTATTTTGCTAAGGTTTGCTTTCTCCACGATGAGAAAGATAGGCAAAAGAAAATGGGAGAAAACCCTGGGACTCTTCAGTTTTGAATTGAGCGTCTCACATCAAGCACTTGGATTTTTCAGGACACTTTTGTAAAAAACAACTTAGAAAACCTCCTGCAGGATTCAACATGTTGTTTTCTACTCAGTGGGATAATGAAAAAAATATATTTTATTGACCTGACAACTTATACATTTATAGATACATACAATTTAGTAGGACTACCATTGGAAAATTATATGAATTGGTACCAGATTACATCTTCTCCTGGGTATCTGGGATTTGGAGCTAATCTCAACAAAGGAATATGTTAATTTCCCTCAATATTCTGGAATCTGTTGCATTACATTCAGTTCCTTCAAGCAGCTGACATTTCCAGGCTCTGCCTCCATTGGTCACTGACTGGTTAGTCCTAGGAAAGGGCTACTTTTCTCCATTAAAATTGGAAACAAACTGCAGTTGCTAAGAACACCGGGCAGGTGGGCACTAGTTCCCTTTACTTCATCTTCACCCCAAGGGAAAATGGGAAAATTCATGAGACAAGTTATGTTATTTATTTGCTTAAGAACTTCCCTTCTGCCATTCCCTCCATATGGTTTATGTTTTCCTTCTGAATTGGTGCTTTCACAGGACAAAACTGCCTTTGTTGAGAGGCAGTAACAGGTGTGTTGTGAGAGAGGGAACGTGTGAGAGAATGGGAGAAAATGTGCATCTGTGTGTGAGAACGCAGACGGCAGAGTGTGAGTTTTGTGTGTGCAGGTGTCCATGTAGTCTAAGGCACGAAGACCCAGTGTGCTCAGGGAATTCCTCAGGAGAATATAGTCACATAATATTTAAGAGCTCTTGGCTGAGAAATCTATGCACCATCTGTGAACACATCCCTTCCAGAGAGATGCTGCAAAACCACCTTTGATTCCTAAGACAGACGAAGCAAATGCATTTCAGCAAAAGAGCTCTGATGAAACTAGCTCAGCAATGTTCACTTTGTCTTGCTTTTCTCCCTAAACAGTGTCTTAGACAAAGCGTGGGCTTCAGGCCAGACAGACTGGACTTGCATTTCAGCCAGGTATTCCTCAGTGTGGGGGTGTTGGGTGATTTACTAAATTTCCCCAAGTCCCAAATTTTTTACCCATAAAAACTGGTAACAATGCCCAAACTCACAGTGTAACTGGGGGAATTTAGTGCCCAGGCACAGTGGTCACTCAATAAATGTTAGTTCCTTTCCCATAAATGCAATTCTTAGACCAGATTGAGCAGAGATGGGAAAAATTCTTCCCATGTGTTCAGGTAGGTAACTGACAAGGTCCAAATTGCCTTCTAATTTGCCAGCAAAGGTTTTGACCTCTTGTCCTCTGGCATGGTAGAGATGCTTGAGATGTTGCAGTTGCATGTTTTTGCTTTAAGCTCATCTTCTCTCTACAGAACACTGGAATGACTTGTGCACTGCTTTTAAGACACAAAAGCACTCCTTCCGCTCTGCTTTTAGCAGATCCTGACCCCCAAGCTGTTTGCATGGGGATGGTATTGGAGCTGTGGCCAGCCTGGGAAGTCTATCTGGACTGATTCCCATTGTGTCCAGTGGCACATGGGATGGACTGCTGCCTAGGATATGCTCCATGGCAGTGAGACCACACATGACAGACACATCTTTTGGGGAAATGTAAAACCAGGACCCTTTGTTTCATCAGCCCAACAGAGCAAGCCGCTCAATTAGACTCTGGTTGAGAAGGAAGACTTGCTCCCTGCTTTTCAGTAGCCATCACAGTATTGTGGAAAGAGAATGGACTTAGGAGTCAGAAGCAAGTTCAAATCCCACAGTTGCCACTATGATACAAAAGCAAAACAAAATAAAACAAAACACTGATTTAAGTCCCCAGTTTCTGTTTCCAGTTTCCTGCATGGTAATACCCAAAACATCAAGTCGCTATTCCTGAATCCATCAGGAAATCACCTTATGCCATGCCTGGTACAAAGTAAATCGTCAATGAATATCAGTACCCTTCACAAAGCTTCCAAACCCACATGACAGAGAATTATTCTATGCATATATTTGAACAATTTGTTACATGGCCTGTTGGCAGTGCTTAGCCAAACCCAAAGGAGAAACCACTCTGTGCTGACAATTAGGGGAAGAAAGACATCGAGGTAGAAGCAAGTTTTCTCTTTGCTCCAAGAATAATTTAAAAATTTAATAATAATTTCAGCCACCATTTCCTACTTTTGAAGGCAGATCAGCATGCTGTACAGGCTTCTAAGACGTATCTTCGTGAGCTGCCACGGTGGATACTGCAAACCAACCCTCTCTGCACACAGTCTACCCCATCCAGGCATGCCTTCCCATAGCTCAGAGCTTGCAAGGCTCACTACTGCACTTCCCAGACCCCTAACAGTGTTTCATATGTGAAGTAGACTGCAGTAATCAGATGCAGTGCATCTTAGATTTGAAATCAAGTTATATGGTCACTTAGTTTGGAACCCCTGAAAACAGATTCCTAGACAAAGGTTTGCATACAGAAGATTTATCAGGGACTGTCTTCAGGAACAACACCCAGAAGGAAAAGAGAGAAGCAAGAATGGACCGAGTTTAGAGAAATTGAACTGTAATGTACTTGTAAAGGGGACTTCAACCAATCCCACGGGTGTTCTGCACTGGGAAGGCCAGTCAGAGGAGTCCCTAATCAGGACGGAAGGGACTAGTATATTGTATCCTGCATCTCTTAGGCAATGGACATAGGCTGCCCCCAGGGACAAGGCACACCTTGGGCAAGGCAGCTCCTGATCGTCAAGAGCGATTTTCAAAGATGGACAGAGCGATCAGCAATCAACTCTCCTGGCAGCTGGGAGGATGTGTGCCTGGGTCCTGAAGGGGGAATGTGGACAGCCCAGAACAGATCCCTAAAGTCCACGACCGAACACCCACTGTGCTGCTCAGACTAACTTGCTTATACTATATTTACCCCACCTGCAAACAGCTTCTCTGGGATTTTGGTTGGCATCATTTCTGGAGAAAATTTATAAAGGAGGTTGGTCAAATGAATACAGTCTCCACTGATGCGGCTGGTTTTAAGGCCACAACTGATACTCATGGTCTCCCTTCTCTACTGCTCCTTCTATGTTCCCTTCACTCCTAGCTATCGCCTCCGCTGCTCTAGATGCTTCACTGTTGCGGTGACCAAATCCTCCTCCCTGAAGCAAGGTCTGAATCCCTGGTCAGCATGCTCTTTCCAGGCTTGACTACTGCACTTGTCCACTGATCATCAAAACTGTACAGGGTCAAACAAAAAGATGTCAATTCCAGTCAGTCTTCAGAATGCCAGAACTGTAGTTCATCGCATCTTTTGTGCAACGACTCGCTACCTCCTTCTGGTGATCAGCGCTAATTGTTCCTAACTGCAGTGATGACTCCTTTCCTTGACTGCTGGTCTTTTGGCATGATGAGCCATAGTGCCTAAAGGTTCAGGGATAGAAAGCACAGATTCCCTCAAGTAGGTCACTGCGAGTGTGATAATTTGGGGTACTCGTATTTCTACCCCTTAGTTCCTAGGCACATGCATTCTACCTACTGGGGGCACAGCACCATATAATGTTGGTTGGTTTTGAGTGTATTGTGTCCTAGAGGACAGCATCCCATCTGTGAATGAAGTTTAGCCTTTTTCCACTTCTGTCAGCTGGCGATAGGGGACTCACCATGTGGCCATGTGTGTGCACTGAGCGACACCAGTGCAAGAGTGGTGGATGACACAGGGATTGGGGGTCACTTGCTTGTGCAGCTAATTTGTGTCAGTCCCAGATGCACTACTTCCATCTTACAACAGATTGCTTTTGGGCCACAAACCATATGACTTGGTGGTACTGACAGATGGGCAGCTCTGTCCAGATGGCCACTTGATGCCCATGGTCAGGGCCTAATAGTTTTTCAAATGGAATAGAATATAACTTTATGCTGCAGATATCAATTGCCTTGCTAGGGGCCTAATGGTTCTTCAAATGGAATATAATTTTATGCTGCAGATATAAATTGCTTTGCTAGGTGCCTGTGTTATGATTCCCCTATAAGGATAAATTTCCCCTATAAGGATAAATAAACTCCACAGGGCAACTGTTTCCACCACAGGTATCTCTATTCTAGTGCCCTGGTATTGCCAGAGTGGCCTGGCTATGGTACAGAGACTTGGTCCTGCTGCACAGCCCCTTCCTGTTCTGCCCTTCCTGCTCCACCTCCAGCTGCCCCAGCAGGCAGGCTTACTTAAGTGGATTGGACAAATATTCCAAGGTGTGCAATTTGCTGTGCCCAAAACCTGAAGAGGTCTATCACACACGTGCTTCCTTCTTAGTGGTGGGAAGTACAAGATACAATAACATGCCCTTTACTTTGAATCGATGCCCTGGTATGCCCAGACCCTAAAAACTGTACTGATATGGGGCCTCTGAACTTCAAAGGGTTACCTCCTATCCTCTGAAGCTCATAGACTTACCAAAGCTTCCAAAGTATTTGTGTTGGCATTTCCCTCTGTCACTGACCCCAAGATGTGATATCATTTTTGAATTTACAATCTTGGCAGGAAGAGGCAAGCAGTTTCAAAGCCTTCCATTTGCCATTCCCCACTATGGTAGTGCTAACCTCCCAGGCCAAGAAACCAGTGTGGAAGATTTGCCAACTACTACATATGTCCATTCAAAATATCCACTCAGGTACCACCTGAGTGCTGGAATCGTAACACAGGCACCTAGCAAAGCAATTTAATGACCAGTAGGTGGGTCTGTGGACCCAGTGATCCACACCTGGACCTGAACTCCATTTATTACCTCTCATATCCAACAGTGGGGCCATGTTGCTTCAGGTACCCAGCTATCAAGGTCAACTTGGAGTCCATGTCCACTAGTTCTCAAAATATCTGAGTATTTTCCTTTTCTCAGTATATAGTTACCCAAGCAAGTAGCTAAAGATCCCTTTAGGGAGGGGCAGGGAGAATCACTACGATACACAAGTACCATGGTGCTCTGGGATCCTGGTGCCCCAGCTTCCTCTTCAGTCAGTGGATTCCAGATCTAAGAATCAGCTCAAGTCTAGGAACTACTTATTGGCGTTGCTGCCCTTAGTCTCCTAACCATCGATTTTTAATTTCTTTTGATTGTATAGATTGAGAAATACCCTTTTTAGCTCCTATCTCTCTTGCCCCTAGGAATGCCATATTCTATTCATCATCTCCACGGCTCTCTATGAGTCAGGCTCCCTGGCGGCCACTCAGACCTTGTTGTTCATTATAATAATTGTACCCACTTGCTTCTGATGGGAAGAAGAAGCTAAACTGAGATACAATAGCAACAGAGGCCTCTGCTGATTCTGTAAGAAATGAAGCAACTGACAAAGGATTAATCTCCAAAATTTACAAGCAGCTCATGCAGCTCAATAACAAAAAAACAAACAACCCAATCCAAAAATGGGCAGAAGACCTAAATAGACATTTCTCCAAAGAAGATATACAGATTGCCAACAAACACATGAAAGAATGCTCAACATCATTAATCATCAGAGAAATGCAGATCAAAACTACAATGAGATATCATCTCACACCGGTCAGAATGGCCACCATCAAAAAACCTACAAACAATAAATGCTGGAGAGGGTGCGGAGAAAAGGGAACCCTCTTGCACTGCTGCTGGGAATGTAAATTGATACAGCCACTATGGAGAACAGTATGGCGGTTCCTTAAAAAACTAAAAATAGAACTACCATATGACCCAGCAATCCCATGACTGGGCATATACCCTGAGAAAACCATAATTCAAAAAGAGTCATGTACCAAAATGTTCATTGCAGCTCTATTTACAATAGCCAGGACATGGAAACAACCTAAGTGTTCATCATCAGATGAATGGATAAAGAAGATGTGGCACATATATACAATGGAATATTACTCAGCCATAAAAAGAAACGAAATTGAGTTAGTTATTTGTAGTGAGGTGGATGGACCTAGAGTCTGTCATACAGAGTGAAGTAAGTCAGAAAGAGAAAAACAAATACCGTATGCTAACACATATATATGGAATCTAAGGGAAAAAAAAAGGTCATGAAGAACCTAGGGGCACGACGGGAATAAAGACACAGACCTACTAGAGAATGGACTTGAGGATATGGGGACGGGGAAGGGTAGGCTGTGACAAAGTGAGAGAGTGGCATGGACATATATACACTACCAAACATAAAATAGATAGCTAGTGGGAAGAAGCCACATAGCACAGGGAGATCAGCTCGGTGCTAGAGGTGCGGGATAGGGAGGGTTGGAGGGAGGGAGACGCAAGAGGGAAGAGATATGGGAACATATGTATATGTATAACTGATTCACTGTGTTATAAAGCAGAAACTAACATACCATTGTAAAGCAATTATACCCCAATAAAGATGTTAAAAAAAAAAATGCTCTGTAGCCAGGATGGCTCTTCAGAGTTGCCCCTAATTGAAGCAAGGAGGCTGGGTCTTTGTAGCCCTGGAGCAACAAGTCAATGGCGTGGAATGCATTCTTTAGGCTATGCAGCTTCCTATGGCCAAGGGAAATTCTTAGTGGTGAGTTGCAGCCAACATTCCTGGCATTTGCAGGACCATGCTTCAGGACCACGCTTTAGAGCTTAAAGGAGTTTGAGTTGACACACTACAGTATTAGCTACATGTGGGGAGAGAGGTCGATCACAAAGCGTCTATTTTACTTATGTGGACTGCGGTGAGGGCAGTATGATTCTGGAGCCAGGTGCTGTAGCAGCAGTTTGCTGACTGTTTAGCTTTTGATCATGTCAAAGGTGGCAGCTCCCTTGACTTTCCAGTTCTGCAGCGTTGTTTTGAGACATATCCTGAAAACTGAGATCAGAGTCTATTTCTTTAGCCTTCACAATGATTATGTGAACGTTCAGTACTTCTAAATAAATCCCTTCCTGCTTAAACTAGTTCGAGTAGATTGTACGTTCTCAACTAAGAACCTTGAACAAAGTTGGTATTTGATAGCCAGCATCCGTTCTGGTTAGATGGTGCCATGATGTACTGGTCATTATATACATTGAAAATTACATAAACCTTCACCAGTAGAGCCAGGTTTCTAGATTAAAGGCAAAGTAGCTAATATATGCTGTACGCTGAACTTCCCAGGACCCACAGCTCTCTGTGGTTGATTGACATGGGGTTAGTGCTCAGTTTTGGACACTGTGTGCTTATATTACTTTGCTAATTAGGCCTGCAAGAAAGCGACATGAATAGATGACTTTGGGGAAAAGTCTCTATGCTAAGATTTTATGGAATTGTGGTATAATAGGTGACGAATCTCAGTAGCTTTAGTCACTCAGGGTCTCAGTGCTTTAGGAAACCAGGATAATTGGCCAGTGTCATTCAGTATGCAGTCTAAACTTGAAAATCTTGCCTTCTCTTTGTACCTTGGCATTTACTCTTTTCCAAAAGGGGTTTTCGTTGGATTGGAACTGTGATTATTGGACAAAATTTCTCACCAAGCCTTTGCAAAGGGAGTTGGCTTCTCATGTGCCTAGTGCTGCTGGTTTCCCCATTGATCCCTGGTTCAGCCCGCTGGAGCCAGGGTAGCAAGAGCCATTCATGGAAAAAACAGAATGCTACTTCCCTTTAAAATGCAACAACTGTTTTGTGGCAGGTAAGTGGGGTTTTGTTCAGCCCCAGTGCAGCTACTCCAGTGCTGAATCCTCCCAGAAAATGGATTGTGAGAGTTTGGGTTCCAAGTGTTATATCAAGGAGAGCTGCTGCTTCCTTTCCCTTCTCCAGAGTCCTTTGTATAAATCCATCTCTTCCCGATAGCCTTAGATAAACTTAATGAAATATGCTTTGTTGAGAAGCAGGTTTATAAACATGCACACATTTGAAGGTAGAGCCTGCAGAGTTTTGGATATATACATACTGAAGCACAAGAGGATAAACTGCACCCATTTTCTCAAATAAACAAGTATTTTTAAAGCTCATATAACCTTTACCACAGTGTTTTCCAAATGTACCTGAGGATATGTCTGAAAAGTTACCTGGGCTTTTTGTTAGACTTTCAAGTGCTCAGACCCTTTGAATCAGAGTCTCTAGGAGCAAGACCTGGGAAGCTCTGCATTTAACAAGTGCCCAGGGTGATTCTTACCAGAAAAATTTAGGAAACCAATCCCTTCACTATAGCCACCTCTCTGGCCAGTCCTATAAATGGCCTGCAGGTGTCCTCACCCACTTCAGGGTCACAAATGGACCCCTTGCATGGATGAACAAATTGTATGTGCAGAAAGCAGTTGTTAAACAGATCTTAATATTCAAACCAACCAAGGGAACTAATATCAATGTGGTCTTTTTTTTTTTAATCAAAATGATGAGATAAACCTAGGCGGACAATCTAAAAGCAAGTGTGCTGAAATATGACCACTTTATGAAATAATATATTGAACAGTACTAATCCATTACTTTTTCCTTTCATCCAGGATTCTTAGAAATCTCTGTCTTTTTTTCCCCCAATGAGAAATAATTCCGTAGAACATGCACTAAATGCTGGACTGTGTTCTTTGTTGTAAAGGCAGAGAGAAGTGTAGCTTGACAGTAATGAATGACTATGTTACACAATTACTTAAATATGAGTCTTCAGCAAAAATGAAATGACTTGAGGCTTTTCAACAAATGCAGCTTTAAGCTCAGCAAATAATGGCTTGTGTCAAATTTGTTTATTAGCATGGGTAATTTGTTCTTAACTAGACATATTTTACACTTGAAGTAATGTTTTACTAGAACTCCATAAAGCAATTGTGCAACTGATAATAAATATGTCACTACTGGTAAGTAATTAATTCATATGAAGTTAGTTAAAACCATGCTAGCACCGCCTAGAGTATAGAAAAAGAATGCATAAATAACTAAAGTAGTTATAGTCAAATAACAGATGGTGTGAAGAAGTCAGCAATAAAAGAAATAAAGATGTGGACAAAGTGTGCGTGTGTGTGTAATCATAGTTATCAAGCACCTATAACACACCTGACATCATGCCAGACCATTTCCTCAGAACTTTTCAGGGAAGTATTGAATTCAGTTATTATAGATGAGGAAACGGAGGATCTGAAAGTTTAGTTTGTACTATGATACACCATTGATGGAAATAAGGTCTGAGCACAGGTGTAAAGCCGTGCTTTTTCTACTAGTGTTTAGTATAATGTTATACAAGTTGAGTTTTAGGGTCAGATATACCTTGTTTGTGTCCTGAGTCAGCCACTCACCAGATATATAATCTTGGTAAGGAGACCTAGCACCTCTTAGCCTTAATGACAACAGCATCTACTACATAGAATTATTGTGAGGATTAAATGGTAAGACACACGGGAAAAGATAGTATCAATATAACGCCTGGTACACATCAAGCACTAAGTTAGTCAATTACATGGTACCTCCAGGAAAGTCATCACAGAGTAAATAATTACTCAACAGAGTAAGAATTGAGCATTATTTTCATTTACAGTGAGCAGATATTATTTTCTCTCTACTATTCAGGTATATATGGACTGAATTTAACAAAAACTGATTAAATACAGACTTCAGATTTCTGAAGCAGTCTTGTTTTCGTGAAGTTTTACTTTTGAAAAATGTTTCATTTAATTCAACTCAATAACAATTATTTAAGCATCCGTGTCAGTTACTTCCTTCAAGGACCTCACAGCCTTAATGATTGGGTATAACGTGGTGGCAGGACAGAAGAGGAAGAAATGGGAGGTATATTGAAGGGAAAGAAGTGGAACTTCAGACTGACAGAATAGCTCAGAAGACCTAGTCCTACTTTTAAAGCAGCAAACAGATCCTAGAAAGCCTTACAAACTGATGCAAAAGACACATAACAGTTAAGTGTAGTATCTGAAGAGGCAACACTTAAAACGAGATATAAAGGATGAATAAAGCAGTGGGCCAGGCAAAGAAGGGTGATAAATGCAAAACTTGAAGATAAGAGAGAGCACTGTGGTCTGGCACATCAGAAATGGTAAGTAGTTCCATCAGGCTGGAAAGCATATGGGCTTGGGAGTCAGTGGATAGAGAAAAGACTGTGGTAAAACATTAGGTTACATAGATTTGAAGGAATCAATTCATGAAGAATCTTACATGCCTTTTATGCTCTATGTCTGTGGTTTGTTACTGCAGCTGCCCGTTAGAATCACCAGGGAAGCGGGCGTCGGAACTAACCGGTGGAGTCTGCTCCAAGGGTCCTGAGCCAACAGCTTCTTCGCGGGCCCTGCCGCCGCCGACCCCACTCCTCGTTGGGGAGAAGATGGTGGGCCAGAACAGCGCCATCGCCGTTTCCATCGGGTACTGCATTTACTTCGACCGCAAGAGACGGAGTGACCCCAATTTCAAGAACAGAGTGCGAGAACGAGGAAAGAAACAGAAGCTTGCCAAGGAGAGAGCTGGACTTTCCAAATTACCTGACCTTAAAGATGCTGAAGGCGTTCAGAAATTCTTCCTCGAAGAAATACAGCTTGGTGAAGAGTTACTAGCTCAAGGTGAATATGAGAAGGGTGTGGACCATCTGACAAATGCAATTGCTGTGTGTGGACATCCACAGCAGTTACTGTAAGTATTGCAGCAAACTCCTCCACCACCAGTGTTCCAGATGCTTCTGACTAAGCTCCCAACAATTAGTCAGAGACATGTAAGTGCTCAGAGCTTGGCTGAAGATGATGTGGAATGAGAAACAAATGTCAACATAATAATCTCAATTAAAAAATATTTTTAAAATCTGAACTTGGAAGATGATCAGCTCTGGGGGAGTAAGGGCAAATACGCTTGTTATGGACTGTCCTGCACTGAAATCTACCAAAGTTAATTTTTACTTTGTGTAGATCCATTTGTCGTTTTATTTATTTTTCCCAGTGAAAAGTGTATTTTGATAGAGAGGTTTTCATTTTATAAATACACTCTCGGTTACTGAAATATGGATTTTGTTTATTCCTAAAACGTGCAATTAGAAGGTACATATATAACATCACATTACTTACAGTAAAATGACCCAGTGCTCAGTTTTGAAAGGCCAAAAAAAGTGTAGAAGAAAACTGAAGGAAGCACTTTTTTTTTAAGCTAGTACAGTTTGCTATACATCAGAAAATTGGATGGAAACTTGATTGTGTACCAAAACTGAGCATTAAAATCTTTAAGAGATTATTTCTTTCCATTTAATCTCTTAAATATGTCTAATGTGCTGCTGTGCTACAATAACTTCACCCCCACTGTTGAACTGTTTTGTTTAAATCAGTGGGCCTAATGTGTTCCGGATATTTGTCTCCTTGTATTTTAGATACGTGTAGTTGCAAATAGCACCAGGAATTAGATCTATGTACACCCTTAATCTAGCTGAGTAAACTTCGCCAGTTAATGTCTGCCCACAGTTATAAAATGAGGGAATTTGTCTGCTAATTCAGCTTCTAATTCCTTTGGTTCTGCTCAGCATTTTCAAATCCCTTTTTCTGAGGGATATATCTGTTTGGGCAACCAGCCCTTGCATTTTTTAATACTCTGAATTTTGTATGCTTGCCTGACTTAGTATTTCTGAACTGATTTTTTTTTTAAGGTATAACTTGCGTTGATTTTCACTGAAATCGTGGTCTGTCACTACTTTTGTAAATTAATCTGAAATTTAACTTTCAAGGTTAACTGGGACAATATGCCTGTAAAAGTGTGTGTTCCCCTTTGCTTTTATCGTCAGTGTACCTCCTAAATCCCCTTCCAGCCTGATTCACTTATCTTGTTATGAGAATAAGCTGTAACTTTGTGGCTGAAGACTTGCAAAGGATGAAGATAATGGGACCTTTTATTCTCAAAATAGTGACATCATCTGCAGCCACAGATTCAATATCAGGCCTGAGAATAAAGATCCTTAGTACTTAAAAAAAAAAAAAAAAAAAAAAAGAGAATCACCTGGGAAGTTTTTGAAAACTACTGATGGAGTACTGCATTCCAAAATAACTATCTAGACTGCTCAGGGCTCACCCTCCTATTGAGATAATATAAAACTGGACAAAATATATTTTTAAAATGTGTTTGAGCATCTGAAACTACCAAGAGAGTAAGAATTTAGAGGGCCAAGATCCAGATGAGAAGGAAATCCAAGAGTCGTGATCTGACATTTGGGGCAACTTTTTCCCTCAAGAGGATTGACAGCCTATTTCAAAATCAGTGCCTGAGAGACTGAAAAGTTGGGGAGTTTCCAGTAGTTTCACAGGAGTGGGGACTGGGGTTGGTGAAAATTGGAGTTCAAAGCCCACCAAGGTGGATTGGACCTGGTATATACCCTCGGACTTCATTTGGGACCCTCAAAATTTACACACTAGGAATAAGTATGGCCTGGAAATAAATCAGACTTCATAAGAATTGGAGCCTAGATTTGATCATCTCATTCCCTAATTGGATTATGGTGATCTTATCCTAGTCTAGTTGTCTTTTAGAAACAAACGTAAATTCTCTCTGGTCAAAATAACATTATAATATAAGCCAGAAACTTAAAGTATGTCTACCATGCCCCATACACAATGTCCAACACTCAATCAAAAGTAACAAGGCATACAAAAAATGCAAATCTCGACTGAAAACCAAGAAAAAAAAATCAGACACTATAAACAGACTCACAAAATAGTTATTATAAAGTTCATGTTTGGAATAGACATAGACTTTTAATAACTATTGTTAATATTTCTGAGGAATTAAATAACAAGTGGGAGAGTTTCAGAAAGAATAGAAATTATTACAAATATGAAAATGGAACTAAATGGAAAAAACAGTAAATGCAATTAAGATATCAGTGGGTAGCCTTAACAGAAGACTTAAAACACAGTTAGTGAAAAATAGGAGAAAATATCTAGATGGAGGTGTAGAGAGACAGAAGTAGACAAAATAGATAAAAGAACCTAATACAAGGTTAACAAGTCTAAAATTCAGGTAACTTGAGTCCCGGAAGTAGAAAAGAAAATGTCTTGGAAGAAGTAATATTTGAAGAGATAACGGTTGTAAATTTTTTTTTAAATGATGAAAGACACCAAGCCATTGGTACAAGAAGTTCAACTAACCCCAAGCAGGGTAAATACACAAACAAATCACATATAAGCACATAATAATAAAACTTCTGAAAACCAAAGACAGAAAACAAACTCTTAAATAGGTACAGAAAAAAATGACATATTACCTTCAAAGGAGAAATAATAAAACTGATTGTTGACTTTTCACAATGTAAAGATTAAAAGCCAATAACCAATGGAATAATATCTTCAAAGTTCTTGAAAATAACAGTCAATTTATAAATTATGTATATTGTGAAAATATTCTTCAAAAATTAAAAGATTCTACTTGTAAGAACCTTGTAATAGGTTATGTGAGACCAATGCTCCTGTGACAATGAGATGCCACTACAAACCTATTAGAATATCTAAAATTTAAAAACTGACCAAAATGAATGTTAGTTAGCAAGGATAAAGAGTAACTAGAACTCTTATACATTACTTGTCAGAATGCAAAACGGTATGACCACTTTGATAATCAGTTTGACAACGTCTTATAAAGTAAAGCATATGCTTCTCATATGAACCCACAGCCTCACTCCTAGGTATTTACCCAAGACAAACAAAAACTAACATTCACTAAAAATCTATATGTTAATATATATAATGGCTATATTCATAATCACCCCAAACTGCAAAAAGCTCAAATATCAATCAACAGGTGAATGGTAAACAAACTGTGGTATATCCATTCATACAATAGAATATTACTTAGCAATGAAAGGAACAACTACTCATACAACATAGATTAATCTCAAGTTCATTAGGTTAAATGAAAGAAGCTAAACTCAAAAGACTACATTCTATATGATTTCTTTCATTCAGGAACAGACAATACTATAAGAGCAGAAAATATATCAGTTGCTACCAGGGGCTGGGGGTGGCATAAAGGGATGTGAACATAGTATGCTGGTAAATGTTCAAGCTCTCCAAATAAAAACTCTCTGATTTGTAGCATTTGCCAATTTCTCTAGTGTAAATATTCCCATCATGGCCAATTTTAACCTCCCAAAGTGATGACACTGAACGTGGAGTTGGGAAGAGATGCAAAGCAGCACATTATTATATGGTATTTCCACCATACAGATAAAATAGATATAAATAACTACACAGCCACAGATAATAGTACAGTGTAAAATAATGAGGAAGCAACAAGTTTTTAGTACTTATTACCTTTTTAAAAATATAATTATATTGAATTGTAAGTTTATGTAATTTAATTTTAAATAATGACTGGTTTTAACAACGGGCTTTGAAAATTCCTTAAAGTTTCACAATCTGCTGACTCCAGGGAGTCACTAGGCACAAGGGAAACGTCTGAGGTGACTGAAGTGTTCTGTTGTCTTGATTTTGGTGGTGTTGTACAACTGTATGCATCTGTCAAAACCTACAGATCTACACGCTTAAAAGGGTTAATTTTATTGTGTGTAAATTATAGCTCAAAAAACCTAATCACAAAATTTGCATATATCCTTTCACTCATCAATATCCGTTCTAGGAATCTATCCTCAGTTATATTCAAACCTGTCCACCCCTGATTTTAATAATAAAATTGGAATTAACCTGAAATCCACACATTGGATAATGAATAATAAATTATTGTATATCCAGCAAGATATTTCAAGAGATATTCCAAGAGAATTTTCTTAGCAGCTAGAAGAAGGTGAGGCATGAAAAAGTAGTTTCTTCTGGAAGGTGGCTGAGGGATAAAAGTTAAGAGGGACTTACATGTATGAATACCCTGTTGTAATTTTGAAATTTTCCACGTGCGTGCATGACTTTTTCCAAAGATAAAGGGACCCTAAGTTGGTTTTAATCAAAATGAAATACAGACATTTTCAAACAAACAAACTCTCCTGAGATAATTTACGACCAACACACCTTCACTAATACTTAAATGCCTTCAAGTACTGTCTCATGCTTTGCTCACCACTGTATGGATGGAGAAATGGAGGCCCAGAGACTGAAAAACTTTTTCAAAGGCACACAGCAATAGTGTAGCTCTGGGACTTGAAAATGCACACTCTTAGCTTTGCTACACTGTTTTTCAGGAAAGTTCAGGGAGGGTCTAGGTGTCCTTTGCAGAGCAGTGCTAACTGAAGTCAAGGTGAGCTAGCAGTTCCCTGAGAGGGAGTTTATAAAGGAGGAAGACAAAGAATCAAGAATAGAACCCTGGAGACATCCATACTTAGGAGAAGAAAGAGAAGGCTGACAAGAAAACAGAAGAGGAATGATTAGAAAGAACAATATAACAATGTGATCTATTGCTTAAAATGTTGGAAGAAAATACATTTGTGGGAAAAAAAAATCACTTTGTTCTGTTACTTGAACTGTATTCTTCAGACCTCGCCCTGCTTTTTAAGGAAAAAGCATGTTCACCACACCCATGGGCACATGCATGTTGGAGCACGTTGGACCCAACACCATGTCTAGGATTCTGGCTTCTCTGTGCCCTACTATTCAACAGTTAGA
This sequence comes from Stenella coeruleoalba, assembly GCF_951394435.1. Classification (NCBI taxonomy): domain Eukaryota; kingdom Metazoa; phylum Chordata; class Mammalia; order Artiodactyla; family Delphinidae; genus Stenella; species Stenella coeruleoalba. The sequence goes on from NC_137164.1 coordinate 16,820,533, forward strand.
AAGGTCCTGTCCTCTACTTGCATTTCAGCCAGAAATACAACTCCCCAGCACATGGGGACTTAATTTCCTTGGACAGTTTAGATTGGAGCTGTGAAGAAAGAAATGGTTTTAAACCATTGCTTCTTGTTTTGTTTCTCTGTTCAGTGGTGGGAAAGAAATAAAAATGATAGTACCTCCCTGCCCCACAAATAAAATGAAACCAGTAATACGTGTGCGGAAGGAAGCTGGAGCAGGGAAATCAGGAACAGCTGGGCCTAACACAGTGCAGTTACATATGTGTCCTTTTTGAAAGACAAATCAGAATGGCTCAAGAGAAGGCCGCAGAGACATACAAACTTCTAAAACTCTGGACTTGCCAGCTGCAGAAATGGACTGTGCTGGGAGAACTTAAGAGTCACTTGAGAGTATTTAGTTCTCCAAGTGAGTAGCAAAAGTGTGCTAATGAGGTCTTTAACACCTGTACTCTAACCAGCAGCTGAGTCTAAGCAGAACCAGGCGTGGCAGCCAACAGCTTAGAGGTGGCCTTGGGGAACTCGGAAACAGAAAATCACTATTCCTGGTTAGTAGGATGCAGATGATATTTGCTTTCCTTTTTATGCTTTTTTTCTATTTTCCACATACACATCAAATCAGGAAACAAAATGTTATTTTGAAAAACAAAACACTGCATTCAGTTTATCTTTCCCAGTTATTCATTCCCTGGTCACTTGTTTTTGTCTCTGAGCATGTAATGGTTCATGCACTAGATGCAGCTCTGCTTCTGTCAGCTGTCACCTCCAGAAAGTCTTCATACAGGCAGCATCAGGTGGCTACTACAGAAGAGATGGGATGGGAAGAGAAAACATCCTTCCAGGATGTCTCTCCTTGGCATGCTTTGTCTTTGTTTTCTTTGCTCTGAGAACTGAAGAAGACTCCTTTTAAGTACCCTATGCCCCTTCTCACCCCAAAATACTCCCTGATGATTACTTGCCTCTCTTTCCCACTCATGTTTGACAGAACAAATAGTGATAACTAGAGAAATGGAACATGAAATATCAACTTATTAATCTGGGTAAGTGGCTGAAAACTAAAAAAGGCCAGACTTCAGGCAAACTGGATAGGAAAATGGGACTTAGAACCAAAGGAAATGAGAGTGAGGCTTTCCACCTTGAATCTGAATCTTGGATTCTGTATGGTGAGGTGTCCTACAGAGAGAGGGAGAGAGGAAACATGCCTGTGCCTATGGGGCAGACTTGGAGGCTAATGGCCCACCTAGGCACAGGTAGAACAGCAGGAGGGTGGCCCCTTTGCAGACCATGCCCTCTGCAAATGTGGTCTGATCACTTTCAAATTCTGATCAATCAGATTAGTGACTCCTGTAATGGCAAGTGTTAAGGAGGTCTCCAATGGCAAGGGTAGAGGCTGAGATCTTTTTCATGGGCTGCAGCTGGTAGCCTAGGGGTAAAGAGTGAGGAAAGTGATTTTCTTGCCTCCTTTTCTCCTCCTCCCAATAAAGACTGGAATCCATTTTAGAGCTCCCCATGACTGGATTCTTCAGCCCAATTTGTTACTATTTCTTCCTGAACCAAATCCTCATTTCAATAAAAATATGAATGATGCAAATCTTTATGAAGCTTCCATACTCCTTCAGCTCCAAATCTTGCTTCTATAGAAACCTGCTGTACACTGTGTTCTATCTGCCATTTTTCAAAAAATAGGAAAGTTATCTCATGGTAGGATTACATTTGGTAAGGGCTGTGCATGGTGAGTAAGACAAAAGCTTACAATTGAAATGGTCATTATTTGCTTTTTCTAAATTGAGTGTAATAGGTTACAATTCTTTGCCTTATTGGAATTTTAATCAAGACTCCCAGATGTTATGGTAAATTAATAGCTTATGATTAAGTTTCTATTGGCAATTAATGTCAGCTTTTAAATCAGTGTTTGTTATACTTCATATCACATTTACATTTATTAAGTAATCAAATATTTATGTTTATTGCACAATGTTCTTATGAACGCTCACAAGCATTCTCATTAATTATAAAGCATTGCTCTGGAAAATAGTTCTTGTTGTGAGAATATTTAGATACATGTTTTCACAGTGTAAATTTGCAGTGCCTGTCTGGCCTAATGTTTGCACATTGTGTGTACTAGAAAAGCAGGTGTGAAGGGCATAGCGTTCCACATACTCTAATTGAACAAAGGTGGTTTTCACCCTCAGTTGAATTGGATTGATGAACTCACAGGAAACACTGATTAGTTGGAACTCGGGAAGTTTTTTTCTACTTATTCCTGGGGTTTGCTCCATGAAAATATTGTTTTGGAATGGGCGGGAAAACAAATTTATATAAAAATAATTGTCCTTTCTTTAACTGAAAGAACTAGGAAACTTCTTATTGCCTAATGTTAAAAAACATAAGAAAGCAAAAAGATGTTCTGTTTTTCTACAATGAACTAATTAATTTCAGCTGCGTTTTGAGATGGGCCATCAAGGCAATTATGATATTGAGATAATTTAAACAACAGCAAACCTTCTGTTGAGGAAAAAGTGAACTTGGGGTTTTCAGATGATCTCTGTGATGTAGATACTGCTTTAGGCTTAAAAACAAAAGTCTACTGTCATACCCCCAATATATGATCTTTCCCCTGTTCTAACTCTGAAGAAAGTGACACACAAAAGTAGAGTGTCCCACAGCAAATGAGTGACAGAACTCAGTTTAGTACGGGGTTCTTCATTCTCAGACTATGGCTCTCTTGCACTAGGCCAATGGTTTACAAATTCTTTGGAGCCACAGAAATCTTTCTTCAATGAAATCTCATCAGGAAGCCTAATATTTAAAACAGAGTAGAACTGCTTGATAATTCCAAGCCAATTTCAGTGTCTCCAACAATTTTCAAAGTTCTTGCCAGATTGCAATAATTTCCAAGAAAACTGATTTTTCCCTACTTCATCTCCAAGAAATGGAATTCAAAGGACTTCTGAAAACTTCTTCATTAAAGGTTTCATCACTGCTGATAGGCAGAGCCATTACCAGGCAGGTAAACACTCAGGCACCACATGCACTTCAGCAGAACCTGAAGATGGTAAGCTCACATTGATGCTAGTGAATGGAACAACTTCCACGCAGCTCCTATCATTAATATTCTACCTGGACATGTCCATGCATTTCTCCAGGTACTGGCCTTGCATTCTGGATCATGCAGAAAAATATCAAAAGGGAAGCCTAGCTGAATCACTAAGATTCCTGTCCCCCGATAAGATAATACACCCTTTCTCAGACTGTAAGAAAAGAAGAAACCCAATATATATGAGTGGCTACTGAGGGCAAGGCGTTTTTTGCTAGATGATTTTCATATCTCACTTGACCTTGTGAGATGTGTCATTTTGTTCTCATTTTACAAAGGAGGAAAACAAGACTCAGAGCAGCTTCATAACTTTCTCAGATAACTCTGCTGAGAGTTGGGATTTGGATCTGGGTGAATCAAGTTCCAAAGCCCATGTTCCTACCACCATCCCATCTCTGAGTCTCACTGCTGATGTCTCTCATAATGACCAGTAACAATAGGCTATTGGGCACAGATTTTGTGTTATTAGGTACCTTTTTTTTTATTATAAAAGCCAGATCTCCTCGGTTAGTAGACTACATGCATTTTGAGGAACAGTTTCTAGCATAGAGAAGAGGTTCCCTGGTCTAATTCCCTCTTTTATGATAATACTGCATGCCATTGTAATCTATATTTATGGTTACATGCTATACTATTTACCTACTTGAAAGACACTAATGGGCATCACTAACAATCAAGCTTTCAAAAACATCTCTTTCCATTCTGTTACAGGATGGTCTGTACTGTTAAGATCTATGGGTTTGTTAGCTTGAATTTTGTTTAGAAGAAACAGTTACTCAAATCGAGCACACAATTGCCACTCATGCAGAGAGATTCTTTGACAGGAGAGGAATACACACTTCTAAAGACACTCATTGACTTTGCTGTTCTTGAGGTTTCAAGACTATGTATGATCCTTTGCAAACATACCAGAGCTATAATTTCTGAATGCACTAATGACTCCCCTTACTGAGTAGCTCTTTCTGGAAGAGTTCCTGGAGGTATAATATCATTTGATTTCACAATATCAAGTGCAGTTGCCCATACCAAAAAAAAAAGATAGAATTGTCTTTTTTCATTACTTGTAACTTTTTTTAATCCAATTTTTTTCTCTGTTCCCTCCTCTGTAAGTTAGTAATCTTAGGAGACAGGAAATTTGGGCAATTTCTTAGAGTATAATCATTTCTCGCCCCCAAGTTTTAAATTGCACTTGGCATTAAATGACAATAAAGCATTGGTATCAAATAATAAGCCTGGAGAATGTCTATACACATACACACACAGCACTTTGAATAAAAAAAGATAATTCCTCTTTTTCTGAAAGTGGAGTTTCTCTAGTTGGAAGAAAAAACCTGAATTTGCTCCCCTCAACCTTTTCTCCTCCTGTCTTAGTCACCTCAGGCTACTGTAACAAATTACCACACGGTTTAAACAATAAACATTTATTTCTTACAGTTCTGGAGGCTAGGAAGTCCAAGATCAAGGTGTCTGGTGAGAGCCCTTTTTCTGGTTTGCAAATACTTTCTTCTTGCTGTATCTGGTGGAGAGAAAGAGAGGACTCTGGTTTCTTCCTCTTCTTTTAAGGACACTAGTCCCATCATGGGGGCTCCACCCTCATGACCTCATCTTACCCTAATTACCTCCCAAAGGCCCCACCTCCAAGTGTCATCACGCTGGGGGTTAGAGCTTCAACACATAAATTGGGGGGAACACAAACATTCAATCCATATCTGCTCCCTTCTCCCTCCCCACTTTTCACCCATGCCTACAAGAGACTCTGCAAAGCCAAATTTAGAAGCCCCTGTTGTCCCCATTGACTCTTCTTTCTTGAGGACACTCCTTGGATAAGGAGGTAATTTCTCCTTTTCCATTTGTTCTAATTAACATATAACCTTGATGAATCAAAGTGGCCAGCCCCACACCAGGCTCCAGAATAGTTCCCATTCAAGGAACCTGAATTCTGTTAAGTCCCCCAGTGGTCAGGGGAGGAAAGAGAAGAAAAGTTTTAATAAGAAGAGATTTTTCATTTTTTTAAAGATCATTTTTTGTTGCTATAATATCTTATTTTTCCAGTAAGGAAAAAAAATAGTTCCATGAACATTTTTATTAAATTTAAAAATAATTTTCAATATTACAAAAGAATTTGTGCTCATTTAACTTGGGACCAATAAATTAAGGATATATCTTTGAATCAAACTTTGGGTTTTAAAAACTTGCAAAAGCCTAGTTATTCTGGGACACATAAAACAAGCTGCAGCTCTACACAGCCAGAGACTGCTAATTAGAAGGTCCTGTGATGTTTCAGAAAAGGGCTGTGCCTTTGAAGACCACTGGCAACAGAAAAAGGAAAAAAAACAAACAAAACAAAAACAACTGGCTGGATCAGAATGATGAGCATCTACCTGCATGGGAGGATCTGACTCAAAAGCATAAGAGGGGTTTTTCCAAGTCCTGCAAGAGTTTTCCCCTCTGTCTTCCTCTCTGTAGCTCCATCCCTTAAGCAGGTCTGCCAGGACCTGGAGCTGTCCAAAGGGGAGGCTGTTCCTGACTTCTTGGACCTGGATGCTCAGAGGACAAATCCCTTCCAGGCCTCCAGTCCGTAGCCTTATAATGGCAGACTGCACCGGCAAATCTCAGGGGGGATGTTTATAACAAGCAAACTGTTACTAAAAAGAGTTAGAAGATACCAAAGTTTTTAGATGATAAACGTAAAAGCAGTAAGAGTACATCCCAAGTTGCCCCTCCAATGCTGCTTCTTTTGTTCACTGGCGCTCTAAGACGCTTTCCTGAGCAGGGGAGAAAGTGGTGGGGTTTCAGCCAGCACCTGCCGAGCGGCACTTCACTCCTGGTCTATTTTATTGATGCAGCAGCCTGCAGTCTGTGCCCATGGAAATAAATCATCACCCATCACAGGCGGTAGCAGAAGAAAAGATTGAGAACTCCCAGGTGATAAGACGCCCAGATGTCTGCGCTCTTTCCACACAGTGACTTTGCATCTCTGAGGTTTCTGCTCTGAGGCCTCTGCTTTCGGAGGCCACAAACACGTGTGGTAAGAAGCAGCTAAAACCCAAGGACACCTTACCCCTCAACCCCCAACACTTAATTCCCCGAGAGAATATTAGTGGAAGTGTAATAAGATTAAGCTGAGGTTCTAAAGGAAATTATAGGTGGCCACATTCCCAAATGGGAATTTACACACCAGTTTTGGGCAGCCTTTTTAATCTGTCCCTGACCTATTTTTTCTACTAAATACTCTTGTTATAGGAGTAGCTCACCTTATCTGAATAAAGAAATGATGGTATATTATTGCCCGTATAAAGAATAGCTACTTAAAGTTTCTTATCGCCACGCTTCTTGTAAAGTAAGTAATTCTATACTGCCTTCACCTTTCTATTTGCTTATAAATTTGGAATTTCATGCATTTCATTGGCTTAAAGCAGGGCATCTCTATATTATAAACCTGCCCGTGAAATCTGCAGTTTATTGCACATTTTGTAAGAAATGAATATTTTCATGTCCTTTATCCAATGAGATGAGTGTGTCTTCATCTTAAATAAGCACAGAATCTAGGAAAGGATGAGACTGAAGACTAGGGACCCAGACTCCTAGCCTGACCTTTGTTTTGTTGCAGAGGAGTGGCTGGGGGGGAAAGTTCTCACGAGTGCAGCTTCAGAGAGTTTTGACACCTTCGGTGGTATGCCTGCAGCTCATGTGGAAATCCATCTACAGAATCGAATCCTGCTTTCACTCCACAAAGACGGCGCTCTCTCTGCACCAGAGCAGCTGTTTCCCTATGGTGGTCGTGGAAGCCTCCATAAACACACATGGAAGTCACTGACCAGAGGTTTGTCGTGCAGGGTGAAGCTAGCTCTCTCATGGCTGCTGAGCTCTGGGACCTACTCTGCGGGCAGGAAGATTGATCACGAGGTAGTTTATTTAGTCAGAGGATCATGGGTGAGTCAGGAGGCAAGGAAATTCAGAAACCAAAGTCAAAAATGACTGTGTATAGAAGAGGAAACCAGCTGCACCTGGCAGTCTGCTACCAAATCAGAAAGGGCTGTAATGGAAAACGGATGCGTTTATAGAAAATCCACCTCCCGTCCTCCACTGGCCAGAGCTGCTGCCCTCTTCACAAGGAGTCAACGTATTAAGTTTGGCAGCTCTTGTAGAGCTTGCCATGCCAGGGAGGTTATTAAAACTGAACTGAAATGGTTTCATAACTCAAACTGGAAACAAGAGTGAGGAAAATGCTAACACCAAAGTGACAGACCAGAACGAAATGGAGCTAGATTCGTACGCTCTCTGGCTCATGTTTCAGGAGGTTCCACGTGTTAAAATAGGCTGAAAAGTTAGCTAAATAAAACAAAGTGCCAAGCAAGACATTTAACACCCTTGAAAGGGGGTTTACCAGTGAGAGAATTCCGTGATTCACGATGTTGACTGAACTGTACTTTTGGGAGTCTGAAGACAAGAATAATTATAACTACATCCCCTAAAATGTCTGTCACATGTGAGGGATTTCTCCCTTCTCTCCAGTGCTCCTCATTGATTCGAAGGATCTCAAAGATATTTTCTGGTTCTCAAGGATAAACTGACCCCTGGTAGAGAGTACCAGAGACTGAAAAAGCAGATGAGTGATGTGTTTTACTGTCACATATTACAGTCTTCAAGAGTGCAGGCCAACTCCTTGTTGGAAAGACATACTAATTTCAGAGTTACACAATTTAAAATACTTGCTAAAATTTTAGAGGTTCTGATGCTAGCAGAGTAGTTCAGGAGAGCTACCAATAGGCTATACTATTTTTCCAGGTGGTTTTGTGTGTTTCCAAATAAAGCTATTACTGCAAAAATATCGGCTATCATCTCTGGGAGGCCCTCAGCTGAGAAGCAGAAAACAGCTTTCATCTTTGGAGCCAAAATGGATGTTTTCAGGCCCTTTGAAAAGGGTAGTCACAGGCTTCATCCATGAGAATACATGGTAAGACCAGGTCATGCCAATGCAGTTCAGGGGAGAGAAAGGGCTGGGTCTGCAAAACCAGTGCCCATGACCAAAAATGGTGGTAAGAATTTTAATGAAGAAGATCGGGAATGTCAGAGCAAACGGTCAAAACTAATGTTCCTTGTGGCTTCCTGGGACAATTCCATGACTATTTTTGTTCATTTCAAAAATAGGCATTTCTTTTTTTGTTTTTGTGATACGCGGGCCTCTCACTGTTGTGGCCTCTCCCGTTGCGGAGCACAGGCTCCGGACGCGCAGGCTCAGCGGCCATGGCTCACGGGCCCAGCCGCTCCGCGGCATGTGGGATCTTCCCGGACCGGGGCACGAACCCGTGTCCCCTGCATCGGCAGGCGGACTCCCAACCACTGCGCCACCAGGGAAGCCTAAAAGTAGGCATTTCTTATATTCACTTTCTTTTCCATAAATTTGTATTTGCCTCTCATTCAGCAGCATATCTTGGAGGCTCTACCTTCAAAATAGATCCAGATTCAAATATTTATCAACACAAGAACCCTACGGTGGTCAAGTATGATTATATCTCACCTGGATTATTGGAGTGGTCTCCTATCAGGTCCCCCTTTACCCACCCTTGCCTCCCTGTGGTCAGTTCTTAATGCAGCATCCAGAGTGATTCATAGACATAGAGGAGGTCTGTTTAAAAACTCACCAATGGGAGAGGATTTGGGGATGAGAGCAGAGCAGGAAGCACCAAAAATCTGTCTCCCCATCTAGACAACAGATGCACTGGCAGAATCTGTCTGATGTAACTATTTTGGAACTCTGGAGTCTGGCTTGCAACTTCCAGGGAAAGGTTTGAACAGTAAATTGTAATTAATTTTGGTCAGTTTCAGCTCAGACTACAGTAACAGCTACTTATCCTCTACCCCCAGCTGCATGGCAGGCAGCTGTGCATGTGTTCCTGGAGCAGCCTGCACACCGCTTGTAGGAGCCAGGGCAGGCAAAAACTACCCTGTCCACCAAATGTTAGGGATCTGTGCTTTGATAGCTGATTGCTGCTTCTGATCACAGAGATGCAGACAAAGAGGAGAGCAACCATTGTTGTTGCACCTCCCTGCATCGTTGCAAGCCTCTTCCCTTATGGCTAAAGTAACTTACAGGGGTTTTAAAGAACTGGAACCCTTCCCCACCTCCTCATTTTTCTCTTTTTCCCCCTTTTGGGAGCCAGACATTAAGGCTAGGATGTTCAAAAACAATTGCATATATGGGGAAAATTAGAAAGTAAATGCACATGTCCAGGGAAAGGCATAGGCTCAGAAAAGACCTGAGATGATCTTAAGTTTATACCACGATGATCCTTGGCATAGAGACAGACTACAACAATTGAGAAACAAAACAAAACAAAACCCAGAAACCATAACAGAACCAGCAAACCCTGGGAACAGGAGACAATATGATTTCCAGAGTTCCCATGTAATCAGATTCAAATGCCTAGTTTTCAACAAAAACTCAAAAGGCATACAAAAAATAAAGTATGATCCATTCAAGGAAAAAAAATAAGTCAACAGAAACTGTCCTTGAAACTGATGGCAGGTGTACTAGACAAAGACTTCAAATCAATCATCTTAAAGACATTCAAAGGATGAAAGGGAGACGTGGAGAAAGTCAAGAAAATGATGTGTGAACAAAATGGAAGATCAACAAAGAGGTAGAAAACCTAAAAAGAAACCAAAAAGAAAACTGGAGCTGAAAAGTACAATAAGTGAAATAAAAATTTCATTAGAAGGATTCAAAGGCAGATTTAATCAGGCAGAAGAAAAAATTGGTGAAGTTGAAGATAGGGCAAGGAAATTGTTGAGTCTGAAGAGCAGAAAGAAAAAGGAGTGAAAAACAGTGAACAGAGCCTAAGGGACCTAGGGAATACTATCATGTGGACCAAAACATGCATTGTGGGAGTCCCAGAAGAAGAGGAGAGAAGGTAAAGGACAGAGAGAATATTTGAAAAAACAATGGCTACAATCTTCCCAAATTTAACAAAAGACATGAATATAAACACTAAAGAAACTTAATGAACTCCAAGGAAGATGAACTTGAAGAAATCCACACCGAGACACACTATAATCAAATGGAGAGACTCTTGAAGGCAGCAAGAAAGAAGCAACTCATCACATACAAGTGATCCTCAAGAAGATAATCAGTAGATTTCTCATCAGAAACTTTGGAGGCCAGTAGGCAGTAGGCTGATATATTAAAAGTGCTCAAAGAAAAAAAGCTCTCAACCAAGAATGTTACATCCAACAAAACTGCCCTCCAAGAGCAGAGGAATTAACACATTCCCAAATAAACGAAAGCTGAGAAAGTTCATTACCACTAGACCTGCCCTGAAGGAAATGCTCAAGGGAGTCCCGCAGGGTAAAATGAAAGGGCACTAGAAAGGCTAGAAACTGTATGAAGAAATGTCTCTCAATAATGTAAATAATTGTAAACACATGGGTAATTATAAAAGCTGGTATTATTGTAACAATGGTGTATAAGTCCATTTTATGTTTTCTACATGATTTAAGAGACTAGGATATTTAAAAAAATGATTAGTCTAAAAGCTAATATTATTACACCCTTGGTTTGTAACCTCACACTTCGTTCTCTACAAAATTTTAGACACCAATACATTTAAAAGAATTCTTAAATTATATTTTGGGGCACATGTGTATAAAGATATAATTTTGTGACATCAACAACTGAAAGGAGTGAGGATAGAGTTCTAAAGGAGTAGGAGTTTTGTATGTTAAAAATTATTAAATGATTACTGTGTTAAAAACTATTATTAGATCAATGGAACAGGATAGAAAGCCCAGAGATAAACCCACGCACATATGGTCACCTTATCTTTGATAAAGGAGGCAGGAATGTACAGTGGAGAAAGGACAGCCTCTTCAATAAGTGGTGCTGGGAAATCTGGACAGGTACATGTAAAAGTATGAGATTAGAACACTCCCTAACACCATACATAAAAATAAGCTCAAAATGGATTAAAGACCTAAATGTAAGGCCAGAAACTATCAAACTCTTAGAGGAAAACATAGGCAGAACACTCTATGACATAAATCACAGCAAGAGCCTTTTTGACCCACCTCCTAGAGAAATGGAAATAAAAACAAAAATAAACAAATGGGACCTAATGAAACTTCAAAGCTTTTGCACAGCAAAGGAAACCATAAAAAAGATGAAAAGACAACCCTCAGAATGGGAGAAAATATTTGCAAATGAAGCAACTGACAAAGGATTAATCTCCAAAATTTACAAGCAGCTCATGCAGCTCAATAACAAAAAAACAAACAACCCAATCCAAAAATGGGCAGAAGACCTAAACAGACATTTCTCCAAAGAAGATATACAGACTGCCAACAAACACATGAAAGAATGCTCAACACCATTAATCATTAGAGAAATGCAAATCAAAACTACAATGAGATACCATCTCACACCAGTCAGAATGGCCATCATCAAAAAATCTAGAAACAATAAATGCTGGAGAGGGTGTGGAGAAAAGGGAACACTCTTGCACTGCTGGTGGGAATGTGAATTGGTACAGCCACTACGGAGAACAGTATGGCGGTTCCTTAAAAAACTACAAATAGAACTACCATATGACCCAGCAATGCCACTACTGGGCATATACCCTGAGAAAAGCATAATTCAAAAAGAGTCATGTACCAAAATGTTCATTGCAGCTCTATTTACAATAGCCCAGAGATGGAAACAACCTAAGTGTCCATCATCGGATGAATGGATAAAGAAGATGTGGCACATATATACAATGGAATATTACTCAGCCATAAAAAGAAACGAAATTGAGTTATTTGTAGTGAGGTGGATGGACCTAGAGTCTGTCATACAGAGTGAAGTAAGTCAGAAAGAGAAAGACAAATACCGTATGCTAACACATATATGTGTAATCTAAGAAAAAAAAAGTGTCATGAAGAACCTAGGGGTAAGACAGGAATAAAGACACAGACCTACTAGAGAATGGACTTGAGGATATGGGGAGGGGGAAGGGTAAGCTGTGACAAAGTGAGAGAGTGGCATGGACATATATACACTACCAAACGTAAAATAGATAGCTAGTGGGAAGCAGCCACATAGCACAGGGAGATCAACTCGGTGCTTTGTGACCGCCTGGAGGGGTGGGATAGGGAGGGTGGGAGGGAGGGAGATGCAAGAGGGAAGAAATATGGGAACAAAAGTATATGTATAACTGATTCACTTTGTTATAAAGCAGAAACTGACACAGTATTGTAAAGCAATTATACTCCAATAAAGATGTAAAAAAAAAAAAAAGAACTATGATTGAAGTTAAGCTGGTATACATTTAAATTGGAGTGTTATAACTTTAGGATATTAAATGTAATACCCAAACTCAACAGAAGACAGCTATGACTATACACAAAAGGAAATAAGAAAGGAATTTAAATGTTTCACTATAAAAAAAAATCAGCTAAACAGAAAAGAAGACAGTAATGCAGAAAATGAGGAACAAAAAGCTAGAAGGCAAGCAGCAAAATGACAGAAGTAAGGCTCTCGTCAGTAATTACCTTACTTGGAAATAGATTAAAATCTCCAGTCAGAAAATAGAGATTGGCAGAATGGATAAAAACGTATGATCCAACTATAGTTTGTCTATAGGAGACTCACCTTAAATCCAAAGACAAAAATATATTAAACTAGATTGAAAGTGAGAGGATAGAAAAAGATATTCCATGCAAATAGTAACCAAAAGAGAGCAGGAGTGGCTATACTAATGTCAGACAAAATAGACCTTAACCAAAAAAGTTTTCAAGAGACAAAAAAGGACATTTTATATTAATAAAAGTTTCAATACAGCAAGATATAACAATTATAAACATTTTTTCACCTAATAACAGATTAGCAAAATATATGAGGTAAAAACTGAAAGAATCAAAGGGAGAAATATCACTACAATAATAGTTGGAGACTTCAATACCCTACTCTCAATAATGGAGAGAAAAACCAGACAGAAGATAGTTAAGGGAAAAAGAGGACTTAACACAATAAACCAACTAGATCTAACGGACGTGTACAGAACACTCTACCCAACAACAGCATACCCATTCTTCCCAAGTGCACATGGGACATTTTCCAGGATAATCCATAGGCTAGGCCACACATTAATTCTCAACAGATTTAAAAAGACAGATATTTTACAAAGTATCTTCTTCGACCACAATGGGATGAAGCTTGAAATAAACAACAAGAGTAAAACTGGAAAGATCACAAATTTGTGGAAATTAAAAATGCATTTTAAAATACCAATGAATCAAAGAGGAAATTATGAGGCAATCAGCAAACACTTACAGGCAAATGAAAGAAAAACATACCAAAACTTATGGGGCACAGCAAAAGCAGTGTTAAGGGGGAAATTGTAAGCTTTATTTTAAAAACTTACATTAAAAACAAGAAAGGTCTCAAATCAACAACATAACTTTACAACTTAAGGAACCAGAATAAGAAGAACAAACTAAACCCAAAGCTAGCAGAAGAAAGGAAATGATAAAAATTAGAGCATAGATTAAAGAAGCAGAGAATAGAAAAACAATAGAGAAAATCAATGAACCTAAAAGTTGGTTCTCTGAAAATATCAACAAAAAATTGATAAAAACCTTTAGCTAGATGGACTAAGAAAACAACAGAGAAGACTAAAAATCAGAAATGAAAGTGAGGACATTGCTACTGATTCTACAAAAATAAAAAGAGTAAAAGCGAGTACTATGAAGAACAAACTGGATAACCTAGATGAAATGGACAAATTCCTAGAAACACAAAACCAACCAAGACTAAACCACAAAGAAACAGAAAATCTGAATAGATCTATAACAAGTAAGGAGATTGAATCAGTCATCAAAAATCTTTCTACAAATAAAAGGCCAGGACCTGATGGCTTCACTAGTGAATTCTACCAAACATTTAAGGAAGAAATAATACCTATATCTCTCAAAAAATTTTTTTTCCAAAAAATTGAAAAGGAGAATACACTTCCAAACTCATCCATGCAGCCAGCATTATCCTATACCAAAGTCAGACAAAGAATACTACAAGAAAACTATAGACTAACATCCCTAATGAACATGGATGCAAAAATCCTCAACAAAATACTAGCGAACTGAATTCATAAGCAAATTAAAAGGATTATACACCATGGTCAAGTGGGATATATTCCTGAAATGCAAGGATGGTTCAACATACAAAACTCAATCAATGTAATACGTAATATTAGCAGAAAGAAAGGGCTCAAACACATGATTATCTCAATTGATACACAAAAGGCATTTGACAAAATTCAACATACTTTCATAATAAAAGCACTCAACAAACTAGGAATAGAAGGAAACTACCTCAACATAATGAAAGCTATATATATTAAAAACAGCAACAACAAACAACATATGCAATGTTGAAAAACTGAAATCCTTTCCTCCAAGATAAGGAACAAAGCAAGGGTATCTGCTTTTGTCATTCTATTTAACATGGTACTACAACTTCTAACCAGAGAAATTAGACAATAAAGAGAAATAAATGGCATCCAAATTGGAAAGGAAGAAGAAAAAATATCTCTGTTCATAGACGATATGATCTTATATGGAGAAAACCCTAAAGATTCCACAAAAATCTGTTAGAACTATTAAATCAATTCAGCAAAGTAGCAGGATACAAAGTCAACACACAAAAATTAGTTGCATCTCCTTATACTAAGAATGAACAATTTGAAAAGGAAATTTAAAAAATAATTCCATTTACAATAGCATCAAAATGAGTAAAATACTTAGGAATTAACTTAACCAAGGAGGTGAAAGACTCGTGTAATGGAAACTACAAGACATTGCTGAAAGAAATTAAAGAAGACATAAATAATTGGAAACAGATTCCACGTTTATGGATTGAAAGACTTAATATTGTTAAGATGTCAATACTACCCAAAGTCATCTATAGATTCAATGCAATCCCTATCAAAATCCCAATGACTTTTTTTTTTTTTGCAGAAATAGAAAAACCCATCCTAATACTCATATGGAATCTCAAGAGATCCTGAATAGACAAAACAATCTTGAGAAAAAACAAAGCTGGAGGACTCACATTTCCTCTTTTCAAAGCTTACTTCAAAGCTACAGTAATCAAAACAATGTGGTACTGGCATAAAGACAGATGTATAGACCAACTGAATAAAATAGAGACCCTCGCATGTATTGTCAAATGATTTCTGATAAGGCTGCCAAGACTATTCAATGGGGAAAGGACAGTCTTTTTAACAAATGGTGCTGGGAAAACTGGATATCCTCATACCGGAAAATGAAGCTGGATCGTTATCTAACACCATATACAAAAATTAACTCAAAATTGATCAAAGATTTAAATGGAAGTCCAAACCTGTAAAACTCTTAGAAGAAAACATAGAGCAAAATTTAATGACATTGCACTTGGCAATGATTTCCTGGATATGGCACCAATAGCACAGGCAACAAAAGAAAAAGTAGACAAACTGGACTTCATGAACATTAAAAAATATTATGCATCAAAAGACACTATTAACAGGGTAAAAAGGCAACCCACAGAATGGGAGAAAATACTTGCAAATCATATATCTGATAAGGGACTAATATCCAGAATATATAGAAAACCCCAAAACTCAACAACAGCAACAAAAAAAATCAAGAATGGGAAGAGTACTTGAATAGGTAGATATTTTTTGGAGAAAAAAAGATATACAAATGGCCAATAAGAGTATGAATAGATTCTCAGCATCACTAATAATTAGGAATATGCAAATCAAAAGTACAATGAGATACCACCTCACATTCATTAGGGTGGCTTCTATAAAAAACAGAAAATAACAAATGTTGATAAGAATATGGAGAACTTGGAGCCCTTTGCACTGTTGGTGAGAAGGTAACTGGTACACACACTATGGAAAACAACATGGCTATTCCTCAAAATTTTTAAATAGAATTTCCATATGTTGCAGCAATTCTACTTCTGGGTATATGCCCAAAATAACTGAAAACAGAGTCCATACACCCATGTACACCCATATTCATAGCAGCATTATTCACAGTAGTGGAAGCAACTCAAGGGCCCATAGATAGAAGAATAAATAAGTAAAATGTGGTATATACGTACAAGGGAGTATTATTTGGCCCTAAAGAGGAAGGAAATTCTGACACATGCTACCACATGGATCAACCTTAAGGATATTATGCTACATGAAATGTCGGTCACAAAAAGACAAGTACTGTATGATTCCAACTTACATGAGATACTTAGACTAGTCAAACTCATAGAAACAGAAAGTACAATGGTGGTTTCCAGGGGTTTGAGGGGGGAGGAGAATGAGGGGTTATTGTTTAATAGGTGCTGAATTTCAGTTTTATGGTATAAAAAGGGTTACAGAGATGGATGGTGGTTATAGATGCACAATATTATGAGTGTATTTAATTCCACTAGACGGTACACTTAAAAATTCTTAAGATGGTAAATTTTATATTATATGTATTTTACCACAATAAAAAATTATTTTTAAAAGCCTCTCTGATGGGCTTCCCTGGTGGTGCAGTGGTTGAGAATCTGCTTGCCAATGCAGGGGATACAGGTTTGAGCCCTGGTCTGGGAAGATCCCACATGCCGCGGAGCAACTAGGCCTGTGAGCCACAACTACTGAGCCTGCGTGTCTGGAACCTGTGCTCTGCAACAAGAGAGGCTGCGACAGTGAGAGGCCCGCGCACCGCGGTGAAGAATGGTCCCCGCCCGCCACAGCTAGAGAAAGCCCACGCACAGAAATGAAGACCCAACACAGCCAAAAATAAATTAATAAATTAATTAATTTAAAAAAAAAGCCTCTCTGATGACTTTCACCTTACTCAGTGTAAAAGCCAACAAGGTCCCACATCAGTGATTCTCATCTCCTAGTGGGCATCTAAGTCCTCTAGGAAGCTTTAAATTATACATATACCTGTGCTACCCCTATCAATTAGGTTTAAATTGGTCCAGGGTGGGGCCCAGGAAGAACCTGGTTCCTGTCCAACGTCATTTCCTACTACCTTCCCACCCTCACTGCAGGTGCGCTGGCCTCTAAGCACACTTCCTCCTCAGGCCTCACATGTCCCTCATGTGCCTTTCCTCCTGTTTCACTCCTCCTTGAGCTGACACTCAGTAAGTATCTGTTAAATGAATAAATTATTCTAATTAATGCAACATGGTATGACTGATTTAAGAAGTCTGCGCCACTAAAATATACTCTTTTACCTGGTCATTTAAAATTTCTCAACCTTTTTCAGAAACTTATCCACTGCCTAAATTGAGAGACAGGTGCACTTGGAATGAACACTGTCCTGTCCTCACCATTTTTAGAGTTGGAGGGAACCTGGTAGGACGTTTCTGCTCAGGGCATTGTTTTGTAAAAATGATGAAAAGAAAGAGCAATCCCCATGACAGACAACTACAACTAGGGATTTTCTTTTGGGTCCCAAGTCTTGTTCTCATTCATATAGATTTGTCACTGTATGCCATAAGATGTCCACGAATGTTTAAATATAGAAAATATTTTAAAATTTTTATTGGAGTATAGTTGATTTACCATGTTGTGTTAAAAAAGTTTTAAATCACGTATCTTAGAAACATGCTCCCTATTTCCCATAGCCTGGGGAACCCTCAGCTGCTGCATACTCTGATGGCAAAAGTTCCCTAGACTGAGAAGCATTTTATTACCTACCTCCCTAATTGAACCTGAAAGAACTTAAGACCCTAAAAGCGCCACTGACTTACCAAGATCACACAGTTAATTAGATACTGGAATTAAAACTGGAATTTGGCCCCTAGCCTCTGGTTACAGGGCTTTCTCTGTGTGCCTATTTTCTGTTCACAAGCACATGCAAAGTCTTTATCCCATTAAACACTCCACACCACCTCACAATTTCTTTTTTTTTTTTCGGTACGTGGGCCTCTCACTGTTGTGGCCTCTCCTGCTGTGGAGCACAGGCTCCGGACGCGCAGGCCCAGCGGCCATGGCTCACAGGCCTAGCCGCTCCACGCCATGCGGGATCTTCCCGGACCGGGGCAAGAACCCGTGTCCCCTGCATCGGCAGGCGGACTCCCAACCACTGTGCCACCAGGGAAGTCCCACCTCACAATTTCTAACCACATTATTGCATGAGATCAATGGCAAGGGAAGGAGGGTGGCACTAGGAAAGTTACCTAAAGCTTTTCAAGCAAACCTCCATTTTCTGATGATGAGTTGGAATTTCTGTAGAAACGCTAAGCACGAAATCAAGTTATCTAAAATGCTCAGTAGGGCAATAGTCATGGAATGGGGCTTGTCAACCAACAGTGAACACACAGAAGGCAAAATTCTGACCTTCAATGGGAGAAAATGAGTGAATAAATTGTGGCAATATTTAAATCAAGGAATCTTTTGCTACTTTAAAAAGCAGTGTAGGAGCTCTTACTTGATTTTAGAAGAGCGCCATGCGTAAGGTCATGTTAAGAGAGAAAAGCAAGTTGGAGTCATGTACACAGGATGATACTAACTTTTATGAAATTAATCAAATAACAACTCTCTGTGTATACTTACATGAGTGTGAAAAAAGTTATTAAGGGGATATACACCAACTGTTAACATTGGTTTTCATAGGAGGAAATGGAGAGAAGCCTAAGGAAGGTTATTCTCTTTCTCTTAAGGCAAGGACTGGACCACTTTCTCCTCAAGCAAGTTATTCTATTTTGAGTTCCAAAAAGTTGGGTGAATATCATTTATTGGTGAAAAATCAAAGCATTTTAATTGCCTCTTTAGAAGAAGAACAGTAATTTCATTAAGTGGGACAGACACAAACAGAAAGTCAAGAAGGCATGGGTGAATAGCTCTAAATCCGCACCTGCTGATTAGGTCAGCTCCCATTGAGAGAAATCAACTGGGGGGAAAAAGGAACAACATAGAGACAATGGGGAGTTAACAAGATTCTATCCAGAAAGAAAAGTAATTCAGGTAATATCAAATGAGAACTCCAACTTCAGGTTAGAGATGGCAATGCAATAGTGCATCTAAAGTCAAGGACTAGACTAGACAACCTTGAGTGGAAGCTCTCTGTCCAGGCTGCCCACGATTATCCACGGACAATGGTGACTTGGAAAAACCTCAAAGAAACAGGTCTGACAATTATTGACAAGTAAACAGCTGAGGAGAAACACTGTCTTATCTTCTGAAGGGATGTATCAAAGCTATCTTCAGGTTTTCTGAGAAAGAAAATGTATAAAAATTATAATACTGAGGTCAAGATTCTTTCCTTCTTTCACAAATATTATTAAATGCTGACTATTGGTCAGACAATATTCTATGTGAGATACAGGGGTGAATAAGACAAAATTCCTGGCTTCAGAGTGTGCCCATTCTAGTTTATGATACTGATAATAAGCAAACAAATAATGTAATGACAGGTAGAAACAGATGCCACAGGGGCACAAAGTCAGGCTAAAGTAGTAGTGGTGGATGGGTTCCACTTTGAATAAATTGGCCAGGAAGTAACCTCTGAAGAGCTTAGAGCAGAGGCATAAATAAACTGAGAAAACAAGTCACGTGAAGATCTGGGGAAGAGTGTTGAGAGCAGAGGGAACAGCAAGCACAAAGGCCTGGGCAGAACCAGACTGATATGTGAGGAACAGCAAGAAGGCTAGTAGCTAAAGTAGACAAAGCAAGGTTCAGAGTCACAGGCGATGAGGAAGGTCCTGTAGGCCACAGGGAAAGGAATTTAGACTTTGTTTTGAATGTGGTGGGAAGCCACTGGAGGGCTTTGGCAAAATAGTAACTGAACGTGAGTTACATTTTAAAAAGATTGCTCTGGGTATAGCATGAAGGACAAATTGTAGAGGAATAAAAATATCAATAGAAGCTGGCAGACTGGTGAGAAGGCTTTTGCCTTAGTCCGTAGTGGCTTCTTCAATTAAAGTAGTGATAACAAAGGTGGTGGTGAAAAATTGCTCCACTCCTTCCCAGAGCTTTGCATGCTAACAGGCAACTAATACAGGTGATAGAAAAGGTTTTGTTACTTTTCTCCTGGAGCAGGGAGTGTCTGCTCACCTTATACTTGCTTAACCAAGAGGTCTTCATGAAGAACATAAGAGATCAACTCAAAGTGACTTTTTGACTCTTCCTAGAAGGAGAAGCAGCTGGCAGCTTCACTGCTGAAATGTGGATTAGGCACAGACTCAACAGCGCCCCATCACACACTCTAGGGCCAGACAAGTGCACTCATGGAGGTTACATGCAGGTGGCAAGGGAAATCCAGAAAGAGCACAGCAGGAGGCAGAGGGGGTGCTGGATCCCCCTCTTCTCTAGACTGTAAAACTTCAAGACTTCCTGCAGTCTTAATTCTTAAGAGAATCGGAGTTTTATTAGGAGGCTATGTTAGAGCCTGCATATCCTTTTCAGCAATGAGAGAAGAGCATTCATTTGTCCTCCTTACTCTCTCCTTGTTATCTCTAAGTACACCTTTAAATTAGTGAACTGCAAAGTCATCACACAGACCTAAAAGGGAGTTGAAGATGTAAAGGAATTTTTAGAAAATCATTATATTTGCACTGTAATTTTTTCCAAATTCTTCTAAGTCCCTGTTTTTCCAATACATCTATAGTTGGACTATTTTAATTAGGCAATGGGGATCCATTGTAGCTGACTGATCTAGGAAGTGGACTGTGGATCTGTTTTTTTTTTAAAGTAGCACATTTATTATATATATTACACCTTCCAGGTTAAAAGCTCAGAACAGTAACCTTACAATAGAGGGACCTCTGAGCTGGGAATGTGGGTCATAAAACCCAGTCTTATGACTGGGAGAAGTACTTTATACTCTTCTCCACTTGTTCATCTGTAAACTGGTGTAACAATACCTATCTTACCTACTCCACAAAGTTGTATATATTTTCTGACCATAAAGCAAGATGGATACTCCTATATGAGAGAGAGAAAAAGTGCTGAAGGGGAATTTGCTGCAACTCCAGAAAATGAGCGAGGCTACTAAGTGTGTAAAGGGTTGAAGGGAAGTGACGAAGACACTAGAAGTGCTACTGATGTGGTGGAAAAGCAGGACCAGCAATGGGCAGCCAAAGAGATTTTTTTAAAGACAGAATCTGCCTCTTTTGGGTCCTAGCTGGCTCATGGGGCTAGTGCAACTTCATACAGAATAAAAAGCAGAAAGTCTCAAACTCTTACAAACTCAAAAAGTTCATAAACTCTGTTCCATATGATCCCACATCCCTCCCCAGAGGTTACCACTGGTATCTGTTTGGGACTATCCTTCTAGAACATCCTTAGGCAGTTACAATAATATATGATGTATAACTAAATTAAACATTTGAAACTTTATTGCAGGAAGATAGATTTTTTAAGTAAATTATTTTAATAATTTAAAACTGCACTAAGACTTTTGGGACATCCTATATCTTTTTATACCATTTTAACTCTGAATTTTCGTTATTTCCATCATTTAAATTATAAGAATGTA
This sequence comes from Stenella coeruleoalba, assembly GCF_951394435.1. NCBI lineage: Eukaryota > Metazoa > Chordata > Mammalia > Artiodactyla > Delphinidae > Stenella > Stenella coeruleoalba. The sequence goes on from NC_137164.1 coordinate 16,842,136, forward strand.
TTGAGTACATATTCATGACTATCAACATTTTAATTAGAATTCTACTCACATTGATTATTTTTTCCAAATTGAATTCTATTACCCATATTTTAATATATGATAAATTGCCTATGCAATGCAGTTATATTTTTATATTTTGCATTTGTGTTAGAAAAGTTATTGGGATCAGGATTTCTTTTTATTTTGCCTTTTCACCTTTTCAAGGACTTATTCATTGATTACTTTTTGATTTATCATATTTTATAGTTTTGCCAAAGTGAATTTTGATCTGTATCTTTCATTTTTATAAAATCCAATTTTCCTGTGTCAAATTTTGCAGATCCAAAATTTGCCAAGATTTTACTTTTCCTATCCATATTCGGCAACAACAAAGTTCATGTTGTGCGGTTTTAGCCTTTGTCAATTTTATTCTCTATTGATTCTTTTCATCAGCAATGTTTGTTATGAATTGAATGATTACTGACTCTTTGCATTCGATTTTCAGATCATCCATAAGATAACTGTAAGCAATTCCCTCTCCCTCGAGTTTCAGAATGGCTCTGTTGCTTGAATCCTATTTTTCTTACTTTTCATCTCCCTGAATACCATTGTGGGACATATAGCAAGCAGTGAAGTTAAAAAGACATTTGAAATGCCCTGAGCTGATACAAGAAATAAGAAATAACACTGATCCGAATACATGCATAAAAAATGAAATACTTTGGCATCTCTACATGCCAGCTGGTTGGTATACAATGCTACAGTGAATTCAGAACCATGCCATCTACTACCATCTCCACTGGAGGCATTAATGTGACAATGAGGTTTAGGCTGGCATCTGGAACCAATTTATCCATCAGGCATGGCAGTCTCAGTGCTAGGGCCACAATACTTAAAGGACCCAGAAAAATGTTTTAAATTCTTTTAAAATCAGATGGGAAAAATAAACTTTTAGGTTGAATAAAAGGATGATATATAGTATTGATATATTTTTCTTTATACAATACAGTTATAAAATCTAACTTTTTAAAATAAATTTAAAACATATTTTTAAAATGTAATTTAAATTTAGCGGGAGGGGAGAAAGAAGCCTGCAAAAGCGAAAGTTCCTAGGGCCCGTGAAATCGAAATGTTGGCTTCTCGGCATAAGGGCATCAAATTGACATAGCAGCGTATACCACACACCTAAAGAGTGTAAGAGAATTCTTGGGAACAAGCATTTTATAACATGATAAAAATCAAGCTTGCTTATTAAAAAATACTCAACATTAATATAACCAGTATTTTCTCATTTTCCTTCCAGGGGAAGAAAGCTCAAGTACCAGGCTGGCTCAAGGCCAGATCCCTGGCTACCTTGGCCCCTGGTTGGCCCTACCACAGCTGGTCACTATAACCCATGTGGCTGGGTCTGGCTGTGAACAGAGAAGCCCTAGCAGACACATGTCTGGCCAGCTGGCTCGTGCTCAGAGAAACCATGTTTTACAGGGATCTGTCACTAGGTCCTCTGGGTTCCTTGACTTCACCTTTGTTCCTCAGCACCTGACTCAGGGACTCAGTCAGTACTGAGAGACTCACCTTCACTACTCTGGTAAGAGTGGAAGCTGATATGGAATTATACACCATTAATAGCTGTTATCTATTGTTTCAGAAAAAAAATTTTTTCCTCTGATCAAATTCTGGTGAGAACTAAAAATAACAAGATTTCTTCAGAGGAAACATAAAGAACTTTCCTCCCGCTATTTTCTGTTGGTGGTTCATTACCTTCCCTTCCCTCCCACTTTCCTCTTTGGCACTTCTTCTCCCCTTCCATGAAGTCACGCATCTGGAAAGAATTTTTAGGGTCATCAGAGCCAGTGGGAATATGCTCTTTGCCTTCTGGGTTAGGTCATTCCCATTTCTTACAATTTCTCTCCTAAACCAGAGGATCAGAGTTTGACAATTGCTGCTCGTATCTTCCAGAAACAACAGTTCCATTCTTCTACCTCCCCCTTTTTTTTCTTTTCTTTTAAAGGGCACTAGCTCTGAGTTCCCACCAATTTCAGGCCTGTTTGGACCCTCTGAGGTGATGGCCAAAAGCAGTCCCCATACAGTTAACTTTGCCAACACGCTCACATTCTTTCCATGGCAATGTCATTAAAGGCATTCTAACTGCCTAAGACGCCCCTGTTCTTCCAAATAATTCTATACCATAGATGTGACCTCAAAGTTATTCACCATTAGCCTTTGATTACATCATGGTTTGGCAATTTGACCTTTTCTTCCACTAGTTGGAACCAGGAGCTTTGCTTTGTTCAACAAATAAATATGTAGCTTCCCTTACAGGCAGGCAATAGGGAGACAGGGTGAGAGGAGGTTATGGTGTGATTAATGAACTGTTTGTTTTTGAATCAAGATAAACTGGCTAATTTGGATGTACTATGGATTTGCAACCTGATACTGAGCCACCCACAGAAGCCCTTTGGAGTTCATACATCTGTACTTCTCAACAGAAGATGCTGTCAAACAACACTTCCAAAATAAGACAAAGTGTATTTTACAACAAGCATTGGTGAGAATGTGGAGAAACTGAAACCCTTGCCCACAGTTGGTGGTAATGCAAAATGGTATAGCATACAGAAGATAGTATGGAGGTTCCTCAAAAAATAAAAAAGTAGAACTACCAGGTGATCTAGCAATCCCACTTATGGGTATTTATCCAAAAGAACTGAAATCAGGACCTCAAAGAGGTATTAGGACTCCTGTGTTCACTATAGCACTAGTCACAATAGCCAGGATGTGGAAACATCCTAATTGTCAATCGACAGATGAATTTGGTATTAATATACAATGGAATATTATTCAGCCTTAAAAAGAAGGAAATTCTGCCAAATGTAACACCATGGATGAACCTTGAGGACATCACACTAAATGAAATCAGCCAGTCACAGAAAGGTAAATACTGCATGATTCTACTCATGTGAGGCATCTAAAAAGTCCAATTTATGAAATCAAAGCATGCAATGGTGGCTGCCAGGGGCTGAGGAGAGGAGGAAATGAGGAGTTACCCTAAGGGGCATAAACGAGAAGCACAAAGTTTCACTTAAGCAAGATAAATAAGCTCCAGAGACCTGCTCTAAGCATCATACCCACAGTCAACAATACATAGTACACTTAAGATTTCGTTAAGAGGGAACATCTGGTAAGTATTTTCGGTTTTTTTGTTTGTTTGTTTTGGTTTTTTTTAGAAGATGTTGGGATAGGAGTTTTATTAATTTATTTATGCTGCGTTGGGTCTTCGTTTCTGTGCGAGGGTTTTCTCTAGTTGTGGCAAGCGGGGGCCACCCTTCATCGCGGTGCGCGGGCCTCTCACTCTCGCGGCCTCTCCTGTTGCGGAGCACAGGCTCCAGACGCGCAGGCTCAGCAGTTGTGGCTCACGGGCCCAGTTGCTCCGCGGCATGTGGCATCCTCCCAGACCAGGGCTCGAACCCACGTCCCCTGCATTAGCAGGCAGATTCCCAACCACTGTGCCACCAGGGAAGCCCCTGATAAGTATTTTTACCATAAAAAAACCAAAAAGAGAAGGTATGTTTTTGAGTATAGTCCTTCTCCCCAAACATTATAGCATATTAGGAAAGGCAAATAAGTCCAGGTGGAAAATTATATAAATACCTCCCCACAGCACTGAGCTACATTAAGAAGGTGGGTACCCCATCACTCAAAGTTCTTTTTCCACTGAATGATCTCACAGGAAAGACCCTGCTTTTGTCTACCAGTATGTCTTAAAGATGTTCCATGTTACTACACAAAGAGCATCCTCATACTTTTTTTTAATAGACTTAACTTTTTAGAGTAGCTTTAGATTCACAGCAAATTCATTTGAAACTACAGAAATTTCTCGTATACTTCCTGCCCTCACACATGCACAACTGACCCCACTATCACATCCCTCACCAGAGGGGTGTATCAATGAACTTACACTGACACATCATTATTATCCAAAGTCCATAGTTCAAATTCATTCTTGATGTTATACACTCTATGGGTTTGGACAAACGTATAACACCTTAACCACCATTATAGGATCATACATAGTAGCTTCACTGCATTAAAAGTCCTCTATGCTTTTCCTTTTCATCCCTCCCTCATCCCTAACCCCTGGCAACCGCTTATCTTTTTACTATCTCTGTAGTTTTGCCTTTTCCATAATGTCATATCGTTGGAATCATATGGAATGTAGCCTTCTCAGATTGACTTTTTTCACTTAGTAATATGCAGTTAAGTTTCCTCCATGCTTTTCCATGGCTGGATAGCTCATTTCTTTTTAGTCCTGAATAATACTCCATTGTATGGATGTATCACAGTTTATCCATTCACCTACTGAAGGACATTTTGCTTGCTTCAAAATATTGGCAATTATAAATAAAGCTGCTACAAACGTCCACATCCAGATTTTTGTGTGGACAGCTTCATACTTTTTTTTACAGCTATATAATTTTACATTATGAAGACATGCCATTATTTTTTTGTACCATTCCTCCACTGATGAACATTTAAGTATTTCCAGGCTTTTGCTACTACACACAGAGTTGCAATAAATAACATTTTAGATATATCATTTCACATGTATGTGAAAATGTATTCTCAAGATAATTCCTTCAAGTGGGACTTCTGGATCAAAGGGTATAAGTATGTTGTAATTTTAATGTATATTGCCAAATTGACCTCCATAAAGGTTGTAAAAACATACCCTCCTACTGGCAATATGTGGGAGTGTCTGTTCCCCTATGGCGTCTGTTGTTCTTTCCCACTGAAACCCTTCTTCACCCATTCCTTCCCATGGCCCTTGCAGGAAGTAGAGACCTGCTGCCCATTGACCCTATGCACTACCAGCCACATGTATTTCTTTTCTGTGCATTGTTGGCCTTGGTCATAGATTCAAAGACTGCGGAAGGCTGAAGAAGTGTTTGTGTCAAAGTACCTTCTGTGAATAATCTTATAATAAGTATAGGTACTACTGTAGAGATATTTCAAGAAGACCATAAGGTTTAAAAGACAAAATCATTATCATATATTACTAAGAGACTCCTAGTGAATGCAGAGGCAGCTGATCCTGGTACGATGCAGGCTCTTCTAATACCCTCTGTGACAGCTGCCTCCGGTGAGAAATCTGTAAACGTGGAAACACGGATAGTCTCTAAGGACACCCCCTCATTGTCTTTTGGGTTGGAGCTGTTTTCTGAACAAAAATCCCTAAAAACTTAGTGACATTTGCTGAATGGCCAGCGGGTTTAAACAGGCCTGAGACTATTAACATGGAAGAAGCAGAGCCCTCTTTCTGACCCTCCACTCTGATTATCTCTGTTAAACTGAATTTAGCAACGTGGTGTTAGATCTACTTTCAGATCCATTGTAAGTTCTCTCTTTGACATGTGATGTCCTCACACTAAAACTCTCCACATAGTCAGAAAAACCCCTCAAGCAACGCAGCCGTGGCACAGCGGTTTAAGGCCCAGCCTTTTCTTTGCCTGGGACAGTGTCAGATGTGTCCTTGTGTGGGAGGTAGGCTTCAAGATGATCCACAATGACCTCACTTCCTGGTATGTATGCCCTTGTGTAATTTCCTTTGAGCAGGGCCTGATTCCATGACTTGCTTCTAACAAAAAGAACATGACAGAAGTGAGGGAAGACACTTCCAAGATTAGGTTATAAACGACTAAGGTTCTGTCTGGGGTCACTCTGTTTCTTACTCTCTTTCTGAGTCACTTAGTTTGGGGAAAGCCAGCTTCTGGGTTGGGTGCTGCTCTATGGAGATACCCACATGCTAAGGAAATGAGGGAAGCCTCCAGTCAACAGGCAATGTGGAACGGAGGCCCTCAGTCCAACAGCCCACGAGGCACGAGTGAGCTTGAAGGCAGATCGTTTCACTTCAACTTGACGTGATTTCAGCCCTGACCAACATCTTGACTGCAACCTCCTGACTGAGCCTAAGCCAGAAGCACCCAACTAAACTGCCCCCAGATTCCTGACTTTCAGAGACCATGAGTTAATAAATGTTGTTGTTCTAAACTACTAAGTGTGAGGGTGATTCATTATACAGCAATAGATCACGAAGGCACGTTATTACAGAAACTGTGCCACCCTCTGGAGAGGACATTACAGACACAGTCAGGAGATCCAGATGGTCACCAGGTCTGCGATAATTTTTAGCAAATCATGTAACATTCTTTTCCTCTCAATTCAGGAAGCAACAAGAATTACCTGTTTCATGAGATTAGAAAATTTTGAGAGGAGAAGAGGTTCTTGCTTATCCTCTCTAACCTCAGGGACTTCATAACTTTCAGAAAGAATAAATGCAAAACTTTTTGCCACTGAGTTTCCTAGTACTGTAGCAAATAAACATAACTTTTTAATACATGTTTAATAATGATCACTAAATAATGATTCTTAAGGCTCTTGAGGGTTTCTAAATATAGTGAAAATATTTTAGTGACGCTGGTTCAGCTAAAATCCACAGTAGCAATAGATTAATGAGTCAATCAATAGTAGCAATAAATTAATGAGTCAATCAACAGTAGCAATAGATTAATGAGTCAATCAACAGTAGCAATAAATTAATGAGTCAATCAACAGTAGTCAACAAGAAAGTTTAAATGTATTAGGCTGCTACTTAGTAGGCTGCAGGCACTGTGGTAGGACGTTTATTTCATTTATTTCAAATCCTATAAGGTAGGTGTTACAGACTACATATTTATGTTCTCCCAAAATTCATATGCTGAAATCTTAACCCTCAGTGGGATGCTATTATTAACCCTCAGTGGGATGGTATTCCTTTGGGAGGGAAGTAGGCCCTTAGGGTGGAGCCCTCGTGATGGGACTAGTCCTGTTTTAAAAAGTCACAAGAGGGCTTAGGAAGACAGTTTACAAACCAGGAAGAACTTCGGCTCTCACCAGAACACCACCCACCATGCTGGCACCCTAATCTCTGGATTCCAGCCTCCAGAACTGTGAGAAATAAATTTCTGCTGTTTAAGCCACCCAGTCTATGGTATTCTTGTTATAGTAGCCAGAACTAAGACAGTAGGAACTGTAGTAGTCATCAATTTCTTTATAGACCCAGGGAAAATGCATGCTAGATTACCTAGGTGATACAGAAGTAATGCAAATATATTTGAGAACATGAGGTAGCATGGGAGTTAACCCCTTCAACCACACAATCATTTCTATACCCCCAAATTCCCCACACTGCAGTATACAGTGGGAGTTCTGGTTACCAACAAGTTACTCAGCATTCTTTGGGATGGCCACCTTAGCTCAACAGAACGGTCTTCTCTTTGTTATTCTAGCAACTATTAATCATAAAGGGGAAGATTTGCTTGGGTCAGTTTGTACCCGTCCAATATAAGTTGACTATTTGGTCAATATTTGAACTTATTGGTTAAATACCTTGCCCAGCTACTTCCAAGACATCTTCCCTCGTATTCAGTTCATAAGCAGTAGCCTGTGTCCAATAAATTGCTCTTTAGTCTAATCATCTCTACCTAGATTGGAAGACTTAGTCTCACTTAAAAACAAAATGGCATGTCATAGCTGCTTATGCTGGAAAGGACAAATTGAAACCACTTTCCTTCAGAAGTAGCTATGTAAAGAGAAAGCACTCCAGATGTTATGGACTTCTGCTGCAGCCCATTCAGTACAATCACTATCCCCTTGTGACAAGACAGTGTTTTAATGTGTCAGCAGCTATGGTCTATTTTGCATATTCCCTGTTAACCCATGACCCTGCCGTATTTAGCCAGCTAGATATGGAGAATCTATTGCCTGTACGAAGGTCACAGCTGACTGCAGAGAACAAAAATTAAATGTTAATTCTTAGCTTTTGAACCTCAAAATCTGAGGTCCAGATGTGAGACAAAAGAGTTGGAAGATTACATGAGCAGACAGAGTGAGTTTTCTGCCCACTGGATACTAGATAAAATTTCCTTGGACGTGGGGAAGAAAAAGAGTAAAAGGAAAGCAATACTAAGGAAGTCTGATAAGGGATACTATACTCTGTCTTCTCCTGAGGTCAAAATCTACAAGGGGAAGAACAATGGAACAGTTGGTAAATTGGAGGACATGAGAGTAGAGATCTGTGTCTCGTTTCTGAAGTGGAACCTAGAAAGCAGGAAGGATACAGATCTCCTCCCTACCCTGAGTGGCTGGAGCAGCACTAGATTAGACTGGGCAGTGGGTCCTGACACAGCTTCAGGGGTGAAGCAGCTCACCCAAGGGAGCTGTGCTCAGTGAGTGTCAGTGGGCCTGAAGGATCCCTACCACTGGGCCAAGTGAGATGCAAAACGATCTGATTGGGCTTTGGACAGAGACTAGATGGGGGAATAGAGCTCTTACATGTGTATATCTGCCAACGTCTGAACACCAATATGGCTAAGGATACAGCAGCAGATTCCCCATGGATAGATGGCAAACAAGACTAGACACTTTTTCCTGTCCCTTCCCCATGCCCTGATGGCTTAAGGCACTCAGAATTTTGATACAATTCCACTGAGAAGCAGGAGGGAAGTCAACAAGTCAACCATGAATTGACTTAGAAAATCCTTAAGTGAAACACAGAAGCATGAAATGACTGAAATTAAGTTTCATCTTTTAGGCGAAGTAAAGGCTTGAGACTGACTTTCCTTTGAAAATAATCATTGTCTCCTGAGAGATTCTTTACTAGGAATGTACGCATCCTCTAGGGAAATGGAATGTTCTTCCTTGGAGAAAGAGAAATTGCAGAAAAATAAATATAGAAGCATTATTGTAGCTCAGCCAAACCATGTAGAAAAAGCTCAATTTTCTAAAATTTACACAGAGCCCATCTGACATTTTAGACTGAAATGACTATCACTAGGGAGATGAGAAGTGATAAGTTGCTTTTGTTCAGTTCTCTGTCATTGTTAAATTAATACCCACCTTTCATGATACTTTTTGGGATAGTAGAGAACTTAAGAAATTCAACTCTAGACTAAAATTTTGTTTGCTCAAATCCTGGCGCATCTACTTTCTAGCTATGTGACATTAAAAACTTAACCTTGGGACTTCTCTGGTGGCTCAGTGGTTAAGAATCCGCCTGCCAATGCAGGGGACAAGGGTTCGAGCCTTGGTCCAGGAAGATCCGACATGCCTCAGAGCAACTAAGCCCGTGTGCCACAACTACTGAGCCTGCACTCTAGAGCCCACAAGCTACAACTTCTGAGCCTGCGTGCCACAACTACTGAAGCCCGTGCACCTACAGCCCGTGCTCCACAACAAGAGAAGCCACCACAATGAGAAGCCCACGCACCGCAACGAAGAGTAGACCCTGCTTGCCACAACTAGAGAAAGCCTGTGTTCAGCAGCAAAGACCCAACACAGCCAAAAATAAATAAATAAATAAACGTTTTTTAAAAAATAAAATTCATAAATGAAAAAAAGTCTCACCAACAATTTATCTCTTGCTCTCCTTTTTATTATGAAGAATTTTTAAAATCTACAAGAATAGATGCAATAGTAGAGGATCCCCATGTACCTCTCTCACCCAACTTCAACAATTATTAACTCAGCCAGTCTTGTTTCATTTACATTGTAACCCATTCCCCCACCCCTACAGTGTATTATTTTGAAGCACATCCCAGATAACATATTATATCATTTTATTCATAACATTTCAGTACATATCTTTAAAACATAAAGATTCATTTAAAACAAACAAAACCAGGCTACCATTATCACACTTAAAAATTTAAAATAATTCTTAAACATCAACTATACAATCAATGTTTAAATTTACAATTATCTGAAAATTTCTATTTTTTTATAGTTTATTGGTTTGAATCATTTTCCAGATAATGTCCACACATTGCAATTGGTTATATATTTCTTAAATTTATTTTAATTTTTACATTCTGCTTTCATCTTTTTTTTTTCATACAATTACTGGCTGGAGAAAACTGGTCGTTTGTCCTGTAGAATTTACCACAGTTTGTGTTTTGCTGATTGCATTCCTGGATATTGTTGAACATGGCCCTGTGTCCTCTGGGTTTCCTGTAATTAGATCTAGACGAATTCTTCATAGGTGATGTTAGTTCTTCCAACAGGTTGTATATAATATTTGGTTGTCTCTCTTTTGGTGAAATTAGCAGCTGTTTACGCTCAATGCCTAGATTCATTAGGGGCTGCAGAATGGCAGTATTCTAATTTTTATCTTCATGCATTAGCTGGAATACTTTTATAGAAAAAAACTTCGCCTCATCTACAATTTTAATACTCAAGAATACTGTTTATTTTAGAAAGGCCAGATAAATGCTTGATTTTCAAAATAATGAGTTGGTTCTCTCCAGTGGTGACCAATTCGTTGTGTTTTTGTTATTTTTTTAGTATCACTATGCATTCATGGATTTATATATATTTGATGTATTTCAATATATTATAGTTATTATCTTTGTTTATGCTCAAATTATCCTTCTTTGTCCCATGGAGGCTATTGAAGTTGGCTCATGGGTCCTTTTGACATAAACACTGTCCCAGTTTGCCTGGGAATGAGGGGTTTCCTGTTACACGGACTTTCAGCTTGATAATGGGGAAAGTGCTGGGCAAATTGGGATGGGTTGGTCACCCTAACCTCACTAGTCTTTTCTAGCTCCGTTGCTGTGTGGTAAGGCGAGGCATTGTAGGCTCAGCATGCATATTTCCTCTCCAGATATAGAATTAGCCATTTCTCCAGGAACACCTGGTTCCTTTTAGTGGGAAATGGGATTTGAAAAACCCGTTCTTTTAACCATACTTAAGCATCAATTTCTGCTTCTATAAAACGATGATAATATTCTAACCCACACTGGGTTGTTGTGAGGATTATATGCAATAATGCTTGGAAAGCACAGAGCCTGGAACATAGAAACTGCTTGTTAAAAGTTAGCTGCTATCACAACACTTACACAGGTAATATGGGCAGTGCCAAGGCTAATCACTAAGCAAAACTCAGCATCAACTCAGGGAAATATCCATATATTTGGGAGTGAGCCATGTTAAAGAAACATAAGTGGGAGCAGAACTATATTCCTTAGAGGTTCATTCTACAATGGCTATACACTTCAATGTGTTGGTGTAATTTATTTTTTTTCAAATTCAAACCATCAGAACTGTCTAACCTTTCAACAAGAGAAGGCTATGCTGCTGGATATGAGACTGTTTCTAGAAATGTCTTGAAATGTTTGGGTTTGGCACCTGAGGAGCCCTTGTTTATTCTGAGTTTCCTGTCCTATTGCATATTTGTGTGGCAAGAGAAGGAAATTTCATACAATAATTTAAAAATTAGTGGAATCTTGTGCATTGAAAGGGATTCCTCCCAAAAATAGTACTGGAAGCAAATGCAGAAAAGAACCCTCTCTTCAGGTTCCTGAGAAAATGATGTGATCTTTTCTAGAATTCATTAAAGAGCAAGTTGTGGAAGATAGCCACATTAGTCCTCTCAAAGTAGGTATTCATCTGAGTCATCTGAGGTTGACGGCTGTAGTGAGCCTCCATGTTTGTGATATACATAAAGGAGAAACAGATCAAAGAAATCTTTGGTGAACCATTGCAAACAATTACAAAGGAACTGATGAGCTCAATCCTGTCAGTGCCTGCTTTTTGAAAGCGTAAGTTAATGCTTGACATATGTGAATCAATTTGCACTGATGGTGCCCCTGAAGAAAAATATCAAGATCTGTTGCCTTTGTAAAGAAAATAGACTCTCATCATTATCACACATAATGCTGCATCAGGATGCTTTTGCTACAAAGAACTTTCCCCCAAATATTGAAGGCTGGTTTGAATATTGTGGTGAACACTATAAATTTTATCAGAGACTGTGCTCCAATCTCCTCCCGGACTCCAGGTTTTGACAAAGGAGTTGGGACCTAGTACACTGTGTACTAGGAACATATTAATGACAAAAATAAACAACAAAAACTCTATTATCCAGAAATTTAAAAGCCATATGTACATACAGAAATGAAGTGAGTTTTCAATGGCCATGTGCTTATCTTTTTTTCTCAATCAGATATTATTTTCTTACCAATTATTTACATATAAACAAAGATGAAAGGAAATTAATATAAAAACTGAGTAGTGTATGCACAATTGTATGCACAAGCCAAGCTGCATGAGTAGAGGATAACTATTAAATATTAGATGAAGGTCCCTGGAGGAGATAATCTGGACAGTGTCTCTGGATCACAGTTATACTTTAGCTCTGCCAGCAAGGTACCAGACCCCTTCCAGATAAGTGAAGAGGCAAAGTTCTGAGTGAGTCAGGAAAGCACAAACTCATGACAGATTGGTCATCCAATAGGCTGTCGTGTGGGTCAGGTGCTAGATATTCACCAAGAAAATGGGAGTGGGCTATCCGTAGTTTCCAAGCTCCTAAGGCTTCCAGATACCAGGTGTGGGCAAAGCAGAACACAGCCTAGAGGTGCAAAGAATGTCTGTACAGCTGCAGGACAGGAAGGGAGAGCAGAAATTTCATCAGCACACAGCCAAGGCAGGCCAAGTACAGACAAAAATGTGAGCAGGCTCACCCAGGAGTTCTGGCCTCAGATTCCAGAGTCAGTACAATGGCAATGCCACCTTGGTGATGACAGCCTCACCTTGTCTGCTTCCTAAGTCAGGCTGCTCCAACTGGCTACTTGCAGTGTCTTAATACATAAGGCAATAAGCTTGTTTATTTAAACCCAAGGCAGTAATTCAAAAAAGGAATTTTAAGATAGCTTATTCTCTTATATGTGGCAAGTGCAATTAAATTCTAAATAAATTTAACACACCTATATAAGGGATTAGGATGAACATAGCAGAGCACTTGTACATGTTTATTAGGAAGTTTCTAGTTTAGAAAAAGCACATTGAAGAAATTAATTTTATTCCTGCCTTTTTTGGGGGCGGCAGGGAAGCTTAGTCAATGAAGTAGCAAGCCCTACAGGTGACATAACAACTCACTGGCATGAGATGAGTAATGCCTTTATCCATGCTTTTTCCATGGGAGATTCTTCTCTGTTTGGCTTTTAAATTTCTGGATAATAGAGTTTTTGTTGTTTATTTTTGTCATTAATATGTTTTTTTCATTAAGCTAAGAGAATGCATTCTGTTCAACACCTTTTCAGCTTGTGGGATTTATTGAGGATTACTTTACTGTAGTTTTTTTTTTTTTAATGCTGCAGAGTTAAAAAGAAGATGTATTTTTCATTTTGGTGATATAATTAGAAAAACAGATGTGTGTGTGTCTACTGCTTAGATCTGTCTTATTAATTATGTCGTTCAAACCCGGTTTATTCTCACTTTGTTTTTCTTACTCTCATGGGATGAGAGAAGAGAATCAAGCTTCCTCTTGTCAGCAAGTTCCTCCTTTGTTCTCTTTATATTTCCAGTAGCTTTTGCTTTATCAATTTTGATGCTTTGATATTTGATACATAAAAATTCATGAAAATCAGAGCTTCATTATGGATTATATCCTTTTCTATTATAAAATGTCCTTCTTTATCTTTCATGATTTTGTCTTAATTCGCCCTGAACTAACATGAGTACCAGGAGCCCTGCTTCTTTTGCTGCATTTGCCTGGCATGATTTTGGCTACCTTTGTCTGAGTAGAGCATATATTTGGATTGTGCTTTGTGACCTAAGCTTAGAGTCTTTTTCTTTCAATAGGTTCACACTTCTGGATATGAGAGAAATGTTTGGTCACAATTCTATCATCCTTCATTGCATTTTTCCTTTATAATGTCGCACACACACAAATTAAAGACACGCACATATGTATTTTTTCCTATATGGTCCTTGGTTTCTTTATTGTGTGAGTATTTTCATTCTGATAATTCTAAAGGTTTATAGTCTGTTCTAGGATCTTTTAATGGTTACCTTTATAATTTTATGTATTATCATATTTTAAAATCTTTATACAGTACCTGATGACTCACCACTACAAAACATGAGACAATTACTACACTTACACCTACTCCATCTTGCCTATCCTACACTGCTCAATTTTGGCTTATTATATTATTATCACCAATAATACTTCTGGTTGTTACCTTTGTACTTTAAACTAATACATTGACACCTCCATCACTTGGTTTATCATTTTAAATGGTAAGTTTGGAAATCGTGCTACAAAGGTGAGGAACTCATGCTTACACTGCTTTTCCCTCTCCCTATCTCTCATTTTTTGCTTGTTTTACCACTACTATTATTTTACTGTTATTATTATTATTTCTACATTACATTGTATTCTGTAGTCATAATTCCTACACTTGCTTAGCCTTAAGCCTTTTTTCCCAATTTTTTATTTTATTGAAGTATGGCTGATTTACAATGTCATGTTAGTTTCAGGTGTACAGGCACAGTGATTCAGTTTTACATATATGTATTTTTTTCTTTCTTATATTCTTTTCCCTTATAAATTATTACAAAATATTGAGTATAGTTCCCTGTGCTATACAGTAGGTCCTTGTTGGTTACCTATTTTATATATATTAGTGTGTATGTGTTAATCTCATTCTCCTAATTTATCCCTCCCCCCACTTTCCCCTTTGGTAACCATAAGTTAGTTTTCTATGTCTGTGGGTCTATTTCTGTTTTGCAAATAAGTTCATTTGTATCTTTTTTTTATATTCCACATATAAGCAATATCATATGATATTTGTCTTTGTCTGGCTTACTCCACCTAGTATGATAATGTCTAGGTCTTTCCACATTGCTGCAAATGGCATTATTTCATTATTTTTTATTGCTGAATAATATTCCATTATTCATATACTACATCTTCTTTATCCATTCACCTGTCAGTGGATGTTGCGGTTGCTTCCATGTCTTAAATTCAGTGCTTGCTCTTCTCACCACCACAGCTATTCCTTTCATCTCTTGATTGGCATCTTCAAGTAATTTTTTTAAAGAAAGGACACAGAAGTTATTTTTTCCTGGCATTCTTGCATGCTTGGAAATATCAAACAACAATTTGACTATGTAAAAAAAGTTCTTGGGTCACACATTTTCTGAGGACTTGGCAACATTTTTTTTCATCATCTTCTAGTAGTTAATATTGCTAAGAAAATTCTATAACCAAAATTATATTTTTCCTCTTATTTCTGTTTGATGGTTTTTTTTTAAGGCCTAGATTCTATCCTTTATCTTTGAAGTCCAGCAGCTTTACTAATCCATGTTTCAGTGTTGATTTTGCTGATTCTTTTTTTTTTTTCCTGGAACAGCTGTATCTATTTCAAACTATGGATTTAGGTCTTACTTATTTGATGAAATATTTATTCTGTTATATTTGTCCTGTTTCCTTTATTAGAGACACAATTCATGGGAAAGTTGAAATTCCTTTTCCTGCTTTCCATATCTATAATATTCTCAATAATCATTTTAAATATTTAAATATTCTTTCCTATTTATTTTCCCTTATTTTTTCTAAATCTACTCTTTATTTCTTTCCAGAGCCTTATGTTTTCTATTTTAAAAATCACTTCTGTAATATAACTATTTCTTACTTGAGGCAGTATAGCTCTTGTTTGAATTATTGCTTCAGAAAAGCCATATTTATCATTTTTAATGGAAAAGTGTTTCTCTCCAACTTTTATCTACATTATGGCAAAATTTTATGAAATGCTAACCTGCCTTTTGCCATGTCCCTCTCATTTATCTATTTATTCTTTGCAGTATATTTGCATCATGTTCCACACAAACTCCTTTTGAATGAATACTCATATTTCTGTTAGATTACTCATTAATTTATTATGTGGACTGTTCTTACATAGGTGAACTATTTTCTAAAATATGATAAGGCAGAGAGTACAGAGAAGTGAGCTGGGTCAATCATCCGCTTGGATTTCTCTCTGCCCTGTGGTTTTGTCTCCCATCTGACAGGAAGTAGGCTTGGCCAGCCATGATGGTCAACACAGAGGCATTCATCAGCATTTATCTCCCTTCAGCTGCAAGGCCATCGCCCACTCTTCCATGCTGCCTTTTAGCAAAGATGGCATGTCTCTTCCTTTCCTCTTTAAGCTCTGCATCCTCTCACAAGGCTCAGGGATGCCCCCAAGTTCACCTTCCTACCCAGACCTCGCTGTTCATAGAAGCCATTGACTTCTCTCCTTAGAATACTTGGCCTACTTCAGGCAGACTCTGTGTTACCTGAGCTTTCCTTTCAGCCTCCCCTCTTAACCAAGCCCAACCTGACTGTGTTAATCAGGAGTTGGGCTGTTTTCAAGTTTCATGTATATTTTCCTTTCTAATTTTCAAGAACTATTGTATTTTAATCGTGTTCAGTGGATTTCAAAAAGAAAAGTGTGGCCAGATGGCTTGACTCTGCCATCCCACTGAAGACCTTGATGTGGCCAAAGAATGATTCTGGATCCATTTCTTCCAAAATTGGATTTCATAAATAATATGATCTGATGAAAGATGATCTCATGGAAACATGGGTCATGGCTGAATGCAAATAGAATTTCAGACAATAAAGTTTGGAATCTCCAGTGTATTCAAACCAGTGCCATTTCCACATCTCACAATGGTACCAGAGGGCCCATCTGCTGGTGTGAGCTGGGGTTTTTATCGTACCTTTTTATTGTACCTCAAAACAAGGTGTGTGACTACTCTAGAAAAAGCTTCTCACTGACTAAATTGTTCCTCAGGAGAGTCAGTGAGTCAGTAAGCCTTTTAAACTTTATAATTCTGTAACTGTTTATGCATTTTTTAGGATTTTTATTGAATTAAATTAAATTGTAATTCTTTCTTAGCCTATATTTCTTATAGCATTTATATTGTGATAAAATATACATAGCCTTTACCATTCTCACTCTTTTTGAGTGTACAAGTCAGTGGTATGAAGTACATTCACACTGTTGTGCAGCCACTGCCACTATCCATCTACAGAACTTTCCATCATCCAGAAATGAAATTGTACCCATTAAACACTAACTACCCCACTCTTCTCCCCTCAAACCCTGGTAACTATTTGCTATAGTTTTTAACGTGAAAAAACTAAACAATTGTTTCTCCTGCTTTACTCTTTAAAAACATCCTTTTCAGAGATTTACTAATAAGAGATAGGAGAAAATTTTTAGAACAATGAAAGGGAAGCAGATGCAGACTGTAGTAAACATTAAGACTTGCTGTGCAGTGGACCTTCAAGATGGCCAAGGAGTGAGACATGGAGATCACCTTCCTCCCCACAAATACATCAAAAATACATCTACATGTGGAACACCTCCTACAGAACACCTACTGAAGGCTGGCAGAAGACCTCAGACTTCCCAAAAGGCAAGAAACTCCCCACGTACCTGGGTAGGGCAAAAGAAAAAACAGAGACAAAAGAATCGGGACGGGACCTGCACCAGTGGGAGGGAGCTGTGAAGGAGGAAAGGTTTCCACACACTAGGAAGCCCCTTCACTGGTGGAGACGGGGTGTGGCGGGGGAGAAGTTTCGGAGCCACGGAGGAGAGTGCAGCAACAGGGTCGTGGAGGGCACAGCAGAGAGATTCCCGCACAGAGGATCAGTGCTGATCAGCCCTCACCAGCCCGAGAGGCTTGTCTGCTCACCCGCTGGGGTGGGCGGGGGCTGGGAGCTGAGGCTCAGGCTTCGGAGGTCAGATCTCAGGGAGAGGACTGGGGTTGGCTGCGTGAACACAGCCTGAAGGGGTTAGTGTGCCACAGCTAGCTGGGACGGAGTCTGGGAAAAAGTCTGGCACTGCCTAAGAGGCAAGAGACCATTGCTTTAGGGTTCGCCAGGAGAGGGGATTCCTTCCCTGTCTGCCCACAGAAGCCAGCTCCAGAAAACTGCCTAAACGAGCTCCAGAAACAGGTGGGAGCCACGGCTATAAGCTCAAACACCAGAGATGCGCATGAAATGCTAACACTGCTGTTGCAGCCACCAAGACGCCTGTGTGAAAGCACAGGTCACTATCCACATGCCCCCCTGCCCTGCCCTCCCTCCGGGAGCCTGTGCAGTCTGCCACTGCCAGGGTCCTGAGATCCAGGGACAACCTCGCCAGGAGAACACATGGCGTGCCTCAGGCAGTTGCAACATCACGCTGGCCTCTGCCACCCCAGGATCACCCTGCATGCCCATTATAACTACCATAAACTTCCCTCTGGCAAGAGTGAGCCAGAACCCTCTAATCAGCCCCTGCTTTAAACCTGTCCTTTCTGGGCAGGAACAGAAGTCTGAGGGTGACCTACATGCAGAGGCGGGTCCAAATCCAAAGCTGAACCCCGGGAGCTGTGCAAACAAAGAAGAGAAAGGGAAATCTCTCCCAGCAGCCTCAGGAGCAGTGGATTAAATCTCCACAATCAACTGGATGTACCCTGCATTTGTGGAATACCTGAACAGACAACGAATCAACCCAAAATTGACACAGTGGACTTTGGGAGCAACTGTAGACTTGGTGTTTGCTGTCTGCAAGTGACTTGTTTCTGATTTGTATGTTTATATTAGTATAGTTTTTAGCACTTGTAATCATTGGTGGATTTGGTTATTGATTTGGTTACTCTTTTTTTTTTTTAATAATTTTTAAATTTTATTTATTTATATTTTAAAATATATTTTTCTTTCTTTTTTTTCTCCCTTTTCTTCTGAGCCATGTGGCTGACAGGGTCTTGATGCTCCGGCCAGGTGCCAGGACTGAGCCTCCAAGGTGGGAGAGCCGAGTTCAGGACACTGGTCCACCAGAGACCTCCCGGCCTCACATAATATCAATTGGCAAGAGCTCTCCCAGAGATCTCCATCTCAGCGCTAAGACCCAGCTCCACCTAACGTCCAGCAAACTCCAGTGCTGGATGCCCCACACCAAGCAACTAGCAAGACAAGAATACAAGCCCACCCATTAGCAGAGAGGTTGCCTAAAATCATAATAAGGTCACAGACACCCCAAAACACACCATCAGATGCAGCCCTGCCCACCAGAAAGACAAGATCTAGTGCCACCCACCAAAACACAGGCACCAGTCCCCACCACCAGGAAGCCTACACAACCCACTGAACCAACCTTACCCAATGGGGGCAGACACCAAAAACAACAGGAACTACAAACATGCAGCCTGCAAAAAGGAGACCCAAACACAGTAAATTAAGCAAAATGGGAAGACAAAGAAATACACAGCAGATGAAGGAGCAAGGTAAGAACCCACCAGACCAAACAAATGAAGAGAAAACAGGCAGTCTATATGAAAAAGAATTCAGAGTAATGATAGTAAAGATGATCCAAAATCTTGGAAATAGAATGGAGGAAATATAAGAAATGTTTAACAAGACCTAGAAGAACTAAAGAGAAAACAAACAATGATGAACAACACAATAAATGATACTAAAAATTCTCTAGAAGGAATCAGTAGCAGAATAACTGAGGCAGAAGAACAGATAAGTGACCTGAAAGATAAAATAGTGGAAATAACAACTGCAGAGCAGAATAAAGAAAAAAGAATGAAAAGAATTGAGGACAATCTCAGAGACCTCTGGGACAACATTAAATGCACCAACATTCGAATTATAAGGGTCCAAGAAGAAGAAGAGAAAAAGAAAGGGTCAGAGAAAACATTTGAAGAGATTATAGTTGAAAACTTCCCTAACATGGGAAAGGAAATAGTCAATCAAGTCCAGGAAGCACAGAGAGTCCTATACAGGATAAATCCAAGAAGAAACACACCAAGACACATATTAATCAAACTATCAAAAATTAAATACAAAGAAAAAAAATTAAAAGCAGCAAGGGAAAAACAGCAAATAACATACAAGGGAATCCACATAAGGTTAACAGCTGATCTTTCAGCAGAAACTCTGCAAGCCAGTAGGGAGTGGCAGGACATACTTAAAGTGATGAAAGGGAAAAACCTATAACCAAGGTTACTTTACCTAGCAAGGATCTCATTCATGTTTGATGGAAAAATCAAAAGCGTTACAGACAAGCAAAAGTTAAGAGAATTCAGCACCACCATACCAGATTTACAACAAATGCTAAAGGAACTTCTCTCCAACCAAAAGACATAGACTGGCTGAATGGACACAAAAATAAGACCTGTATATATGCTGTTTCCAAGAGACCCACTTCAGGCCTAGGCAACCATACAGACTGAAAGTGAGGGGATGGAAAAAGATATTCCATGCAAATGGGAATCAAAAGAAAGCTGGAGTAGCAATTCTCATATCAGACAAAATAAACTTTAAAATAAAGACTATTATAAGAGAAAAAGAAGGACACTACATAATGATCAGAGGATAAATCCAAGAAGAAGATGTAACAATTGTAAATAATTATGCACCCAATATAGGAGCACCTCAATACATAAGGCAAATGCTAACAGCCATAAAAGGAGAAATTGACAGTAACACAATAATAGTAGGGGATTTTAACACCCCACTTTCACCAATGGACAGATCATCCAAAATGAAAATACATAAGGAAACACAAGCTTTAAATGATACATTAAACAAGATGGACTTAATGGATGTTTATAGGGCATTCCATCCAAAAACAACAGAATACACATTTTTCTCAAGTGCTCATGGAACATTCTCCAGGATAGATCATATCTTGGGTCACAAATCAAGCCTTGGTAAATTTAAGAAAATTGAAATCATATCAAGTATCTTTTCCAACCACAGTGCTGTAAGACTAGATATCAAATACAGGAAAAAACTGAAAAAATACAAACACACGGAGGCTAAACAGTACACTATTAAATAACCAAGAGATCACTAAAGAGTAATGGAAATCAAAGAGGAAACCAAAAATCAAAGAGGAAATCAAAAAATACCAAAAACAAATGACAATGAAAACATGGTGACCCAAACCCTATGGGATGCAGCCAAAGTAGTTCTAAGAGGGAAGTTTAGAGCAATACAATCCTACCTCAAGAAACAAGAAACATCTCAAATAAACAACCTAACCTTACACCTAAAGTAATTAGAGAAGGAAGAACAAAATAAACCTAAAGTTAGCAGAAGGAAAGTAATCATAACGATCAGATCAGAAATTAATGAAAAAGAAATGAAGGAAACAATAGCAAAGATCAATAAAACTAAAAGCTTTTTCTTTAAGAAGATAAACAAAATTCATAAACCACTCACCAGACTCATCTAGATAAAAAGGGAGAAGACTCAAATCAACAGAATTATCTATACCTATCATCATCCAAAAATCTACAAACCATAAATGCTGGAGAGGGTGTGGAGAAAAGGGAACCCTCTTGCACTCTTGATGGGAATGTAAATTGATACAGCCACTATGGGGAACAGTATGGAGGTT
Organism: Stenella coeruleoalba; assembly: GCF_951394435.1. Lineage (NCBI taxonomy): Eukaryota > Metazoa > Chordata > Mammalia > Artiodactyla > Delphinidae > Stenella > Stenella coeruleoalba. Next base: position 16,863,378 of record NC_137164.1, read on the forward strand.
CCTTAAAAAACTAAAAATAGAACTACCATATGACCCAGCAATCCCACTACTGGGCATATACCCTTAGAAAACCATAATTCAAAAAGAGTCGGGTACCACAATGTTCATTGCAGCTTTACTGACAATAGCCAGAACATGGAAGCAACCTCAGTGTCCATCGACAGATGAATGGATAAAGAAGATGTGGCACATATATACAATGGAATATTACTCAGCAGTAAAAAGAGATGAAATTGAGTTATTTGTAGCAAGGTGGATGGACCTAGTGTCCGTCATACAGAGTGAAGTAAGTCAGAAAGAGAAAAACAAATACCGTATGCTAACACATATATATGGAATCTAAAAAAAAAAGAAAGGTTCTGAAGAACCTAGGGGCAAGATAGGAATAAAGATGCAGACGTAGAGAATGGACTTGAGGACACGGGGTGGGGGAAGGGTAAACTTGGAGGAAGTGAGAGAGTAGCACTGACATATATACACGACCAAATGTAAAACAGGTAGCTAGCTAGTGGGAAGCAGCTGCATCGCTAGGGAGATCAGCTTGGTGATCTGTGACCACCTAGAGGGGTGGGACAGGGAGGATGGGAGGGAGACACAAGAGGGAAGGGATATGGGGATACATGTATACATATATCTGATTCACTTTGTTATACAGCAGAAACTAACACAACACTGTAAAGCAGTTATACTCCAATAAAGATGTTAAAAAAAAAAAAAAAGACTTGCTCTGTTAGATACAAAGAGGCATGGCCCTCAACCTGGGGGCGGGGGGGATGACAGCTAACACGAACATATTCTTCCTCTGTGTGTCTCACTCAGTCTCTCTGTAAGTACCTTCTAGAGAGGTATTATTGCATTATCCTCATTTTACAGATGAGAAACTTGAGGTACACCCAGATTAGGTCACTTGTCCACAGTAGTGACATGTTTGGGACTGGAATCCGGGTACTGAGATGACAAAGTTAAAGCCTACATGAAACAAGCAAAGAGTGTTTAAGTGCTAAACATTATGGTCCTAAATTTAGGTCTCCTCTGACCTCCAGCCATTTTTCAGAAAATGTTCTCTTAACGATCACTCCATGAACAATTAGTGACCAACTCCATGGGCCTCTCTAGGCTCTCATTTTCCTCTGCCTCTCTGAAGCTTTTGAAACTCTTAAGCAAACTTCCTTCTTCAAATTCTTTTCTTCCTCAGGATCTGAGACACCAGCAGAGTAAGTTGAGAAACATCACTGCAGTAGAGAAACTTGAACTTGAACGTGCAGTGGACGATAAGGAAAAACCAAAGAGCCTTGAGCAAGGGAGCAACAGGCTTAAAGCAGTCCCTTAGGAAGGTTACAGGGATCTGGGCATGGTCATGACATAACCCCCCAAAATGTTTATGCTCTAAGGGAGTTGATTCTCAGATGTACCATTAGAATACTCAGGACGCTATTTTTAAAAATCCTTGTGACATTCATTGCTCTTGTATTTCAAGAGAACCTGGGGGTCTGTGGAGAACATGGGTTTTCAGATTACCCAATGTCCCTTTTGTCAGCATCTCCAGCAAAAATGTCTCTCGGCTCCTGCTTCTCCTAAGCAATTTTATTGTGTGCTATCAACTCTGAGTCCCACAAATGCACATGTGTCCTCTTTGTAATGCCTACTAGAAAATGAAGAAGGAAATGGGTGGCTCGTGCAGCTTCACAGCAGGTGTTTTGTGTCCTCACCCAATCTTGGCTCCATCTGTCTTTTCTACTTGTATTCACCCCTTTGCCATATTTTCTCACTTATTTTGGAATTAATTTGTTTCACCATCCCATATGTATCTTTGAAAGATCCTTTAAAGAGTTTCTAGAATAGGGAAGGAGAGAGAACAAGAGAAATGAAATTTAAAAGGAAAGAATGTAATCCAAGCAAGTCAACTCTAAGAAGACATTTTTGAGACAATTGAGGAAACTGGAGAATGGGTATTATATTATAGTAAGGAATTATTATTAATTTTCCAGGTGAGATAATGGTATTGTAGCTATTTTTTTAAAGTCCTTATCTGTTAGTAATTCATAATTAACTATTTGTAAGTGAAATGTATAAGTGTCTGGGATTTGCTTCAAATTACTCCAGAAAAGAAAAAAAAAAGAACGGACGGGCATCAGGGGAGAAAAACATAAAAACTATTTTTTTTAATGTGGGAAACTGTGAAGATAATGGCACTTCTTACAGCAATAATGTTTTTGAGAAGAGGCATATGGACATTCTTAGAAAGTCACAGTGCACAGCTCCTTACCTGATTTGAGGGAGATTCTACTCAACTCTCATAGATGCATGAATGGTTTACATGGAGAGCAAATGTATTTGACTCACGTACTAAAGTTAATACAGGGCCTTACATTTTAGATTTTAGTGAGGAAAACAGAGGAAAGGAACAGATATTTATTAAGCACTTAATTTATTCTAGGCTCTGTGCTCAGGGCCTTCACATGTATTATCTCCGTGTTTCCATCGACCTGGTTGGAGGAATAGTCCCTCCCTCTTCTCCATGCTATCTTCCCTGAATAGATGGGTGGCAATTGGGTGGCTCACTGAATTGGGAAGTTTACCTTCCTTCTCCATAGGACATGTGAGGAAATGCCCAGTTCCTGATTCTGACCTGTTGGAAGCCATCACAGTTGGAAATTAAGGACCCCATTTTCCCTCAAACCCAAGGGAAAGACAACACTGAACCTTCTGGGCACAAAGAACAAGCCCACTGTGTGCCTGACACTGGGACAGGTATTTTAAACTCATTATCTCTACTGCTCACCATAGCCTTAGAGGGAGGTATTAATATTCCTCTTTACATATGAAAAATGAGCCCCATGGAGGGTACATGACTTGCCCAAGGCACCACAGTCAGTTAATGGTAGGGCCAGTGCATGAATAAAGCTCTGAATTACTCCAAACCTCCTTTCTTTTTAAGATGCAAAGCTTCTAGAATGTTCATTCTCATCATCTGTAAAATGGGTTGAATAATACCTTCCTTTCCTACCTAATAGGAATGCAGTGGGTGTCAAAATAAAAAAAGTAGCTTTTATTAGCACTAAAACGACACACATAGTAATGAGTACTGCATGTAACCTCTGTAAGGCAAGACAATGCTCTGTGATCCACAAAAGGTATCCTACTGGTCACAGCCATTGGAATTCTTATACACATTCATGTGGGGAAAGAAAATTCCCTCCTGGACCTTCCAGGGAAGCAATATACTGTGAAGGTCAAGGGCACCAGCTGTGGAGTCAGACTCTGCCCTTACTGTCTGGGTGACCTTGAGCACCAGTTACTTAACCTCTCTATGACAGACAAATATAGAGTCTCTCTTATGGGCTGATTTAAGATTAAATGAGACATTGCATGTGGAGCCCATAGGAAGTGTGAGTAGATGTTAGCCATAATTACGGGGATGCTAATAGCACTGCTGGGCTTTTCCTGTAGGTGAGACATTCGTCTCCAGTCATCTCAGTTTCCTCCTCCTTTCTGCTCTTCCCCAACTCCAGCTACAGCTCACAAATCTTGTCTTCATTCCTTTTCAATTTAGTGGTAATAGCAAGCCAATAGATCGTTTTCAAAAATAATAACTTCATGATTACACGTAAGAGTTTGCTGCTTTTATATGTTAAACAGATTGAATTATTCACTTTCCTTACATCCATTAAAAAGTGATGTATTTTTACATATTATTTTGCTGGACAGCAAAAATGCACATTTTTCTGTCCGACTCCATCAGTCATTTTGTCACTGAACTGATGAGATCCCCACTGGGGAGCTAAGTGGTGATTTACTCTGCACAAGTGTATCCAGCTTGGTTTCCAATATATACACTGAGGATCCTTATGTCTACTAATCTGGAAAGGGATTTTGGCTCAATATTTGAGGAATTATTATCTATGAGGGACTGGACTAACAAAAGAACAAATTGTGGGGGACTGAGACAAAAATTCCAGAAAGCAAAGTAAGATTCGTGGAGTAAATACTTAATAGGTCTTCAGTGTTGACTCATGAAATGTGCCTCCTGATTGAGAATAGAGCTCTGTTCCCTTCTTTCTCCAGAGAGTGCATGGGGACAAGGATGAATTTCTTATCTAGAAATTGTTGTATAAGAGTGTCAAAACTTCAGTGAAATCCTTGAATGGGCCAAGAGATACATCTGGCCCAGCATCATTTGTGAAAGAATTGGGGGAAGCCAGTGGCCTTGCATGAGAAAATCGGAGATGCTGGTGGGCAGCAGTAGGGTGAGCGTTCCTGAGAAAGAGCGAAAGAGCAAAGAGAAAAATTAAGAGAAGAGATAAAGGAGCCATGGGACTTTTATCACCAGGAATGCCAGTCACGGTTCACTATAAACCCCCTCCAATTCCCCCAAACATTCAGGAAAATCTTACATAACTAAGTTCCTACATGGGTTTTTGTTTTTGGAGGAAATCATGGAAAAGGATGCATTCTATGTTGGAGCCAATGGCAAAGGCAGAGACTAAGACAGAACAGAAAACAAGATGCAATGAAGACTGGAAGTAGATCAAATGTCATCATGAGATGTACACTCCTTGGACACTTGTACATACGTTGGTGTGGGTGTTGGACTTTTCACAAGGTTTTAAATGGGAATGATCTACCCTTCAGGACAGCATGTCACCAGCAAATGTCTACTATGTTGCAACACCTTAGGTGGAAAAAACCTGTTCATTAAAAGTGGAAAATTTCACTGAAGCTTTGGTATTTCTTGTACAAAAATTTCCAGATAATGTTCACCTTTGTCCCTCCCCACTAGTGGTCACCTAAATCAACTTGTGTTTTTCAAAAATGGGGAAGAAAGAGAGTACTCATCCAGTAGTAGTGAGAGTGCTGATAATGATCAGAGAGAGTGTTTACATAAATTATCAAATGATTCCAGCACTGTTGATTTTGCCATAAGCCTTCTTAATCTTAAATAAGAAAGCTGAGATGCAAAGAAGAAAAAAATGTCATCAAATTTACTCTGAAGAAAAACAAAGACACTTAAATAAAAGGAAACAATAGGATTACTAAAGTAACCTCAGAAACTCGCAGAGCTGCCATCAAAAGTCCTTGATGAATTGTTCGAGTTGGATATGAGTTTTGTGTGAGGAAAGTCAAAAGGACAGTTTTTGCTAAAGCCTGCTACGGACTGATTTTGACAGCTGCTGGCAAAGCTCTACTGTTGGCTGGGAGTTAACTCACCAGATCCCACCTGCAGCTGTGGTTCAGTTAGTAATGAAGGATAAGGCAGACAGGGATGGACCTCAAACATTAAAAGTGTGAAAAACTCGGTCCCTTACCTGGACACTCAGGGGCTGAACATGTGATGTGAAGATAACAAATAATATAACTTTTTTCTGCCATAGGTAATAAATATGAAACTTAAGCCCTTGAAAATGGAAAAATCTATACAATTTCCAAATATTTTTAAAATTAGATTATTTTAACTAGTTAAAGTCATTTTCCATATGGTAATCTTATTAGTTAAAAAAATCTGGAAAGATTGTCTTGGGTTTCCTTACACATTACATGGCTTATGTTTTATACCTGTGAGGTCATAGCTGTGAAATATCCCCCCTTTGACAACTTGACTATGATATATGCTGTTATATTTCAGTAGCTCATGATGCTTTTTCAGCTGGATGAAAAGTTCATTCCATTCCATCACTTCTGATATCATCTTCATTTCCATTTCATCCATGAAGTGCAAAATGCCAGAGATTTGGAAACACCATTTGGAACCAGTTGCAAAAGTAGAGATTGATAAGATGGTAAGAGAAATTAAGAACACAGGCACTTTATATATCCTGATACTAATAATTAAAATGTCTTGCATTAGTTATGGTTGGCTCAAGTCTTTGATAGGGTAAAATAAGAATCTCAGTTACAGGCAGAACTTGAAGGAGCTGCTGCTGCTATTTGAAATACAAATATTGGCTCAATATCCCTCCTTTCTCATGCATTTGCTTCAGTACCTCCAGTACCACCATGGTTGGCCTCCAGTCTTAGTTTACTGAGATATCCAGAAAGAATAATGGTGGAGCATCCCTGAGAGCAGTGAACATCTTAGGAATATACAACAGAAGATGGCAGTTGGCAAATACCACTGGAAAATCTGTTCATATCTATGTGTCTAGTGAAAATAATTTGAGGTAACCTCAAATTATTCTTTTGAACCAGAGAAAAAGAAATATATGCTGAACTGGTTATCGTGGTTTCATTTATAATAGTGAAAAAAATGGAGACAGTCCAATGGGGGTTGGATTAAATAAATGGTTAAATACATCACGCTATAGCTATACAATAAAATATTGCACTGACATAAAATGCATGCCTTAGAAGAATACCTACTGAAAAAAAGAAATGCTTGTTATATTTTGTTAAAAAGTTATTATATTTTGTAATTGTATACAAAACTGCATACAATTGAAATCCAAATTTGAGATACACATATATTGACAAAGCTATACTAAAATGAATAATTTTTTGTAATCATCCAAAAGCTTTACAAGAAACACCTAAGAAAACGTAAAATGCTAAAGGCATCATTTTTCCTCATGATTTGATGAATTTTAAAATGTATACCAACTGGGCTTTCAAGTTTTAGAAAGCTGACCACACAAGCTGGAATTTTCCTTGAATCAAGATTAATGGAAAATCACCAGGAGAAGAGAAATACTAATGAACAACCATATCTGCCACACTACAATGAGTAGAAGCACTCACCATTAGTCTCAGTTCTAGTAACATCAAACAATATTTGGGCTCCTTCTTTAAATGGCAGAGGTTTTTGTTTGTTTGTTTGTTTTTCCCTTTCTTAGGACACAGGGAATTAAGCTTTTTAAGAAAGGCACACATTTTAGAGTACTTTCTGTAAATATAAAAATCCAGCTCCAGCAGGAAGGAAATAGGCCCCCCTTGGCCTAAGGCACTAATTGATAACCATGTGTTTCTCAGGAGGTTCTGATTCTCTGGCTGAAAACTTCCTTAACGACAGCACATGAGACTCCAGCTAAGCCAGGCAACTCCGTTACTTGAAGGGTACTTATCCAGCTTCTCCATCATCTCAGATCTGACTGCCCTTCCTTCCGCCCCTTCAAGCCACTGGCAAACTTAGCTCCACCACAGGATGGGAACCCAGTGAAACCCGGTGATCGTGATACGTAGCAGGCGCTAAAGGCCTGAATCAATCTATATGTACTTGTGAGTGTAGACTCTCCTTATGGATTAGATTAGAAAAGGACAAGGTAAGAAAGGGCTGGACTAAAGAACAACAGGTACTTCCAAGAGGTAGATCAGGGGTGTCTTCAGAAAGAGGAGAGGAATCCCACCAACATTCCCTTAACTTCTGGGGTTTATGTAGCATGGGTTTGATCCACGTGCTCCTCGAATCCTGTAGTCCGGCTCTAGGTGTTAATTGATGTGAGACGGTCTAACAGATTTAACACTTTCTAATGAAGAGAATCACTCTGGGCAAAAGGAATGAACATTTGTGGGGTATACACTATGTGCTAGGTGGTAAGGGGAGGACAAGAAAGACAGTCTCGTCCTTGTGAGAAGTGCAACACAAACGTGGTCTGACTTGCATTTCCATATGGGGCCCTCCCATCTCTTCTGGACCCGCAGCTTCCATGGCTTCCCTCTTCAATCTCCCACCGACTCTGAACCCAGTGAAGAGTGGCCCATGAGCTAGAGCTCTTTTTTTAATCTTCCCCCATTAGAACCTCCAAAGCTGCTTCCTTGTGTAGCAGTAATGCTGGACGAGAAGTCTGGTGAGCAGTCTGATGACTGAGAGGTATTCAAAAGTTTTTACTGATGACAAAACAGAAGCTCAAGGAGCTTGAACTACTTGCTCAATGGCTCATGATGGCTCAGATGAAACCCCATGACTCATTACTTAGGTGGTACTTCTGCTATGTGGCCTTAACACGAAGAACTCCATGAAACCCAAAGTTTTAGCCCAAAGGAATGAGTTATTTCCTAAGGTAAATTCTCAAGCATTTAGGTTCCCACATGAAAAAGAGATTTTTGGATTAATGGACTTTTTGGTCTTTTATTATACCACCTAATCCAACCCTACCTATACTTAAGACTAAACTTGGCCTCTAAGAATTTAGAATTTGCTTTTAGGCACAAAACCTGTATATAGTAAATCGAGTGACTTAAAAGAGGGGATGCATGCAGTGATGGAAGGGAATGGAACAGTTGGGAGCCTTCTACTATCTCCCAACTGTGTGACTTTGGGCATGAAAGCAAGGTAGACTTGCTTTGATATGGAAGAAGGAGAGCTAATGTAAATTATGACTAGCAGAGAACATGAATTTTATCCAGTAACACCTTATTGTTCACTCAAACAGATGTGAGCACCCAGTGATGCATGATTGGGGCCAGCTCTGCACCTGTGGATATAGAGGTCTTGTATTTCTTAGCACCTTCATTTTCATGTGGAGGCATCTTACAGTACCATCCCTATCCTCAGGTACTCTTTCCTCCCTAGGTTTTCATTCTTTGGATCTTAAAGTCTCTGTCTCTGCCATATATTCAAGTGGCTTAAACTCCTGGTTGAAACCCTCTCCTATTAGATCTGGACATCTTCAGAAAGATACCTTAAAATAGCCTGTGTCTATTCCCCTGGGAGATGCTGGCTTTTACTGATTCCATAGCCTCCTTTTGTTGTCTTCCACTACTTTGGGTAGAAAATATTCACGTACAATTTTATTTCTTTATAAAATACATTTTAACTCTAGAAATAGAGTTACAGATGTAGAAAACAAACTTCTGGTTACCAAGGGGGTATGGGTGGGTGGAGGGATAAATTAGGAGATTGAGATTGACATATACACACTACTATATATAAAATAGATGACAAATAAGAACCTGCTGTATAGCACAAGGAACTCAATATTCTATATAATGGCCTATACGGGAAAAAAAGAGTGGATACGTGTATATGTATAACTGGTTCACTTTGCTGTACACCTGAAACTAACATAACATTGTAAATCAACTATACTCCAATAAAAATTTAAAAAAGAAAACACATAATGCAAAATATCTCATCTTAACCATTTATAATAAACCATTTATAATAAAATAAAATAAAATACAATTCCAAGTTGCTAATGCTTACCTTTCTGTTTAAAAAAGTAATACACATTCACTGTAGAAAAGTTGTAAAACAGAGAAGAGAATAAAGAAAAATAATAATTTCCTATAATCCCATATCCCAGAGAATACCACTGTTAATATTTTGGTGTATATCCTTTCAGTCTATTTTTCTCTGCATATAGCATACAATTAACTTGGTTGGAACACACTTTTATACCACACATGGATTTAGGGACATTCATTCACACACTGTTTTTGGTTGCTTTAGACCAATATTTAAACCTATTGCAGCAATTTTCTTAATATATGCAAGAGGGGTATAAAATTGGACCTTGAAAATAGCATAACTTCCCTGAACCTCAGGTTCTTCATCAATAAAGTAGAAGGTAAACAATGCTGATCTGCAAGATCCCCAACATGATTCTTTAAAAATAAAATATGAACTTGGAGGGACATCTTCCCTCCCTGGGTTCTGCCACAGAACCTCAACCGTAAGCACCAAGGTTCTACCTAACAATTCCAAGAACAAGAATTTGGGGCCTATTGTAAATATGGACCCAAGTGACCTAAGAAACCAAGACTGGCACAATTTTGTTCTCAGTGTGTAAAGAATGAGTAGATCCAGACAAGTGAATAATTGGTACCAAAGAAACTAACTCCTGCCATTTTAGATGTCATATATTGCATCTTTCTGGAACACCAATTTCACGTTTCACTTAAGGACAATAGTTAGAGTGAAGCATAGCTTGGTTTCCTTTGAAATACTTTTCCTCTAGAAGGATGCACTTCTATATTGTCAATGATTTTTTGGTTTTTCGGTTTCCCTTACTTCAATAAGTCCTTCTGATGGTGTTGACTATCCTTGTTTCAGTTGGGTTCCTGACTTTCTGCTCTCCATGCTTAGCATTATATTCTTTTTATTTAAACTATCTCCCAACCAACCTTGTTTTGTCTTTTCATCTTATTTTGAAAAGGCTTCAGAAACTTGCCAATGAAAACATTTGCCTATCACTAGGCATTTTACTCGGTATGAAGCTTGAGGACAACTTTTGAGCAACCATCTTTTCCCTCTTCAGTACTAACAGCAGACCTTTTCTGTTTTTTTCAGAACTTTGGGAAATGTTAAGCTGAGAATGGACAGAGGAAACGAGTTTGGACCTTAATTCTTTTTTCCAAGGTTTAAAATCTTCAAATTGTACCTACAAGCCAGTAGAAAAAATTTTCCCTGAAAGTAGACCATTTCTCCAGTACAATATTTAAATGTGATGTCACTTTGATGAAAATGCCCCAGTATGAATTTACAGGTATGATTACTCAATTTAGCTTTTGTTTTAACTTTTTTAAAGGCAGGTTAGGGGAAGATTACTTGAAAGAAAATGATGCATACATAAAAACATCTCTAGTTTCCAGGGCTGACACTGAATGAAGGTGGATCAGATGGGACCCAAATCTTTCCACCATTAGAAGCACTCTTTGATGGAGAACCATATGCAAAAACCAAACCAAACCAAAACAAATGAACCTAGACACAGACCTCACACCCTGAACAAGAAAGAACTCAAAATGGATCAAAGACCTAAATGCAAAATGCGAAACCTTTTTTTAAAATAAGAAGTTAGGCTCATAATACAAAACTTTTAAATTTCTAGAGGAAAACAGGAGCTCATCTGCATGGTCTTGGATTTGGTGGTGAGTTTTTGCATATAACACCAAAAACATGATCCATGAAATGAAACATGGATAAGTTGGACTTTATTGAAATTAAAATCTTTTGCTCTGTAAAAGACACTATTACAAAAGTCAAAAGATATGCCACAGACTGACAAAGAACTTGTATCCAAACTACACAAGGAACTCTTAAAACTCAACAATAAGAAAACAAACAGCCTAATTTTAAAATGGGCAAAAGATCTGAAACAGATACCTCACCATAGGAGATGTACAGACAGTAGATAACTGTGAAAAGAGGGGCAACATCATTTGTCTTTAGGGAATTGTAAATTAAAACCACAACAAGATACCACTCCACACATATTAGAATGGCTAAAATCCAAAAAACTGACCATACCGATAGTTGGTGAGGATGCAGAGCCACAGAAACTTTCGTTCGTTATTGGTGGGAATGCAAAATGGTGCAACTGCTTCGGTAGACAGTTTGGCGGTTTCTTACAAAGCTGAGCACAGTCTTACCATATAACCCATGAATTGTGCTCCTAAGTATATACCCAAAGGATCTGAAAGCTTATTTCACACAAAAAGCCTGCATACACACACTCAAAAAATTTTAAAGCACGTGTATTCACAAAATGGGTAACGGGTGAGCACTTAGGACTACTTTGGGAGCAAATGAGGGTGAAAGTGAGAGAGAGAAGTAGAAAGGGTCTGACTACAGGATCCAGCCCCAGGAGAAGGGCATGCATGGCCCAGGGGAGAAAACAAGAACTAAGTTCCGAGGGTGGTACCAGAAGGGCATGAGGGTACATGATAACGGGAGGAGGTGGGAAAATACAGTTCAGAATGAAAGCCTCCCTGAAAATTCTTCTGGACAGAACTTGTTCTATGCAATGACCTCTCCCCTTTAGACCCAGTCTCTGTTATCAAAAGACTAGAAACGTTGGGCTCTTTCAAGAAAAATGACTACAGTCACATTTTCTTAGAAAAACAGTTTAGATTTGGTCCTTTTAGAGGCAGAATATTGTTTAAACGACAGCATGGGATGTACTTTCAGCCCTTTCCATATTCTATACACTTCTACCTCTTTGGAGCCAGATGCTAAATTGTTTCCAGCCAGTTAATAATGGTTGTGGTAGTGAAGCTCCCAGAGGACCCGAAGAAGGAAACCTGCCTGCATTTCTAGGGCTCTGTTCCATGTGTTGGCTGCTGGGTGGATTCGGATTAGTCAAATAAAGGGAGGAAATAAGGCATGGAAGTCAATTAGTTTACTGTATAACCCAAGCAGGCAATCCCCCAGGTTACAACCTGCTCATCAGCATGCCTGTGCTTCCACCAGCACGCCTGTAAATGCTTGCAATTTGCAGTCACTTTAGTTTAACTGCAAAGGTCAGACTGAGTCAAACAACAAGATGAGTGCCCCAAGAGAGCATTCCATGTAGTGCCATTGATTACATTTCTGTTTATTCGGTCATCGAGGCTATCAACAATCACGCTTTGAGGACCTGGTTGATGGGAAGTGACGTGCTAGGTGCTGCAGAAGGTACAAAGATGAGTTAGTCAAGAACTCTGCCTCAAGGGAACGCCCAGAATAAGGCTTAAGATGAGACATGAACATGTATAAATGTAACAACCTAACATATTTCACTTTTAGGTTAGTTAGTATGTAGTAATAATAGCTGTCATTTACTGATCTCTCACCTTGGGCCATGCGTTCTTGCTGATCATCGCAGCCACCTTGCTAAGCATGTCACACACATTTCATAGATAGGGAAGCTTAAACTCATTGACGTTACATGGTTTTGAACTCTAAAGCAAGTGCTCTTAACACAACAACACAGCAACTCTGGTCCATCTATCTCCCATGAGATGGTCAAATAAAGTGCAAGTGTCATGGGGGCCAAAAGGAGGGAGAAAGAGTCTCATGCAGGAGGAACTAGGAAGACTTGTGTGTCTAAACTGTGCCTTGAAAGATTAGTAGGTTTTGACCTGAGGATATGGGAGAGGGAGGGAAGAGGTGGGACAGGGAAGATCTGCTAGGGGGAAGGAAGCCTGGAAAAAAGATGTTGTCCCTGGGGAAAGCCTAGGACCTGGGGAGGGAAGCATTATCTCAGGTACCAGAAGTGGAGTGATAAGGAAGCTGCAGAGGTAGGAGAGGCAAGTGATGGGAGCTTTGAATAACAGACCAGGATTTGAGAATACCTTAAAAAAAGCAACGAGAGGTCACTCAAGATTTTTGAGAAGGGGAGTAACCCAGTCAAAGCCCGGTTTCAGATAGTGGGGGACGGTGCAGGAGATGAGGAGAGCAGGGATGAAGCCACGGCATCTCCTCAGGTGAAAGAGTCAGTGCTGTGGGATGGAGAGAAGGGGATGGCTGCAAAGGCATTTAAGGAGATAGAATCCCTTGGACTGAATCACCAACATGAGTGGCAAAAGGAGGGGACAGAAATCTAACAGTCCTCTTGTGCCTACAAAACTGGGAAGATAACAAATACTAAATTAGTCTCTAAACCAGATCACTGACACTTTCTCAATTGTTGGTTCTCAGATTGTTTTGACATGTGGGTCCAAAGACACTATTTAAATGGGCCTAAAGACACTAATCTCCATACTCTTGCTTACTACAAAAAGAAAAAGATTTTAAAAATGAGGCTACTATTATGAGAGTTAATGAAAAGACATAAAACTCTAAAAAGTTAACTCATGCCCAAAGCAATAGACTTGGACACTGTGAAACTCTTAAATATATATATATATAATATGCCAGCTTGGGGCCACCTGGAGAACCCCAAGATGACTAGTGGATCCACACCTCCACTGGAGAGCCCTCAGTATTATTTACCTGGGCAGGGGGCTGGTTACAGCTAACTTGAATTCATCTAATAACTCTGACTGTGGGCTACCATGTGCCACATTCTGTGCTCAATGCTAAGGAGAGCCTTTCCTGATCAATTTCTTCTTCACATATTTCAGCCCCCCAGCCTCCTCTCTGAAGCCTGCCAACCCCACCTCTTCCCAACACATATTTCAAATAGGACAAAGTGCTGTTCCTACTTTATTCAAGCCAAAGAGACATAATCTCTGTCACATTCAGACCTTCACCAACCAATGGCCTCCCAGATATCATCTCTCGCCCACCTTTCTATGTGTATTTATGACACTGATCTTGGGAGCCCCGTGTTCCTATTTTATGATTTCCCAGCCTTTCTACTGCCTGTACCAGCCCACGGTGTCCACAGTAGAGCCAAGCAGGGCTACAAGCCTGGCAGACCCCTCATTGGAGTTCAGCTTTTGCAGCCTTGTCCTGATTTAATCTGCAAACCAATTTGCTACTTAACTTCCCCAAGCCCTTATCAACGTTTTAGATTTCAATGTGCCTTTTCTAGGCTGAATATCTGTGTTTTCAATTATGTCACCCTAGGTGAATTACCCTTCCATTGTTCAAGGTCAAACCTCCAGTTGTTATTTCCTGCCCATGCAGCTAGTCCCTTTCCCCTCCATCCCTTTGGGGCAGTTTCTCAATTGTCACTGGTGTTCTGAGATCCTATCTCTATCATGTTTCATCTGTAAATTTAATTATGAAGCTATGCCCCATTTGGCTTCATTTTATTCCATGGTACAAAAGTTTATTATGCATCCATTCTCCACAAGGCATCCAAAGATGTACTAGACATGCCCTTCTGCAGCTATATGAAAATGAAGTCCCTAAAAGGAGCTAGGTGCGCCTAATTTCATTCACACTGTTGAGTCCGCTCATCTGATCAGTAGACCCCTCTCATCCTGCACTCAGATTTCTACCCACAGAGGACTATTCCTTCTAGCACAAGTATTTAAGAAGTGGTTTTTAAAGCAGAAAGGGGAAGGCAGATGCAGAAAGGCTAAGTCAGAGCAGTTCTAGAAAACAATCACTAACTCAAGTCTTCCCAAAGAGCCCTGCCCTGCCTTCCTACCCCACGTTCTGTCGGGGTCCAAATGCACTTCCAAGTTTGCAGGTACAGGTCCTGAGCAAAGGCATAACTGGCTCCCCTGCTCACACTTGGGGTCCCATTGCCTGAGTTCAACTTTTCCCTTTGTTCTCCCACACTGCCTACCTTATCCCTTCTACAGAGGGGAGCATCCCCAAGTATATCTTTGGAGGGAGAAAGGCACCCCTCTGTATCCTACATACAGAGGCAGCATGCATGGCCCAGCCACATAGGTCACCTGTTACCCCAATGATGAATCCTTTCCAGGACCCTTCAGTCTGGACCCTTCCATTGTATTCCAGGCAAGTTTGATGGCTCCAGTAGCCCTTTGCTTATGGTGCTCTCACTTAATTCATGCAGGCTGTCTGCCTGTCCAGCACTGTCTGCCTTGTAAGCAGAAACTGGGAGCAGGACCCACTAGTATATCAGTTATCTTTGTGTCTTCTCCTTGCCCAGCACAGGCAGGTGTTTACTGAATGACCCCTCAAACAAACATTAGAGAATATAAATGATCTTTTCAGACACTGTTTTGTCTCATTAACCAACTGCTTTTCATTGAGTCATTGGTTTTCAATTTCTTTAAAATTTTTATTGGACTATAGGTGCTTTACAATGTAGTGTTAGTTTCTGCTGTACGGCAGAATGAATCAGTTTTACGTATACATATATACCCTCTTTCTTAGATTTCCTTCCCATTTAGGTCACCACAGAACATTGAGTAGAGTTCCTTGTGCTATACAGTAGGTTCTCATTAGTTACTGTCAATTTGTTTTTAACAAACAGAATCCTTACTTCGAACAAAGTCTTATTTGGAAGACCCACCTCCCCAGTATATAAAATGGTAATGGTGGAGCTCTTCTTGTTCACATAAAATGGAGAGCCCCCCCACCCCAGAGCTCTAACAGCACCTACTTGCATCCACCAAGCTAAAATTTTCAATCCACTTCCCTCCACATATATAAGTTTTTCACTTCTTTCAGTGCCCAGGCCAAATCCTTCTTCCGTCATGAAGACTTCTCTCTGATCATCGTATCCGTGGTGGGTGTTGCTTGTTTCTGAATTCCTGGAGATCCCATTGTCTGCCTTACTCTTTTGGCATATACTTAGTTTGAACCAATGAACATTCACATCCACTGAGGCTTGCTAAAGGCCAAGTGATGTGCTTTAAATACATTATCCCATTTAATCCTCAGGGCGATCCTGTGAAGTAGATGCTATGATCATCTCGTTTACTGATGAGGAAATAGAAGCTCAGAGAGGTTTAGCAATCTGCCAAGGTCACACAGCTATTCACTAGCAGTGCTAGGATTTAAACCATGAGCTACCTGATTCATTGTTTCCTGTTTTAATGTGCCATTATTTTATCTCTCCAACTAGATTGTAAGCCGAAGTGTAGAAACTGCATCTCTACTTCTTTCTCTCTCTGCCCCATCCTTAATACAGTGTTTTACCCTGAGGAAGCATATAATTAATAATTTTTCAGAGCTTCCTTTGTTCCCTGCAGTATATTGCATAGTTCTTCACCTTTTCGTCCTCTGACATCTATCTGGGTAGAGGCTGCCAGCTTCAGAATAGGCTATGATCTCACCTCTTTATTCCTAGAGGAACATTCTATTTCTGAAGCTTGAAAAGACAGGTTTTCACTGCTGAAAATATTAGGCACTTCTTCCAAAGGCTGGAAGCTAAGTGGGAGTTTCACAGGAGGAAAAAAACAACAGTGATCTCCTCAAATGGAGTGGGGAGGCTCAAGGCAGGAAGTCGAAGGTACCGTTGGAACAGCTCCAGGGAGAAGGGAAAGTGGAAAGGAAAGAGACACTATTTAGATTTTTACCACTTGGGACCCTATCCCCAATTTAACTTTTGGATAAAATCTTAAAAACAGCCAAGTAGTAAAAGTCCTGTTCTCCATGAACTCTGACCCCTCTGCCTGTTTGGGATGTCACTGAGAAAGGCTACATTTTGTGCACAGCAGCCCTGAGGGGATGCCCAGTGGCCCAGGTGGGGTGATTGATTGGGGGAAGCCCCAGGGGCACACCACCCTCCCTGCACCTGCGCTCTGAATAAACAGAGGGCTGCCTTCTGTAGGGGCCCCTTCCTGACCACCCCCAGCCCTTCTCGGGCCTCACCCCTCGGGCCCCCTTACTTGAAAATTAACCACAGGTTTAAAATGAAAGAGAAGATGATGGCTACATGAGCCCAAAGTGTATGCAAATTGAACTACAGGATGAGCAGAAAACAGAACCTTAATAAAATAGGCACCTCTGTAGGCTAATACTAGGATCTATTCCCTCTTAAATTTCAGCTTTATGTCCTTACTACAGCATATGTAACAATATTGCTGAAATGTCAGGTGGTTAACCACACTTTAATTTTAATGTTTTGATTTGAATAGTTGAGTTAATTCAATGATTTCAATAGAAGTCTCATTTGTCTTGAAGTATTTGCTTCAAATACCTGTCTCTTCTTTGCAAATATGATAAACAGTCTTCAATGCCTGATATGGTTATAAAATACATGGATAACCAATCAAACTTGCTCTTTAATGACTTTTGCAAAAGGCAAATGAGGACAGGAGTGACATTTTTGAAAACAAAACATATGCACACATGCACACATGCAAGCAGAATGTGCTTTGAAAAAGAAAAGCAGGGGCCAGATGACAGGCACGGTTCCGGGATGTTCAGACAGGTGTACTTTCTGAGACAAATAAATATTTGTTTTCAGAACCAAAATGTATCTTATTATGCACTGATGAAAGTTACTATTGTTATAATAGATACAAAAATTTAAAAAAACGACACTCAGTTTAAGTGCTGAATTGAAAATGTTTAGTGTTTTCTATCAATTTCCTGATTCTCCTAAGATCTCAGTCATATGGATAGCTGTTCACCCTCCTTTTCTCTTTTCCCTTCTGATAAAAAAAAAAAAATTGGAATAGATCATGCAAAATACAGAATAAAAACACATAGCTTGAAGGAAAGTTGTTTGTGGAGAGAGAGAATCAATAAATGAATGAATATACAAATAAATAAACCCAATAGCAGAAGCCATCACAAGGAAAGTCAAGAGACAAAAACAATCCAGAAAAGAATTGTGAATTATCAATAGAGAACAGTATGGAGGTTCCTTAAAACATTAAAAATAGAGCTACCATATGATCCTGCAATCCCACTCCTGGGCATGTATCTGGAGAAAAAACATAATTCGAAAAGATACATGCACCTCCAATGTTCATAGCAGCATTATTTACAATAGCCAAGACATGGAAGCAACCTAAGTGTCTATGGACAGATGAATGGATAAAGATGTGGTATATATATATATATATATATATATATATATATATATATATATATATACACATACACAATGGAATATTACTCAGCCATAAAAAAGAATGAAATAATGCCATTTGAAGCAAGATGGATGGACCTAGACGTTATCATACTAAGTGAAGTAAGCCAGACAGAGACAGACAAATATCATATGATATTGCTTATATGTGGAATCTAAAAAGAATGATACAAATGAACTTACTTACAAGGCAGAAATAGACTCACAGTCATAGAAAACAAACTTATGGTTACCAAAGGGGAGGGGGGAGGGATATACTAGGAGTTTGGGATTAAAATATACACATTACTATATATAAAATAGATAACCAACAAGGACCTACTGCATAGCACAGGAAGCTATACTCAACATCTTGTAATAACCTATAATGGAAGAGAATGTAAAAAAAAGAATATATATATATTTAACTTAATCACTTTGCTATACACCTGAAACTAACAAACATTGTAAACCAACTATATTTCAAAAAAATTTTTTTAAATTGTGAATTATATCAGAAAGGGTTCATTTCCTTTATATATAAAGGGCACCAACAAATCAATAAGAAAAATTCCAATAATTCAATGTAAAAAAAATGAGCAAAACAGATGAACAATTCACAGAAAAGGAACTAAATATGGCCCTGCATATTTAGTATGAGAAGATATTCACTTTTATTCAAATGGGAAAAATGAAGAAGAATAATTCTATATTCTAGGAAAATGGGGAAATAGACTGATGGGAGTAAAAAGGTATACAACCTCTATGGAGGACAATTTAACCAAATCTGTCAAAATTGCAAATGCATTTATTCTTTGACCCAGCAATCACAATTCTAAGAATTTCTCCTATGTATATTATTTTACACATGTGAAATGACATATGTACAAAGTTATTTACTATAACACTGCAATAGCAAAAAGTATTTTAAAAATCCAAGTGGCAGGCAACAGGGGGCTAAACGAATTATGGTACAGCTCCACAATTCTTTACCTGAAACCCTAGGCTTTGATGTGGTTTGCATGTCAGAATGTTTTGAAATTCAGAAAGTTAATACAGTGCAGGTACTATATATTATGTAACACCCCAGAGGATTCTTAGGCAACACTCAGTAATCAAATCCATTAATATTTCTGTGGAAAAACTATGAATATTCATACAAAGTGGGAGAAACAACTCATGTCAATTATGTTTTTCCGGCAAAATGAGTTTGCCACAAACTTAGGAAAACTTTTGGTTTCAGGTTTTTTTCTTTTTTAAGTTAGAAATTACAGATAGGAGACTGCAGGCATGCCATCCATACCATGGAATACCACAGAGCTGTAAATAAATAAAAATACAGTTTCTGCACTCAACAATCTCCAAGGTACTCTAAGTAAAAAAAAAAAACCTGTGTGTACAAAAGGGGGAGACAGCATAAAGTATGTACAGTAGTTTCCCTTTATCTGCAGGGGATACCTTCCAAGACCCCCAGTGGATGCCTGAAAGCACAGAAAGTGCCAAACGCTTTATATACTCTGTTTCTCTCTACACATACACACTCATGATAAAGTTTAATTTATAAATTAGGCACAATAAGAGATTAACAATAACTAATAATAAAATAGAACAATTATAACAATATAATGTAATACAAGTTATGTGAATGTGGTCTCTATCCCAAAACATCTTATTGCACAGATTTAATGCCTTTTCCATCCTCAGTAAGCACTTGTCACACACTGTGGCAATAACTTGCAGTTTGAGGAGTGACAGTAAAACTAGCATGAGTTTCTTTTTCCTTCTTCACAATTTCAGGGTTAGAAGATTTGATCTTACTATAGATTTAAGCCACCGCAGCATAAGATTTTTTTTTCTTTCCTTAATAAGTCAAGAACTTTCACCTTTTCACTTAAAGGAAGCACTTTACGGTTTCTCTGGAATTTCCGAATTGCCAGTATCACTACGCCTGTGCTTTGGGCCATTATTAAGTAAAATGCAGGTTTCTTGAACACAATCACTGTAACACCAAGATGGTTAACTTAATAACCTAGACGGCTACTAAGTGATTAACAGGCAGGATATGCTGGACAAAGGGATGATTCACATCCCAGGTGGGACAGAGAGGGTAGGAGAGAGATTTCATCACAATACTTAGAATGGCGCACAATTTAAAACTTAAGAACTTTTCATTTCTGGAATTTTCCATTTAATATTTTCAGACCTCTGTTGACCCCAAGTAATTGAAACCATGGAAAGTAAAACCGCGGATAAGGGGGACTATTGTATGTATTTGCTTTTGTAAGCCAAAGACAGCTCTGAAAAGACTACATTTATTTCTGCAGAGAGAAACTAAGGGGAGTTTAGGAACTATGGTTGAGAGACAGACTTCACTGTCTATGTTTACATAGCTCTCCTATGCAAATATATTACCGTATCAGAGCAAATAAAAAACATTTACATTTTAATTGCTAAACATAATGTGCATATGGATTACCAACGGATGCTCAGGCTTTATCCTTGCATGGAAGTTCCTCACGGTACCAAGTATTAAGTACCAGGTATGGGTCAGGCACTAAGCTAGGTGCATGGCCCAGATTATAGCTGGGCATGTGAGGTAGGCATGAATATCCCCATTTTAGAGAGAAGGAAACTAAGTTTCAGTTAGAACCACACAACAGTAAGTGAGAGAACTGGGATTCATACCCAAGGCCACCTGAGCCTGAGTGCTATGGCACAAAAGAACATTGGAAAATAAGAAGAAGATGGTTATCTATTGAGAACATATGTGGAATTTATGACCAGACAATGATTCTTTTCTTGAGCACAATATTTGGGACATTTGAAATCCTGCTCTGTTCTAACTCCTCTGGGCATTGTTAATGCTATGGCACCAGTGAAGCCTGCAGAGCAAGGGGTCTGTGCCCTGGGTATGGGTTGGGGAGGGCAACTTGTCCATCACAAAGAGCTAAAGCCCTGTAGGGTCCAGTGTGGACATGTTTGCCCACAATGGACAAGTAGTCTGGTCAGAGAATGCACTGTCCTCTTCAGATTGCTCATTAGCACTGGCTGGGGAGGAAGGGGCAGGAAGGTGCTATGGACTGAGTGTTCTTGTCCCCTCAAAATTCAGATGTTAAAATCCTAATCCCCAGTGTGATGGTATATGGAGATGGGGTCTTTGGGAGGTAATTAGGTTTAGATGAGGTTATGAGGATGGACCCCTCATGATGAGATTAGTGCCCTTATAAGACAAGACTTGAGAGAGCTTGCTTCCTCTCCCTGCTCTCCACCATGTGAGGGTACAACAAGAAGATGGCCATCTGCAAACCAGAAAGTGGGTCCTCACCAGACACTGGATCTGCTGGCACCTTGACCTTGGACTTCCCAATCTCCAGAACTGTGAGAAATAATTATTTATTTCTGCCTGTTATGGCAGCCCAAGATGACTCTATCTCTGGAAAGGATCACTTCTGGTCTGAAGGACTGTATATTTGAAAGTACAGTTTGCAATTAATCAAAACTGACCAATACCAATTACATTTATCTTTTCAGTCATTATTATTCCCTTTGTTCTGTGATTGAAAGAAGCAAAGTAGAACAGTATAGACACTTTTCTCAGGATCAAGTACATGTGGACCCATTGATGTGGGAAAAACTGATGGAATCAGTGCCAGCTCCAAAACATGCAGGGTCTCTCCCTTCCCAGAACCTCAACAGGCCACACGCACATCTCCCAGTCTCATGTCCCCACCCTCCAGGAACAGAAACCAGATGGGAGTCCTTGAAAATTACGCTGACCATTAACAAATGACTTCAGAAGAATTAAGGAAGTAATGAGTTCTAACAACTGACACGGATTTGAGGCTGGACTTCTCGGGTGACCAATTGTCTCTGTTTGTTCTAGGACTATCCCAGTTTTAGCACGGAAAATTCCATTCTAAGAGACCCATCGGTACTGGATAAATAAGGATGACTGGTCACCCTGCCTAGGTTTCAATTCCAGCTCCACCACTTCTTAGCTATGTGACCTTGAGCAAGATACTTAGCTACTCTGTATTTCAGTTTTTCCATGCTTAAGATGCAGAGAATAATAATACCCGTCCCACAGGGTTGTTATGAAAATTAAATGAATATTTGTAAAGTGCTTAGAACAGTGCCTGGTAAGAGCTATATAAGTGTTTGTTAAACAAAAGAAAGTGTGTTAAACTTTGTTGAGCCTTGTTGTCTTTGTTCATAACCAGTGTGTGCAGCAGACACTGAGCACACTTAAACTACATGACTGTGTTGGTGGAAACAGAAGCAAGAGGATATAAGTAACTTTCATGAAGACAGTTACTAGGTGAATCAATATGTCCAAAGCCAGGACAAGAAGCCAGCATTCCATTTGTCCCTGCTCAGCCCACCCTTCTGATCCCTCTGGTTCACACCTTTTGCCCTCACTGATTGCACACAGTAGGCTCGTGATAAATATTTATTACATGAATGCATAACTTTTTCTCAGACAGGCCTATTCAGGGTTGCTGGAAGGAGTTTGTATTTTCACTTTCTCTTATTTATTTGCAAAGGAGCTAAATCTTAGTAGCTAATGCTAAGGTTCCTAGCACACTGCTTACTTATGATGAGATTTCCTAAGACTGTAAAATGAAGCAATTACTGAGAAGATAGAAGGTTCTTCTTTGGCAGGTATTTATGGTCCTGAATCTGTGGGTAGCCTGAACACAAAAACGCGTGCGTTAGTCATAAATCGGTCAGTGCTCTGGACACCTAAAGACTTGAGAGGCTGCAGCGCGGCTTGGAAGGCTGCTTCTGGAGAGACGTTTGCACAGCCGTGCACATGTACACTCAGTCACTTCCCTGCTCTCCTGTACAAACCTGTCTGCGTTCTGGGGACCTACCAGGACACATGGGCCCACCTGCTTGCTGGGTTCTACTCCAGCCAAGTCCCAAGTCAATGTCAGAGCCCGTGCTGAACCACAGACCTCAAGATACACAGGGAAGCCCTGCAAAAGTCTCTACTCCTGCACTGCTTAACCAGCAGCATATGTTTTTTTGGCTAAAAGGTGTTTAAATGAAATCATTTTTTCCATATTACTTTGAAAAGTTTATTTCATCAGCATGAAAATGTTTAATAATATTATTTGGGGGTTTTACAAAAAAAGAAATCACCATTTTGAAGATGTTACTTTTTGATTAACTTAGGGAAAAGAGCATGGTGATATTTAACCCTTTCCTCAAAGGATGCAAGTGACTTGGGCTTTAGATGAACAGTGCTTTGGGAATCAAACAGCACCAATGTCTGTGCTAAATAGAGAAAGGGAGGCTGGTTCCCTACACTGCATGGGTGTAGAGTGATGTGCTTGGTTCAGTCTGACTGATGACTGTAAGAAAATAGAGCAGCCCCCGCACCCCACCTCTGCTGCCCAGTCAGCTTTGCAAGGTCACTGATATGCCACCAGGAAACTATGTGCCAGTGATATCTCCCCACAGCTGGCAGATTCTGGAACTATCGCAGCTCTTTCCCCAGAGAGCCACATTCCCTAGAGGGGGCAAACACTTCAATGGAAAAGCTCTAGGAACCCCTGGAAGGCTAGGCTAGGGAATTCAGCCTCCAGCTTCCCTTTTTATTCAGCAGAAAGCACCCCTCTCTGATA
This sequence comes from Stenella coeruleoalba, assembly GCF_951394435.1. Lineage (NCBI taxonomy): Eukaryota > Metazoa > Chordata > Mammalia > Artiodactyla > Delphinidae > Stenella > Stenella coeruleoalba. Next base: position 16,887,091 of record NC_137164.1, read on the forward strand.
GTTTTCACCCCGAGCAACAAAATCAGACTGCTCCAAGCTGAGTCCTGAACAGGGCTGCTCTTGACACGGGTCCCAGTAGGCCTAGGACAAGAAATGCAAATGGAGGAACGCTTAGTGTAGGTCTAGATATTTAAAAGTGACACAGCAAGCTAATAAACTGTGAAATGTGTTTACCCCTCCATCTTAATAAATACATCTGGAAGACCTAGTACCCATTTTGAATTCACAGACTCCAGAATATGGGGGCTTAAGGAAAGCTGCGCCCTGTCACCCAGCTCCTAGCCTGTGATCCATCCTATTACCCTTTCCTCCCTTGGTTCTGTCCAACATCACAGAGAGCTGACAGCCCAGCCCTCGATTCCAAGCTCTGCCTTCACTGCCCACACAGCACCCCACTGGCTCATCCTCAAGGCCAGATACCAGATCGCACACGGGCCCTGGAAGGGGGCTTGGGCTGCTGTGCAGCCGTTAAGGGTCCTGGGTCCCAGCTCTCTAGGGGAAGTCTAGTAAAGGCTGTGCAAGCTCTGAGTAGGCTCATGGACCCTGTAGCTGGAGGGCAGCTGTAGGCAGAGGGGAGCTCAGAGGAGCCTTCTCAAAAGCAGGGCCCGGGCCAGGCCTCACTCCCAGGGCATCAGCATTGAAGAGCAGAGAGGGCAAACCAGGGTAGCAGGCAGGAAAATGCAGGACCTCGTCAGGACTGCTCAGTTCCTTGATGCAGGAGCAACTTCTGCTTCCATGAACTGGGAGGAGGTGGGGAGAGTTGGGGAAGGGGGGCACAAAAAGGTCTGAGTATTGCTCCACTCAAGGGGTGTGAGTGAATGAAGGGGGGGCATTTCACTCTAACAAGATGAATCAGGGTCAACTGTTTGGGACTTGGCATGGGCTGAAATTTTTATCTCTGGCAATATCCCCTGTCTTTCACAGACACAATGTCAAAGGAAGGTCAGACGTTAAAGTAACCACAAGAATGGATCCTAAAAATATGTTCTTCGTAGCTGTAGGACTTTGAAGAACTTTTCCTTTAAGTGAGAGAATGGGAGCGGGGAAGGCATCTTAATCAACCAGCCTTTCGAAGTCCTAATGGTTTTCAGGTTTTCTCAAGACCTCTCTATAAAACCAAAGGATATAGATGAATTAAAAAAAATTTAAGCAAATATGGGAGAAAAATAGTACAAAAGCCTGAGGTTTGGTGAAAGAAAAAAATCAAGAACAGAGCAGCAGAAAATCAAGCTGATGAGAGCAAATGAAGCACCAACTGAATCTGATGCAAAGAAGGTGATCTTGTGTGCAGCCTCGAGACTGTACATTATGATGCAAACACTGTATTTAGTTAACACTTTTGTTCCAAGAAATTCAAATTCTCACTCTACCGACATCAAATTCTGTCTGTATTCTACACTGCAACTTGTATTTCTTCATACCCTCTCCTTTTGTGGGAGAACCTGTCCTTTCTCTTTTCTCTGTGCTCTTAATCTTGTCCCCATATTCAAAAGGGTCATAAGACATGGTGGGGACAGATTACTCTGAGAATGAGACACCTCCAGACTTGGGTGTAGAGGTTAACAGAGTATGAAAAGGAACTTAGCGGCCAAGAATTGAGGGAAGAGGCAAAAATTACTTTTGTCACCAGTAAGAAATTTTAGACTTCCAGAGGTTTAATAACTTGTCATAAAGCAAGAGTGGAAGCCAGAAAGAGCTGCAGACCCCCAAGTACCGAACCCGCTCCAGGCATCAGGGTTCAAGCACAGCTCCACTACCATTATCCCTGCACAGGGAAGAGCCCCAAAGCACAAGAACACAATGGTTCACAGAGGAAATATGAAAAGCAGCACGAAAATAATTATGGGTTGGAAGGATTTACTCCAAAGGCTTAACTCTGTATAACCTGGCCAAGAGATCACACTGCTAAAGTGAAATATGATAGTGGTGGATATGAAACAAGCGTTCAAAGGGCATAAACAAAGGCTTAGGCTACTCCAAGGAAAATATAAATTCAGTGATGTGATGGAAAATATAGGCTCACTTTGAGGGCAATTACTATACTGGGAAGATCTATTAATCTGTTGACAGTTTCTCAAAGAAAGTGATGGCAGCCTGCTAATTTGCCTCATTTGAATCCAGTCTGTACGAGGAGCTGGTAAATATATCTCAGGGAGCAGTGCTGTGCAGCAGGCGAGGGATGGGTTGCCTTCATATATCTTGTCCATTTTTCATCTTTATGATTATTCTCTCCAGTTTCCTCCCATTCTCTTTTCCTTTCTTTTGCCAACCCCCTCTCAGATCCACAAAATCCTGTGCTATGGAAAACTCTTTCTAGGATAAGGGAAGGGGGTGATGACTGATGGCTTAGGATTATGAATGGGGTCAACAATTGTTCTGCATTACCCAGACGCTTATTAAGCCAACCAGAAAGGCTGTCATCTCAGGTTCTCCTCTGCACGCCTGGCTCCCCTGCATCTCTGCTGCCCCGTACCCCAGGACAATCTCACCTCTCACCCCTTTACAGCAGGAGGATGGCAATTTCTCTAATGCTTTTTCAAGGACTTTCATTTCTGTCCAAATAGCTTCTAGCACTGCCAAGTGAAAGGAGAGGTGTCACTATCATCCAGACTATAAACAAGCAGTATAGTCTTATGTGAATCCAACTGAAAGAGAATTTTACTGGAAGGTCCCTATAGCAAACCACTTTTTCCAGATGTCAGAAAACCTGGGGTCTGTGTGAAGAAAAATGCAGCGTTTTGGACCTTTCCTCTGTTATATCTGAAGAAGGACACAGATGAAAGTCCCCATAAAGAAAATGTTTGCTTCAACTCGTGCTGCTCTGCGCTCTGAGGTTGCCCCCAACAGCCCTTGATTTAATATTTTAGAAACACACTATTGTGTGAGAGGTGAAATTGTCCTGGGAAAGCAGGACTTGGACCCTGGGTTTTATTTACTGAAATAAAGATTACAGAAATACATAGGGATGGAGAAAATGGTTCTGAAATATGTTCCTCGTTATAACCCCGTTGCCAGCACTTAAATAAAAGGGGGGTTTAAAGAAGAAAATCCCTGCTTGGAGTCCCAGGGGAGCAATACTGTCTTAGAGATATCTGCTGACACAGCTGATGCACACTCAAGACGGCTGCCGAGATGAAGTGCTCTGTGGTTTCACAAAAGTAGAAGCAAATCCTTCAACTAAGGAATAGTCATACTGTGTGGAAATAAAACCACATCAGGCTCTGCTGATGTTAATTTATGAAGAACCTAGCTTATTTTCCTACATTGAGGAAGCACCTAATATAAACAACAAAACCCAAAGAATGAATTAGATTTTTTGGTAAATCATAAAATATTACCATAATAAAGCTACAACCTGACAACAGAATTGTTCTCTGGAGTACATCAAGAGCCCAGCTGGCCTTCCTATTGTCCTTCACCCACATTCCTTCCTCACTACTTCTTTCCCAAGTCTCTGTCCTCTGTTTGTCTTCTATATTTCTTCCCCAAACCCAGTTAATTGGGAACGTGTGCCCTCTGTCAGAAAGTTCTGCTCTGTCCCTTCCAAGTGGTCAGGTACATATGCTTGCCATCCTCCTGGAGTTTTGAAGTCTTGCAATAGGTTAGGGGCACCCTGTTCTTTAATAAATAAAGAGGCTTGTGGGGAATCCAGCAGGCTCTGCGATATCTCGGGAGTTGCAGGGGTACGGAGCTTGGGTCTTGGTGCAACTTCTGGCTCTGATTTTCTGCTCCTAAATTCCCTCTCTCTTGTCTGTTTCTTACCCCTGAAGTAGGCTGGCCCTTTTCTGCTCTACATGCCCCTATGCTGGGCATCCTCCCCATTTCATCTCTCCCCAGAGTAGCAGACTTTTACTGAAGATTGGGGTTTATGAGATCAGGTGATGAGCAACTGCAACACAAAAACTGTATGGAAAACAATTTAAAATTAGACATCCTGAAATCAATATGTCAGCAAGTATTGCGAGGTTGAAAGGTGCCTTAAAGACTATTTAATCCAGTTGTCCTCAACTCTAACAGAACCAATGTCCCTTTTCTTATAACAAATATCTTCTAACATCTCATTTAGTATTCTAAAATGAACTCCACAGATAATATGTTATACCTACATGCATAATTTTTAAATAATTAATACTTTTCTCTAATTAAAATATAAACTAAAATTAAAAGAAAATAATTTATAATTTTAAAAGGCATGTATTTTCCTATGTAAATATTCAGGCATAACCACTCTAGAAGACAAAGCCAGATGACAGTATCAGGAAAAAAAAATAAGGTTTTGCAATGGGCAAAAAAATGTGCAGATTACTGAGTGCCTTGTTTCGCACACTTTTCTGGGATATCTTTATCATTCATTCATTGCGTTTGAGCTAACAACTCTGTATGCTGTAAAAAAAAAAAAAAACAAATGGCAGCCCTGCAAATGATTCTTTTCCATAGAAAAGTAAAATGTGTCTAGTAGAGTATAAATGACTATTTCCCTTGGATACCAATCAGTTTCCATCTATTTGTCTATTTACAAATTTATCTCAGCATTCTATTAATTGGTGGGTTAAATAAGAATCTTTGACACAGGCTATATTAATCAGGGCTCTCCAGGGAAATAGAACCAGTAGGATATATGCAAATATATACAAGACATTTATTACAGGAATTGGCTCATGTGATTATGGAGGCCAAGAAGTCCCAGGATCTGCTGTCTGCAAGCTGGTGAAACAGGAAAGCTAGTGGTATAATTCAGTCCAAGTCCAAAGGCCTGAGAATCCGGGGGCCAATGGTGTAAGTCTCAGTCTATATCCATGTCTGAATGCCCAAGAACCAGGAGCACCAATGTCTCAGGGCGGGAGAAGTTGGATGTCTCGACTCAATCAGAGGGGGCATATTTGCCCTTCCTCTTGTTTTATTTAGGCCCTCAACAGACTGAATGATGCCTTCTTGCATTGGTGAATATCATCTGTTTACTCAGTTCACCAATTCAAATGCTAATCTCCTCCAGAAACACCCTCAACAGACACATCCAGAAATATTTTACCAGATATCTGGACATTCCTTACCCTAGTCAAGTTTAAATTAACCATTGCACAGGCTCATTTTATAGCTGAATGAAAGTCATAATTACAAGCACTTTCAAAAGTTATCCTTCAGAGGCCCTTCAAGATGATGGAGGAGTAAGACATGGAGATCACCTTCTTCCCCACAAATACATCAAAAATACATCTACATGTGGAACAACTCCTACAGAACACCCACTGAATGCTGGCAGAAGACCTCAGACTTCCCAAAAGGCAAGAAACTCCCCACATACCTGGGTAGGGCAAAAGAGAAAAGAAAAAACAGAGACAAAAGAATAGGGACAGGACCTGCACCAGTGGGAGGGAGCTGTGAAGGAGGAAAGGTTTCCACACACTAGGAAGCCCCTTCGCAGGCGGAGACAGGGGTGGTGGGGGGGAAGCTTCAGAGCCATGGAGGAGAGCGCAGCAACTGGGGTGCGGAGGGCAAAGCGGAGAGATTCCCGCACAGAGGATCGGTGCCAACCAGCACTCACCAGCCCAAGAGGCTTGTCTGCTCACCCGCTGGGGCGGGGTCGGGCTGGGAGCTGAGGCTCAGGCTTCAGAGGTCAGTTCCCAGGGAGAGGACAGGGGTTGGCTGCGTGAACACAGCCTGAAGGGGGCTAGTGCGCCACAGATAGCCGGGAGGGAGTCCGGGAAAATGTCTGGACCTGCCAGAGATGCAAGAGACCATTGTTTTGGGGTGTGCAAGGAGAGGAGATTCAGATTACTGCATAAATGAACTTCAGAGGTGGGCGCAAGCCACGGCTATCAGCGCAGACGCCAGAGATGGGCATGAAATGCTAAGGTTACTGTTGCAGCCACCAAGAAGCCTGTGTGCAAGCACAGGTCACTGTCCACACCTCCCCTCCCGGGAGCCTGTGCAGCCCGCCACTGCCACGGTCCTGTGATTCAGGGGCAACTTCCCCAGGAGAACATATGGCACACCTCAGGCTGTTGCAACGTCACGCCGGCCTCTGCCACCGCAGACTTGCCCCACGTTCGGTACCCCTCCCTCTCCCTGGCCTGAGTGAGCCAGAGCCCCCTAATCAGCTGCTCCTTTAACCCCGTCCTGTCTGAGCGAAGAACAGACACCCTCAGGCGACCTACACGCAGAGGCGGGGCCAAATCCAAAGCTGAACCCCAGGAGCTGTGCGAACAAAGAAGAGAAAGGGACATCTCTCCCAGCACCCTCAGGAGCAGGGGATTAAATCCCCACGATCAACTTGATGTACCCTGAATCTGTGGAATACCTGAATAGACAACCAATCATCCCAAAATTGAGGTGGTGTGCTTTGGGAGCAACTGTAGACTTGGGGTTTGCTGTATGTGACTAACCAGTTTCTAATTTTTATGTTTATCTTAGTTTAGCTTTTAGCACTTGTTATCCTTGGTGGATTTGGTTATTGGTTTGGTGGCTCTCTTCTTTTTTTTAATACTTTTAAATTTTTCAATTTTAATAATATTTTTAAAAATTTTTTATAACTTTTATTTTATTTTATCTTTTCTTCTTCTTTTTTTTTTTTTTCTCCCTTTCCTTCTGAGCCGTGTGAGAAGGGTCTTGGTGCTCCGGACAGGTGTCAGGCCTGAGCCTCTGAGGTAGGAGAGCTGAGTTCAGGACATTGGACCACCAGACACCTTCCGGCCCAACATAATATCAATTGGCAAGAGCTCTCCCAGACATCTCCATCTCAACGCTAAGACCAGGCTCCACCCAATGTCCAGCAAGCTTCAGTGCTAGACGCCACATGCCAAACAACTAGCAAGACAGGAATACAACCCCACCCCTTAGCAGAGAGGCTGCCTAAAATCATAATAAGCTCACAGACACCCCAAAACACACCACCGGACTTGGTCCTGCCCACCAGAAAGATGAGATCCAGGCTCATCCACCAGAACACAGGCACCAGTCCCCTCCACCAGGAAGCCTACACAACCCACTGAACCAACCTTACCCACTGGGGGCAGACACCAGAAACAATGGGAACTAAAAACCTGTAGTCCGTGAAAAGGAGACCCCAAACACAGTAAGTTAAGCAAAATGAGAAGACAGAGAAACACACAGAAGACGAAGGAGCAAGGTAAAAAACCACCAGACCGAACAAACGGAGAGGAAATAGGCAGTCTACCTGAAAAAGAATTCAGAGTAATGAGAGTAAAGATGATCCAAAATCTTGGAAATAGAATGGAGAATATACAAAGAATATTTAACCAGGACCTAGAACAACTAAAGAGCAAGCAAACAATGATGGACAACACAATAAATGAAATTAAAGATTCTCTAGAAGGAAACAATAGAAGAATAACTGAGGCAGAAGAATGGGTAAGTGATCTGGAAGATAAAATAGTGGAAATAACTACTGCAGAGCAGAATACAGAAAAAAGAATGAAAAGAATTGAGGACGATCTCAGAGACCTCTGGGACAACATTAAATGCACCAACATTCGAATTATAAGGGTCCAAGGAGAAGAAGAGAAAAAGAAAGGGTCAGATAAAACATTTGAAGAGAGTATAGTTGAAAACTTCCCTAACATGGGAAAGGAAATAGTCAATCCAGTCCAGGAAGCACAGAAAGTACTCTACAGGATAATTCCAAGGAGAAACAAGCCAAGACACTTATTAATCAAACTATCGAAAATTAAATACAAAGAAAAAATATTAAAAGCAGCAAGGGAAAAACAACAAATAACATACAAGGGAGTCCCGAAAAGGTTAACAGCTGATCTTTCAGCAGAAACTCTGCAAACCAGTAGGGAGTGGCAGGACATATTTAGAGTGATGAAAGGGAAAGACCTACAACGAAGATTACTCTACACAGCAAGGATCTCATTCAGATTCGACGGAGAAATTAAAACCTTTACAGACAAGCAAAAGCTAAGAGAATTCAGCACCACCAAACCAACTTTACAACAAATGCTAAAGGAACTTCTCTAGGCAGGAAACACAGAGAAGGAAAAGACTACGAAAACAAACCCAAAACAATTAAGAAAATGGTAATAGGAACATACATATCGATAATTGCCTTAAATGTAAATGGATTGAATGCCCCAACCAAAAGACAAAGACTGGCTGAAAGGATACAAAAACATGACCTGTATATATGCTGTGTACAAGAGACCCACTTCAGACCTAGGGACACGTACAGACTAAAAGTGAGGGGATGGAAAAAGATATTCCAGGAAAATGGAAATCAAAAGAAAGCTGGAGTACCAACTCTCATATCAAACAAAATAGACTTTAAAATAAAGACTATTACAAGATACAAAGAAGGGCACTACATACTGATAAAAGGATCAATCCAAGAAGAAGATATAACAATTGTTAAGTGTTTATGCACCCAACATAGGAGCAGCTCAATACATAAGGCAAATGCTAACAGCCATAAAAGGAGAAATCAACAGCAACACAACCATAGTAGGGGAGTTTAACACCCCACTTTCACCAATGGAGAGATCAACCAAAATTAAAATAACTAAGGAAACAAAAGTTTTAAATGACACATTAAACAAGATGGACTTAATTGATATTTATAGGGCATTCCATCCAAAAACAACAGAATACACTTTCTTCTCAAGTGCTCATGGAACATTCTCCAGGATAGATCATATCTTGGGTCACAAATCAAGCCTTGGTAAATTTAAGAAAATTGAAATCATGTCAAGTACCTTTTCTGACAACAGTGCTATGAGACTAGATATCAATTGCAGGAAAAAATCTGTAAAAAATACAAATATATGGAGGCTAAACAATACATTACTAAATATCCAAGAGATCACTGAAGATATCAAAGAGGAAATCAAAGAACACCTAGAAACAATTGATGATGAAAACGCAATGGGATGCAGCAAAAGCAGTTCTCAGAGGGAAGTTTAGAGCAATACAATCCTACCTCAAAGAACACGAAACATCTCAAATAAAAAACCTAACCTTACACCTAAAGCAATTAGAGAAAGAAGAACAAAAAAAATCCCAAAGTTAGCAGAAGGAAAGAAATCATAAAGATCAGATCAGAAATAAGTGAAAAAGAAATGAAGGAAATAATAGCAAAGATCAATAAAGCTAAAAGCTGCTTCTTTGAGTAGATAAACAAAATTGACAAACCATTAGCCAGACTCATCAAGAAAAAAAGGGAAAAGACTCAAATCAACAGAATTAGAAATGAAAAAGTAGAAGTAACAACTGACACCGCAGAAATACAAGGATCATGAGAGATACTACAAGCAGCTATATGCCAATAAAATGGACAACATGGAAGAAATGGACAAATTCTTGGAAAAGCATAACCTTCCGAGACTGAACCAGGAAGAAATAGAAAATATAAACAGACCAAACACAAGCACTGAAATTGAAACTGTAATTAAAAATCTTTGAACAAACAAAGCCCAGGACCAGATGGCTTCACAGGCAAATTCTATCAAACATTTAAAGAAGAGCTAACACCTATCCCTCTCAAAGTCTTCCAAAATATAGCAGAGGGAGGAACATGCCCAGACTCATTCTACAAAGCCACCTTCACCCTGATACCAAAAGCAGACAAAAATGTCACAAAAAAAGAAAACTACAGACCAATATCACTGATGAACATAGATGCAAAAATCCTCAACAAAATACTAGCAAACAGACTCCAATAGCACATTAAAAAGATCATACACCATGATAAAGTGGGGTTCATCCCAGGAATGCAAGGATTCTTCAATATATGCAAATCAATCAATTTGATAAACCATATTAACAAAATGAAGGATAAAAACCATGTGATAATCTCAACAGATGCAGAAAATGCTTTTCACAAAATTCCACACCCATTTATGATAAAAACTCTCAAGACTATAGGCATAGGGGAACTTATCTCAACATAATAAAGGCCATATATGACAAACCCATAGCCAAAATCATTCTCAATGGAGAAAAACTGAAAACATATAACCTAAGATCAGGAACAAGACAAGGATGCCCACTCTCACCACTATTATTCAACATAGTTTTGGAAGTTTTAGCCACAGCAATCAGAGAAGAAAAGGAAATAAAAGGAATACAAATTGGAAAAGAAGTAAAACTGTCAGTGTTTGCAGATGACATAATACTATACATAGAGAATCCTAAAAATGACACCAGAAAACTACTACAGCTAATCAATGAATTTGGTAATGTAGCAAGATACAAAATTAATGCACAGAAAACTCTTGCATACCTATACACTAATGATGAAAAATCTGAAAGAGAAATTAAGGAAACACTCCCATTTACCACTGCAACAAAAAAGAATAAAATACCTAGGAATAAACCGACCTAAGGAGACAAAACATCTGTATGCAGAAAACTATAAGACACTGATGAAAGAAATTAAAGATGATACCAACAGATGGAGAGATATACCATGTTTTTGGATTGGAAGAAGCAATATTGTGAAAATGCCTGTACTACACAAAGCAATCTACAGATGCAGTGCAATCCCTTCAAACTACCAGTGACATTTTTCACATAACTAGAACCAAAAATTTCACAATTTGCATGGAAACACAAAAGACCCCGAACAGCCAAAGCAATATTGAGAAAGAAAAACAGAGCTGGAGGAATCAGACTCCCTGACTTCAGACTATACTATAGTTCTCAGTAATCAAGACTTTATGGTACTGGCACAAATACAGAAATATAGATCAATGGTACAGGATAGAAAGCCCAGAGATAAACCCATGCACATATGGTCACCTTATCTTTGATAAAGGAGGCAAGAATATAAAATGGAGAAATGACAGCCTCTTCAATAAGTGGTGCTGGGAAAACTGCACAGCTACATGTAAAAGAATGAAAGTAGAACACTCCCTAACACCATACACGTAAATAAACTCAAAATGGATTAAAGACCTAAATGTAAGGTCAGACACTATAAAACTCTTAGAGGAAAACAGAGGCAGAACACCCCATGGCATAAATAAGAGCAAGATCCTTTTTGACCCACCTCCTAAAGTAATGGAAATAAAAACAAAATTAAACACATGGGAACTAATGAAACTTAAAAGCTTTTGCACAGCAAAGGAAACCATAAACAAGATGAAAAGACAACCCTCAGAATGGGAGAAAATATTTGCAAATGAAGCAGCTGACAAAGGATTAATCTCCAAAAAATACAAGCAGCTCATGCAGCTCAATATCAAAAAAAACAAACAACCCAATCCAAAAATGGGCAGAAGACCTAAACAGACATTTCTCCAAAGAAGATATACAGATTGCCAACAAACACATGAAAGGATGCTCAACATCATTAATCATTAGAGAAATGCAAATCAAAACTACAGTGAGGTATCCCCTCACACCAGTCAGAATGGCCATCATCAAAAAATCTACAAACAATAAATGCTAGAGAGGGTGTGGAGAAAAGGAAATCCACTTGCACTGTTGGTGGAAATGTAAATTGATACAGCCACTATGGAGAACAGTATGGAGGTTCCTTAAAAAACTAAAAATAGAACTACCATATGACCCTGCAATCCCACTACTGGGCATATACCCTGAGAAAACCATAATTCAAAAAGATATATGTACCACAATGGTCATTGCAGCACTATTTACAATAGCCAGCACATGGAAGCAACCTAAGTGTCCATCGACAGATGAATGGTTAAAGATGTGGTATATATATATACAATGGAATATTACTCAGCCATAAAAAGAAATGAAATTGAGTTATTCGTAGTGAGGTGGATGGACCTAGAATCTGTCATACAGAGTGAAGTAAATCAGAGAAAAATACCATATGCTAACACATATATGTGGAATCTAAAAAAAAATGGTTCTGAAGAACTTATGGGCAGGACAGGAATAAAGATGCAGACGTAGAGAATGGACTTAAGGATTCAGGGAGAGGGAAGAGTAAGCTGGGATGAAGTGAGAGAGTAGCACTGACATACATACACTACCGAATGTAAAATAGATAGCTAGTGAGAAGCAGCTGCATTGCACAGGGAGATCAGCTCGGTGCTTTGTGACCACCTAGAGGGATGGCATAGGGAGGGTGGGAGGGAGATGCAAGAGGAAGGGGAAATGGGGATATATGTATACATATAGCTGATTCACTTTGTTATACAGCAGAAACTAACACAACATTGTTAAGCAATTATACTCCAATAAAGATGTTAAAAAAATAAATAAAAATGTTCAAATCAAAGTGGAAAATATTATCCTTCAACATAATTATATGTAGAATTATTACAAACATGGCAGTTAGAATATCAGACTGATTGATGAAGACTCAAACACAAGGTTCAGTATTACCATTGGTGATGCCATTTTCCAAAATAGTGAACAATACTTGGTGAAGTGCTGAATGAAACAAAGCACTATCTTCCTTCAATATACACAGTAGGACCATTCTTCGAAAGTCTCATACTTCTTCAAACTATGAAGAAGTATTTGTGTGTGTGTATATATATGTTAGTTTAAGTTCTAAGTTTGGAAAATTATATATATTGAGTTAGATTTTGGTTGGATAATTATAAACAGAGTTTCCACCTACTTGAATGTCTGAGCTATTAGGAAAGTGTGTAGATATGGATCATTCTTCATTGTGCAGGACTGTTCTGGGAACAACCAGGCCACTTAACATCCCTGACCTCCATCATGAGCCACTGGTTCATTCCAATCACTGCAACAACCAAAAATACACCCAAAGTACCAAAACCCACCATAGAGGTACTGTACCTGTTGAAAACCACTAATCTAGTCCAAACACACCTTTGCTTCTTGAATCTCCTCTGTATGATCTTAAGTACATGCTCAATAAATATTTGTTGAATAAATGAAAATCTGAATGAAGGAAAGTGTGGAATTGTTGAATATTAGAGACTCTGGAGAGTAGTTAATTATGAATAAGCAGATACCTTTTATAGGCATAGAGAGCTTCCTTAGTCATCCATGCACTTAGAATGTTTTTTTTTTAACGGATTCTTAGAATACTCAATTCTTTCTTGAATTAGCAGAAACTTTAAGTTAAGTAGAGAACTAGTAAAGAGTTATAACCACATACCTTGAGGGAACCTTATTTATTCCTGTCTTCTGCCTCTTTATTTTCAACCTTTTTGGCATAGCACTAGGTCATAGCCTGTATCACAACTTTCCTGACTTCAGCACTCACTCCTGCAAACAGCAGTGAAAATCACCTGTCCCCCTTCTAATGATCCTACAAGCATTCCCAGTTGCCTTCTGCAACTGTCAAACTCTAGTTACAGTCATAGAGGCCTTCCACAAATGAATTCTTCCCACTACAAGCCCTATCTTCATCTCTCTGCCCTATTCTAGCAACTCTGGCCACTCCTCTGCCTTCTCTGCCTTCACAGCAAAGTCCTGCTTCTTCCCACATTCAAATCACTGCTTTGACAATCACCATCTCTATGAATTCTTTCTAGATTAGACATAAAAGGCCACATATCATATGATTCCATTTATATGAAATATCGAGAATAGGGAAATCCATAGTGGTAGAAAGCAGATTAAGGGTTGCTCGGGGTTGGGGAAAGAGAGGAAAGAGGAGTGACTGTTTAGTAGTTACAGTGTTTCCTTTTGGTGTCATAAAAATATTCTAGATTTAGATAGAGGTGATGGTTGTACAACACGTGAAAGTACTAAATGCCACTGAATTGTACACTTTAGAAGTTAATTTTATGTTATATGAATTTAACCTCAATTAAAAAGTTATAAAATCATAGATCCATGTGAGATATAGTAATTTATCAATAAAGATATGGAGTAATGGGTAGGGAAGAGTATTTACATACTTGTTTGTTGTCCAATTAGCTCACATGGTATCTAGGTGCCACCGCTTCCTGTTCAAGTCCAGGAACTATCTTTTTAGGGTTTATATTGCCAATTATGCCCATGCTGCTAATTTCATGTCTTCCACCATGAGACAATAAATAGCCGTATTGCTATTACTTGCAAAACCATGGCTCTTCAGAGTCTGTATGTACTGAAACATTACAGCTCTTGCCCCTGCATTTATTTGATGCTGGTTACATCATAGCCATGTGAATCCTGGTTTCCAAAGACTTCCTCCAAGGTTGTTATTGGCTCATGGATAATGAGCACAGATACAAGTCTTACCCAGAATACATAGGCTGATGTGGACAACACTTTGTTTTCTGGTCATATGAAATTTACTGTTTAGAATTTCATAGAATAAACATAGAACAACACATCTTCTAACCACGTCTTCTCCTGTATTCTTTAGCCTGGAACCTCTGCATTCCTGCAATATGAACTTTTTAATGTTGGCTATACCCTGCCTTTCACACACTACTACCAACAGGGAAGATAAGAAAAGCCTGTGGGCAGAGTGTTAAGAGTTGGTCCCATTCACACAAGACATGTTGTTCATTTACCCTGGGCAGCTAAGGGTGACCTGGAAGAGTAGGCTGTCAGTACATCAGGTGGACACTGCAAGAGAGGACACTATTGGTAAGGCCACTTGTCATTGAGGAGTGATATTCTCGGAAGCCCTTGGAGGAGAAAGGCTCAAGTGCTTCCTTAGGTTTAAGAGTGGGACTGCTGTAGGGGCAAGTATGGCCCTCTCTGCTCTCTGTGAAGCAGCCTTCTCTGCTTTCTGTATGAAAGGAGGGATCTGCACACATCCACCTCTGTAGCTGAATAGCTTTCTTTCTCTCTCTTTAAATTGTAAATCTGCCAAGCAAGATCAAATTCTGAGTTTTTAGAAGCACCACTTTGGGGCTCAACCAAATTTGAATTTTGCTTTTCAAATGAATGAAAATTGTTGCAAAAAAACAAAGTGGGTATTTCCAAAGTGAGAGATACTGGTGACTAAAGATCTGCTCCCTCTTCATCAATACAACATTCATGCTTGCCTACTGTCTTTCAAACTTAGAGAGAAACAGTAATTTTTTTTGAACACCTCTAATGGGATGTGTTCTAAGGACAAAATGAACTGCAAAACATTCTATAACTATTTGTTATTATCATATTGTTAGTAAAGTCAACACTGTAATTTAGAAACTGTTGTGTTCAAATGAGTACTTTTTTAGAAGTCTAGCAGAAGTGTCAAGCTAAGGAAAAAAACCTTTGGTTGGATAGTGGAAAATGTGCTTAAATAGTGACATGTCTAGAATTATCAAAATTGCTGAAAAGTGTTTAAATTGTCTAAATGGTATAAAGCAGTACTATTTGAGACCTCCTAGTGCAGGCTATAAAAGGCAAATGTAAGCAAACTATATGCATTCTTGCGCCCCAGTATTTTCCTTCTTTGTATTTCTTATTGATGTAGAGTAAGATTGAGAACAGAGTGAGAGAGAGTGTATGAAATGCCCCGATGAAACAGCTAAAATTGCCAGGCCTTGGCATGGGTGATCTAGTATCTTTAGCCATGGTCTGTAAGAACCTGATCATCCACTCGCCTGACCATTGCAGACTCACACAACACAAGGCTTCTAAAGATCAAACCAGATGATCTATTCAGTTTACCCATTTTCCCAGATAAGTAAACTAAGGCTTAACAAGATATTTGCCCAAAACTCAGAGAATAGGAAGCCTAAGGTGAAATAGTGTCAAAACCAGAACTAGGACCTGGGACTAGTCGCCGTGCTAGTCTACTGTATCGTTCCTCACTTCATTATATCAACCGTGAAGCATTTCATTGCTGTGTGCAAGGGATGTGCACACATCCACAACTGTGGAGTGAACAGCTTTCTGACTGGAAAAGTGACGTTTCAAAGTCAACCAGATAGAAACAGAAGTGAAAAATATCAACTTGTTTTCACAGCAACATTCTGTTGTCATCTCAGGTGTGGAAAAACGCTTCACTAGAGTCCACATGGGATGAATACTGCCCTCCAGAGAGGCTATGCAAGGCGTATGCTTCCAAAGGGCACTTTGTGCAGTCCTAAGCATCTTCCTCTCACCCATATTGGCTCTGTGAAGTTAGAAATGCTTTTTGAGAAAACACAAAGTTAGACTCAGAGAAGATATGATAGGTCAAAGTTCGCACCTTCACCTGATTTAACAACTTGCCTTCAAAACCTTGTTATCAATGTCCTGAAAGAGAGCAGGGAGGGAAAGCACATTTTTCCTCAGTTCATCAATTTTATAACTTTCTTCTTTGTTTACTTATGGTTCTTTGAAATTTATTCTGGAAATTTCTTCCTAAATCAGTAGGGGTAAAAAAAAAAAAAAGCAGTCTGAGAGATTCCAAGGAAACTTTTTACTCTATAGGTTTGGTACCACGTTAAGAACCAAGATCTTTGCTTACAGGGCCATGGAACTGGCTTACAACTTGAACTGCAGTGAAGACTCGTTAGTCATGACCTGTAAGACAGACCCAGTGACCATCATTCTTTGGCTTCCATAACTCTGATAATCCTCCCCAATAGTATTTTCATAAATCTTGATTCATATGAGGAAATATGAAGGCTTGTTGACAAGTGAGAGAAGAGGAATCTCATTTTGATATGGGGATTCCCCTCCAGAAATATGAACCCAATGCAGTTGAGTTGCTCAGTGCTGTAAAACAGCTACGAATAGATACTATCAGCGGGAAATCCAGAATTTATTTTGGAAAAATGTATCCTTAGTTTCAGTAGCTCATCTAGAGAACTTCTAGCCTTTGAAAGATATTGAATTGATCAGACCAATATCTCTGTGAATGCTTCAAACAACCTTAATGTGTAAAGAATGAGATTATAACAACAAATTTTAGTAGTAGTTTTGAAGGAGCTATTCATTCACTCATTCATTCTACATATATTATTAAATTTCTACTATGTGCCAGATACAGGGATAGGAGCTAGAAATATGGAGGTGAAGACAATGGACACAGTCCCTTGTCTCCAGAAAGATACTGAACAAATAATTACACAACTGACTATAGATTTACAATTGTGAAAAGTCCAAGGAGCTATGCAATTATAAGATCAGGGACTAACTTTTTAGACAAGTTAAGGGAGGCCTCCTGGCAGGGAGAATGGTTATTTATAGTTATTCAAGTTGAACCCTTGAAAGATAAGGAAGACGTAGCTGTTTTCCCCTTAAATATCTGTTTTTTATTCTCCAAGAAGTCTTCAGCATTTATTTTAATGCTATTTTCCCTTATCCCCACCAAATAGTCACTCAATAAAAAAGGCCTAACTTGGCACTTGGTTGAAGGTGGCAAAACTCTTATTTACGGCCTCATTATCATGACTCAATTATCCAGACCCTAAATCAACTTCCTTAATCTAAGCTAGTCCCCATTCCTTGCTCATTAGCATGAAGGAAAGGAAACTGAACTCAGAGGTCCCACCTCCACGGTTGACTCACACATGCTCATTAATCACACGAAGTCACTAAACTGTTTAGGCACCTTTCCAGGCTACTTAGAGTAACACGTCCCTTATGTCTGTCACTAATTTTTCAGCTCCACAGTAATTTCAGTGTTCTCTGTGAGACACAGTGTGAGAAATAATTTACTCAAGTATGATTATTTTATTTGGGTAAAGATCAACAGGGACTAGAAAAAGAGACTATTTTAAAAGTCAACGATGCTTCTCAAGCTCCAGAGATGGCTCTCCTTTGGGATATTTTTAGCAGAAGTTTCTATAATACCTATCACAGATGGTTTTATCCTCCTTGATTCTTGCTCATTACTTCTTTGAAGACACAATGGCATTTTATTATCTCACCAACCATCTTGAATCTCCAAGTGCCTCATTTCAATCAGTCAAGGAAAAACCAGTTTTACATACTCAAAAGAACATTTACTATATCGAAGACGTTTTTCTAGGTTAGTTTTGGGATCTCCTGTGAGTTTTCGTTAAGTGCGTAGATTAGATCTTTACATGGACTATAGGAAAACACTATGAATTAGTCCCCAGTGTTCACACTCTAGCTTGAAGTTTGAGTAATTCACAGCAGAGCTTCCCCACTTCCTCCATGTAATTGGCTGTTTTGGCCCATTGAGAGCACTCTTCCTGTCCATGCGTCTCCAGCATTAATGCAGCAGCATTCACAGTCACATACAAACTCCCATTCTTTTGCACCTTTCTCAGGCTCATGGTCATAGCAATCACGCCCTTCTAATATCCAAGTCAGAGCCAGGGAAGGAACCAACAGCACAGGCTCTGCAAAGCCTCTAACGGAGTCCTTGTGATAAAAGGAAACAGCTCTCCACACAGGGCAGTTCCAAGGGCCTCTGAGAATATAACAAACAAAGAATTTCCTCCATCTGTGCCCTGGGTTGTGTGTCTTTATCACCCTCCCAGGTGTAAGGTTCTAAAGCAGCCTCTTCCATTTTGGCGGCTTTTAGTTTACTTTGTCCAGCATTTCAGAGGCGTCTCCTGCCTCTGTCCTCAGTCTGGAGAAGAGAAACTCAGCAGAAATAATAGGATTTGTTTGTCCTCAGTTGACCTCCAAGGAAACGAGGACAGTGAGAGGCTAAGAAGGCAAGGTCTCTCAAGAGCGTACCAGTGGTCAAAGCTGGCTTTAAGTGGCGCCTCTCCAAACAGCCCAAATCAGTGTCAAACCACCAGCCCATGCAGCCTTTCCAAGATGCTCTGAGTGTTTATTCAGCCACTAAGTGTTCTGCCCAAAGTGGACCCCACCCAGTGGTGAGCTAAGGCAAATCAAACATTCATTCACACAGTTGGGAGTGACATGCCCACTCAGCCCAGGCTCTGATGCCTGCAAAGTCTAGCTGCAGCTGGCTCCAAGCTCACAAGTGCCAGGCACCTGGCCAAGCAGGGCAGTTATCTCTGGGGTTGGGCAGGAGGAGATGTTTGCTCAAGGCACCTTCTCCCCTCATCCCCAGAGCAACAGTGAAAGACACTGTGTGTTGTGGAAAGAGGATAGGTTCAAGTCCCATTGACCAGATTTTGGACCCCAACTCAGTCTCTTTCTACCTGTGCATCCCTGAGCAAGTTCCTTAATGGAACTGGGACTTAGTTTACCCATCTGTAAAGTGAACATAATGATAATACCATCTCATAGTGTTGTTGTGAGGATCACAGAAGTAAAGAACCTGCTAGAGTCTGGACATATAGGGAGAGGGCAGATAAATGATAGCGAGAAGCAAAAAGCCTTTCCGCAAAGAGTGACCAGGTTCTGTTTGTGCTGTAGCTGGTATGGTAGGGATTCTCTATGTCCCAGGTCTGCTCTTGAGACCCTGATGGGCTGTGCATACAGCAAGATGTATGGTGTGATAGGAAGGTCAGCCTGGTAGACAGAGGCCTGGCCTGTCTCTGCTTTTCACCTGTTCTCTGGTTTTGAGCGATTCACCTACTTCTCTGGGTCCCACTTAGTTATTTATAAAATGGGATTGTTTTGTTTATCTTTAAGGCTTTGTGTTTGAATCATTCCCTTGTCACTTACTAGTTACATAACTTAGAAATAACTTCCCGAGAGCCTCTTTCTTCTCAAAATGCTTTTATCTGAGGGGCTCAGCTACCCAGAGTATTAATTATTAGCTCTCAGAAAGGCAACACACAAGTCTTCATTAGAGATTTTGTCCAAAATCCAACATCTATGGAATGTCCTCTCCTCTACATTTAGACCACAGTTATGATCTCCACTGTAGGCACCCAAGGGTGCGAGATCCTCAACCTTGACCAAAGGCTCCATTACAGTTTGTAAACAGTATTTCCTAATGAAGGTAAACAGACTTAGAAATATTTTCAACTCCCAAGCATGAGAAGTAAGAGTTTTCTTAGTAAAAGAGTTAGTCAGAAAATCAAATATCAGAACTTCCTTTTCTCTAAAGGCTCAGTTGCCTCAACTGAGCAAGCAGAAAGGGCTACCTCACCGCTGTGCTCCCAGGAACTTTTCTACCCTCCCCCCTCCAAATGGGTAGCACAGCCTAGGAGTGTATTTTATACTTACACATTCACAACTCATGAAAAACCCCGAAAGGGTCCACTTATGGAGCCAATGGAGGAGCAAAGAAAACTCTTCCCAAAACCAAGTATTTCTGCTACGGAAACTGCCGTTCCAATCTTGGTTTTAAAAGAGTATGGGAAATATTGAATGACATTAACTTTCCTACAGGACTGTGGTTTCTCTTACACACTTTCTGCCACAGAATTCAGCTAAAAACAATATATGATGTCATCTCAATAATTTGCTGATTAAAACATCCCCCAAAAAAGATACCCATCATACCCAGGGGGCCACCTACTCAGTTGGTCTCCAAATTAATGTTTATATTTCTATCTTTAGGCATCAATAGAGGTTGAGAACTTTCTATACGGTGTTGGCGTACTCTTCCTATATCTCTAGGTTAGGCATCTCAGCCTGAAGAAGAAATGCTAATAAAATACATAAGCACGTTCCTGTGTGCTGTTTATGCATATATCTCGAAACATCTGCTCCTGGCTTCTTCTGAGACATTCTTCTCAGGTGTTAGAATTTGTAGTTATTTTGATAGAGAACCATTGGCATACATACCTCCCTATACATCTTACAGTAAGGTTTTCCACAGAACACCAGGATTAAGTGTCTATCTTTTGCAGGAAAGCAACATCTTTTGTTTACTTTTTCTCAACATCCTTCTTTGATGGATTTTTTAACCAGTATCTGTAAAATTCCCCATGGAGCTCACTCAGATCATAAAAAGTGTTCAGAAAGCTTTATCTGTTATTCTACTGTGTATCCCTAGCGCCTAGAACTAGTGGGCACTCAATAAACACTCTCTGGATAAATGAGAATGCCTTAAAATTATATTATAAAACAGCGAGTAGAGCACATTTGGGGAGCCATTAAGTCATAGATGGGGAAGAAATCTTGAACAGGGAGTGTATACTTTTCCTTTGAGTTGTAAGAAAAGAATAAAGAATAGAAGGTGGCAATGCATAGGAATGAGGCAGACCTGCCAAGGAACAAAGTGAAATCCTTCTTAATTGTTTGGGGAACACATACATACCACAGAGTCAGGCTGGCGAAAAGCCAAGTTCATGGTAAGGGTTTCCCAGTGACATTCACTCCCTGGTTCCAATATTTCTTCCTAACAGTGTGAGACCCACTGAATTACATAAATCTTTCCATGTTTGTGTCATTTGCTGGGGGCACAATGAGGACAGGGGATTATGGGAGCTTATTTTTACATTGTGGTAAAACTCATCTGGACTCAAATGTTCCCTCCCCCATTTCCTTCTCATCTATCCTGTCAAACGTTTCTTCAGTTCTTTCCCCTGATAGTCCTGACAAATTTTTATTTCCAATGCAGAGCTCTACAAGAAGTATGAAAATTCAGAAACAAAAAGCCATAAGATGTGTTATTTTCTACAACCCTTTCCCACCCTCATGCTTCCATAACTTTGTGGTTTTCACATGACCTGAAATAAAACTGCACAATATGCTGGTAGGAGAGTTATATATCAGGTGTTAAGGAAAAACCACAAAATGCTCAGAATTTCAGCTTGATCCAAATGAACTGTATGTTCCAAATCATGTGCCTTCCGCAGCCTCTTGAATTTGTAGCACCCATGATCAAACAAGGTTCTTCACTTACTATGCAGGTAGTCAGACCCTGAGAACAGTTTCTCAGGTCATTATAATATATATTGCAGATTTTAACATTTTTGTACATGTTAGATGTAATGTACATTATACACATGTGTATACATTCAACAGATTCATTCAACAGCATTCACTCAACACGTATTTATTGGCTGTCTGTGCCATGCACTGTGATAGGTGGTGGGAAAACCATGGTAAACAAAACAAAGGTTCAGCTCTCAAAAACCATATGTTCCATTAGAGGGGCATATTTAATAGACAAGTAAACACATAAAAAATATAAAATATGCCATATGGCTGTAAGTGTCTCAAAGAATAGTTAAGTGGGATAAAGGAACAGTGATAAGATAAGAGTGTCCTTTTAGGGAGGGAGGTCAGGGAAAGCCTCTATAATGAGGTGACCTTTAACCAGAGGCCTGAATGAATTGAGGAACTGAGCTAACAGGTACATGGCAGGGCGGTGGGGGGGTGGGGTGCGGTGGGGGGAAGGGACAGAGAGAAGATTCCAGACTAGAGATCAGCAAATGCACAGGCCATGAGATGGGAGCCAGCGTGGGTGTTTCAGAAATGACAAGCAGAGGGGTGTGTGAAGTGGCACAGCTAGTGGTGAAATTGAGAGCACTTGGACAATTTAAGGTAGGCATGTTCTATTCATCTCCATCTACTTTCATCATGTACAAAAGCAGGACTAATGTTATAGACATTAGTTAAGGACTAATGGCAAATCTTTAAAAAATTTCAGGAGAAACTGGGAAATTTGGACTTTTGTATGAGATCTCCTAATGTTTTTGTGTTGGTTCAAATTTTTAAAATATTCTGTGAGCCAAAAAAAAAAAAACCCACAAAAACATATGCAAGACAAATCTAGCCTACAAACAACAGTTTGTGGACTCTGCTCTAGATAAATAGAAGAATTACTTGATGTGTTTAAATGTCAGGTCTTTGCACCCTACCTTTGGCCACCAAATTTTAAAAAAATGTACATTGGTGTCCAGTCAAAGCTAAAGCTCTATTTATCACTCTATTTATATCACTACTTTTAGCTCTTATCACATTTTATTAGGGTTAGTTGTGTGGATCTCCATTGTTCTAACTTAAATATAAAGTTGCCTGAAGACTCTACCTTATTTGATTTAGTATTACTCTCAGTATGCAGAAGTTATCTATATCTTAAGTGTTACATAAATGTTTCCACAATGAAGTTACTAAGATAATTAATCTGAATGAATCGTTTGAATAACAATTTGACTAAAATACTTGATATGCTTATCAAAAGTAGTTACAAATATAAAAATAAAGTCAGAGATGAAAAATATTTTAAGTGCTTCAAAAATCAGTGTAAGAATTACATTGTATTTGTAACAATCATAATTAAAATATCAGGAAGATGCACTACAATTTGATAGCGTGTCAGAGTCATGAGCAAGCACTTGAGAATTTCTAAAATATCATTCCATGGAAGCAAGAGGGACAATACCAGATACGATCCTGATATAGCCATGATGATGCTGTCCTCTGCAGTATAGAATAGGATGTGTGCTGACCAATCCGAATTAAGAATGTTTTAAAATAAAGGGGCCCTTCCTGTAGGTTTTCACCCCTTTCTCACTTCCTATATGGGCTGGTGGAGCACTGTTTTTTACATTCACGCCTGAAGCACAGATGTGTACACAAAGCTAATACAGCCACCACGTTGCACTGCATTTGGCAGTTTCCTTCCATATGTGTGATCTCATTTGAGTCTCTCAACTACCCTTTAAGATCAAACAAATATTATTACCATAAATACATGAGAAAACAAACTCAGAGAAACCAAGTATCCAGCTCAATGTTCACAGCTACCGCATGTGAGAGCCCATACTAGATAGATCTAGAACCTTCCAAACCCAAAGCCAGAGATCTTTCTACTATATCACGTTGTTCTTTTTACATATATAAAGGTTAAGAAATAGACATCTCTTCTAATAAAATTTTAAAATTTAGTATAAGTCATTTTTCAAGATTAAAACTCAGCCCCATATTCCCAACTTCTTCCATATTATTAGGGATTTTATAAGTTTGTGATACTCCTAATATCAATATTCTGAGTCAGATAAAATGAAATACATTCTGATGTTTCTCAGAGAAAGGAGACAGTCCCATATGATCAGGAATTGTATGATAAAGTAGGAATTATATCCAAGGCATTGATTTAGTCTTTTCTATTTTGAGTTTGGCTAGGAATAGAAATAGAGAACTAAATGATTCTGGTCATGGTGTTAAGCTAAAACATGAGCATCAAATCATGAATCTTTGTAATGAATGATTTGCACTTTTATGCCAAATGCAAAACATGGTCAAGCTATTGTAAATTCTAACTACTATAAATCACAATGTATGTAAGCGCAGGGAATAAAATTAAGGCCTAAAAAATAGAGTTAAAGCAACTATTCCTTAATGAAAATTGCCCTATCACTGTAACATCAAAGCATTAAAAACCAAGCATGTATCTTGCTTGAAAGTTTCAACTGAAAAAATTCTTGACCCTACTAAACAGTAGAAAACTAGGGAGTCATAATGTAAAAGACTGAATACTGTTACCAAATTGTGAGATTATAGGAAGCACTATTTTAATAAATATAAATGCAACCTATATAAATTGGTTTAAAAAATAATAAGATTTTAAACCATTAAACCTAGAAAAAGAAAAGCTATAAACATTGTGATGGCATTTTCAAATATGCTATTGGAAAGAACATCATATTATTTACCCACATCAGCTTAACCAGAATTATGAGGTTAAGGCTATATATAATTTACCCCTAAGAAAAAGTAATCATATAGTGAAAATGATAGGTTTTTTGGTAGCAATTCAAAATGGGGTAATTGTAACCAAAAATTATATGGCAATTTTAAAATGAGAAAAACTTGTTGGAATATAGGTGAAGAAGACAAAGGGTGTTTACTTGAATTTGCAGTTGGAAAGTATGCTCTCTTGGCTAGCCCTATAAATAGTTCCTGTGAAAATAAGTGTAGATCATTGGAGAAGTTATTTCATTTTTATAAGCCTCAGTTTTCATATTTGCAACATAAGAGCAATAATATAAATCCTAATTATTTAATATGGATGGTATGAGGAGAAAATGAGTTTTAAAATTGAGTTAAAAGGTAAACATGATTGTTATTTTTGTTATTAACTTCTGTATCATTAGTAGTGTTTGCTAAGATAATGTTGCAGCTGTTAGGACATTCTTAATAAAATAAAAAAGGAAAATCGATGTCTACTTCACTGGATATTTTTGGTTGCCATTCAGAATCCATTCTTCTCTTTCCCCATTCATGTAAACAGTCTTTTGTGTACCACCCGTCCCCCATTATCCATCAAATACTTTAAGTTGAGCCAGATTGTCTTATTTCTCATCACTCTGACCACAATAATTAGCACAGAGATGACTTCATAACTTGATTATAGATGAGCATAAGCTTAATCAGAATTAATGATATATGCTGAGATATTTGCTGTGACTTACAAAAAAGAAAACTTTTTTGAAATCTTAGTAATTAGAAATTACAAAGCCCTCCCATTTCATCTTTGACTTAATAGTCAAATTATCATTTTTAATTTAGAAAATAATTTAATAATCTTAGAAATCAAAACTTGAGATATAGCTAAAACTGATAAACGAGGGAAATTATTAATTTCAATATTTTTATTATTAAATGAAAACAATGAAAATAAATGAACAAGGTATTAAGAAAAAAACTTAAGGAAATCAGTATAATTGGAAAACAGAAAAATCAATAAATTAATAATCATAGAAGTTGATTATTTGAAATCAACAATATGGAACATAAAATACTGGCAAATTTTACTAAGAAAACAGAAGTAAACAAATAAACATGAAGAAGATATATAATAAAAATACAGAAGAAATTCAAATACTGATTTTTTTTTGTGGCACGTGGGCCTCTCACTGTTGTGGCCTCTCCCACTGCAGAGCACAGGCTCCGGACGCGCAGGCCCAGCAGCCATGGCTCACAGGCCCAGCCTCTCCATGGCATGTGGGATCCTCCCGGACCGGGGCACGAACCCATGTCCCCTGTATCGGCAGGCAGACTCTCAACCACTGCACCACCAGGGAAGCCCCTGATTATTAAATTACAGAAAAATTAAGAAAATCTTAATCACTCCAGGAAACAAGAAAATTTTATTGGTAGAACAAATTTGTTCAGAAGCCCTTTAAATATAGAAAGCAAAAAGGAATGAATTAATGGAAGTAAACACAACTCTGTAATTAAACATAAGAAGACTTGCATAAGTTGGAAGTGGGTCTAGAAGACTTCAAATGCAGAGCAATGTACATAACGAATAGTGTCTAGAAGATGAGTTTGCTGATCACTAGACTTAGAGAGCATCCATGACAGTAGTTTTCTCTATCCATCCATTCATTCCCTTACTTGGGACAAGATATAAGCAGTAGACTTTTGCTTCTGAGGGTGCAGTAAGAAATACAAGTGCTTAGGTCCAAAAGACAGGGAAGTCCGATGAGAGCCTAATTATATCCTGGGGGGAGAGGTAATCCCACTTACCCAGAAGATGAGCCACTGGCACATACTGCCCAGCTGCTGAATAATTTACCTCTCCCCTGTAATAACTGAAAGTAACTGCAATATATAGTAGCATCCATATAAAAATAGGAGGGAATCTGAAAGAAGCATAAACACAGACTCAACAAACACCTTAAAAAATACCAAACTCAACAAATAGGAGTGTTAACACTTGAGGATACAATTAATAGAATAAACAAATAGAACAAGAGAAGGTATCATATGTATGAAATATGAAAAAGTCATTATGTAAAAGAACCAGTTAGAGATCTCAAAAATGAAAAATTATAGGGCTTCCCTGGTGGCGCAGTGGTTGAGAGTCCGCCTGCCGATGCAGGGGACATGGGTTCGTGCCCTGGTCCGGGAAGATCCCACATGCCGCAGAGCGGCTGGGCCCATGAGCCATGGCCACTGAGCCTGTGTGTCCGGGGCCTGTGCTCCACAACGGGAGAGGCCACAATAGTGAGAGGCCCGTGTACCACAAAAAAAAAAAAAAAAAAAAAAAAAGAAAGACAAATTATAATCTTTGAAGCAAACTCAAGAGATTGGCTGAATAGCAGAATAAATACTGCCATCTATTAATAAATTAGTAATTTCAAAGATTAAGCTAAGGAATTCTCCCAGAAAACAATGTAAACAAGAATGTGATGGATATTATAAAAGTTTACAGCATGGAGGGATGATCCAAAGTTTCAACACTTGTCTAATAAGAGTTGAAGAAAGAACCATGGGTACATCACACCAGAGTAAGAAGATTACCAGAGACTGACCAGTCAAGCCTGCCTACAGCCAACAAGCAGACTCCCGAGAAGAGCACGTCTCCCCTTTGGGAAACTTTAAGTATTTGTTCTGACAAGCGGAATGAAATTTCTGTTTTCTTAGCCTTTCTCATACCTTCTACCTATAGATTCATATGCTGACTCTTTTGATAATTCTAACTGCTAGAAATGTGGTCAGCTTCCTATTTCCAGGTCTTCAGGACTGCCTTGATGGGTTTTCCCCATACAAGGAACGGTTGGGAAACAACTGGCTACAACAAATCTCTCCTAAGTACCAGTTCCAAACTGGCCTTCAGACTTATTCTCCTGAATTCCTAAGGAAACGAGATCCATTCTGTCTACTAAAGTTCCAATTGTCACTCCTCTTACCTCTAACCGGACCAAGAAATTGAGATCTTAATCATACAAGACTTGGATCCAGGATGTGGAACTAAAATATTTTTAATTCGGTATCTATTCCCCCCAAATTAGGCAGGGCTATGCCCCCATATCAGCAGGAAGTAGTCAGAACAGTCATTGCCCAGTTCCCTGAAAGATTTGGGGAAAGATAAAAACCAAAGTGGGGATTAAAACCAAGTCCCCCTAAAACAGAGAGTTCCTCCATTTATGATTAACATCTCTATCCAAAATGATTGTTCCCTTTCTTGTCCAATATCAGTCCTCAAGATTGAGAAGTATCAAAGAAAAGGGTGGAATGAAACTGAGTGAGGCCCCATGGGGCTCCCGGGCATAGAGGCCCGTTTGTCCCCCATTTCTTGTAGGCAAGATCCCAGCCTCCATGACCTTCATTGAGTTCCAAAGGGCAGATTCAAACATTGTTTTCTTCAAGGTCAGGAGCCCACTGTGTCCCCCTTTGCCTGGCAAAGAAATAAGCCTATCCTTTTCTACTTCACCCCCCCCAAAAAAACAGAGCTGAAGAAAGAAAACAGAGAAAAGTGGGGGGGGGGGTAGAAAATCAAAATTAACTTAATAATAGAAGACAATTCACAGAGCTAAAGTAAAGCACATCTCTATTGTTATAGGGCCCATAGTACAATAGGTAACTATATTTTGATATAAGCAAAGTCCAAGGGCATTTAATAGAGGTACCAGAGGGACTATGCCTTAGTGATAAAAATGAACTATTTCTAGAGTGAAGTCTACTCTACACATACCTAAGTGAAATTTAAAAACAGGTTTCAGTAGGAGCATATTGATCTACAAGAATCTTAACTACTTGCTAAAAAAAGCCATCACTCTTTAGAGGAAGACAACAAGATCCAGACAATCAATAAGATAGTATCACAATGTGCATCTTCAGTTAAAAAAAATTACTAGATATGCTAAGGGGCAGGAAATGTGACAGATAATTGGGGGAAAATCTGTGAATTGACACCAACCCAGGAATGACAGAGATTGAGGAATGATAGACAAGGATGCTAAAGCAACTATTAAGATTATATACAAATATTTACAGGAAAACATGAACATAATGAGGAGAGACATGGAAGCTATTTAAATGAACCTAATGTAATGTCTAGAGATTAAAAATACAATATTTGTAATGAACATTTTACTGAATGAGATGAACAGCATATTAGACATTGCAAAACAAAAGGTCAATAAACTTGAAGGCACTAAGATAGAATTTATCCAAAACAAAACACTAAGAGATATGAGGTTGAAAATAAAATTACCAGAGCTTTAGTGGCCTCTGGAGTAATATCAAGTAGTCCAGTACTTTGTAATTGTAGTCTCAGAAGAAATTAAAATAATAATGGCTGACGTTTTTCCAAATTTGACTAAAACTTTAAGCCCACTGACTCAAGAAACACAACAAATCCCAAGCAGAACACACACACACACACACACAAAACATTCAAAGGCCTGTAAACATCAAATTGCTAAATATCAGTGATAAAGAGAACATCTTAAATGCAAACAAAGAATAAAGATCTCATGCACAGAGTAACAAAGATAATATACAAATTCTCAACAGAAACTATGCAAGCCAGAAGACAACGGAATTGTATTTTCAAAGGGATGGGAAGAAAATCTATAATTCCAATAATTCTACATGCAGTAAAAACAGCCTTTAAAATAAAGGTGAAATAAAAGCTTTTTGAGGCAAACAAAGTTGAGGATGGAATATTATTCAGCCATAAAAAAAGAAAACTTGCCATTTGTGACAGTATGGATAGGCCTTGAAGGCATTATGCTAAGTGAAATAAGTTAGACAGAGAAAAACAAATACCATATGATCTCACTTAAGTGGAATCTGAAAAAAAACAAACAACAAAAAAACAGCCCAAAAAATCAATTTCATAAATACAGAGATTATTGCTTGCCATAGGCAAGTGATGGGAGGTGGGTGAAATGGGTGAAGGTGGCCAAAAGATACAAACTTCCAGTTATAAAATAAGTTGTGAGCATGTAATATATAGCATGGTGACTATAGTTGATAATACTATGTTATATACTTGAAAGTTGCTAAGACAGTAAATCTTAACATTTCTCATCACAAGAAAAAATGATTTGTAATAATATGTGGTGATAGATGTTAACTAGATCTACTGTGGTGATCATTACCCATTATATACAAATATTGAATAATGTTGTATACCTGAAACTAATATAACGTTATATATCAATTATATCGTTTTTTCCTTTTTCTTTTACAGCAGGTTTTTATGTTACCTATTTTATACATATTAATGTATATATGTCAATCCCACTCTCGCAGTTAATCCCACCACCACCCTACCCCGCTACCCCCGCTTGGTGCCCATACATTTGTTCTCTACATCTGTGTCTCTATTTCTGCCTTGCAAATGGTTCTTCTGTACCATTTTTCTAGATTCCATGTACACGTGTTAATATACGATAATTGTTTTTCTCTTTCTGATTTAATCACTCTGTATGACAGTCTATAAGTCCATCCACATCTCTATAATGACCCAATTTTGTTCCTTTTCATGGTTAATATTCCATTGTATATATGTACCACATCTTCTTTATCCATTCGTCTGTCGATGGGCATTTGGGTTGCTTCCATAACCTGGATATTGTAAATAGTGCTGCAATGAACATTGGGGGTGCATGTATCTTTTTGAATTATGGTTTCTCTGGGTATATGCCCAGTAGTGGGATTGCTGGGTCATATGGTAATTCTATTTTAGTTTTTTAAGGAACTTCCATACTGTTCTCCATAGTGGCTGTATCAATGTACATTCCCACCAACAGTGCAAGAGGGTTCCCTTTTCTCCACACCTTCTCTAGCATTTGTTGTTTGTAGATTTTCTGATGATGCCCATTCTAACCAGTGTGAGGTGATACCTCATCGTAGTTTTGATTTGCATTTCTCTAATAATCAGTGATGTTGAACAGCTTTTCGTGTGCCTCTTGGCCATCTCTATGCCTTCTTTGGAAAAATGTCTATTTAGGTCTTCTGTCCATTTGTTGGTTGGGTTGTTTGCTTTTTTATTATTGAGCTGCATGAGCCGTTTATATATTTTGGAGATTAATCCTTTTTCTGTTGATTCATTTGCGAATATTTTCTCCTATTCTGAGGGTTGTCTTTTCATCTTGTTTATGGTTTCCTTTGCTGTGCAAAAGCTTTTAAGTTTCATTCAGTCCCATTTGTTTATTTTTGTTTTTATTTCCATTTCTCTAGGAGGTAGGTCAAAAAGGATTTTGCTGTGATTTATGTCACAGAGTGTTCTGCCTCTGTTTTCCTCTAAGAGTTTTATAGTGTCTGGCCTTACATTTAGGTCTTTAATCCATTTTGAGTTTATTTATGTGTATGGTGTTAAGGAGTGTTCTACTTTCATTCTTTTACATGTAGCTGTGCAGTTTTCCCAGCACCACTTATTGAAGAGGCTGTTGTTTCTCCATTGTATATTCTTACCTCCTTTACCAAAGATTAGGTGACCATACGTGCGTGGGTATATCTATGGCTTTCTAACCTGTTCCATTGACCTATATTTCTGGTTTTGCGCCAGTACCATACTGTCTTGATTACTGTAGCTTTGTAGTATAGTCTGAAGTCAGGGAGTCTGATTCCTCCAGCTCCATTTTTTTTCCCCTCAAGATTGTTTTGGCTATTCGGCGTCTTTGTGTCTCCATACAAATTTTAAGATTTTTTGTTCTAGTTCTGTAAAAACTGCCATTGGTAATTTGATAGGGATTGTATTGAATCTGTAAGAATGCTTTGGGTAGTATAGTCATTTTCACAATACTGATTCTTCCAATCAACGAAAATGGTATATCTCTCCATCTGTTTGTGTCATCTTTTATTTCTTTCATCAGTACCTTATAGTTTTCTGAGTACAGGTCTTTTACCTCCTTAGGTAGGTTCATTCTTAGATATTTTTTTGTTGTTTTTGCAATGGTGAATGGGATTGTTTCCTAAATTTCTCTTTCTGATCTTTTTTGTTAATGTATAAGGATGCAAAAGATTTCTGTGCATTAATTTTGTATCCTGCTACTTTACCAAATTCATTAATTAACTCTAGTAGTTTTCTGGTGGCATCTCTAGGATTCTCTATGCATAGTATCATGTCATCTGCAGTGACAGTTTTACTTCTTCTTTTCCAATTTGTATTCTTTTATTTCTTTTTCTCCTCTGATTGCCATGGCTAGGACATCCAATACTATGTTGAATAATAGTGGCAAGAGTGGACATCCTTGTCTTGTTCCTGATCTTAGAGGAAATGCTTTCAGTTTTTCACCATTGAGAATGATGTCGGCTGTGTGTTTGTCATATACGGCCTTTATTATGTTGAGGTAGATTCCCTCTATGCCTACTTTCTGGAGAGTTTTTATCATAAATGTGTGTTGAATTTTGTCAAAAGCTTTTTCTGCATCTATTGAGATGATCATACGGTTTTTATTCTTCAGTTTGTTAATATGGTGTATCATATTGATTGATTTGCACATATTGAAGAAACCTTACATTCCTGGGATAAATCCCACATGATCATGGTGTATGATCCTTTTAATGTGTTGTTGGATTCTGTTTGCTAGTATTTTGTTGAGGATTTTTGCATCTATATTCATCAGTGATACTGGTCTGTAATTTTCTTTTTTTGTAGTATCTTTGTCTGGTTTTGGTATCAGGGTGATGGTGGCATTGTAGAATGAGTTTGGGAGTGTTCCTTCCTCTGCAAGTTTTTGGAAGAGTTTGAGGAGGATGGGGGTTAGCTCTTCTCTAAATGTTTGATATCATTCACCTGTGAAGCCATCTGGTCCTGGACTTTTGTTTGTTGGAAGATTTTTAATCACAGTTTCAATTTCATTACTTGTGACTGATCTGTTCATATTTTCTATTTCTTCCTGGTTCAGTCTTGGAAGGTTATACCTTTCTAAGAATGTGTCCATTTCTTCCAGGTTGTCCACTTTATTGACAGAGAGTTGCTTGTAGTAGTCTCTAACGATGCTTTGTTTCTGCAGTGTCTGTTGTAACTTCTCCTTTTTCGTTTCTAATTTTATTGATTCGAGTCCTCTCCTTCTTTTTCTTGATGAGTCTGGCTAAAGGTTTATCAGTTTAGTTTATCTTCTCAAAGAACCAGCTTTTAGTTTCATTGATCTTTGCTACTGTTTTCTTTGTTTCTATTTCATTTATTTCTGCTCTGACCTTTATGATTTCTTTCCTTCTACTAACTTTGGGTTTTCTTTGTTCTTCTTTCTCTAGTTCCTTTAGGTGTAAGGTTAGATTGTTTATTTGAGACTTTTCTTGTTTCTTGAGGTAGGACTGTATTGCTATAAACTTCCCTCTTAGAACTGCATCCCACAGATTTCGGATCATCATGATTTCATTGTCATTTGTCCCTTGGTATTTTTTGATTTCCTCATTGATTTCTTCACTGATCTCTTGGTTATTTAGTACCATATTGTTTAGCCTCCATGTGTTGTGTTTTTTACAGGGTTTTTTCCTTGTAATTTATTTCTAATCTCATAGTGTTGTGGTCAGAAAAGATGCTTAATATGATTTCAATTTTCTTAAATTTACTGAGGCTTGATCTGTGACCCAAGATGTGATCTATTCTAGAGAAGGTTCTGTGTGCACTTGAGAAGAAACTGTAACTGTAATCTGCTGAATGTCCTATAAATATCAATTAAATCTATCTGGTCTATTGTATCATTTAAAGCTTGTGTTTCCTTACTAATTTTCTGTCTGGATGATCTGTCCATTGGTGTAAGTGAGGTGTTAAAGTCTCCCATTATTATTGTGTTACTGTTGATTTCCTCTTTTATAGCTGTTAGCATTTTCCTTATGTATTGAGGTGCTCCTATGTTGGGTGCATATATATTTATAATTGTTACATCTTCTTCTTGGATTGATCCTTTGATCATTATGTAGTGTCCTTCCTTGTCTCTTGTAACATTCTTTATTTTAAAGTCTACTTTATCTGGTATGAGTATTGCTCCAGCTTTCTTTCGATTTCCATTTGCATCGAATATCTTTTTCCATCACCTCACTTTCAGTATGTATGTGTCCTTAGGTCTGAAGTGTGTCTCTTGTAGACAGCATATATGTGGGTCTTGTTTTTGTATCCATTCAGCAAGCCTGTGTCCTTTGTTTGGAGCATTTAATCCAATCATATTTAAGGTAATTGTTAATATGTGTATTCCTATTACCATTTTCTTAATTGTTTTGGATTTGTTTTTGTAGGTCCTTTTCTTCTCTTGTGTTTCCTGCTTAGAGAAGTTCCTTTAGCATTTGTTGTAGAACTGGTTTGGTGGTGCTGAATTCTCTTAGCTTTTGCTTGTCTGTAAAGCTTTTGATCTCTCTGTCAAATCTGAACGAGATCCTGGC
This sequence comes from Stenella coeruleoalba, assembly GCF_951394435.1. Lineage (NCBI taxonomy): Eukaryota > Metazoa > Chordata > Mammalia > Artiodactyla > Delphinidae > Stenella > Stenella coeruleoalba. The sequence continues at coordinate 16,920,784 of NC_137164.1, forward strand.
CGGGTAGAGTAATCTTAGTTGTAAATTCTTCCCTTTCATCACTTTAAATATATCATTCGATTCCCTTCTGGCTTGAAGAATTTCTGCTCAGAAATCAGCTGTTAACCTTACAGAAGTTCCCTTGTATGTTTTTTGTCGTTTTTCCTTTGTTGCTTTTAGTAATTTTTCTTTGTCTTTAATTTTTGTCAGTTTAACTACTATGTGTCTCGGCGTGTTTCTCCTTGGGTTTATCTTGCCTGGGACTCTCTGTGCTTCCTGGACTTGAGTGGCTATTTCATTTCCCACGTTAGGGAAGTTTTTGACTATAATCTCTTCAAATATTTTCTTGGGTCCTTTCTCTCTCTCTTCTCCTTCTGGGATCCCTATAATGTGAATGTTAGTGCATTTACTGTTGTCCCAGAGGTCTCTTAGGCTGTTTTCATTTATTCCTTCTGGTGTATTTTTCATTTCAGTTATTGTATTGTTCATCTCTGTTTGTTTGTTCTTTAATTCTTCTAAGTGTTTGTGCTTTAATTTTTCCAGGTGTTTGTTAAACATTTCTTTCATCTTATGGATCTTTGCCTCCATAATTTTTCCAAGGTCCTGGATCATCTTCACTATCATTATTCTGAATTCTTTTTCTGGAAGGTTGCCTATCTCTACTTCATTTCGTTGTTTTTCTGAGGTTTTATCTTGTTCCTTCATCTGGTACATAGTCCTCTGCCTTTTCATTTTGTCTTTCTTTCTGTGAATGTGGTTTTTGTTCCCCAGGCTGCAGGATTATAGTTCTTCTTGCTTCTGCTGTCTGCCCTCTGTTGGATGAGGCTGTCTAAGAGGCTTGTGCAAGCTTCTTGATGGGAGGGACTGGTGGTGGGTAGAGCCAGGTGTTGCTCTGGTGGGCAGAGCTCAGTAAAACTTCAATTCACTTGTCTGCTGATGGTTGGGGCTGAGTTCCCTCCCTGTTGGTTGTTTGGCCTGAGGCGATCCAGCACTGGCACCTACTGGCTCTTTGGTGGGGTAATGGCAGACTCCAGGGGGATCACACCAAGGAGTACTTCCCAGAACTTCTGCTGCTAGTGTCCCTGTCCCCTCGGTGAGCCAAAGCTGCGCCCCGCCTCTGCAGGAGACCCTCCAACACTAGCAGGTGGGTCTTGTTCAGTCTCCTATGGGGTCACTGCTCCTTACCCCTGGGTCCTGATGTGCACACTACTTTGTGTGTGCCCTCCAAGAGTGGAGTCTCTGTTTCCCCCAATCCTGTCAAAGTCCTGCAATCAAATCCCGCTAGCCTCCAAATTCTGATTCTCTGGGAATTCCTCCTCCCATTGCCGGACCCCCAGTATGGGAAGCCTGACGTAGGGCTCAGAACCTTCACTCCAGTGGGTGGACTTCTGTGGTATAATTACTCTCTGGTTTGTGAGTCACCCACAAAGCAGTTATGGGATTTGATTTTATTGTGATTGCACCCCTACTACCATCTCACTGTGGCTTCTTTGTCGTTGGATGTGAGGTATGTTTTTGGTGAGTTCCAGTGTCTTCCTATTGATGACTGTTCAGCAGTTAATTGTGATTCTGGTGCTCTCACAAGAGAGAGTGAGCACATGTCCTTCTACTCTGCCATTTTAAACCAATCTCTATCAATCATATGTTAATTTTAAAAAGTCAGTTCCTTGGAAACATCAAGTTTGATGAGACCCTAGCTAAACTAATCATTATAGACAAGAACAAAATGATTGAAGTCACAAAATACCAATATCAGGAATGAGAGCAAAGGCATTACTACAGACCATACAGGCATTAACAACAAGCTAAGTGCATATTATGAATAACATTAAAACTATAAACTGGACAATTTCAATGAAGTAAACAAATTCCTTGCAAATTCCAAATTGCCAAAACTGCCAGAAGAAATAGAAAACCACAATGAGATATCCACTACGTACACCCTAGACTAACTAATATTAAAAACTGACAATATCAAATGTTGGAAGAATTTGGAAAACAACAGGAACTCATATATCTCTGGTATGAAAATCATGCAGTTGCTTTAGAAAACAAGTTGGCAGTTTCTTAAAAAATCATACAGATGCTTACCATTTCACCCAGCAACTCCATTTCTAAAGTATTTATATAATAGAAATGAAAGCATAGGTGCATGCAAAAATTCACAGCACCTCAATTCACAATCATCCAAAACTGGAAAGAATAAAAATGTCCATCATCAGGTGAATGAATAGACAAGTTGTAATATATATGGACAACAGAATACTACACAGGAATAAAAGGAATAAACTATGATACACTCAACAACATGGTCTTTTTAAAAAATTATTATTGGGTGAAAAAAAAATCCAGACACAAAAGAGTACATACTGTATGGTTCCATTTAAATGAAATTCTATAAAAGGCAAATATAATCTATAGTGACAGAAAGCAGGTTAGTGGTTGCCTGGGTCAGCAGTGGAGGGATTGACTGGGAAGTGGCACAGGGGGACTTTGGGGCATGATCAAATGTTCTCTACTTCAGTTATGGTGTGGTTTCACAGGAATATAAGTTTGTCAAAACTCATCAAAATGAACATTCAAAATGGGTACATTTTATGGTATATAAATTATACGTCAGTAAAGTTGATTTTTTGTAAAAGATTTTAAGATACGCTCTCTATTTCCCTTTCCAGCTACTGCTCTATTTTTTTAGCTAAACTCTTTGAGGGGATTATTCATACTAGTTTTCTCTAACTTCCCTCTTCCTATTCCCTCTTAAGCCTGTTCTAATCAGGCTTTCATCTGTACCACCCAAATAAAATTACTCTGGTCAAAGTCATTAATAACTTTCCCTTTGTTAAGTCCTTTTACAAACCAATTCTTTCTTATATGACCCATCAGCTGTATTCTACATCATTGATCATTCCATCTTCTTGAGACACTTTGTCTTCCATTATCACATTCCATGGTTTTCCTCCTATCACAGTAGTTGCTTCTTCTCAGCTGCTGTTCTTCATCTCTCCTCAATCCTTAAGTTAAAATGAGGCCATTAGGGAGGGTCTTAATCCAATCCAAATGGTGTCTTTATTAGAATAGGAAATTTGGACACAAGGAGAGACAACAGACATATTTGTGCATAGAGGAAAGATCATGTGAGGGTACACCAAGAAGACCAAGGAGAGAGGCCTCTGAAGAAACCAAACCTGCCAACACCTTGATCTTAGACTTCCAGCCTCCAGAATTGGGAGAAAATAAATACTCAGTCTGTGGTATTTTGTAGCAGCCCTTGCAAACTACAACAACTAGCAATAATAAGCTAAAATATAAAATGGGGGAAATAATTTCATTCACCTAGACACACAACAATAAAATACCTAGGAAATAACCAGGAAAAAAAATCAATGCTTTGTTTAATTATTCTTAGCACCTATCATCCCCATAAGCATCTTGCTTATGGCCGGAACCAAGTTTATCTTACCCACATTTTTATCCCCAGTGCCTGGCACATATGGTAGGTAGTAGGATCATCTGCTCATGGCCACTAGAGAAGTCTTTGTCCAACACCATCAGTCACAGGTGTTAAGAGTGTTAAGAGTTTAGACTGTGGTCTCAGTTTTTACTCATTCCCACCCTTCCAGATCAAGAGGGCTTCCTTTCCCTCATAAGGATTTACCAAGAGCAAAAGTAATTATTTCAATTACATGTTCTTTAAACAAGTAAAGATTTAAGGCAAAAAATACTTGCTATAGTTGAAATACCATGCCCAATTATAGTGCGTTCTAGCCTCCAAGGGCGGCAGCAATCTGTCAGAGACCCTCCAAGCTCCCTCTCTGTGCTATTGCTGCAGGTTCACAAGAACACAAGATGTAGGTTCAGGGACAATTTGAGGTTGTTCTTGCCTTAGGGACTCAGCTGCTGCCCCTTCCGGAAGCCCTCTTCTTCCAGATCTTCACATGGCTGATTTTTTTCTCCTTATCCTTTGAGCCATAGCTCAATGTCGTCTCCTAGGAGACACGTGAAGATTCAAGTTCTACCCCTATCTCTCATCTGGTCCCACCGTCTTGCTTTATTTTTCATGGCTTATCACCATCTAATAATTCTCTTTGTTTTGTTTGTGGTCTGTATTTTCTCCTCCAGCCTGTAAGCTCCAAGAAAGCAGAGACTTTCAGTCTTGCCTTCAGTCTTCAGGGCTGACCCCAGTACCTAGAACTATGTCTGGTGCAGGGTGGACCCAGAAATACGTACTGAGAAAACAAGTAATTGGACCAATAAAAGGAAGTCAAGCCTATTTCTTGGCCTGAGATTATACCAAACCTATAGTCCCTGACCCTGACCTTGATTTTTGAGAGGGACTATCTCTTTTCCCTCCTTGTTTTCACGAAAAAGGATTTTTTTTTTTAACAAGTAACCCCTTGCTCCTCCCATCAAAGGGGAAGACTATTACTTGGGTTGAGGGTGATAGCCATTCTCTCACTTTTCTGGGTTGAAATAATCTATGAAAAGATCCTTCCTTCTGTAGCTGAACCAGTGGGAGGCTGTGCTGGGAGGCTCATTTTACCTCTCATACTGAAGTCTATCTTCAAGTTATCCATTATGAGTAATAAAGTGCTCCATCTGCTGACTCATGTTTTATTTATCAGTTGATTTGTAAATCAAGCAGGGAACAGGGTGGTATTTATTAGGCTCAAAGATCCCAGCAATGATCATTTATTAATTATCTCAGTGTGTTGTATTGTTTCTAAAGAATTAGCTGCCATTCATAAAATGACACTTGACCATTTACTCCTTAGTAGACTAGAGTCATCTATTAGGAAAGTTTGGGATTCATTGTTGCCACTGCCATCTTGACATCATTGCAAGTGCTCAAGGATGTTGAGATTAAAATATCATCTACAAAGAGATATTAAGACGGATGCTTTCTTTGAATGAAAGAGAGCCATTTACCTGGTTACAAAGGCCAAATAATAAAAAGAGCAGCAGTTTATATCAGATGCTAAGTTTTATCTCTGCATGTGTGTGTGTGCTTGCACATATACAAAAGTGGAATAGCCTTGCAGACTCTTACAGCAGACAATAGTGAAATACCTATGGACTGACTAATCTCAAAACATGCATGACCCATATGAAGAAAACTGTAATAATATGTAATAAGAAGAGAAAAGATCATGTCTTTATTTGGGAGACTGAATATTTTTAAATTATTTCTTTTTTCCAGTAGAAATTTTCTTAGAAAGAAAATGACTTAAAGTTAATTTGGATATATAAACAAGAAAAAAACAGGTAAGAAGATTTTAAAAAGTAAAGTAATCCAGAAGACTTGTATGACTATTAAAATATAGTACTGCTTTAATTAAGCAGTGTGGTACTGGCAAGAATCATGAGGCTAAAAACAGACTACATTATGTATAAGAATTTAATGTCTGAAAAGGAAACACACATTAATAGAGAAGGTAATGACTTATTCAATAAATAGTGCTTAGAAAATTGGCTGAATCTTCAAATACTAATATTACTCAGAATTTCACTCATACACTGTATAAAATAACTTCTAAATGGATTCCAAGGTTAAATGTAAAAATGGTATAATAAGGTTGGCATACAAGTATGTCTATTGGGATGAGAAAAACTTTCTTACAAAAGCAATTGTATAAATCAAAAAGTAAAAATTGGTTTATTTGACTACATAAAGAACTAAAATGCCTATATGTCAAAAATACAATTAACAAACAACTAAATGGCAGGAAAAGCCTAAAAAATATTTTTACTCTCTCTGGAAGACAATATATTAGCATTCTTAATATATAAAAAATTCTCACAAGTCAAATAGAAATAATCTAAAACTTATACACACATGTGCACACACACACACGCACACACGCACGCACACACACACACACACACACAGCCTTTCACATAGACAATTTTGAAGAGGAGGAGACTGAGGCGCAGAAAAGCTAGATATTTTGACCAGGTCACACAGTTAATAAATGGCAGATCCCAGGCAGACTAGTTCCAGAATCCACGCCATGCCATATTAATAGACAAAAGACTTGGCAGGGCAATAGCAAAATGCCAAAAGTCTTTTTTTCTGACTTATAGACCTGTGGGTAGTTTGTATTAACTTCCTTGGACAACTTGGAAGTGAATCTCTGACCACAATAGATCCCATACTGGCATCTATGCTCTTTCAGACAAGGGCGTTCCATGGTGAATCTAGGGCCACGTTCTAAACAAAGGATTGCAGGCCCAGATCAATACAGCCCTAGACGGGACACTACAGATACCACAAAGGCCCTGTGGAGCACTAATGGATGACTTTGTAGCTTCATCTCTCTTTTTTTTTTTAAACATCTTTATTGGAGTATAATTGCTTTACAATGTTGTATTAGTTTCTGCTGTATAACAAAGTGAATCAGCTATACATAAACATATATCCCCACATCTCCTCCCTCCTGTATCTCCCTCCCACCCTCCCTGTCCCATCCCTCTAGGTGGACACAAAGCACAAAGCTGATCTCCCTGTGCTATGTGGCTGCTTCCCACTAACTATCTATTTTATATTTGGTAGTGCATATATGTCCATGTCACTCTCTCACTTCATCCCAGCTTCCCCTTCCCCTTCCCCATGTCCTCAAGTCCATTCTCTATGTCTACATCGTTATTCCTGTCCTGCCCCTAGGTTCTTCAGAACCCTTTTTTGTTTTTTGTTTTTTTTAGATTCCATATATATGTGTTAGCATATGGTATTTGTTTCTCTCTTTCTGACTTATTTCACGCTGTATGACAGTCTCTAGGTCCATCCACCTCACTACGAATAACTCAATTTCGTTTCTTTCTATGGCTGAGTAATAGCCTATTGTATATATGTGCCACATCTTCTTTATCCATTCATCTGTCGATGGACACTTAGGTTGCTTCCACGTTCTGGCTATTGTCAATAGAGCGGCAATGAACATTGTGGTACATGACTCTTTTTGAATTATGGTTTTCTCAGGGTATATGCCCAGTAGTGGGATTGCTGGGCCATATGGCAGTTCTTTTTTAAGGAACCTCCATACTGTTCTCCATAGTGGCTGTATCAATTTACATTCCCAGCAGCAGTGCAAGAGGGTTCCCTTTTCTCCACACCCTCTCCAGCATTTGTTGTTTGTAGATTTTTTGGTGATGGCCATTCTGACTGGTATGAGGTGATACCTCATTGTAGTTTTGATTTGCATTTCTCTAATGATTAATGATGTTGAGGATTCTTTCATGTGTTTGTTGGCAATCTGTATATCTTCTTTGGAGAATTGTCTGTTTAGGTACTCTGCCCATTTTTGGATTTGGTTGTTTGTTTTTCTGATATTGAGCTGCATGAGCTGCCTGTATATTTTGGAGATTAATCCTTTGTCAGTTGCTTCATTTCAAAATATTTTCTCCCATTCTGAGGGTTGTCTTTTCATCTTTTTTATGGTTTCCTTTGCTGTGCAAAAGGTTTTAAGGTCCCATTTGTTTATTTTTGTTTTTATTTCCACTTCTCTAGGAGGTGGGTCAAAAAGGATCTTGCTGTGATTTATGTCGTAGAGTGTTCTGCCTCTGTTTTCCTCTAAGAGTTAGATAGTGTCTGACCTTACATTTAGGTCTTTAATCCATTTTGAGTTTACTTTTGTGTATGGTGTTAGGGAGTGTTCTACTTTCATTCTTTTACATGTAACTGTCCAGTTTTCCCAGCACTACTTATTGAAGAGGCTGTCTTTTCCATTGTATATTCTTGCCTTCTTTATCAAAAATAAGGTGACCATACCCATATGTGCGTGGGTTTATCTCTGGGCTTTCTATCCTGTTCCATTGATCTATACTTCTCTTTTTGTGCCAGTACCATACTGTCTTGATTATTGTAGCTTTGTAGTACAGTCTGAAGTCTGGGAGCCTGATTCCTCCAGCTCCATTTTTCTTTCTCAAGGTTGCTTTGGCTGTTCGGGGTCTTTTGAGTTTCCATACAAATTGTAAAATTTTTTGTTCTAGTTCTGTGAAAAATGCCATTGGTAGTTTGATAGGGATTGCATTGAATCTGTAGATTGCTTTGGGTAGTATATTCATTTTCACAAGGCTGATTCTTCCAATCCAAGAATATGGTATATCTCTCCATCTGTTTGTACCATCTTTAATTTCTTTCATCCGTGTCTCATCTCTTTTTGAAATTACGTCCTGAGTCTCTGTCTTTCCTAGAGAGCAATCCCTTCACATGACCTATTCCACTAAGCAACAGATTTCTTAATCTATTATTTCTACAGAGGTGGAGGGACTCAGAATATCACATTTTTCTTGGGACATGAAATTGTTCTGGAACTGTTATGTTGGTACATTTAGCTTCATTTTGTTACCTATTCCTTCCCCACCCCTACTTCCCCAACCACAATGATGATCTGGAGAGTCCCTTTTGCTCCAAGCATGAAGTACTATGTCCTGGCATATGAAGCAGAGCACATGTCCACCTTTTATTATCTTTTTCTCTACCCTTTCCCCAGGGCTTAAAGAAAATTCAATTTTCTTTTCTTTTTTTGCGGTACGTGGGCCTCTCACTGTTGTGGCCTCTCCCGTTGCCGAGCACAGGCTCCGGATGTGCAGGCTCAGTGGCCATGGCTCATGGGCCCAGCCGCTCTGCAGCATGTGGGATCTTCCCGGACTGGGGCACGAACCCGTGGTCCCCTGCATTGGCAGGCAGACTCTCAACCACTGCGCCACCAGGGAAGCCCAGAAAATTCAAATTTTTGTTCCACTTCCTACCAACTTTAGGACAAGTCACCTCCTGAATTTGGTATCCTAGTACCTGCATAGATGCTCTGTTTTTCCTGTACTTGGGTTTCTCATACCACATACCAATTACCCAAATTCATCTGATAATAGGCTATAAATGTCTCAGTTTTCTTCTTCTGACCTTGCTTCCCTGTTGCGTTCGCAGCCTCCCAGACCACAAAAAGCAAATACCAGGAGTATTTTGGGGATATATGGCCAGATGACTTCATGATTACTCAGACCACTCCAAGCTACTCTAAAGTCACAGACTGTGAGTCCTCAGTGCGTTTGTTCCATATTCTAACCTTGACCTCTCTCATTGTCTTTCTGCATTTCTGTTACATAAAGCATCTTCTTCTTCCCAGAAGAAGCATCCTCTAGCTACGACTAAGTCTTTCCAACATAGGTTGCTTTCACAAAAAAGGCCTTCAGCACTTACTTGTCGATGCCCCAGGGGCCAGGCCTCCATCCACTATGCTACTGGATGGCCTTGAAAAGTTCTCACAACCCCACCTCACTTCTCCAATCTCAGCTCCCAGACCCTGGGAAATCCCACCCAGTCTTATGGGTGGGATGGGATTTTAAAGCAGCCACAGGGCAACACCACAGCTCCCAGTTGGAATTTTGTGGGTAATAGCCACCTTCCTTCAATCCACATTCTACACATTCCCATTCCCTGCCCTAATATTCCTTTGTTTACTTTTTTATTATGTATGCAGATGTTTGTTGCTGCCTTTACCCTTAGAATGGAAGGCCTATAAGGGCAAGAATGATTTAATTTATTTTTAATCTCTCCTACCCACTTTTTACCAGTGTCTGCCACAAGACCTTATTCAGAGCAAGTGTTCTATATACATTTTATTTACTTTGTTTGCTTTAAAGAGTACATAGATATTTCAGCCCACAACAGAGTGTTCATGGCCATCATAAAGTTTCTTCAATATTTTGATACTACAGACAATGATTTGGAGGATGAGGGGGTAGAAAGGGAGGCAGCACTGGCAAGTCTGGGATTCTTTCTTTTGATCTTTTGCAATTACCTTGCCCTGGAAATATGGTACTGTCTTTCCCAAGGCTGCACTAGGCCCCCACTTTGACCATTACTTCAGCATATAGCGTTCTTCCCTTTACTTAGAATATAATTTCTGCCCACCCCAACCTTATCTTCCTGACAATCTGGCATTCCTTCTTCAGGGTTCATTCAAGGATTTTCTCCTCTAGAGGAACTTTTCTGTCTCCCAGCCTACAATGAGTTCTCTCTGCTCTGGACTCTCATATTATTGATACTTTATGGAAATCCCCCAATATACCCTGCATCTGTTAGATTTTAGCTCAGTTGCAAAAATAGAAAACTCCAGACTAACAGTGGCTTAAACAAGATGGAAATTTATTTCTCATGCTAAAACCAAAACAAATTAAGAGTAAGCAGTCCATGGTTGGTAAAGCTGCTTCTTGGTATCATCAGAGACCTAAGCTCCTATCTCTTCAGCCCTCTAGCATTTGATTTCTGTATTAAGTTCACTTCATGTTTCAAGACAGCTGCTGGAGTTTCAGGCCAGAAGAAGAAGGAAGGCAACTGTGAAAAAGCAGCCCCTCCTGCTAAGTTAGCTTCCTTTAAGTATTCCTCTTGGCAAGTGCACGTAATATAGCTCCCTTTACATCTCCCCAGACCATACCTAGCAGCAAAGCAAGCTGGGGAGTAGAACTGGTTATTCTTGGAGATTATGTACCCAGATACAAGCTGGGATTAATTTCTAAGGAGAAATGGGAAAGCAGATGTTGAGGTAGGTAACTGTAGCTTCTGACACACAGCCCATATTGTGAACTATAATTACTTCTTTTTACATTTATCCTCTCTCTGCATCATAGCTTCTCGAGATCTAAGATTGATTTTATCATCTCTAAGTCTACAGCACCTTATATAATGCCCGGCATAAGGACAAGAACTTGTCTGTTCCATTCATCATGTCCATTACAACAGATACTCAAAAAGAAACAATACAGGAATGAATGAGGTACATCATTCCAATGTAAAAGTATGGCCTAATTAAATAAAATCAATTCAATTAAACAAGCATTTATTAAATACCATCTATTTTCAAGGAAATAAGATCAGGCTTCAAGCAAAAGGCTCGGTACACACTTTATCGATACTTCATAGAAGTAGCAGAAACTTAATGAAGACAAGGTACTGTTAGAGAATCCAAACCAACATGAAAATCTAGGAAGAATTTTACCTTGTCAGTATTTGAGGACCTAATGTCAAGTTGCTTCTTCTCTCCCCATTGACCTGAACCAGACAGGGCATCCATAGACCAGGGGCAAGAGACTAAATGATCTGCCTGCCACTGACATATTTGAAGAGAAAACTGAAATCTTCTAGCTTTAAGTCCATTAGATTGCAAACCACATTGTCAGTTCATAGCAAGTTTCAATCAATAGGTTCTTATTGATCAGTGAATGTCTTTTTTTTTAATGGCTTTATTGAGTTATGATTTATATACCCCCAAATTCACTTGATTTTAAGTTTACAATTTTATGATTTTTTTTTTAGTAAGTGTATAGAGTTGTGCAGCATCCCAGTCTAATTTTAGAACATTTCCAGAGTTCAGAAAAGAAACCTCGTGCCCATTTGCAGTCACTCCCCTTGACCCAGGCAACCACCACTCTGCTTCCTGTCTTGGATTTGCCTTTTCTGGATATTTCCTATAAAATGGAATCATATAGTATTTGGTCTTTGTGTCTAGCTTTTTTCACTTTGCAAAATGTTTTTGAAAAAAAAATGTTTTTGAGGTGCGCCCACATTGTAGCATGTATCAGCACTTCATTTCTTTCTATTGCCAAATAGCGATACTATAGTGTTCCGTTTTGTGCATGTACCCCACTTTGTTGGCCATTTGGGCAAGTCTCTTTTTTACGGCAGGTTTCTCAGGGTCTTTAATAGGACAATATATATTTTGATTCTCCCAGTGGGGGCTTTGGGGCTCGAACCTATTTGCCTCTGGAGGGTTTGGTTCTGATTAAGCATTTAAAAGATGGTTATCTCTGGAATTACGAGTGATTTTTATTATCTTCTTTTAGTTCTCTGTATTTCTTAGATCAGTGAATGTCTTTCAGTGGACATCTTCTGGTTTTGGGTTTTCACCTAAACTTCACCCTGGTGAGTCAAAAACTCAACTCACTCTGGTGACTGGATTTATAACTGTCAACCAGAAAATATCTATACTGGTTAAATAAGAGCTTTCTTTAAAAATGCAAGAGCAGCATAAATTGATTAATAAGCACAACCAACCCAATTTGGTGTGAACATCCCATGAATATAACCAAATCTAAGTTCTACAAGTTATCTTGATGACTCATTTTACAGGAAAATGTGTTGTAGTCCCAAGAACCTAAATACTCTTAGACTTTTCCTGAAATGATTTCCCCTTTTTACAAGATAGGCTCAGTTAAAAGTAGCTACAAAAATGTTATTAAACTGACAAATTATTCTACTTAGATACCATGAAAAGCCTAGTTCATAAGATGTTTTCATTATTTGAATAATTTTTAAAAGAGTGTTAATTTTTTGAAAATGTACCATGTAAAAAATAAGGACAGGTCCTTTCAACTTCTGATTACTAAATTTGAGACCCTGTGAAATGGAACTCAATATGACCCCTATCTAAAATGTCAATGTTTATTGTGTATTTTATCCTGGGAACAAGGCCCAATCCAGAGACATTCTGAGTGCATCAAATATGTAAATTGTTTTTCAAACACTTTGGAGTTACCATAAAACCTAAATTGCTTTTAGCCAACCAAGCACTTTCTCCCTTTAGTTTCAAAAGCCAGTTGTATTTTTTTTAAAAGAAAATCTAATTCAGATGTTACTGATTCACTTGCACTTAAATAATTAAAATGTTATTTTGCAAGAACTGACTGGTGTGCAAGAAAGCTCTTGAGCCTCTTGTCTAAACCTTTTTACGTCTGTTTTCTGAAAAACAGGAAATCTTACTTTGCCAAGAGTAAACCAACTGCAGTGGCCCATTTGTGTTGAAAGTCTGATTTCAGTGTAAATCCAAAGTCATCATTTGGAGATGGATGAATGATGCTGAGGCATCTCCTCTGTCCTTTCCATCTCCAGAGGCTTTGCTGAAAACCAGCTTCTGAGCTCAGGTATATTCCCACCTCCAGATGCGGAGAGCAGAGAAGCAAAAACCCAGAGGCCTTTGTCAAGAATACAACTAGGAGCTCTGAGGCTTGTAATATTTCTTTTTAAAGCCAATCTTGCTCTAGTTGATTTCCAAACATCAGTCAGATAGTTTTTCAAGCTTGTATCTATTGAACCATGAAAGTGAATGTGCATATTCCCAGGAGTCTAGAGTTCCCCATCAAGATTTACTTTTGTTTTGGCGGCGGGGGGTGGGGGGGTGGGGAGGGTGGGTGGAAATGCAGTGGGAGTAGGGTTATCAAAATCTTCCGGAAATCAATATAAGGATGTTCTGGCTTATTCGGATGACAATCTTGGAGCAAATAACCGTTGTACATACACAGCTTTATTTGAGATCACTGTCTGATTGTATGAACTAGTTCTATTTCCACCATCCCCCACTCATGAGTAAGACACTGCCTGCCACCTGCTCTGCATTATACCTCTCAACCTGCCACTCTCATTGTGAGGATTCATTGGAATGGCACACGTGATGAGAACCTGGCACTTTGGAAGCATTCCATAAATAGTAATATTACTTTGCAGACTCTCATACAACACGTGAACACTCAACAGAGTACAGCTGCTGCCACTTCTTAAAGTGAACTCATTAAAAATAATCTGTATCAAGTTATTGCATCTAAGTGCAACATAATAAGCCCAGATCATATCTGTTTCCTGAGCTGCATTAGCAGGTAGTGGCCCTTAGCAAATTCTCACCTCCATCTAGACCTCACAGCTGGTTTAAGGGAAATCCAAACCTACGGCTGCTGGCAATGTATATTCCTGGTGTTGATGTGAAAAGGGTGTCATAATACCTGTGCCATAATCCAGAATACTTCATGTTAGCAAAAGCTCTTCTTAAAATCCTGGGGTTGATAATGTGAGTATTCTGTCTTCAAGGAAAAACAATGCTTCACTCCTGAAAGGTTTCTTTCTGGCTTCTAGGTAAACACCCCAGCATCAAAGCAGTCTGGGGTTTTGTCATTAGTACACTAAGAGAGCACCACTGACAGAGGGCAACTGGACACAGACAATAAAAAGCCATTAATTAGGATTCCATCAGTTGAGGCAACTGAACAAACATGTTTTGAGCACCTACTGTGTGCTCACTGTGCTCAGTACCTTTGGAGACAGAAAACAATGAGACCCAGTTCAGCACCTGTCTTCAAATTTAATGGGCTTGAGGAAAGAACGGATGAGATAGAAATACAAATAGTTAAGAATGCAAGGAAATATATGTAAAAGACAACAAGAGACATGAAACTGTCCAAGGTAGCATAAAAGAAAATGGAGGCATATGGAGGAGATGACATTTTGAATGTATATAGAAATGATAAGATTTAAAGGTAACTGTGAAGGATAATACTATTAGTGACAAATTTGTCTGTTTCTTACACCAGTTTTCTTGTTAAGCGTTCAGGCAATATTTTCATCTCCTCATCTCTCAGTGCCTGGAGCATAATAAACACTGATTAATGTTCAATTAAGTAATGGAGTAATTAATAGGGTGTTTAAACTTAATTTATACTTGGAAGATGACAATAAACGTTAAATCATTGAATGAGTCAATGAGAACAATGCTCCAAATTAACTAATTTGAGGGGAAGATGACACCACCTACCCTCCTCATTTACTTGGTAGGAAAACTGAAGTCCAGAATCTGACTGATGGGATGGGCCCAGCACACAGGGCTAGACAGCAGACAGCTAGGACTGGAACCCAAGTCTTTTGACTATCAGTGATCTTTCCACTCATTCTGGGAGATATCACTTTTTATTATTTGAATTCGAATTCATTTCTGTTAAGTAATCTCTAATTCAAAGTTTTATGGTTCTCTCTGGCAAAATGGAGCTTAACGGTGTCAATCCCTTTACGTCCACGGCTGAAGGCAGATTGAGCTCTCCACATCACCGTGGCAATAGCAACTACTCCTTACAGAAACCCAAATCTAGCCAAAAAGCCTGCATAACCAGTTGTGGGTCCTGCTGGATCGGGCCTAGCTGGGAGAGGCTGGCATTTAGTTTCAGGGCACTGAGGGCACCCCTGCACTTGCTCCACAGAGCCACAGCAGCAAGAGTACGGGATGGAGTAGCGGGGGAGCAGGGACGAAGCTCAGGGTCATTGAAAGGATTGTTTTGTTTCATTGTGTTCTGTTTCACTTTTTACAAGTGATATCCACATTTCAAAACAAAGGAATAAGACTTCTGGTAGATTTCCTCAAAGGCAACCACTGAGAGATTTGCCAAAGCCATTGCCCCAGGGGTTAGTTTAGATAAACAAGGGCACTGGGAAGCCATGTAATCTAAACTTCTCCCTCTGGCTGATGCCAGCGTTTTAGCTGCCAATAAGTAGATGTGCTTTCTGCTTCCAAAAATAAAAAGTGATTATACTCTTGCTACCCAAGTCTACCCTTGGCCGCTCCATGGACCATCACAAAGAGACAATGAGGGATGCACTTTGTGGTGTTTTGGAAAGCTCTTGTTCAAAAAACTCTTGAGGGTGTGCTGTCACAGGGGTGCTGTGGGCAGGCAGTGGGCACCTACCAGAGCCCCTGAAAGTCACTCTCCTGCCAGGGACACATGGCTTCCATTAGTCAAGAGCTCACTGTTTTTCTGACCTGGAGTTCTCTCTCATTGTTGTTTATATCTGATGCTTCTCTAGGCTGGGCATGAAGGTAAAAAAGGAAAACATGGAAAATGGGGTAACTATTTTTTTAAATTTACCATGTGTATTTTTCTTTTGTAAATTTGTCTATTTATGTCTTTATTTTTCTACTGGTCTGTACCTCTTTTATTGATTCATAGAAGTTCTTTACATCTTAAGGATATTACTTCTTCAACTCTTACATATGTTGTAAATTTTTTCCTGCTTGTGACTTGAGACTTTTGAGTTATAATTTATACAAAATGCATAGATCTTAAGTGTATAAGAAATTGGGTAAATATTAAAAAGAAAGCACACCCTAAGTTACTCTCTTAGAAATTTCATCTTTATTCTGAAATTATAGTAAATATAGGCAGATCTGGAATCCCATTTCAGGCCATCCTTCACTACTCACAGAAGTCTGCAACCTCCCTTCTATTCAGGGTGATGAGCTTGTCCCAATTTGCCTGGGACTTTACTGGTTTTAGAACTGGAAGTCCCTTAAAGATGCACATATTAGTAATGTCCTCATACTAGTAATGAACATAGAACAGAATGGGAGAAAGGGGAATATCAGGCCATCCTCTACTCCTGCAGGCATCATTCAGAATTTGCCAAGGAGGGAAGAATATCTTCTTCAAGACTGTGAAGGTTAAAGAATGAGTATAATATGGGGGGAGGAGATCCTAATTAATAGTCTATTGTGAAAGATTTTGAGAATCTTGCACTTGGTATGACTTGAGCAATAAATTCTTAAACACTTGATTCCTTCTGATCTCTCTTCATGACTTTTACTTTTCCGAAGTTAATTGTGTTTTAAACTAGGAATACCAGTGAAATGCTATCTAGTTTAGCATCCATTACCTTGTGAAAAATCAATTTTCACTTGGAATGAATGCATTATGTTTTGTGCAGGACCTTGTCTGTGGGCTTACAACCATATCCCCAGTGTGGCCCAGTGCAAGAAACAAAACATTCAATAAATGTCTGTTGAAGGAATGAATGAATGAGTGAATAAATTAATGCACCAGCAAAATACTTTTTATATACTTAAGGAACATATATTTATGAGAAGTCATGAGAAAAATATGGCATCGTATGCAAAATAGAGTCTACTTATTTAATCAAAACACATTTTTAAAAGGATATATTATAAATGCTGGGAGCATATATTATAGTCCCCCAAATCATAAAAGCTGAATTCAAGATATAAATTAACTTTATCTCCCTATCATCATAAACAATAATACAAGCTGCATTTAAAAAATTATTTGTCAGGACTTCCCTTGTGGCACAGTGGTTAAGAATCCGCCTGCCAATCCAGGGGACAGGGGTTTGATCCCTGGACCAGGAAGAACCCAAATGCCATGGAACAACAAAGCCCGTGCACCACAACTACTGCGCCTGCACTCTAGAGCCCGCAAGCCACAACTACTGAAGCCCGCGCGCCTAGAGCCTGTGGTCCGCAACAGGAGAATCCACCACAGTGAGAAGCCCGCACACCGCAACAAAGAGTAGCCCCCACTGGCTGCAACTGAAGAAAGCCCACGCACGTGCAACAATGAAAACCCAACGCAGCCAGAAATAAATAATCAAATAAATAAATAAATTTATTTTTAAAAAAAGTATTTGTCTGTTTAAACCATCATGACTACCTTTATTGTTTTAATTCCTGTAAGAGAAAACTCCCACTCATTGTGAAAATTTAAATAACACTTTAAGAAAAAAGTAGAAAATAAAAGTACTTCCCACGCATTAGTGGTAGCAACTGGTAACAACTCTCATATGCTCACTGATTTTTCTGTGCACATATGAACATATGTATATAAATATATGTATTTGTTTAATATGAATGTAATATACCATTATGTATATCTTTCCATGTCAAAACAAGATCTAACATATCTTTATGGATGGCTGCATGATATTCCATTGTTAAAAAAACGTGATTATAACACATAGATTTTAATAAGAATGAAAATTCTCAGAATTTGAGCCTCTAGGGAAAAGTAATTACTAGTAACTTTAGAAGATCATTTCTTAGCAAATGAGTTAAAAGCCCCATGACTTGATGATCAGTAATACCATTCATTCCCAAAAGAAAAACAAAGCCCTGGTAAGGGTTGGGGGCAGTATCTGAAAAGCTAAGCTTGGCAACGCTCCAAAAGTGTCCTGTTCGTTCTAGAATATTGGGAAGGTTTATTGGTCGTGATTCATACCCGACAAGATATGAACAAGAGCCAGGCCACATAAGCCTCCGAGCCATTCACCTGCCAGGTGTACTCTCATGGATTCTGCTTGCTAAGCTGCTGGCATGATCTACCTGGAAAGGAAGCAATTGCTTTAGATTCTATTCATCCTTGTCAATAGGTATTTATTTAGGTATTATTTAGGTATTATTTATTTAGCTATACCCTGGGTACTGGCACAGTAAATATAAATTGAATGAATCAGGTCTTTCCGCTTGCAATTCAATGCGATTGGCTTTCTAGGGATCCAAAATGTTGTCACTAAGATTGACTCTCCTAACTAGTGGTTACTAGTGGGAGGGAGGTACAATATAAAGGTGAGGGAGTGAGAGGTACAAACTGTAGATGTAAGATAGGCTCAAGGATGTATTATACAACACAGTGAATATAGCCAATACTTTTCAATAACCTAAGTGGAAAGTAACCTTTAAATTGTATAAAAATAAAAAAACTTTTAAAAAAGATTGACTCTATTAATCATGAGTCAAAAACATGAGTTTCAAAGATGTTCATTGTAACATTGTTTAACAACAGCCAGAAACAAAAATGGAAACTACCTAAACTTTCAACAATATGGAATTGGTTAAGTCCCCATCATGGAGTCATTAAAAAAATGTTGTAGACTATCTAGTGCATGAGAATTTTCCATGATATACCAAATGAAAAGAAGCAGTTTTTACAAAATTGCATTTTAGAAATTTTTCCAAATTATCATTTGGAAAAAGAACATACAGGGTAAAAAGTATACAGTATGAAAGCACTATTTAGAGAATATAGAGTAAAAACACATCAGAAATAATATTAACACCAAAAGGTTAACAGCAATTATCTTCTAGAATTACTGTGGATTTAAAATTTTTCTTACTTTTGCTTAGCTTTCTTTTCTAAAATAAATATGTATTACTTTTGTAATGAGAAAAAAACTTTTTAATAAGAAAATAATTCAAGAAAAAGCGATAACTAAACTCAGCATAGTTTTTCAAGCAGCAGAATGTAACCTCTTTCTTTAAAGGGATCACACACCCATTGACAGTCATAATTCTCCCAAAACAGATTGGTGAGAAGGTCAGTTGGGTGGGAGAGATGAGTATATTAACAGACTGGCAAGCATATGATATAATTCTGACACCAGTTATTC
Source organism: Stenella coeruleoalba (assembly GCF_951394435.1). NCBI lineage: Eukaryota > Metazoa > Chordata > Mammalia > Artiodactyla > Delphinidae > Stenella > Stenella coeruleoalba. The sequence goes on from NC_137164.1 coordinate 16,939,745, forward strand.
ATATCATGATTTTCCAAAGAAGAAACAGAAGTTGGGAGAGAATAAGAGACTCGCCCAAGGTTACAGCAAGGAGTCTGGGTTCAAACCCAGTTCTACCTGATTCCAAGCTCACCGTCTTCTCACTTGCATGCAATACAGGGGTTTGTGAACAGGGGCTCTGGGACCAGCCTGCCTGGGTTCAAAGCTCTGTGCTGCCACTTACAAGCCATGTGGCCTCAGGTGGGTTATTTTTAACCTCCCTATGCCTCAGAAGTTTGTATAAAGTTGTGATATGTGTGAAGTTCTTAGAGCAATTCCTAACATAGAGCAAAGACTGCATAAATGTTAGCTAATTTTACGACTGTATATCTGACCTGTGCCTTAGTCAGTGCTGACTAGTGTAGAGGGGGCACCTGACCCCAGTTAGGCCAGAGTACCCTTCCTGGATTTGGGAACCAGGAAGGTTGTGCCATTTGGGAGGTTCTCACGGATTCTCATCTTCTTCAGATCTTAAGCACACATCTTAAAAGAGTTTGCATAGTCTGCGATCAAGCCATTGCTTGGCAAATCCACTGGATCTATATACTAAAGGCCCCCTGCCACTGCAGATCTATGAAACATGAGTCAGATCTATCCATATGAGTTTCAAACACATTTACCAAGAAGCCAAGTAGGAAACTGCCATAGGTACATAGAGCCTGTTCCATCAGTTTTCTTACATCCCTCATCTAATGCAGGGGAAGTCTACAGAGCGCAGTCCCTGGTTGATGAAAGCTGGCTTTCCTTTCACATTCATAGGCCAAATGGACATTTGTTTCAGGGCACAGGAGAAGGATATTGGCATCCCCAAAACCCCGGGTATAACCCAGTGCAGCTTTTTCCCATGCCAGCTCCTCGGAACCCCATTTCTGGGACATGTTTATATTTGTTGTATGGAAAAAAAAATGTTCTGTAGCCAAATAAATTTGGAAAGTATTGCATTAAACAAAATTGTAGACTTTCTCAGGATCATTAAAATGCTAATATGGAGTACGAGCCTCTTATAGGGGAATATGATAAGCAACATTTCCTCACTGTATACCCTGTGCTCACATATTCAAGGACCTATATGTCATGGAACACATTTTGGGAAATGTTACTCTGACTCTGTAACCACAGGTCCTTACTGAAGGGTAAAACTGACAAGTTCCTTGGCTGTGCAAGAATCTAGGTATAGAGGATGGTTAATTAAAGGGAAAGTAGGCAAATCTTTGGTCAAGAGGACTGGAACAGAAATGAAAAGCTTGACCAAAAGCAAAAATGAAGACAGTAGCAAGGTCAGAGATTCTTACTAGAAGGTGAGGGGAAGATGGGAAGGTGTATTAATTTTCTGTGGCTGCTATAACAAATTATGACAAACCTAGTGGCTTAAAACAGTATAAATGTATTCTCTGACAGTTCTGGAGGTCAGAAATCCAAAAGGAGTTTTAAGGGGCTAAAATCAAAGTGTCAGCAGGGCTGGCTCCTTCCGGAGGCTCTAGGGGAGAATCCGTTTCTTACCTTTCCAGCTTGTAGGAAGTGCCTTGGCTTATGGCCCCATCACTCCAATTTTTGCTTCTCTAATCACATTGCCTTCTCCCTTGTCTTACTTCCCTGCACTACTCTTATACAAGACCCTTGTGATTATCTGGATAATCACAGGATAATCTAGGATAAGACTGGATAATCTAGGATAAGATTCCCATTTCAGGATTCTTAATCACATATGCAAAGTTCTTTTTGCCATGTAAGGTAACGTATTCATAAGTTCTGAGGATGGGAACCCGGACATTTTTGGGAGGCCATTTTTCAGACTGCCACAGGAGAATAAAGGCTAGAGGGGAGAAGGGAGGCAGGGAATGAATTGGTAAATCATGGTGAATCAAGATGGCTTGATCTCTTCACGAGCAACAGCAAAGATTTCCCCCTGCCAGTTCCACCAGCTAGCCATTCTCCCTTTATACTAGGATGGGTTAATGCTCCCCACAGGCACATCTAAGTGCAAAATGCAAGACAATCCCTCCATATCTTACAGGCGGGGCCTAAAGCTTCACAGAAAATGCAGCAGACAACAAAATTTTCCATATAATTTGGATATTAGAAACAAAATTACAAAATAGATATGTGCAGAAAAAGAGAGTTAGTTAAATTTGGGAGCTTAAAAAATCTGAGTAGGTTGCCGTTTGTCTTTTCACCAGTTGTTACACCTATGTTTATGCATAGGATTTTAGAGCAACTATTTTGTTCCGTTAAGGATAAACACTGAAGAAGAAAACACACATACATGTACACACAAATTATAGAGTAGGACTTGAACCACTAGTGTGTTGAATGATACAAATAATATTATCCAGGATTATTTTATATCATAGACAAATATTCTAAGGTACAGGGTATCCAAACTCTGCTGATGTGAGAACTTTGTCAATATCTTGGCAGAAAATCAAAAATGCCCTTAACTGGCCAGTCACTTGGCAGTCTGATGCTACCTTACCCGCCACAATTCCCAATTATCTAAGCAGGAATAGACAATGTCTTGATTTGAGGAATAGGGAGGAAGAGGCATCCATTCTTACAAAGCTACATCCATGCCCAGGAAGAAAGGGACGCTTCAAGTCTGGTTATAAAGATCGCCATACAGGATATATGGTGTGGAGATAAACACAGGCCACACTTACATGTAAGTAGCACTTTTTTCCCTAAAAAATATGTTTAAAATCATTTAAAAATCCAATTCCTGAAGTTAGTATATGTGCCAATGTGAGAAAAGCTAAGCTGTCAATTTTCACTTTGCCAATTTCCCGAGGAGAAACAAAGATTTTTTTCATGTGTGCGAGAATTCCCAAATTTAGTCAAGACTGGAATTTCACTGTTTTTATTTTTATAGCAGCAGTGTTTTGCCCATAGGGGGAAAAATAAAGAAACTGGGAAAAGAGACAATTTGCCATTGACTGAGAGACAAGACTGGGAGTGAGGGGTGGAAATCATAACAAATTTTCAATTTTCATCCTAAGGGATTTGGTTGGTTATTTGGTCAAACCCATATGAGGATGTCAAATAATGCTGATACAGGGCCCTTGAAAAATCACCTTTTGTTTTTGTGGAAAAAAGGAGAGAGGAAATTGAGGTGAAACTGCAAAATGTTTCTTTTTTTTTTTTTTTTTTCATGAAACCGGCAAAAGAGAAGGTCCTCTTTAGCCGCCAGTGCAAATGTTTTTGCAAAGTTCAACTGCCAAGTGTCCTTTAACGCCTGCCAGGTTTCATAATTGAAAGATACCCTTTTAAATGAACTTGCTGGCTTTCTATTGGGTGAGAGAAGCCTTCCCACATCTGGATGGTTCTCTTCCTTCCAGCGAGACCCAGCTCCTTCAAGGACTTCATCAAGATCTGTGATGTTAGAAGGTTCATCACCATGAGAGCAAAATACTCAATGGCACTATTTTAGACCAAGTAGATTGTTTAAGACTTGTTATTCTACAAAATTATATGATGCAATGTAAATCATAATCTCTGAGCAGTGTCAGACAATTGTTCATACATGAGAATCTTACTGGTCTGCTACTAACTAAAACCAAATCTCACCTTCTTTTGAAAAACTTTGCAGAAAACCTGAACTGGGAGAATAACCAGGTAAGTAGAGTGAAGGCAAACACTAACATCTATGAGAAAACTATTATTTTTGTAGAGGGAAAGGCTTCATAAAGACACCAAAAGTGTGTTTTCATTGCACTCCATCAAGACATTTAATAAAACTGCCATTCCTAACACACTACTGGCTACTTTAGAATTGTTTTCCCAGTTACTCAGCAGGAAACTAACATCTGAACCCACCAATCTTTTGAGTTGCAAATTCAATTTTAAACTTTTTATTTAAAAGGCCTCAAGAATATCTATCACTCCAGGCAGAGGGATGATAATAACATTAAGCTTTATGAATTATTACTTTCCAATCAAGGGTGACAGACTTGCTTATATGAACAGGGTGAGACTTTTCATAAGCAGTAGAGTTCCATCCAAGTTCTCCTGATTCTATTTTGCCAAAGAAAGGAAAAGGATATTACATTTTAAAATAAAATTCCTCCAAATAAAATCCTACCAAAGCTTAATGTCTGAGAGTTCTTGTGGTGCCTTTATGTTGTAAATGCTGAGGTTTTATATTACTTATATAAGCTTTAGTCTCCAATAGAGCTGGCAAACAAAACCCAAGAATGCTGAAACAGCTGTAGTACTCTATCTGAGTCATTTGGACCAAAACAGCATGGGGACATGAAACAGAAGTGTTCTCTCGGCCCACTGCAACTCTCTGCTTTTCATTTCAACTTCCAGACAAAGATCTAGTAATGGCTGCTAATCTCATGAAAACTCAGTAAGGCATACAAGTTGGATATTAAGGCTGATACTTGCTAATATTTGTAAAAGGTCCCTTCAAAGAAAGACTCCAGGTTCTTAGAACTAAATCCAATTACTTAGAGGCTTTGATTGTATTATCATTACAAAAAGTGAACCTCACAGATATCCAAACAGCCAGTCCTAGTCAACAAGTATATATATTCTTTTCATTTTTAAAAATTTTATTGAAGTATAGTTGATTTACAATGTTGTATTTCCACCGTACAGCAAAGTGACTCAGCTATACACATATACATATTCTTTTTCATATTCTTCTCCATTATGGTTTATCACGGGATACTGAATAGTGTAAAGTGGTGCCCCCAGTGAGCCTGCACAAATAAGATGACTCAGCAGTAGGCCTGACGGCATCTGTGCCATTCAGGTGGCTTCACTATTTGGATGTTGTTCTTCAACTAGATGCCTGAAAATGTGTCTCAAGCGGCTTAATTTTCTTAACCTTAAACCTAGTCATTTTATTTCTGGGAGTCTAGCCTAAGGGGAAAAAATCCTTAATGTGGAAAACCCTTACTCACAAAGATGTTTATCATAGTTCTCTATGAAATAGTCCAAAACTGGAATCAACCCAGAGGTACAACACTAGGAGCAAGACATGTATTTTAAATAAGAGAGCCAAACAAGGATGGCCACAATCCTCTACATTAAGCTGCATTAGTCCACACGCTCATCAATTCAGAGTCACTTACAGGACTGGCCTGAGGTTTGCTGAGCAAATCCTAAGCAAATCAAGGATGTAAAGAATTATAATTTAAATAGCTTAAGATAAACTGTTTCTTAAAATCCTTTTAAAATAATCCAGAAGTATTTCTTCTACTATAAATAACTGACACATTAATTATAAACAATGCTTTAACAGTGACATGCTAATTATAAGTAATGCTTATCTGTAGGTCTTCCAAGACCCCCTAGGATACAACTGCTCTCTTTCCATACACAGTTTAAGTTACTCAGTGTCTGAGGAAGCAATAAACCCTTTAGCTTTAAATGTATTTTATTAAAGCATGTGTCTCACAAATTCAGGTTGCCTCACCGCCATTAGTCTGAAATAGTAAATTTTTATTGCAATCCTTTAGTGCACATTTGTTCCTGGATCATTAACTCACTGTGGAACCTTAGGCAAGTTACTTAATCTCTATGAGCCTCAGTTTATTCCTCCAGGGAAATAATAGTACTATTTTATCAATAGCTAATGTATGTGAAGTGCTCAGTACAGCACGTGAAACAAAGTAGGCATTCAGTACATAACTGTTATTGTTTATATTAGTTGTAGTCTTAGAGAGACAATATAGGGGTTTGGTTGCCATTTTAACATATTAATTTATAATTTCTCAGATTTGGGGACCTTAAATCTATAATGATTAAAGTGACTTTGACCAGAGCCCAAGAGGGAATGTCTACACCAGTTCAAGGGAGGAAGAAAAGCGAAGGATTCATTCAACAAGCGTCATATCCAAATAATCCATCACATAGCTAGTAAGGCGACCCCTTTAAGGCCAAAGAGACTTGGCAAACAAGCGCTGGGTATCAACGAGGAAAGCCACATGAAAGAGGAAATGCACACACACAGACTCAGGCTAATCACTGACATTAAATCACATTCCACTGTGCCCCAGTCCATCTTCTCCTTCTCTGTAGGCTAATTCTTCTGAAAGAGATTACAGTTTCTTCAAATATACATTTACAGAGAATTTTAATTATTTGACCTGTCTGGAGGTACCCTGGGAAACTCCACTTGCAAGACTGTCCTTATTTGATCTGATTCACGGATCACCTAAGGCAAACAGCCTTTTCTTCAGAGGTATTTGTCAAAAACATTTAGAGCCAAGTGGTGAACACTGCAGCTGCCTGAAGCAGTAGAAAACAGTTGGTGCAAACAACAGACTAGCCAAAAGACTTTAAAGGAAAAGATGAGACGAGATGTCCATAGGTGACTTTGAAAAGCTCCAACATATTCCTGGGAATCTAGAAGGCCACATGCATGTACGGGACTGTGTGCAAGCCCATGACTTTGCACATGCTCAGGGAAGATCAGAGAAGGCCCTAAGTTCTCACCTCTAACTAAACGTGAGGCTCTGTACAGCAAGCAATGAAGGCTAAGGCTATACTGTCAACTTCTTTCCTGAGTGTTGAAGGTGTACTCCAACACGTACACAGAGTCCCTCAGCAAAGACTGTGAAACTTACTGGTTCCAGGCATCTAAAAACAAAATCTCTTTATAATCATTAGCTGACCAGAGCAGAGACTTCAGTGGCTACACAAAACAAAAAATACAGACGTTGCAGAATTCATTTAGAAATGTCACTATTCCACTACCCCAACCATAACCTCAAAGGGGGAAGAATCTGATTTTCAGAGTGACCACATTATATTATTTTCAATATCCAATTTTTAACAAAAAGTTACAACACATGCAAAGATAAAGGACAGTATAGCCCATACACAGGGGGAAAATGTAGACATGACAAATTGCCCCTGAGGAAGATGAGACACTGGACATACTAGACACAGACTTTAAATCAGCTCTTTTAAATATGGGCAAAGAGGAGACCCTCAAGATGGCAAAGGAGTAAGACGTGGAGATCACCTTCCTCCCCACAAATACATCAGAAATACATCTACATGTGGAACAACTCCTATAGAACACCTATTGAATGCTGGCAGAAGACTTCAGACTTCCCAAAAGGCAAGAAACTCCCCAAGTACCTGGGTAGGGCAAAAGAAAAAAAGAAAAAACAGAGACAAAAGAATAGGGACAGGACCTGCACCTAGGGGAGGGAGCTGTGAAGGAGGGAAAGTTTCCACACACTAGGAAGCCCCTTCACTGGTGGAGACGGGGGTGGCGGTGGGGGGAGGTTTCGGAGCCACGGAGGAGAGTGCAGCAACAGGGGTGCAGAGGGCAAAGTGGAGAGATTCCCACACAGAGGATCGGTGCCAACCAGCACTCACCAGCATGAGAGGCTTGTCTGCTCACCCGCCGGAATGGGTGGAGGCTGGGAGCTGAGGCTCCGGCTTTGGAGGTCAGATCCCAGGGAGAGGACTGGGGTTGGCTGCATGAACACAGCCTGAAGGGGGCTAGTGTGCCACAGCTAGCCAGGAGGGAGTCCAGGAAAAAGTCTAGAACTGCCTGAGAGGCAAGAGACAGTTGTTCCGGGGTGTGCGAGGAGAGGGGATTCAGAGTGCCACCTAGGCGAGCTCCAGAGAGGCATGCGAGCCGCGGCTTCAGCGCAGACACCAAAGACGTGCATGAGGCGCTAAGGCTGCTACTGCAGCCACCAAGAAGCCTGTGTGCAAGAACAGGTCACTCTCCATACCTCCCCTCCCAGGACGCTGTGCAGCCCGCCAGTGCCAGGGTCCCGTGATTCAGGGACAAATTCCCTGGGAGAACACATGGCTCGTCTCATGCTGTTGCAATGTCACACTGACCTCAGCCACCACAGGCGTGCCCCACATTCCATACCCCTCCCTCCCCCTGGCCTAAGTGAGCCAGAGCCCCCTAAGCAGCTGCTCTTTTAACCCCGTCCGGTTGGGCGGGAACAGACATCCTCAGGTGACCTACACACAGAGGCAGGGCCAATCCAAAGCTGAACCCCAAGAGCTGTGAGAAAAAGAAGAGAAAGGGAAATTTCTCCCAGCAGCCACAGGAGCAGTGGATTAAATCTCCACAATCAACTTGATGCACCCTACCATCTGTGGAATACCTGAAAAGACAACGAATCACCCCAAAACTGAGGCGGTGGACTTTGGGAGGAACTATACACTTGGGGTTTGCTGTATGTGACAGACTGGTTTCTGGTTTTATGTTTATCTTAGTTGAGCATTTAGAGTTTATTAAGTGCACCAACATTTGAATTATAGGGGTCCCAGAAGCAGAACAGAAAAAGAAAGGGACTGGGAAAATATTTGAAGAGATTATAGTTGAAAACTTCCCTAATATGGGAAAGGATATAATCCATCAAGTCCACAAAGTGCAGAGAGTCCCATACAGGATACATCCAAGGAGAAACATGCCAAGACACGTATTGATCAAACTATCAAAAATTAAATACAAAGAAAAAATATTAAAAGCAGCAAGGGAAAAACAACAAATAACATACAAGGTAATCCCCATAAGGTTAACAGCTGATCTTTCAGCAGAAACTCTGTAAGCCAGAAGGGAGTGGCAAACAATAGCAAAGATCAATAAAACTAAAACCTTGTTCTTTGAGAAGATAATCAAAATTGATAAACCATTAGCCAGACTCATCAAGAAAAAAATGGAGAAGATCAAATCAATAGAATTAGAGATGAAAAAGGAGAAGTAACAATTGACACTGTAGAAATACAAAGGATCATGAGAGATCACTACAAGAAACTATATGTCAATAAAATGGACAACCTGGAAGAAATGGAAAAATTCTTAGAAAAGCACAACTTTCCAAAACTGAACCAGGAAGAAATAGAAAATATGAGCAGAACAATCACAAGCACTGAAATTGAAACTGTGATCAAAAATCTTCCAACAAACAAAAGCCCAGGACAAGATGGCTTCACAGATGAATTCGATCAAACATTTAGAGACGAGCTAATGCCTATCCTTCTCAAACTCTTCCAAAATATAGCAGAGGGAGGAACACTCCCAAACTCATTCTAGGTGCCACCATCACCCTGATACCAAAACTAGACAAAGATGTCACAAAGAAAGAAAACTACAGGCCAATATCACTGATGAACATACATTCAAAAACTTTCAAGAAAATATTAGCAAACAGAATCCAACAGCACATTAAAAGGATCATTCTCCAAGATCAAGTGGGGTTTATCCCAGGAACGCAAGCATTCTTCAATATACACAAATCAGTCAATGTGATAAACCATATTACCAAATTGAAGGAGAAAAACCATATGATCATCACAATGGAGGCAGAAAAAGCATTTGACAAAATTCAACACCCATTATGATAAAAACCCTCCAGAAAGTAGGCATAGAGGGAACTTAACTCAACATAATAAAGGCCATATATGACAAACCCACAGACAACATTGTTCTCAATGGTGAAAAACCGAAACCATTTCCTCTAAGATCAGGAACAAGACAAGGTTGTCCATTCTCACCACTATTATTCAACATAATTTTGGATGTTATAGCCACAGCAATCAGAGAAGAAAAAGAAATAAAAGGAATCCAAATCGGAAAAGAAGAAGTAAACCTGTCAATGCTTGCAGGTGACATGATACTATACACAGAGAATGTGAAAGATGCTAACAGAAAACTACTAGAGCTAATCAATGAATTTGGTAAAGTAGCAGGATACAAAATTAATGCACAGAAATCTCTTGCATTCCTGTACACTAATGATGAAAAATCTGAAAGAGAAATTAAGGAAACACTCCCATTTACCACTGCAACAAAAAGAATAAAATACCAAGGAATAAACCTTCCGAAGGAGACAAAAGACCTGTATGCAGAAAATTTTAGGACACTGATGAAAGAAATTAAAGATGATACAAGCAGATGGATAGGTATACCATGCTCTTGGATTGGAAGAATCAACATTGTGAAAATGACTATACTACCCAAAGCAATCTACAGATTAAATGCAATCCCTATCAAGCTACCAATAGCATTTTTCACAGAACTAGAACAAGACATTTCACAGTTTGTATGGAAACACAAAGGACCCTGAATAGCCAAAGCAATCTTGAGAAAGAAAAACGGAACTGGAGGAATCAGGCTCCCAGAGTTCAGACTATACTACAAAGCTACAGTAATGAAGACAGTATGGTACTGGCACAAAAACAGAAATATAGACCAATGGAACAGGATAGAAAGCCCAGAGATAAACCCACGTGCATATGGTCACCTTATCTTTGATAAAGGAGGCAAAAATATACAATGGAGAAATGACAGCCTGTTCAGTAAGTGGTGCTGGGAAAACTGGACAGCTACATGGAAAAGAATGAAATCAGAACACTCACTAACACCATACACAAAAATAAACTGAAAATGAATTAAAGACCTAAATGTAAGGCCAGACACTATGAAAGTCTTAGAGGAAAACAGAGGCAGAACACTCTATGACATAAATCACAGCAAGGTCCTTTTTGACTCATGTCCTAGAGAAATGGAAATAAAAACAAAACTACTAAATGGGACCTGATGAAACTTAAAAGCTTTTGCACAGCAGCAAAGGAAGCCATAACCAAGATGAAAAGACAACCCTCAGAGTGGGAGAAAACATTTGCAAATGAAGCAACTGACAAAGGATTAACCTCCATAATTTATAAGTAGCTCACGCAGCTCAATATCAAAAAATCAAGACACCTAATCCAAAAATGGGCAGAAGACCTAAATAGACATTTCTCCAAAGAAGACATACAGATTGCCAACAAACACATGAATGGATGCTCAGCATCACTAATCATTAGAGAAATGCAAATCAAAACTACAATGAGGTATCACCTCACACCGGTCAGAATGGCCATCATCAAATAATCTACAAATAATAAATGCTGGAGAGGGTGCGGAGAAAAGGGAACCCTCTTGCACTGATGGTGGGAATGTAAATTGACACAGCCACTATGGAGAACAGAATGGAGCTTCCTTAAAAAACTAAAAATAGAACTACCATATGACCCAGCAATCCCACGACTGGGCATATACTCTGAGAAAACCATAATTCAAAAAGACTCATGTACCACAATATTCATTGCAGCTCTATTTACAATAGCCAGGACTTGGAAGCAACCTAAGTGTCCATGGAGAGATGAATGGATGAAGAAGATGTGGCACATATATACAATGGAATATTACTCAGCCATAAGAAGAAACAAAGTGGAGTTATTTGTAGTGAGGTGGATGGACCTAGAGCCTGTCATACAGAGTGAAGTAAGTCAGAAAGTGAAAAATAAATTCCATATGCTAACACATTTATATGGAATCTAAAAAATAAAAAAAGTAGTTCTGAAGAACCTAGGGACAGGACAGGAATAAAGAGGCAGACGTAGAGAATGGACTTGAGGACATGGGGAGGGGGAAGGGTAAGCAGCCGCATAACACAGAGATATCAGCTTGGTGCTTTGTGACCACCTAGATGGGTGGGATAGGGAGGGTGGGAGGGAGATGCAAGAGAGAGCAGATATGGGATATATGTATATGTATAGCTGATTCACTTTGTTATTAAGCAGAAACTAATACACCATTGTTAAGCAATTATACTCCAAGAAAGATGTTAAAAATAAATATATATGGGCAAAGAACAAAGGAATCATATCAGAAGAATTAATGGTAAGGACAAGAATGATATCACAACAAATAAAGAATAACAGTAAAGAGGTAAAAATTATAAAAATGAACTGACTATAAATTCTGGAATTGCAAAATATAATAAAAATGAAAAAATCGCTGGGGGTAGGGAGCTCAGTAGTAGAACTGAGCAGGCAGAAGAAAGAATCAGTGAACTGTAAGACAGATCAATTGAGGTTATCCAGTCTCTATAACTGAAATACCAAAGAAGAAAAATAAACAGAGACATAGAGAGCATCAAGCATACCAATATATGCATAAATGAAGACCCAGTAGCAGAAGTGAGAGAGAAAAGAGCAAAATGAATATTTGAGAAATAATGACCAAAAACTTCCCATATTTGATGAAAACATTAGTCTGTACATCCAAAAAGCTCAATGAACTCCAAGTAAGATAAAGTCAAAAAGAACCACACCTACTCACATCATAATAAAACTGTTGAACTACAAATAGAGAATCTGGAATGCAGCAAGTGAGAAAAAACTCATCAGTTACAGTGGATCCTCTACTGGAGGATGTTCTAATCTTACTAGATTAATAGCTGATTTCCCATCAGAAACTGTGGAGGCCATAAGCAGTTGAATCACATATTCAAAGGGCTGGGGGTGAAAAGTTTGTAAACCAAGAATTCTTTATACAGAAATACTATCCTTCAAAAAATGAAGGAGAAATTAGGATATTCCTAATAAGCAATTGAGATAATTTGTCACTAGCAGACCACCCTATAAAAGTTATTAAAGTGAGTCCTTTAGGCTAAGATAAAAGTATACTAGACAATAACTCAAATTCACATGAAAATAAAGAGCATTGGTAAAGGTTATTACAACATGGTATAAACATATTTTTTGCTTATAATTCTTTTTTCTCTGAAATTATTCTTAGAAGTTTATAAAGTAATAATAACCTGTGTTTACTATAAAGTATTAATTATCTGTGTTGATAAGCATACAATGTACAAATCTGTATTTGTTGACAATATCAACACGAAGGAGAAAAGAAGGTATGGAGCTCTACAGGGGCAAAGTTTTTATATACTGTTAAAATGAAATTTGTATTAATCTTTACATCAACTATAACTCAATAAAACTTATTTTTTAAAAAACTTGAAAAACACTATAAACCTAGCAGACAATTAAACCTGGCAGACATCTATTGAACACTCCACACAACAACAGTAGAATACACATTTTTCTCAAGTACACACGTAAGGTTTTCCAGGATACACCATATGTTAGGCCATAAAGCAAGTCTCAATAAATTTACAAGGATTAAAATCACAAGTATGTTCTCCAACCACAGTGGAATAAAATCAGAAACCAATTACAGAAAGAAATTTGGGGAATTCACAAATATATAGAAATTCAACAACATGTTCTTAAGTAATACATGAGTCAAAGAAGAAATCACAGGGGAAATTAGAAAATACTTTGACATGAATGAAAATGAAAAGATAACATATCAAAACTTATGTGATGCAGCTATGAACACTGGGTGCATTTATCTTTTAAAATTAGAGTTACTGCCTTTTCCCGATAAATGCCCAGGAGTGGGACTGCTGGATCATAGGGTAACTCTATTTTTAGTTTTTTAAGCAATCTCAATACTGTTTCCATAGTGGCGGCACCAATTTACATTCCCACCAACACTTTAGGAGGGTTCCCTTTTCTCCCCACCCTTTACCCTCCAGCATTTATTATTTGTAGACGTTTTGATGGACTAGGAATATTCTCTTTCCTCAGAGAGTAAATAATTCATGAAGGGTTGTTTCATGGAGCTATATTAGTTTTTTTAGGTAACAAAGTGAAAGATGAGAACATTTTAATGCAAAATACAAAATTTGGAACCCTCAAGTTACGTTTTTGTTGGTTTGTTTCTTGAAGTACAGTTTATTTACAATGTTTCAGGTGTACAGCAAAGTGATATATATATATATATATATATATATTCTTTTTCAGATTCTCTTTCAGATTCTTTTTCATTACTGGTTATTACAAGATACTGAATATATTTCCCTGTGCTATGCAGTAAATCCTTGTTGTTTATCTATTCTATATATAGTAGTGTGTATCTGTAAATCCCAAACTCCTAATTTATCACTCTCCCGCTCCTTTCCCCTTTGGTAACCAAAAGTTTGTTTTCTATGTCTGTGAGTCTGTTTCTGTTTTGTATACAAGTTCAGTTGTATCATATTTTATTTTATTTTTTTAACATCTTTCTGGGAGTATAATGGCTTTACAATGTTGTGTTAGTTTCTGCTGTATAACAAAGTGAATCAGGTATATGTATACATACATCCCCATATCCCCTTCCTCTTGTGTCTCCCTCCCACCCTCCCTATCCCACCCCTCTAGGTGGTCACAAAGCACTGAGCTGACCTCCCTGTGCTATGCGGACGCTTCCCACTAGCTATGTATTTTACTTTTGGTAGTGTATATATGTCAATGTTACCCTCTCACTTCATCCCAGCTTACTCTTCCCCTTCCCCATGTCCTCAAGTCCATTCTCTATGTCTGTGTCTTTATTCTTGTCCTGCCCCTAGGTTTTTCAGAACCAATTTTTTTTTTTTTAGATTCCATATATATGTGTAGCATACAATATTTTTTTTTCTCTTTCTCACTTACTTCCCTCTGTATGACAGACTCTAGGTCCATCCACCTCACTACAAATAACTCCATTTCGTTTCATTTTATGGCTGAGTAATATTCCATTGTGTATATGTGCCACATCTTCTTTACCCATTCTTCTGTTGATGGACACTTAGGGTGCTTCCATGTCCTGGCTATTGTAAATAGAGCTGCAATGAACATTGTGGTACATGACTCTTTTTGAATTATGGTTTTCTCAGGGTATATGCCCAGTAGTGGGATTGCTGGGTCATATGGTAGTTCTGTTTTTAGTTTTTTAAAGAACCTCCATTCTGTTCTCCATAGTGGCTGTATCAATTTACATTCCCACCATCAGTGCAAGAGGGTTCCATCTTCTCCACACCCTCTCCAGCATTTATTGTTTTTAGATTTTTTGGTGATGGCCATTCTGACTGGTGTGAGGTGATACCTCATTGTAGTTTTGATTTGCATTTCTCTAATGATTAATGATGTTGAGCATCCTTTCATGTGTTTGTCGGCAATCTGTATATCTTCTTTGGAGAAATGTCTATTTAGGTCTTCTGCCCATTTTTGGATTGGGTTGTTTGTTTTTTTGATATTGAGCTGCATGAGCTGCTTGTGTATTTTGGAGATTAATCATTTGTCTGTTGCTTCATTGGCAAATATTTTCTCCCATTCTGAGAGTTGTCTTTTCATCTTGTTTATGGTTTCCTTTGCTGTGTAAAATCTTTTAAGTTTCATTAGGTCCCATTTGTGTATTTTTGTTTTTATTTCCATTTCTCTAGGATGTGGGTCAAAAAGGATCTTGCTGTGACTTAAGTCAGAGAGTGTTCTGCCTATGTTTTCCATATTATATTTTAGATTCCACATATAAGTGATATCATATGACATTTGTCTTTCTCTGTCTGCCTTACTTCACCTAGTATGATAATCTCTAGGCCCACCCATAGTGCTGCAAATGGCAATATTTCCCTATTTTTTATGGCTAAGTAGTATTCCATTGTTTGTGTGTGTGTGTGTGTGTGTGTGTGTGTGTGTGTGTGTGTGTGTGTATACCAAATCTTCTTTATCCATTCATCTGTCAATGGACATTTAGGTTGCTTCCATGTCTTGGCTATTGTAAATAGTGCTTCTATGAATACTGGGGTGTATTTATCTTTTAAAATTAGAGTTTTTTCCAGATATATGCCCAGGAGTGGGATTTCTGGATCATATGGTAAATCCATTTTTGTTTTTTTAAGGAACCTCCGTACTGTTCTCCATAGTAGCTGCACAAATTTACATTCCTACCAACAGTGTAGGAGGGTTTAAAAAGGAACTATTTTAATAATTATATGCCAAAAAATTATGTATTCTATATGAACAGACAATTCCTAGGAAGAGAAATTACAGAAACTGACTCAGGAAGAAGTAGAAAATATAAACAAACCTTTACAAGGAAATAGGTTGAACTAGTAATCAATACTCTCCACAAAAGAAAAGCCCAGGACCAGATGGCTTCAGTGATAAATGCTACCAAGTGTTTAAAGAACACTTAATGCCAATCCTTCACAAACTCTTCCAAAAAATAGAAGATAATATTTCCCAACTCATTCTTTGAGATCAGTGTTACCTTGATACCAAAAACAGACAACGACATTACAAGAAAACAGACCTATATGCCTTATGAATGTACTTGCAAAAATTCTCAACAAAGTACTAGGATAGTTAATTCAGCAACATAAACAGAAAAGGAGGGGGAATTACACAAAATAATGAGTTGGAATTTATCCCTGAGATGCAACGTTGATTTAACACACCAAAATTGATCAATGTCATGCACCATATTAATAGAAAAAAAGAACAAATATCACAGAATCATCTCAATAAACACAGAAAAAGCATTTGACTAAATCCATGTTAAAAATGCTGTCATGGTAGAACACACAACAAACAAATGGAAAGGAGCTTTCTCAGCCTGATAAACAGCATCTGAGAAAAACCCACAGCTAACATCCTACTTAATGCTGAAAGCCTGAAGGCTTTCCCAAGAATATCAGGAAAAGAATGCTGTTTCTAGCCACTTCTACTCAACATTGTACTGGACTTTCTAATCAGGACAATTACTGAAGAAAAA
This sequence comes from Stenella coeruleoalba, assembly GCF_951394435.1. NCBI lineage: Eukaryota > Metazoa > Chordata > Mammalia > Artiodactyla > Delphinidae > Stenella > Stenella coeruleoalba. Next base: position 16,956,156 of record NC_137164.1, read on the forward strand.
GAAATAAAACATATCCAGATTGGAAAGGAAGAAGTAAATCTGTCTACATTTGCTGATGACATGATCTTGTAAACCAAAAACTCTAAGGAATACAGAAACATCTATGAGTGCTAATAAACCAGTTCATCAAACTTGCAGGATATAAGCTCAATTTAGAAAAGTCAGTTTTATTTCTATGCACTGGCAAAGAACAATCAGAAAGTGAAATTAAGAAAATTTCATTTACAACAGTGTTAAAAAGAATAAAGTACTTGGGAATAAATTTAACAAAAATGTGTCAGATTTGTACAGTGAAAAATATAAAACATCACTGAAAGAAATTTTAAACATCTTAATAACTATAAATACATCCAGTGTTCATGGACTGGAAAACTTAAAACTATTTAGATAGGAATACTCACTATCTGGATTAATCTATAGATTCCAGAATATCTCTTATCAAAATCCCAAATGCCTTTTTATGGCAAAAATTGACAAGCTAATCCTAAAGTTCATATGGAAATTCAAGGGACTTAGAATAACCAAAACAACCTGAAAAAGAAGAACAAAGTTGGAAGATTCACACTGCTCAATTTTGAAAGCTACAGCACAAAGTTACAGCAATCAAGACTGTGGCATAAGGGCAGCCATATAGATTAACGGAATAGGGTTGAGAGTATAAAAATAAACCAATAAATTTATGATCAATTGACTTTTGACAAGGGTATCAAGACAATTCAATGGGGGAAACAATGGTCTTTTAAACAAATGGTGCAAAACAACTGGAAAGAATAAAGGCAGACTCTGCTTCACACTATGTACTAAAAAAAAGTATCAAAGATTTAAATGCAAAAGCCAGAACTACAAAGATCTTAGAATAAACAATAGCTAATGTTTCTTAAACACACCAGCAAAAACACAAGCAATGAAAGAAAAAAAATAGATAAATTGGACCATATCAAAACAAAATACTTTTATGTTTTGAAGGGCACGATCAAGAAAGTGAAAAGTCAGGCTTCCCTGGTGGTGCAGTGGTTGAGAGTCCGCCTGCCGATGCAGAGGACACGGGTTCGTGCCCCGGTCCGGGAAGATCCCACATGCTGTGGAGCGGCTGGGCCCATGAGTCACGGCCGCTGAGCCTGCGCATCTGGAGCCTGTGCTCGGCAACGGGAGAGGCCACAACAGTGAGAGGCCCACATACCGCAAAAAAAAAAAAAAAAAAAAAAAAGAAAGTGAAAAGTCAACCCACAGAATAGGAGAAAATATTTGCAAACCATGTATCTGATAGGGGTCTAGTATCCAAAACATATAAAAACTATTATAAGCCAACAATAAAAAGACGAATTACCCAACTAAAAATCAGGCAAAGAATTTGAATAGACACTTACTCAAAGAAGACATACAAATAGCCAGCAAGCACATGAAAAGATGCTCAACGTCATTAGTTGTTAGAGAAATACAAATCAAAACAATAATGATAACACTTCACATCCACTAGGATAGCTTTAATTAGAAAGGGAGTATATACTTATTGGTGAAGATTAGGTGAGATTGGAACTGTCATACAATGCTAATAGGAATATAAAATGATATAGTCACCTTGAAAATGAGTTGGGCAGTTCCTCAAAAAGTTAAATATAGAGTTATAATATCTCAGCAATTCCACTTCTAAGTATATATCCCAAGAGAATCAAAAACATATCTCCACAAAAATCTTATATGTGGATATGCATAAAAGTATTAATTATGATAGCTAAAAAGTGGAAATAACGTGTCTATTAACTGATGAACAGATAAATGAAATATGGAATATTCAAAGAATGGAATATTATTCAGTCATAAAAGGAATGAAGTTCTGACAATACTTGCTACAACATAGATGACCTTTGCAAGCATTATGCTAAGAGAAAGAAGCCAGACACAAGAGACCACATATGGTATGATTCAATTTATATAATATATCCAAAATAGGCAAATCCATAGACACTGAAAGTAGCGTAGTGGTTACCATGGACAGGGAAAGGGGAATGACTGCTAATGGGTACGAGGTTTCTTTCTGAGTGACGAAACTGTTCTGGAATTAGATATTGGTGACAGTTGCACAATGTTATAAATATATTAAAAAAAACACTGAATCGTACACTTTAAATGAATGACTAGTGTATGTGAATTATATCTCAATTTTTTTTTTACAAAAAGGCTTGATATGTCATTCTAAATATTCAAATTAGTAGAGTTTGCTCCTAAGGCAAATAAGAAGTAGAGAGTGGTCATCAAGATCAAGAACAGAGCTTTTTAGAAGATGAGGAAAATGAGCAACACGTAGGAGGCCAAGCCTCCACGATTTTTTAGGTGAGCAGCAGGGGGAGCCCTTGATAACAAAGAAAATTACAAAAATAATATTTATGCTTCTGATCATAAAGTTAATACACTCTTTTTGCAGAAAATCTGGAGAAATACCAAATAAAAATAATTTTAAAACCACTCATAATTCCACTATCCTGAGAACCACTATTAATATTTCATTTGTGCAAATACTTCCAGTCCTTTTTCTGTGTACTTATGTATGTATATACATATATAACCAAACACACATTTTTTACCAAAAAAAGCAGCTTTTGTACATGTGGCTTTACATCATATTTTCTCCACTTCATATTATTTTTTATGTTTTTTCCAAAGCCTTAAATATTTTCAAGAACGTGATTTTCAGTGCTTAGTGTACTGTAATTAATTAAACCTATATTTGGAATATTTCCCTGTTATAAATAACATTGTGATAATCATCCTTGAACCTAAATCTTTATATTTCTCAAAAAATATTTTCTAAGGATATATTCCTAGAAGACGAATTATTAGGTCAAATATTATTTACAGTTTTAAGTCTTTGGATACATATTGCCACATTTACAACTGGAAAACTTGAAAAATCCTTATACTTCCCCCAGCACTGTATGATACTTTTTCCCGAACTTTTCTCCAAATATTAATTATCTGTTTTGTTTGTTTAAAACATTCGCCAGTTTGATAGACAAAAATCAGTCTTCCTTTAATTGTTTTTAAATAAATAGTAAGCTTGAAATTTTTTCTGAGTTATTGCCTAATTTTTTTCTGCTTGTACGAATTGCCTTTTTGTGAACATTGACAATGTTTTTGTTTAGAATATTTCTCTTCTAATTATTGATTTCTAGAAGCTCTTCATGTATTAATCATGTTTATATCTTTGCCTTATATTTTGCCATTTTTCCAGGTTTTTCTTTGCTTTACGCTTTTTTTTTATCATGAGTTTTGATGTATACAAGCTTTCAATTTTATACCAAAAAATTGACCTTTTCAAAAATTCTTCCTCTACCTTTTTTCTTTAAAAGTGCTTCCACACAGTAGGAATTGATGAATATTTACCATAATTTCCTTTATTCCTTTGTGTTTTTTTAAATTTTATTTAATGTTTATGTATTTAATTCATCTAGAACTTATTTAGGGATACAGTATGGGTTCCCCTGGCCAGGGCAGAACATCACCTGATGGCAGCAACCCATCTGGTGCTGGCAGCAGCTGAGGAGGGAATGGATTGGGTGAATGGGGGTCAGCCCTTCCAGTGCAAAAAGGAAGGGAAGGTTGATTTTTAGTGGGAACAATGAGGAAAGTGGTTCTGCAATGTTTTTCACAGAAATAGAAACCAATGAAACAGAAGCCGGTACTCTACTGCTTTAGAAAAAAGAAAGAGCTGGGCAACAGACAGGCAAGAAATTGGCAGCTACCACCAACCTCGGAAACTTGTCATATTCAGTTTGTTCCCCTAAAGAAGTGCACACCCAAACCACCCAAGGATGGTAAGTGGTAACAAATAGTTCTGCAAGTTGGGCCCTCAGTCACAGCAGCAAACACTGCTGTATCTCACAACTGCCACGCAACTTGCAAAGTCACAACACACACACACACACACACACACACACACACACACACACACACACACACACACACAGCTCTCCCTCCTCCACCCAGGTCCCTGCCAACAAATCATCCCAGCTACTGGCAATAATCAGACAAGCAGCTTCTAACCTGGCCTCCAAAACCCGGTAGAGATAATGCTTGATTTTACTGTAAAGCTGTCCTGATTCTCCAGGGATCTGTCCCAGAGAGGATAATGCTTTACGAGAAGCAGAGTCTGCTTCTCCAGCCCCAGTGTGTGTGCCCAGAGCTGGGGAGCCAGTCCTACATCTAGAGTAATTGCTGGGGTAATGGTGTGGTGCTGCACAGACTTCCTTACCAGCTGGAACTTTCTATTTGCCTGACCCTGTTATTACTGGCTCCTGCTTGATTTTAGGGACATTAACCTGCCCATATGTGTCTGCTAGTGCCTTGCTGGTCGGCTCCAGCTTAAAGGCTTCTTAGGAAAGGGGCTTTGTGAGTTTTCCTTCTAAAAGTCTTTTTTTTTTTTTTCTTGCCTTTTCCTCTCCAGGTCCTTCCCTTTTCCTCCCCTCACTCCTTCCCTCCGCTGGCTGGAGCAGAGGATTTCAGCTTTCTTAGGAAGAGTTTATAAGCCAGCCAGTCATACCATCTGAGAATATGTTGTAAGAGCCTGCTTCCAGGTTCCAGATTCAGATCTGTGGAAACTGCCCAGACTATTCTGAAATTCTGGGCTGAGGGTCCAGTATCCAGCCTCCAGTTAAGCTATGCAAGTTGCCATGAATAACTAGGCCAACCACCTAATCCTATCTGTGTCAGCATCCCACGCCCAAGGGAATGGAGGAGGGAGGGGAGCATAGGGGACTTTCCCCTACTCACTGACAATGGGTCTTGTTCATTTCTTTAAGATAAAGCAACACTTCACTAAAATCATGAGGGTGGAACCCAAAGCCCAGCACATTTTAAGCATGCTTCTCACCTCTGTGTGGTTGGTGACCTTGTTGCCCTGTCTGTGGGCTCCGCCCCAGCCCGTGTTGATAAGCATAACTAGTTCTAATGTCTTCATTGACCACTGTAAGTTGTCTACCACAAGAAGTGGATTCAAGTACAAAATACAGTGTGAGCAGCATGTGGGTGGTCTTCAGCCAGTTCGGGCAGCTGGTTGGACCACTTCATGGAGCCTTGCTGTAAGGAACTAGGAGAAGGTTTTATAAGATCTCCCACTGAAACTGCCATGTAACCGGAAAGTTGCTCTAAGAGGTTATTTCTACTGCAGAAAGAGTTGGGGATATGGTTGAAACACATTTTGGCTTAGTATCAGAAAGTCAGGTTTCATGTCTAGCTCTTTTAATGAGTTTTGCAGCCCTGGGTGTCTCTGAGTTATAGGTTCCTGAAGGTCCTAACTGAATAATCACACCTTATAGAACCACGGTGAGGCTCATATCACAGGAGGCAATGTGTGAGAAATTGTTTTGTAAACTGGAAAATCACACCAATAAAAGAGGCTATTGTTTGTTGTATTTGAGGCAGGATAACCAAGACACAGAGAGTAAGAGTCAGAAATGGCCCAGTCTGAGCAGCTGGGAGAATAACCCAGGCTTCTGTACATCTTTCCAGTGTCTTCCTTCTGGAATGAGCTGCTGTATCAGGTAGTGTATCAGCTCGCTTTAGTGATGAAATGGCCAATTCCACAATCAGCTGTGATAAAACCCAGTCCAAATTATTTGACTGAAGTCATTTCATTGCTAGCCTTCAGATGCCTGGCTAGTCCCCAACTCACTGGAGAGAGAGGGTAGTGTTAAGACCATGGACCATCTGACCAATCTGCTGGTTATGAGTCCATCTCTGCGTCCCCCTAACTAGGTGGCTTTAAGCAAGCGACATGACCTATCTGTGCTTCAGTTTACTCACCTTTAGAATGGTGCTAAAGATACTACCTACCTCATGCTGTGGTGAGAATAAAATGAATATGAAATATAAAGTAATTGGAATAATATCTGAGGTATAGTAAGCTATTGTAGCTATTATTCTTTTCCAATAAAATAGACCACTCTTTAAAAAAATGAAATGTGGGTTCTCAGTTGTGTGAAGAGATGGGGTTTTTTTTTGGCATAATGGAGAATGGAGCTTCAAGAAATCCAATCCCTCTTGCCCCACACCAGTGTGAAGGGTCTGACATGCCAAGATAGGTTAGATGACAGGGTCCAGTGGCACCAAAATGGGGAGCATATGCATGTGGGTGCCTGGAAATGCAGAATGATGATGTCTCCTCTCCCTGATGCAGCCCAAGACTGGATAAAGACAGGTGTGGTGGAACCCAGGCTCCCCCATCGACTGCTGGGTGACTGTGGACACCTAGTGTATCTCTTTGTGCTTTGCTTCCTAAACTTTGAAATGGAAGAACAACAGTTCCTGCACCACAGGGTTGTTGCTTAGAGCAGTGCAGAGTAGATACACAATAAATTTCAGTTATTATTGTTATTATGATACCATTGCCGTCCCCCAACTTTGTGATTTGAAGTTTTGAGAAACTGCACACATTTCATTTTTCAGGTTAAAGTAGAAGAGCAAAAGTGCCAAATAAATGCAACCAAATGTCATATTTTCTGTTAAACACAAGAAAATGAAATGCCACATCATCACAATCTAGCTGTTTGTTCATAGAGTGTGACAATATCTATAATTGTCCATTCATGTCATACTTTTTATGAATTACGGTGAGCTGAGTTTCAAAACATCTCCGTAACTGAAAGCCCAATCCCCTTTAGACCTTCCTCAGTTTTCTTTAATAACTGACCCAGTAGACATGGATGATGCTAGCCTTTGCTTTTAACGTCGAGTACGGAGGACAAGGGGTTCCAAACAAATGTCTACTAATTCCAGTCACTCTGAAGTGTCACTTTCAGTTTTGCTATGGTTTGGCACATACACCTTCCTGTTTGGAATTGCTCATCAGAATATCTGAGCAAACTCGTAAATGGTAAGAACTGAAAATGCCAAGTGGTTTTCAATTTTTAAAAATATCTTCATGGGGCCAGTGACCTTAGTCAGGTTGGCCATCAAGTTTTGGATTTGGTAATAAAAGTCATAAAGGGAGTCAACTGACAGTGCAGAAGGGATGAGACAGATTTTTCTCTTCTAGCCTCTCGCAGAGCACAAGTTCTGGCATCAGCTCTGTCCCTGTAGACAGGTTTGGTTTCTGACATGCTGGGAGGGTCCCTGGAGAATGCTGGAAAGCAGATGAGGCTGCCGGTATCAGTAAAGTTAGCACAAGATTTAATAGCACTGGAACATACCCGCCCATGCTATTTCTCCAGCCTGATAATCCAGGGCAATTAAGGGAAAGAGCAGAGAGTCTGGTGGCTTTTAGCATTTTTAAAGTTTCATCTGGGCAAACACAGAAATGTGTATCAATGTTATCCAGACCTTACCACTGTTTGTTTTTCAGACTCCAAGATTAAACTAAAGACTGGCCTAGCACAGCAGATATTTTTGCCTTTGTCTGAGAGAAGACAAAACTTGAAAAAAAAGAAGGGTCTTTGGAGAGACTGGGTTTCCTGGAGTATCTTCTGAGGGTAGCCAAACACCAGGCAGACAGGATCCAACCCTGACACACTGAACATTGCCATCTCCTTCATAATGACATGCTCAGTTAAATGGGTCGAGTTTGCAAATGTTTTATGTCTTATTAAGAAAACTATTCAAGCCCAGGAAATATGAGGGTTAAATGCCTAGCTTTCATAAACATACTACGATGGAGGAGAAAGAAGATTTTAGATATTCTGTGGAAAAATGCAGGGAAAAAAAGTGCTGAATTAGCCCATTCCATTCCATTGAATTGTTCAGCAATTATGGTCATCCCCCATGCCCTAGAAAATTAAAATACATGATGAAACCCCAATCTAAGGCTATCAACTGCTATATGACTGCTATATTACTAAATAAATGACACATCCCATTATAAAAGCATTTAAAACTGTATGAAAAGAGGTTGTGCTGAAAAGGGACTATAATTTTATCATTTGCTGCTTGACTCTACACTTAAATTTTAACCTGAAGCGAAATGTTGCAAAGTTAAATCAATTTTATTTGATCACATGGGGGAATTTACACTCTTTCATTTGGGGTATATGGAACACTTGGCACAGTCTAGAACTTATTAAGACTCCTGTCCCACAGGAACAGTTAACTTTTTGATCCTAGCACACTCTCTCCTCCTAGAAGAGTTATTTAAAAGTTACACATCCCTTTTTTTTATTACCCAAGCCCAGCAGGCACAGACACAATTCCCCCTTCTATTCCCTGCACCCCCTTTCTTCTCTTTCTTTCTTTCTCTCTCTCTCTCCTTCCCAGAACTTTATAAAGCAGTTCCTTCAGCTCTAGTTTTCTTTTTCTACATTTAAAAATGTGGCTTCTGCCTATAAAACTCCCCTACCCTTAGCAGTCCCAGTCCCCTGGGGCTGTTATTTGCATGATCTGTAAATTAACTGGAGTCACTTCCAGCCCTCAGTTAGCTTTTAATCAAACATTAGCAGCAGTGTTTACTCTTGTGTAATCTTTGGTTGTTACTTAATTTAATGCCCATCAGCACTTTTTTTTTTAAAAAAAACATGTTCAGCAAATCCTTGGCTCATGCTGTTCGGTTTCTTTCCTCTTCCCCTCTGCCACCTCGACCCAAATCAAGCTCCATTTAATCTGTGTAAAGGCGTTCTAATAATTTTAATGTGCTAGTGCGTTTGCTCTCTTAGGGAAACAAGCAATCAACTCAGAGGCCTTGCTCTGTGTCCCCCATCCCACCACACATCAGAGAGGGTGAGCTGTAAATTGTATAGTTTTTGTTTCTTATTGCTCTGTCAGTTATTTGTGAGTGATGTAAGATGGGAAGCATCTTCAGACTCACATTTGGAAGATGATGGTGTGGCCCCTGAGGAAAACCCATTGAGAACTAACTTTGAAGGGCTGCCCGGTGGTGAGCTAAAAGCGAACACATCACATCATAATTCATACACAACTTTGGGTCTTTGGAACACTCCTCCCCAGCTGCCACGACCTCTAAAATAAATAAATAGTGCCTGGCCATTCTACCGTGTTCTGGAGTGGCTTTGCTTTCTCCTTTCATCTATGAAATCCATCTATGTCCTGCAGGAGAACTTCTCTAAGGCTATCATAATGACAGAAGGAAATTCTGACTTCAAATGGAACAGGGAGTCTCAGCTTCAAAGAGCAAAGCACATTATTAAGGGAATAAGAATGGAGGGGAAAATTATGAAACTAGTTTTAAAAGATGCAAAGAGCAGCTCCTCCTACCCTGCTTCTCTCCATTTCCGTTCACTCCGTACAAGAAGACATCCTCCTCAGTTCCAGGGTCTTCAGTTAATAGCATCATGCTCAGTAGACTGGGTTTCAGTGCCAAGGAGACAAATGTCACCTTGAAAATTTCATGCCTTTTCGGGAGATGCAATCAAAAGAACGTGTACACCTAAAGAGGAGAAAGAACTCTTGAGTCAGCAAGGTCTTAACTCGCAGTTCCATTCTTTTCCCCCAGACCTTAACCTTCAAATTTCATTGTGTTTCAGGTGTGCCTCTCTTTCCTGACGACTAAAAATCAGGATTCTCTTCTCTATACCACAAGGGAAAATCCTACAGTTAAGAATCCTGAATGTGGCGGGATGTCCTTACTATGTCTCACAAACCTTGCTCTAAGAAGAGCAGTGGGGACACATAGGACCAGAAGAAGAAGAGACATAAAGACACTGGTGACTGAGGCTTCATCCAACTGCTGCAAATGCCAAAAGATGCATTTTTGCTCTCTCAGATAGGAAGGGAGTTCCTGGACTGAATCCATATAGAGTACGGGGTCGTATTTCTAGGAAAGCCTCAGTGAGGGGCTGAATTATGTGCTATTAACTCAAGCTGCAGCTGTCCTGGGGGTCAACAGATATGCCTGAGCTCATGTTAACAAGTACACACTGGTGGCCCATGGTCGGGGGCTGGGGTCACTGGGAGTCAGTCCTGAGATGCGCAAAGCACCCCAGGAGACACATGCCTCCCTGTCACTAACCACCAGCTCCCCCTTCTCCCTCGTGCCCACCTCTGGGATGTCACCACTTAGGCTCCAAAGTGCAGCTGTTCTGCTACACAAATTATGAACAAGTTCTACATCTTTCCTGAACCATCTGGAACATGCTCAAAGCACAGGACTGCACTGACAAGGACACTCAGGCTTCAGAACTCACTCCCAGATAACAGCTTTTCTCAGCAAGGGAATTTGCCCAGGTCCCTCAGGTGGCCAAACAGCCCTGTTGATAAAGGGAGCTCTGCTATAGGCTCACTGTGCTCCTCCTGTTCTTGTTCCCGATGCTGAGTGACCACTGTGGGCACTTGAGGCTTGTTCTTCCCTTTCTCTTCAACTCCCTCTTCAATATCCCTTAGCTGCCCATCCTCCACCCAACTTGCTCATCTAACAGTGCCAGCTGATCAGCTCTTATGGAGCAGCACAGGCCTTTAAAGCTCCTTAGGGGAGAGCACTTGACAAATATAAAATGGAAAATTTTTTAGACAAATATGACATTGAATTTGAGGTATCAGCCCAAATAATCCACATTAATAAATTCATTTATTTTCCGTTAAGTAATTGTGTGTGTGTGTGTGTGTGTGACTGTGTCCCAGTCTCTCCCTCTCCTTCCTCAGCACACCCCTGCATGTGTTTTTCACTGTGCAATGTCCAGCTTTCTGGGCTCCTCCAATGGCAGCCTCTGTCCACCGGGGCCTTCCTAGAACCCTGCACTGGTCAATGAGAAAGCAAACAAATCACAGGCACTAAGCCATCTCCACCCGTTCCCAAAGGGGAAGCTCTGGCGCATTCCCTGAAGGCCAGGCGTGTGAGGTAAAGCTGCTGAAGGAAGCCGACTTGTAAACCTCCCTCCACAATCAGGGTACATACTCTGTTTATTCTGTCAACCCTGTTTATTCTTTCAACTCTGGTTTCTCAGCAGATCAGCTCATCACACTACACCCAGATCGTGGGGACACAGAGAACACATCCAAAAAGAACCAGAGGAAGCTCAATCCTGCTGATTCATTCACTAAGCCATTTGTTAGCAAGCTGGTTTGGGGTTTCTCTTTTCCACAATATTTCAACACTTAGGGAATTAAAACTGCCAGCTGTTCTCATCTTCAAACAAAATATCCTAGATAATTGGGAATTTAAAGTAAGTTTCACTCTTAAAGTCCCCTTCCAAAACATGTCTAACCTTAATCAGTTAATGAAATAACTTGGAAATCCAGAGCATGCAAAAGAGTCATGTACAATGTTAAGTACAGAGTCATTCAGCACTTGGTAAACATGCACTGATGCAGACCTGGTTTCCTAAGATTTAAGATGTATAACCACATGATTCATAATTTCTGAAATATTATGGCACTGAGTATGAATTTACAAAAGGCTACAAATATCAAACTGGATATGGTGTAGCAGAGGGGCTGTGGAATCAGACAGACCTGGACTCAAATTGAATTCCATGATTGCAGTGCAACCCAGAACAAATATGTTCTCACTAAACCTCAGTGTTGTCACCTCTAAAATAGGAATCATTAAGAGTCATCCCTCAATTTAGTGAATCTGGGGGGGGGGGATTAAGATTAGGAAATACATTGTAAAACTGTTTCTGGCTCATAGTAAGCATTTAATAAATGAAAACTGCTGGACACTCTTGTCTTATAGAGAATGTCTTTAAAAACTGGAAACAATTTTAAAACTTAGGAAACAATGAAGACCGCTTTGGGGAAATATCTGACTCCTAAATCAGATAATGGAACATCTTGGAAACTCAGACTACTTGAAACAGACTTGTTTAAATGCCAGGGACAGGGCTCATACCCAGCTGACACTCAATAAACATTTATTGACACTGACCATGGTTTCTTCAGGTTAAAAATAAAATGTCTGGAAGAATTACAGAATCGCTTGTGGTTATTCCTGAAATATCATGACATCAAAGTAAGAATTCAAAACACCACCACACACAAAAAAAGCTGGGTACAAGTTTTGCTTAAAAGACTGGAATAACCTGAAACTCAAGTATTGCTTGTAAAGCAGCGGTTCATAAAATTATAAAACTAGAATTAAGAAAGATTTCCTAGAAATGGACAGAGACTCATCAACTTCAGCAGAGAAATTTCTTCATCTGTCACCCATTGACTCCACAGGGTAAAGTCACTATGCCAGGGAGGTATCTGTGTATTCCCAGGGTGAGACCACCAACTCTTCCATTTTAGCCAAAGGGCTACTGAACTAGAATGGAATATTGGCTGATTGAATAAGTTAGAGTCAAACTCAAACAGATACTCTCACAGAGGAGAGCGCCCACACATAGATGGATAAAATTGAGAAGGCCATAGTTTAAAGTTTTTCTTTTTATCAAGGTAGAGGTTGCAATGTGACAATGATTAAGTTGTAGGGGAGGCTTTTTTTTTTTTTTTTAACATCTTTATTGGGGTATAATTGCTTTACAATGTGTGTTAGTCTCTGCCCTATAACAAAGTGAATCAGTCATACATAAACATATGTTCCCATATGTCTTCCCTGTTGCGTCTCCCTCCCTCCCACCCTCCCTATCTCACCCCTCCAGGCCGTCACAAAGCACCGAGCCAATATCCCTGCGCCATGTGGCTGCCTCCCACCAGCTATCTACCTTACTGCGTTTGTTAGTGTGTATATGCCCATGACTCCCCCTCGCCCCGTCACAGCTCACCCCTCCCCCTCCCCATAACCTCAAGTCCGTTCTCTAGGAGGTCTGCGTCTTTATTCCTGCTTTACCCCTAGGTTCTTCATGACATTTTTTTTCTTAAATTCCATATATATGTGTTAGCATACGGTATTTGTCTTTTTCTTTCTGACTTACTTCACTCTGTATGACAGACTCTAGGTCTATCCACCTCATTACAAATAGCTCAATTTCGTTTCTTTTTATGGCTGAGTAATATTCCATTGTATATATGTGCCACATCATCTTTATCCATTCATCCGATGACGGGCACTTAGGTTGTTTCCATCTCCGGGCTATTGTAAATAGAGCTGCAATGAACATTTTGGTACATGACTCTTTTTGAATTATGGTTTTCCCAGGGTATATGTTAACAGAGTTCACGATGCCCTTGTACTAACTAATTGAAATATATCATTTGTTTTTCTAATCTTCTTTTAATTTTAGTCTAGAAATTACCATTTATCTTAGTATTCTTTCTCACAAGAGGCAAAAGAAAAAACAGGATTTCAGAATTCTATGAGGCATTGATTAATTCATGCTGGTCTGTCTTCTAGGTACTGGATATTAAAAAGGAAGGCAACCAATATATTACCTCCATCCTTAAGAATAAATCCCTGATCTTTAGGGATACACATTTAAAATGGGCCACTTGCTCTTCACTAAATGTCAAATAAAAGGATCTCTGGAACACTTAAAATTCCATGCTGCGTGGCTGTTGATGTGTGGTGCAAACACACACACACACACACACACACACGCGCGCACACGCATGCACCTAGGTAGAAAGGAAAAGGAATCAGCATGGGCTGATTGTGTCTCTGACCTGTTTTCCACAGTTATTTGCTCTTTGCCAATGCAGAGCAGAACCATTATAGTAAACCCTTTGCAAAAAAGAGGGGGCACATCTCCAAATTAGGGAGGTTTGGCTGCAGGTGGGTATGAGAATGCAGAGTTTATGGAAACTTCACCTTGTATTTATTTATTATTAATATCTTTGTTAAAACCTATGAGCTTAGCCAGCCTTCCTACTCTGACTTGGAAAACACACCTTGAGGCCCCTTTAGCTTCCTGACTCATATTGCATAGTTGAGTTGTGATGGACAGAAGCCTGGTAGTTCTCTTCACAAGAGCAACATGTAGGCTTACTTTGTCCTTATATTAGATTAAAACACTTGGACAAATAGGATAAATTTATTGTTGTATTGTTGGTCAGCTTCCTTAAAAAAGAAAAAGAAAGAAAAGTCAGTCTATAATTATATTCAGTGGAAAGCCATTTGCTACTTTATACTAGTATAGGTCTCATGCTTACTGTTCAGACACAGTCAGGCTCCTCTATAGCTTGGTAACAAAAACTTCACTAAAATGAAGAAATGTGGTCATTTACACTGGCTTCTCTGGCAGGAAAGAAATTAAATTAAATTTTTTTAGTTACAAATACAGCTCACACATGCATATAACATGAGCATGTTGGAAAGATTCAGTTAATATCACTGATATATATATCAGTGGAGAATGAATGTTTGAATAAGATTGCTAGATAAGATAGAATACTGGTTAATGTCACACACAGCAATAAAAGTACAACCTATATGATCATCTTTTCTACTGGATATAAATCACATGCATCACTACTGGACAAAATCTATGAATTCACATTTCATAGGGTCTGAGCATTAATCAACAGCAAATATGGTGCATTTCCTTAGAGAATCAGATAATCCTTATATGGACCTGTCGGAAAATTCTCCAGCAAAATAGTGAAAGAACATGCAGCCTTATTTCAAGTTGAAACTTTGTCTTAACATCTGTAAAGTGCTTTTTGGGGAAAGATGTTTCATATAGGAAGACAAATTAAGGCTTTGGGACAGATTTTTGTATAAATACGAATAGAACAGCATTGCCACTCAAACTATGTTGAATCCTAAGAAATACAGATTGGAGGTAGAAGCAACCCAAGCGTTTATTGAGGTATGAATGGATAAACAAAATTTGGTATATACACACAATGGAATATTATGCAGCCTTAAAAAGGAAGGAAATTCTGACACAAGCTACAACATGGATGAACCTTGAGAACATTATACTTCATGAAATAAGGCAGTCACAAAAAGACAAATACTATATGATTCCACCTATATGAGCTATCGAGAATAATCAAATTCATAGCAACAGAAAGTAGAATGGTTTCCAGGGGCTGGGGATAAGGGAGAATGGGGAGTGGCTGTTTATTAGGTATAGAGTTTCAGTTCTGGAAGATGGAAAAGTTCTCGAAATTGGTTACACAACAATGCAAATGTACTTAACACTACTGCACTGTACACTTAGAAATGGTTGAGATGGTAAATTTCATGTTATTCATTTTTTAACACAATGAAAAATAATTTTTAAAAATTCCAGAGTTGGTATCACCAATCCAGATACATGTTATAAAGCATGGGAGTGACTCCCACCAGACTGAGACCAAAATTTGGAGTGTAGGGGACCATCTGAAGTGCTAGATGGACAAAACCTACAATATGACACAAATGAAATAATTGCAAAGATGCCAACCTAACTATTGTGGACTTTAGCCCATATCATGGAAACAATCAAGCAATGTAGCAGAGTTGGCTGCCTGAGCAGCACAGCATCCTGTTGTGCAGGGTAAAGCCAGGAGGAGCTCAAGATGAGCTAAAATGGCCGTACTCCAACATAGAGCCCCAGAGCTGCAAAGGACTATCTGTCCTTCTTTTTTTAAAAAAGATTTGTTCTTTGTTTAAAATTTCATCTCTTTTTTCCTATTTCATAAAAATGTATTCAAAGTCGGTCATAGACCTTAATTTAAAATGCAAAACTATGAAACTTCTGCAAGATAACATAAGAGAAAATCTAGGTGATTTTGGTTTGGCAATGAGTTTTTGTTGTTTTTTTTGTATTTTTAAATTTTCGTCTTTTTCAGCTTTATTGAGATGTAATAGACAAAAACTGTGTATATTTAAGGTATTTTGATACATGTATACATTGTAAAATAATCACCACAACCCAGCTAATTAACATATCCATCGCTTCACACAGTTACCATTCTATGTTTCTTTCTTTCTTTCTTTTTTTTTTTTTGTGGTCAGAATACTTAAGTTCTACCCTCTTAGAAAATTTCAAGTAACAATATAGTATTGTTAACTATTGTCATCATTCTGTATATTAGATTTCCAGAACTTACTCATCTTGCATAACTGAAACTTTTGACTAAATACTCAGAGAACTCCCCCCAACCACCACCACTTTTAATTTTCCTTACCCCTATTTAAGAGTTAAATGAGAAAAACTTCAGCTAATATTCACTGAACGTTGGGAAATAGCTTTCTGATGATCACGTTTGAATCTTTTCTCAATTGCCCTCAGACTTCTGTGTCAGGCTCTAGAAAAACTAGGCCTCTTGCAAAAAGTGCAAGGAAAACTCTTCTTATTGTCCATGGGCAAATCTCTCACTCTCACCTGATATGACTTCATCATAAATTGTCTACACCCTTCGGCAGAATGTGAGAGCTCTCATGTGAGAAGCTTTGCCACATATGTACAAAATATTTTTATTCCCTCATAAACTTGATTAATCTTCTCCGCAGAGCAATCACATCTTTACTTTCTTTCTTTTCCCTAACCAATAGAAACTTTCTTTAATTTTTATGGTGAATTGACATGATGCCATGGAATGCTGATTAAGATGAAATATTAAGCCCAATTGCATTTTAAAATCCACATCCTTTATGGAGTCAGAGGAAAACCACATCTGCCTCCATTCGGCAGTGTCCTTCAATGCCTTATATAATGCCCACAGTCAGAGTATTTTACCATCTGGTCATTAATTTTTCAGCATTATAAAAATTGAGAAAATTCATTCATTTGCAAAAACATTTAACTGAGCCTAACACTCAACCCTACACTAAATTTAAAAACAAACAATGTCTAGAAACATGTTCTGTTCCATTATACCTTTCATTATTAAAATGAGCATTTTTTTGGAACAAACTGCTGTGGAAATTCAAATGCTCCTTAGAGCCAAAAGAAATCATTCTCTCTGACTTAGGAGCCCCCTCTTGGTATTCACAGCAAACTAATTCAGTGACGATTATGGAGGTTGTAAATTGAGGTATCCCCTCCAAAACCCAAACAAATCTCACGTACAAAAACAATGACAACAGGTAGAGAGAGGTATGTAGCTTACTAAGGCTGCCTATATGCAGTCTTTTGTTTTGTTTTGTTTAGCATGTTTTTCTTTTTCTCTTCTTTTTTTTTCTCATAAAGATTGGCTTTGTAGCAGCAGGTGTAACCCAACTCAAGCCACTCTAAAGTTCGAGTCTTTCTAGTTCAGACTGCCTCCTTACATGGAAAGACTCCAGATGGTCAGCCAAGAAAATGAGTATGATAAGCTCAGAGAAATTTACAAAATATTTAAAATAGCTAACTAACAAGTTAACTCTCGGAGGAAGCAGGTAGAATTAAACGGAAAACTTAATTTTGAGGGAGAAAAAAATAATAAAAGAATGACAGAAAGAAAGCAAGCGAAAGGAAAGGGAAGGGAGAGGAGATGAGAGTCAGGAGAGAGAAAGGAGGCTGCCCTTTAAAGCAGATGCAGTCTGAAAATGTAGGCGCTGTAAAATATTTACTTGTCCTAAGTGCTTTCTCCTCTCCTGCTGGTCTGTGCCAACTCACAGCATCTTGTAAACGCTTCCATTGTTTATGGTCTTTTAGGTGCAAATGCTCATCAACTCAAAGGTGAACTGCAACTATTTCACAGAAAATAAACTCAGAGTATTTTTATGTGATCCTTGATCCAAGACAGCAAGGGAAGACAAAAGAATTCAGCACACTACCATTTTAAAGTTTTGATCCCAGTCAAAACTCAAACCAAATCTGAGTCTTAGGCTACCTCAGCCCCCTTTCTCTTTCCTCCCCACCAGAGCATAACCATTGACACCTCGAAGAGTCACAAGTTGGCACAGCTTTGCTGGTTTTCTAATAGTCTTGACACTGACCAGCATCTCATCCAGGGAACCCAAGGGTCAGTGTTAGGATTTTACTTCAACCTTATTTTTGACCTCTGGGCACTGCAACTATGAAAAAAGGGTTCAAACCATGCAATGTACTGGGTTGTAAAAATGGTCTATATCCCTATGGAATACCTGAAAATAACCCCCAGTTCAGCTTTTTGGAATAAAGCAAATGTTTATAGTAGCCCAAAGTGAAACTTAAATGTTTAACCAGCCCAGCTGCCTGTGAAGCTGGTGTTGTGGATGGGGGAGGAAGTGGTGGTTTCTCTTTGGAGCTTGGCTGCTGCAAGGCCAGGAGTGGCCAAGTTCAGGGGGAAGCTGCCTCCCCAACCCTTGCAGCCTCCTGTAGAATGGCTGAGACAAGCAGGGGTGTCCTCTTGCTTATTTCTTGAATGCAGAAAAGAAGGAGGAAAACAAGAAACACACAAGGATGAGTTGGAAATTTTAAGGCTCTGGATTCAAATATTTTTGTGGCAACTCAACTGTAAAATCAACAACAACAACAAAAAAAACATACTGCCCACAGCAGGAGGAACTGTGTTGAACACTGAACAAAACCAACGGAGTCGAAGGTGGATTTTTAAATTTCTGATTGGATAAAAAAAAAAAAAAAAAGAAATTAAGTCCAAGAAATAAAAGAGAAAAGATGACCAAGTGGTATGAGTTCTCCCATGGGTTATTTCATTTTATGTCTTCAGTAATGAACTACCTGTGGACCCAGAAAGTACCTTGCAATGTCCCTTGTGCTCTTATAAGCAAGCTACAGTAAAGTAGCTTTTGTCAAACCCTATGGTTTATCCTGAGTATCAGAAAAGACCTCCTCCCCCATCCTCTTTTTCAGCCGAAGATTGGCTTCCTATGTCACTAAGGATACAGAAGACAAACTTCCATAAATACCCATCTCTCTGCTTCCAGACCATTACTTCCCTCCTGTTACTCTGTATGAATAATCCACACCCCCATGGAGCAGATTCCTCTTAACCCCACTTCACCACCCCCACCAATGAACTCTACCCCTGGGATTCATGCTTTTATCTAGATCCTTCTCACATTGAATCAAGGCTGGCATGTGTGTCCAACAGAATATAGCAAAAATAATGCTGTACAGTATCCAAAGTTAGCCTTAAGGAGCTTTGAAGATTTCACTTTGGTCACTGGGAACACATGCTCTGGGGGAAACCAGCTGCCAATGTAAGAAGTCCAGATACCCTGACACCTTCCTGCTATGACACAGCCCAAGGTAGCTACATGGAGAGGCCATGGAAAAGCAAAGAAATGCTCAGCTAGTCTCAAGTTGTTCCAGTCATCCTTTCTGAGGCACCAAAGCTGTGTAAATAAAGAAATCATCTTAGATATTCAATTCAGTTTAGCCTTGGATTCCAGTCCCAGCTACCATCTGAATGCAAACCCCTGAGTAATTTCAAATGAGAACTACACAGCCAGATCAGGCAAACCACAGAACTGTAAGGGGCAAAATAGTTGTTTCAAGTTACTAAGTTTTGGAGTGGATGGTTTTGTAGCCATAGACAGTCACAAAAGAAACTGGTACCTGGAACTATAGTGACACCATAACAAAATCCAAAAAGTGTGATATTGGCTTTGAACCAGGCAACAGGCAGAGGCCAGAAGGCCATGACACTTTTGTTTTTTTTTTTATCATTGCACATCCAAGAAGAGGTTTTTATTTTTTTAATTTTATTTATTTATTTTACATCTTTATTGGAGTACAATGGTCTGTTAGTTTCTGCTTTATAACAAAGTGAATCAGTTATACATATACTTTTGTTCCCGTATCTCCTCCCTCTTGGGTCTCCCTCCCTCCCACCCTCCCTATCCCACCCCTCTAGGTGGTTACAAAGCACCGAGCTGATCTCCCTGTGCTATGTGGCTGCTTCCCACTAACTATCTATTTTACGTTTGGTAGTGTATATATGTCCATGCCTCTCTCTCGCTTTGTCACAGCTTACACTTCCCCATCCCCATATCCTCAAGTCCATTCTCTAGTAAGTCTGTGTCTTTATTCCTGTCTTACCCCTAGGTTCTTCATGACATTTTTTTCCCTTAAATTCCATATATATATGTGTTAGCATACGGTATTTGTCTTTCTCTTTCCGGCTTACTTCACCCTGTATGACAGACTCTAGGTCCATCCACCTCATTACAAATAGCTCAACTTTGTTTCTTTTTATGGCTGAGTAATATTCCATTGTATATATGTGCCACATCTTCTTTATCCATTCATCTGATGATGGACACTTAGGTTGTTTCCATCTCCAGGCTATTGTAAATAGAGCTGCAATGAACATTTCGGTACATGACTCTTTTTGAATTATGGTTTTCTCAGGGTATATGCCCAGTAGTGGGATTGCTGGGTCATATGGTAGCTCTATTTGTAGTTTTTTAAGGAACCTCCATACTGTTCTCCATAGTGGCTGTACCAATTCACATTCCCACCAACAGTGCAAGAGTGTTCCCTTTTCTCCACACCCTCTCCAGCATTTATTGTTTCTAGATTTTTTGATGATGGCCATTCTGATTGGTGTGAGATGATATCTCATTGTAGTTTTGATTTGCATTTCTCTAATGATTAATGATGTTGAGCATTATTTCATGTGTTTGTTGGCAGTCTGTATATCTTCTTTGGAGAAATGTCTATTTAGATCTTCTGCCTATTTTTGGATTGGGTTGTTTGTTTTTTTGTTATTGAGCTGCATGAGCTGCTTGTAAATTTTGGAGATTAATCCTTTGTCAGTTGCTTCATTTGAAAATATTTTCTCCCATTCTGAGGGTTGTCTTTTGGTCTTGTTTATGGTTTCCTTTGCTGTGCAAAACTTTTGAAGTTCCATTAGGTCCCATTTGTTTATTTTTGTTTTTATTTCCATTTCTCTAGGAGGTGGGTCAGAAAGGATCTTGCTGTGATTTATGTCATAGAGTGTTCTGCCTATGTTTTCCTCTAAGAGTTTGATAGTTTCTGGCCTTACATTTAGGTCTTTAATCCATTTTGAGCTTATTTTTGTGTATGGTGCTAGGGAGTGATCTAATCTCATACTTTTACATGTACCTGTCCAGTTTTCCCAGCACCACTTATTGAAGAGGCTGTCCTTTCTCCACTGTACATTCCTGCCTCCTTTACCAAAGATAAGGTGACCATATGTGCGTGGGTTTATCTCTGGGCTTTCTATCCTGTTCCATTGATCTATCTTTCTGTTTTTGTGCCAGTACCGTACTGTCTCTTAATGAAAGTTGAAAAGACAATGAGGAGAATGTTACTGGAGGCTGAAAGAAAGAGGACTAGCGTTACGTAGTGGTGAAAAGTTTGGCAATATGTCAGCCATGATAACATGGAAAATAGATAATATTCCTAATGAATTGGTGAATTTGGCTAAAGAATACCAGGCAGAACACTGAAAGTGCCAAATAGTTTCTTTTAGTAACATATGATAACGTACAGATAAAAAGAGATGAGTTAGGAACGGAACTGCTCCGTTTTTTAATAGAATTTAAGGAAACTATAGAGGGCCTAAGATAATATATCCATTCAGCAAAAGGGTCTCAAAGTAATATATGGCCTCAGGATAAAGATTAAAAAGAAAGATGTAGCTGTGAGCAATTTGTGAAATGTAACACATACACGAAACAATACTACACATACATGTTATATACACACACAATAGGTTTTAATTTTATTTAATCTCTTAGAGATTTATGAATGCTGTTTTCATCTAATGAAATGAGCCCCAGTAAGATTCACAGGCAACGCACAAAATTAAGAAACAGTGTTTAGAGAAACATCACTGGCTTGAACTGAAAGGAACAGAGTTCAAAATAAAAAGTGCTCCCAGGGCCCCAACATTCTACATTTAGGAAGCAGAATGAAATAGCCACTCAGTTGCAAAGAAAGATAATTTCTTATGGATAGGTAAGAATGAATCAAAAACCAGAGATAAGAGCCATGGAGAAATGTTTTCAGGTAGCAAGACTGAGTCCTAATATAGCAACTGGCATTATGTGCCTGCCATAATGCGGGAGGGAGACCCAGAATTGCTATGGAATAGTAACTGCTATATGCCTACAGTTCTCATTTTTTTGTATTATCCTACATCTTTTGTTATTGTATCTTTTTTTCTTTTTAACATTTTTATTGGAGTATATGTGCTTTACAATGGTGTGTTAGTTTCTGCTTTATAAAAAAGTGAATCAGCTATATATATACATACATCCCCATATCTTCTCCCTCTGGTGTCTCCCTCCCATCCTCCCTATCCCACCCCTCTAGGTGGTCACAAAGCACCGAGCTGATCTCCCTGTGCTATGAGGCTGCTTCCCACTAGCTATCTGTTTTACATTTGGTAGTATATATATGTCCATGCCACTCTCTCATTTCGTCCCAGTTTATCCTTCCCCCTCCCCATGTCCTCAAGTCCATTCTCTACATCTGCATCTTTATTTCTGTCCTGCCCCTAGGTTCTTCTGAACGTTTTTTGTTTTTCTTAGATTCCATATATGTGTGTTAGCATACGGTATTTGTGTTTTTCTTACTGACTTCCTTCACTCGGTATGACAGACTCTAGGTCCGTCCACCTCATTACAAATAACTCAATTTCGTTTCCTTTCATGGCTGAGTAATATTCCATTGTATATATGTTCCACAACTTCTTTATCCATTCATCTGTTGATGGACACTAAGGTTGCTTTCATGTCCTGGCTATTGCAAATAGAGCTGCAATGAACATTGTGGTACATGACTCTTTTTGAATTATGGTATCCTCAGGGTATATGCCCAGTAGTGGGATTGCTGGGTCATATGGTAGTTCTATTTTTAGTTTTTTAAGGAACCTCCATACTGTTCTCCATAGTGACTGTATCAATTTACATTCCCAGCAGCAGTGCAAGAGGGTTCCCTTTTCTCCACACCCTCTCCAGCATTTATTGTTTGTAGATTTTTTGATGATGGCCATTCTGACTGGGGTGAGGTGATACCTCATTGTACTTTTGATTTGCATTTCTATAATGATTAGTGATGTTGAGCATCCTTCCATGTGTTTGTTGGCAATCTGTATATCTTCTTTGGAAATATGTCTATTTAGGTCTTCTGCCCATTTTTGGATTGGGTTGTTTGTTTTTTTTGATATTGAGCTACATGAGCTGCTTGTAAATTTTGGAGATTAATCCTTTGTCAGTTGCGTCATTTGCAAATATTTTCTCCCATTAACAGGGTTGTCTTTTCATCTTGTTTACAGTTTCCTTTGCTGCTGTGCAAAAGCTTTTCAATTTCATTAGGTCCCAGTTGTTTATTTTTATTTCCATTTCTCTAGGAGGTGGGTCAAAAAGGATCTTGCTCTGACTTATGTCATACAGTGTTGTCCTCTGTTTTCCTCTAAGACTTTCATAGTGTCTGGCCTTACATTTAGGTCTTTAGTTCATTTTCAGTTTATTTTTCTGTATGGTGTTAGTGAGTGTTCTGATTTCATTCTTTTCTATGTAGCTGTCCAGTTTTCCCAGCACCACTTATTGAATAGGCTGTCTTTTCTCCATTGTATACTCTTGCTTCCTATATCAAAAATAAGGTGACCATATGTACATGGGTTTATCTCTGGGCTTTCTATCCTGTTCCATTGGTCTATATTTCTGTTTTTGTTCCAGTACCATACTGTCTTCATTACTGTAGCTTTGTAGTATAGTCTGAAGTCCAGGAGACTGATTCCTCCAGCTCCGTTTTTCTTTCTCAACATTGCTTTGGCTACTCGGGGTCCTTTGTGTTTCCATACAAATTGTGAAACTTTTTTGCTCTAGTTCTGTGAAAAATGCCATTGATAGCTTGACAGGGATTGCGTTGAATCTGTAGATTGCTTTGGGTAGTAGAGTCATTATTACAATGTTGATTCTTCCAATCCAAGAACATGGTATATCTCTCCATCTGTTTGTATCATCTTTAATTTCTTTCATCAGTGTCTTATAGTAGTCTGCATACAGGTCTTTTGTCTCCTTAGGTAGGTTTACTCCTAGGTATTTTATTCTTTTTGTTGTAATGGTAAATGGTAAATGGTAAATGTTTCCTTAATTTCTCTTTCCGATTTTTCATCATTAGTGTATAGGAATACAAGAGATTTCTGTGCATTCATTTTGTATCCTGCTACTTTACCAAATTCATTCATTAGCTCTAGTAGTTTTCTCATAGATCTTTAGTTTTCTCTATGTATATTATCAAGTCATCTGCAAACAGTGACAGCTTTACTTCTTCTTTTCCAATTTGGATTCCTTTTATTTTCTTTTTCTTCTCTGATTGCTATGGCTAACACTTCCAAAACTATGTTGAATAGTAGTGGTGAGAGTGGACAACCTTGTCTTGTTCCTGGTCTTAGAGGAAATGGTTTCAGTTTTTCACCATTGAGAATGATGTTGGCTGTGGGTTCGTCATATATGGCCTTTATTATGTTGAGGTAAGTTCCCTCTATGCCTACTTTCTGGAGGTTTTTTATCATAAATGGGTGTTGAATTTTGTCAAAAGCTTTTTTTTGCATCTATTGAGATGATCATATGGTTTTTCTCCTTCAATTTGTTAATATGGTGTATCACATTGATTGATTTGTTTATATTGAAGAATCCTTGCATTCATGGGGTAAACCCCACTTGATCATGGTGTATGATCCTTTTAATGTGCTGTTGGATTCTGTTTGCTAGTATTTTGTTGAGTGTTTTTGCATCTATGTTCATCAGTGATATTGGTCTGTAGTTTTCTTTCTTTGTGACATTTTTCTCTGGTTTTGGTATCAGGGTGATGGTGGCCTCGAGAATGAATTTGGGAGTGTTCTTCCCTCTGCTATATTTTGGAAAAGTCTGAGAAGGATAGGAGTTAGCTCTTCTCTAAATGTTTGATAGAACTCGCCTGTGAAGCAATCTGGTTCTGGGCTTTTGTTTGTGGCAAGATATTTAATCAGTCTCAATTTCAGTGCTTGTGATTAGTCTGTTTATATTTCTTCCTGGTTCAGTCTCGGAAGGTTGTGCTTTTCTAAGAATATGTCCATTTCTTCTAGGGTGTCCATTTTATCGACATATAGTTGCTTGTAGTAATCTCTCACGATCCTTTGTATTTCTGCAGTGTCAGTTGTTACTTCTCCTTTTTCATTTCTAATTCTATTGATTTGAGTCTTCTCCCTTTTTTTCTTGATAAGTCTGGCTAATGGTTTGTCAATTTTGTTTAGCTTCTCAAAGAACCAGCTTTTAGTTTTATTGATCTTTACTATCATTTGCTTCATTTCTTTTTCATTTATTTCTGATCTGAACTTTATGATTTCTTTCCTTCTGCTAACTTTGGGGATTTTTTGTTCTTCTTTCTCTAATTGCTTTAAGTGTAAGGTTAGGTAGTTTACTTGAGATGTTTCTTGTTTCTTGAGGTAGGACTGTACTGCTATAAACTTCCCTCTGAGAACTGCTTTTGCTGCATCCCATAGGGTTGGGCTCATTGAATTCTCATTGTCATTTGTTTCTAGGTATTTTTTGATTTCCTCTCTGTTTTCTTCAGTGTTCTCTTGGTTATTAAGTAGTGTATTGTTTAGCCTCCATGTTTTGGTATTTTTTACAGATTTTTTCCTGTAATTGATATCTAGTCTCAAAGCATTGTTGTCGGAAAAGATACTTGATACAATTTCAATTTTCTTAAAGTTGCCAAGGCTTGATTTGTGACCCAAGATATGATCTATACTGGAGAATGTTCCATGAGCAGTTGAGAAGAAAGTGTATTCTGTTGTTTTTGAATGGAATGTCCTTTAAATATCAATTAAGTCCATATTGTTTAATGTATCATTTAAAGCTTGTGTTTCCTTATTTATTTTCATGTTGGATGATCTGTCCATTGGTGAATGTGGGGTGTTAAACTCCCCTACTATGACTGTGTTACTGTCAGTTTCCCCTTTTATGGCTGTTAGCATTTGCCTTATGTATTGAGGTCCTCTTATGTTGGGTGCATACATATTTACAATTGTTATATCTTCTTCTTGGATTGATCCCTTGATCATTATGTAGTGTCCTTCTTTGGCTCTTGTAATGATCTTCATCTTAAAGTCTATTTTGTCTGATATTAGAATTGCTACTGCAGCTTTCTTTTGATTTCCATTTGTGTGGAATACCTTTTTCCAAACCCTCACTTTCAGTCTGTATGTGTCCCTAGGTCTGAAGTGGGTCTCTTGTACACAGCATATATATGGGTCTTGTTTCTGTTTCCATTCAGTCAGTCTATGTCTTTTTGTTGGAGCATTTAACCCATTTCCATTTAAGGTAATTATCGATATGGATGTTCCTATTACCATTTTCTTAATTGTTTTGGGTTTGTTATGGTAGGTGTTTTTCTTCTCTTGTGTTTCCTGCCTAGAGAAGTTCCTTTAGCATTTGCTGTAAATCTGGTATGGTGGTGCTCAATTCTCTTAGCTTTTGCTTGTCTGTAAAGGTTTTAATTTTTCTGTCAAATCTCAATGAGATCCTTGCTGGGTAGAGTAATCCTGGTTGTAGGTTTTTCCCTTTCATCACTTTAAATATGTCTTGCCGCTCCCTTCTGGCTTACAGAGTTTCTGCTGAAAGATCAGTTGTTAACCTTATGGGGATTCCCTTGTATTTTATTGGTTGCTTTTCCCTTGCTGCTTTTAATATTTTTTCTTTGTATTTAATTTTTGATAGTTTGATTAATATGTGTCCTGGCATGTTTCTCCCTGGATTTATCCTGTATGGGACTCTCTGCGCTTCCTGGACTTGACTATTTCCTTTCCCATATTAGGGAAGTTTTCAACTATAATCTCTTAAAATATTTTCTCAGTCCCTTTCTTTTTCTCTTTTTCTTCTGGAACCCTTATAATTTGAATGTTGATGCATTTAATGTTGTCCCAGAGGTCTCTAAGACTGTCCTCAATTCTTTTCATTCTCTTTTCTTTATTCTGCTCTGCAGTAGTTATTTCCATTATTTTATCTTCCTGGTCACTTATCCATTCTGCCTCACTTATTCTGCTATTGATTCCTTCTAGAGGATTTTTAATTTCATTTATTGTGCTTTTTATCATTGTTTGTTTGCTCTTTAGTTTTTCTAGGTCCTTTTTAAACGTTTTTTTTTTATTTTCTCCATTCTATTTCCAAGATTTTGGATCACCTTTACTATCATTACTCTGAATTCTTTTTCATATAGACAGCCTGTTTTCTCTTCATTTGTTTGGTGTGGTGGGTTTTTACCTTGCTCCTTCATCTGCTGTGTTTCTCTGTCTTCTCTTTTGCCTAACTTGCTGTGTTTGGGGTCTCTTTTCACAGGCTGCAGGTTCGTAATTCCTGTTGTTTTTGGTGTCTGCCCCCAGTGGCTAAGGTTGGTTCAGTGGGTTGTGTAGGCTTCCTGGTGGAGGGGACTAGTGCCTGTGTTCTGGTGGATGAGGCTGGATCTTGTCTTTCTGGTGGGCAAGACCACGTCCAGTGGTGTGTTTTTGGGTGTCTGTGGCCTTACTATGATTTTAGGCATCCTCTCTGCTAATGGGTGTGGTTGTGTTCCTGTCTTGCTAGTTGTTTGACATATAGTGTCCAGTACTGTAGCTTGCTGGTTGTTGAGTGCAACTGGGTTTTAGCGTTGAGATGGAGATCTCCTGGAGATCTTTCGGTGTTTGATATTACATGTGGTCAGGAGGACTCTGGTGGACCAATGTTCTGAACTCGGCTCTCCAACCTCAGAGGCACAGTTCTGACACCCAGCCCGAGCACCAAGACCCTGTCAGCCACACAGCTCAGAAGAAAATGGAGAAAGAAAGAAAGAGAGAGTGAGAGAGAGAGAGAGAGAGAGAGAGAGAGAGAGAGAGAAAGGAAGGAAGGAAGGAAGGAAGGATGGATGGAAGGAAGGAAGAAAGGAAAGGAAAGAAAGAAAGAAAGAAAAAAGAAAGTTATAGTAAAAAATTTTTTTAATTATTAAAAATTTTTAAAAATTATAAATAAAAAAAGGGAAGAAAGAAAGAAGAGAGCAACCAAACCCAAAATCAAATTCACTAATGATAACAAGTGCTAAAAACTATACTAAAAAGGAGGACAGACAGAACCCTAGGACAAATGATCAAAGCAAAACTATACAGACAAAATCACACAAAGAAGCATACACATACACACTCACAAAAAGAGAAAAAGGAAAAAAAAATATATATCTATATATATATAAAAGAGTCATAAATCAATAAACAAATCTACCAATGATAATAAACTCTAAATACTAAACTAAGATAAACATAAAACCAGAAACAAATTAGATGCAGAAAGCAAACCTCAAGTCTACAGTTGCTCCCAAAATCCACCACCTCAATTTTGGTATGATTCGTTGTCTATTCGGGTATTCCTGAGATGCAGGGTACATCAAGTTGATTGTGGAGATTTAGTCAGCTGCTCCTGAGGCTGCTGGGAGAAGTTTCCCTTTCTCTTCTTTGTTCGCACAGCTCCTGGCGTTCAACTTTGGATTTGGCCCTGGCTCTGCATGTAGGTCGCCTGAGGGTGTCTGTTCCCTTTTGAGAAGTCTGAGGTCTTCTGCCAGCGTCCAGTAGGTGTTCTGTAGGAGTTGTTCCACTTGTAGATGTATTTCTGATGTATCTGTGGGGAGGAAGTTGATCTCCACGTCTTACTCCTCCACCATCTTGAAGGTCTCTGTTATTGTATCTTCAATGTGGGGGCCACGTAACTTATCTCTTTAGTTAATAGACCTTCAGACTGAGAGGAATCACTTACAAAGAGTTGCACCTGTGAAACAGTACCTGAGGCATCGAATCTGCAGCTGGGCTGATTTAGACAGTAAGATCCCGGACCTTGACTTGAGCCTTTTTCTATGGTGGGATGAGGCTTTGGGGCAGTCTTAGGAGAGGATGAGTGTATTTTCCACATGGAGAGAGATGAACTGTTGTAGCCAGAGGGGAGACTACAGCACTTGCTCCAAATGGTCACCATGAATCCCTTTCCTCCTTGTATGTATATGATGCACCCCTACCAAGAGGTGGAATCTTGGGGAGGTTCATTATGCAGTGATAACCAGTACACCACACAGCAGAGTACTCTGGAATGTGAACAAATTCTCTGTGGGAATTTGAGGGGGAGGTCCCTAGGTTTTTACTACCCAGAAATGCAAGCACATGACTCCATGAGAAACAGGTCTCTAAATCTCTCTGGACCAATACACTATCTCTAGTTTCTAAGGCATACTTGCTATTCAGTCATCCATTAACCAAGTTTGCCAGTATTCTTTGCTCAGAAAGCCCAGAATGTGCCGAAACATAAAAATATTCATGGAGGGGCTTCCCTGGTGGCACAGTGGTTGAGAGTCCACCTGCCGATGCAGGGGACACAGGTTCGTGCCCCGGTCCGGGAAGATCCCACATGGCGCAGAGCAGCTGGGCCCGTGAGCCATGGCCACTGAGCCTGCGTGTCCAGAGCCTGTGCTCCACAATGGGAGAGGCCACAACAGTGAGAGGCCCGCAAACCGCAAAATAAATAAATAAACAAATAAAATTATATATATATATATATATATATATGAATTATCTCTCAGTGCTACCCTGGAACTCATCATCACCCAAAATCTCTCTACCACCAAAATCATTAAATCATGTTCATACTAACTCCTTTCGATCTAGCTAAAGGCTTGACTCCTCAGATAACAAAAGTTCTTCAACCTTTTTAGGATCTCTGTTCTACTGACCCTTCTATTTCCTCCCAATCCATCAGCTTTCTTTTTTAAATTCCTCCTTTCCAAACTTGAATTCCATGGTATATCATTTCAATAACACATTTGCCAGTGCCCTAAACTCTCCTTTTTATATTTATATCAGCAGCTGCTAACAAAATGCCAATGTTACCTGAACCCAACTATTTTTTTTCTTTATGTCTGAGCCCAAATAAATGAGTATTGTTGGAGAAAGTGACACATAGAGCAGATGGCATCATTGTGAAATCATGACACCAAAGCCAATGTGTCCTTGACACATCTCAGCAAGACTCCTACATGCATTTAGATCACTTCTTTCTCCCACCTTTCTAGTGAATATTTCAAACTCTCGTTTCTTACTTCACAAAGAAAATAAAAGCCACAAGACAGGAGCTCCCACGACGAACTATGTTCATCTACGTTCATCCTCTCTTCTCTTCGTTCTGTTCGAGTAGATAGAATTAGCCCTTCTCCTTTCTAAGACCAATTGCTCCAATTATTACACTGGCCTTTTCAGGAACCTGAAACTTTATCTCTCCCTCCTTTCTCCTTTATATTCAGCATTTCCTCCTACTTGAACCTTTCCCATTGGGATACCTATATAGATATATAGATATAGATATATGTATATATATATATAGTGTCAAGTTTCTCCCATCTACAAAGTAAAAAAGAAACCCTCCTCATAGTTCCTCACCAGTCTTCCTACATTTACTCTTCCTGTCCTCCCAATCTAGTCTCCACCTTGCAGCCTTTGTGATCTTTTCAAGCTAGACCACGGTCACCCCTACCAACCCTACCCCACCTAAAACTCTTCAGACCCAAACCTACATATGCCTTATAAAGCCATGCTGGCCTGACCTCTGCCAACTTTTCAGGCTTAATTTTGCACCTGTCTCCTCCCTCACTCTCATACCACATTTTCACTGCTCTTCTTTCAGTTCATCAAATGTCCCACTCCCCTCTGTCCCCAGGACCCTTGTGCATGCTGTTCCAGTTACCAGTTGTATGTGTCTTTCTATACACCTCGCCCCATCCCTCACCAGCTCACCTAGTTCAGAAATCATCTCACTCAGGGAAGACTTCCCAGAACCCCCAAATCAGTAAACTCTCTTTCAGTGTAATTATCTCTGAAATACGCTTATCTTTGCAATTATTTGATTAATAGCTATGTCCCTCCACCAGACAATAAACTCCATTAGAAAAGAAAAAATCCAGTATTATCCCCTGAAGGTCAGCCAATCGCAGGCAAAAGCACTGAATATCTTTCTGATGAATGAAAAAATGAGGGAATTAAGACTGGCACAGGGCTTCCCTGCTGGCGCAGTGGTTGAGAGTCTGCCTGCTGATGCAGGGGACACGGGTTCGTGCCCCGGTCCGGGAAGATCCCACATGCCGCAGAGCGGCTGGGCCCGTGAGCCACGGCCGCTGAGCCTGCGCATCCGGAGCCTGTGCTCTGCAACAGGAGAGGCCGCAACAGTGAGAGGCCCGCGTAATGCAAAAAATAAAAAATTAAATTAAAAAAAAAAGACTGGCACAGAAGTACCCCTTATCCACTCAGCTCCCATAATCTTAACTAGAGTCTCTATTTGTGAAGAAGACAAATCTCGGTTTTCTAAGGAAGAAGTTGTCATAGCCACATCACTGGTGTTCAGTTTCTAAAAAAACTAGATTATATGCTAAAGGAAGAAGCAGGGCTAGAGATGTAGTGCTGCCTTCTGTTCATCCTCTGACCATCTTGCTAATCCCCCAAAGGAGGCAACTCACCACAAGGCAAGGTAGTCATCTCCATTTCTATTTTTTTTGGCATGTTTGTTGAATGACATTTCGATTACAGCCCTCTTGCCCCTGATTGCAGGCGTCATTTGAGCCCAAGAGAACTCAGTCTTAATCCCGTCCAGAAAACACAATATCATAGCCCAGTTTGGTGGCTGAATATACCAGATGGGTACACATGGCCAAGACATTGCAGGGTTATGAACTCTATGGGGCCTATATGCTTGCTGAAGAAAACTCTGAGATTTAAGCTTTTGGACAAGATGCCCATAAGAGTTGAGTTTTTAGATATACTTTTATGGGATCTTATTTGCAAGCTGCTTCTTCACCACTGGCATAGAATCAACCATTCTGGGAAGAACTTCTACAGGAAGGACACGTGCTTCTCATTTTCAAGTAGACTCCTTAGAATACCTTGGGTTGAGCCAATCATTAGGTACCTAAAGAATTTTAGAACATTAAATTTAATGGCTGCAAATAGCAACAACAAAAATAGTAACAATACTCATTATGAATCTTCTCCTAGATGGTGGTACTTCATATAATCTTCACAGCAATCCTATGAGATAGGAAACACCTTAACCATTTTATATATGAGGAAATTGAAACTTGGGAAGGTTTTTTGCCCAAGGTTCCTAAGCTTGTAGGTGAGAAAGCCAGATTTCAAGCCCAGATTTGTCTGAATCAATAACTCTCGAGTTTTCTAGAGATAACACCGTGAAGATACCTGAAGTAATGCAGAGACTATGACTTCCAGCAGGTGCTGTATTTCTCCATTGTTTAATCATCTACCTCTCGCATTCTTACTTCAGATCCTCAGGTCTTTCGCTCTCTCATCCCAAATCCACTGTCACTTGACTGAAGAAATACAAAGTATAATAAGATATCCTAGATAGAGGATGATCTGCCTGGGTTTCCTAAAGGAAGAATTCCCTGAACTTCACCCTTATCCACACTAAGCTAAAAGGCCCTCTGTTGAGTTTCAAAGCACCTAGAGTTTACTCCTATCATGACAAACACTAGGTTGTAATATTTACCACTTTGTGGTTCTCTGCCCCAGAGCTTCTGAATGGGATGAGTAAAGTTGTAGTCACATTTGCATCTCAAGCCTTCAGCACTGTGTCTGGCATAGAGGTGGTTTTCAAATATGTTTTTTGGTCTAAACTGCATCAGGATACTTCCTTACTTCTCCCCAGATCTTTAAGAATAAACACCATATATTTTAAAGTAAAAAATTAAAAATTGAAAAATATGTAGAAAAAGGTCTGCAGGGATGAAGTTCCTGCCTAAGACAGGCTTAATGAGAACAACAGAGAATGTACTCCTGACTCCACATCACCAGGATAACAAGCATCAAGTAGCAAGCAACAGTGCAGGAGTGCTGGAAGAATTATATGTGTGGAAAGAGACTCTGTGTGAAGCATAGTGCAAAGGGAACGACCAAAAGCTGAGAATGGACATGGAGAAAAAACCTTCTGGCAAACCAGTCTCAACACTAAACACAAAGTATCCCTAGAGGAATCTTAAGTCTATAGTTCTTTATGGGTAACCATAGCAACAATAAGATTCCCCAATCTCAGCTCAATTCATAACTATATTGACTCAGTAATCCACATTAAATCTTAGCAGAGAGAAGTGTATTTATTTCTGCACACAAAACACATACTTTAGTGTCTACTGTCCTACAGAAGGTGTCCAGCTTTCAACAGAATATTACAAAGCATACAAAAATAAAGCAAGGAAAAAGCAACACACTGTCAAGAGTCAATCAACAGAACCAGACTCAGATAGGACACACATGTTGAAACCGTAAGTTAGGAATTTTAAAATAACTATAATTAATATGTTAAATGTTCTAAGGGAAAGGGAGACAGCATGCAGAATCAGACAAGTAATTTCGGCAGCTAGATGGCAACTACAAAGGAGATTCAAGTAGAAATGCTAGAAGTAAAAGACACAGTTAGAGAGATGAAGGATGCCAGTGAGCGGTTCATCAGTAGATTTGACACAGTCAAGGAAAGAATCAGTAAACCTGAATATAGTTCAATATAAATTAACCAAATAGAAAGACAAGAGAAAAGAAGAGTGAAAAAAGCAGAATGGAATATCCAAAGGATGTAGGACAATGACAAATATCTATGAAATGCTTAATTCGAATCCTGTAAGAATAGAGAAGGAATATGGCAGAAGAAACATTTGAAGATATAACGACCAAAAATTTTCCAAAATGAATGATAATATATCAAACTGCAGATCCAAGAAACACAAAGAACATCAAGGAGGATACACACAATTACAAAACAAACAAACTCTAGACATATCCTACTCAAACTGCTAAAAAACAAAGAAAGGAGAAGAAAATTTTGAAGGCAGACAAAAATAAAAGATGCATTAGTACTGATATAAATAAATGACTGAATAAATAAGTCACCAAGGGAAAAGAGACAAATCTCCCTTGCAGAAGAATTCCAAATAAAATATGCAGATACTCCACCCTCAAGGAAGTGGAGCATAACTTCCCACTCCTTAAGCCTGAGCTGTGCACACTCACTTGCTTCTAAAGAGGACAGAAAGAGGGACTTTCCTGGTGGCGCAGTGGTTAAGAATCCACCTGCCAATGCAGGGGACACGGGTTCGAGCCCTGGTCTGGGAAGAACCTACATGCCACAGGTTCACCACAACTACTAATCCCGTGCACCACAACTACTGAGCCTGTGCTCTAGAGCCCGCAAGCCACAACTTCTGAGCCTGTGTCCCACAACTACAGAAGCCCTTGCGCCTAGAGCTGTGCTCTGCAACAAGAGAAGCCACCGCAATGAGAAGCCTGCACACCGCAATGAAGAGTAGAGCCTGCTTGCCGCAACTAGAGAAAGCCCGTGTGCAACAACAAAGACCCAACACAGCCATAAATAAATTAATTAATTAATTAAAATTTTTTAAAATTAATAAACATGAGAAAACTGCCAGGCAGATCCAAACTGAGGAAACACTAAAAACACCTCACCAGTACCCTTCAAAACTATCAAGGTCATCTAACACAAAGAAAGCCTGAAAAACTGTCACAGCCAAGAGGAGTATAAGGAATGCAGTATTCTGGATATGATCCTAGAACACAAAAAGGGACATTAGGTAAAACTTACGAAAATCTGAACCAAATATGGGCTCAAGTTAATAATAATTTAGCAATACCGGGTCATTAATTGTAACATGTACCATACTAATATAAATTAATAATAGAGGAAAGTGGGTATGGTGTGTATTGTAACTACCTTCACAATTTTTCTATAAATCTGAAACTGATCTAAAAAAATTTATTAAAAACAAGACAAAACTAAAGACACATTGCATACAGAGGAAGAAAGTTAAGAACAAACTTCTCATTGAAAATCATGAAAGCCAGAAAAAAAAATGGGGTGACATGTTTAAAGCAAAGATTTTTTTAAGTCAACCCAGAATTCCATACCCAGCAAAACATGTTTTTATGAAGGAAATATAAAGATTTTCAAAAAATCCAGAGAACTCATCCCCAGTAGAGCTACACTATAAGAAATACTCAAGAAGTTCTCCAGGCAGAAGGACTACAATATCAGACAGAAAGTTGGATTTACGCAAATAAATGAAGAATGCTAGAAAGAGAATGAATAAAGGTTTTTTTGTTAAGTGTATTTTCTTATTATTAAGCGTTATAAGAGATCATTGACTGTGCAAAGCAAAAATGATAGCAGTTTACTATGTGCTTATATCATAGAAAAATTTAAATGTATAGCACAAGGTATGGGATGGAAGAATTGTGAATATACTGTTGTAAGGTCCTTACACTACATGTGAAGCAATATAATACTATTTGAAGATAAATTCAGATTAATTAAAGATGCATGTTGTAACCCTAGGAAAATCACAAAAAAGGTAAAAATAAGAATGAGGTATAAATAACAAGCCAACACTGAAGATAAAATTAAGTGCTAAAAAAATTAAAATATCCCCCCCAAAAGTTGAAAAGGGCAAAAATAAAGAACAGATAGAATAGGAAACAGCAAACTGGGAAAATTTTAATCCAACCATATTAATAATAACAGTAAATATAAACAATCTCAGTATACTAATTAAAAGACAGAGATTGTCAGGTTGGATTTAAAAAGCAAGACTCAAATATATGCTGTCTACTAGCAACTCACTTTGATATAAAATCATAGTTAAGTTTAAAGTAAAAGAATAGAAAATATATACCATACAACCAATAACCAGAAGAAAAGCTGGCATACTCATATTAATATAAAATGAAGTATTCTTCAAAAAGAATATTACCAGGGAAAAAGAGGAAAATAATCCCTTGACAAACAGACAAATTCTCCAAGAAGATATCAGAATCCTCAATACATGTTCACTTAACAATAGAGCTTCAAAATTCTTGAAGCAAAAATTAATGGAACAAAAATGAGAAAGAGAGTAATCCACAATTGTAGAGATTTCAGCATTCCTCTTTCTATAATTAATAGAACAATGTAGACTGAATTCCTGATCAGTACCATCAACCAACTTGACCTAAGTAACATCTGTATAATATTACACCCAACAACAGAACACATATTCTTTTCAAGTGCACTTGTGATATTCACTAAGATAGATCATATTCTATTCCATAAAACAAACTTTACCAATTTTTTTAAAAAATAAATCATACTAAGATTGTGACCATACTGAAGTTAAATTAGAAATCAGTTAACAGAAAGGTATCTGAAAATCCCCAATATTTGGAAATTAAGTCACTTCTAAATAATGCAAGAGTCAAAGAGGAAGTCTCAAGGTCAATTTTAAAATATTTTGAACTGAATGAAAATTAAAAACGAGTATAAAACTTTGTGGGATGCACCTAAAGCAGTGCTTAGAGGAAAATGTTAACATTAAATCCTTATATAAACATAGTCACAAATATTAGTAAATTTAAGGTAGCAATATATAAAGATACATTTTAAAAGATCCTACAAGTAGGATTTATTCCAGAAACGCAAGGCTGGTTCAGTACTCAAATATCAATCCGTATAATTCACCATATTATAAAGTAGAGAAGAAAATATGATCGTCTTAATGGTGACACAAAGTGCGTTTTACACATTTCAACAACCATTTACCATTGAAACTCAGCAAACTGGGAACAGAAGAGGACTTCCTTAACCTGATTGAGGGCATCTACAAAAATTCTACAGATAACATACTCAACAGTAAAAGACTGAATACTTTTCTCAAATGGTCAAGAACAAGGCAAGAAGGTCCTCTCTCACTACTCATATTCAACATCACACTGTAAATTCTAGCTGATGCAATAAGGAAAGAAAAAGAAATAAAAGAAAGGCATATGGGTTGGAAAGGAAGAAGTGAAGCTTTCTCTATTCATAGTTCAAATGTTTTTCTAAGGAGATACATGGGATCTACACACACACACACACACACACGCAAAATGCTCCTAGAACTAATAAGTGAGTTTAGCAAGGTCGTAGGCTAAAAAGTCAATGCAAAAAATCAATTGTATTTCTATATAGCAGCAATACAGAAATACAACTGTTAGTGGAATTCAAAATATATAATCTGTGCCATTTACAGCACCAAAAAAAAAAAAGCTTAGTTATAAACAACAAAATACATACAGAATATATATGCTATAAAATTTAAAACACTGATAGAAAAAAAGTAAAGTCTGAGATAAGTAGAGATATATCAAGTTCATAATTGAAAGATTCAATATAGTTAAGATGTCAATTCTCCCCAGATTGATCTATAGATTCCATGCAAATGCAATCAGTATCTCAATAGAAATTTCTTTTATAAATATCAAACAGAGTAGCCAAAACAATTTTGGGATAAAAAAAGAACAAAGTTGGAGGACGCACGCTACCTGTTCTCTAGATTTATTATAAAGCTGCAGTAAAAAGAACACATGTTCCGTGTGTGGATAGGCACATAGATCAATGAAACAGAACAGATTCCAGAAAAAACATATGCAAATATAGCCAAGTGATTTTTGACAAATTTGCAAAGGTGATTCCAAGGATAAAGAATAGTCTTTTTAACAAATTGCATTAGAATATGTATACACAAAAAAGAAACTCAACCCATACATTGCCCTCTATGCAAAAAATAACTCAAAGTTGATCACAAACCTAATGTAAAACATAAAACTAGAAAATTCCTAGAAGAAAACAGGATAAATCAATGTTGCCTTGTGTTAACCAATGAATTCTTAGATATAATATCAAAAGACAATCTATAAAAGAAAATATTTATTGTATCGTGCTTTATCAAAATTAAGGACTTTTATTCCGTAAAAGATACCATAAGGAAATCAAAAGACAAGTCAAATATTGAGAGAAAATATTTACAATTAGCATATCTGACAAATGATTGTATCTAGAAGATATAAAGAACCTTCAATGCTTAACAATGAGAAAATAACTCAGTTTAAAAACAGATAAAAGATCTGAACAGACACTTCACCAGTAAAACAAACAGATGGCAGATAAGCACATGAAAAGATGCTCAACGTCATTAATCATTAGGGAAATGCAAATTAGAATCACAATGAGCTATTACTACTTACCTACTACAATGATTTAAATTAAAGAAACAAACTGACAATGCCAAGAGTTGGTAAGGATGCAGAGGATCTGGAACTCTCATACTTTGCCAATGAGAACAAATTGGTATAGCCTCTTTGGAAAACAATTTAGCTGTTTCTTGTAACGTTAAACCTATATTTACTATATATGACCCAGGAATCTCATTCCCAGGATTCTACCTAAGAGAGGTAAAAACCTGTGTCTACACAGAAAGCCTGTATGCAAACGTTTATAGCCACTTAATTCATAATCACGGAAAACTGGAAACAGCACAAATGTCCTACAGGTGAATAAACTATGGTGCATCCATACAATGGGATACTACTCAAAACTAAAAAGGAATAATCCAGTGATACATGAACATCATGGATGAATCTCAAATGAATTTTGCTAAGTGACAGAAGTCAGACCCAAAAGACCACATACTATAGATTCCCTTTATGTGATGTTCAGGAAAAGGCAAAACTTTAAGATGGAGAAAGGTCAGTGGTTGCCAGGGGTTGGAGGTGAAGAAGAAAACTGACTACAGAAGACATTTTTTGAAGCGATGGAATACTCTGTTGATTATGGTGGTAGATAAACAACTCTATGCTTTTGTCAAAACTGTACACCACAAAGAATGAATTTTATAGTATGCAAATTTTAAAGTAAAACAAAAATAAAAAGTCTTTCATTCATAGGAGAAGATAGAATTGAAGAAAAACTGTCCATCCTCTATAAACCTGGTCACCTATAGAAGCAATCCTGCCTCCAAGAAAAATCACTGCCCTACCAAGTCATCCAAGGCCACCAGGGCCTCAGGCAAGCCATTTAGCTCTGCCCTTCACAAAGCATTTTGGGGGGAAAAGTGCATTTTAAAATAGAATAATCAAATCAGATATATCCTAACACTCCCTCACCATGTACTAGGGCCCTGATAACAGACCAGCACAGCAGAATATTTGAGTAAATGTAACTCTTTTCCTCTTCAACAAACCGAGGGCTGGAAAGCCTATAAATGTGCTATTTCAGCTGTTTTAAGCAGCTTATCGTGATTTTCTGAGAGTCTGGCCTCAAGACTCTGGAACCCTTCTTAATAACATTTAATGCTACCATTATGTAATTGAATCCATTTTGTCAGTGTAGTGGGAATATCATTAAACTGTAATTCATTTCACTGTCTTCTAGCTTTCAGACCCTCAAGTCCCAGAGTCCAGAACACCAAGAACTTGAAGCAGGGAGTGATTCTAATCCTTTCCCCTCCCACTCCCCTCCTGGGGCAGGATAAGTTTTTCCACACTACAGTGTTATCCATTTCATTATCACCAAGACTGTGAGATGCTTCAGGTTCGCAGAGAGATCTGCAGGCCTCCTCCTCATCTGTCAATGCCTTAAGCTCCCTGATACTGAGTGACACCCCTTGATTCGCTGAGTCTCACTCTGGGCCCAGAGCATTTTTGGAAGTACAATCATATCAGGAGATGGTACTTTTTACATCGGTTGCCCCCTCGACATCAAGTACCTGGCACCTCGCCACCTAACACACAAGTAGCCACATTATTATTGAAACCACACGTTCATTAGCAAGGTTGGCACCAACTCAGCCTCCACTGTCCGAAGTTAATGTTATATTCCATTAGAGTCCAGACAAGGGGACAGTGTAGGATACAGTTTGGGCATGAGAACAAACAGTCTGGTTTGACGAAATCTGAGTCTTCAACTGTTAGAAATACGATCTGGTTTCTATCTCGATGTATGTCTGCACTGATGTTTCAGAGAGGAACATGTTTTGAAAGAAAATACCATTCTTTCAGTGTTATCTTTGCAAAATTGTATTTAATTCTTTCCACCACTTGCAGGGACAACCAGAGTCCACCGGCTTCTTGCTGTGCTAATCACTTCATCCCTGGAGATTCATGTAAAGTGTTTCACTTAATGTAAAGGAGTGACTCAGAACCATTGCTTTCAATTAAGAAAGCCTGAGAGAGTTCTGGGAACAGTGCTCTCTTCTTTTAGAAGTAAAGAGGAGGAGGGGTGCTGGGACAGGGAGGGAGGGAAGGAAAGAAGAGAGAAGAAAAAAATATAAGCAGAAAAATGACTTGTGCACTCAAAATGAAATCATCAATTCCTACACTATTTTCATAAAATTTAATTCAGATCATACAAGCTCTTAACCTTTCAGACATTACTGATGTGCCATGGGTATTTACTCTTTTGCTCCATCTTGATAGAAAGACATGCTGGATTT
Organism: Stenella coeruleoalba; assembly: GCF_951394435.1. Lineage (NCBI taxonomy): Eukaryota > Metazoa > Chordata > Mammalia > Artiodactyla > Delphinidae > Stenella > Stenella coeruleoalba. The sequence goes on from NC_137164.1 coordinate 16,996,151, forward strand.
TATAAAACTTTTATTACAATTGTTTATTTCCATGTGTGTATCTCACACAGGATTCTCCTATATCCCTTAAGAAGCAAACCCTCTTTTTGCATATGTGTTCAATATCTCCACCAAAAGCATTTATCTAAACCCATTAGTTATACTCCTCTACAAAAGAGTTTCTTTCAGCACTGCATACATTCAAGTCCCTTCTTCTTTATATGCGGCAATCATAAAGCAGAATTTTAAAAATTTAGAAACCTACATTCTGGGAAATGGATTAAAATATTTTTATGTTTGCTGCTGAAATAATGGCATTGAAGACCAGAGTTTTTCCTCGCAGGTGATCCATGAGGTATCATAATCCTTCTTAGTATGGCTAGGTCTATTATAATAAAATATTTTCCAGAAATCTGAGGATGACCTAACCTCATCAGTTTCTCCCCAAAGGAGCCATATTCCAACCAAAAGTAAACAGTACTCTTAGATCAGTGCAAAACTATCAGTCAATAAACTACACTGGTGAGCAGACCATCCTACCAGGTTTCTTGACAGGTAATTATTTGGGCTTCCTGAGAAGATGGATCTGGGCCAGTGCTATATTACCCCAAAGCAATGCAGGTATGGAGGCCCCAATAAAGCAAGAACACTACATCATGAGAAGAAAAAAAAAAAACTTTGAAAGAACATGATTTTGTTTTACAAAAATTGTTAATCACACGGGAAAAATCAGCATAAAAGTCAGAATATTTTATTTATATCTTCTACTATCTTCTACTTAATTACAGTGTATTGTTAGTTTTCTTTTTATGTGTGTTGGAGGAGCATAATCTTTATAGTGCTAGAGGCCTTTAAAAGTTTTCCTGAAGCTCTGGTCTGCTTATTGTCCTAATTTAGACCAGAGAGGAAAGGGCCTGAGCATCCGCCCACTTCCATACTTGGTCTTCCCAGAGCTCTAGCATTAAAAAGATCAGTAAAAATTTTAGTGATTCACTTCTGTTTTCTACTTCACGCAAATTTAGCTTAAAACCATCTGAAGATAGGGAAAGAGTCTCCTTTTTTCCGTGTAAGCAAAGGGTTAACACTGACAAACAATGTTCTAAATGTGTTCATTTATGCATGTGCTTGCATGTCTAGTTGGACCCACTCTGCCCAAGCTCATTTTCCATATGACCTTTTACAAGTAGCTAAGAAAGACATTGTTTCCCTGCATTTAGTGGGTTTAAAAACATAGTCCCCACAACCAAAAAGGCAAATCAGAGAAGAAATGCCTAAAGCAAAGATAAAGTATTTTCCCCCAAGAAAAGCCATGTATCGCATCAGTCACAAGATAGTAGCTGACTTAGAAACTGTACCCATATATCTGTGAGATATGTAGTGGATTGAAGAGCTCTTAAAATATAACTTGTATGCTTTCTTAGACTCCCATTCAGGTCCTTACGCTCTCTTCCTATACCATGTAATTTTTCCTTTCAAGCAGAAATAGAGGTATGTGTCATTCACGTGGGCCTACCTGGCTGAGCTGGCACCAAAGCATACTTTACTTTTTGTATATATACATATACAATATACTATATTGTACAGATTATTTTTATATATTGTATTATATATGTAGAGAGGTATGAAATATATATATCATCCCAGCTGATAGGAGGCAGGCTGTGATAAGCAGGCATGCTCTGACTTTGCACATAAGCTAATTGTAGTAGCTAGTCTCCAAAGATGACCCCAAACAGACCCACTCTCCCTTGCATGTACATGCTGCTCCTCTCATCAAGAGATGGAGTATATTTCCTCCTTGCCTTGAATGTTGGCTGGCCTGTGACTGCTTTGACCAACAGAAAGTAGAAGAATGTTCTGGGACTTCTGAGCCCAGATATTAAGAAGTTCTGGCAGCTTCTGCTTTTTTTTGGGGGGGGGGGTCTCTTTTGTCTATTTTTGTCTATTTTTATGGTCTATTCACAACTTAAAAGATAAGCATTTGTTGTTTGTTTTTTGGTTTGGGGTTTTTGTTTTACTGGATGAGTGGAAATTGAACATCCAATAGTTCTCATGCAATATTTGAATGAGCTAAGTAGAAACATCTAAATTAAATTACTTTAAAAATATAAATGATTTGTCAAATAAGAGGGAAAGTATTTGGCATAGTGTTTAGGACTGCAGTGATTCCAAAAAGTGTTTTCAAGAAGTTCTTATATGCTTGGTTAACACTTTCTACACCTAAACTCTAACTTGTGTTTGTTTGGGTTTTTTTGCGGTACGCGGGCCTCTCACTGTTGTGGCCTCTCCCATTGTGGAGCACAGGCTCTGGGCGTGCAGGCTCAGCAGCCATGGCTCACGGGCCCAGCCGCTCCGTGGCATGTGGCTTCCCGGACCGGGGTACAAACCCGCGTCCCCTGCATCGGCAGGCAGACTCTCAACCACTGCGCCACCAGGGAAGTCCTCTAACTTGTGTTTTAAAAAAAGAGACATTCCCTAATTCTTCTAAAACCATTTACCACAGAAAATTTCAAACATATTCAAATGTAGAATAGTATAAAAAATCCCCAAGTACCTAAGACTTAGTTTCAACAACTATCAATTCACTGACAGTTTTGTTTCACCTGTACCCCAAGCCACTCCCCTATCCCCTGATTATGTGATGCACATCCAAGAAAATATCATTTCACCCATAAATATTTCTAAGGATTTTTTAGATAAAAGATAAAATTTCTTTTTAAAAATAAAACTGCAATACCATTATCATACCTTAAAAATGTTTAACAGTGATTTCTTAGCAGTATCAAATATCTTGTTAATGTTTAGAGGAGTTTGTTTTTTTTTTTAATTGAGATTCAGATAAGGTCCATATATTATTATTGGTTGACATGTTTCTTTAATGTAGGTCTCTTTTCTCCTTTTTTCCATTGCCATTTTTTTTTCTGTTGTTGAGAATATCGGATTGCTTATCCTACAGAGTTTTCTTCAATCCAGATTTTGCTGACTGCATCCCCATGGCCTCATTGAATATGTTCTGCCGTTCCTTCTGATCCTGTAAGACTGTAACTAGACCTAGAGACAAATGGATTCAGGTTCAATTTTTTGGCCAGAATACTTCATAGTGGTAATGTGAAATTTGATCAGGAAGGACATATAATGTCTAATTGTCTCTCTTTTGGCGATGTGAGCAGCTATTGATGATTATTGCCTAGGTTCACTCATTCATTATGGGTTGCAAAAGGATGATGTTTCAATTCTCTTATTTGTCTTATGTATTACCTAGAATTCATCGCCAAGAGAAATTTCTCTTCATCAGTTGCTGGTTTACCCTGAAGTATTTTTAATATAGGAAAGGCAGGATAAATGCTGATATTTCTTTTCTATTCCTCAAAATATTGAATTGGTTCCCTAAGTCTTCCAAAAGTGACCAAAGTGATAGGGGTTTTTTGGTTTCTTTTTTATTGATGTATAGTTGATGTACGATATTATATAAGTTATGGGTATAAAATATAGTGATTCATAACTTTTAAAAGTTATATATACTCTATTTATAGTTATTATAAAATACAAAGTGATGTTTTTAGAACCATTAGAACTCATGGGTTTAAATATATTTATGTATCACAATTCATTGACATTTCTGTCCTTATTAATGCTCAAAATTTAGCCAGTAGGAGCAACTTCCAAACGGTTCCCTTTGCACAGATCCCAGTAATCTTAAAGCTTCCTTGCTTTCTTGTATGACAAGATGTTCCAGGCTAAGCTGGTACATTTCCTGACTCAGACCTAGAATCAGTCATTTCTCTATAGTCCTGATTCTTTTTATTGGAAATTGAGATTTAAATAACACAATCTGAATCCTCATTATCACTGGATTGGTAATTGTCTTTACTTCTTTGCATTGAAAAGATGGTGGTATTTTTTTGAGCGTGTTTGGTATTTTTTGAGATAAAATAAATTTCAATTTAAGACTACTGCATTTTTACTTAACCTCCTTCATCTGACATTTGTATTTCCTTTTCCCAGTCAAAAATTCTGGCTCTTAATGACAATCAATCTGCCAGTTAAGTGCTATCTCAATGTAATTTTAATTTGTGATTCTCCTACTATACGTGAGACTAAGTATCTCTTCATATGGCCAAGGGTATTTGCATTTCTTTTTCTGTGAATTGTCTCTATCTCTAACTGATTTTTCAGTAGAGTTATCTTTTACCCTTCTGTTTTTAGGTATTCATTTTATGTAAGGCATACAACCCTTTGTTCATGATATAAATTTCAAATATTTTTCCATGTTTGTCATTTGTCTTTTTGCTTTTCTTACGGTAGATTTTTTTCTGCCATGAAAAATTTCTTTGTATTTATATTATCAAGTGTATCCATCTTTTCTATTATTGTTTCAGATTTTTGAGTTCTAGAAAAGTTTTCTCCACTGTATGTTCTTCTGGTACTTGTAGGGTATCATTTTTTACCTTTAAATCTCAGATACATGTGAAGTTTATCTTGATGTGCAGGGTGAAGAATGAGTGCAATTTTATTTTTTTGCATAAGTCCATCCAGCTTTCCCAACAACACTTTTTAAAAGTCCATCTCTTTCCCTACTGATTTGCATAGGTAATTGATCTATTTCTGGATTTTCTATTCTGATGCATTGATCTGTTTATTCACGTACATAAACCACTGTCTTTTCATTATAAAGGCTTTATAATGTGTTTTATTATCAGCTTGCACTTGCTCCATTCTCTATTTTTGTCCTTTTCCTGACTATTCTTCTTTATTTGTTATTCCAAATGAACTTTTTAATCAACTTGTATAATTGATTATAAAAAATTAAAAAACAGCATTAAATGTGTAAATTAATATAAGGAGGATTGACAACTTTATATTGTTGAATCATTCTGTCCAAGAGCATAGTATTCCTTTCTATTTGCTCACATTTATTTTTGTATTTTGGGGGAAACATTTATAGTTTTCTTCACATAGTTTTTGAATATCTTTTTAAATATACACCTAGGAATTTTATTTCACTTCATTTCATTTCATTTTTTATTTTATTTTATTTTATTGACTAAGTGGAGTCTTCTTTTCCATTATATAAATTGAACAGTTTTTGTTTTTTATGTATAAAACCTACTTATTTTGTATGCTGATCTCATAATCTGACACTCTATGAAATTCTTTTATTATTTATAGTAGCTTTTCAATTGATACCTTTTCTAGACATTCAATCCAATATAATCTATAAGTAAAGATAATTTACTTTTTCCTTTCCAATTCCTTACAGCTAATTGCTTTCTTTCCTCTAATTGCTTTGGCTGATACCTCCGACACAATGCTAAATTGTGGTGGAGATAGTGGGCATCCTTGTCTCGTTCCTGAATCTGCCTTTAGAAGGAAACACACCAGTATTTCTCAACTAAGTAAAAGGCTTTAACACTGAGGTATATTATAATGTTTTAAAAATATCCATGAGTCCTTTTTTATTGTCTGTTTCATAATATGAAAGGACAATGCATTTTGTCAAATGCTTTTTCTGCACCTACAAAGATAATTATAATCTTTTCCTTTCTTCTTTGGATTTCCAATACTGAATGAACTTTGTGTTTCTGGAGTTAATCCCACATGGTAATGATGTATTATTTTTAATATGCTGCTAATATTTTATTTAAAAAATTTTATCACTATTCATATTGAAATTATTCTGTAATATTCTCTTTTTGGTGCAGCTTTTGACCAGGTTTGGTGATCAATATTATCTCATTTAAAAAATAAATTTGAAAATTTTTCCTCTTTAGTTTCCCTCAACTGTGTGTTTGTTTGTGTTATTTTGTTTTGTTTTGTTTGCTACAGTATCTTGGTTCCCTGTTATATGCATGACTGAAATCAGCCAGTAAATACATCTCCCATTGCTTCCACCTCTCTAGTATCTAACTTGAAATAATGTCATTTTAATCTCAATTTTACCTTTAAGGCAATAAGTGAACTTATTTTACTTATATTAATAATTTCCTAATTATCTCCCAAAGTCTGATCTTTTAATTTTTATTTTATATTAGAGTATCATTGAGTAACAATGTTGTGTTAATTTCAGGTGTACAGCAAAGTGATTCCGTTATACATATACCTGTATCTATTCTTTTCCCATTTAGGTTATTACAGAATACTGAGCAGAGTTCCCTGTGCTATACAGTAGGTCCTTCTTGGTTACCTTTTTTTTTTTAACATCTCTATTAGAGTATAATTGCTTTACAATGGTGTGTTAGTTTCTGCTGTAAAACAAAATGAATCAGCTATACATATACATATATCCCGATATCCCCTCCCTCTTGCGTCTCCCTCCCGCCCTCCCTATCCCACCCCTCTAGGTGGACACAAAGCACCAAGCTGATCTCCCTGTGCTCTGCCTCTTCAATAAGTGGTGCTGGGAAAACTGGACAGCTACATGTAAAAGAATGAAATTAGAACACTCCCTAACACCATACACAAAAATAAACTCAAAATGGATTACAGACCTAAATGTAAGGCCAGACACTATAAAACTCTTAGAGGAAAACATAGGCAGAACACTACAACATAAATCACAGCAAGATCCTTTTCGACCCATCTCCTAGAGAAATGGAAATAAAAACAAAAATAAACAAATGGTTCCTAATGAAACTTAAAAGCTTTTGCACAGCAAAGGAAACCATAAACAAGACCAAAAGACAGACCTCAGAATGGGAGAAAATATTTGCAAATGAAGCAACTGACAAAGGATTAATCTCCAAAATATACAAGCAGCTCATGCAGCTCAATATCAAAAAAACAAACAACCCAATCCAAAAATGGGCAGAAGACCTAAATAGACATTTCTCCAAAGAAGATATACAGATTGCCAACAAACACATGAAAGGATGCTCAACATCACTAATCATTAGAGAAATGCAGATCAAAACTACAATGAGGTATCACCTCACACCGGTTAGAATGGGCATCATCAGAACATCTACAAACAACCAATGCTGGAGAGGGTGTGGAGAAAAGGGAACCCTCTTGCACTCTTGGTGTGAATGTAAACTGATACAGCCACTATGGAGAACAGCATGGAGGTTTCTTAAAAAACTAAAAATAGAACTACCATACGACCCAGCAATCCCAATACTGGGCATATACCCTGAGAAAACCATAATTCAAAGAGTCATGTACCACAATGTTCACTGCAGCACTATTTACCATAGCCAGAACATGGAAGCAACCTAAGTGTCCATCAACAGATGAACGGGTAAAGAAGATGTGGCACATATATACTATGGAACATTACTCAGCCATAAAAAGCCACTGCTGCCATCTTCCCAGAATTCTTGTTTTCCTAATTTCTTATAGAACAGAGATTGAAAATAAGTCACTTTTCTTTCTTCTACAAATCATATCTCATCTCTACATCTATGGGACATGTAAGGGATAATAAAAGCTTAGAAGATAATAAAAATTTAAGTAAAATATGCTTTGCACCAGTACCTGTAAGGACTGTGAGTTAATCTTCTAGTAATTTTTCAATTATCTAGGTACAGAGACAAGCAATCTGTGGGGGTTCAATGAATGCTGATGGTATTAAATTGCTTGTTCTCTACGTGGCCATTCTTTTTTATTTATTTATTTATTTTTTTTGCGATACGCAGGCCTCTCATTGTTGTGGCCTCTCCCGTTGCGGAGCACAGGCCCCAGACGCGTAGGCCCAGCGGCCATGGCTCATGGGCCCAGCCGCTCCGCGGCATGTGAGATCTTCCCGGACCATGGCACAAACCCGTGTCCCCTGCATCGGCAGGCAGACTCTCAACCACTGCGCCACCCGGGAAGCCCGTGGCCATTCTTTTTAATTGCTTTAGATTTTCTTTAACTCTGCCATCTTGCCATTTTGTCATAGAACTGTAACTTTTTCCAGTATACAATGTGAGATAGTCTATCCAGTGACTGGTAATAGTTTCCCATATATAGATTTCCTAGATTTCCTAGAATAGGATTAAATGAGTTAGCATATATAATGTACTTAGAACCATTAATAGAAGTTATACCTGGCACATGGTAAATACTACATAAATGTCAGCCACTATTATTATGATCATGTTTCTTATTTGTATTGTTTTTATCAAGGGAATACATGTTCCAGTCCTTCCTCATTTGAGGTTCTACTATACTGTTGATAAGGGAGTGAACTATGTATTACATTTCTGTGGAATATTAAGAAACATTGTGTTCAAAGCTAGTTCTATTGTCCAAAAAATAGAACATTCTAGATTAAGGGAAAATAAGATTGCCTAGCCCACTGTAGTTCTCTGACAGTGAATCCAAAGCACTTCTCTGTCACTGTGTTCACCCCACCTTATTCCCTTCTCCTCCTTCCCACCATGCTGTCCCAAGAAGTACTAACACTTGGAGTTCACTCTCAGGAATACCGTACCCAAGCATCGTATTCATCTCAGAGGCAAACTTAAGCATGCTTCGCTGCCTCAAATGAAAGAATGGATAGAAGCAGATTTCTGGGTTGAGTTGTTTAAAAATAACAGAATTTACTTGTACAGATGTCTGTAATTTACTTCAAAACATTCCATATAATCAATGTAATATAATGTCTGACCAGCTAAAGCTTTAATTCTAAGGATGGTTAGCTACTATGATGCCCAGAATGCATCGTTTATGGGGAGTCACCTACGTTACATCAGAAAAGGCAATGCTCCAGAGTATGTATTAGAAGTCCTTCAGCTCCCAGCATCTCAATGAACAAACTACTTTACTAATTAGCATCCTGAATGTTAAAAATGGGTTTTGTTGGTTAAATGAGTGACTGGCTATTGAGCATAATGAATATTAGAAATGGGCTCTCATTGGTGAAATAAGAAATGCCAAGATATGTGAATTGGCCAAAACAGTTTAGAAATACTCTTGCATGAAGAGAAGTTGAAAATCCAATGAATCCTACAACCTGAATGATTAGGAATGATGCCTGATTCCAGTCATTGGTTTAAGAGGATTTCTGATTTCATGGTACCTACTGGAGGGAGGGCACAAAATCCTGACTCTGGAATATCATGCCTCCTTGGAGTAAATATTTTAAACAATATGTGGTAAGTGCTGAAAAGCAAAGAGAGCTTAGACTTCATCAAACTCACATAACAGATCCTTGGAAGTGCTTTGTGCTTGCTTGCTAATGAATGATAGTGCAATAAATGTACAGGGGAAGAATCTCTCTGAGACATTTTTATTACAGCCACGTGGGAAGTTCTTCGGGGAGCAGCCAATCTTAGCCACCTCAAATTTCTTTGGTAGCTATTCCTACCTACTGAAAAACAAACAAACAGACAAAATACAAAGAGTTGTGCATTAATCAAAGTACCACTTTCAAAATGATGAGTTGCCTGTTATTCAAAGAATTCAGGAAAATTGAATTGAAAATTGAGTCTTGACATAATTGTGATCACTAGAAGGACATCAGCTGAACAGCTGACAAAACGCCTTTTAAAAAGTAGACTTCAGGGCTTCCCTGGTGGCGCAGTGGTTGAGAGTCCGCCTGCCGATGCAGGGGACACAGGTTCGTGCCCCAGTCCGGGAAGATCCCACATGCCGCGGAACGGCTGGGCCCGTGAGCCACGGCCGCTGAGCCTGCGCGTCCGGAGCCTGTGCTCCGCAACGGGAGAGGCCACAACAGTGAGAGGCCTGCGTATCGCCACAAAAAAAAAAAAAAAAAAAAAAAAGTAGACTTCATTTTTTAGAGTAATTTCAGATTTACAGAATAATTGAAAGATAGTACAGAGACTTCCCATATACCTCACATCTGGTTCCCCCATTATCAACATCTTACATTAGTGTGATACATTTGTACAAGTAATGAACCAATATGGATACGTTATTGATAACTGAAGTTCATAGTCTATTTAGATTTCCTTAGTTTTAACATAGTGCCCTTTTTCTGTCCCAGGATCCCATCCAGGATACGATACTACACTTAGTTGTCTTGTCTCTTTAGGCTCCTCTTTGCTGTGGCAATTTCTCAGAATTCCTCGCTTTTGATGACCTTGACAGTTTTGAGGAGTCCTGGTCAGGTATTTTGTAGGATGCCCCAGTATTGGAATTTGTGTGTTGTTTTTCTCAAGATAAGGTGCCTTCTTCATCACATCATATCAAAGGCACATTATTATCAATATGATTTGTGACTCTCAGTGTTGGCCTTGATCACCCAGCTGAGGTAGTATGCGGCAAGCTTCTCTAAAGTTTCTCTTCCTCTCCTTCCAATCCTTCCCCGCCCCGCCCAATTTCCATACTATACTTTTTGGAAGGGAGTCACTCTGTGCATATCATACATAAGGAATGGGAGTTATGCTCCCCTTCCTTAAGGCAGGGGGAATATCTACGTAAGTTATTTGGGGCCAAAGTGCCTTTTAACTTGAGTTTTTATGATACTGTGAATTAGCTTTAGGAATCCCATCCCCTCCACAGATTTTGTCCCTAGTTTTAAACAATTTGAAATATTTTCTAAGTCTTCTAGGTACTTGTCAGTATACAGTAGATTTCACATTTCACCAATTACCTCTACTGTCAGACAAAATATTAGAAAGTCAAAGAAATAGCTAGCAGTTTAACATAATGTAAACACTACTCTCTCTATCAGTAATTACCTGGGTCTGAGGACAGCATCATTCATAAAAAATATAAATGAAATACCCCCCACAAAACAATTTGGTTCTGAGGAAAACAACTCTATAACACTCTTGATTGCTACTGCAAGGCAATATAAGCCATCCAAAGACAAAAATAGAAAGAAATCAGCAAGTGGTATTTTCTTTTGTTTTTGTTTTAGGAACAAGAATTCAACTATGATAGCTCCATAAATTTCCAGCACTTAAGAAAACATAGTAAACTACTAATTTGGAGACAGAAACCCAGTATTTAACCATAGAGACACAAGCCTGTGCAATAACTTGATGTTCTATAGTTATCTCTGCCTTCATTCACCAGGACTGTCAGATGAGGGCTCTCCAGGAGAGCAGGATGGAGAAGATCAAAGGTCAAGAGTCCAATCATGAGTTCTTAAGGGAGAAGTCAAAATCTCAGAAGGTCTGCAGTTTCCAGCTGTCTGTTTCATGCCAAAAAGACACCAGAAGCAAGAGGATGAAGTCTGAATAATCAGAAGAATGTTATTTTCAGAGAAATAATTGTTTTAGACCTGAATATTAAGTATTCCCATTCCCCTAGAGAAGAGGCTAAAGTTAAAATAATTCTTTATGGTCTCAAAAGTGTATTCATGTACAGATCACTCACTATCAAGCATAGGGGCTGGATAAATTTAGGATAAAGGAGATGGTTACTGTGCTTCCTTCATCTATTTTTAAAGTACCTCTTGTCCTCCTTTCTTCTAAATTGAGAGTAGAAAGAACATTTGTTTTTTAAAAAAAGGAATACTTTAACCAGAAATATATAAATCATGGCATATTTAACAATACTTGTGTGTGTGTGTGCATGGACTTACAGTAAGTGGGTCTTTGTTATCTTTTTTAAGTTAAGTTCAGGTATGGCAGTGATGGTATCACAATAATAACAGTGTCTTCATTTGTTAGCACTTTACAATTGGAAAAGTATTTTGACATTTATTATGTGTATATTTTATCTCTACGGATCATAAAAGAATATTATTATTACTCCTATTTTACGGATGAGTAGACAGGCTTGATGAGATTAAGTGACTTGCTCAAGGTTTCAGAATTGGAGCCCCAGCTCAACAGGAACCCTGATCTTGAACTTCTGACCCAGAACTTTTCTACTGCACCATCTCACTTTTCCTAATATGTATGTAAACTGAGATTATCCCAGTCAAAAATTTTGGTCTTCCTTCTGTTGAGATGCTGAACTGGTTCACTAAAAAATAAGTGAACCATATTTTATTGAACCAGGTTCACACATACAGGGCTCCCTTTATTATATTATGATATCCATTCTTGAAAACCACTAAGAATCATTGCATCTTCTCTATATCTGCCAAAACGTTTACAATCTTTAAGTAACATATACTAAGAAAATGAAAGTTTTCATTTATTTTCAAATGTAAATAATATAATATTGAGAATATATTATTACAGTTATTATTTTAAAAAGGCTTTTTAAAGACACACTATGCCCCCAACCCCCATATACTATTATGACTTTGTGGGGAATGCTAAACTTTCTCTCCATTACTTCTACAAATGAACCTAAGTGTCCTCCTCCTAAGAAAAAACATAATTGAAAGTAGAGACTACTTATCTGAAGATGTACATGGCATCTGTGTTTAGTCTGACACATTGAAAGTGATGCCAAGAAATATCAAAATACATCAAACATTCTTTATGAAGGCACATCAAAAACCCCTTAATCTACAAACTTTGTTTTCCAAAATATCTAGAAGTCAGGAATGTTTGTAACATGCAAAATGGTAGTGAGAATTAAAGTAATTTTCCAGATAATTTAAATTCAAATCTTCCTTCCCCTCATTTTGCAGTGGCATTTTAGCCCAAATTAGTCAGGTGGATAACTCCATTCTGCACTGGACTTTGGAACCTGAAGAGTCCCTACCTTTTAATGTGATGATGCATGTCAACACCAAGCTCAGAAATCAGCATTTCTGACTAAATCAGCACAGACTCACCTGGCACAAACACTTAAAGTAGTTCCCTCACTGAAAAGAACAGTCTCTCCACCCTTCTAATCAAGTTACCAGAGAAATTCATGGTGAAAGTACTTTATTAGGTCATCTTGTCCATAATCTTGCAAGCATAAGAACACTTCCCGTGGCATACTTCCCCTGTATTTTGCCTGAGCTTACATGAGTTAAACTACAGACGTTCCCCCTCATCCTTGGTGACTCTGTTCCACAATTTCACATATTTCACTGTCAGTATTTGCTGAGTGTTGTTGACATTTTTCTCCATTTTTCATCAAGATTTTTAGTCCTACTCTCCTGAGCATCTTTACTATGATTTGTATTACTTCATAGTCCTCAGGTAGATAATAACCACAGCTAATAATTAATGAGCATTTACTATGGAGCTAGCATTTTCAAAGTACTTTAAATATATTAATGTCTTGAATCTTCACAATGACCATACTGGTTGGCTGGGTGCAATTACTAATCCCGTTTTACAGACAGTAAAGTTTAGGCACAGGAGTATTAAGGCAGCATTGTTAGTAAGAGGCAGACTCTGGACTTGCAGCCCTACTGCCCAGCTCCAGGGAGTACGTTGTAACCAACCATGCCCCCATACTGCATTAACAGGTTCATCTGGAAACCACAGGTGTAGTTTTTCATTATAAATGAATGCCTTTACCATCTTCTGTTGCTGGGAGTATAAAGACCATCCTCCAGGTCATACACAACCACCAAGTTGGATTCATCCCAGGTCACAAGGATGGTTCAACATATGCAAATCAATCAATGTGATACACCACATCAACAAAAGAAAAGACAAAAACCACATGATCATCTCAAAAGATGCAGAAAAAGCATCTGATAAAATTCAACACCCGTTCATGATAAAAACTCTTACCAAAATGGGTATAGAAGGAACATATCTCAACATAATAAAAGCTATTTATGACAAACCCACAGCCAATATAATACTCAATGGTGAAAAGCTGAAAGCCTTCCTGCTAAAATCTGAAACAAGACAAGGATGCCCACTCTTACCTTCAACATAGCATTGGAAGTCCTAACCACAGCAATCAGACAAGAAAAAGAAATAAAAGGTACTCAAATTGGTAGGGAAGTGGTAAAGTTGTCATTATATGCAGATGACATGACACTATGTAGAAAAAACCCTAAAGACTCTGCACAAAAACTACTAGAACTGATAAACAAATTCAGCAAGGTAGCAGGACACAAGATTACCATACAGAAATTGGTTGCATTTCTTTACACTAACAATGAAATACCAGAAAGGGAGTGTAAACAAACAGTCCTTTTTAAAATCACATTAGGGACTTCCCTGGCGGTCCAGTGGTTAAGACTCCATGCATACAATGCAGGGGGCGCGGGTTCAATCCCTGGTCAGGGAACTAAGATCCCATGTGCTGTGTGGCATGGCCAAAAAATAAAAACAACAACGCAATTAAACCAGCCAAAATAACTAAATATAATACCGCAAAAACTCAAAAATAAAAAAACTAAAATTGTACCAAAAACAATAAAATACTTAGGAATAAACCTCACTGAGGAGGTGAAAGACTTATATACTGAGAACTACAAAACAATAATAAAGGAAATTAAAGATGATTCAAAGAAATGGAAAGCTATCCCATGCTCTTGGATTGGAAGAATATTGTTAAAATGGCAGAACTACCCAAAGCAATCTACAGATTTAATGTGATCCCTATCAAATTACCCATGACATTTTTCACAGAACTAGAACAAATAATCCTAAAATTTACATGGAATCATAAAAGACACAGAACTGCCAAAGCAATCCTGAGGTAAAAGAACAAAGCAGGAGGCATAACCCTCCCAGACTTCAGACAATACTACGAAACTACAGTAATCAAAACATTGTGGTATTGGCACAAAAACAAACATAAGGATCAATGGAACAGAACAGAGAGACCAGAAAAAAACCCACACACCTATGGTTAATTAATCTTCAACAAAGGAGACAAGAATGTAAAATGGGAAAAAGACAGTCTCTTCAGCAAATGGTGCTGAGAAAGTTAGACGGCTGCATGTAAATCAATGAAGTTAGAACACACCATGCACAAAAATAAACTCAAAATGGCTTAAAGACTTAAACATAAGATATAACACCATAAAACTCCTAGAAGAGATCATAGGCAAAACATTCTCTGGCATAAATTGTACCAATGTTTTCTTAGGTCAGTCTCCCAAGGCAATAGAAATAAAATCAAAAATAAACAAATGGGACTTAGTCAAACTTACAAACTTTTACAAAGCAAAGGAAACCATAAACAAAACGAAAAGACAACCTACAGAATGGGAGAAAGTATTTGCAAACAATGCAACTTGACAAGGCCTTAATTTCCAAAATATACAAACAGTTCATACAACTCAACAACAAAAAACCAAACAACCCAATTGAAAAATGGGCAGAAGACCTAAATAGACATTTCTCCAAAGAAGACATACAGATGACCAATAGGTACATGAAAAGATGTTCAACATCTCTAATTATTAGAGAAATGCAAATCAAAACTACAATGAAGTACCACCTCATACCAGTCAGAATGGCCATCATCAAAAAATCTACAAACAATAAATGCTGGAGAGGGTGTGGAGAAAAGGGAACCCTCTTACACTGTTGGTGGGAATGTAAATTAGTGCAGTCACTATGGAAAACAGTGTGGAGCTTCCTCAAAAAACTAAAAATAGATTTTCCATATGATCCAGCAATCCCACTCCTGGGCATATACCCAGACAAAACTATAATTTGAAAAGATACATGCATCCCTATGTTCGTAACAGCACTATTTACAATAGGCAAGACATGGAAACAACCTAAATGTTCATCGACAGGTGAATGGATAAAGAAGATGTGGTATACATATGCAATGGAATATTACTCAGCCATCAAAAAGAATGAAATAATGACATTTGCAGCAACATGGATGGATTTAGAGATTATCATACTAAGTGAAGCAAGTCATAAAGAGAGAGATAAATACCATACAATATCACTTATATGTAGAATCTAAAATACACTACAAATCAACATATCTACAAAACAAAAACAGACTCACAGATATTGAGAACAGACTCGCAGTTGCCAAGGTGGGGGAGGGGAGGGAAGGCTTGGGTGTTTGGGATTAACAGAGGCAAACTATTATATATGGGATGGATAAACAACAAGGTCCTACTAATATAGCACAGGGAACTATATTCAATATCCTGTGACAAACCATAATGGAAAAGCATATATATATATATATATATATATATGTGTGTGTGTGTATAACTGAGTCACTCTGTTGTACAGAAGAAATTAACACAACATTGTAAATCAATTATACTTCAATAAAACGTTAAAAAAAAAAAAAGATCATCCTCCAGTTCATTCTGCTATCTGATGATTAAAAGGCTGGTCTTATCAACCAAAGCCTCTTTATGCCATAAGTTTAAAATGTGGTCTTCTGAGCATAATTTTCAGAAAGACTCCCTTAAAAGAATAATAACAGCAAAATAACCATATTTCTCCTGTATCCCAAATCCTCATAGACAAATTGGCCACTGTAATTATTTCCCCGAAGCTTGTCAAGGCTTAAGGGTACTTTTATTTTTCCCACTAAGCTTATTTTTAAGAACTTTATTCCAAGTCATGGTTCCTTTTATCTCCTATCCCTTGTTTTCCATATTAATAATAATAATAACTAACATTAACTCAGACTTAAAACGTTCCAGGCACTCTTCCAACTGCTGTATAGGAATTATAAACACTATAACCCTACATGATAGGCATTATTATTATTATTATTAAATATTATCATATACATTTTACATAAATATGAAAACTGGGGCACAGAGAGTTCAACAAAAGGCCAAATGTCACACAGCTAGTAGTAGGCAAATGATTATCTTCTACATTAATACTTAGGGCTCCACCAGCATACTTCTCACTAACTTTCTTTTCTGTGGCAGAGATGGTACAGGCATTGAGTTCAAAGTAGAAAGAACAATCAAGAAAGGAGACAAGCATGGAGTAGCATTGGCTCAATTGCATTATATAGGATAAAAAGCTCTACAGAGCCAAAATGGAGAAATTATTGCATGTAGGAAAGGGAATTTGGAAACTTTTCTCTAAGCAGTGAGCACTACTGAAAGCTTTGAGCAGGAGAGTGTAAGACTGTGCTTCCAAAAAACCTAACCTGACAACTGAAGCATAATAAATTAGGCAGGGAGACTGGAGGATGAGGGCCCAGTGGAGAAGTTATTGCTAGTCTGAGATCAGGGATAAGGGAGTAGTGAGCAGAGGAAGGCCTTGCAGAGATATTACGGAAAATCAACAGGATTTTGCTGCACATTCAGATGCAGGCAAAAGTGAAAGAGAAGGAGCAAAGATCCTTTTGAGATTTAGAACCTGGAAAACAGATGGGATGTTGGTTCCATGAATACACAAAGGAACACAAGAAAAGAAGCAAGTTTGGAAGAAAAAACCTATATATTAAGTTTTATCATCCTCTCAAGTCATTCAATGTATATTTTAACATGCTGCATCTCACTAGAAACTTAGAAAACTTCCTTTAGAGTTGTCTGCATTGCATCCTCAGAAAAGTTATTGTATGTTGTTTTTCTCTTTTCCTGGAATTCACTCTCTCTTCTGTTCTGATAAATGCTCTTATCAGTAAGGGTCTAACTCCAGCGACAACTCCTCCCTAGAACCTAAACTAACTACCCTACATCCCTTCCCTCCACAGTCTTTACATTTACCAACAGCATCCCTCCTACTGGCACTTCACCATACACAAACCACACACCTGAAATACAGGTCTCTAGAAGAGAAAATGTATTCTTCTTTTTATTCCTTAACTTCGTCATAACTGTGTCATGATTACGTGCCTAAAGAGAGAGAGATGGAATCGTTGCTATGATGAGCAGAAGAGTTGCTTATTATTCATATGTTTTATACTATGGCATTCTTATGCACCATATTTGACAAATGTTAAAATTTAAGGACTGTTAATGTACCTCTACCACATGTAATTTGCTCCAATTATTGAAAAATGCCGTGTGAATATAAAAAATTGATGCAAAACAGGTGGTCTCTCCATTGTTGACCAAGATGCCACCATTGACCCCACACATGTATTTCAACAGTTGAAGATAAGAAATGGTCATCAAAGAATAGGTTTAAGAAATGGCAAGATGCTCTCCCTGTGCTGTGCTGCTGCTTCCCACTAGCTATTTTATATTCAGTAGTGTATATATGTCGATGCTACTCTCACTTTGCCCCAGCTTCCCCCTCCCACCTCGTGTCCTCAAGTCCATTCTCTATGTCTACATCTTTATTCCTGCCCTGCCATTCAGTTCATCAGTACCGTTTTTTTAGATTCCATATATGTGCATTAGCATACGGTATTTGTTTTTCTCTTTCTAACTTACCTCACTCTGTATGACAGACTCTATGTCCATCCACCCCATTACTAATAACTCAAGTTCGTTCCTTTTTATGGCCGAGTAATATTCCATTGTATGTATGTGCCATATCTTCTTCATCCATTCATCTGTCGATGGACACTTAGGTTGCTTCCATGTCCTGGCTATTGTAAATAGTGCTGTAATAAACACTATGGTACATGTCTCTTTTTGAATTATGGTTTTCTCAGGGTATATGCCCAGTAGTGGGATTGCTGGGTCATTTGGTAGTTCTATTTTTAGTTTTTTAAGGAACCTCCATACTGTTTTCCATAGTGGTTGTATCAATGTACATTCCCACCAACAGTGCAGGAGGGTTCCCTTTTCACCACACCCTTTCCAGCATTTATTGTTTCTAGAATTTTTGATAATGGCCATTCTGACTGGCGTGAGGTGATACCTCATTGTGGTTTTGAATTGCATTTCTCTAATGACTAGTGGTGTTGAGCATCTTTTCATGTGTTTGTTGGCAATCAGTATGTCTTCTTTGGAAAAATGTCTGTTTAGGTCTTCTGCCCATTTTTTAACTGGTTTATTTGTTTTTTTATGTTGAGCTGCATAAGCTGTTTGTATATTTTGGAGATTAATCCTCTGTCTGCTGTTTCATTTGCAAATATTTTCTCCCATTATGAAGGTTGTCTTTTTGTCTTGTTTATGGTTTCCTTTGCTGTGCAAAAGGTTTTAAGTTTACTTAAGTCGCATTTGTTTATTTTTGTTTTTATTTCCATTACTCTAGGAGGTGGGTCAAAAAGATCTTGCTGTGCTTTATGTCAAGGAGTGTTTTTCCTATGTTTTCCTCTAATAGTTTTATAGTGTCTGGTCTTAAAGTCTTTTAATCCATTTGGAGTTTATTTTGTGTATGGTGTTAGGGAGCGTTCAAATTTCATTCTTTTACATGTAGCTCTCCAGTTTTCCCAGCGCCACTTATTAAAGAGGCTGTCTTTTCTCCATTGTATGTTCTGGCATCCTTTGTTGTAAATTACGTGCCCATATGTGCATGGGTTTATCTCTGGGTATTCTATCCTGTACCATTGATCTATATTTCTGTTTTTGGTGCCAGCACCATACTGTCTTGATTACTGTAGCTTTGTGGTATAGTTTGAAGTTGGGGAGCCTGATTCCTCCAACTCCATTTTTCTTTCTCAAGATTGTAAAATAGTTAGCTAGTGGGAAGCAGTAGCATAGCACAGGGAGATCAGCTTGGTGCTTTGTGATGACCTAGAGGGGCGGGATAGGGAGGGTGGGAGGGAGGCTCAAGAGGCAGGGGATATGGGGACATATGTAAGCATATGGCTGATTCACTTTGTTGTACAACAGAAACTAACACAGTATTGTGAAGCAATTATACTCCAATAAAGATCTATTAAAAAAAACAAAAAACGAAAGAAAGAAATGGCAAGATGGACACACTGAGAGAACTTTCCTTGAAGCCTCAGCAGTACCAGAAAGAAAGCTTCTGCTTCCCATACTCAGATCCTTGGGCCTTCCTCCTGAACTCTCTAAAATGCCTGTCTTACCCAAGAGATCATATGAAGCATACATCAAGCAATCTAAACTCTGGGTAGATAAACTTATCTTCTCTCTCCTAAGCTATGAAAATGAAATGCAAAAGTTAAATAAGCAAACTGAATAACTATTAAACTCAAAGTTGCTTTGGAATTCAATGCCAATTTTTCCCTGAATCAAGACTCAGATTCATCACTCCTTCTCCAAACCATCTACAATTAGGCTCAAAGCCCACTTATAAATTCACTCAAAAAAGCCAAAGGGTTAAGAGATGATCCAGAAAGTATAATATAGCTTTTCAAATTACTCTATTTCCAATTGAAATGCAGTGTTTATTATTGAGAATTCTTTTTTCCCCATCCTTCCCTCCTTCCCCCAATTCAAAAGGCATTCTTTTTTTTAATAAAGAGAAAAAATTCTATCTTAATTTAACCACACAACTAGCATGAAAATTAACTCAATGAATAAAATTGTCAAAAGGGGTAAATGATAGGATTCCTTCTTAGCCAAGCTGTCTGTCTAAAATTAGACTGCTTTTCAGGATTTACTGCCACTATTAAGATAACGTCCTTTTGACAGTAAAGCAGTGCTTCTTGGATGTAGTGTGCTGCAGAGCCCAGGCAAAAGTGCTTGGTGATGGACTCCAGGGATCTTACTGTTTCAGTGCTATATACTGGTCTTTGTTCACCAGACGAAGACACTGCAGTGGGATACACAGTTCAAGACCAGCACTTGAAGAAAGATGAGTTCAAGGACGTAGAGTACCTTATTTCTGCCATGATAACATGATGAATTACAGTGTATTAAGAAAGTGTTGACACATGTGGGAATAAGCTCCTGACAGGCTTGCCAGTAATTAAGGCACATTGTATGTAAAGTCACTACAAAACATTGCAGTCTGGTTCTTTGTTCAGGGTTTTCTGCCAAGTGGTGTTATTCATAAGCTTGATGGAAAATACTTGCATCTACAAAATCTTTGTGATTCACTGGATGATGAGGGCAAGAAGGAAGAGAGATTGGGCTTTATGAAAGCTTAAATGTTCCTGCAGCTAGATAGATACAGTAATGATTTTCCTACTGCTCCAGAGGGCTGTATATTTTAAAGATAAATTACCTAAAATGGGCAGGGACATAACAGGACTTACAGGATGTTTGGGAAAGACAGAAAAATTTCTGTTCTCCATTCTTTCCCTGATCATTTATCCTTATGCCCCCTCCTTTAAAGTTCAATGGAAAAACCAAGAACTGCATAATAAAGCCCTGTTTCGTGTCACATTCCTTAAGCCCACCTGGCTCCTCATCCTTGGCTACTGCCAAAAAACTGGGCTTCCTATTTGTGATAATAACCAAGTGTATCTAGAGTGGACAAGACCAAAGCCTGTAGCCAGACTTCAGACCAGAGCCAACAGGCTTTGTCCAGGCCCTTCTCACTTGGCCTACAACCATCTGCACAGTCTCATTCCCCAGCCTAGTGCAGACCTCAGGACGCAGCTCCCAGCCAGGAGCCTTAAGGAAAGACATATCTTAAGTTGCCTCTCCTGATGTCCAACAAGATTTAGGACATTTACAATTTCCAAGGGCTGAATTGTATGTAGTCTGGCACTTCTAAACCTTATTTTCCTAATAAATTGTTTTTATTGAGTGATAAGAAATAGAATTGACATCCATGCCAGGTGTAATGGAAATTCTTAGAACTGCACATCACCAGGAACTAAACTAAACCTCTCGTTCCCTAAGAAGGGTTGAACTGAAGACTTCATGTAAACAATAGCCTCATAGTGAGTAATATTCACTAGAGAGCTATTATCCCAAATGGTATCTCAGTGAAGGACAGATATTCAGACTGAATACCTGGCAAACACAGTGGTGAAGTGCAGGCTCTGTCCTATACTCAAACGGCCAAAAAACAGACTGAGGGTGGGGATGGGCTTTCACTTTCCTCAGCTTATCCTGCCAGAGGGACCCCTGGCTTCCACTTCCTTGGCTGCTAGAATGCACCAAAATGTCAGAGCTCTCTAACACATACACAGGGAGCCTCTGACAATGGTCTCAACCTGGCTGTGTGTTAGAATCACCTGGGGAGTGTAAAAAATATATACCAGTGCCTGGGAGATAATTTTCAAAGCTTCCCAGATGAGTCTAACATACAGCCAGGGCAAACAGCCACCAGGCTAGGGGAATCGCTGAGGACCTGTTAACAACCGTGACAAAAGTTGCTCTGTGGAGGCCTCTTCAGTGTAAGGTGGGTATTTGTCACAGGGTTTGTACACCTTGTTCAGGTGACCTGTCACTCATTGTAGTCATATCTACTTTCTTGCTTCAAGAAAGGTTAATGCACTGATTTTTGAATTATAAAATTATAAAGACAAGGGCTTCCCTGGTGGCGCAGTGGTTGAGAGTCCACCTACCAATGCAGCGGACACGGGTTCGTGCCCTGGTCTGGGAAGATCCCACGTGCCGCGGAGCGGCTGGGCCCGTGAGCCATGGCCGCTGAGCCTGCGTATCTGGAGCCTGTGCTCCGCAATGGGAGAGGCCACAACAGTGAGAGGCCCGCGTACCAAAAAAAAAAAAGAAAATTATAAAGACAAAATTTAAAAAATATTCCATGTTCAACGTGGAGAATTTGGAAAATAAAGTGTGAAGAAAATATAAAACCCTAAATTCCACCAAACAGATACAAATGCCTTTAATGTTTAGGAGTCTTTGTTTACATTCTTTTTCCTCCAAATAATAGCATACATATGCATTTTGTTTAAAAAATATTGGAATCATATATGGTTATATAGGAACAGCTTATTTATATCATTAGAATTATCTGTTCCTTGAAAGTTTGAAAGAACTTACCCATAGAACCCTATGGTTCTAAAACATTTTTGGATAGAATCTTTTTTTTTTTTTTTTTTTTTTTTGTGGTACACGGGCCTCTCACTGTTGTGGCCTCTCCCGTTGCGGAGCACAGGCTCCGGACGCTCAGGCTCAGCGGCCATGGCTCACGGGCCCAGCCGCTCCGCGGCACGTGGGGTCCTCCCGGACCAGGGCACGAACCCGTGTCCCCTGCATCAGCAGGTGGACTCTCAACCACTGCGCCACCAGGGAAGCCCTGGATATAAATCTTTGACATTAAAATTTTTTCATATTTGTCTTTATAATATTTTTTCCTTTTATGGTCAATCTTGATAGTTCACAATTTTCTAAGAAAGCAGTATATTGGAAAATTCCATTTTACGGGCATAGAGTTTAAAGTAGTATTTCCTTATATCCCTTGCTCTGTTATTCTCAACAGGAGTAGGGCAGGTAGCAGTGGGAGTAGTGGATCATAATCTCCTGGAGGCATCTTTAAGAGCACATGCCCCAACATTGCACCAAATGTGCCCAGTGCACCCTACTGCCACCCACTCTTGGCCCTGCCGTTGTTGAGAACCACTGAAGTGAACAACTAGCGAGAACAACTAGTGAGAGGTGCAGATTACACACACAAACAGCATGAAGTCATAAAAAAAGTGCTGAGAACCACCATGGGGCACT
Source organism: Stenella coeruleoalba (assembly GCF_951394435.1). Taxonomy (NCBI): domain Eukaryota; kingdom Metazoa; phylum Chordata; class Mammalia; order Artiodactyla; family Delphinidae; genus Stenella; species Stenella coeruleoalba. The sequence goes on from NC_137164.1 coordinate 17,019,273, forward strand.
CTTGCTCCAGACCTCCTTTTAGTGGAAAAGCCTGAAACATCATTGGAACAGCATTACTGTCATCTGGTTTGCCCAATAAGGAGCATGATTTGAAGTAACACACTTTACTTATATAGTTACTTGGAGCTAACACTACTTACATTCAGTGTGGAGTAGACCATCCAAACTCATAAATTCTACACATGTTCCTGCTATAAACAATTGGGATTCACAATTAGATCCAATTACTTTTCACTTCCAAGAACTCAATCACCTCTGTCATAAGATGTTCATTACATCTGAATTTTTATTTTTGCTTTCTTGGCAATTTACAACCCTTCTTAACATTGGCCCTGAAGAAGACATGGAGAGCTTCCAGACCTGTAAAAAGACTTAGTCGTCTTTCTGGACAGCTCGATAAAGATGTATGCTCAGTACACATTGGTAATCCAAAAAAAAAAGGCAGTAGAAGCAAAAAGATTTGGAAAAAATATGGGATATATTATTATTCTATTTCATAAATCATCCATAACTTATCTTTAACATCTTCTCCCAAAAGGGACAAAAATTCCACAAAAGAGCAATAAAAAAGAAGCAAGGCAGGGTGAGGATTTTCACATACAGAGGAATTGAAAAGGCTGGAACTTTGTTTTTTGAAAAGGAGGACAGTAATTCAGAGTAATTAGGGAAATGTGAACTAATGTGTAATGGGGAACAAAATGAGTAAAACGAATGAATGAATGGCATGCTATACAAATTAACCAAGTCACTTTAATCAGAACCTACAGAGCCACAATTATAACAATAATTCAAACATTTTACCCAGTTTTTATTAACTGATTTAGAGCATTTATTTAAATTGAATTAAAGGCAATGATTTTTTATATAAAATCATATAAAACTCCAAGTCTTAAAAGACTAGCAAAACAAATTGGTTTCTGACTTTTTCTGTACTAGAAAAACTATCAACCCCTAATTTAAATGTTATCAGCTACACTTTAATAAATTAGACAAATAGATCAAATTAAGTAGTTTCAAGTGAAATATAGACCTACATAAACAAAGGACTGCCATGAAAATGTCATTTTCCTGGAGGACTCAACCCAGCACATAAAATGAAACTTGAAAATCATACAACAAAAAAGAAGCTTTACACTTTCTGGGAAACACTTAATAAAAATGATTAACTCCTACTTAGAACAACTGGAGGATGAAAGCTTTGGTACATTTATGAGAGTTAGGATGAGCGGCCTCACATAGATGGAGTACACACAACAACATGTATAATGTACCTTTCCCTATTTTAACATTCCATGTGGCCTATAAATGAGTTGAGAACAAAACTACACGTGTTATATAGTAATTAAAAAATTAGGACTGTCTTTAATAGAAATGCACCAGCAACAGGCAACCATCATTACCTCTATGCTTTAAAAGCAAGCAGAATACTTCTTGGGGAAAAAAACCATTATGAGGCCTTAGGCCCACCACTTAGTTCTGCAGAGCTCCAAAGAGCCACAGGCCACAGAAAAGCCTGACTTCAGTGAATACTGATTCTAGAAGTGTCATCTGTGTCATACAACGCTAGGTCTTCTGAAGTCCCAGTGCTATTCAGACAGAAATTATTTTTCCTATCTCTGCACAGTATTCTCTTCATCCCTAGATTGCATGCCTGGAAACTAACAGGTAGTGTAATAAATAAGAGCATAAGATAGTACAGTGATCAGCACACTGGCTTTGGCGTTAAATGAACCTAGTATGTGTCTCTACCATGCCACTTGCCAGCAGGGAACCTTGGAGGGGTTCCTCAACTGTCTGAGTTTGTTTCCTCATCCACTTAGTGAGGACAACATCAGGCCTGCCCCATAGGCCTTTTGGGGAGTCAAATAAAAGACAAATTGCTTAATATAGTGTCCCACAAATGGCAAGATTTCAATAATGTTGGCTATTTTTATAGAAAAACTGTAGCCACAATCTACCTTATCTGAAAATACAGGCTCATACAAACTGTACAAAGCTTCCAGAAAAGCAATTTGACAATGTGCTTCGAAATCCTTAAAAGCGTTAGTACAGGGACTTCCCTGGCAGTCCAGTGGTTAAAACTTCACCTTCCAGTGCAAAGGGGGTGTGGGTTCAATCCCTGGTTGGGAAGCTAAGATCCCACCTGTCTCGCGGCCAAAAAACCAAAACATAAAACAGAAGCAATATTGTAACAAATTCAATAAAGACTTTAAAAAATGGTCCACATCAAAAAAACAAAACAAAACAAAAACTTTAAAAAAAAAGTGATGGTACAATTTGCAGGAGAAATTTCACCTCCAGGAATATAGCCTAGAGAAACAAAATGCAGCCTCTACATGTATAGGAATGCTCATTGTGTTGATGTTTTTAAATCTGAACTTTTAATCTTCAGATAATTGTAGATTCACATGCAGTTCTATGAAACAATATAAAGAGATCCTGTATAACCTTTCCTCAATTTTCCCTAATAATAACATTTTACAAAACTATGATACAATATCAAAACTAGGGTATTGACATTGATAAAGTCAAGATGTTGAACATTTCCATCACAAGGCTCTCCCACATTGCCCTTTTATAGCCACACCTACCTCCTTCCTATTCTCTCCCACCTCCTCCTTAACTCCTGGCAATCAGTAATGTGTTCTCCATTTCTATAACGTTGTCATTTCAAGAATGTTGTATCAGTGGAATCATACAGTATGAAATCTGTGAGACTGGCTTTTTACACTCAACATAATTCCCTGAAGATTCATCCAAGTTGCATGTCTCAATAGTTCATTCCTTTTTATTGCTGAGTAGTAGTCCCTGGTGTAGATGTACCATACACCCACTGAAGGATACATGGGTTGTTTCCAGTTTGAGATTCATGAATAAAGCTGCTATGAACATTTGTGTACAGGCTTTTTGTGAACATAAGTTTTTACTTCTCTGGGAGGAATACCCAAGAGTTCAATTGCTGGGTCATATGGTAGTTGCGTATTTATTTTTTTTAGGGAGCTGCCAAAATGTTTTCGGAGTGCCTGTACTATTTTACATTCCCACCCACAATGTATGAGTAATCCATTGTATTATTTTAAACACTGAAAACAGTAAACCACCTCAGTTTCTAGTGGCAAAAACAAGTAATGCTATAGCCTCAGGATGCACTAATATTAGGGCATTTAAAATAGTATTTAATGCATCTTTATGGAAAGAAAATACCATTTATTGTTAAGTTTAAAAATTCAAATATAAGTAGGAATAAATATAACTATATAAATATATGTTGTGTATATACGTGTACATGTGTGTGTGTGCGCGCGCGCGCACACACACACACACACAGAACTGGAAAACCAGCCAAAACATAACTCTAAGAAACATAAATTAGAAGTTTATAATTTTAATACTTATTTTTTGAATTTTCTATATTGACTATGTGCTACTTTTATAACTTAAAAATGTTTCTTGTTAATCAATAAAATTATGATCTAACCACTAAGTCAATATCTCTTCTTTAAAATACGTACAAACGTGGGGCTTCCCTGGTGGCGCAGTGGTTGAGAGTCCGCCTGCCAATGCAGGGGACACGGGTTCGTGCCCCAGTCCGGGAAGATCCCACATACCGCGGAGCGGCTGTGCCCGTGAGCCATGGCCGCTGAGCCTGCGCGTCCGGAGCGTGTGCTCCGCAATGGGAGAGGCCACAAAAGTGAGAGGCCCGCGTACCGCAAAAAAAAAAAAAATACGTACAAACGTACCATGATTTATTCATCCAATGCCCTAATTATACACATTGATGACTTTTCCAGCTTTTTCCCACTTTGAACAATGCTATAGTGAGAATCCTTGAATATACAGTCTTACAGTCTGATGACTTCGTTTCTTTAGGAGAGATTCTTAAAGGCAGAACTGACAGGTCAAAGAAGATGATTAGTTTTTACTTTAATCTACCAGATCACTTTCCAAAGAGAATATTTCACATTCCCAAGAGCAATTTATGAGAGCTATTTCCCCACATTCTTTTTACTTCTAGATGTTATGAGTCTTTTACATTTTTGCCAGTATAATGCATGAAAATGAGAGCTTGTTGCTACTTTGATTTGCATTTCCCTCACAACATGTGATGTTTGCATCTTTTCATTTGTGTATTGCACACCTGATTTCCTCTTTCATCTATTACCTGTTGATATTCTTTGTCCAGTTTAAAACTGGGTTACTTATTTTTTCCTTATCAATTGTAGGGGTTTTAAAATATAATAAGAACCTTAGGACATTAACCCCTTGACTGTTACATGTATTACAAATATTTTCTCCCTACATGATTTGCTTTCAACCTTTGTCTATTTTATTTTTCCAAGAAAATGTCTTTATGTTTTATATGGTTAAATTTATCAATCTTCTTGGCTTCTAGATTTCTTACGTTGTTTAGAAGTCTACCTCAATACACACACACAGCCCCCCAAGGTTATACAAAGGATGTCCTAAGTTGTCTTCTAATATTTTTAATATTTTGCACTTAATACCTTAAATTTTCTTTTATTTTTATATAATCGTCTTTATATTTGGTACACAGCAAGCATCCACGCAGATGGGAGGAGTGGGAATCATTTTCTTATTATTTATTTTTATTTATTGGCTGTGCTGGGTCTTCATTGCTGCACGTGGGTTTTCTCCAGTTGTGGCGAGCGGGGGGGCTATGCTTCATTGCAGTGCTCGGGCTTCTCACTGCGGTGGCTTCTCCTGTTGCGGAGCACGGACTCTAGGCATGCAGCCTTCAGTAGCTGTGGCACCAGGCTCAGTAGTTGTGGCTCGCGGGCTCTAGAGCACAGGCTCAGTAGTTGTGGTTCACGGGCCCAGTTGTTCCACGGCATGTGGGATCCTCTCACATCAGAGCTCGAACCCATGTCCCCTGCATTGGCAGGCAGACTCTTAACCACTGCACCACCAGGGAAGTCCCTTCTTACTAATTTAAAAGGCCAAATTCCCATAGGAATTTACAATTATTCCTGGACTCCCTATTATCATTTACCTAGCTATTTTTGTGCTAATACCACAAAATTTTGATTAAGTAGCTTTATCATAAATTTTAATATCTGATAAGACAATTATCAAAACTGTCTTAGTGTTTCAAGAACACATTCTTCTACACGAACTTTAAAATCAGTTATATCCATGATATGTTAAGTAAAAAATGTCAAGCTGTGGAACAGCATATATAGTATGATCTTATGGTCTAAAAAATAGGAAACACTAGGACGGGAAAAGAGAGTGGAGGAGTGATGTACATCTGCATCAAACCAAGCTGTCAATACCAGTTACCCCAGAAGAATGGAATTAGGTGTAGAGACTGGCCTTCTCCACCCTGTTGTGTTGCTTTGTGGTTTGGCTTGTTACAGGTATGCTAGTTTCAGAGAAAAACCCAATTAAATATTTTAAATAAATAAAATATAATTTCATTATTAGAGCTGGAAGAGACCTGAGAATGTATCTCTTCCAACTCCTACCCAAACAGGAATATCCTTGGCAATATCTCTGCCAGATAGTCTTTTATACTGTTTAAAAACATCCAGAGACAGGGAGTTCTCTTATTTTTGCTCTGCTGCCTGCTTTATCATTGGAGAGCTGTAATTGTTGGAAGGCTCTTTCTTACATTTGTTTAAAATATGTCAGCCTCTAGTATCCACTCAGGTCCTGCACATGTCTTCTGGAGCAACATAGTATAAAGAGGATTTTTTCTTTGGTCCCCTAAGCATTTAATTGTTCCACAATCAACTAAGTCAATCCTTCAACTGTACTATTATCATTGTTAGTGGTGGTGTTGTTATACACATTTTTAGAGTGTACCTTGTATTAAGCACTGTGTAATTAACCATTTTACATGGATTTACTTATTTAATTCTCACAGTAACCCAGAGATGTGGCTATTGTGACTACCTCCATTTTATGGAGGAAGGAAGTAAACCCAAGAGGTTACTAGTCTGCCTGAAATCATTTAGCTAGTAAATGATGGCACCAGGACTCAAATCTACATCTGGCTGGCTCCAAAGACTATATTCTAACTACAGCACTGCACTTTACTGCCCCTCTATTATAATAATATTATGGGGTTTTTACTTTAATGTAAACAATGCTACGATGAACATCTTTGGCTATGTCTCCTTTGCACATGTGCCAGAAGCAAAAACCCAGCTCACAGAATATGTACACTTTCAGTGTTATAAGAAACTACAAAATTGGCCTCTACAAAGTAGCTGACCAATTTATACTCTTAATCTTAACTTTCTATAGCTGAATAAGGGCTCCCAATGCTACCCTGATCCTAATCCCTAGAACCTGCGAATGTTACCTTTATGGCAAAAGGGATTTTACAGAAGTAATTAAGGTACAGGGAGGTGAAGGGAGATTTGAGTACAGAAATTAAAGGAAAAATAAAATGTAATGATGAAAGCAGGGGAAGAAAGATGATGTGATGTGAGGAAGAGATGACAAGACAAGGAATGCAGGCAACTTCTAGAAACTAGAAAAGACAAGGAAATAGTTTCCCCTAAATTCTCCAGAAGGAACCAGACCTGACAATACCTTGGTTTTAGCCCCTTAAAACTGTTTTTGGATTTTGGCCCTCAGAACTATAAGTGAATAAATTTGTGTTGATTTAGGCTACCAAGTTTGCAATAATTTGTCATGGCAGCCATAACTTTTAAGACCATTTAAAAAAATGATGAATGCACTGAATTTTATTTATTCCTTTTTTCTACATCCAATGAGATAGATTTTATCTTTTTGCTTTGTTAAAATTTTTAATTACATTGATAGATCTTTTTTCAACATCAAATAATCCTTAAATTTCTGGGAAAAATCATACTTAGTCATGATGTATTTTTAAAATCTATTGTGGAGTTCACTTTGATAATAGTTTGCTTTTAGTTTTTGTATTGATGTAGGAGTGTCCCCTCATTTTCTCCTTTTTACTTTGCAGTCTAATGGGGAGATATATATATAATGGGGAGAGATAGAATAATGGAATAAAACTATTTCTTTAACAGAATATAGAAGGAACATCAAGAATGGAACAGAACAAGTAACCATGCAAGGCACATATTTCCTGTCTGGCCACAATTTCTGACCCCCTCTGTCCTTGGACCTTTATAAGATTGACTCCATCAGCCATGTTCCATCTAGGCAATCTACTAGTTTCAGGCAGGTTTCTCTGTCTTCCTTCAGAACTTGGAGCACATAGTCGGTTGTTCAAAAGGGACCACCTGCCACCTAAGAGCCTTCATCTTTAGTTCGCCATTTTTTCCCCAATCCCTAGAACTGGGTACCTTCCCTTCGTCACTCCCCTTATATAAAGGTGCCTTCTACTCATCATCTTCCCAGATGAAAATGTCTTCAACACATTCCTCCCAAATAAAGCTGTCATCTACTCATTGCCCCTCCTCCCAAATAAAGGCTTCAAAACTTTAAGAATCCAAGATGTGCTGTAAGTTCATAGGACTGTACATCTATAGAACAAAGGCTTAGTAGTTGTTAATTGTTCAAGTTGGGCTTTTTGTCACTATTCTTGTTGTTACTGTTGTTAACACAACTTCCCAACTCACATCTCATCCTCCACAGTGATGACTCCAATCCTATATTCTCCCCAATCCTACCCTTACTCTCAGAAAATCAACATGCATGGTAGTTGTACTCATAATGACTCCATTATTTTTCTTTTCCCCAAGACCACAGCTTTTTCTCTCTTCACCTTGTCATCTACAACAAAAGTCCTGTCTCCTTCAGGACTAGTGTTTTCAAAGTTATATTATAACTCATATAAGAAACATAGCCTCTCTGGAGGCAAATTAGCATTATACATAAAAGATGTAAATATATTTACCTACCCAAACTATTTCTAAGAATTATCCTAAGGAAATAATTGGAAAGATCTGAACACAAAGGATGTTCATGGCAACATTTTTTGTAAATTAAAAAAATTAATATCAATATCAGCCTATATCAATAAAGGGATGACCAAATAAATTTCAATAGGTCTGTGTAATGGAATACTATATAGTCATTAAAATTGATGAAACAGACTAATATTGAATAATATTAGTGTCCATGACATGAATAAATGTCCATGACACATTACTGATTGAAAAGGAATATTGCAGAGAAGCATGTATAATATGATTTAATTTAGGTAGAAATTTTGTGTATATGGTTTTTTATATATATATATACACACACACACACACACACACACACACACACACACACACATACATGCAGAGAAATAACTTTAAACACATTCAGCAAAATCTTAACTTAGATGGCTATCTCTGTGTGGTGAGATTTGGAGTGATTTTTTCTTGATGTTTTATATCTTATATTTATTTGTTTATGTATTGTATGTGTGTGTGTGTTGGGGTGTGTGTGTGTGTGTGTGTGTGTGTGTGTACACAAGGTCTCAGTTGATAATGGGCAGCATTTAGTAAAAATATTTTGGCAACCAAATACTTTATCAAACACCACTGTCTCTAAAGCATAGGAGTGGCCATAAGAGGTGAAACTGGTCTAGTTAGACCAATTGGATAAAGGCCCTAAGACATCTGGATAGATACACTGTTGGAAAACCTCTATTTTCTATGTGTTCCTTCTATGTAAAATTTGTATATTTTTCCAAGGTTCAGCTTGATGTGGCTTTCACATGATCCCTCCAGAAATAAACAGACAAGGTTTTAGTGACTGTGTCAAAGCGTGTCATCTGTTAACTTGCAAATGTTAATATTGACAATTGACAGGTAGGTAGGAACTGCTTATAAGAATTATAGGCATTTCTGAGTATATATTTACTGAATCTTTTAGAAATTAAACTTAGAATTTGTACCAAGTGCAATGTTAAACACACTATTTTGAACTTAATGTAGTACATAAACATGTTTATAAGAATTGTATTCATTTCTGAGACATTTTTTTACCCCAGTCAAAGACTTTTTATGTGTTTTGGCACATGTATTTATTTAATCAAAGGCTTAAAAGTTTTAAGAAGTATAAAAATGGCTGAACCATGTGAAGGAATTCTGAGAAGGCATGGATGAAATGCTAATGAAACACTGGAGAAGAGGGCCAATAAATACTGGGACTAATGCAAAATTCTAGGATAAAGACAGAGAAAGGACATTTAAGGAAGAGAACACTTGGAAAGCAGTAGAGGAAAAAAAACATAGAAATAATCTAATAGGAATACCACATGCAAATAATTAAGCTGGAGAAGTACTTCAAAGAAAATATATAGCTTAAAATAGCACAAGGCAATGCAGATATTGTCAACTAGATTTAAACAGAATAAATACAATCATATTTTGTTAATAACTATTAAGAGCTGATAGACTAGAATACATTATATCAAGTATGGCTAGTTTTCAACAATGTGAGATGATCACGTGCTACTGCTTATCAATTTGAGGGTTACAAATTGCCTCATGAAGCTGAGGGCCGGACACTGGGGACCAGGTGCACCAGTCCCTAGTGACAGGTGGAGTCCCAACAACGTTGGAACAGCCCTGGGGCTAAGTGGAGGTGAGAAACCGTTTCAGGGAGATTTGGGCTGTACCTGGGTTCCACAACCAGCAAGTAACTGAGGCATCACTTCATCCACTTCTTCTGCTCTCTCAAGTGTTAGGTGCCTGACACAGTTCCCCAACCAGGGGACAAATTCATGCCCCCTGCAGTGCAGGCGCAGAGCCTTAACCACTGGATTGCCAGGGAATTCCCCAGAATCTGCTTTTTACCAAGACTCTTCCCACCAAACAACCATGTGGCTGACAACGTCTTGGTGCTCCAGCTGGGTGTCAGCCCTAAGCCTCTGAGGTGGGAGAACCGAGTTCAGAACACTGGACTACCAGAAACCTCCTGGCCCAACATAATATCAATCGGCGAGAGCTCTCCCAGAGGTCTCCATCTCAATGCTAAGACCCAGCTCCACTCAACCACCAGGAAGCTCCAGTGCTGGACACCCTATGCCAAACAACTAGCAAGTCAGGAACACAACCCCACCCATTAGCAGAGAGGATGCCTAAAACCACAATAAGTTCACAGACACCCCAAAACTCACCACCGGACGTGGTCCTGCCCACCAGAAAGACAAGATCCAGCCTCATCCATCAGAACAAAGGCAGCAGTCCCCTCCACTAGGAAGCCTACACAACCCTCTGAACCAACATTACCCACTGGGAGCAGACACCAAAAACAACAGGAACTATGAACCTGCAGCCTGCAAAAAGGGGAACCCAAACACAGTAAGTTAAGCAAAATGAGAAGACTGAGAAACACGCAGCAGATGAAGGAACAAGGTAAAAACCCACCAGACCAAACAAATGAAGAGAAAATAGGCAGTCTACCTGAAAATGAATTCAGAGTAATGATAGTAAAGATGATCCAAAATCTTGGAAATAGAATGGAGAAAATACAAGAAACGTTTAACTAGGACCTAGAAGAACTAAAGAGCAAACAAACGATGATGAACAACAGAATAAATGAAATTAAAACTTCTCTAGAAGGAATCAATAGCAGAAATAACTGAGGCAGAAGAACAGATAAGTGACCTGGAAGATAAAATAGTGGAAATAACTACCACAGAGCAGAATAAAGAAAAAAGAATGAAAAGAATTGAGGACAGTCTTAGAGACCTCTGGGACAACATTAAACGAACCAACATTCGAATTATAGGGATCCCAGAAGAAGAAGAGAAAAAGAAAGGGATTGAGAAAATATTTGAAGAGATTATAGTTGAAAACTTCTCTAATATGGGAAAGGAAATAGTCAATCAAGTCCCAGAAGTGCAAGAGACCCATAAAGGAAAAATCCAAGGAGAAACACACTGAGACACACATTAATCAAACTATCAAAAATTAAATACAAAGAGAAAATATTAAAAGCAGCCAGGGAAAAGCAACCAATAACATACCAGGGAATCTCCGTAAGGTTAACAGCTGATCTTTCAGCACAAATTCTGCAATCCAGAAGGAGTGGCAGGACATATTTAAAGTGATGAAAGGGGAAAAACTACAAACAAGATTACTCTACACAGCAAGGATCTCATTCAGATTCGATGGAGAAATTAAAACCTTTATACACAAGCAAAAGCTAAGAGAATTCAGTACCAGCTTTAAAACAAATGCTAAAGGAACTTTCCTAGGGAGGAAACACAAGATTAGGAAAAGACCTACAATAACGAACCCAAAACAATTAAGAAAATGGTAATAGGAACATACATATGGATAATTACCTTAAATGTAAATGGATTAAATGCTCCAACAAAAAGACATAGACTGGCTGAATGGATACAGAAACAAGACCTGTATATATGCTGTCTACAAGAGACCAAATTCAGAACTAGGGACACATACAGATGAAAGTGAGGGGATGGGAAAATATTCTATGCAAATGGAAATCAAAAGAAAGCTGGAGTAGCAATTCACATATCAAACAAAATAGACTTTAAAATAAAGACTAATACAAGAGATAAAGGAGGACACAGCATAATGATCAAGGGATCAATCCAAGAAGAAGATATAACAACTGTAAATATTTATACACCCAACATAGTAGCACCACAATACAAAAGGCAAATGTTAACAGCCATAAAAGGGGAAATCGACAGTAACACAGTCATAGTAGGGGACTTTAACACCCCACTTTCATCAATGGACAGATCAACCAAAATTAAAATAACTAAGGAAACACAAGCTTTAAATGATACATTAAACAATATGGACTTGATTGATATTTATAGGACATTCCATCCAAAAACAACAGAATACACTTTCTTCTCAAGTGCTCATGGAACATTCTCCAGGATAGATCATATCTTGGGTCACAAATCAAGCCTTGGTAAATTTAAGAATACTGAAATAGTATCAAGTCTCTTTTCCGACCACAATGCTATGAGACTAGATATCAATTACAGGAAAAAAAAACTGTAAAAAATACAAACACATGGAGGCTAAATAGTATGCTACTAAATAGCCAAGAGATCACTGAAGAAGTCAAGGAGGAAATCAAAAAACACCTAGAAACAAATAACAATGAAAACACAATGACCCAAACCCTATGGGACGCAGCAAAAGCAGTTCTAAGAGGGAAGTTTATACCAGTACAATCCTACCTCAAGACATAAGAAACACCTCAAATAAACTACCTAACCTTACACCTAAAGCAATTAGAGAAAGAAGAACAAAACAAACCCCAAAGTTAGCAGAAGGAAAGAAACCATAAAGATCAGATTAGAAACAAATGAAAAAGAAATGAAGGAAACAAGAGCAAAGATCAATAAAACTAAAAGCTGGTTCTTTGAGAAAATAAAAAAAATTGATAAACCATTAGCCAGACTCATCAAGAAAAAAAGGGAGAAGACTAAAATCAACAGAATTAGAAATGAAAAAGGAGAAAGTAACAACTGACACTGCAGAAATACAAAGGATCATGAGAGATTACTACAAGCAACTATATGCCAATAAAATGGACAACCTGGAAGAAATGCACAAATTGTCACAAAAGCACAACCTTCCGAGACTGAACCAGGAAGAAATAGAAAATATAAACAGACCAATCACAAGCACTGAAATTGAAACTGTGATTAAAAATCTTCCAAAAAACAAAAGCCCAGGACCAGATGGCTTCACAGGCGAATTCTATCAAACATTTAGAGAAGAGCTAACACCTATCCTTCTCAAACTTTTCCAGAATATAGCAGAGGGAGGAACACTCCCAAACTCAATCTAGGAGGCCACCATCACCCTGATACCAAAACCAGACAAAGATGTCACAAAAAAAGAAAAGTACAGGCCAATATCACTGATGAACATAGATGTGAAAATCCTCAACAAAATGCTAGCAAACAGAATCCAGTAGCACATTAAAAGAATCATAGAGCATGATCAAGTGGCGTTTATCCCAGGAATGCAAGGATTCCTCAATATATGCAAATCAATGTGATACATCATATTAACAAATTAAGCAGAAAAACCATATGATAATCTCAATAGATACAGAAAAAGCTTTCAACAAAATTCAACACCCATTTATGATAGAAACCCTCCAGAAAGTAGGATAGAGGGAACTTACCTCAATATAATAAAGGCCATATATGACAAACCCACAGTCAACATCATTCTCAATGGTGAAAAACTGAAACCATTTCCAGTAAGATCAGGAACAAGACAAGGTTGCCCACTCTCACCACTATTATTCAACATAATCTTGGAAGTTTTAGCCACAGCAATCAGAGAAGAAAAAGAAATAAAAGGATTACAAATTGGAAAAGAAGAAGTAAAGCGGTCACTGTTTGCAGATGACATGATACTATACATAGAGAATCCTAAAGATGCAACCAGAAAACTACTAAAGCTAATCAATGAATTTGGTAAAGTAGCAGGATACAAAATTAATGCACAGAAATATCTTGTATTACTATACACTAATGATGAAAAATCTAAAAGAGAAATTAAGGAAACACTCCCATTTACCATTGCAACAAAAAGAATAAACTACCTAAGGAGAATAAAGACCTATATGCAGAAAACTATAAGACCCTGAAGAAAGAAATTAAAGATGATACAAGCAGATGGAGAGATATACCATGTTCTTGGACTGGAAGAATCAACATTGTGAAAATGACTCTACTACCCAAAGCAATCTACAGATTCAGTGCAAGCCCTATCAAACTACCAATGGCATTTTTCACAGAACTAGAGCAGAAAATTTCACAATTTGTATGGAAACACAAAAGACCCCGAAAAACCAAAGCAATTGTGAGAAAGAAAAATGGAGTTGGAGGAATCAGACTCCCTGACTTTGGACTATACTACAAAGCTACAGTAATATAGACGTATGGTACTGGCAGAAAAACAGAAATATAGATCAATGGAACAGGATAGAAAGCCCAGAGATAAACCCATGCTTATATGGTCACATTATCTTTGATAAAGGAGGTAAGAATACACAGTGGAGAAAGAGACAGCCTGTTCAATAAGTGGTGCTGGGAACTGGACAGCTACATGGAAAAGAATGAAATTAGAACAACTCCCTAACACCATACACAAAATATAAACTCAAAATGGATTACAGACCTAAATGTAAGGCCAGACACTGTAAAACTCTTAGAGTAAAACAGAGGCAGACTACTCTATGACACAAATCACAGCAAGACCCTTTCTGACCCACCTCCTAGAGAAATGGAAATAAAAACAAACAAATGGGACCTAATGAAACTTAAAGGCTTTTGCACAGCAAAGTAAACCATAAACAAGACAAAAAGACAACCCTTAGAATGGGAGAAAATATTTGCAAATGAAGCAACTGACAAAGGATTAATATCCAAAATATACAAGCACTCATGTAGCTCAATATCAAAAAAACAAACAACCCAATCCAAAAATGGGCAGAAGACCTAAATAGACATTTCTCTAAAGAAGATATACAGAATGCCAACAAACACATGAAAGGATGCTCAACATCACTAATCATTAGAGGAATGCAAATAAAAACTACAATGAGGTGCCACCTCACACCCGTCAGAACGGCCATCATCAGAAACTCTACAAACAATAAATGCTGGAGAGGGTGTGGAGGAAAGGGAACCATCTTGCACTGCTGGTGGGAATGTAAATTGATACAGCCACTATGGGGAACAGTATGGAGGTTCCTTATAAAACTAAAAATAGAACTACCATATGACCCAGCAATGCCAATACTGGGCATATACCCTTAGAAAACCATAATTCAAAAAGAGTCATGTACCACAATGTCATTGCAGCATTATTTACAATAGCCAGAACATGGAAGCAACCTAAGTGTCCATCAACAGATGAATGGATAAAGATGTGGCACATATATACAATGGAATATTACTCAGCCATAAAAAGAAACGAAATTGAGATATTTGTAGTGAGGTGGATGGACCTAGAATCTGTCATACAGGGTGAAGTAAGTCAGAAAGAGAAAAAAAAATACCATATGCTAACACATATATATGGAATCTTAAAAAAAAGATGGTTCTGAAGAACCTAGGGGCAGGACAGGAATAAAGATGCAGACATACAGAATGGACTTGAGGACAGGGGTAGGGGGAAGGGTGAGTTGGGACAAAGTGAAAGAGTGGCATGGACATATATACACTATCAAATGTAAAATAGATAGGTACTGGGAAGTGGCCGTATAGCACAGGGAGATCAGCTCAGTGCTTTGTGACCACCTAGAGGGGTGGGATAGGGAGGGTGGGAGAGAGACGCCAGAGGGAGGGGATATGGGGATATATGTATACATATATCTGATTCACTTTGTTATACAGCAGAAACTAACACAACAATGTAAAGCAATTATACTCCAATAAAGATGTTAAAAAAAATAAATTGCCTCACCTATATTAGTAAATTCTTATGCCAGCTCAGCTGATGTGATGGTGTCTTCCAGTGTATTAAGAGAGTGGAACTGAGGCACTGACCCAGTCACATAGCATACTAACAGCAAGCCTGGAAGCAGACCAAAATTATAGCCCATGAACTTCATTCCTAAATACTTTTGGATCGACTTCACCAAACCATTCCCTTGAGATGCTAAGATTGATTGCCCCTGCGTGAAGTTGCCAACTTTTAACTGTTACTTTTATTCATGCAACACTGCGTGCTGCAGAAACTCAAGTTTGAAATGGTCCCTGGCTTTGCCTAGTAGCCCACAGGAGAAATTAAGTGCTGGAAACCGACACCTTCATCCATTTCCTTATTTGATTTATTCAGGCTCTGTGGGAAACTCACGTGCCTGTCTCTGTGCCTGGAAAGCCAGCCTGATGACCGGACTTATGGGAGGCTAGAACCCTGATGCTCATGGCCCTTCCCTCCTCTGGTGCAGCCCACCCCACTGTCTCTCAAGGATACTTTTGAGATGACTCTGTCAAAAGAAAATGCTCCAACAGGAAACGAATGACTGGAAATGTTCCTTACAAGGCTTCAATTTTTTTTTTTCATAAAGTTTGTACATCATTCAAGAGCTAGCAGGATAACCTCAAGTATACCATCAGCTAAGTCCAATCTTCAGCCTAGAAGTACTATGTCAACTGTTGTTTGTATGGGGCTGAGAGACATCACTCTATAACAAGAGAGCTGAGAAAGGTAAAGGTTCCCACAGACATCTGATTCAGAAGAGAAGGCTCTCTCCCTTTTAATTTCATTATGTATATGTATATACATATGTATATAATTTCATATAATATATATAATTTCAGCAAAATTGAAAATGGATTGAGGCAATAAAAGAAGAAGATCGTGAGAATTGGACCCATAATAAGAGTTATTATTAATGCAAGGGAAATAATTACAGTTAGCAGGAATCTTATGTGTGAAAGATAGGAGGAAACCTTTAAGAATAAGGAGAGAGCAAAGACAGAAAACATGGAATGCATACATCATAAATGTATCTATGAGAGAGAGATTTGGAGACAGAGACCCAGAGAATGAGATGCATAAGAGAGTAAGCCTGACTTGCAGAGGCAATTTTTTCTAGAGGTTTACCTGAGTGAAACAATGAAGCAGTTCTCCAGCCCTACTCCTGAAGATTAGGAGCTGAAGATGAGAACAGGACTGGAAACCAAGAGTACAGAATGCACCACAGCGTGAAGACTGGCTGTAGCTGTTGAACTGAAAAATTAGAGACTGAGAGGGGAGGTCTGAGAGGATCTGGGCACACATGGAGCAGAGGAAATTCCCTCAGGTCAAGGCACAGTGGACGTTATGGTGACTGACATTAGATCTGAAGAAGACAGATGACCTGGGCTTCTGATTAGGCCATTTTCTTCTCAGTTGACCATGGACCAGCTTGGCTTGATCGCAGGCTCAGCCCAGGCATTTTCCTGCTCATGGCAGTTTTAATTTTTGGCTCTGCATGAGGAAATGATTGGGGGACACAGTGGTTCTATCAACTTGTGCAGCTGGATCATGCTCACCCACTATCTCATGGGCCCAAACCACCTAAACTGCTCCCTGACACCCTCTGGGTGTTTCCTTCACACTCAACCACATTGCTGAGTTGTTCCTGCAATGAATGGGGCCATGACAATGTCTGGCAATGACACACACCTCACAGTGCCAGAGTATCATTTGAAGCATGAGCTCAAGCTGCAGCCATATCCAACAAAAGCATAAAGCCAAGAGCAGTACTTGATAAGGAACTCAAGGGCAACTGAAGACAATTCATTGTCCAAGAGAAGACGAAAGAGAAAAGAGAAGGAGACTTTTCTCAGCAGATTCTTCTGTTTCCATTCCACTATCTTTTATTCTTCCTCACCAGTTGCCACAAACTTTTAATTCACCCTCACAGTTGTGTTTCCTTGAAATATTCCTTGTGAGACTTGTGAATTTGCTTTGAATTTTAATTGCATGCTGTTCCTCCTGGTTGGCTTATGTCCCTGGGTTTTGCTGTCCTTTGCTGCATCTTTCTTACGTGAGTAGTTTACTGTCACCATAGGTCTTTGCCACTTGTTCCTCTCATGAGCAATTCATTAAAAAATTTAACAACCAATACTAAGCCCAAGGTTCAATGCTGGGTAGTAGCATTATTAATAGTTTGTATTTTTTCATTTGTCTTTGCTCCTGGTCTTGATTTGAACTGTGTGATTTTCAATCTATAATCCATGTACATATGAGATACACATATATATGTGTGTGTATATATATAAATATATATATATACATGTGTATATATATATATATATATATGTGTGTGTAATTCTATAATGATGTGTTTTACCCGTTCTTTTTAAAAAATTCATTTATCTTTTAAAAAATAAGCCTAACATATATGGAAAGTACTGTATGCCCTTCTGAAGATGAATGAGAGCATTTTAAAAGGTTTTCTCAGTCTCTCTGTAAGCTCTTTCAGCAGGAGACTCTTAAATGAATTTTCCAGTCTTTCAAGAAGACAGGCAACAATTCCAACATCAGGAAACATCCTTTAGAATTCTAATACCTGCAGCAAGAATATCATGCTTCCCCAGATGGGCCTCCTACTAAGAATATGTTTCGGTTCCTGAAAAAGGCCCTTTAAGCCAAAGTAATTTAAGTACAATTTAATTTTTTCAAACAACGTAATAGAAGGGGTGAAGTTTCTGACCAATTAACTAAAGAAGTTACAACATGTCACAGATAATAAACAATAAATTATTTTTCAGTAAATTGTACAAAAGGCTCTCTTTTGAAACAAAAGTTTGGTTTTTTTTTAATCATACATACTTATAGTAGAAAATTGGAAACTAGGAAAGAAGGAAAGGAAATTTCCCATTAACTATAATCTAACTGATTCATTCATTTCAGTAGTCTTCATAATACAGAATCGATCACTGACAAATATTATGTGGTTGAACCAGATGACTCACAAAAGTTACTGAAGTAAACACTCAGTTGGATCTATCCATTAACTTCCCACAGAGTCAGGGCCTTCAGTTTGCTCCTACCTTCCAAATAATAGTACTGATAATAATAACACTGGTAATAATCATTATTATCAGTTCAGCTAACACTTATTGAGTAATTATCACATTAAGCCCTTAATTTAACACTGTACAGACATCTGTTTCAATGTTCACACATGTTCTATGAGGGAGGTATGATTATCCTCCCCATTTTGCAGTTGAGAAAACTGAAGTAACAGCCCCAGGTTCCCACAGCTGTATGTGGTAAGTCCATAATGCATGGGGATCTCACTCCAAAGGCAGGTTTTACTACCACATCATGGATTTTCAAACTTTAGAAGACATAAAAATCACCTGGAGAACTTGTTCAAATGCCAGATTCTCCAGCTCCAGTTCCTGAGACTCTGATTCTGCAGGTCTGAGCTGGGGTGAGGAATCTGCATCTTAGAAGCAGCCCAGGGGACTCTAATGGAAGTGGTTCACCAGCCACACACTGCTATTCTGCCTGCATCAATGCAGAAACCAGGAAATGCCTTCCAGTAGTTCTCTAGACTCGGACGTCTTTAACCACAGTAGTTCATAAGCTTTGGCGGCGGGGGTACGGATCCCAGACCCTCTGAGAATCCAATGAAGGCCAAAGACCATCTCTTAATCAAAATGCACCACAAATTTTTTTTGCATTCATTTTCAGGGAGTTAAAGCCGATAAACCCCAGAATAAGGGGCTCCTGTTGTATGCTTTCTTTACCTCTTTTTTTGTAGTGTCTCAACTCATGATTCCCATCTCTGAAATAAGGACATGCACCCTCCTGGTTGCCTGCTTTGCAGACTGTTATGAGGATTGTTTTTTAATATACATAAGAGTTCTGAGAAACAGAAACAGAAACACTATATGTAAACCTCATGCTCATAACACACAGAGAAATAGGGAAGGATAGATTTGAGTAGGAAACTGAGAAACTTAGAAACAAGTAGAAAAGAGAAATTCAGCACAAGGTTAAGGAATTAACTAGCAAATAACCTGAGCATAATCAGAACGGTCATTTGCCATTCGTTGAGTACATATTATGTTTCAGGAGGCAGCGTGGCTTGTGTCTTTTTTTTTTTTTTTTTTTTTTTTTTTGCGGTACGCGGGCCTCTCACTGTTGTGGCCTCTCCCGTTGCGGACCACAGGCTCCGGATGCGCAGGCTCAGCGGCCATGGCTCACGGGCCCAGCTGCTCCGCGGCATGTGGGATCTTCCCGGACTGGGGCACGAACCCATGTCCCCTGCATCAGCAGGCGGACTCTCAACCACTGCGCCACCAGGGAAGCCCGGCTTGTGTCTTTAAAGCATTTTTTCTAGTGCTCCCAACAGCTTTCTGATGCTCACATCACCTTTATTTTACAAATGGGGAAACCCAAACTCTGAGAGATTACATAATTTTCCCAATACCAAACATCTAGTAAAGTTACTCAAACCCAGGTCTATCTGTGTGCAAAGCCTGATTTCCATGATATAAGGATATGGCCAGAGCCCCTTTCCAGCCCATACACAGACCAGGCAAGGGTTTTAAGGCAAGTCCTGGAACTGGAGAGCTGAGCTGCCACTTTACTTTCCTCCCAACCATCAATTTACCTCAGGCTTTAGTTACTAATATCAGTCAGTTGCCTTGTCCTCCCAATGGAAGCAAAACAACACAAGGCACTAGCAATGCTTAGGTTCTTGGTGGCAGGGCTGCCAAAGACAGATCTGCAGCGTTATAAAGGTTAACGTCTTTCTGCTTGCTCTGTGGCAAGCTTCTACTATCAGAACCCTTGGGACCAGCTGCATGAGTCATACTTCTAGATGCTGTTCCAACTGGTAGGAAACAGCCTTTCCTTTAAACAAATTTCACTTTCAGAAAAGGCTTTAAAGCACATTACAGATAGGACCATGAAACATTTGGCTACACATAAATCCTTCCACAGAAAAAAAAAAAATTAAAAATTAAAAAAAAAAACCACCTCCTCATGTACCAGGAACATTAAAACTAAGTCCAGGAAAGTTTTAGCCCGAAGGGACGAAGAGATATCTGGCAGAAAAGAATGTTTTACTCTCACTCTGTTTCAAACCCACAGGGTCCTTTTGAAGAACCCTTTAATAATAGGAATTAATAGCAAGAACAAAACAAAACAAAAAAGCGTTAACTGAGGCACTAAGCCCAGCAGGTAGTCTGTTCTCCTTCTCCACAAGTCGCTCTACACTCCTCCTCTCTTGCCTCAGCCCACCCTAATGTCTTTTCCTTAAGGCCACTTTTCACATCCTTCTTTGGTGGAATAAAGCTGTAATGCAAGCTTACCTCACAGCACTAATAGATATTGCAAGGAACCACTTGAGCTTGACTCCTGTCTCTAGCCCTTCACCCCCCAACTCCTGTCAATAACACAGTCCTTTGCACCCAAAGTGACAGCTCTAAATGCACCAGCAATTTTTCGTACCATCCAATGAACCTTTCCCCATTAATTTTTTTTTAAGGGGACCTAGCTCCTTTAGCTATATCAGGCTATTCTTGGCTGGTTATTGGAGGAAACCTGTTACATCAGGCAGTTGCTTTTCTTGTTGTCAAAGATAAGCTTTTCTGATCTGGTATAGGCCTGATTCCTCTATTTATTAACTAACTTCGTGACTTTCAACAAACTATCATACATCTCAGAACTTTTCTTTTTTGCAATACCTTCCCTTAACTCTGATATAAGAGATCATGTTTTCAAAAACCATAATAAAGGACACAAACATAATGCTTTATTATAATGGTTATTGGTATTGCTTTTATATTATACATCATCTAGAGGTTTCTGAGACACCCAGGAACAAAGGCTCATTAACAACAGACAAGGCAATTCTCAGCTCAGGCCCCTGGATAGATACGTTAGTAGGCTCAACACTTTTCTGAACAAAACAGAATTTAACATGTAACAGATTCAATATTTTATTAAACATAATAAACCCCATAACCTTGTATTTCTAATTGCTTACCACTTACTAGAATACAGTGGACAAATGCACAATGGCTTAGAATTCAGGAACCAAAAGTAACACATCAGTGGTTTTGCAAATAATTGTCTAAAACCAAGCCAACAGCAATGGGGGAGGGCAACCCTCAGTAGTATCTAACTCAGAAAGCTTGATTCAGCCCCTCAGTGGTCAGGGTTCCACCGCAGAGAAAAGAATTTAATCTGGCTAGTTTAAGCAGAACTGGGTTTATTACAGTGAGCTAAATGGTTTACAGGACATTGGGAGGGTTAACGAAACAAACTCTAGGTTCTTGCAGAAACAATTCCCAAGCCACACAGCAGAACCAGGCCACCTAGGTTGCTGCCTGCTGGTTGGGAAGCTGGTCTACAAACACACCCCCCTGCCAGGAGGAAGAGACTTCCTCATGCCCTGCCATCGCTGCTGGTTCCAGGACTCCACCAGAGGACCATGTGCACTGGCAATATGCATGCCGAGTGACCCGCCTCTCAACACACACTATACTAGAGGCCGCGCCCTGGAGCCTTTACGAATAAGGCTACAGAGAAAACACATGTTCCTTAATCCTCCCTGCCAGCAGGAGCAACACGTCTGCCTTTCAAATAAGAGTATCTAAGCCCCACCCACAACTCAGGCTGCAAGGGTGCCTGGGAAATGTAGTTTTTTGCTTTTCAGGCCCTGCCGTGTAGGAAGGCACAGTAAAAGGAGGTTGAAACAGATGCTGCATTACAACCCCTCATGCCCCACCACGTAAGTCAATGTTAAGAGACTCATCTTTTTCACAATCCCTTCTCCTCCCCACCCACCCACCAAGACTGCTGAGAGAGATGTGGGAAAACTAGGTGATAAATGTAGTAAGAATTTGGTTGTACAAATAGATGGCTCAGAGTTGGCACAGCTGTTCACACTAGGCTGCTTAGGGGGAGAGGTTACAACTAAGTTGAGGAAACTTTCTCTCCATTAGCCAGCAACATTTAAGAAAAAGTTTTGTTCCCCTTAGGACCCTCAGGGGACACAGGATTGCTTTCCTCCCACCGGTGGTCTGAGCTCATTATGCCACTCTGTTATATGCCCTACCCACAAGCCACTATAGGGTAACCTGGCATTATTTTAAATCTTCTCTTCTGAATGAGGCAATCAGATTACTCATCTGAGATTCACCTAAGCCTATTAGGCAGAACTTCCAGACTCACCAAGGACTCTAACAGGAGAGAGCTCTACTAATAGAAAATTGTCTGTTTGTTAATAAATATCTAGCCAAAACAGTCTTCTTTGTGCAATTAGAGTTGCTGTAGTGTTCTTGTTTGCATGTATTTTACAACAGGGTCTTTGTTCTCTGTCTCTGCTGTCTGCTGTATTTCAGCACCTTCTGTCAAGTGACTCTGAATTCCAAGATCCCATAACACACTGAACAAATTCCTGGTAGGTGCTATTATATGTCAAGTACAAGAGACACAGAAATAAATAAGACAGACGAGGTCCCTGCCCTGGTAGGGCTTATAGTCTAGTGACAAGTTGTAAAAAGATGTTTAGCAGAGAAAGCAACAACACTACAGTCCTGAAATCTGTGTAGAATTTCTGAGAATGAATCGCTCTAGAGTTACTCACCTTTGGATTTTGTTCCCACACGTGAAGTAGCTTTAGCTACACAATAAAATTTCTTCAGTGTTTGAATGTGGAGAGTCTTCTGGAAGAACATACCAATCAAGGTCAATATATAGGCTAAGTGTAGTATTCCAGGCCCCGGTGCTAATGCTGGACAGGTATTTCTGTTCTGAAAAAGGGAGCCTGGAGCTGATATGGGCCATAACTGAGATGTGGGGCTTCTGGTCAGGGTTCTGGTGTAGATGTGTGTCAGCGGAGAAGCCTCATGAAACTCGATCTCAGTGACAATTAACTGGCCACAGGTCACATTTCAATTATCTTCCTGGAAAACAGGGATAACAAGCAAGCCAAACTAACTTAGCCATGGTTTTCTTTACTGTCTGAATAGCACCTGCTTCCATTTAGCTAAGGAAAAAAATCTTTTAAATTCAATTTCCCTCAAAATTCATGCAGGTTGAGAAGGTGTTAAACAAAAAAGGGGCAAGCTGTGCCCAAAAGATTTTAAAATAGTGCTCTAGAGATTTTACAAACTCCCTCAGGCTGTGAAATTCCCCTCATTCCCAGGTCAATTCCAGTTTGGTTTATATTTAAGCTGGAATTTGGAATGACATTTAATTCTATCAAAACAAGACAGACTAGTCACACTGGGCTTTCCTGGTTCCATATTGGAAAAGAATGGGCCTAATCCTTGTGAGTGGGACCTCATTCCCTCTCCTTTCAGCAGTCTTTTCTATGAGCCAGCAGTGCTAGGCATTAGAAATACTGAGGTGAGTAAGTTATGATCACTGCCTTCCAGAAAAATAGCCTTTACCTCACAAAAAGAGATCAAATATAGTTCCATCAAAGGCATAGGGCCCTATCTGACAGTGGTCACACATGAGCAGCCTGTCTTGGGCATCAAGCAAGTGTGGAGATAAATGAAGACCAAGCAAATGAGAAGAGCAAAGGCTATGTATTCAGAGCTTACTGTAGCAAGGTTGTCAGCCACAATCACTTGTGTTTCAGCAGAGACTCAAAGGCAGGTACAGGAATGGGAAAGCTTGATAGTGGGATAAAAGGAAGCCTTCAGGTATGCCCTGGCTGGAGGCTGTTGGCCTGAGAAAGCTGGAGGTGGTTTAACTAGAAGCGGGGCATCCGATGTGATTGGTCAGGGTGCATGTTTGTCTTCCTTTAGTTGGTCCTAAGCTGGAAGTGGGGACAAAACTGTAGGAAGCTGTCAGTTATTAATCAAGTCCTTGGTGCCAATTGCTTAGCTTCCTGTACTGTCACTAGAGATGTCAATCTGACTTCCTGCAAGCCTGACGTCTAGCAGGCTGGCTTTCTGGGCTATTTATCGTTGATAAGGGGTTGGTATCCTGGACTGGTTGCTGCAGGTTGTATGTCAGAGTTTTATTCTTATATATGGTCCAGCAATTGTCCATTTGTATATTAGGTCCCTCACAAGCCTAAGATTTGATTATGTCCTGGCCCTAGGACTCCATTTGACATTAACTCCCCCTTGTAGTATGAGCAGCTCTGGAACTTGCCACCTAGACCTCCTTAGTGTCTCCCAACATGCTCAACTTCTGGCCTTCATGACCTTCATACAAGGAGAATGCCTGACAGACTTCCTCCAAGCAAGCTCCTTCCTGCCTCTTTGCACTGACTCCACTCTGTGTAAGGTAAGGAGAACCAGCCTTGCCCACAAAAAACAAGCAAATTATATAAAACAGCAAGTCCTTGAATCATGCACGATCCTGTGGCAAGAGCCTGGTTTATCTTTAATGGTATTAACCGTCTATGGGCATAAGCACCCATGTGAAAGAATAATAGCAAGACTATACGCAAAATAGAAAACATAAACATTACTGAATGAAACCTCATTAAAAGAACAATAACGTACACCATCACGTTCTAAATAATGTGTGTGTAAATTACAGAAAAAATACAAAGGATAGAAAAAATAAGTTCTCTCTCAGTTGGAGAATTAACAGTGATTTAAATTTTTGTTTACTTGATTTCTTATTTTTTTTTACAATTACATGCATTTCTTTGTGATATAATAAAAATTTTAACTTACTAAAAACGTAGAGTGCATTTGAAAAAGAGGACTCTCTCATAGCAGCACATCTGATTAATTAATAGCTGTCACTTCTGAGCACTTACCACTTCTATGGTTATTATCCTCATAATAACTATGATGAATCTACAAGGTGAGTACTTCTATCACATTTTACAGATAAGGAAACCAAAGTGCAGAGAGTAGAAGCTGACAACCTGCTGGCTCTTGTCAGACCCCTACATGGGGCTCTTAGCCACTATTCTGTTCTTCATCCCTTCTAGTACACATGCCCTTAAACTCTTCCTCGTACCAGGTGTATGACCAAGGAAACTCACTTCCCATCTGTAAAATGGGGATGATAATTGTGCTTATCTCATATGGAGGGTTATAAGGACAAAGAGATCATGTACATACAGAGCTAACACAAGGCCCAATCCCTAGGAAGTTTTCAGTATGTGATTTTTGATGTAAGGACCACTGTTTTCAGGGTTTTATGAATGCTCCAGGAAGGGCTTTTACATTTAAGTTAAAAGAAACAGCAATGGGTTACAAGAACCATTGTAATGGAGATTTGTGAGGCAATTAGGCTTTGGAATAAATTAATATAGTTAAGAATGAGTGTGAAAGATTTTTTTTTTAAATTTACTCCTAGGAGTATCTTCTTCATTGTTCAACATTTACCTATTTTAGTAATGAGTTATGGTTTATTTTGATAGAATAATAACATAGAACAAAGAAAATTTGAACCCTCCTCAGGTAATCTCACCTGTGGCTGAAGTCAGGTTGCTCTGGGCCTAACAGCTAGGTCATCACAAAACACTGGGAGGTCGCACACGCTGGCTTCCAGCTCTGACTCTGCTGTCTAATAAAGTCATCAGGGAGCCTGTAATCCATCCTGATGCCCACGCTAACCACAGAGGTTTTGGTCAAATTGACCAGGTTGGGGCCATGGCAAAGGTATGACTTAAAAGTGTCCCAGGTAATTCAATATGCGGCCAGCTAAAAGCTACCTGAACCTAAAATCACAAGGAAATAAGCAACTTCTTTGGAACTCATTTCGCAAATCTAAATTTAGGTGACAATGGTAACAATCCCCACAGGCAAGTGATCTGTTTAAAAGCAGTTAACATGCATCTTGTTTTCAACACATTTTCATTCATTTTCTCTTTAAACTCCCCATTGATAGCAATAATATCTAATATTTTACTCAGCACTGGTTATGTGCCAGGCACTATTCTAAGCACTTTTCATAGTGAAACAGATGACATAGGATTTGAACCAAAGGCGCTGCACAGCCAATCCTTATTTTCCACTTTCAA
Source organism: Stenella coeruleoalba (assembly GCF_951394435.1). Lineage (NCBI taxonomy): Eukaryota > Metazoa > Chordata > Mammalia > Artiodactyla > Delphinidae > Stenella > Stenella coeruleoalba. The sequence continues at coordinate 17,045,655 of NC_137164.1, forward strand.
TCATACAAACGTTCTTAAATTTTAGAAGTGGTTTGGATGTTGCAAATGACTAACTTAAAATTTGTAAAGATGAAATAAACAAGGTTTTTCCACTTGACCCAGGCTTTGTACAAATAGGCAGTTTCTGCTTATGGCCTAAACTGTTTCATTTGTCTATTTGAGCCAATTGTCATAAAACCTCCCTCTCTGGAACAAGCAGATGCATTTAACAATAATGAGAGGGGCAAATCATTCTAACTCAAAAACTCTCATGGTTTTCACCCAGAGGCTGATTTACCATGAAGTGGGGCTCAAGGCCCCTCATTTACATGTCCCTGTTGAAGGTCCAAGAAGAAACATAGCAATTTTTACTTGTAAATTTGTTTTATTTTTCCTAAAGAGGACTCCCCAAAATCATACAAGCTTTATGCTCCACCAAACCTGGATCTGTCCCTTACAAGATAGGTAGAGATGTGATTTGTTCTCAGTTCAAGACTCTAACTCTCAGACTAATGCAAGAGCTTCCTAGCTGGTCTCCTCACCTGCAGGTTGCTGGTTCTAATCCCTACCACAGGCACCATGGAAAAGTCCTGTGAATACACTGTCATCATACTATTGCCCTGCCCAAATTCAGTGATTCCCATTGCTTACAAAGCCCCGTCATCAATGACTCTTCATAATCTGACTTCTACTTACATCTTGAGTCTTCTATCATTCTTCCGTCTTTATACAGTCTGACACCTCCTTAAATTCTCAGTGCCATTTAATACCCCTTTCTACCCAATGTAACTGAGTTTCTTTGTTTTTGAGCGTGACTCATTCTCTCCTACTCCTTGGTCTTATTCATGCAGTTCGTTGGACTTACAATCATGCTCCATTTAAAGTAGTCCTAGTGCCACTGAAATATGTCTGCCCATTGATAATTCCTACCCATCTCTAAGGCCCAATACAAATGCAACTTTCTCCAGAAGACTTCCCTGGCCAGAAAGTATCACTGTGTAAACACTGCTTGTCTGTATTGTACATAGTATCCTTGTTCTATAACTACTTGAAATTACAGTTGCTAGTATACATGTTCATCTCTCCTCCTAATTTGTAAAATGTGGAATCACACGCATTGTTGAGTAAAGTCCCATGCAAACTACAGGTTTTCAACAATTTTTGAAATATTTATAGTATGATTAGATCAAAAAAAATTTTAACCTCTGTTTTTGTATAGATTTCTTGCTTTCAACTTCATAGGTTGTTGGGAAAAGAAGTGTGGCACAAATTATTCTTCTTTGTGATTATAATGGACAAGGACTTCCTTTTACCTGGTCAACCTCTAATCGGGTAAAGATGTCCACTGTCAATGTATGGCAGCCTGTGGGCTCTTTTACCTTCTGTCCAATGGACAGAGGGCAGAGAAGCAGCATGGCTTTTCCCTAGTGAGTGTATACAGACAAGCTAAGAATCTAAGTAGGTCCACACTCTACCAACATAAGCAGGGTAAGTATACCACCTTTAGCTGGGAAGGAGAAAAGTTGCTAGTAACCATTAAAAAAAAAAAAAGTTAAGTGAAGGGAATTTTAACAGAAAGGTGGCCTGAAGACCCAGCATTTAGGGTCTACCCTGGAAAGGATCTAAGTTCAAAATTAATTCTGATTAATTTAGCAAAGAGACATAATCAAAGTCTGGAGGCTACAGTTGAGTTAGATAATTCTGGAACTACTGTGATTAAACATTAGTAGTGAAGTGAATGCTGTCTAATTGGACTCTTGTTCTTTTCCCTCCTGAAAAATTAACTCTCAGATCATCTATTGTTTATTGTAGCTATTCTGTGTTTGTATTTTTGAATTTGGAAAAGCAATAGTTATTCATGGAAGGGATCTGTTGCCAGACCTACCATGTAGAATTTGGAGCAGTATAATCTAATGACCAAAGAAGAAAATGCTCAGACTCAACTACAGAATTTGTAAACATTGTTATAAGGTTTCTTGAGACTGAAAATGTCACACCAGCTTAGATATCAGTCTGTACTAGGAAACTAAAATTTGAGACTGTGCAGTTATAGGGTATTTGGCATACACTCCCACCCCCCACAAGTCCCTTTTATTTGCATAAGCTAAACATAGGAGATAAATGTTTGTATGGAGTTGGAGAAGGGCAGAATCTTAAATCATCTGAGAAGTTGTCTGCTTTACTAAAATGAACATCACCATAAACTTTGCTTGGTTTCTTCACCCCAAATTAAGAGACCTGAAAGTAATAAAGGAATGAGGAGAGAGGGGTTACATATTCTTTGTGTTTATGAGAAAGCTACATCTTTTAGCACAGAGAATGTCCCTGTCAGGGTTGAAGAATAATTTTCATGAACTCCCCTTTGTTGATTGCTTACAACTATATGTACTTTTTAAAAAATTAGTTTCCTTTTAGACTTGAATGTCTCAGTCTTGGTCTCTGCTCCCCAAGGTAAATTACTTTGGAGCAGTTGAGCAAAATAGCCTAAAGCAAAATGCTATTTTGCACATTAAATGGAAAGCACCTTTACCCCCAGTGTTCCTCCAAGATGTCTAAGTCCAGGACCTCAGACTTGGCAAAGAGACTTAGAAGCACTGATGAAGAGAAACAGAGCCAAACATAACCCCACTAGCTGAGTGTTTTATTTAAGATGCAAAGGTTTTCATCTACAGATAAACCGAGTGCTGTAATAGGAGTATTTCTGCTCAGTGGTGAAGTCTACCAGAAACAAAATCTCAGCAGGAAAGGCTACCAGGTAAATTGAACTCACTAAAGTTTCCTCCAGACAATAACAGCCAGTTAAGTAAGACAATCGGAATAATTCATCCTCCTGGAGTTCAAAACACAAAGGGCTATACGAAATGTGATATTAAGGTTTTAAAAAGACGTATACAAAAGTCAGGAATATCCTTCCAAAATGAAAGTGTGGGTGGTAATTGATTAAATGTTAGAAGTTGTTCTGATATGTTTTATTCAACCAAAGGAATTTCTTCCTGTCAGCATTCAGTGACAGGTAACAACTTTCAATTCTCGTCTCTTTCAAACAAATACACAGGTATGGCAGCAGTTAAAAACAGTTGGCTGTGAGTTACATCCAGCTGACTTCATCTTGGACCCCCTTTTTATGCTTTCACTCCTCATCCAGTACATGGTCCCTGATATGAGTCTTTTTCCCGTGAACTTGGCAGACATAGCCTGGCACTTTTATGTCAACTCTTGGCTTAGAGTTTGGGAAAAAGCATTTCTTCTCCAGCTCCTCTGGTTTCTATCTCTGGTATTTGACATCTGCCAAATCCTTATGCTCTAATTCTATACCCATCCCTATAGACACTTGGCTACATTCACTTAACAAGATAATTTCAAACTATATAAACCATAAGTTGATGAGTTACAAAGAGAATCTCACAAATCACATCTATATGAAAGATTGCAACATTCCTAAAACAACTGGAAAAAAATAAAGTTACAGAAGATTCAAACAACAGAATAAACAAGCTTGATCTAATGAGCATGACCATAGAGACTGCCATTCTTTTTGAGTATACATGAAACAATTTCAAAAATATTATTGAATTAAGGATGTCTCAACAAATATCAAAGGTATGATATCAGGGCTTCCCTGGTGGCGCAGTGGTTGAGAGTCTGCCTGCTGATGCAGGGGACGCGGGTTCGTACCCCGGTCCGGGAAGATCCCACATGCCGCGGAGCGGCTGGGCCCGTGAGCCATGGCCGCTGAGCCTGCGCGTCCGGAGCCTGTGCTCCGCAACGGGAGAGACCACAGCAGTGAGAGGCCCGCATACCGCAAAAAAAAAAAAAAAAAAAAGATATGATATCATATAGACCACATTCTCTAACTATAAAGCAATAAAATAAGGAATCAATAAAAAAATTTAATTCATGTACTTTAAAACTAAAAATATACTTCTAAATAATTCAAGGATCAAAGAAAAATTGCAATGGAAATTATGAAATTATTTAGAAATAAACAATAATAGACTTAAACAATGCATTTATAGTATACAGCTAAAGTGATACCTACAGGAAAATATATAGACTTAGAGTAGGAAAAGAAATTTTCGAAATTAATAATTAATGTATTCAACTGAAGACATTATTTTCAAAACTATGAAGTAAACCCAGAGGGGGATAAAAACAAAGAGAATAACAGTAAGAGAAGGAATTAATTAAATAGAAAAGAAAGAAAAAATAGTATCAACAAGATCAAACGCTCTTTCTATGAATAGATAAATCTTTGGCGAGAGAATACAAAAGAGGAAGAGTGTGTGTGCAGAATAAACAAAGTTAGGAATGAAAAGAGACAAAATAGAGCTACAGTAAAAATTTGTAATATTATAAAAGAATACCATGAACAAATTAGTCAATAAACTTTACAAGCTTAAATATAGACAGCTTCCTGGAAAATAACATTGCAAAAGTGACTCAAGAAGCAGCAGAAAAACCTGGAAAAAAATATATACCCATTAAAGAAAATGAATTGGTAGTTGAAAATAAAAAACTATCCCATAAAGAAGCACCAGAGCATCCAAACCAGAGAGGTTTTCAGGTATATTTTACCATACCTTTAAATATTATACAACCTCATTCTTATTCAGACTATTCCAGAGACCAAAAAAGAGTAAAAGCTGTCCAGTTATTTTTATGAGGCTTGCAAAACCTTAATATCAAAACTAAACAAAAACAGTATGAGAAAGTGAAATTATAGCCTCAATCACTTTCATGATTATAGATCACAGATGCAAAAGTTCTTCATTCTAATATTAGCCAACCAAACAAGCTTTAAACAGGAATATAAGGATGATTTAATGGATGTAAAATTTATTACTCTAAATACGGTATTAATAGGTTAAGAAAAAATAGATACAGAAAAATTACATGATGAAAAAAGTCAACATTCTTTCATAATATAGAGTCTTTGCAAAGTAGGAAGAAGAAAAAACTTCTTTCATCTAGAAAAAGTATCCACAAAAAATGAGCCTCCTATTTTGTGATCAGTGATAGAAGCATCTGCTATAAAGTCAGAAATAGAACATGGCTGTTCTTGACACAACCATTCAGCTTGTAACTGGAGGTTTTCTCCAATCCAGTAAGACAGGAAATAGATATAAGAGGAAAGAGAAGATGGGTTCTAAATTGGCATTAATTGTAGAACATATTATTGTCACAGAAAATCCAAAGGAATTCACAAACTATTAGAACTAATAAGAGAGTTCAGTAAGGTTGCTGAATACAAGATCAATTAATTTAAAAAAATCAATGGCATTCCCATGCATAAGAAACAATCAATTAGAAAATGGATGACAAATTAAAATATTCATTCCATAATAAATTGAATTATTTTTAATCTGTAAATTTCTTGAGAATAAATCTAACAAAATTCTATATTATCTGAAGGAATGAAATCATAGAACTTTAATGAAAAATCTAAAGGAACACTCAAGTAAATGGAAAGATATGCCATATTCTTTTACCAGAAGGCTCTCAATATCATAAAGATGTCAATCCCTCTCAGATTAATCTGCAAATTCAAGGAAATCTCAATGAATATTGTAGTTTTTCATGAAGATTGACAGGCTTTTCCTGAATTTTATTTGGATGAATAAAGGTCAAAAATGGTCCAGACCTTTTTAGAGGAGACTAAAGAAAAGGGATTTGCTCCATCAGATACCAAAGCTACTATAAAGTTATAATAATTAAAACAATGTGCAAAAAGACTGACAGACCAATGGAAAAGAATGGAGAGCTCAGAAATTAAAACTTGTCAAAGAAAATATCTTTATGGCCTTGGGTAGGAAATAGTTTCTTAAATAATACATAATTAGCCCAAACCATAAAAGAAAAAAGTTGATACATTCAACTATGTTGAAATATAAACCTTCTATTTAATTAGAACATTATTTTTTTAGAAGTGAAAAAGATCAAGCTACAGACAAGGAGAAGATAGTTGCAATCATTATAAATAAACAAAATTTTAACAATAAAATTATATAAGGAACTTACATAAAGACAACCAACCCAATAGAAAGTAGACAAAGACATGAACAGTCAATTCACAAGGAACCATCTGACTGACCAATACACATATGAAAGATTACTGACCTCATGAATTATCAGGGACATGTAGATTTAAAATAACAATAAAATAGTGTTTTATACTCATGAGATAAACAAATATTAAGACACCTGACAAGAGTTATGAAGGATGTGTAGAAATTAAAACTCTACTTGTAGAAGTTAAAATTTGTGTAAACTTTTATTAAGAGAGTAAATTGAGGGCTTCCCTGGTGGCTCAGTGGTTGAGAGTCCGCCTGCCGATGCAGGGGACACAGGTTCGTGCCCCGGTCCGGGAAGATCCCACATGCCGCAGAGCGGCTGGGCCCGTGAGCCATGGATGCTCAGCCTGCGCGTCCGGAGCCTGTGCTCCGCAACGGGAGAGGCCACAACAGTGAGAGGCCCGCGTACCGCAAAAAAAAAAAAAAAAAAAAAAGAGAGGAAGTTGGCAATATCTAATAAAACTGATTGTGTAGATACATACCCTACCACCCAGGAATTCCAAGCCTAGGTATATCCCCTAAAGAAACTCTAGAACATATCCACAGGAAACCATGCACAAGGATACTTAATGCAGGATCACTTATAATGGTGAAAATAACGGAAACTACTTTTTAATGTCTATTACTATTAGGTAAATAAATCATGATAGATTCATTCAATAATGCATCAATTAGCAGTTAAAATGAGTTAATTAGATCTAAAAGCATCAACATGGATAAATGTTAGAAATAAAATGGTGAGAGAAAAAAGCAAATATCATTCAAATGTGAAGCACATTATATGCATTAATAGAGTGTTTATTGACATAAATTGTGCATGTATGTGTACAGTAAATGTATAATGTCAGGAGAGGAAGAACACATGCTAACTTCAAAAAATCTGTCTGTGGGGAGGAAGAAGGGGGAATGGGGGTCAGGAGGGTAAAATCAGATGCCTGGTGGTTATAGACAGAATTGTGTCTCCCCAAAATTCATAGGTTGGAGCTGTAATCCCCAGTATAGCTGTTTTTGGAGAAAGGGCTTCTAAGGAAGTAATGAAGATTAAATGAACCATAAGGTCGGGGCCTTATCCAATAAAATGTGTCCTTATAAGAAGAGACACCAGAGATCTCACTTTCTCTTCATGAACACGAATTGAGGAAAGGCCAGGTGAGGACACAGCAAGAAGTCTGCAAGCCAGGAAGAGAGCTCTCACCAGGAACCAATCAACCAGCCCATTGATCTTGGACTTCTAGCCTCCAGAACTGTGAAAAAATAAATTTCTGTTCTTAAGCCATATAGTGTACGGTATTCTGCTACAGCAACCTGAGCTAATACAATGGCAAAACATTAATGTTTGTTAAATCTAAATAGTGACTGTATAGGACTATGTTATATTATTCCCTGTGCTTTTTATTTTATTCCAAATATTCCCTTAACATATGTAGTCATTATTTAATCTGACAGATGATATAGGGGAACATTAGTCATTTTAGTCATACTAAAAACAATGATACAGAACCAACACCTCCCAAGAGGTCATAAAAGTTTTACATTTCACTGAATTAAGGTTTTGGTGGGGGAGGAGTGTCCTTCTGCAACCTGGTGAGGTCATACAGGATGCCACTAGTAGGTGGGGGAACTGGCAGGCACCCATGCTCCTCCTCCTATGGTGTGTCCCCTTGCTGTCCAACCGGTAAATGCCTAACAGGATTGACACCATCATCAGGTTTCTGTCCCATTCCTTGAATTTTGGGGAACCAGACAGTGCTGGCCCCAAATACTTTCAGTCAATCCCTTGACATGGGAAGGAGAAAGTCTTACCATGATACCCTTCAAACAACAAAAAAGAAGTGGTACTTCTGGGTCTTATACTTGCCCATTGTGCCAAACACAGTGATAATAAATGTGCATTAAAGCATGTTACCACAATGCCTTGCACCTAGTAAGCACTCAATAAACATTTCTCGAACAAAGCATTTGTGTTTGTAATATTACCGTATGATTTTAGTTCAGCATTTACAGGTTGCTTAAAAGTTACTACATGAAACAAGACACCAGCTAAACCAAGTATGTTTTAGATAGAAAATCCTTAACCTAGAATTGCAACATGTCTATTCCAGCGGTTCTCAAACTTTACAGGGCATCAGGATTACTGGGAAGATTCACTGAAACATAGATTGCTGAGTTTCTAGAGTGCAGCTCAAAAAACTGAATTTCTAGCGAGTTCCCAGGTGAGGTTGATACCACTGGTCTGGAGACTACATTTTAATAACTATTGGTTTAGATCTTTAGGGGTACCTAGAGAAAGTAGAGTACTATTTTCTCTAATCTGAACATTTTCTTATTCATATATATATATAATTCATACATATATACACACATACATACATTCATATATATACACAAACATGTATATATAATAATTTATACGATAAGGTATGATATATCTTAAAAAGAAAACAAACAAATATAAGACCCAGAAGTACCACTTCTTTTTTGTTGTTTGAAGGGTATCATGGTAAGACTTTCTCCTTCCCATGTCAAGGGATTGACTGAAAGTATCTGGGGCCAGCACTGTCTGGTTCCCCAAAATTCAAACAAAACATCTTATAAATAAAAAATATAATAATATATCTGTAATACTCCTCTCTTACTATACTCCTTAAATTACAAATTAATAAAACTGAAAAATAATAATAGCTAGCAACTATTGAGTATTTATTATACGCAGGGCACTATGGTAATTGCATGATACATTATTCATTTTAATCTTCGCAACTACTGTGTAAGTACTATTATCTCTGTTTTATATACAAGTAAGTGGAGCCTCAAAGAGGCTAAATGACCTGGTCAGCTAGAGAGTGGTGACATTAGAATCTGTACCCAAGTCGAATTCCAAAACCCAAGCTCTGCATTGCTTTTACCTCTGAAATCAGAGTGGGCTTCCCGCCGCAGCACCAATCCACAAACCTGACAGCTGTTTAAAGCACCAACTAGAGCCATCAAGTTCTCTGATTAAGGGGAAAGACCCTAAAGGACTTGCTTCCTTTCACCTGAAGTTAATCATTCACCAAACAAGACGAGCAGAAGAAACAAATTGAAGAAGTAACTAAAAGATCCAGGTACTATTTTTCTTCTTGATCTCTCCAAATCGCAAAACAAAGATTCCTGCGCAATACATTCATTTCCTCCCTCAGTCCCAGTGGCATCATTTGCAAACACAATAAAGAAAATGGATAAACTGCACTGTGGGGGGAAATGTCTTAGCATCCTTTGGTTTTCTCTGGTTAGTGAGCAGTTACGGAAACTTCTGAAGTCCTTACATTTAAAAGGACGGAAATGAAGACATTTGTTTCTCAGTTGTCCAGAAAGTGTGCTGATGAGCTGATAAAAAAGGAATGAAGTAGCTGAAGTAGTAAGAGGGTATGAAATGTGATTAGCCCACTCAAAAAGCTAGTAAAATTAAAAAACAAAAACAGACTGGGAAAATTTGGGACAAACTTTAACAGGGAGGAACGAAGTGTCATCTCTCTTTATAAAGTTAACGGCGTATTCATTTTTCAGACTTCTATTGTTTTATTTCAGTTTTAAAGAAGAAAAAGTTAAAAATATTAAAATACTGAATGGACAGAGCAGAGTTTCCCATTAAAATAAATACACTTTGTTTTATTGTTTGGAAAACTCTAACAAGCTCCAGACTACTAACTGAATTCTGTCATTTTTTTTTAACATCTTTATTGGAGTATAATTGCTTTACAATGTTGTGTTAGTTTCTGCTGTATAACAAAGTGAATCAGCTATATGTATACATATATCCCCATATCCCCTCCCTCTTGCGTCTCCCTCCCACCCTCCCTATCCCACCCCTCTAGGTGGTCACAAAGCACCACGCTGATCTCCCTGTGCTATGCAGCTGCTTCCCACTAGCTATTTTACATTTGGTAGTGTATATATGTCAATGCTACTCTTTCACTTTGTCCTGGCTTACCCTTCCCCCTCCCCGTGTCCTCAAGTCCATTCTCTACCTCTGTGTCTTTATTTCTGTCCTGTCCCTAGGTTCATCAAAACCATTTTTTTTTTTAGATTCCATATATGTGTGTTAACATACAGTATTTGTTTTTCTCTTTCTGAATTACTTCACTCTGTATCTGTCATTTTTTTGAAAGAAGAAATTTCCAGCATATTTCCAGAAGTTAGGTTAAATTGATATCTACTTAATTAATCTTGGAATTATAAAATTAAAAGAAAATATGCTAAAATACTAAGAAAAATTACACATCTTAGACCTCCTGTTTGGTGTGTTCATGCTGAAATTTTCCTCCTTTTTGTCTTCAATGTGAGGCTATTTGCAACATTAACCTAAATAAATCTCCAAAATAACGTGGAGATTATTTTGCTGTTTTGAGGATACCAGCACAGTTGGCATTGATCTTGTATGTTTATTTGGGGCTGAGAAACCTGATATATAATTGGCACTAGCATCCATGCATTGCTCAGGATTAAACCTTAAATTCATCCTTGATGCCTTTTTATCACACTCTACTTTTAATTGGCAAATCCTGTAAGCTCTAGCTTCAAAATATAACTCAAATCCAACCCCTTTTCGTCACCTCCGCCACTCCCAGCATAGTTCAAGCCACTAGCATCTTTTGTTTAGACTGTTGAATAAACCTCTTCCTGCTTCTGCAGAATATTCTGCACAGAGTGACTGAAGTGATCCTTTTAAACTCTAAGTCAGATAGTGTCATGACACTGTGCAAACCCTCCAATGGCTACATATTTCACTTCAAACAAAATCCAAAGTCATTATGACAGCCTGCAAGGCTCTACTAGGTCTGACCCCCACTCATCTCACAGACCCCAATTCTTACCTCTCAAGTCTTCTGTATCTATGACAGCAAAATGCTACCCAGAAATCACAGTACTCTTCCTTGCCCCATTCCATCCTCTTCTCTCCTAGGCAATCACATCACACCTTCTCTCCTCAAAGCTCCAAAAGTCCTTTCCCATTCCCACTCCCAGATTATAACCTTCCTCCATATCGTACTGAGAAAACAGTAGCAATTAAAAGCCCTGACTCCTGGCATATGAGTTGACAGCTATTGTATCTGAAGACCACACATTAAAAAACAGATACAGTTAGGACCCCAAATTCATAAGCAGCATATTCAGTAATAAAATAAGCATACGAATTTCCCAACAGACTATTCAGAGCTGGTTTGACAAATGTGCAGAACCATTTCTATGGCCAAGTTGGGAAATATTTACCATTCTGAGAAAGGGATACCACCCAAATTATTAAGTGATTACAACCTAAGTAACTAAATGGGAAGAGACAGTTGCCCTAAATGTAGGATCAGATAGTCACTGGCCCTCAAATGCTGTCATCCCCACAAGCATTTTGCTCTTAAATTATTTAGGTCTTCAAGTAGACATGGTCATTTTACAGAAACCCAACTCAGAAATAATTGTGTGTAAGACAACACAAGCAGTGGGACCCTTTCATGCCAAACTAATGACTTCAGGACATGCAAGGCATTACTCCTCTGTATAAATCCACTTCAGAGCAGGGGTCAGAACCATTAAACTAATGGTAAACTGGAGTCCCTGGGCCCAGAGTACCCCATGACTCCAGAGGATTGGGATTTGTAAGAAAAATAATAAACACAGAGACATCATAAACACTCTACAAGACTCTTTATACAAATGCATTTTTGTCCAAAATCAAAACTCCAGAAAATAGAATTTTAAGTTCTTACTTTTAAATGAAAAATATCTTTAGAAAGACATTCAAGAGTTACTTTTTAAAAATAAAATCCTCTCAGGATAAAATATGAAGACATCACTGCTTGACCTTAATAAGTGTTCTTTTAAGATTATCATATAAAGACCTGGTCCCTCAAAAACATTTTCTTAAAAATTCAAGTTTAGACATTTCTGGGAACTTTAGTGTTAGCGTGATGGGTAATCTTTTTTTCCTCCCACAAAGAAATGTCCTATTGAGGGCTGAGTTAGAGGTGAGTGGCCTGGCTGTATGATGTCAACATACTGCCACAGAAGAGGGGAAAAAGAGCCACGTTCACTGAGAGTTAATTTCAAATTTAAATATATGGAACACGTGTACACAGAAATTAGCTAGCTCTTTACCAAACCTTTTCTGTCATCATTTGGCACATAACCATATTTCTAGCCACACTTCAGGTAAGTATAACTGAGCCCCAGCCACTGGAATGCGAGCAGAAGTACTGTATGCCACCCCTAGGCTTTAGCACATAAAACTATCTCCCCAAGCAATGCCATCTTGATGTAGATGACGATGGCAACCTTAGAAGACAGATGTCAAAGGTGGCAGAGCCACAGATGGAAGGAACCCTGAATCACTACTGAGAAGAGAGTTGTCTTTTGAAAGGGAACCAAATTTAGACGATAAAATAAACCCTTATTAAGATTTTTTGTGGGCTTCCCTGGTGGTGCAGTGGTTGAGAGTCCACCTGTCAATGCAGGGGACACGGGTTCGTGCCCCGGTCCGGGAAGATCCCACATGCCGCGGAGCGGCTGGGCCCGTGAGCCATGGCCGCTGAGCCTGCGTGTCCAGAGCCTGTGCTCCGCAATGGGAGAGGTCACAACGGTGAGAGGCCCACGTACCACAAAAAAAAAAAAAAAAAGATTTTTTTGTTACAGTACCTCACATTACCTTAGCAGACATCCTATCTTAGTTCAGAATGATAACACAATGAGTAATTAAGTTACTAATAACTATTTAAGGAAAGCAATTATACACCAAGCTCCAACATCCATTGTCTCCTGCATTTAAATCCAACAGGTTTGAAAAAGTTGTAAATACACTAATACCAAGGTCTGCTTTTCAATATATAAAGCTTTCTATGGGCTAAACACCTGAGGCTTCTATAAATAAGATAAAAACAAAGATTTTGGTTGCTACTGCTACCATTGAATAAAAAGACTTATGGTGTTTTTAACTCAAATCTAGCTTCACACTACCTCAAACCTGGAGAAGGGCAAAAACATCAGAAAGAGCTGGGGAAGAGAAGTGAAGGAGCTACGAAGAACAAAAAGGGACCCTGGAACCATGGGTCAGACCTGGGCAGAGAGAGGGGAGAAGCTTTGGATTCAACATAAAAATGAACTTCTCATTTTGACTGGACAAGATTTTTAAAGATTATAAGTATCCTAATGATCAAAATGAGGGAAAAGGGAACAATAAACAGATGGGACAAACAGAAAAAAACAGCAATATGACAGCTATACTTCTAACCATGTCAATAATCACATTAAAAGTAAATGGGGGGGCGCCTTCAAGATGGCAGAGGAGTGAGACATGGAGATCACCTTCCTCCCTACAAATACATCAGAAATACATCTACATGTGGAACAACTCCTACAGAACACCTACTGGACGCTGGCAGAAGACCTCAGACTTTCCAAAAGGCAAGAAACTCCCCACATACCTGGGTAGGGCAAAAGAAAAAAGAAAAAACAGAGACAAAAGAATAGGGACAGAACCTGCACCACTGGGAGGGAGCTGTGAAGGAGGAAAAGTTTCCACACACTAGAAGCCCCTTCATGGGCGGAGACTGCGGGTGGCAGAGGGGGGAAGCTTCAGAGCCACGGATGAGAGCGCAGCAACAGGGGTGCAGAGGGCAAAGTGGGGAGATTCCCGCACAGAGGATTGGTGCCGACCGGCACTCACCAGACCGAGAGGCTTGTCTGCTCACCCAACGGGGTGGGTGGGGCTGAGAGCTGAGGCTCGGGCTTCAGAGGTCAGATTCCAGGGAGACAACTGGGGTTGGCTGTGTGAACACAGCCTGAAGGGCGCTAGTGTGCCACAGCTAGCCGAGAAGGAGTCCTGGAAAAAGTCTGGAACTGCCTAAGAGTCAGGAGACCATTGTTTCGGGGGTGAGTAAGGAGAGGGGATTAAGAGCACCACCTAAACGAGCTCAAGAGGCGGGCATGAGCCACGTCTATCAGCGCAGACACCAGAGAGAGGCATGAAACGCTAAGGCTGCTGTTGCAGCCACCAAGAAGCCTGTGTGCAAGCACAGGTCACTATCCACACCTCCCCTCCTGGAAGCCTGTGCAGCCCGCCACTGCCAGGGTCCCGTGATCCAGGGAAAACTTCGCCAGGAGAACACACGGCACGCCTCAGGCTGTTGCAACGTCACGCCAGCCTTGGCCACTACAGGCTCACCCCGCATTCCGTACCCCTCCCTCTCCCTGGCCTGAGTGAGCCAGAGCCCCCTGATCAGCCGCTCCTTTAACCCCATCCTGTCTGGGTGAAGAACAGACGCCCTCAGGTGACCTACACACAGAGGCAGGGCCGAATCCAAAGCTGAACCCCAGGAGCTGTGCGAACAATGAATAGAAAGGGAAATCTCTCCCAGCACACTCAGGAGCAGTGGATTAAATCTCCACAATCAACTTGATGTACCGTGCATCTGTGGAATACCTGAATAGACAACGAATCATCCAAAAATTGAGGTGGTGGACTTTGGGAGCAACTGTAGACTTGGAGTTTGCTTTCTGCATCTAATTTGTTTCTGATTTTAAGTTTATCTTAGTTTAGTATTCAGAGCTTATTATCATTGGTAGATTTGTTTATTGATTTGGTTGCTCTCTTCCTTTTTTCATTTCTTTATATATGTATATGTTTTTTCCTTTTTTTCTTTTTGTGAGTGTGTATGTGTATGCTTCTTTGTGTGATTTTCTCTGTATAGCTCTGCTTTTGCCATTTGTTCTAGGGTTCTGACTGTCTGTTTTTTGTTTTTTCTTTTTTTAGTATAGTTTGTAGTGCTTGTTATTACTGGTGGATTTCTTTTTGGTTTCATTGCTCTCTTCCTTCTTTCCTTCTTTTTTTTTTAACACTTTTTCATTTTTTTATCTTTAATAATTTTTTTCTATTTTAATAATTTTATTTTCTCTTTTTTTCCCCTCCCTCCCTCCCTCTGTCCCTCTATTTCTTTCATTCTTCCTCCCTCCCTCCCTCCCTCCCTCCCTTCCTTTCTTTCTTTCTTTTTCTCCCTTTTCTTCTGAGCCATGTGGCTGACAGGGTCTTGGTGCTCCGGCGGGGTGTCAGGCCTCAGCCTCAGAGGTGGGAGAGCCGAGGTCAGGACATTGGTCCACCAGAGACCTCCCGACCCCATGTAATATCAAACGGCAAAAGCTCTCCCAGAGATGTCCATCTCAACGATAAAACCCAGCTCCACTCAATGACCAGCAAGCTACAGTGCTGGACACCCTTTGCCAAACAACTAGCAAGAGAGAAACAAACCCACCCATTAGCAGAGAGCCTGCCTAAAATTATAGTAGCTTCACAAATACGCCAAAACACACCACTGGACATCATCCTACCCATCAGAAAGACAAGATCCAGCTGCATCCACCAGAACACAGGCAACAGTACCCTGCATCAAGGAGCCTACACAACACACTGAACCAACCTTACCCACTGGGGGCAGACACTAAAAACAATGGGAATGATGAACCTGCAGCCTGTGAAATGGAGACCCCAAACACAGTAAGTTAACCAAGTTGAGAAGACAGAGAAACACAGCAGATGAAGGACCAAGGTAAAAACCCACCAGACCAAACAAATGAAGAGAAAACAGGCAGTCTATCTGAAAATGAATTCAGAGTAATGATAGTAAAGATGATCCAAATCTTGGAAAAAGAATGGAGAAAATAAAAGAAACGTTTAACTAGGACCTAGAAGAACTAAAGAGCAAACAAAGAATGATGAACAACACACTGAATGAAATTAAAAATTCTCTAGAAGGAATCAATAGCAGAATAACTGAGGCAGAAGAATGGATAAGTGACCTGGAAGGTAAAATAGTGGAAATAACTACCACAGAGAGGAATAAAGAAAAAGGAATGAAAAGAATTGTAGACAATCTCAGAGACCTCTGGGACAACATTAAATGCACCAACATTCGAATTATAGGAGTCCCAGAAGAAAAACAGAAAAAGAAAGGGACTGAGAAAATATTTGAAGAGATTATAGTTGAAAACTTCCCTAATATGGGTAAGGAAGTGGTCAATCAAGTCCAGGAAGCACAGAGAGTCCCATACAGGATAAATCCAAACAGAAACATCCCAAGACACATATTAATCAAACTATCAAAAATTAAATACAAAGAAAAAGTATTAAAAGCAGCAAGAGAAAAGCAACAATTATCATACAAGGGAATCCCCATAAGGCTAACAGCTGAACTTTCAGCAGAAACTCTGCAAGCCAGAAGGGAGTGGCAGGACATATTTAAAGTGATGAAAGGAAAAACCTACAACCAAGATTACTCTACCCAGCAAGGATCTCATTCAGATTAGACAGAAATTAAAACCTTTATAGACAAACAAAAGCTAAGAGAATTCAGCACCACCAAACCAACTTTACAACAAATGCTAAAGGAACCTCTCTAGGCAGGAAACACAGAGAAGGAAAAGACCTACAAAAACAAACCCAAAACAATTAAGAAAATGGTAATAGGAACATACATATCGATAATTACCTTAAATAGAAATGGATTAAATGCTCAAACAAAAAGACATAGACTGGCTGAATGGATACAAAAACAAGACCCATATATATGCTGTCTACAAGAGACCCACTGCAGACCTAGGGACACATACAGACTGAAAGTGAGGGGATGGAAAAAGATATTCCACACAAATGGAAATCAAAAGAAAGCAGGAGTAGCAATTAGCATATCACACAAAATAGACTTTAAAATAAAGACTGTTACAAGAGACAAAGAATGACACTACATAATGATCAGGGGATGAATCCAAGAAGAAGATATAACAATTGTAAATATTTATGTACCCAACATAGGAGCACCTCAATACATAAGGCAAATGCTAACAGCCATAAAACAGGTAATCGACAGTAACACAATCATAGTAGGGGACTTTAACACCCCACTTTCACCAATGGACAGATCATCCAAAATGAAAATAACTAAGGAAACACAAGCTTTAAATGATACATTAAACAAGATGGACTTAATTGATATTTATAGGACATTCCATCCAAAAACAACAGAATACACTTTCTTCTCAAGTGCTCATGGATCATTCTCCAGGATAGATCATATCTTGTGTCAAAATCAAGCCTTGGTAAATTTAAGAAAACTGAAATCATATCAAGTATCTTTTCTGAACACAACGCTATGAGACTACATATCAATTACAGGAAAAAAATCGTAAAAAATACAAATACATGGAGGCCAAAAAATACACTACTAAATAACCAAGAGATCACTGAAGAAATCAAAGAGGAAATCAAGAAATACCTAGAAACAAATGACAATGAAAACACGATGAACCAAAACCTATGGGATGCAGCAAAAGCAGTTCTAAGAGGGAAGTTTATAGCAATAAAATCCTACCTCAAGAAACAAGAAACAACTCAAATAAACAACCAAAACTTACACCTAAAGCAATTAGAGAAAGAAGAACAAAAAAACCCAAAGTTAGCAAAAGGAAAGAAATCATAAAGATCAGATCAGAAATAAATGAAAAAGAAATGAAGGAAACGATAGCAAAGATCAATAAAACTAAAAACTGGTTCTCTGAGAGGTTAAAAAAAATTGATAAACCATTATAAATCCATTTATGATAAAAAACCCTCCAGAAAGTAGGTACAGAGGGAACTTACCTCAACATAATAAAGGCCATATATGACAAACCCACAGCCAACATTGTTCTCAATGGTGAAAAACTGAAACCATTTCTCCTAATATCAGGAACAAAACAAGGTTTCAACTCTCATCACTATTATTCAACATAGTTTTGGAAGTTTTAGCCACAGCAATCAGAGAAGAAAAAGAAATAAAAGGAATCCAAATCTGAAAAGGAGAAGTAAAGCAGTCACTGTTTGCAGATGACATGATACTAAACATAGAGAACCCTAAAGATTCCTAAAGATGCTATCAGAAAAATACTAGAGCTAATCAGTGGTAAAGTATCAGGATAAAAAATTAATGCACAGAAATCAATTTTATTACTATACACTAATGATGAAAAATCTGAAAGAGAAATTAAGGAAACACTCCCATTCACCACTGCAACAAAAACAATAAAATACCTAGGAATAAACCTACCTAAGGAGACAAAAGACCTGTATGCAGAAAACTATGAGACACTGATGAAAGATATTAAAGATGATACAAACAGATGGAGAGATACACCATGTTCTTGGACTGGAAGAATCAACATTGTGAAAATGACTATACTACCCAAAGCAATTTACAGATTCAGAGCAATCCCTATCAAACTACCAATGGCATTTTTCACAGAAGAAAAAATTTCACAATTTGTGTGGAAACACAAAATACCCCAAATATAAAAAATAGAAACACAAGGAGGCTAAACAATACACTACTTAATAAAGAAGTGATCACTGAAGAAATCAAAGAGGAAATAAAAAAATACCTAGAAACAAATGACAATGAAAACAAGACGACCCAAAACGTATGGGATGCAGCAAAAGCAATTCTAAGAGGGAAGTTTATAGCAATACAATCCTACCTTAAGAAACAGGAAACATCTCAAATAAACAACCTAACCTTGCACCTAAAGCAATTATAGAAACAAGAACAAAAAAATCCCAAAGTTAGCAGAAGGAAAGAAATCATAAAGATCAGATCAGAAATAAGTGAAAAAGAAATGAAGGAAACGATAGCAAAGATCAATAAAACTAAAAGCTGGTTCTTTGAGAAGATAAACAAAATTGATAAACCATTAGCCAGATTCATCAAGAAAAAAAGGGAGAAGACTCAAATCAATAGATTTAGAAATGAAAAAGGAGAAGTAACAACTGACACGGCAGAAATACAAAAGATCATGAGAGATTACTACAAGCAACTCTATGCCAATAAAATGGACAACCTGGAAGAAATGGACAAATTCTTAGAAATGCACAACTTGCCAAGACTGAATCAGGAAGATATAGAAAATATGAACAGACCAATTACAAGCACTGAAACTGAAACTGTGATTAAAAATCTTCCAACAAACAAAAGCCCAGGATCAGATGGCTTCACAGGTGAATTCTATCAAACATTTAGAGAAGAGCTAACACCTATCCTTCTCAAACTCTTCCAAAATATACCAGAGGGAGGAAGACTCTCAAACTCATTCTACGAGGCCACCATCACCCTGATACCAAAACCAGACAAGGATGTCACAAAGAAAGAAAACTACAGGCCAGTATCACTGATGAACACAGATGCAAAAATCCTCAACAAAATACTAGCAAACAGAATCCAACAGCACATTAAAAGGATCATATACCATGATCAAGTGGGGTTTATTCCCAGAATGCAAGGATTCTTCAATATACGCAAATCAATCAATGTGATACACCATATTAACAAATTGAAGGAGAAGAACCATATGGTCATCTCAATAGATGCAGAGAAAGCTTTTGACAGAATTCAACACCCATTTATGATAAAAACCCTCCAGAAAGTAGGCATAGAGGGAACTTTCCTCAACATAATAAAGGCCATATATGACAAACCCACAGCCAACATTGTCCTCAATGGTGAAAAACTGAAACCATTTCCACTAAGATCAGGAACAAGACAAGGCTGCCCACTCTCACCACTCTTTTTCAAAATAATTTTGGAAGTTTTAGCCACAGCAATCAGAGAAGAAAAGGAAATAAAAGGAATCCAAATCGGAAAAGAAGAAGTAAAGCGGTCACTGTTTGCAGATGACATGATACTATACATAGAGAATCCTAAAGATGCTACCAGAAAACTACTGGAGCTAATCAATGAATTTGGTTAAGTAGCAGGATACAAAATTAATGCACAGAAATCTCTGGCATTCCTATACACTAATAATGAAAAATCTGAAAGTGAAATCAAGAAAACACTCCCATTTACCATTCCAACAAAAAGAATAAAATATCTAGGAATAAACCTACCTAAGGAGACAAACGACCTCTATGCAGAAGATTATAAGACACTGATGAAAGATATTAAAGATGATACAAATAGATGGAGAGATATACCATGTTCTTGGATTGGAAGAATCAACATTGTGAAAATGACTCTACTACCCAAAGCAATCTACAGATTCAATGCAATCTCTATCAAACTACCACTGGCATTTTTCACAGAACTAGAACAAAAAATTTCACAATTTGTATGGAAACACAGAAGACCCGGAATAGCCAAAGCAATCTTGAGAACGAAAAACGGAGCTGGAGGAATCAGGCTCCCTGATTTCAGACTATACTACAAAGCTACAGTAATCAAGACACATATATATGGAATTTAAGAAAAAAAAATGTCATGAAGAACCTAGGGGTAAGACAGGAATAAAGACACAGACCTACTAGAGAATGGAGCTGAGGATATGGGGAGGGGGAAGGGTAAGCTGTGACAAAGTGAGAGAGTGTCATGGGCATATATACACTACCAAACGTAAAATAGATAGCTAGTGGGAAGCAGCCGCATAGCACAGGGAGATCAGCTTGGTGCTTTGTGACCACCTAGAGGGGTGGGATAGGGATGGTGGGAGGGAGGGAGATGCAAAAGGGAAGAGATATGGGAACATATGTATATGTACAACTGATTCACTTTGTTATAAAGGAGAAACTAACACACCATTGTAAAGCAATTATACTCCAATAAAGCTGTAAAAAAAAAAAAAAAGAAAAACCCGAATAGCCAAAGCAATCTTGAGAAAGAAAAACAGAGGTGGAGGAATCAGGCTCCCTGACTTCAGACTATACTACAAAGCTACAGTAATCAAGACAGTATGGTACTGGCACAAAAGCAGAAATACCGATCAATGGAACAGGATAGAAAGCCCGGAGATAAACCCATGTACATATGGTCACCTTATACTTTGATAAAGGAGGCAAGAGTATACAATGGAGAAAAGACAGTCTCTTCAATAAGTGGTGCTGGGAAAACTGGACAACTACATGTTAAAGAATGAAATTAGAACACTCCTTAACACCATACACAAAAATAAACTCAAAATGGATTAAAGACCTAAATGGAAGGCCACACACTATAAAATTCTTAGAGGAAAACAGACGCAGAATGCTCTATGACATAAATCACAGCACGATTCTATTTGACCCACCTCCTAGAGAAATGGAAATAAAAACAAAAATAAACAAATGGGACCTAATGAAACTTAAAAGCTTTTGCACAGCAAAGGAAAACATAAACAAGACCAAAAGGCAACCCTCAGAATGGGAGAAAGTATTTGCAAATGAAGCAACTGACAACTGATTCATCTCCAGAATTTAGAAGCAGCTCATGCAGTTCAATATCAAAAAGCAAACAACCCAATCCAAAAATGGGCAGAAGACCTTAATAGACATTTCTCCAAGGAAGATATACAGATTGTCAACAAATACATGAAAGTGTGCTCAACATCAGTAATCATTAGAGAAATGCAAATCAAAACTACAATAAGGTATCACCTCACACCAGTGAGAATGGTCATCATCAAAAAATCTATGAACAATAAATGCTGGAGAGGGTGTGAAGAAAAGGGAACCCTCTTGCCCTGTTGGTGGGAATGTAAATTGATATAGCCACTATGGAGAACAGTATGGAGGTTCCTTAAAAAACTAAAAATAGAGCTACCATATGACCCAGCAATTCTACTACTGGGCATATACCCTGAGAAAACCATAATTCAAAAAGAGTCATGTACCACAATGTTCATTGCAGCGCTACTGACAATAGCCAGGACATGGAGGCAACCTCAGTGTCCATCAACAGATGAATGGATAATGAATATGTCACACATATATACAATGGAATATTACTGAGCCCTAAAATGAAACGAAATTAAGTTATTTGTAGTGAGGTGGATGGACCTAGAGTCTGTCATACAGAGTGAAGTTAGTCAGAAAGAGAAAAACAAATACCGTATGCTAACACATATATATGGAATCTAAAAAAAAAAAAAGGTTCTGAAGAACCTATGGGCAGGACAGTAATAAAGACGCAGATGTAGAGAACTGACTTGAGGACACGACATGCAGGGAGAGGGTAGGTAAGCTGGAACAAAGTGAGAGAGTGTCATGGACATATATACACTACCAAATGTAAAATAGCTAGTGAAAAGAAGTCACATAGCACAGGTAGATCAGCTCCGTGCTTTGCAAAGACCTAGAGGGGTGGGATAGGGAGGGTGGGAAGGAGACGCAAGAGGGAGAAGATATGGGGATATATGTATATGTATAGCTGATTCACTTTGTTATAAAGCAGAAACTAACACACCATTGTAAAGCAATTATACTCCAATAAATATGTTTAAAAAAAAGAAAAAAACAAGAAATTCTAGTACAAAACATTCTTAGACTACTAATTTGTTCTAATTTCTGGATTAAAAACAAATATTTTTTAAATTAACAGCTTTTTTCTGACAATTAGCATCAAGAAATGAAAAATCAAATCTTTTTACAATAGTGACAAAAATTATAAAATACTTTTAAAGTAATTTCATTAAAAAGTCATAGGATATATAGAATCTTATTAAAATATGTAATACATGAAAATATGAAAATGCATTCCATGCTCTTAGAAGGGAATAATAGAAAAACATGAATTCTACAAAAATTAATCTACAAATTAAGTGCAGTATCAACTGGTATCCCATTAAATTTTTAATTGGGTACATAATTTTAAAATTGTATGTGAAAGAAAATGTATTTAAGAAAAGTATGAAAAAATGATAGGAGAAGATTTTCCTTAACAATTATCAGAATATATTATAAATTATCATTATCATTATAATCTATCTGTCATTATCATTATAATCAAATAGGAGCAAGTAAATGGAGCAGTAAAACATGATAGATACTCCAGAAATAAATCCCAGTGTAGATGAGAGCTAATATAAACATGGAGTATTATCAACAGAAAAATTATAGATTGTTTAATGACTGGTACTAATATCCTAATATTCGTATATGAGATACTAATATCTCATAGAAAAAGAGATCAGATTTTTGGTTACCAGAGGCAAGAGGTAGGAAGAAGGGGAATTAGATGAAGGTGGTCAAAAGGTACAAACTTCCAGTTATAAAATAAGTGAGTACTACGTATGTAATGTACAACATGATTAGTATCTTGGGTTGGCCAAAAAGTTCATTCGGCTTTTTACATACAATGTTATGGAATTACCCTAATGAACTTTTTGGCCCTAATGAACTTTTTAACACTGTTGTATGTTACACATGAAAGTTGTTTAGAGAGTCAATCCTAAGAGTTCTCATCACAAGGAAAAAAAAGATTTAAAAAAAAATATATATATATATAAAATTTTATATCTGTATGAGTTGATGGATGTTCACTAACTTATTGTGATAATCATTTCACAAGGTATGTAAGTCAAATCGTCATGCTGTGCACCTTAAACTTATACAGTGCTGTATGTCAATTACATCTCAGTAAAACTGGAAGAAAAAAATAATTGGTATTAATATCTTAGATACATATCTGGAAGGAAATAAACATGAAAAATCTGAGACCTCACAATCCAGTGTTGTGTAGAATTCATGACTTCTTAACTCTGACTAGAAACACAGAAGCTAAAGCTTGATGCATTTGACTAAATAAAAATTAAAAGCTTTTGCATGACAACAAATCTCATATACAAATATAATGGGCAAATAATAGATGTGGAAAAATTTGTAACACGGATGATAAAATTCTAAGTTAATAATATGCAAAAATCTTTTACAAATAGACAAGAAAGAGACAGGTAACCCAATAAAATAATGGAAAAAGACAATTCACAGACAAATCCTGTGGTAAGTTGCAAATGAAAAGACGTACAAATTCACAAGAAGTAACCATGAATATGTAAATTATAGTAACTACATGATTATCACTTTATACCCATCAGACTGACAAAAATTAGAAAGGGCCACAATATCTATTGATGGCTGGGATATAATGAAAAGGATACTGTCATATATTGCTGGTGGAAATGTGAAGTGGTACAGCCTTTGGGGAAAGCGATCTGGCATCATGTATTATAAGTAAAACACATACTCACACTTTGACCCATCCAGCAATAACATTCATGGATATTCCAATAAAATAAAAGTATTTCTTTATAAAGACATATGTAAAAAGATATTGATTGCAGCATTGTGAGTTATGGTAGGAAAAAAGAAAAACGAGAAACAAAAGCAATGCCTATCAATAGGAAAATGCCTTTTTAAAAATTCCAGTCATTAAAAATAATGAGTTGGAGCTCTACCAGATGACTTGGAGGATTTTCAAATGAGATACTGTTGAGTGAGAAAAGCAAGATGCAGAAAAGCATGTAACATATGATCCTACTTCCATAAAAAAACACATAAAACAATATGATATTGTGTGTATGCATGTATATTATACATTATATGAAGATTATATGGAGGATAGATAAAACATGCAGAAAAAGACACATTTGATGCTGTTTTAGTTGCTACTTGGGAGGTAGAGAGGCTGTTGTGAAAGGAAGGAACAGAATGAAGCAAACAAAATAGAAAAAGAAAAACTTGCAGTAAAAAGAGCACTTCATAATTTTAAAGGTTTGCATTTGACCAAATTATGTATATGTGGGTACATATAGTTAAAACATGTATTATTTAAAATATGTTAGATTTTAAATATTTTAAGGAAAAAGATGAATACACCAATAGAAAAATATTTTGCTTCTCTAGTGATCAAATAAATCTAAGCTAAAAAATAATGATACCATTTTTTCCTACAAGACTAGAGAAGATTTTAAAAATTGGTGATGCCCACTGATTGTATGGATGTGAAGAGCTAAATACTTTTGATGCTTTGTGAGCATAAATTGTTAGAACATTTCTGAAGGTTACTTTGACAGTATTTAAGACAAAACCTTTAAATAACCACTGCATAATCATACAGAAATGTATGTAAAGAATAAGCAGTCAGTAATACCAAGAAATTGTAAACAAATAAATGAAATAACATATGTAAAGTGCTAGTGTACACTTAGAATATCATTAGCACTCAATAAATGTCCTAAGGCAGGGGGATTGGTTAATCAAGTAGTAGTCCAACTCAGAAGAGGAAAAAAAATAATGAAATATTTAATAAATAGTACTAGCATCCTGGGATGTAGAACAATGCAAGTTTTAAAAATGACAGTGCAGATCGATATTCATGCCATAGAACGACATTAACAAAGCACAAGATATTATTAAAGGGGAAATGAAGTTGTAAAGCAGTATCCATCTTTGAAACGATATTTGTAATTATATTTGTATAGAAAAATGTTTGCAAATAAGTGAACCAAAACGTTAACAGTGGTTATCTGAATGGTGGAAATATTTTTTGAGGTTCATTTTTAAAATTCATCTGTGTTTCCTAATTTTTCCACAATTAGAAAGTATTTTTGCATAATTTTTAAACTTTCAAAGTATAGCAGGGTGGATGAGTATCTGGAATATGGAATTCCAGCTCCTTAATTTAAAAGCAATATAACATTAGGCATTTTACTTTTAAAAAGCATAGTTTTTCAGGCTTCCCTGGTGGCGCAGTGGTTGAGAGTCCGCCTGCCGATGCACGGGACACGGGTTCGTGCCCCGGTCCGGGAGGATCCTACATGCTGCGGAGCGGCTGGGCCCGTGAGCCATGGCCACTGAGCCTGCGCGTCCGGAGCCTGTGCTCCGCAACGGGAGAGGCCACAGCAGTGAGAGGCCCGCGTACCGCAAAAAAAAACAAAACAAAAAACCAAAAACATAGTTTTTCATCTGCTGATTAATTACGTGGAACCAAAATAACCCATCCACTGGTCGTTCCAAATTAATAGGTATTTACTCTCCTTGAATCCATGGGCAGGGGTGCAAGAGAAGGGCCATGATGACATTTGCTCACACTAGCAAAATTTTTATGTTGCCCTAGTAGGTATTCAAAAGACTGGATCAGACACAGGAACTTGTGTGGTTATTTTCAAACATCTCATGACTTGAGAGAACAGGTGTTGGAAGAAACTGTGTCTACATATTTGCTAGGAAAGCATTCTCAGGTTTCTTTTCTAATCGTGGAACAGATGATACATTAATGTGGCTATTACCCTTACTTTCTGAAAACAGCCAAGCAACAAGATGCATGAAACCCACATTCAGGAGAAATGAAGTCATTGGTAAGAGTCCCAAGCATTCTAGAAATTATGCTATTAGAGTTACATAACATACAAGTTCCAACATGTTTTCCCAGGTCCACCATGTACCTAATAAAACTTTTCCAAGTTTTACTGACAATTCCAAATTCATATATCATAACCTTTGGACCAACTTCAACGAAATACAAAATGTCCCTGATGGGACTGTTCATGGATGCAATTGGTGCATGCTCAAAATTACTTCAGAAGACTAATGGAAATTTTTGATTCAAAGATGGAAAGTTAAAAGGAGGAGAGGACATTCAGTTCTGGAACTAAAAGTCTGTGAAAAAATGAAGAGCAAGAAGAGGGACTGATATCTCCATTCTCCTTGGGAAGGGCAAAGGAGGGAAGACAGTGAAACACTGGAGAGAGCTGCTGTGTATTGATACATCCACCAGCCCAGCACCATGCTTGGAAGGGAGATGATGAGGATCACTGATCTCTCTGATTTTCTTTAATACTGAGAGCAAGTGATCCTGCTTCATGAATGAATAAGAGGGCTGAACGCTCAGGATGAGCTCAGGGTGGAGTCAAATAAAATTGTGGTAAGCCAACCCCATTTAAAAATGAGCTGTTATCTCCCATCTGGGCTTTTGCAGTGGCCTCCCAACTGGTCTCTTTTTTTCCACTCTTGCCTTCCTAAGGTCCACATTCATATGGCAGCAAGAGTGATCTTTTTTAAAAAAAAATCAGATCATGTCTCTCCGTGATGGCTACTCTTTGAACTTAGAATAAAATCCAAAGTCCTCACTGGGGCCTCGAGAGTAACCAAAGGTTTTAGTTCTGGGGGGACAATCCTGGTTTATGGCTAAGGAGGTGCTTCCCCTCATATCCCTATGACTCATGCCCTCACTTGATCCAGGTCTCTGATCAAACATCATCTTCTCAGAGAGGTCTTCCTTGATCTCGCTCTTGGAAAATGACTATCTTCTCTCCCTGCTTTACTTTTTTTCAAATACCTGGTCACTACTTAACATTATGTCACATTTTAATTTCTTAGTTTGTCTGTCTCTGAAAGGGCAGCACTTTGCTGTCTTCACTAACACGCTCCCACCTCTGAGACTCTTGCCTGTCACCTGGCAGTAGCTTCGCAAAAATCTGATGAATGAATGAATGAGTCTTTGGCTCTGCCTCACTAATATTCATTCACTCCAAGTTTGTGTTGAACACTGCTTGAGCTAGTGATTTGTAGATGACAACGAGTGCTGATGGTGATGAGTACTACTTTTACACTGTCAAACCAAATTTACATTTTATTTCTGACTGCTGTCCTACTTTCTAGGTGTACTGAACATTATCAGTGGGCAATGTCTCTAAGACAAACTCTATGGATTCCTAACAGTTGAGATTCTCTAGGGAGAACTTCCCCCAGCCTCGTGGCACAGGCTCGAGGGTCCTCGTCCATCTTTGAGCTCTATCTCTGTGTATGTGTAACCAGAGATGAGCAAGGGACTAAAAGTAAACCTGATTGTGCACTTTTTACAAAAATGTCCTGAAAAGTACACACACACAAACAGAAGTCACCAAAATACCGACACATCCAATTTCTACCAGAGCAAGCCAAGCATTCCTATCATCAGGGTGAGGTAACTGAGTCTCTGAGAGTTTAATGGATGTGTCTATGTTCAATTAACTAATAAGTGGTAATGCCCAGACGTAGAGAGCCACATCTCTCTGTCACCAAAATCATATGCTATCTTCTAAAAAAAAAAGAAGGAGGATGCCAGTCTTTAAAGAAAAATGGACTTTCCCATCAACTTTTAAAGTAGCCCATGCCTCAAAGGGGATCCACTTTGCTGAACAAATGACCCGAATACATACGCTTGACTGGACAGCAAACAGCTGTTGACAGTGGCCCCCCCAATGACCCAACCTTCAACTAAGCCTATCAACCAGCTCAGTTTCCTAAGCTTTGAAAATAGGCTGTAGAAGGAGGTGCTCCAACCACACAGCAGCCCCAGAAATAAGAGGCAAGCTCTGCCCTTTATACTTTTACCAACAAATAGTGCCTCTTGAATGTTACCAATTAAATGACTCAGAAACTAGAATTTCTGTTTGCCAGCCTGAGAATCCAACAGCAAGGCATCTATGGGAGAAGCTCCATCCCTGGGGCAGGCGGGGTAGGGGTTGCGGGGTGGTTAGTCAGCCGCTCCCCAAAGTTCCTCGCTCTCCACTCTGTCTCAAAGCAAAGCAGGCACTCGGGATCCCAGCCAGCAGCCCCACAGCCCCCAGAATCGCAGGCCCTGGACTGTATTCAGCACTGTGAGACTTCCAACAGTGGGAGGCTGTGTGTTCTACTGCACCAGGTCTTCCTGTTGTAAAGCATCAACCTGAGGACGACTAGGCCTTGCCTGGGGGTGGCCGTGCAAACCCCCTGGCTCTTGGAATTCTCCCTGCCCCCACCCTTTCCTTCCTCTCATGGCTTCATTCTACCTCCAGCTTTATGTGTGGTACTGTTCAGGGGTCTGAGAAACTACCTCAGGAGGTGGCTTTCTGGAGGGTCTCCATGATATCCACCAGACCCTGGAGTGGATGGAGGGGGCCATTCCTCAGAGGATGAGGCAGGATGAGCCCCGGAGCCAACCTCTGTGGAAAGTCCATCCTCTGCCGGCATCTTCAAGGCTTTTACTGCTGCCCTCAGGGATGGGAGGGTGCATGCTGAGATGGGGCTGGGGGGTGGTGTTAAACGAGCTAGTTTCTTCCTCCAGGCGACTCTCATAGGACCTTAATGGCATGTTGGTACGGAAATTCACAGTCTTCAGAACCCTTTTTTTTGCATTAATGCATTGTATCAGTGTGACCTCAGAATAACCAGAATTCTCTCTTTACAGGGCCCAGCACTGTGTGTCTGACACAAAGGAGACACTGAATAAATACTTATTGAATAAACTACAGAATGGGTGAAAGGAGAGTGAGGGTCAGAGCTGGGAACAGGAATTCGAGAGTCTCAGCTTTAGGCTTGTGCAGGGAGGGATCTCAGTTCCAACAACCCACCTCTGGACAACTTCATGCCTTGTCTCAGACCCTGGAAGGCTATTGTTAAACCCAAACTCCCCAATTACTAAAACAAGTTTACAAAATAAAAGGTAACTGAAATAACAGCTAATTGTCACATTCCTCTTTGTTTTATATCCCTATGTATTTCCCCTATTTTCTTGAGAGCTTAAATATGCATTTAAAAGGATGTTTGTTATATTTTACCCAGCATTTCCAAGTGTTTTTCAGCAGGAGGGTTTCAGGTTATCTGGTTTGTCTGGGGTACTGAAAATGGACCTGTATTTCTTTTTTTTAAATTAATTTTTATTGGAGTATAGTTGCTTTACAATGTTGTGTTGGTTTCTACTGTACAGCAAAATGAATCAGCTATAAATATACATATATCCCCTCTTTTTTGGATTTCCTTCCCATTTAGGTCACCACAGTGCATTAAGTAGAGTTCCCTGTGCTATGCAGTATCTTCTCATTAGTTACCTATTTTATATATAGTATCAATAGTGTATATATGTCAATCCCAATCTCCCAATTCCTTCTACCACCCCTTTTCCCCCTTGGTATCCTTACATTTGTTCTCTACGTCTGTGTCTCTATTTCTGCTTTGCAAATAAGATCATCTATATCATTTTTCTAGATTCCACGTATATGCGTTAATACACAATATTTTTCTCTTTCTGACTTGCTTCACTCTGTATGACACTCTCTAGGTCCATCCACGTCTCATTTCTTTTTAATACGTTTTTCAGGGATAAAAGAACTCTACTCCATGTACTTTCCTTAACTTTGCTCACCTAGGGTCACCTTCCTTCAATGCACGCTTGAAAAACTATACCCAGGGAAGGTACATTCTGTCCTGCATCCAAGCTCACTGAAACTGCCTGTTTTCCAAACTGCCATACTTCACATGAATACTACTTCCCTTTCCATACTGGTACTCACTCAGGTCCATCCTTCTTTCCTTCTTCCATGTTTCAGAGATCCTTCATTCCTTATTCTCAAACTTAGGGAATTAATTGTCAAGCTGAGGTTCAATAATAGCATTCTCCCAATATTACGCAAGGATAACTGAGTCACAGACTAATCCAAGCTATAACCTAACACTTCAGAGTTTGCAAAGTTCTTTCACATATTATCTCATTTTGATCTTCTCAACATCCCAGTAAAATGGGAGCTGTTGTCCTCCTTTCAAGTAAGAGAAAGGCTCAGAAAGTTTGTGTCTTGTTTCAAGCTACAAAATTGGCTTCAATTCCAACTCTCTTGACTCTACATCTAGTTAACCTGGGACCACAGCTGTCAGCCTCGGAGAGAGAGTACCCCACGACCCAGTCTGTGTCAGGGTGCAATTAGTTCCCAGCACATTACAACCTTAGCACTCAAAGTGTAGTCCAGGGCATCACCCGGGGAACTTGTTAGAAATGCAGATTCTCAGGCTCCTCCCAGACTTAGAAAATCAGATTTTTTAACAAGACTCCTGGTGATTTTTGTGCACTTGAAACTTTGACAAAAACTGCCCAAATAACTTAAAATCCACCATGGATTTAATCTTCTCAGAGGCCGTATCATTCTTATTTCCTTTCAGGTGGAATGGACCTTCTCTTTGCTTTGTATTCAAATTCAGCAAGATCAAAATAAAAGTCACCTCATGTGCTCTATCAGTTATCAAAAACAGGCTTTCCACATCAGACACTCCAAGGTTGTTTTCGGGTTTTATTAGTTCATAAAGTTGGGTGTCTGCTCTGTGCTTCCTTCCCTCCTCTTTTTTCTCTGGGGCACCAGTAAACTTTCAGGGTTATTGTTCCAGGACACAGTTGGCAGTATCAACAGAAAACTCCTCTCTAGCTAGTGAGAAGCCCACAAACCAAAGAGGCTTTTTTGTGAGGAGTTCAACTCCTGGCTCTGCTACAGTCCAGCTGCACAAAACTTCAGGAAAGTTACTCTACCTCTGTCTCACTGCTTTTATCTATAAAAATATCTACCTTTCAGAGTTTTGTGAGAATTCAAGATGACAGAATAGAATAGCTAGCAGAGTGGTTGATTCTTTGCAGACAGCACGTTTTCTGACTGGCTGAATGAAAAAATGAATGAACAAATATGCATAAATTATGGAGAGGAAAGGCTTGAGTGGAAAGAGGCCAGAAGTAGGAAAAGGATAATTTATTAAATGTAATTTCCTATCGTTAAATAAAGGGGGGGGATGGTGGAGAAAGTTTATGATATTAGGTTTAATAACCCAACAGGCACATAAGCAATGAGCAGCCCATGGATGCTGGAATAGGGAAACATTCAAATTGTACAAGAGTATTGTTCATGGACATTATACTCTCCAAACATGAGTATTAGTATTACTAAGTGGTGAACGCTGCTTTCTAGTTATATATTCTTTACTGTTATTTTGCACTTTTTAAAAAGCTCTGCAACTGATTCTGATACACATTAATGTTTAAGAACTATTTCCACATTTGAAGGAAGAGCCCAAAAATAAAAGAGCCAACAATGTGGGGAAGAGAGTTTGCTCTGAGGAAGGCACAGAAAGAACTAAATGAGGGGTAACACAAACAATGGGTAATTATAGGGCTAGAGTATGGGAAGTGGGACCCCGATCATAGTAATCTCTTTTGGACTTATTGCTTCGTGCCTTGAATTGTAAAGCAGCGTCTTCTTCCAGAATGTATTTGAAACTCATGAGGCAAAATTGGCTATTGTGAAGCAGTGCCATCTTCTCTACTCTACCCAGTAGCCGGGCATCCCTTCTTTTAATCAGTTAGCCACAAGGTGCAGTGTTATCTTGACCATAGGGGAAGTAGGAGGTGGGAGAGGTTTCCCCTAATAGAACCATTTGGTCATCTATTGGCATGTGTATGGACACTGTCTTTTGGACATAATTCTCAATACTTTTAAGCAACAACAAAAACATTTTTTCAAAAATATCTCACCAAAATCTGTTTCTAGTACATCACAGAAAAATACCACAGAAAAACATCACAGTTTTTCTTCAGACCTATTACCATGGTTCTAGGCCTCAAACTTGACCCCAGATGATTAGCATCCAGATTCTGTGGAGCTGGAGATGGTCAGGAGAAGCTGGAAACTGTTTGGGTCCCCAGAGCAGCAAACTAGACTCAGGCTACTGCACTCTCTGATGGATATGACAGCCCAATGGATATGCAAGTGAATTCCCTTTACAGCTACACTATTTTAAAATACTTCAAGCAAAGAAGATAGTTTTAAATTTTTTTTAATATTTTAAGAACTACAATGATCTAAGGATGGAAAAGAGAAGCACAGCACATTTTTTGGCATGTATAATGTTTTCCCCAAGAAATTCCTGTGTCATTTTATCCTTTTGTAAACTTTAGAAACGAGCCTGATTTATATCCATCTATTTTGCATTAACCTTTAAGATGGAATCTCCTTATATGTGTGCCATCAAACACTGGTTGTTTTTGTTTTGTTTTGTTTTGCTTTGCTTTGCGTGGGGGGCTACTTATAGTTTTCTCTGCAATAACATTGACAAGGAGGGGTGGAGGTGGGTTCTGAATCTCAAAGAATCGTAGGCAGGTGGCTGAGACCTAGAAGATGAACCAAAAATAGTGGCCTTATCCAGGCACTCAGACCCCTAAGATAGCCAACAAGTAGACATGCCTTATCTGCAGTATTTCTCTTCAAAGACATATTACTCTTCAGAAATACATTAACACAGGACCATCCAAACTGCACTTTCTAAAACACTGTTTCCCAAAAGGTGCTCTGGAAAGCACTAGGCCCGTGAGATGCTTTGTGAAGAAAAAAGCAAATAGTGAGCAAATAAGTTTGCAAAACTGTGTTTTCTGAGAATGATGGTAAAAACAGTAATTACAGCATTTAACAGAGACTCAGGGCCCTAGCAACATTATTATTCACAACTAAAATAAGAATAGCAATAGCGATCACTTTGCTCAGTCCAACTGCACATCCCGACAGGAAAGACTGAACTGGTATCAACACTTAAGGAGAAGGAATCATTCCACAGTCTTAACCACAGAGGAAGCAACCAGAACATTATCCATCCTCATTGCTGCAGAAGACACAATGTTCCTCTAGGAGCAATACGGAGATGAGCATAAATGCTCTCTAGCACACGTTTTTCCCTTCCTTTGTAGCATTTAATATCTGCAATTATCTTCTTCTTTTTCTCTTACTTGTTTACTATCTCTTCGACTTAGAATGAAAGCTCCAAGAGAGAAGAATCATGGCATTCGTGGTAACAGCTGACCTAGCCATACACTTGACACATCATAGGCATAAATATTTGTTAAGTAAGTGAATGGTTGAAGTTCCCTGATAAAGACCTGGCTTCTAGGGTCTACTAAGAGTCATCAAAGGGATGGATTTTCACGAGTACCCAGAAAAACACCTCATGCAAATGCCCAAATTCTATCTAAAAGATACCAGCTTTTTTCTGCAACTTCTCTTAGAGCCCACCCAACTTGTGTCCACGCTGGTCTCACGGTGCCTCATACAAGTGAGGCCACTGACAAGGGATCACAGGGATGCAACTGACTTCCAATTCTGTCAGCTAAGACTGGATCTCTTTATGTTTTATATTTTTCCAGCTTTATTGAGTTATAATTGACAGATTAAAATAGGGTGTACAATGTGATGATTTAATATATGCATACATTGTGAAATGATTACTACAGTCAAGTTAATGGATACATCCATCACTTCACCTAGTTACTTTTGTGTGTGCATGTGGTGAAAACACTTACGATCTACTGTTTGAAAACTTCAAGAACACATAGTTTTATTAACTATAGTTACCATTAGATCCCCAGAGCTTATTCAACTCATAACTGAAAGTGAACACTTGTGCCAACATCTTCCCATTTAACACCCTCAGCCCCTGGCAACAACTGTTGTATTCTCTGGTTCTACTTTTGGAGCTTGACTTTTTTAGGTTCCTCATATTTTTATATTGTATATACTGATCAAGATTCAACCACCTGGGGCATGAGGGCCAGGTTCTCCACCTGAGCCTTGCCCATATGTAGTCTTGGGAGCCAGTCCACGTGAGCCTGGGTTCAAGAGGACAAAATACCCCATACTTCTCAAACGTGAGAGAGCTAAGTGAGCTTCACAGAGGCTTAAAGGAGTAGAATTCCTCACAGACGAACACATCCACACC
Source organism: Stenella coeruleoalba (assembly GCF_951394435.1). NCBI lineage: Eukaryota > Metazoa > Chordata > Mammalia > Artiodactyla > Delphinidae > Stenella > Stenella coeruleoalba. The sequence goes on from NC_137164.1 coordinate 17,080,035, forward strand.
TGCTCAGAATGATTTCTTGCCTCTTGAAGTGAGCATTTCATTTGCCACTCAGAGTCTTAAATAAATTTTGAACAAAGGAACTCAATCCAAAGGCCTGAGTGCTGATCTAATAATGAAAGTAAAAAGAGTAATTATAACAGCTAACACTAATTTGGTGTTTAATAAGAGCCTGCACTTTGCTAAACACCACACATACCTCCTTAATTATTATTGTTAATCCCCTCAAACACCTTATGATGCAGATTCTGCTGTTGCTCCCATTTTACAGATGAGGATAGAGAGGCATAATACCTACTAAATCAAACAATGGCAACCCAAAGCAACAATCAAAAAGTATGGCAGGCCCCTTTCTGCCTTCCCACAGATTCAAAACCCAACTGGAAGGGACAGGGGAGATGAAAAGACTGGGACTCAAGCAATGTTTCCACCTCTCCTGGCCATCCAGTGGCCACCTCAGAAAAACTTTATTGTATTGATTCAGCTCATCTCAGATGCATATACCATAGATCCAAATAGACTCCTATAACTGCATTAGTCATTCTAGACACTTTAATCCATTACTTAATGCATTACTCAGATCCTGGTACCAGGACGGAATGGCAGGAAGTCAAGGTTGGTTATACATGGGTGAAACAATAATAATCTTGAAAACACCTGCACCTGTGAAGAAACAGCCAGAGTTTGGAAGCATCTCACTATCTAAAAGTTTTATAATTTGTCATTTAAAATCCTTGCCATGGATCTTATTTCTAAGCACACAGTATCTTTGTGTTAGTGATCAGCTTTTAAATAATCATCCTCTAATTAGAGCAACCCCCAATCAAAAATGAGTCACTGACCTTTTCCTCAGTGTTTTATTTCAGTAAGCCAGAGTAAACACATGGAATTGTTACTATGGAGACCAAAGGTACTGGAGGGACCCAGACTCTCATTAAAAAATCGACACACCAGCAGGAAAAAAAATGATGGATGTTGTGGTTATTTTAGGGAAAATCATGTCCCAAATGTTGAGGTTAAGTCAGCCACCCTTTTTCCTCCAGAAAAAAAAAAAGTTTCCGATGCGAATGGTTTGAATTAATGCCATGGGTATTTATAACAACAGTCTGGTTAGGGAACTTACTTGCTATTCATCAAGCAAATGTCCCCTAGGATTAAAGAAGCCCAAAGAAAATATTTTTAAAATAATAAATAAAATGTCTTTTGGGGTGGGAAGCAGTCATATTCGTATTCAAAATCATGAATGCTGGGTTGAGTCCTCAAAGCCCAAGGCCACTGGAACCAGACAATTCCTCAATGCTTTTGGAAGAGATCAGCAGGACACATGTGTCCCAGCTGACGCGCCAGCAGGAGAGCCAGTGTTTTCTTAAGTTGACACCCCAAGTAGTAAATAAGAAAAGAGAAACTAAGAGTGGTCCAACACACGGATCTAAAATTGGAAAGGCATTGACTGTCTCTTTCTAAAACAGCTCCCTTAGTTGAGTTTTGGAGAGAAAAGTTGGAAGAGAAGAGGCTTAACATTTTTAGCGTATCATTGGAAAATGCCATCCTCAATTTTAAAAATAGTATTGAATAAAGACATATTGTTTTGGTGTTGCCTACAGAAGCACCACCACACAGGTTCCTCTCTTTCATGGTGACTCTGTACAGGAGGCCTGTGTGTGCAGTGGTGTAGAGAGGTGGACAGAGGGGCCAAAATGTTATAAAGGGCCCAAGAAGGCCCTGTGGGAGTGAGGACAGCCAGGGTGGCCATGAGCAGACGGCCAGCATCGGGCTCACCCTCCTGTCTGTCTCCATCCAGGGGCCTGGTACCAGATGACCCAGGGCCACACTGATCCTGTCTTTATTTTAAATATTGATAATTTGTTCAGGTATAGATTTTTCAAAAATATTTATCTTAAATAGTTATTATTTACATAGTTTAAAATACAACATTAAAATGTTATTTATCTTGATTATTGAATTTTTGGTGGGCCCTTAAATTTTGTGCCCCAGGCAAACATCTCACTTGCCTTACCCTACTGCCTCACCTCCAGCAGTGGGGGTCCCATCAGGGTCCCTCAGCAGAAGAGCACCTGTTTCCACCCAGGCAGTAGGAGAGAGCAGCTCAAGGAAAACCTGTTATCAGGGAGAGTGGTGTCCTGAGGGAATCTCTAGGTACAGGACTCTCCTTCTCTCTCAACACATCAGTCCAAGCAAAACCAGCAAGATACTACTTCTAAACCCCAAAATGAAAGGCCAGTTTCCAGCTGTAGCTTTAGATCCCTGGTCTCAGTCCCTTGTCTGCCATTTGATTAGTCAAGCCTCCAAGCTTCAGTGTCCTCCTGTGTTCACTGGGCATAATAAAGAAGGCTACTTCCTAGGATTGCTTTGAGAATTCAGTGGGGTTATGCACATCAATAGCTAAGAAACATGAAACATTCCATCAGTGTCAATCATTGTTCTTGTTTTTCTGATCTTGATTCCTCCACTAGGTACTTCACTCCTTGAAGTCTCAGTTTTCAGGAACATGGGGAAATAACAGTGCCATCTCTTAAGGTTGCTGTAAAGAGTGACTGCTACAATACATAAAGTGCCTAGAACATTGTCTGCCCATAGCATTAACTATTATCATTACAACTACTACTAGTACAGCTACTTCTGCTGTTATTAACATACTAGCTTCCTCCTCCTCTTTCTCCAGTTCTTCCTATTATGCTGCTGCTGTCCTCCTAGAAGCTGGGTAGTTAACACAGCTGCAATGAAACCTAGAAACTTCTCCACTGTGCAAGGGATCCTTAGTCTGTGTTTAATATTCAAATCAGTTTACTATATGCTGTGCTTTTTAAAATGTTTTAAGCTATTCGAACATATTTATTTTCTGCATGCAATGCCAAATAACCTGTTGAATTGATTTTCTCATTTTTTTTAGCTTGGTTGTTTGGGTATGCTGCAGACAGAACCCCAGACAACAGAAGAGTGAGTGTACTTCGACTGTTTATAAAGGAGCGGCATAAAAAATAATCTTTAAAGCTAAGGGAATGTTAATATTTAGATCTATCTAAGGGAAAATAATAACAGTTTGTGATTTCCTCTCTCCTCACTCCCAGGGCAAACATTTTTGAGGGAGGATTTTATTTTGTAACATAAATTGTTTTCTATATAACCCCAAAGACATGAATGATTAATAGTGAGCTATAGAAAGAGATGCCCATAATTAGCAGCTTGGGTACAGTCAGATATAAACATACATTTTGTTTATGAAACACGTATCTTGAAAAAGATCACATCTTGCTAGATGTCACAATAGGGTCAAGATGATAAGGAAAAAGCCATTAGGACAAAGATTTTTAAATAAAATCCAAATTAGATACAATACATATGTGCCACACGGAATTTTATCCAGGTTTATCCTTTCATCATCAATGTCACTGTAATTGTCGTTAATTATTACCAGTATCAATTTGGCATAACATCGTGATTCTGATTTTAATTTTAACTCCATAGATCTTAACCAAACACATAGTAATTACCTTGAATGCATATAAATAAATGCTTTTCATATAATGGGTCAATATTTCATGACTGCATAATTTATATGGTTTATTATCACTAATAATAGAATTGATGATATCTGGCACTTATAAGGTATTTGTGGAGCACCAGACACCAGCCTAAATTCCTTAAATGTGTTGAACCCTGTAATCCTTATAAGAATCCCTGTAGGATAGAAATGATCATCCCCACTTTATCAGTGAAGACACCGAGACTTAGAGAAATCAAGTAACTCTACCAACGTTGCATTTTATAATCTGAATGCAGTCTGTTGAACATCAAAGCACATCCTCTAAACCACTGTACTAACCAGGAACCACCCAAGTTGACAAGGTAATCTCCTTCTGATCACCATGAACATCTGATACGGCATCCCTGCTCTTGATGATCTAAATGTGGCTGTGACTTCACCAACAGCCGGCCAGTGATTGGACCAACAGCAGACACCTCACCAAAGAGAACCAATCAGATTCTTGCTGTGTGGACAGTAGACTGTCAGCTCCTTAGCAGGGTGGTTGCACAGGCATGAGACCTGGGCCAGGGCCGTCACAGACTGCCCAGGCTGGGGAGGCAGGCAAAGCGAGGAAAGAAGAGGGAGGGGAAGGGCACTCAGGGAGAGATTAAAGAGCTCATGCAGCCCCTTAGTTACAGTAGAACCTCATTTTCCACTTTCCAAGAATCCCCTCAGACCCATCTATACTACTCTGCGCTTGGTTTCTAAGAGATTTTTTGTGTATCCTTTCAACAAACCCTTCTTTGTATTGGCCTGAGTTTAAGGGCATTCTGATCTCTGCAGGACAGAGAAGTGCCCATTCTTGACTAGACATCATCAAATGGAATTTCTCCTCATTATACAAAAAGCAGGCTTGAATCTCAATCCCTGGAGTCATGTGTATAAGCAGTGTGACTTTATTTTTCTATACCACAACTGAATTTCTATTTTGAGAGCCCTTGTTGAAGGGGTAGAAGCTTAGTCCACTCATTTCAGGATTCTAGAGGGGTGGGGGGAGGTTGAGTGGTAACAAGGAGGCAGGGATGGGGGTGGTGGACATTGAGTTCCCAGTCATCGTCATTTGCTTTCCACAGCGGCATCTGTTGAGATGCCCCCTGGGACCCTGGCCCTGGTTACCATGCAACAAGTTCACTGCTGCCCAGCCCACATTCCCATCAATGCCTCTGCCTTTGCTTCTTCTGTGCTCCTCTCTTGTGCCCAGGAATTCACTTACTGCTCCATACCATGCTGGGCAGAGAGAAACTGTGGGGTCACCCAAGAACTCATCCACTTGGCTCAGAGAATCATTCTTCCCGCCCCACTGGGCCATGAGAAACTGATGCTAAGGCTCTTCCTCCCCTACAGTCATTTCCCCTCTGAGCACCACCAGCGAGGTGCACGTCCTGTGTGCATCCAGTTCCGACAAATCTGTCTAGGGGCTCTGTAGTCACACCTACCCAGGGCTTGACCTGGGTAAGGACTAGGCGCCAGTCCTCTTTCTCAGGGGTTATCCATACCAAAGCTCCCAAATGTGCTCCCACAACTCCCTGATGCTTCCTGCTCCATCGACTCTTGTCCCCCTCATGGTGGGAAGCTGACCCTCCCTGTGATATTCTAGCTCATCTATTTCTCATGCCCTGAGGTTCTTCTCTCTCCTGAAGGAGCTAGGATTTTAGAACCCAAAAGCCAAGACTGACTTTATATCTTGTGCTTACTCTACAACCTACCTTCCCTAAGGCAATAAAACTAGACCAGCCTAGTGTATTAAATGGAAGCCAGAACCAAGCAACACAAGGAAATACTAGAAAAATCCTCAGCTCATATTTCAAAATATTGCCCCACCACAGTGCATGAGGACCCTACAGCCTCACAAAGCTTTGTTCCGGCCATAGGCCTTGATTTCACTGTCCACTTCCTCCAGATGATGTTGGCCAAGCTGCAGAGAGGTATCTCTAAGCTTCAGCAAAATTGAGGGCTCTGTGGTTCTGCCATTTCACATGTGATAATGGTGATGTACGATGAACCATTTACCTCGTTTTCTTTAAGATTTGCCTTTAGAGTGAGTCTCAAATTGTGAAATCTGAGAGAAAGTAAATTGTTAATGGAGATTTGCCCTCTTTCCTTGTTTTGCCTTTTCTATAAAAGTTGTGATAAACATTAAGAAAACATGTCTTTTACCTGCTAAAATAACTGTCAGTCCACACCAAAAGGCTCATAATTTATCTTCCTTGTTGTATTTCTCCATCTTCATAAATATATTAAATAACACTTTCCCTTTTATATTTTATTCTCTCATAAGAACAGGTAAAACATTTCAGTGTGGACAAAAGAACTTATTGGTGGTTTACAGAAAAGACATCCATGTGAAATACCGCATCTAATAAAAATTAAGAAAAAATAGTCAGACTGCTTTATCAGAGTCAATATCAAGAGTGAGAGCTATGTCTAAACCGGACTTAGGCATTTGCTTTTTCTTATTTTCTAGCTTCAAAGAATCTTGCCTTTTTTAAGAGGCTCATATCTTCATCAGTATCTCTTAACTAAACAACTCCAGTAGCTCACTCTTCCCTTGACTCCTTTAACATAGACTTATTCTGAATCTACTGTGTATTGGGCATGGGATGCAAAATAACTAACACAAGGAAGTCACAGGTCAGTGGAGGAGATGGAAATTACAGCACAAAGTTAAATTCTTATGACAGAGAACTTACTGGGATCAGGGGCAGCTTTCCGCGTTCTGTGCCAGTGCTGGGTCTACCACCCTTCCAGCCTCCAAGCTGGCACCAGTTCCCTTCCTCCAGTGCATTCCAGATTAAATGCCCCTCCTGCTAAAAAATCTCAGTGGTTCCCCAGTGTCATTTCCTGATCTAGTTTGGGGGATATTAGTTTCAGGGAATCTGAGAAGGTATTACATGAATAGGGGACCTTGTGTTAACATAAATGGGAAGCAAAGGGTAAAACAGAGTTAGACCATTTGGTTGTGCTGATTTTTCAGGAATTCTCAGGGCTTGTTATTTGAGCTTATTTGGCTTTTAGCAATGCTAACATGTGTTCGTGTAGTGAAAATATTGTGCATATCCAAGAGGAAGGGCGCATATTTACAGCATCTCTCCCAAACTTGTGACCACAGAATCCTTTTCTTCCAGAGCATGTTGCAGGAGGAAGGAAGGAAGGAAGGAAGGAAGGAAGGAAGGAAGGAAGGAAGGAAGGAAGGAAGGAAGGAAGGAAGGAGGGAGGGAGGGAGGGAAGGAGGGAGGGAGGGAGGGAGGGAGGGAGGATGGAAGGAAGGAAGGGGAAGGGAGGGAGGGAAGGAAGGAAGGGGAAGGGAGGGAGGGAAGGAAGGAACCCCATGCAAAAAAACAAAACCAAACAAACAAAAAGCCTTGAGAAGCACTACTCTAAGGAATAAAGTTCAAACTTCTCAGCAAGGTATTTAAGGCTGTTGAAATCTGTCTCTAATCTGTCCTTGCAACCCTATTTCCTATCATTCTTTCCTTCCTGTACATCATGCACCACACTTGTTGCCTTATTGTTAGTTCTCTAAGTAGATGGTACACCTTAACATGCTTGAGTTTTTTTTTTAAACTTTTTATTTTATATTGGATATAGCTGATTAACAATGTTGTGATAGTTTCAGGTGCATAGCAAAGCAACTCAGCCATACATATACATGTATCCTTTCTCCCTCAAACTCCCCTCCCATCCAAGCTGCCACGTAACATTGAGCAGAGTTCCCTGTGCTATACAGGAGGTCCTTGTTGGTTATTCATTTTAAATATAGTAATGTGTACACGTCCATCCCATACTCCTTAACTATTCCTTCTTCTCATCCTTCCCCTCTGGTAACCATAAGCTCCTTCTCTAAGTCTGTGAGTCTGTTTCTGTTTCGTAAATAAGTTCTTTTGTATCATTTTTTTTTTTAGATTCCGTACATACTATATTTCTCTTTCTCTGTCTGACTTACTTTACTCAGTATGACAATCTCTAGGTGCATCCATGTTGCTGCAAATGGCATTACTTCATTCTTTTAATGTCTGAGTAATATTCCTTTGTATATACGTACCACATCTTCTTTATCCATTCCTCTGTCGGTGGACATTTAGGTTGCTTCCATGTCTTGGCTATTGTAAACAGTGCTGCAATGAACACTGGGGTGCATGTATCCTTTAGAACCATGTTTTTCTGCTTGAGTTTTTATTTGTATATTTCTCTGCTTATCATGCTCCTCACCATTCTCCTTTATTTCACCTCTCTTCACCCAAACTCCTATCAACACTGCAAAACCCACTCAACTGTCATCTTCTTGATAGTGCCTTCACTGATCTACCCAGACTATGTGAATCACTCCTCTTCTATATCTTCACCACTCTTTATATATATATTGTAGTACCAATCACTTCGTATACATATTTCTCTGCCTCCCTCAAGGGATTGCAAGCTCCCTGGACTTCCTCTTCGTAACCCCAGTATCTAGCCAATCTTCCACTACATAAATGATTATGTACACACTGAAAATTTCATATTAAGTTTTCAAACATTTGACAAAACTCCCATGCCTTCTTTCAAACCACCAGAAAAATACAGGTGTGACTTGTGTGCCCCTTTCTCTTAAATTTAGATTCCATGTTTGAAACAGGGTTATCAATAGATAGGCAACGTGATTACTACAAAGGAATTCTTAAGTCATCCATACCTCTTAGATTTTTTTCTTCTGCCTAGTTATAAAATCACATGCCTTTCTCACATGTCATAATCACCTTTAAAATTGTACAGCATCTTGCTCTGTATCTCTCTATAAACAAAAAGGAAAAAGGGGGGCCTTATGCTGTAGTGCCTGCCTGGCACAAAAAATATTTGTTGGAAACATTTAAAAAGTTATATTCTCTGGGAGAGAAGATAAACCCCTCCCAAATGCCAGTTCTTCCCCCAGGTTCAAAGAGCAGACCCACATGCTCCCTGCTGCTCTCTGGGCTCATCAGCCTTTCCCTTTGAATTTTCTTTCTTTTATATTTTCATCTGCCTCCTAGTGTCCAGGCATCTCCAGAACATCAGAGGAACTGCCAGACTAGGGTAGTCTGCACTCCTGTCCTCCTTCATGTGCCCCATTGCCCCCTCTCCAGTTTCCTCCTTCTCTCACTGAGACTCAAAGAAAATTTGTTCATTTTGCCAACAATTCTCAGACGCTTTCAGTTCAGCAAAGAGGTTGACTTATTTTATTCCCTGGTGGGAAAAAGAAACGTGACATTCTCCTCATTATTAAAACACTATTTTTCTTGCTGCAAGGAAAAGTTTAACATTGTATAGCCCCCAGATGCTGCAGTTTTTAGTTAAATGGCATTTTACCTCCACACTTAAAAGTTTTCTTTGGAAATGCATGTGTACACACACACACACACACAGTTTCTCACAAGGGTCTAAACACCTCCGTTCTGCATCCAGCGTCCTTTATCATCGGCCCCCACCTATACCTTTCCTGGTTGCCCACTGCAGCCCAGCTCTATAGCTATCTGATATAGCCTGTCAACACCACAGCAAGCTCATCCCCTCAATATCTTTGCATCCGTGATTTCGCCCTCATCTTTCCAGACTTCCAGTCACAGCTCAGATGCTCTTCCAGAAAGCCTTCACTGACTAGGGGGTGCACAGAGATCTCTCTTTAATCCACGTGGTATTTTAATGCTATAGCACCTTTGTTAGCCTTTATTCAAAATTTTTCTAGCCTGGTATTCACTGTTGTCTTGACTCTCCAACCAGCCAGCCAGTGAGCTGGAGAGAGGGTGTGGGCTCTGCAGTCAAGCATCTGTTGGCTCTGGAGCTTAATTTTTGAGCTATGTGAGGCCCAGTTTTATTATTTGTAAAATGAAGAAATAAACACCCCCTTACAAAGTTGAGGGTTGCCATCCATTAAATGAGGTCTCAAATGTGAAGCTCTTGGCCTTCCTGTCCTTCGTGAACCCTCTAATGGCTTTCCTGAGGGCAAGACCATTTCCTACACTGGTTCCCAGGTCCACTGATTGCCTAGCACGGTGACTTGGGACGTGATCAGCAGGAACTGCTGAAATGTCTAGAATTAACAAAAAGCTAGACACATAATCTCAGTTGGTGAGGAAATGAGAGACATCTTTAACCATTCAAGACAACGTGCCTCTAGAATTGAACTGGAAAATGAGATAGCATAAAAAACCGACCAGTCACAACACACAGATCATTTCCATATGAGAAGGATATTTTATTGAACACACATAGAAAATCAAATGTCTTAACACCTTGAAAAGAGGCTTCCTTGAGTCTTGCAGGGATATGCAATAAAAAGATGTCTCCTTCAGGCTTTCTAACTAACTGAGTTCTGATTAGGTCCTATCACACATTAAATCACAAGACAGGTATATAAAATACTATGATAAGACAGGAAAAACATTTCTTTAGTTTGTATGTGAGCTCAAAAATGTTGCACAGTTAAGCTATGGTCATTTGCTGGTTAAGTCTCACTGTCAGCCTCAGGAGTCAGACAAAACAATAGGCCCTTAATTTGAGTCCTGTCAGTTACACAGTGGATGTGAGGAGACTGAGTATTTCCAATTTGCATGATTTCTATCATTTCCTATTACTAAATGGGGGAAAAAATGTCATCCATTCACACAAGGAGTTCCACTGAAAAGCAAAGTACTTCTTTCTGTTTACTTAAGCACCAAGCTAGAATATGGAGACACACAATAAATTCTAAACATGGTGCACATCTGGTCCCAAAACCACAATCAATTTATTGCTGCATCTGAAACATTTTCAGCAACTGTCATATAATATATTTTCACACATTTCTAACAAGACATTTTCTTGGAACCAAAAGAGACAGGTATATCTGTCAGTTCAATTTCTTGCAAACGAAAGAGAAAAGTGTTTGGCTCAGATGTCTGTACTGTCTTTGGAGCCTTGTAACTATCATATGAAAAGGGTATTAGTCAAAGATGCCAGAAGCTCAGCAATTACTTCCAAAGAGTGAAATTACTGGCTACACAGAAAAATAAAAAGATATATGCATGTATGTAGGCACCCTCCCTTTCTTCCCATTCCAACAGAACCACTTATTGCACTTATTTGAAGAGAGGTACCACAGGCTTGTTAAACCCATCTATCTCCCAGTACTATAATATTGGACTCCCTACTAAATGGAATATCTTGATCCCTGTGGCTCTTAAAGCACAACTTTATTAAAAGTTTTATTAAAAATTAAAAAGCAATTGAAATCACATTAAAGTGCTCAAAAGCTCTATATTTTCACCTTAACCCCTCTTGGGCATTTGAAAGGAGAGTCACAAAGGTACTGGATAGCCAAAGAGCCCCAAGCCCAATAAAAAGGGCTGTCAAAATGTCCCAGTACTGGTCCCAGTGAAACCATTTCCTGTCTCACCGTTGGCTGCAAAATCTGCCTTTAAGCACTTTCTCCTCTGCAAAAACCCTGGGGATCCTTTAAGAGCCTTGTCACAGCGCACAAAATTTCCAAGTGATTCACCCTTCCCCAGCCAAGCCCCACACCAGCTATGCAGGCTTTATTTAACCTTTCCTGATAACCCACTCAAAGCACATTCTGCTTATAGGGCTGGCAAGAAATGCACATAGGCAAGACTATCTGATCTTTAACAAGGTTCATAAACAGATTGGACATCATCAATCCTCTTTCATACTTCTGAGCTTTTGCCTGTGCTGCTCCCTCCACCAAGAAGGCCCTGGCTGACTTTGCCTGGTGAACACCTCATCATGCTTCAGAACTCAGTTCAACTAGGACTTTTGGGTGGCACTTTCCCTGACACCTCTCCCTTGCTGAATTAGGTGGTCCATTCTCTGTGTGGGATGGAGCATCCCATACAACCCTCCTCCAACTCTACCGCAGCATACTGGTATTCAACAGAGAGTAGGATGTGTCACTATGTCTATCTTCCACACAAGCATGCAAGCCCCTTTGGGACAGGGCCTCTGTATCCCCAGCACTGAGGACACTCTTGCATAAAGAAGGGACTCCACAAAATATTTCCTACATGAAAGAACAACTGCAGGAGGCCAGAAAATTCCTGACTCTATTCAGCTTCTATCGGTACTCCATGAGCAAAAGAGAGAATCTCAGGAGAGGACAAACTCAGAGTTTTCAGGTCTTCAACCAAAAGAGCTGACAGTAAGGCAAGTCTGACTGATCACATGGAGCTGAAGGAGGAAAATACATGCCTTTACAAACTGAGCCTACAAGCTTGCTGTTAGAGCAATACAAAAAAGACATGGAAGAGCACCCAAGAGAAGGGAATTTAAGGGGTCACAGTGAACAGCAGACAAAACGGTAGGTGCTGTCCTCTGAAAAAAGCAAAAGCTGAAAGGACAGGACCAAGGTGAGGAACCCAGGAAGGGGATAAGTGGGATGAGCAAGGGTGGGAAGGAACATATAACTTATTAGCCAAATCACAGTATCCTAGAATGGCAAAGGATTTCTTGGACATGAGAAGGGTCTCTTGGTCCAGGAAAAACTTAGAAAGACTGTCCTTATGTTAGTCCAGGAGAAAAGGAGGGCAAGCAAAGAAGGGGACAATAGGGCAGATTGCTTGAGGCCCTCAAAATGAAGTGACCCCGTTTGTGCTGAGTTGAGTTGAACAAAGAAAACTGCACTGATGAATAGGAGGCTGATCCTGTACTTAAGTTCACAGTATGTAAGAGAATTCACACAAAACCCAGAAAACTTCAGGAGAGCTAGGTGAGGTCAGACAGAGGCGCACACGGGGCTGCAGGGCCCACGTCAACAGCTCACAAGAACACACCGCGTTCTGCCTGCTATGATGCAGGTGTGTGTAAAGGAGAACTCCTAACAGCAGCTGAAATAACCAAACAAGTTGGTGAATGGCTGCCCTGGGCCAGTATGGAGACATATTGGCTGAGTGCAGTGTCCCTCTGCAGAGCTCTCCAACTGCTTGAGAATTCTGCCATATCTCCTGAGGTGCCCTTGAAAAGACTTTTAAAATTTTATGTGGTTTCTAAGGCATCTTAATTTTTAATAAAAAGTTCTTATTAATGTTCTGGATAAAAGACTATGGTGCTTACATGATCCGTTTTATAATGTCAAACTCTGTGCAATATATGTATATATTTTTAAAAGACCATGGTTTCGCAAATGCTGACAGTCTTTAACATACACGATTACTCTCCTTCCATTTACTCTACTGCTTGATCCTGTGGCCAAGGGCAAATCCATCCAGTTCTCTGCCCTGACTTTACTTCTTTACAAGGGGAGGAGTTTAAAGGGAAATGTAACATAGTGGTAATTTCCAACAGCCTTAGCCACTGAAACATGTTCGTCCAGCTGACCCTGTTGACACTGGCTTTGGACACGTGTTCCCTAAGGCCCAAGCATGTCAAGGGGCATGTATCTCAGACACGTTTCTAAGGATGATGGCTATCACAATGAAGTAAGACACCTACCTGTAAGTGTAGAACAGAACCCCTTGATCTCTCCTTTCCTTTGGTTAATGCCTTAAAATTTACAAAGTGCCTTCTTTGAGCCTCAGAGAAATTGTATGATTCACCAAGATTCCCTGGCTTGGTGCCAGAGCCAGAAGCTACGCAAACTTTTTCCTGCAGGTCCAGGCTCTGGAGGCATTCTGACTGGAACACCTGTGGCTGGAAGTGATTCAGTAATAAAATGCAGTGATTAATAGCCCAATACTGGAGTCATTCAGAAGAATAGATGTGAAGAGAACACAAGGGGAAAAGGCTGGAGCTAAGACACCAGTGGAGGACGGATTGAACACTGTTTTCAAAGGACATTCCAGAAAACTTCCTCAGTACAGGAGAGAGGTGGTGCCAGAGCATCGTCAGGAATGAGTTGTGGGAAGCCATGGTGGAGAAGGCCAGACATTTTAGGAAGAGAAAATTACATCTCATGTGTCCTAAGCATTAGGGAATTGCTGAAAGCTTAGACTTATAAGAGTAGGTAAATGTGTCATTTGCTTAGGAAATGAGTCAGTTGGTAGCATCTTGTTACCTCTTATCTGAGAAGAAAATGTAAGAGGTGTTCAGAGAGAAAGATAAAGGACCCCAAGAACAAACCCTGCAAAAGCAATGGATTTTTCCAAGCTGTTAGTATCCTATTTGTGAAGTAAGATTTTCTTTTAGCTTCATGAATTCATGCTGTGGGTTTCAAAACCGTCTTCTGCATTCAAATTTTGACTTTTCTTCAAAGGACTTAGAAGTCACCAACATCCTTTGAAGACACAGAAAACACACCAAACTTGAGAAGGAAAATGAAATGACAAGGAAATAGGAATGTTCACTTTATTCACACATATGGTGCTTGACTCATTTTCTAAGTGAATGACACATTGATCCTACTCTGTAATTTAGGCTTTTTGTGCCTCAATGTTCGCATCTATAAAGGAGGAAAACTAATAGTACCTGCCCGTGGGTTGTCATTAGGATTAAATGAGTCAATGTATATAAAGTACTTGGCACAGTGGCCAGCATAATAAATGACAAATAAATGTTAGCTACTATTCATATTCCAGTGAGTGCTTTGATTTCTATAAATCATAAAAGCAATCCTTGAACATACACATGCAAGAAGTTTCCAATGGTTTGCTAGGTCTTTGAAATTTGATCTTCCTTGACTTTCCTCAGCGACAATCTTAACTAGCTAAAGTTATTGATCCAGGTAGCAAGATCCACACCTCTATGTGGTGACTTTTTCCACTCACTGAAAATTTCCAGAAAGTAATCATTTCAGGCTGAAATTGTGCAAGTTTGGTCTCAACCCAATGGAAACTCGCTTGCATTGGAAGATGGGAGCAGAATCCATCTCCCACTTTGGAGTGACTGGAGTTGAGGAACAAATAAGACTTTTTTTTTCTACCCCAAAATAATTAACTTTTTTTTAACATCTTTATTGGAGTATAATTGCTTTACAATGGTGTGTTAGTTTCTGCTTTATAACAAAGTGAATCAGTTACACATATACATATATCCCCATATCTGCTCCCTCTTGTGTCCCCCTCCCACCCTCCCTATCCCACCCCTCTAGGTGGTCACAAAGCACTAAGCTGATCTCCCTGTGCTATGCGGCTGCTTCCCACGAGCTATCTATTTTACATTTGGTAGTGTATATATGTCCATGCTACTCTCTCACTTCTTCCCAGCTTACCCTTTTGGAATCTAAAAAAAAAAAAAAAAATTGGTTCTAGGGGCAGGACAGGAATAAAGATGCAGACGCAAAGAATGGACTTGAGGAAATGGGGAGAGGGAAGGGTAAGCTGGGACGAAGTGAGAGAGTGCCAAAATAATTAACTTTTAAAATTACCAAGCATCATAAGTTTAACATTAGCAAACAGTAAGCCCTGTATATAGTAAGTACAGTAAGCCCTGTATATAGTAAATGACCACCTACTTTGAAGCTTCTATTATTTTTAAGATTTTTTAAACCTCCTTTGAGACAAAGTTGTCCCAAATTAAAAAAATTTTTTTTTAATGTCCAAGTTTTTCAGCTAAAATACTCTACATTTTAACAGTTTCTTCTCTGATTTTTCTCTTTTAATTTCATAACATATTTTACAGCTCTGGGGTGTTGGTAAAATGATAGTGGAAAGTGTTTTTTAACATAGATTAAATGCCAAGAGCCACCTTCTCTACCCACCAGACATCTGCAGTCACAAGTCCTTTTCTTCCTGATGCCAAGACACTCAGATCCAGTGTTTGGAAACATCGGTTTCCCAGTCACCGGACTGAGCAGGGCCTGCAGCTCATGTCCACCCAGCTCCAAACCCAATGCTCACCATGATGGATGGGTGAATGGATGAGTGAATGAACAAACAGGCATTGTATGGACCAAACTAGCACACAGTGTACTGAATATTTTACTTATCTGGATATTTCTTAGAAATGTTACAAGGTTTTGTTCATTACAAACACTGCATTTCTCCAACATGAAGGTTTCTTCTCTCTTTGTCTTTATCACCACCAGCCACCAGTAGCCAAGTTATAGAATCAGTGGCTACACATCCTCAAACCCATGAGCACTCAGAGTTGCAGTTGTTTTGACTGCACAGCAATCATGTTCCAATCTTCCCAAAGAAAAGTGACTCTGAAATGAGACCTTTCTGAACCCCCTCCCCTCTGCCACGCTCCCATAAACCAAGAACCAGTTCTGATCTAAATGAGGAAATTCTTGGATAGAAGGGAGAGCTGGAGGGAGGGGGGCATGTGATACAGGAGAGCAGCACTCAAGCACCTCCTGCCACTTCACTCTGCATCAGAGCAGCCTCCAGGTCAGGGGTCAATGATGCAGAAATGATGGCTCAGAAAACGGGCGCTCCATTCACAGCTCCACTTGGACAAACTATTAGCTCTAGTGAGCCTTAAGCTCTCAAAATGCAAAGGCATGTCATTTGCTTCTTTGTATTCTCAGAGGCCTAGTGCAGTGGCTGGAATACGGTGGGGGGGCGAGCTTAAGAAGTGTTTGTGAAAGAAAGGAAGAAAGAAAGAAAGAAGGAAGGGAGAGAGGGAAGGAGGGAGGAAGATGTCCAGTCTCCTTGGAGCCCCTATTTTGCTAAAATATTACTACTGCTTCTTTTAGGGGCCCTGCCAGGCCACTGTAGCGACTACAACTTCCTGATGCCTTCCATCCAACTCTTTCATTAAGTTGTGCCTGGACCATTTTCAGTTTTCCGGACAACATGGACTAAGAGGAAAACCTGGAGTTTGTACATATGATAAAGTTTTGAATATCAGGTTGGTGAGTTATCTCGTGTCTCCTCTGCATGAGTGGTTTACTTTAAATATAGTGTACAGCTGGAGCCAGGGGGCAGGCATGGGATCCTATAAAACATGGAATCACATTATTGAAAATCATCAAAGGCCTTCACTTGAGCACTCGACGTTTGCAGGCATGGGAAATTAGAGCTGTGGAACGTGTGACGCTATCTCAGAACAAGAAGACACGATTCTTTGATTAAGCTTCAGGCTCTTGGAATCTCCTGATTGTTCATCTCATACTAATGATCTGGGAGAAACACTAGAAGGCAAGTTAATGATACTCACTGCTGACTCTGAATTGGGAGGGAGCCACCTGAAATATCAGTAATCGGCCAAAGAAATAATTACAGGCTGACTAGATTAGAAATTTAATCTCCATGGGGCTTTCCCACAAGTAAATGAGATTCAACTTATAAAACATTATGAAGGAAAAAAGGCTATCACACACTCATCACTGTGTACCTTAGAAAACTGGCTACATCTGGACTCTCAGCTATGCCTCCTCAGAGCTACATGCCAGAAGGGTGCCCCCCCCCCAAACAGAATGTGGCCTCCAAACAGGAGATATTTAAAAATGTAAGCCCTCAGCCCTACCTACCAGGACTGGACACTAGCACACTCACCACCCCGCATGACCCAATGTACACTGAGCACCCACCATGTGCCAGATACTTGTGCCAGACACTAAGAACACAGAGATGAGGAAGATCCCATTTCTGGGCTTAGAGTGTGGTTGTAAGTGGTCCTTCCTTTGGAAGAAGATAACAGGAATTTCATTTCTAACTTGAAAACTTCTGGGCCAGTTTTGGACCTCCATGCTGGCAAGCCTTGCCTTAGTGCAAGTTCCTCTAGCAGAGCTCAAGGAGAATCCCCCCACCTTTGGAGTCGGAGAACACTGGCCAGGTCTAGAAAGGCTGTGAGCCTCAGGGGGTGTGTGGGCCTGCCCCCAAACTATCAAAGAGGGGAACCCACCATCTATCCTTGTTGCCCCCCTTTCTTGTTTTACCCTCCAGTATTTCCCAACAAGCCGTACAACAGAATCACTGAAGGCACTTTTTAAAGACAGATTCCTGACCCTACTCCAGTCCTGCTGAATTAGAACCCCTGAGTCGGGTAGAATCTGCTTTTTAAACAAATCTCCCAAAAGATTTTACGTCAAGTTAGAGAACTATTGGGTAATAGAAAGAGCACAGATACTGGAGGCAGATAAACCAAGATCTGAAATCCAGCACTGCCACTTAATTAACATAATTAACCCTAGGGGACCCGGGTTAATTTCTTAGCTTCTTTGTGACCCAGTTTCCTGTGCAATAAAATGGAACAATGCCCAGTGTTGTTATAGACTTAGAATAGAGTATGCAAAATACCCAACATCCAGCCACTACTGCAATCTCTTCCCACCTCCATTAAACGCCTGCTCCCAGGAAAACATCTTACACTGATATTTTATAATTTGCTTCCAATTTAAATCAGATTTCTCCAAGATAGCTGTCTTATGGGTGTATCTCTAGCTGTGGAAAGAAGAGCTTTGTTCACAAATTTTAAAACTTCAAGAGCCATATTGTAATTAGGAAAGACTCAGGGGATAGACTTGTTTTAGCCATGGCGATGAGGCTATGGGTATACTTCCCTGGAAAGACAAAGTCAGTTATAACCTGAATTACTGGGAGCAAGAAATATAAATATGGTAAAAATTATGAGAAAGATCCTACTACACTGACTTATGTGTTTCATATCTTTTCAAAGAACAGAATATTCAACTAGTCACATAAATGGAGCAGGAAAGTTCTAGTAGGGACCAGAACATTGAAGAGCAAGGAAGACCTCTGGGAGGTGAGCACTCAGGAAGCACAGATCTCGAATATCTCACAAGCATCTGATCTTAGTGTTTACCATGAATCTGCCAACACTTGACCACTTTAGCATTCACAAGAGTTTCCTTCAGCCCAAGTTCTCAGTTAAAAGACGAGTCAGCTGAATATCCACATGCCACTGTCCCTGGATGCTCCACTGGCAGTGAACACAAACTTGGATAGAAATGAGCTCTATCTAAGACAAAAGGTCAAATCACCCAGTTTTCTGAGAAAGTTTTCCAAGAAAGTTTGGAGAACATCCTCAGGGGATGAAAAACCACCCAACAGGGCCATGTGGTGCAACCACAGTCACCAGTGGTCCAACAAAGGCTCAGATGCACCTATCCCTGACAAGGCATCATTACTTTGGCAGGTCCGCAGCAGGGTTACCCTGTGCTTGAGGTGCTCCTGCTCATGCACAGCATGAGAGGAACTATTGAAAGGATACTTTGGGAAGGAAGGAATTGAGCCAGAAAAACCCAAAGAACATTCTATAATACTTCCTTAAGAATATATGGGCACTGACATAACCTTCCCTAACTTTGTCTTCTCTACACTTTCTAATGTATCTGCCTTTCCTCCCATCTTCCCTTCCTTCTCTCCTCGATTAGAAGATGAGATGTTACCTAACCTAACAGCTTTGCATCATTCCACTCTGATCGCTCCTCTCTCCTGGATGACCACACCCCACCCTGCTCTGGATGACCAAACCCCACTCTGTCCTGGACGACCACACACCACCCTCTCCTAAATGACCACACACCACCCTGACCTAGATGACTGCAGCAAAATTGGCTCTTCCTTTTGGACCTTCCTATTGGTTTGTCTTCCTCTACACGGCCCTTAAGTGTTGGTTTCTAGGAATCCAGCCTGTGCCCTTTAACCTCTTTGCTGTACCTTCTCTCCTTGGACAATCTTATCCACACCTATGGGCCTCCATCACCACCTTCATGTCACAAACTGACAGATCAATATAAGAGTTTCCAAATTCAGTCTTAAGGTCCTGACTCTCAGATCTCAATTGTCCCTTTGGTCTCTCCTTTTAGGACTAAAAGAAAATGGCCTGAACTAAAAGAAGGAGCTTACAGTAGGATGTTCCTCAGAAGACCTTTTTCCTAGGAAGCCATTCTGAGCACACTTCCTGTTTCCTATTCAAACCACTCCCCCTTACCAATTTCATGGCTACTGAAGCAACACAGGAAGTGGTGCAAAGGTATCCAACACCTAGAGTTGAATCCCGTCTCCACACTTAGGTAACTTACCTAAGCTCTGCAACTCTTAGTTTTATCATCTGTGTTGAGGGGTTTGTAATAATCGTCACAACATTATGAACATAAAATGAGATGATGCCTATAAAGTGCTTAACACAGTGCCCAGAACCTAGACAGAGCTCAGTTAGGTAATATGTCTGTGGTTATTATGCAGAAATGGTGGATCACATTCTGCTATCTCAAGAGGAAAAAAAAATCCATTGCAATGCTTTCTGAGTCCTTTAACCCTTTTCTGTCCCACAGCTACATATAATCCAAATGGTGGGTGCCATGTCCTGAGGCTGTTGGTGCAAAAGGCTCTTTGAGGGAAAGGGGTTTTTTTTTCTTTTGAGTCCCCTTATCTAAGTATAAGATTATCCTATCAACCAGGTTGAGTTCATTCATGCTAAGCATCCTCCAATCCAGGGTGAAGCTGAAAGGGAAGATGCATGTCTAAATTCAAACTGCAAGGAATAAAAGAAATGAACATCAGGCAGAGTTGGGGAAGCAAGATGCCAAGTACAGGAAGCATGTTTTTTTACATAAGAATTACTTGTACCAAATTTGCTCTGCTTTCAAATTCCATCTTTTGCCCTGTAATTAAAATTCCCTTGGTCTCACCCCCATTCAAAATGGGTGGGAAAGAGCAAGCTTGAGATCCTATGAGAGACAAGTGACTGGAGAGACAAATTCTTGACCAATTAAAACAGTTCTGTCACTTACACCCCATTCCATGAAAAAAAATTATAACAATCTTCCCGTAGCTTTATTCTATGTGGCTTCCCTGGTATTGTGTGTTTGTTTGCACTCATTACTGTTGGGCATATGCCTTCCTCCCTGCTGAAATTCCAGCTTCAATTTTTCTTTAGAAAGCAACACTTAGTTCACTGGAGGCTGCTGATTATGAGGGTGCAGAGTCCCAGATGAATCATAGAAGCAGGCAGATTGCACAAATACAAATCCTCTGCATTGTGTTTACACCCACACTAACCTTCTCATATGGCCTCTCTTCCCAGCATTCCTTTGCTGGATTACCTCATCCATAGCCAAAGTACAATTAGTGCATTCAGGCACTAGAGACAGCTAACAATTCAAGGAGGAGTGGAGCAAACAACCTTCTGATTCCTAGAATCTAGACACAACACAAAGGCAAAAGAAATAAAAACAGCAATAGTATCTATAACAAGTGCTGTGGGGTGCCATCCAGATCCCCCCATTAGCTCATTCCCCTAGCTGCCAGAAGTATAGGCTGCTGGTGGCACAGCTAAGTCCCCTCCTAGGTTATGTCCCTGGGCTAAGGGAGCCACCGCTCCCAAGGTTACACCTCCTTCCCAAAGACAGACAGCATTCAACACCTGGTCAGTGTGGGTGTTCAAAGCCTGGTCTCTCTGCCTAAATTTAGAGCAACTCTGAATGGACATCCCAGATCCAGTGCTCCCCATATCATTGATGAGAGCCTTTGTTTGGACTGCTTTGCCCTTCAACTTCTCCTTCTGCCCAATACCATTCCCCTCACTTTTAATAAATATCCCGAGTGCAAATTTCCATCTCAGTATCTGTTTGCCATTGAACCTGACATAAACAATAGCTCAGAGGTAACATTTCAAGGCACAGTGAGACTGATATTCCAGAAACTTCACTAAGACTTGAAGCCCTTCTTAAGATCCATGGAAATATCATGGAGTCGTCTATGGTATTACAGAGCCAGCTTGGCTCTTGGCTCCACAATAAGATGGATACTCAGGTTGGGCTCTGGGGAATGAAAAGAGCTGGGATTGGAGCCAACATGTCCATGAGCACTGGGCTCAGTTCCAGTGCTTCATCTGTGTGCCCTTAAGCAGGTTTTTAGAGCAGTGCTTCTCAAATGATCAGTGGTGAAAGAACTTTTTCGTTTTCAATCTATCACAAACCAACTATATTTTTATATCACACGCTATATATATTTAATATATATCACAAACTATATTTTTATAAAGTACAATAAAATAAATTACAACTCTCCACTCCTTAAGTGTGGGCTGCATATAGTGACTTCCTTCAAAAGAGTATATAGAAAGGAGATGTGAGAAGATAACTTTACAGTAGAGAAAACTGACAAACACCACCTCAGCCACATGATCAAGGTCAACACCAACAGTAATAAGTCATGTTTGTAGCCTTGACATGATGTGATGAAAATGCCCTTTACCTCTCTGGTCTCCCTCCCAAAAGCCCACATGCCCAATTAAATCATGAGAACACATCAGACAAATCCCAACTGAAAGACACTCCACAAAACTTCTGACCACTACTTCTCAACACTGTCAAAGTCATCAAAACCAACAAATGTCTGAAAAATAGTCACAACCAAGAGGAGCTTAAAGAGACATGACAGCAAAAGGTAATGTGGGAGCTTAGATGGGATCCTGGGATTGAAAAGGGACATTAGGTTAAAAACTAAGGAAGTATAAATAAGATATGAACTTTAGCTAAGTATGTATCAATATGAGTTCACTAATTGTAATGAATGCACCATACTAATGTAATATATTAATAATAGGGGAAACTTGGACAGATGCTATGAGAACTCTTTGTACTATCTTCTCAATATTTCCGTAAATTTAAAATTGTTCTAAAAATAATTTTGTTATAAAAAATAAAATACATTAAATATACAAGAATTTTTAAGAGGCATATATAATATAAGCCTAGTTCTTTAAACTATTAGTGTCAATCGACTTAAAATTTCTCTCTCAAATTACTATAAAAGTTTCTAAGTGCTTCTTTTTTCCATTTTTCTTTTCTTTATTTTCAATTGAGGTATAATTAATTTATAATATTATATTAGTTTCAGGTGTACAACATAGTAATTCAAAATTTTTATAGATTATACTCTATTTAAAGTTATTATAAAATATTGGCTATATTCCCTGTGTTGTACAATGTATCCCTGTAGCTCATTTATTTTAACTAAATGCTTCTTACTTTTGCTTTCCGTACCTATACCAACCAGTAGTAAGTGGTTCTCAGACTGGCACCAGTCTGAGGACCACACTCTGAGAAGCCCTCCATCTGACTCAGTTTTCTCATCAGTAAAATGAGAGTATGAGACCAGAGGATCAAATCTCCCATGCATGTTCCTTCATAGATAGTCCCTGGAATGCTATCATAAGTGATCACCTTCTGCCAAAAACAGCAGATTTGCAGAACCAGATGCCCAGAACCAAGTCCCTTCTCCATGACAATGGCATGAGATACTCACTGTCCAGCTTTGTGAACAGCTGTTCTCTCCCCAAACCTCTCAAATTCAAGCAGGACAAAAGGTACTGTCTCTGGGCTTTTTTTTTTTTTTTTGCCTAATCCAGAACTAGAAAAGGGAGAGATGGAACATAAAAGTAATGCTACATGTTCAGGCTGTCACAGATGGTCCTCAAGCCAGGGTAAGTAAGTGTTCCTTTTCTTTTCTCTCATTCGGAAGCCCTAGGAAACAGAGAGAAGCCTCTTGTGCCAGGAGATTAATGGAGTCATGAACCAGCTGTAATTGGCCAGGAACCAGAAGACTGTCAGCAGACCATGAATTGTCATAGTTGAGACAGGATACGGTCTGAAAGAAGACACACCACAGATGGGGAAGTTGGTAAAATGAGTGGAAGGCAAACCTTCCAATGAGCAAGAAGGTTGGGGGGGGGACGGAAATGGCAGTTGAAAAACAGATGGTGGCAACCTGTCCCTTTAAATAGGTTTTTGAGATGTGAATGGAAGGTTTCAAAATAACCGAGGAAGACAATTTAATGCATCTGAGAGGGCCAGGAATGATTCAATTTTTTATAAGTCTTGGAATACCTAGAGTTGATGCCATGACTGAAGCCCCAAGAAACAGGGAGCACACACGGCAAAAGCCAATAGGGAATTTGAACCAAGAACACATGCCACCACTCAACTACCACGAGTAAGATAAAGGACATTTAAATATTGGAATTTTGGAAAGAATTTAAATATTGAAACACTTAGGTTCCATGTACTGTTCATATATCTATTATCTCCTATTAACTATATATTATTTTTATTAACTAAACTTCTACTCTAACTTCTCTGTGGTCCATCTCCTAGCAATAGAATTGATCTAGGTATTTGACCTGTATTTCAGAAATTTGTAGAGATGGAATATGTCAGCAAAGGTAATATTGCACAAGACTAATGCATTAGTCAGAATATGCTAATTGCTATAATAAACAGTCTCAAATCTCAAAATGTCAGTGGCTTAACACATCAAAGGTGGTTCATTGCAGGTCATGTTTTAGTCGACAGGAATAAGGGAGGTGGAGAATGGAGAAAGCCCACCCATTCCTACCTGCCTTGGCCTAGAAGTGACACAACCATTTTTGCTCATGTTCCATTGGCAAGAACTAGTCACATGACCTTACTAGATACAGGAGAAGTGGTAAATACAGTTTGACCATGTTCCCAGGAAGAAGAAACAGGTTTGGTGAGCACTGAGCCAGTTGCCAGGAATAATTACATGAGGAACTCACAGAAAGCTGCCCAAATATGTTGGTCTTCAATAGTTTCACATATCTCAGATAATAACATCCTAGAAAACAGGGACACTGTATGGACAACTTTCTTATTAGCACTTGAGTCAGTGCCCCATCTGTTAACACTTATTCATAGGATTAAAAGCGTGCAGAATTCGACTGCCTTTATTCAAATCTGGATTCTGCTACTTGCCTCCTCTGCAAGGTTATACATCCTCTTGGTACCTCAGTTTTTTCACTTATAAAATAAGAATATTAGTACTCATTTCATAGGATTGTGAAGTTTAAATGAGATAATTCTTATAAAGCATTCAGCATAATGCCCAGCACGCGATTTCTTAATATTTGTTAAGTACTTTCTACATGCCAGGGAATACCATAAGGGCTTTACATTAATGAACTAACAAGACTCACAACAACACACCAAGGCAGGAACTTTCTCCATTTTGTATACAGAAAAACAAGTCCAGAGCTAACCCATCCAAAGTCACACAACTAACAAGTGGAAAAGCCACAATTGGTACCTCAGGCATTCTGGCTCCAGACTCAGTCTCCCTACTATCATCTCCTGCCTCTCAATATTCCCTATTGTTATTGCTATTTTAACACATTTATTGAAGTATAATTGATGTACAATAAACTGTACATATTCAAGATGTACAATATGATGTATAATATGTTTTGACATATTATACACCTGTGAAACTGTCACCACAACCACACCACAACCTGTGAAACTGTCACCACAATTGTCACCACAACCATCACAATATGATGGAGGACATATACATCACCTCCAAGAATTTCTTCAAGCCCCTTGGTAATCCTTCCCTCCCACCACTCCCCACTCCCCACATCCCCCTATCTGCTTTCTGTGCCTACAGTATAGCCTGAATTTTCCAGATTTTTACATAAATAGAGTCATACAGTTTGGACTCATTTTCATCTGTTATGTCGAATTTCATTCATGTGTTGCATGTATCAATAGTTCATTCCTTTCTATTGCTAAGTATTCCATTGCATAGATACACCATACTGTAATTTGTCCATTCATCTATCAATGGACATTTGAGTTGATTCTTGTTTTTTACTGTTACCATAAAGCTGCTATGAATAATCATGTACAAGTGTTTATATAGACAAATACTTTCATTTCTCTTCAGTGAATACACAGGAGTAAAATGGCTGGGTCATATGGTAGGTATGTGTTTAGCTTTTTAAGAGACTACCAAACTATTTTCCATACGGTTGCACAATTTACATATCCATCATCAGTGTATGAGGGTTCCCAGTTGCTCCACATCCTCAACTTGGCATGGTCAGTCTTCATTCTCCTAGGTGTGTAACAGTATCTCATTATGGTTTTAATTTGCTTGTAACAAATAATGATATTGAGCATTTTAATATATTTATTTGCCATCTGATGTTTTCTCTGGTAAAGTGCCAGTTTAAATCTTTTGCCTATTTTTAATTGAACTGATTTTTCTCTTACTACTTTATGTATTGTTTGCAAATCTCTTATTAGATATGTGATTTGTAAATATTTTCTTCCAATAGCTAGCTTTTTTATTCTCTTCTAAGGAGTAGAGGTTCTTAATTTTGATGAAGTCCAATTTTTATATGCTTTTATTTTATGGATCATGTCTCTGATATGAAATTTAAGAAATTTTTGCCTAATGCCAGAGCACCAAAATTTTCTTTTATGTTTCCTTCCAGAAATTTTATTCTTTTAGATTTCACATTTAAGTCTATGATCCTTTTTTGGTCTATATATGTTTCAAGGTTCAGATCAAAGGTTTTTTTTTTCTTTTATTGTATATGGATGTCCAATTGTTCCAGCACCAATTGTTGGAAAGACCACTCTTACTCCACTGAACCCTTTGTGTCTTTATCAAAAATCAATTGACCATATACATGTGGACTTGTTTGTCCATTATATCCATTGACATATTTGTCCATCTTGACACCATTACCACTCTATCTATATCATAGTAGCTTTATAGTAAGTCTTGAAATCAGGTAATGGGAGTCCTCAAGCTTTGTTCTTTTTCAAAGTTGTTTGACTATTCTAAATCTTTTGCATTTCTATATGAATTTTAGAATCAGCTTCTTTAATTGCTACTCAAAAAAAAGCCTGCTTTGAACCTATAGGATCAATTTGGGGAAAATTAACAACTTAAAAACACTGAGTCTCCCATTCCAGGAATACAGCATATCTCCACATTTATATAGCTGTCCTTTAATTTCTCTTAGCAAGGTTTAGTTGTTTATAGTATACAAATATTGCTATTATTAAAAACTTCTCTCATATCCATATTGTTTCTCTACCTAGATTGTACCTATGAGAATCACATCACATTTCTCTTGCGTCCTCACTGAGCTTCCATTTCCTCATCTGTGAAGAGGGGGAAAAAAAAACCTACTTCACAGTTGGACACAAAATCACACATGTAAATCACCCAACATCTGTGCCTGCTGCTGGATTCTACTGGCCTGATTATAGAGTTATTAACTTTTATTTAATAATAGGATAAGGAGGAAATTAGAGAAGTTGTAAGGATGAGGCCACAAAGTGTGGATTCAAAGTGAAAGACTGATAAGATAGAGACTAAAGAAGGAACCAAAGACCACAGCAGTAGGAACTGCACATAAACTAACCCCAAGACTGTTATGACAGCAGTATTAATACTCATGGCTAGACAGAGAATACACAGAAAGATGTACATGTACATGTACATGCACATACATTAAGAGATTAACTGGTGATGTTCCAGTTTTAGGAATGGGACTTAGAAGGGATTAGAAAGTCAGCCAAAGAAGAACCCTGAATATGTAGCACTGTACATTCTCTGCATATCTGGGCAGGCTATAACCTTCTCCAAGCCTTGGTAAGAACTGAATAAGCTGACCTGGCATGTTTTTAAAATATCTTAACTTCTATCTGGTCCAGAAAGGCCACAACCACCAGGAAAGAAGGTTCCACATACCCAGAGTGGGCACTCAATAGTGAAACACCTGGCATAATCCTAAGTGCATGTAACCCTCAATAAAGTCTTGATTGACTAATCTTTTTCCAAGTGTAAACACATTTACAATTAAGGTCCTAAAATGTTTATGATTGGTGGGTGTGGAGAGAATAGATTTATTAATCAAGGTAATTAACACAACCACAACAAATAAACCAAAATCTTAGAGGCTTAGCATAATAAAGGTTTAGTTGATATGTGTTAGGTAGGCCTCCTTCATCTCATAGCTGCACTATCTCTAACATGTGGCCTCCAGTGTGGCCATACCAGGGCAAGAGCGCCACAGAGGAGGTACACTGGCTCTTAACTGCTTCAACTCAGAAGATCCACCCACAGTCCACTGAGCAGAACTAATCACATGGGCCAGACTTAACTGCAAAAATGACTGGGAAATACAGGGGAACGAGCATGTAGTGAGCATTAACTATATTCCTGCAGATAAACCCAGCTCCTTCCCTCACTCTACTCACTTTCTCCCCTCCAGAAGTGGTAGGGGAGCAAGTAGATCAACTATTTAAGCAAAGGGTCTGCTTTGAGGTATGTTACATGGACAGAGGGAAAAAAGACATGGAAATCAGGTTATAGTGATGAGGGAGATGGATCAGTATTTATAGAAGGAATTTCAGAGAAGAGTTCTCAATGACAGTATTCCTGTACCCAAATATCCACAACCAAAAAGCTCTGAAATGTTTCTGTGTTCCAAATGTGTAACCAAGGGGGGAAACCAGAGAGACCCCATTTGCCATAGCTTCCAGTGACTCACTGGGGGATTTTGTCCTTCCCATCTCCACAATTCTGGGCTCTGCAGAGTTGGAGGCCTTGGCCCTTGAAGAGTACATTCTTGCCAGAAGACAGAGCAAGAGTCCCATTGAACTATAAGTTATGACTGTTGACAGGGCACTCTGGCATCCTAGAGCCCAGGAATCACAGAGGAAAAGAGTAGTCACCATATTGTCTTATTATGTCTCCATGGGATCTGCAGTTAATCCTCTTTTTCATTCCTGATATTTGTGATTTGTGTTCGCTCATTTTTTCTTAGTCAGTCTAGCTATGGGTCTATTAATTTTCTCTATCTTTTCAAAAGTCAACTTTACACCTGTCTTTATATTTAAAGTGCACTTCTTGTAACCAACATAGTTTCATTGATTTCTGTTATCTTAATTGGTTCCATCTTTTTACTGAATTGGGGTTTTAATTTGCTCTGTCTTTCTAGATTTCTAAGGTTAGTACCTTAGATCATTAATTTATAATTTTCTTGTTTTCTAATACAAGCCCTTAAAGATATAAAATTTCCCCTAATTACTGTTAGAATAGCTGCCTTAAAATCCATGTCTGATAATTCTAATACCTGAGCCATCTCAGGGTTGATCTATACTGATTATATTTTCTCTTAAGAAGAGGTCAAGAACCCCATTCTTGTTCTTGTGTATGTCAGTAACTCTGGATGGTATCCTGGATATTGTGGAGGATTTCTTGTGAGGACTCTGAACTATATTATACTTCTCCCAAAGAGTATGATATTTTTGTTTTGGCAAAATTGCAAAAAAATAAATTAAAAAGGACTCTTTCTTGAGCAACAGGTTTTATCTCAGTTTAGTGCATTTATCCTTTACAGAGCTGCTTGTAGTCTGCCACATACATTCATGGGATCAGCCAAGAATTTGGGAAGTTTATACACAGAATTTAGGGCTCGTCTCTCGGGCTCTCTCCTTTTAGAGATTTCCCCCTCACTTTTCAATGGCTGTAGCTGCTCTCAACTCGTTCCTCTAGTTCTTCAGGCCAGAAAGACTATGGACATTGCCTACAGCCAACTCTTAAGCTAAAATACTATAAATAAGGGAAGGAATTCCTTGCTTTGTCCTTTCAAGTGCCAACCACCCTCCATAATCTCCTTGCATTTATTCACTTTCCAGTGCCTTCAAAGGTAGTTCTTTGTATTTTTCATCTGAAGTCAGTTTGGTAGCAACTTAGCCATCCCAGGAGTGAAAATCAGTATGCATTTTTAAAAATAAAAATTAGGCATAAGATATTTAAGTGTGTGAATTAATTTCTTGTGTTCATTTTTTTCACAAGAAGACTTAGAGGAGTAAAAGAACACAAGACAGATTGGAAGTGTAGAGTGAACGTTTCTAAAAAGAGAAAATACAGAAGGGGAGGTAGAGCCACTAAAGACAACATAATTTTGCATTACCGTCGATTAAGCCAAATCTGACCAGAGTGATAAAGATTATTGGTTAACATGTTTGGAAGGCCATGAGGCTGTGCTCCATACCTTCTGCTTGCCCAGATCCACTTTCCACTCTTCTCCTCTGCTCTCTGCCTTGGGACCAACCTGTACGGATGCATCAAGAGTTCCCTTCCTTTCTGGCTTCCATTTGGATTCAGCCAGTGGTGAGTACCTGCAGGAGATCAAAGCAAGGGAAAAAAGTGAGGTCAGGAAATTTTTTTCCCAAGATCTCTCCCTGGTAGTTTTCTGTGGCTTGACTGCATCCTTCCACCAAAGGCCACAGTTCCTGTCAGACGGTTTTCTCCAAAAACTCTAGATTCTGGTAAACACTCCTTCTGCTTGCCCCTTCAGACTTAGGGTTGGTAAATGGCTCCCTGCTGGGGTACTGCAACATCCCTCAGTGCTTTTCCTAAATCCAGCACACACCTTTGTAAAAAGTCCCTTTATTAAACTCTTCCCAGTATGAGTGCACCATCTGTTTCCTGCCAGGATCCTGAAGGATAGAGCACTCCCAGACAAAAAAAAAAAAAAGACTTTAACAGGTCTTAGAAAGAGAGGATGTTAAGTACCAGCCCACATGCGGTCAAACAGTAGAGGAGACCTTCAATACCTCTAAAAACAGTAACCCATAAATTTCACTCACATGCATTGTCTAATTTAATGTTAGCAACACTCTGATTTAATAGGTATTGATATCATTTCCATTAAAGGTGAGAATACTCAGACTCTATGGAAATGGGTTTACTAGGATTCCCAGATCTTCTTTAGACTACGGATCCTATCATCTTCCCCCTACACCCTGACCCTTGCCATTCAGATAACACACACCACCAATGCTAAAAATCAGAGTTCTCTAACTTTGAGGGCAGGCAGGACATTTTTAAAGTCCTTGAAGCCCAGGGAAGGGAGTGGTCACTCACACTTTGTCTATTAAAGCCCAAATGTTGGAGGAATGGCACATGACAATTTCAGCCAGTTTGGAGATCTGAGTTCATTAGTCATTAGTCGCATTTATTTTAAAGAAACTTTATTTAAAAGAAATCATGATTCAACATGGGAGTTGCAATGTATACAGCACCCTTAAATATTTCTTAAACATTGTCCCATGGCTTCCCAGGAGTTCCCACACTTCAGATTGTGAAATTCATGATATAGAATAAAAGCAGAATAGATGAAGATCTTGGGCTCTGGGGACAAGTAGATCTGAGTTCCTGGTACAATACTTGCTAGTAGCTGTGTCCTAGGCAAGCAGCGTAAGTTTTTTGATCCTCAGTTTCCTCATCTGTAAAATGTAGATAATAATAATACCTACATCATAATGTCAAATTAATTAAATAAGCTAATGCATTGTAGTGTTTAATATAGGGCCTGGCTAACTGTAATCATTTAATAAAACACGGCTAATAATACCCAGATTCAAATCAACAGTAAAATTTATTTTGCCATAAGATGGCACGTAAATATTAAAGGAAAAAAAAAAAACTTTTAGACACATACTAAAGCTCCCTAATTAGAAACTTAAAAAGAAATAGAAAACTAAGCCTTAAGTGTATCCAACACTGCTCCCACTTCCATTTCAATTTTTAAAAAAAGAGGGAAATTCCAGAAGTTGCTGGCCTTCTAAATAAGCCTGTCATTTCCTAAAGTAAATGCTATGTACCACTGGGTATAAAATGTAACAGAAAGCTGTCTGCTCAATTTATTTTATAGTTCCTTACTTATTGCTTTCCATTTCCTATTTTAAAGCTGTAAAGTTCCCTTAAGCTGCAGCTAAAATTATTATTGTCATTGAATTACCTTATTTCTTAGTATAGTGTCTGGATTGGAGGACACTCCCTCCTACAGCAAGCTGCAAACGGGCACTCTGCTAAAATGGGGCTGTGCAGTTTGCTCTTGTGTGTAGTTACAACCTTGCCATTTGATGTAGGGAAGTTCTTTCTGCAGATGAAATTGTTCTAATGAGCGATTCTGGATCCAGATTTTGACTGTGCAAGGCATGCTATAAATATCTGGGGATTGATTAACTCACCAGAAATGGGAATATTTTAATAGCATTTGGTCATCTTCCACAGGAAGACCAGAAGTTCCCCCCTTATAAAAAGGCTTTTTAACCTTTTAAATATTTTATCCCAAAATTCCATTAAGTGTTTGGGGGAGCCTTCAATCTGCCTTCTTTCTTTTGCTAAGGGCATGAGCAGGGCCAGTATCACTAAGCCTGCCCTCCAAGATCTGTCCATGGAAAGCTTCAGAAAAACCTACTCCTCAGGTATTGTCTGTCAAGTGTCAAGGCACAAGCAAGGTCTTCTGGGGGACATCATTCTGAAGAGTTGGGTTCAAAGCCAGAGACCTGTCTGTTCCAGAGTTAGAACCCAGTTAATGTCTCTTATATACTCCCTTTGAAATGATCACAAAATTAACGTTATAATTAAATATGTGGTTGTGTTTTTGTTTGGTTGGTTTTCTGAGTTGATTTTTTCCTTCTTCTTTTTTTTTTTTGCCTTCTTCATAATCAATGTCTGTCTTGAAAAATCAAGAAGTAGATTACAGTAGTTGGTGCTTTTGTTTATTGGGATATCGTGTGTATGTGGCTTAAACCCTGAAGTTCATCCATCTAAACTCCCACTTCCCCTGGCTTGGGTGCCCCAGACAAGCACAGATTTCTGATTTATTCAATGGCCTTTCAGATGGACAGCAAGATCCCACAACTCAAGATTATGTACACTTGTGACTATTTGTGTCAATCATAAACAGGTATCATCTAAACCACAATGGCTTTTGGCATCCCTGAACTTGGATCAAATAAGTTTAGATGTCTCTAGGGAAGAAAGTATTGGATTTTAACTTAAAATGTTATAAGAACTCAGTGACTCTGAAGACAGATATTTAACCTTTCCTTGTAGTACAACTGGCTAATTAGATAGACAGGACTCCTCATATTACTGATATAAAAGTTACGAAATTGTCTGACAAACTGTCTTCAGCAAAAACCAAATTTCAGTTTTCAGTAACCCAAAATAGCACATCACTGTGACTACTATTACCTAGGTATTTCAACCTCTGGTTAGGGTATCATTAAAAACTGGAAGCAATTGAGCTCAGAGGTGCTGCTTCAGGCTCTATGAACCACCAGTCTTACTGCCAGGAAGTCTGGATATCATGCAAAGTGGCTGGAAAGCAGGCTGCCTATTGCATGGTGGTGAGTCAATGCCATCATCAGGCCTTCTGCCCTACCCACCACAATCTACATATCTGCAGATGGAATAAACACGGCGCCAGCTTCCATTGCTGACGTGGTTCCAAATGTCTCCATCATCAGACACGCCCCTGGCCCTGGCTGCTGGAAGGTGGTCAGGAGAGGCCAGGTGGGGCTGCTTCCATCCTGAGGAGGGCTCCTCCAGCTCTCTAAATAGAGGAGGCTCTTTCAGCTTCAGCTCTAATTCACCTGGAAAGCCACCCCTGGAGATAGTAAAAATCAAAACTTCACAGCAATGATAAGAGCACTGAGAAGCAGCAGACTTCCTGAGTCTTGAAAGGAAAAGTCATTGGAAGATATTTTTCTCACTGCCATCTGTGCTTTCTTAGGCCCAGCTATATTCAAAGCTAGTCTCTCCCCATCTTAGGGACTCAGGCCTTCTGGTGAACAGAGGGCAGGCAGCTGCAGAAAATGTGTGGCTGTGAGAAAAGGATACAAAACCCTCAGGAAGGTGTGTAATATTTTTGTTGAATCAAATCACGATTTCGTAAGGGGAAAAAAGGACGCACATAAAAGTCCATTTAATGTTTGGCAAAAAGGGAGAAAAAAAAAGAGCTTTCTGTGTTTAGTGCAAACTCACTTCAAGGGAGCTATAGATCGAATTACCAGCCTGTGACATGTGGAGATTGGCTGAGCAGGCTAACAGTAACTCAAATACCAATGCTTCTGGACTGTTGCTGAGCCCATAAACTACACAGAAAATGATCCTGTTTGCTGAATTATTTTCAGTTGCAACAGCTGCCATAACAACTCAGAGAATTTTAATATGCATATACAGGCCTAGTAAGTAACCACTTCAAATACTCTGTGATGGGGGTCCTATCTTTCCTTTCAATCCT
Source organism: Stenella coeruleoalba (assembly GCF_951394435.1). Lineage (NCBI taxonomy): Eukaryota > Metazoa > Chordata > Mammalia > Artiodactyla > Delphinidae > Stenella > Stenella coeruleoalba. The sequence goes on from NC_137164.1 coordinate 17,113,297, forward strand.
TTTAGCTGGGCGTAGTAGAGCTGATTTGAGGGATCCAGACGAATGAGGGAGCATGTTCAAGGGGATTGCACAAAGAGTAGAATTAGTACTGGAATTCCAAGTGGAAGATTCACAGGAGGGAAAAAATGTATTTTTTAATAATAAACATATACTCATGCATTACTTTTATAATCTAAAAATATACAAACAGCTCATGCAGCTCAATATCAGAAAAACAAACAACCCAATCAAAAAATGGGCAGATCTAAATAGACATTTCTCCAAAGAAGACATACATATGGCCAAAAAGCATATGAAAAGATGTTCAACATAGCTAATTATTGGAGAAACACATCAAAACTACAATGAGGTATCACCTCACACTGGTCAGAATGGCCATCATCAAAAAGCCTATTAAATGCTGGAATGGGTGTGGAGTAAAGGGAACCCTCCTACACTGTTGGTGGGAATGTAAATTGGTACAGCCATTATGGAGAACAGTATGGAGGTTCCTTAAAAAACTAAAAATAGAACTACCATATGACCCAGCAATCCCACTCCTGGGCATATATCCAAAGAAAACCGTAATTCAAAAAGATACAAGCACCCCAATGTTCACTGTAGCACTATTTACAGTAGCCAAGACATGGAAGCAACCTAAATGTCCATCAATGGATGAATGGATAAAGAAAATGTGGTACATATATACAGTGGAATATTACTCATCCATAAAAAAAGAATGAAAAAATGCCATTTGCAGCAACATGGATGGACCTAGAGATTATCCTTCTAAGTGAAGTAGGTCAGACAGAGAAAGACAAATATCAAATGATATCACTTATATGTGGAATCTAAAAAAATGATACAAATGAACTTTATTTACAAAACAGAAACAGACTCACGGACTTCGAAAACAAACTTATGGTTACCAAAGGGGAAAGGTGGGGGAGGGATAAATTAGGAGTTTGGCATTAACATATACATACTACTATATATAAAATAGATAATCAACAAGGGCCTTTTGCTTAGTTTGTATTTTCTTTTATCACAAAAAGTTTCAAATCTACAGAAAATTTGAGGAATAGTAAAGTCAACAGCTATACATCTTTTGTTTAGATTCAATAATCATTGACATTTTGCCATATTTCCTTTATCCATCTCTCTCATGCATGGCCTAAGGGTAAGGATTCTCCTACAAAACTCTCATACCACTATTACACCTAGCAAAATAAACAATCATTCTAGTCCATATTCAAATTTTCTCAATAGCCCTAAGAATGTCTTTGCTAGCTGGGCTGGATTTTTTTGTTGTTGTTACTGTTCTAGAACCAGCATCTAACCAAGGTTCACAAGTTATATTTTGTTAATTCTCTTTGGTCTCTCTTAGCCTGTGACAGTCTCACCCCCATCTTTCCCCCCACCCCCATAATGTTGGCTCTTTCCTGGATTTGTCTGAATATGACCTCCTGCTACTGTTTAACTTCTTCTCAGTCTCCTGTATGGAAGGAAGAATTTTTTTTAATGGGCTAAAATACACAAATAATATTAAACCTAAGGCAGCAAAAAAGAAAATAATTATCAAAGGTAGTTCAGCAAATAAAATACAAAAATAAGAGGAAAATGGAAAATAATGGACAATAGACCTTAAAATAGAAAGAATTTTAGCAATAAAAGTTTAAGAATGATAAACTTGAAAGGAACTAAAACTTGGGGTAAAAAGTGAATAAAAATCAGAATTAAAATCTATTTTCATCAAAGAAAATGTCTGAGTGCATGTACATTTATAAAAGGGGGATAACAACAGGCCTCCAGAGGTTACATAATAAGCACCTAGAACAGTGCTTAGTACACAGTGATTGCTATGTAACCATTTTCTGTCATTGTCACCCTCATCATCACCACATGAAACAGATACTGGAAAGCAAAAGTTAAGGCAGAAAATGTGAAATGTGAGAAAAAAAGAGAAAATAATACTATACGGGGCAATGATTTAAAAGAAAAAGACAAAAGAACTTAAATCACTATAACAAAATAGTCTCAATGCAAAAATACACAGTAAAAAAAGTTTTCATTACATAAAAAGTTAGATATCATATCATCTCTGCCTAGATATCACTAGGATCATCTGGGCAGAGAACCTGGGATGATACTGAATGAAGATGTCCCCAAGGTAGGAGCACAAAGCTGGAGGCTCTTAAGCAAACCCCCATCTCGTCCAGTCAAAGGTCCTCGATTCAAGGCCAAGTTCCCAGGCTCTCTAATGATGTGCCCTAAGCTAGAAAGCAGGCTAGATGTTGGGACATCTTCATTCTATTTGCTCATCTGCAAGGCAGTGTCAGAAAAAACTATTTCTGAGGTATTTTTAATTCCAGAAGTCTCTAAGTGTTCGGAGGTTCAGGTTTTCATATCCATTCTTTTTTTTTTTTTTTTTTTTTTACTCATTCCTCTAATTAAATTTCCTACTATTCTTTTCGTTGTGTCTCAGCCAGTCAGACTTGGCTTACGAGACGGAACCACAGAGCTAACATTTTAGGAATTTGTCCACCCTTTTTAAGTTCCTGAACTGCTTTCCTCTGCTCTTCCTCACCTGCATATGTTTATAACACCAAACAATAAGAAAAGACCTCTGCAATCCCCATTTCCAAATAGAGGCTAATGAAATACAACCCTCTATTTCAATAAAACACCTCAGTTGAACCCCACACAATTCACACCTTTGTCACCCAGGAGAGGGAGAGAGGCAAGGGCCCTAGAAAAGCTCACCAGGATTTGGTGACAGGTGAGTGTCACTTGTGTAGATACACCACTACTGACATATGAAAGCAGCTGTTCTGGAGCAAAGGATGCATAGTCCTTGTGAACATTTTGGCAATGACAGAGGTTGGGTCAGTCATGAAGTCTCCGACATCAGCACAAACCCTGCACCATCCACACAGTCGAGGCCAATGCCACACTCAGGCTGAGTTCTAGCCCCAGGAAGAGAAGACATATAACAACCATATTCATGAACATCCAGAGGCCACCTACCATACCCATACAGGCATTCTCTTGGAAGAAACAGAAACTGGTCTAAGGCATTCAACTTTCTGAGGCTTTTCCCAGTTATATCCATGCATAGCAATCTCTACATACAAGTTTTGAAATTGCTTCCAAATATAAAAGTGTGGCAGCCATTCCTTTCTCTCCTATACTTAATCATCTTTCTCCAGCAACAGCCACACACCCCACCACACAAACACACACACACCCCTCAATCTCGCAACACCCCCACGGCTCTTCCCAGGAGTGTGGCCTTCGTCTTTCTTCTTCTCCATTGCTAACCTGTCAAGAAAGAGTAGTCACAGAGCACAAACTTTGGGAGCCAATCCATAAACTTGCAAGGCTGGCCACATGTTTAAAAGCAACAACAATGATCTTAGATAAATTTGTCCTGGCTTCAAGTTTCCCCAAATGCTTTTGTCCAGATATAATTGTCACCTGATCACAAAACTTTCTGGAGGAAAAAAGTATTGTTGTTTTAAGGAAAACAGCTGTGCAGCCATTGCTGGCAACAAGAGAACCATGCACTGAAATAAAAGAGGCTTCAGGGGCCCTGCTTCAACAGCAGAGGATGCCATTTCCTTCCTACTGTCCATCTTGGACATAGAACTTTTTTCCCAATTTCTAGCACAGAGTCAAGATGGTGGACTAGGAGGACGTGGAATTCGCATCTCTGCAAAACTAGGGCACCTACCAGACACTGGTGGGGGACTACAGACACCTAAGGGGATGGGAGGAACCCCCAGTGACTGGGGCCATTCTGCTTGAGGGATCTTGGTTCCAAGGCTGGGGGTCAAGCCTGAGCTCCTGTGGTGGGAGTGTCGAGTCCAAACTGCTGGAGTAACAGAGAACCTCAGACCCCAGGGAATGTTAATCGGAGTGAGGCTTCCTGGAGATCCTCATCTTGACACCAAGACCCGGCTCTACCCAACTACCTGCAAACTCCAGTGCTAGATACCTCAGGCCAAACAACCAGTAAGACAAAAATACACCCCACCCATCAAAAAAAAAAAATGTAACAACAAAAAAATATGTTACAGATGAAGGAGCAAGGTTAAAACCTACAAGACCAAATAAATGAGGATGATATAGGCAAGCTACCTGCAAAAGAATTCAGAGTAATGATAGTAAAGATGATCCAAAATCTCAGAAACAGAATGGAGAAAATACAAGAAATATTTAACAAGGACCTAGAAGAACTAAAGAGCAAACAGCAGAGTAACTGAAATTAAAAATACTCTGGAAGGAATCAATAGCAGAATAACTGAGGCAGAAGAACGGATAAGTGACCTGGAAGATAAAATAGTGGAAATAACTACCTCAGAGCAGAATAAGAAAAAAGAATGAAAACAGACCTCTGGGACACCATTAAACACACCAACATTTGAATTATAGGGGTCCCAGAGGAGGAAGAGAAAGAGAAAGGGTCTGAGAAAGAATTTGAAGCCATTATAGTAAAAAGCTTCCCTAACATGGGAAAGGAAATAGCCACTCAAGTCCAGGAAGCACAGAGAGTCCCATACAGGATGAACGCTAGGAGAAACAAACAAAGACACATATTAATCAAACTAACACAAATTAAGTTCAAAGAAAAAATATTAAAAGCAGCAAGGGAAAAGCAAAAAATAAAATATAAGGGACTCCCCATAAGGTTATCAGCTGATTTCTCAGCAGAAACTCTACAGGTCAGAAGGGAGTGGCAGGATATATTTAAAGTGATGAAAGGGAAAAACCTACAACCAAGATTACTCTACCCAGCAAGGATCTCGTTCAGATTCAACGGAGAAATTAAAACCTTTACAGACAAGCAAAAGCTATGAGAATTCAGCACCACCAAACCAGCTTTACAACAAATACTAAAGGAACTTCTCTAACCAGGAAACACAAGAGAAGAAGACCTACAAAAGCAAACCCAAACAATTAAGAAAATGGTAATAGGAACATACATATCAATAATCACCTTGAATGTAAATGGATTAAATGCTCCAACCAAAAGACACAGACTGGCTGAATGCCTACAAAAACAAGACCCTTATATATGCTGTCTACAAGACACACACTTCAGACCTAGGGACACAGACAGACAGAAAGTGAGGGGTTGGAAAAAGATATTCCATGCAAATGGAAATCACAAGAAAGCTGGAGTAGCAATACTCATATGATAAAACAGACTTTAAAATAAAGACTGCTACAAGAGATAAGGAAGGACACTACATAATGATCAAGGGATCAATCCAAGAACAAAAAATAACAATTATAAATATTTATGCACCCAACATAGGAGCTTCTCTATATATAAGGCAAATGTTAACAGCCATAAAAGAAGAAATCGACAGTAACACAATAATAGTGGGGGATATTAACACCTCACTTACACCAATGGACAGATCATCCAGACAGAAAATCAATAACCAAACACAAGCTTTAAATGACACAATAGACCAGATAGACTTAAGTGATATTTTTAGGACATTCCACCCAAAAGCGGAAGAATACACTTTCTTCTCAAGTGCACACGAAACATTCTACGAAATATATCATATCATGGGTCACAGATCAAGCCTTGGAAATTTTAAGAAAATTGAAATTGTATCAAGCAACTTTTCCGACCACAACGCTATGAGATTAGAAATCAATTACAGGAAAAAAACTCTAAAAAACACAAATACATGGAGGCTAAACAGTGCACTGCTAAATAGCCAAGAGATCCCTGAAGAAATCAAAGAAAAAATTTAAAAATATCTAGAAACAAATGACAATGAAAACACAACGATCCAAAACCTATGGGATGCAGCAAAAGCAGTTCTAAGAGGGAAGTCCAGAGCAATTCAAGCTCACCTCAGAAACAAGAAAAATCTCAAATAAAAATCTAACCTTACAACTAAAGCAACTAGAAAAAGAAGAACAAAGAAAACCCAAAGTGAGTAGATGGAAAGAAATCATAAAGATCAGAGCAGAAATAAATGAAATAGAAATGCAGAAAACATAGCAAAGATCAATACAACTAAAAATTGCTTCTTTGAGAAGATGAACAAAATTTATAAACCTTTAGCCAGACTCACCAAGAAAAAAAGGGAGATGACTCAAATCAGTAAAATTAGAAATGAAAAAGGAGAGATTACTACTGACACCACAAAAATACAAAGGACCATAAGAGACTACTACAAGCAACCACATGGCAATAAAATGGACAACCTTGAAGAAATGGACAAATACATGGAAACATACAACTTTCCAAGATTGAACCAGGAAGAACTGGAAAATATAATCATACCAATCACAGGTAATAAAATTGAAACTGTAATAAAAAATCTTCCAACAAACAAACGTCCAGGACCAGATGGCTTCACAGGTGAATTCTATCAAACATTTAGAGAAGAGTTAACACCTATCCTTCTCAAACTCTTCCAAAAAATTGCAGAGGGAGGAATATTTCCAAACTCACTCTACGAGGCCACATCACCCTGATACCAAACCAGACAAAGATACCACAAAAAAGAAAATTACAGACCAATATCACTGATGAACACAGATGCAAAAATCCTCAGCAAAATACTAGCAAACCAAATCCAACAGCATATTAAAAAGATCATAAACCATGGTCAAGTAGGATTTAACCCAGGGAAGCAAGGATTCTGCAATATATGCAAAACAATCAATGTGATATACCATATTAACAAACTGAAGAATAAAGACCATACGATCACCTCAATACATACATAAAACGCCTTTGACAAAAGTCAACACCCATTTGTAATACAAACTCTCCAGAAAGTGGGCATAGAGGGAACCTACCTCAACATAATAAAAGCCATATATGACAAACCCACAGCAAACATCATTCTCAATGGTGAAAAACTGAAAGCATTTCCTCTAAGATCAGGAACAAGACAAGGATCCACTCTTGCCACTATTATTCAACACAGTATTGGAAGTCCTAGCCACGGCAATGAGAGAAAAAAGGAAATAAAAGGAATACAAACTGGAAAAGAAAAAGTGAAACTGTCACTGTTTGCCCTTGACATAACACTATACTAGAAAATCCTAAAGATGCCACCAGAAAACTACTAGAACTAATCAATGAATTTGGTAAGGTTGCAGGATACAAAATTGATGCAAAGAAATCTCTTGCATTCCTATACACTAACAATGAAAGATCAGAAAAGGAAATTAAGGAAACAATCCCATTTAACATCACAACAGGGCTTCCCTGGTGGCGCAGTGGAAGAGAGTCTGCCTGCCAATGCAGGGGACACGGGTTCGTGCCCCGGTCTGGGAAGATCCCACATGCCACGGAGCGGCTAGGCCCATGAGCCATGGCCACTAAGCCTGCGCGTCTGGAGCCTTTGCTCCGCAATGGGAGAGGCCACAATAGTGAGAGTCCTGCGTACTGCAAGAAAAACCCCAAAAAACATCACAACAAAAAGATTAAAACACCTAGGAATAAACCTACCTAAGGAGGCAAAAGACCCATACTCAGAGAACTGGAAAACACTGATGAAAGAAATCAAACATGACATAAACAGATGGAGAGATATACCATGCTCCTGGTTTGGAAGAATGAACATCATGAAAATTATTATACCACCCAAAGAAATCTACAGGTTCATTGCAATCCCTATCAAATTACCAATGGCATTTTTCACAGAACTAGAACAAGAAATTTTAGAATTTATATAGAAACACAAAAGATCCCAAATAGCCAAAGCAATCTTAAGAAAGAAAAACGGAGCTGGAGGAATCAGGCTCCCTGACTTCAGACTATACTACAAAGCTACAATAACCATGACAGTATGGTACTGGCACAAAAACAGAAATATAGATCAATGGAACAGGATAGAAAGCCCAGAGATAAACCCATGCACATTTGGTCACCTTATCTTGGACAAAGGAGGCAAGAATATACAATGGAGAAAAGACAGAATCTTCAATAAGTGGTGCTGGGAAAACCGGACAGCTACATGTAAGAGAATGAAACTAGAACACTCACTAACACCATAAACATAAATAAACTCAAAATGGATTAAAAACCTAAATGTAAGGCCAGACAGTATAAAACCCTTAGAGGAAAACATAGGCAGAACACTCTTTGACATAAATTACAGCAAGATCCTTTTTGACCCACCTCCTAGAGAAATGGGAATAAAACCAAAAATAAACAAATGGCTCCTAATTAAACTTAAAATCTTTTGCACAGCAAAGGAAACCATAAACAAGACGAAAAGACAACCCTCAGAATGGGAGAAAATATTTGCAAATGAAGCAACTGAGAAAGGATTAATCTCCAAAATATACAACAGCTCACGCATCTCGATATCAAAAAAACAAACAACCCAATCCAAAAATGGGCAGAAGACCTAAATAGACATTTCTCCAAAGAAGACATACAGATGGCCAAGAGGCACATGAAAAGCTGCTCAACATCACTAATTGTTAGAGAAATGCAAATCAAAACTACAACGAGGTATCACCTCACACCGGTCAGAATGGCCATTGTCAAAAAATCTACAAACAATAAATGCTGGAGAGGGTGTGGAGAAAAAGGAAGCTCCTGCACTGTTGGTGGGAATGTAAATTGATACAGCCACTATGGAGAACAGTATGGAGGTTCCTTAAAAAACTAAAAATAGAACTACCATATGACCCAGCACTACTGGGTCATATGCACTAGTGGGCATATACCCTGAGAAAACCATAATTCAAAAAGAGTCATGTACCACAATGTTCACTGCAGCACTATTTACAATAGCTAGGACATGAAAGCAGCCTAAATGTCCATTGACAGATGAATGGATAAAGAACATGTGGCACATATATACAATGGAATATTGCTCAGCCATAAAAAGAAATGAAACTGAGTTATTTGTAGTGAGATGAATGGACCTAGTCTGTCATACAGAGTGAAGTAAGTCAGAAAGAGAAAAAAAATACCATATGCTAACGTACATATTTGGAAACTAAAAAAGTGGTACTGATGAACCTAGTGGCAGAGCAGGAATAAAGATGCAGACGTAAAGAAAGACTTGAGGACACGGGTGGGGAGGGGAAGCTGGGATGAATTGAGAGAGTAGCACTGACATATATACACTACCAAATGTAAAATGGATGGCTAGTGGGTAGCTGCTGCATAGAACAGGGAGATCAACTCAATGCTTTGTGACAACCTAGAGGGATAGGATGGGGAGGGTGGGAGGGAGGCTCAAGAGGGAGGGGATATGGGGATATATGTATACATATGGCTGATTCACTTTGTTGTACAGCAGAAACTGACACAACACCATGAAGCCATTATACTCCAATAAAGGTGTGAAAAAAATGTAAAACAATAAAGATAAAAAAATAAAAGAGGCTTCACAAAAGTTCCCCAGTGGAGAAGCCCAAGGTGGAGAAGAACAGGTCAGCTTTGCAAGTTTGAAAATCTCCACAGTCCTCTGACAGTCAGGAGATCTGGTCAGAGCTCTTGAATGGCCCCACCTCTCTATGTCAGAACACAGCAGCTCTGTTGTACTTTCCTGATTCTCTATTTCTTCTACCAGGTATAGAAAAGCTCTGTGAGCTCTTCCAGCTCCAAAGCAATCAATTCTAAAGAGAAGCTGATCTCTGTCATCTTGTTTGTTCATTTACTAAACTACACTACAAAGTACAGTTTGCCATCCAGACCGGTTTTCTTGAACTTAAAGTTTAAGCAATCATGGACTTCCCTGGTGGTGCAGTGGTTAAGAATCCATCTGCCGGGCTTCCCTGGTGGCGCAGTGGCTGACAGTCCGCCTGCCGATGCAGGGGACACGGGTTTGTGCCCCGGTCCAGGAAGATCCCACATGACGCGGAGCAGCTGGACCCATGAGCCATGGCCGCTGAGCCTGCGCGTCCGGAGCGTGTGTTCCACAACGGGAGAGGCCACAACAGTGAGAGGTCCACGTACCACAAAAAGAATCCGCCTGCCAATGCAGGGGACAGCAGTTCGAGCCCTGATCCAGGAAGATCCCACACGCCACAGAGCAACTAAGCCTGCGAGCCACAACTACTGAGCCCATGCACCACAACTACTGAAGCCTGCATGCCTAGAGCCTGTGCTCTGCAACAAGAAAAGCCACTGAATGAGAAGCCCACATACCGCAACGAAGAGTAGCCCCTGCTTGCCACAACTAGAGAAAGCCCACACGCAGCATCGAAGACCCAATGCAGCCATAAATAAATAAATTTATAAAATAAATAAATCTTACAGAAAAAAATAAAAAATATTAACCCACTTGTTAACCTTTTAGTTTATTTGTTTACTCAACTTTTCTCCTGTATCTTGGATGTTCCTTCTGGGACCATTTCCCTTCTTCCTCAGTGTACATCCTTTGAAAGTCCCTTTAGTAAGGGACTTTTGGTAGTGAAGTCTTCCAACTTTTGTTTGTTTAAAATCGTCTTTATTTTATCTTCTTTTTTGAAGATAGTTTAACTGGGTATAGAAATCTATGGCTGATGGTTACTTTCATTCAGTATTTGCCTTCTTAAAGAGTGGCATGAATCAAGAATAGACGGTTCTTTTGTTGAGGAAAATACCTTCATTGGTTGAAGCGCTTTTAGGACAAGAAAGGCCTTCCAGGGCTCAATCTGGTTGTACTGGGGCAAATCCAAAAGAGATGGATTGTTCTGCATAGTAAAGAGAGAACTTTACATTTCTAAGGGCAGCCTGACAAAAACAGCATATACATCCAGAAATGAGGTAAAAGGGAGACATTAAGAAGTTTAGAGAAAGAGAGAACCTTGAAAAACATAATTAATAGGGGGTGTGGTCCCAGTTACTGAGATTTAAGATTGACCAGTAAGTTTCTAGAAACGTCTCATTAATGTAATTGTGTACTGAGGAATTAACCTTACCCAAAGAGAGATCTGGCTTTTGCCCCTTGGCTACTAGGAGGTGATCTGTAGGCCCCTGGAATGTTTTACGTGACAGGAGTGTCTTTGTGGGGTTCTTTAACGCCATTCAGGGGGATCTGGTCACTGAATGGTCTAACTATGTGATTTATAATGGAGGCTTTGGGAAATGTATAAATTCCCAGGTCCAGAGAAATTGGAGACTAAAGGTATTAGCTTGAACCTCTGAGAGGGTCTGCAGACTAAAAGTTAGTCACGCATGCAGATGTAGAGAATGGACTTGAGGACACAGGGAAGGGTAAGGGTAAGCTGGGACGAAGTGAGAGAGTGGCATGGACATAGATACACTACCAAATGTAAAACAGATAGCTAGTGGGAAGCAGCCACATAGCACAGGGAGATCAGCTCAGTGCTTTGTGACCACATAGAGGGGTGGGATAGGGAGGGTGGGAGGGAGACACAAGAGGGAGCAGATATGGGGATATATGTATATGTATAGCTGATTGACTTTGTTATACAGAAGAAACTAACACACTGTTGTAAAGCAATTATACTCCAATAAAGATGTTAAAATTAAATAAAAATAAAATGTTAGTCACACAAGCAGTGTGTGAATGAGCACCAATAAAAAGTCTGGACACCGAAGGCTCGAGTGGGATTCCCTGGTGGGCAATACTTTGCATACTGTCACACACTGTGGTCAGGAGGAGGTAACAGCATCATGACTCAACAGGGAAAGGACAGTTGGAAGCTTGACTTTGGGACTCCTCCTGGACTCTGCCCTATACATCTCTTCCCTTGGGTGATGTTAACCTGTATCCCTCTCCTTTCAATGGGTTCTGTTTTAACTGAGCAAGACCCTATGGGGCCTTCCCAGGGCAGAACCCTCCCCCCATATCCTCTGCTTTAGCTCCTCTTTGAAGTACCTAGATATCTGAGTTGTTTTACAAATGCAAAAACCCGCACCAAGTGGAAGACTTTAACTACTTGATGACAATAAGCATGTAGCCCCCAGGCTTAGTGGGGTCTAAGGACTGATGTTAATCCCTGTGATACCACCCTATTACCTCAACATCAACCAATCAGAGAATTGTACACAAGCTGATTACATTCCTGCGACCGTCCTCCCTCACTTGGCTTTTAAAAATGCTTTGCTGAAACCCTTTGGGGGTTCGGGGGTTTTTGAGCACAAGCCACCCGTTCTCCTTGTCTGGTGCCTTAAAATAAAGCTGCACTTTCCTTCACCACAACCTGGTGTCAGTAGATTGGCTTTACTGTGCATGGGTGAGTGGACCCAAGTTTGGTTTGGTAACACTGTGACTCCTTCTGGAGCCCCCTGAAATTATAGTTGGTGTCAGAAATGAGGACAGTTGTGTGGGACTGTTCCCCCAGACCTTGCAAGTTTGACAAACTCCACTGCAATTACCCTGCAATACCCCCCAAACCCTCAGAAAAATCTACTTCATGCAACAGTCTTATACTAGTAGTATTTTGGGGGAATAAAGAAAAAGAGGTGATATGCAGTATGGAAGAAGGCCATGCAAAAATAAGAATGCTCCTCAGGAAGTAGGAGAGACCCTGAAGCCCATAAATAGGCGTGTCAGTCCCTGTTCCCCTAAACACTTAAGAAGAAAAGTTACAGAATAAAAATCAGCACTGATGCTTTTATTCCCCTGTTATTTTCTCATGTAGCATTTATCACAACCTTCTTTGATTGTTGGCTGGGGCCACAGGTGGTCGGCGCTAGGTAGAATATGAGGAATGCAACTGGAGTTGTCATTGTCTTTAAACACATTTCAGAAACGAGCGATTATATGAACCATAAGCAACCATGTAATACCAAGCTGCAAGCTATGGGCATTTTCTGGGTTTATGCTCTTAATTTTCTTGCCACTAATGGGCTCCTTGAACCTTGTGGGTCTTTCATTTCCTAGTGGAAAGCAAATCTTGTAAGGCTTGAGTTTAATTTGCTGCTACTGCTGCCTCCTTCAGGCTGGATGGGGTGCAAAAAAAAACTTGGGTTCACTTTTCTCCTCTACTGCTCAATAGGCAATTCGATCGAGGGAGATCCAGTGGCAGAAAAAGAAAGAGAAGATTGGGATAGTGTTCTGAGACGAAGTGGCTAGAGCCAGCGCTGCAAGTTTAGGACAAGCAATATCGATGCAGAAGCAGTGAAAAGCTCCCAGAGAGAAGCCACAGAAAAGAGAGCTTGACTGTCTGAGACTGCTGGATTTGATATGTAAATCAGCACAGATTTTCTGGAGGGTAATTTGCCCCTAAGAATTAAAATCCTTAAAACTGTGCTTACACTTTGATCCAGTAACTCCACTTTTAAGACTTTATCAGAGAGATAATCACATACATGTGCAAACATTTAGCTACGAAGTTATTGATCACAGAAGTGTTTATAGTAGTGAAAAAATAAACACCCAAAATGTCCAACATTGGTGATTAATTGTACACACAATAGAATATGGTTTAACCATTAAATATGTTGTGATAAAAAGGAAAAGATATTTACAACAGTTAAGTGAAGAAAAACACAAAATCGCATAAACAGAGGGCTCCCACTTCTGTAATTAGAAAGAGAAAGAGTGCTACACTGATATACATTAAAATTTAACAGTGATTATCCAGGTTGGGGGGAATTGTAGGTAATTTTTATTGTCTGCTTTGGACTTTATTGCGCTTTTAATTTTTCTATGCATCAATTTTGCTGCAAGAAAAAAAAAAGTATTTTTAATAGGAAAAAAGTAGCCTTTGGAATACACCAGAAGTGCTCATCCGACTTTTTTTAAGTTGGAAGGTGAAGTGTTCTCAGTTTACTTCAAATTATGATGGAATTTCTTATGAGAATGTATTGGATAATGAGAAAGTTTATAACCATAAGTCACTGGAAAAAAGTACAAGACTATCTTGAGGAACCCAGGAAAGGGCACGTCCCAGTCTGGCAAAAGCAATGGGAAGGTCCCAAGTTGCTCCAGGGATGAGGTTACCTCCTTGCCCCTCCAGGGCAGGTAGTCAAAATTTACCTCCTCACTGGTGATTCACATGCCCTGTCTCTGTTTCCACAACTCTTGACACAGCCCATCAACCATCTCACCCTCCACTCTGCATATCTTTCCTGCCTCTTTCTCAAAACTTCTACCTATGCATGTCTATGATTTACTCAGGGACCCTCAGGAACCCTATTCTCTCATGGCAGCCTCTTTATATGTTTAATAAGTGGCTGGCCTTTTTCATGCTTCTCAGTTCTGGCCAGTCCCAGACACCTGGGATCAGGTGTCCACTTCTACTCCAAACAGCCATGAGGACGTGAAAGGTCAAATTATGAATGCTTATGATCAGTGGCTTATTAACTACTCAGTTAAATCTGTGGGTATCAAGGCATCACAACTGACCTACCAGTATAGGCCAGGGACAATATTTCAGACACTGTACTGCCTGCAACACTGGTGTTCCACAAGATATTAAGTTTGTTGGCAAAAGGAAAATTTTCATGTGCAAACAGCCTTAGGAGTTCCTACAAACTCAGTCTCCTCTTGGAGATTCATAACGTAAACTAGTATATTAAAAGTTATGATGGGGGAATTCCCTGGGGGTCCAGTGGTTAGGACTCCATGATTCTACTGCAGGGGCCCCAGGTTTGATCCCTGGTCAGAGAGCTAAGAGCCTGCAAGTCGTGGGGCACGGCCAAATAAAACTTTCAAAAAGTAATAAAGCTATGACGGTTTCTACAGTAATAACACCTGCTTGATTTTGTTCAAAGAAAAGTCTCCCAAAGTGATTTGAGCACAGAATCCTTTCTCTTTTTCCCAAAATACCTACTAATACCAGTTAACCATGGTTTAATTCTTAAACCCAGTTTAAGAATTACTGCTACAGAGCAAACAATCTTCCAGAAGGAAAGAACAATTAACAATGATATTTATTCCATTTTTCTATGCCTTTATATTCATAATAAATTATTTGGTTAATTAAGATCTTCTATCTTCATCAGAGGAATTACCATGAAAATATTTGACGAGACTCCTACTATAAAAGTCAGGAGTATTTACATATTAGTGAAATAAAAGCAGTTTTCAATTACTAAGGTCCTCTTAAGGATATAGAAATTCTTAATCAAAGAAATAAATAATCAGCCTTGGAAGTGAACTTGTAAACAGAGTGTAGTTTGTGAGTTTGTTGGCTTTTCTGCTCCTGTGGATGGTCCATAACATTATTTAAAACTGAAAATGATCTGAGTGGCCAAGGTCTACAGTCAGAAAGGAATGCAGAGAAATGGAGTTATGAACAGCAGGTCATTTAGGTACAATTTTGAGGTGGTTGGCAGCTGGCTGCTCTGTGTTTGTGTTGTGTTGTGTTTTTTTTTCATGCCAGTTCACCATGACTTTGGCCTGGACTCTGTGCTGATGCGACTCAAATCTCTCTAACTCAGCCCAGACTACGAGCTCTGGAAATGCTGGTCATCAGAATCACTGTGGTTTAGAACACTTAGGGCTTGCTGAGAAAGAAAGGCATGGAAATCTACGACAAGTAAAATGCCTGCTGCCTGTTTTACTGTTTTTGTTTTGGTCTTGGTTTTTGTCTTCTTTAAGCACGCCTTCTACCCCTATACAAGTAGATGATGCTTAAAGAGCCTGTTTAGTAACCCAACCAAAGATGACTACTCACATCACATTTCATATGCAAGGATTTTAGGAAGGGGGCATGACGGAGGGAGGGGGTGAGGGAAAGGTATGTAAAGGAAGGAAAGAAAAGAAATGGAATAGTAATAGAGCCAAATAGGTATCAATCCAAAGAATTCCAATGGTGACAATAATATTATAATTAAAGTATCTGATTATTTTTTACCTATAAAAACAAAACTTTCATATGGCTCAACCTACTAATAACAACAATAGCCATTGTTGTTTCATGCTTACTGTATCCCAGCACTGTACACAGTTTACACACAGTTTATCCATTATAGCGTTTTTTTAATTCTATCTCATTTGTAATTCATAAATCCAAAAGTTCGGAAAAAAAGTTTTTTTGTTAAGTCTAGAGCAAATTTACTTGGCAGCAAAAGCTGACGTGACCCAACGTGAGGCAGCTTATAGTCTTTATTTAACCCATTTGATGCACATTTCACCACAGAAATACTAGTGTATTTCATTAGGGGATAGTGTCCCAAACCCCTCTCAGGATTCCAGACAATAAATGACATGTTTACTTTATTTTTACTTTTCTAAAATACTGAACACTTTGAATTCTGAAACTTCATCTGGCTCCAAGGATTTCAAATTGTTTCTCCCTGTTTTACAGATAAGGAAACTGAGGTCTATTTGTCGTCACTGATTTTATTTTGGGTCTTTAAGACTTTACTTTTTTGTTTACTTTTTTCTCCATACTATTTCAGTTCATATATGCACTGATGAGATTCTAGCAAGTTCTCCTACAGAAAAGTTTTTAAAGACATCTTTTTTTCTCCAAAATGGAAAATGCTGACATTCTCAGAAATTTTCTTTGAACCCAACTGAACTTGTTTTTCATTCCCCCACCCTTCATTTTCAGATTACTCAGTGTATTTAATGCTACCCTTCCTCAATTCCACCCAAAGCTCACATGGAGATGTTAAGGGCATTGGTTAAGGACCCGTCGAGGAGTCTGCATGGGCCTGAGACGCTGCTGAGCACTGTGACATGTGTGGTTAGAGTGTCTACGTGAAGATTACCCATGCTGGGCTCCAGTGTTTCAATCACAACCCCAGAATGAGTGCCTGGTCACTCTGTGGTCTAAACTCTGAGAAAGGAGAGTATTTTATCCTACACTGTATTTTATAAACAATGATTTGATACATTGAAGAAACCATAAATATTATTTATCTTACCATAGGCCTCAGAATGTCCAAACACCACAGTTAATTAGGGCTCAATAATAGATCCAATAAGCCGAAGCCTGTTTTTCTAGTTGATCATAACAAGCAAAGCAATGGCCATCACTTTCTAATTTGTAAGCATTGTGTTTGATGGCTCTGAGTGGGAAGAAGGCAGCATCACTTGTCTTATAGGAGAGCTTGCCACCATGTAAAGTCAGCACTAAGCTACATCTGTTGCCATTTATGATGCTTTTTCCATTTGTTGAAGCACATTATTTGTTATAACCATAAGAGTATATTCAAATACAGATGCAGCTTTTGGTAGAAAATAGAAAGTCATTTTTTTCTTCTAACCAGCCAAAAAAAAAAAAAGGACTGGTTAAAAGAAAGAAAGCTGACGAGAATTTCTTGTTCAATTGTTCTTTGCCCAGCAGCTGGCTCTTATGAAGACCTTAGCTCATATGCTACAGATGAAAAAGTAGATGTTTTGAAGCATTGGTAATACACACTAGTACATTTCACCATTTCAGAGTAGCCCAGTTGAAACCTTTTACTCAAGGCCCCCTAAACCTCAGCATCATTGATTTTGGGGGGTAGATAATTCTTTGTTATGGGGGTTGTCCTTGTGCACTGTAAGATGTTAGCAGCGTCCCTGGCTCCTACCCACTAAATGCCAGTAGCATCTCTCACGACAACCAAAAATGTCTCCAGACCCTGGGGAGGCAAAATCACCCCCAGCTGAGAACCCTGACACTCTTCCACTCTTTGCATGTGACACATCTTAATATTTCCATGGAGATGAGTCTCTAACATTCATAAACTTGTTCTTAAATAAACATATACAGATGTGTACACACATATTTTTTAAATAAATAGACCATTTGTTTAAAACCATGTTATGTTATTCACACTATTCTAGTCTTGCATTTTTTACTTAATTACATAGCTGGGAGATCATTACATATCATTGCAAAAAGGGCCACTTAATTATTTGTAATATTAGTTACAAATTATGTTGTTATATTGTTAATTAGTTACAAAGCTACATTATAGTATTAGCTGCTTAGTAGTTCCTTGAATGGATGTGCCACAATTACTTAAAAGTCCTCTATCAAAGAACATTTAGCTTCTTTCCAACCTTCTGCTACTGAAACAATGATTCATAAATAAACTTGTACGTAAATTGCTAGACCATCTAGGCATTCTCCTGTCTTGGCGCCTTTGCTCTGGCTGTTCCCTTTGCCTAAAATGCCCTTCCCCCAGATATCCACATGGCTAACTCCCTTACCTCCTGAATTTGTGAGGCTTGGCTAGACTGCAACTACAAACAAACCTCAAAATATCAGTGGTTTAAACACATAAAATTCCTATGTAGACTATTCATAAGGATGGTATTCTTTCAAGTGGTAGCCAAATAGTTGGGCTGCTTCCATCTTAGGGCTCTGCTATCGTCATATGAGGCTTCTGCAGTTGCCACAGCAGGGAAGAAAAGAGGGGGTCATGTACCAACTCTCAAATATTTCTGCCCAAATCATTTCCAATTACAGCTTATTGATCAAAACTAGTCACAGGGCCCTGCCTAATTGCAGGGGTCTGGAAAATGTAGGGAAGCACAATATTCTGTAATCACTAAATATCTCTGCTGGATCTTCTTCAAGTTGTTGCTCTCAAGTCACCTCAATGAAGCTAACTCCAACCATACATTTGAAATTGCAACCCAGGAGTGGCCAATATTGCAGAATAAAAAGACCCTGAGCTTACCTCCTCCCATGGGCACACCAAAATTACAACCATTTACAGAGAAACTATTGATGGAAAAGACCACAAGACTGGCAAAAAAGATCTTCAGCCTCCTCATGACCCAGCCCCACCAACCAGCTGCAGGCAGCCTCCACATAAGGAAGGGCCTGGCAACCAACCAACTAGAGGGTCAGCCATATCTGCCAGACTGCCCACAGTAGTCAGCCTGCCACAACAGAAGGACCCACACAGCCCAAACAGGAGGCACACATAAGTCTGGTGACCAGAAGGGAGTGTGCTGCTGGGACACACAGGACATCTCCTACAAAAGGCCACTTCTCCAAGGCCAGGAAACATAACCAACTTACCGAAACATAGAAATAAAAACAGCAAATTAGGCCAAATGAGGTGACAAAGGAATATGTTCCAAACAAAGTAACAAGATAAACTCCAGAAGAACTAAGAGAAGTGGAGGTAAGCAATCTACCTGATAAAGAGTTCAAGGCAAGGATCATAAAGATGTTCAAAGAACTCAGGAGAAAAATGGATGAACAGAGTGAGAAGTTAGAATTTTTTAATAAAGAGTTAGAAAATATAAAGAAGAACAAAACAGAGATGAAGAGTACAATAACTGAAATAAAAATTAGGCTAGAAGGGATCAACAGTAGATTAGATGACACAAAGGAACAGATCAGCAAACTGGAAGACAGAGTAGTGGAAATCACTGAAGCTGAACAGAGAAAAGAAAAAAAAGAATAAAAAGAAATGAGGACAGTTTAAGAGATTTCTGAGACAATGTAAAGCATATTAACATTTTCATTATAGGGGTACCAGAAGGCAAAGAGAGAGAGAAAGAGGCAGAGAACATACTCGAAGACATAATAGCTGAAAAGTTCCCTAACCGGGAAAGGAAACAGACATCCAGGTTCAGGAAGCACAGAGATTCCCAAACAGGATCAACCCAAAGACGATCACATCAAGACACACTGTAATTAAAATGGCAAAAATTAGATAAAGAGAGAATATTAAAATCAGCAAGGGAAAAGCAACAAGTTACATCAAGGGAACTCCTAGAACACTATCAGCTGACTTTTCAGCAGAAACGTTGTATACCAGAAGGGAGTGGCACAATATATTTCAAGTGATGGAAGGGAAAAACCTACAACCAAGAATACTTTGCCCAGCAAGACTTTCATTCAGATTTAATGGAAAGACCAAAAATTTTACAGACAAGTTCAATACCACCAAACCAGTTTTACAAATGTTAAAGGGACTTCTGTAAGTGAAAAAGAAAAGGCCATAACTAGAAACATGAAAATTATGAAAGGGAAAGTCTCACTGGTAAAAGCAAACATACAGTAAGGAAAGTGAATCAACTGTGTATAAAGCTAGTAGGAAGGTTAAAAGATAAAAGGAGTAAAATCACCTGTATCCACAATAGGTAGTTAAGAGATACACAAAACAAAAAGATGTAAAATATGATGTCAAAAACAGTAAACATGGGAGGAGGGGAGTAAAAAAGCAGGGTCATTAAAATGCATTTGAACTTAAGAGGTTGGCAACTTAAAATAATCATATATATGTATATATACATATATGTAGATATAATCATATATACATATATATATAGAGGGAGACAGATTGCTATATATAAACCCCATGGTAACCACAAACCAAAAATCTATAATAAATACACACACAAAAAAGAGAAATGAATCCAAATGTAACACTAAAGATAGTCATCAAATCATAAGGGAAGACAATGAAAGAAGAAAAAAAGAACTACCAAAACAACCCCCAAACAATTAACAAAATGGCAATAAGTACACACCTATCAATAATTACTTTAAATGTAAATGGACTAAATGCTCCAATCAAAAGAAACAGAGTGGCTGAATGGATACAAAAACCCTTACATATGCTGCCAGTACATACATACATACATATATATATATATATATATAATGGAATATTACTCAACAATAAGAAAGAACAAAATCTTGTCATTTGTGACTACATGGATGGACCTAGAGTATTACACTAAGCTGAAATAAGTCAGACAGAGAAAGACAAATACTGTATGACTTTACTTCTATGTGGAACCTAAAAATATAAAACAAATGAAAATAAAACAAAACAGAAACAGACTCATAGATACAGAGAAAAAAAAACAGGTGGTTACCAGAGGGGAGGAGGTCAGGAGGAGGAAAGAAATAGGTGAGGGAGATTAAGAAGTACAAACTTTCAGTTGCAAAATACATGAGTCATGAGTGTGAAATGTACAGTGTGAAGAATATAGTCAATAAATATGTAATAGCTTTGTATGGTGACATATTGTAATTAGACTTATCTTGGTGATCAGTTTGAAATGTATATAAATATCAAATCAGTATGTTGTGTAACAGGAACTAACATAGTATTGTAGGTCAACTATACTTCAAAAACAAACTCATATAAAAGATGTCAGATTTGTGTTTATCAGAGGTGGGGGTGGGAGGGGGAATTGGATGGAGGTGGTCAAAAGGTACAAACTTCCATTTATAAGATAAATAAGTACTATTTATTATAAGATAGTAAATAAATAAATAAGTATAAGAATGAACACTGCTGATGTTATATACGAAAGCTGTTAAGAGAGTAAATCCTAAGAGTTCTCATCGCAAGGAAAAAAGTTTTCTTGCTATTTCTTTAATTTTGTATCTGTATGAAATGATGGATGTTCACTAAACTTACTGTGGTCATCAATTCATGATGCATGTTAATTAAATCATGATGCTTTACACCTTAAACTTATACAATGCTGTATGTCAATTATATCTCAGTAAAGCTGGAAGAAAAAAATAAAATAAAATTGCAAACCATATCCACCTCCAGCACACCCAATCTCCTTTATCCTGCTCTGTTTTGCCAGAGCACCTATCATTTTCTCTATATTTTATCACTTATTTACTGTGTTTATTATATATTGTCTATCTCCCCTTACTAGAATACAACCTCCACAAAGGCAGGGATCTTTGTTTTATTCACAATGTATCCCAAGCAGCTAGAACAGATTCTGGCACATAAATACTTGTTGAGTGAATTGATAAATTTCACACATATATAACTATATCTATTGAAAAGTTTCTTAGAGGTAGAATTGCTGAATCAAAGGGTATTGGCATTAAAATTTTCCAAAAATATTGTTGTTGTTCTTCATAAAGCTTTATTAGCTTATATCCCCATCAATAATGTACGAATTTATCTGTTTCCCCAAACACTGAATGTGTTCTCAAACTTTTTGTCCTTGGCAAGTTTGGTAGGTGAAAAAAATGGTATCTACTGTAATTTTAGTTTTTACATTTCATATTATGAATAAGGTTAGGTACATTTTCATGTCAAAGAGCCATTTGTACTTATTTCTCTGTGAACTACCTGTTCTTGCCCTTTGCTAATTCCTTGCGGTTGTTAATCTTTTAATTATTGGTATTATACATTACATACTTACATATATAGTACAGTAAGCCCCCTACATACGAATGAGTTCTGTTCCAAGGGCATGTTCGCAAGTCCAATTGAGTCGTAAGTCCAACAAAGTTAGCCTAGGCACCCAACTAACACAATTGGCTATATAGTACTGTACTATAATAAGTTTTTAATACTTGTCACACAAATAACACATAAAAAGTAAACAAACAAAAAATAAAGAAAACATTCTTAATCCTACAGTACATTATCTTGAAAGGTACAGTAGTACAGTACAACAGCCGGCATACAGGGGCTGGCATCGAGTGAACAGGCAAGAAGAGTTACTGACTGGAGGAGGGAGAGGAGGTGGGAGATGGTAGAGCTGAAGGATCATCAGCAGTAGTAGACGGAGGGCGAGTTGCAATTTCACTCATGCCTGACGTTGATGGCACAGGTTCTCGTTCCTTGCTGGATTCAATTCTATCTACCCTCTTGACAAAATGATCCAGTGATATCTGGGTAGTAGCATGCTCACATCTTTGAAAGTTCACAACTTAAAGGTTCATATGTAGGGGACTTACTGTGTGTATATATATATATATATATATATATATATACACACACACATATATATATATGTAAAATAATACAGCCACCCTAGAAAAGTTTGTCAGTTTCTTATAAAACTAAACATGTTTTGCCATATGATCCAGCAATTGCACTCCTGGACATTCATCCCGGAGAGATAAACTTATGTTCACACAAAAATCTGCATGCAAGTGTTCATAACATCTTTATTTGTAATTGCCAAAAACTAAAACAACCTAGATGTCCTTCAATGAGTGAATGGTTTAAAAACCCATGGTACATCTATACCATGATCTGCTACTCAGTAATAAAAAGGAACAAACTATTGATACATGCAACAAACTGAATGAATGAACCTCGGGAGAATTATGTGGAGTGAAAGCAGCCAAACCCAAAAGGTTACATACTGTATGATTCCATGTATATAACATTCATTAAATGACAACATTATAGAAATGAAGAACAGATTAGTGATTGTCTGGGGTCTGAGTTGGGGAAAGTGGGGCAAGAGGGAGGTGGATGTGATTATAAAAGAGTAATGTGAAAATTCCTTGTGGTGATAGAACTGCTCTATATCTTGATCGTGGTGGTACATACACAAATAAAACACAGAACATGTGGTAATACTCAATGGAATTAAATACACACACATAACACAAACTCCTAAAATATTTAAAAATAAAATAAAATAAAAACCTCAGTGACTTTAAACACATAGATATCTCATACTACCATGTAAGAACAAAACAGTAGTGCCTCATCTAGGTCTTACATTGCAAATATGTTTTCCAGTTTGTTGTTTGTCTTTTAACTTTGTTTACAGTGTTTTAATGACAAAAAAAATTTTTTATGCTGCTTATTTTATTAACCTTTCCTTGAACAGCTTCAGAAGTTTCTACCAGGCTTAGAAAGGCCTTCCTGTGGTAAATTATTTTAAAATACCACCATGTTTTCCTGTAGTACTTTTATGATATCTGTTGTCTTATATTTAAATCTTGAGTGCATTTGGTGTGCAAAATGAAGTAGGGTTGTGACTGTATGCAGGGTGTGTATATGTGTGTATATGTTTACAAATGGCTACCCAATTATCTCATTGTATTTATAGAACAAACAACCATTGCCCATTAGACATAATGTACATCCTTATCATACACTACATTCCTAGTACATAAGTATCAGACATTTCCAGATGTACTCTTATTCTGTATCATTATTTATTCATAGAACCAGCATCATAATATCTAAATTATTATAACTTTATGTAATGCTTTAATGTTTAGTAGTTCTATTTTCTTCTTATTGCTCTCCTTTTTCAGAATTTTCAATATGAACTTTAAAATCTAGTCCCTTCCACCAAAACATTTTTTTTAGAGAAGGGAGAGAGAGGAGTATCAGCAGCTTAAATTTACACCCTATTAATAAGTAATAATCCCAGGATTTATTGGGATCATGTTAAATTTAGAGAATACCTGCTCTACCACCTACCAGCTTAGGCAAATTACTTATTCTGCTAAGAAGTCTCAGTTTCTTTTTTTTTTTTTTTTTTAGTCTCAGTTTCTTTATCCATAAACATGAAGATAATGATAGTGACCATCATAGGGGTGTTGGGATAATATGTACAGAGCACCTAAAACTGTGTCTGGCATAAAAGTGTTCAGTGGGTGTTCGCAGTTATTATTCTTCCTTGTTCCCAGAGTTTTTGTAAATTTCAACTAAAAACCTTCCCACACAAATTATTTGTTTGTTTGCCTGTTTGGCTGCGAACACCCAAGGACAGGAACCATGTTTTATTCCTCTTTTACACTATCTAGTATGTGGTCCTTGCTTTGTTTTTTAGTGGCTCTCAGCTCTACATCATGGCTCGCGTCAATCTCTGCTCCTTCCCAATTGCCTCACACCCATCCTGACGTTCCATGCTGCCCTCCCACTGTTCGGATACCCTCTCTTGCCTGCAACTGACCTGCTTAAATTGGTCTTCGTAGCTCACAGCTTCAAAATCCCTCCCATCCCCACATCCTCCTACTCCTGCCTTCTCTGCTCAATCAAGTCTATTCCCTGAGTTGAGGATCCCAGTTACTTTCCTGGCTACATAGTAAATCATAATAAAATGTGATGGGGAAGGGTAAGCTGGGATGAAGTGAGAGAGTGGCATGGATACAGATACACTACCAAATGTAAAACAGATAGCTAGTGGGAAGCAGCTGCATAGCACAGGAGATTAGCTCATGCTTTGTGTCCACCTAGAGGGGTGGGATAGGGAGGGCGGGAGGGAGGGAGACACAAGAGGGAGGAGATATGGGGATATATGTATACGTATAGCTGATTCACTTTGTTATATAGCAGAAACATTGTAAAGCAATTATACTCCAGTAAAGATGTTAAAAAAATTTTTTAACAAGAAAACATTGTAAAGCAATTATACTCCAGTAAAGATGTTAAAAAATTTTTTAACAAGAAAAAAAATGTGATGGTGCTTATGTTTAATGCTGTAATCCACTAGCACGTTAACTCAAATGTACTTTTGATTGATATAAAGTATCTAGCAGTTTTCTGAAGTCATCTTAGCTAAAACTCCCATAGCTAAAGTTAGTGAGCTCCAACTGGTCTGCCACCCCACCCACCTACTACTTCTTTTTTACTTCTCACCTTTAAGTAGTTTTTCTGGAAGTTGAAATGCATTCAGTCATATATCTTCCCCGTCCTCTTTTCAAAGAGATCTATACAAACATTACCACTTGCCTGATGAGTTTTTGATCAGGACTCAAATTAAAACTATAGAAGGGACTTACTTCACTCTGTATGACAGTCTCTAGGTCCATCCACATCTCTACAAATGACTCAATTTCGTTCTTTTTTATGGCTGGGTAATATTCCATTGTATATATGTACCACATCTTCTTTATCCATTCCTCTGTCAATGGACATTTAGGTTGCTTCCATGTCTTGGCTATTGTAAATAGTGCTGCAATGAACATTGGGGTGCATGTGTCTTTTTGAATTATGGTTTTCTCTGGGCATATGCCCAGTAGTGGGATTGCTGGGTCATATGGTAGTTCTATTTTTAGTTTTTTAAGGGACCTCCATACTGTTCTCCATAGTGGCTCTATCAATATTAACACATACATGTGGGATCTAGAAAAACGGTATAGATGATCTTATTGGCAAAGCAGAAATAGAGACACAGATATAGAGAAAAAAACGTATGGACACTAATGGGGGAAAGGGGTGGGTGGGATGAATTGGGAGATTGGGATTGACATATATACACTATTGATACTATGTATAAAATAGATAACTAATGAGAACCTACTGTACAGCTCAGGGAACTCTACTCGGTGCTCTTTGGTGACATAAACAGGAAGGAAATCCAAAAAAGAGGGGATATATGTATACATATAGTTGATTCACTTTGCTGTACAGCAGAAATTAACACAACACTGTAAAACACCTATACTCCAATAAAAAATAATTAAAAAAAAAAAAGAAAACACTGGGGAAAAAAAAAAAACTATAGAAGGGAAGCCCTACAACTCTTAGGACCTCCTAAATTCCGCATAAAGCTTATCTAGATGGAGAGTCAGAGAGCTGCATGCCCAAAGTCCAGTTTTAAGAAGATAATCTTGGGCTTTGCAGGTCAGGACACTTCCCATGGTTCTGGATATCCAGATATAGCTTCTAAGGTGAGACTTCCTGGGATAGAGATTCCAGTGTCTGGAGGCTTCAAGGAATTTTAAACATTGTTCCAGACCCAAGCCAGAGGCTAAGGTTGAGATGCCCGCCTCTGTGCCCTCAAATACTGAAGACCTCAGAGTAATTCCTGCTGACAAAGCTACTCTTGTGGGGCACCCGGCTCTATTCTGCAAGCCATCTTCACAAACATTATTTTCCAACTCCCTGTTGTGTCATAAAAGAGGAATTTCAGGGAGGGGAGTGGGAGGAGTGTCAGTGGCTTAAGTTGACACCTTATTATGCTTTTATTACACTTCCTAGTCACATCTGAACAACTCACTGCAAGAAAGAAATGCACTGGCCCTTGTCAGTACGATATAGAGTTACTTACTCTCCACCCCTCAGTGCTCCCTCTCTCATGGGTGAGCCTTTCTCTATCCAATATCCTGTCCTCCACTCTCCTCACTGCAAATCTCAGATCCTATAACAACCTCCTCACCAGTTTTCCTCCTCATTCTCCCCACGTGACTCCAACCCACACACAGCTGTCAGAATCATCTTCCAAGAATCCCACTTACATCATGAAACTAACTTAATTACTCCTGCTCCTCTCTCCCTTCCCACCACTCCGGGCTCAGTCCGAGTTCCATCTCCTTCCTGAAATGTCTTGTGGTAGCCCCATCCCTTGCTCCTCAAAGCTCCCATAACCAGGACTGATATTCCTGGTCATGGATTGTTCACTCCTAGAGTAGGTTCTGATTGGGTCCCATCCATTCTAAGCCCTTCTGATGCCTGTGCAGTAGCAGTTGTTAAATATTTTTACTTCCATTCTTGTCTATAGCATTTATTGTTTCTATCACTCAACTGGGTACTTTGTCATAAACGGTATGCTGTTGTTATTTAACTATTCACAGTGGGCATATATTTTGACTTTCCTACTAGATTATGCACTCCCTGAGGTCACGACTCTTTCTATCTCAACCCTCAGGAACTAGCCCAAAGGCACATGCAGAGGTGGCCCTCAGAACACTTGCTGAAGGAGTCAGAGGATTAGGTAGTTAACAGTAGAAACCCTGCACTTACTTACCATCATCTAGCCTACAGTGTTAGAGCCTCTTCCCCTGCCTAAAACTACCCATCCCACCAAGTTGCTCCACCTCTGCTCCTAACGCTCCCTCTTACTGATTATTATTCCCTAATGTGATGCACATGCCCCTCCTGGCTGTCTTCCTCACAAATTTGAAAACAAGCCCCTCTGGGTGTTCCCATGTGAGACTCCACCAGCCTTACTGGACAGGATTCCTCCCACTGGTATTTGAAAGTTATGTCTGAGAGACTTTAAACTGTAACTCAAGACTCCAACAAGCCAGAGATTTCTGGGCAAAACACAGATGCCAAGGAAAATATCACAGTTTCATGGCTGACACACTTATCGACAACATATTAACTTTAGCTGAAAAAGACCATAGAGCTAGCCACCTTTCTTAAAAACTGAAAATAGTCTCTCCCTGCCCCCAGCCCTCCCAATCCTCTTCCTAACCTTCTCTGCTTTGTTCTATATCACTCTTCTCTTCCCAAAAAAGTTTATAATATACATCTTTGATCTCTTTAGTGTTCATTGTCTGTCTCCCCCAAGTAGAATGTGAGTCCCACAAGGGCAGGGATTTTGTTTAATTGAAGATACACATAACATAAAATTTATCATCTGAACCACTTTTAAGTGTACAGTGCAGTAGCATTAAGTACATATACATTGTGATACAACCGTCACCACCAGCCATCCAAAGAACTCTTTTCATCTTCTCCAACTGAAACTCCGTACCCACAACAACTCCCCTTTCTCTCTTCCCTCTAGCCCCTGGCAACCACCATTCTACTTTCTGTCCCTATGGATTTGACTACTTTAGGTACCTCGTATAAGGGGAATCATACAGTATGTGTCTTTTGGCCTATTTCACTTAGCATAATGTCCTCAAGGTTCATCCATGTTGTAGCCTGTGTCAGAATTTCCTTCCTTTTTTAAAGCTGAATAGTATTCCATTGTATGTATAGACCACGTTTTGTTTATCCATTCATCCGCTGATGGACAACACGTGAGGTGCTTCCATCTTTGGGCTATTGTGAATAATGCTGCTGTGAACATGGCTGCACAAATATCTCTTTGAGATCCTGCTTCCAATTCTTTTGGGTATATACCCAGAAGTGGAATTGCTGGATCATATGCTAATAGTATTTTTAACTTTTTAAGGAAATACCACACCGTTTTCCAGAGTGGGTGCACCATTTTACTTTCTTACCAGCAGTGCACAAGAGTTCCAATTTCTCTACATCCTCACCAACACTTGTTATTTTCTGTAAACACAGAGACTTCTGTCTGTTCTATTCACTAGTATATGCCAAGCACTTAAACAGGGGTTGGCAAAAAGTCAGCCCTTTATTGTGTTTGTTTATTGAATTCATTTGTAGAACTGGTGTTAACCAAGTAGCCCAGCACTACTTGGATTTGAATCTTGGTTTACACACTCAGACACTACACCATATACACATAATTTGACATCCCTGAAGTTCAGGTTATTCGCTCATCTGTAACAGCACCTGTCTCAAGGGCATTATAAAATCTGACAAGATAATGTATGCAAAGCTCCTGGCCTGGTATGTCTCATATGTTCCCATCCCTCCACCATGATTCTACCAGAACGTTAAGCTGATATGGATAAGAAAGCTATCAGCAATCAAGGTTGATTAGAGAGAAGTCTGCCTTTTTTAGTAAGTTTCATTGACTTGTGAGTCCAAGAGGATCTCCAATGACCAACAACTTCTTAACAGCCCTTTGTTCTTCTGCATAGCATGTATCATTACCTGAAAGTATATATCATTTCTGCTTGTTTACTTGTTTATCCTTCTTCTCTACCAGAATGTGAGCTCCTTGTAGGCAATCTCCTCATCTGTCTTGTTTACTCAAGGTCCAGAACGATGAATGGCACACTAAATGCCACAATAAATATTTGCTGAGTGAACAAATGCATTTAAATAGCTACTAATCACCTTCTGTAGGTACTACTGCGCATCCTGATATAAATAAGACATAGTTCCTTCCCTTACAGTTTAATTGGGAGATGATTTATAAACAAATCATTAAATACAGTGTGAGATGCATAGTAAATAAGTATGTAAAAAATAATACAAAGAAAGAAGCTATTTTAAGACTATTTGGAGGCAGAGGTCAAGGAAGGCTTTCATAGGAAAGTGTTCCTTACAAGGTTTTGAAGATTATCTAGCGTCTTCCTAGTAGAAAAAGAAGGAAATGACATTGTATGTTTAGGGGATAGTAAGTTAACACCACAGGGGCAGGACACATAAGGATGCACTGTGGAAACGACAAGTAATTTTGTGAAGCTAGATGTAAAATTAAAAGGAGAGGATGGCAGGAGAGGAGTCCAGAGCAGGGACAGATCATAGAGGCTTGTTAAAACATCAAGCTTCGATTTGATCCATAGGCAGTCAGAGCCACCAAAAGGTTGTACACGGGAAGCAACATGGTGAGATACTCATTTTAGAGAGTGGACATGGCTCTGGTATGGTAGGAAGCCAGCCGGGAGCACCAGAGCTTCCTGGAGCTCCCAGCACGGGCATGGAACCAAGTGAGCTGCGTTCACATTATGAGGGCTGCAATGGGCTGCTAGACTGGTGCTGGATCCAAATTTGCACTAATTCAACAAATTCAAAGTCTGAATCTCTGTTTTAGCACCTTAAAAGGAAATTTCATCAGGGTTCTAGTCATTTGGGTTTTAGACCAGCTACTTGGGTTAGGATAAGTTATACTGGATGCGGAATAATTAGCCACTGGACCATTGGCTTTAACATTCTACATTCTGAATTCCTTTGCAATTAGGCTGACCCACTAGTAATAAAGAGGGTGTCTATTAAGCCGGGACTAGTTCATGTTATTCAAATGAGTGTACTCTCTGTGGTGGGAGGAGAAAGATTTGGCCATTTCAGCCCAGATTACAGATTGCCTTCTCTTGGGTCCAGACTGCACAGGGGGGAAACAAAATCACTTCAAATGAGTTTGAGGACTCGCATGATGACACCCTGAAATCAGCTTAAAATTTGCTCCTCTAGGGACGTCCCAAGCAGTCCAGGGATTGAGACTCCATGCTTCCACTGCAGGGTGCGCGGGTTTTTTCCCTGGCCAGGGAACCAAGATCCCACATGCCGCAAAATGTGGCGGGAAAAAAAAAAAAAAAAACTGTCTCTTCTAGTAACTCTGTCTCCATTGGTCCTCTGTCCATTCCACATGTCATCCTTACTACACTGTGCATATGTAACAGATCCATCACCAGGCCCATGCTGCCCAAGGACACAAGGCATTCCACACTGTGGCAGTTTCTTAGGGCAGTTGGAACAAAGTACCACAAACCAAGTGGCTTAAAACAACAGAAATTTATTGTCTACAGTTCTGGAGGCTAGAAGTCCAAAACCAAAGTGTCAACAGGGCCACGTTCCTGCAGAAACCTCTAAGTGAGAATCCTTCCCCATTTCTCTTCTGCTTCTGGTGGTTTTGGGCAGTCTTTAGCAATCTTTGGCTTGCAGCCTCATAACTCCAATCTCTGCCTTCATTGTTACATGCCTCCATGTGTGTCTCTGTCTTCACATGGCCATCTTCTTATAAAGACACAGTCATATTGGATTAGGAGGCTACTCTACTCCAGGGTCACTTCATCCTAACTAATTACATCTGCAATGACCTTATTTCCAAATAAGATCACATTCTGAGGTACTGGGGGTTAGGACTTCAAAATATCCTTTTTTTGGGGGGTGGGGGCGGTGAGGGGACACAATTCACTTCATAACACGGCCTCTTCCCTTGGCTGCTCACCTGCAGTATTTAGTCCAGAGCTGAGAATGTGACAGTGAATGCTATTTACCAATGTGAATTAAGTCACCAGGCCATCTGTCCACCTGCAAAAGAGCATAGCAGCACTGCGACAACTTTGTGCCAACACACCAAACAGCTCCGCTTTCAAGATGACTAAAGCAAACGCTGAGTGGGATTGGATCAAAGTTGTGGTCATCCTGACTAAAAGCTGGAGTGAGACTGTCTCAGTGTCACTTTTGACATGAATGTAATGTTGAACTTTAATAGAATATAGATTTGTGAGGTGCACTTAGGTGCTTCTGTGCTGTCATATCATTTTAGGTCTTTCAAAAGCAGAGTATTATTTTCAATCACAGCATCACCATAATTAGTAATGGCAACATTTTCTTCAAGTTGCCCTGGAGGGCTGTAGAATCTTAGGCTGCCACCCCTGCAATTAGACTAACAGCTGGCAAACAGCCAAATGAGGGAGCTGGGGGGAAAAATTATACTACCAAATCAAATATGGCTTTGTTCTGAATCAAGCATTCAAACTTCTGGTAGAGAAATCTGCTCTGATCGCACCCTGCCATTTATATAAGTAAAATATGTTAAAAGAAAAATATATATTGGAGACCCTTTTAGCCTTTACAGATGTCAGAGTTCTTTCTCAATAGGGTCTTTCCAGTGGGATCCGCAGGACTCAAGTTCATGATTGAGGGTGCTGCCCCTGTGCCAGAGAAGGGTCCCTGAGAGCAACCAGGAAGACATGGTTTGTGTGCCCCTCATTTATTTTATTTCGTCCAAGCAAACAGATGGCAAGAGGAGACATTTCCTATTGCCTGGGCAACGTTTTAATCACTGTTTAAATATTTGCCATCCTGTCTTTGTTTTTGTTAGAATTGCAGAGTTAATGCAATACAGATTTGTACCTTCTGCTGAGTGAAATATAGATTTCATCTGATGAACTAGAGCTATGTTCACTGGAAATAGTTTCCCCACGCCCCACCTCCAATACCTGTCTTTCATTTTATGCATCATATTAATCATTTTTTAAATAAATTTATTTATTTTATTTATTTTTGGCTGCGTTGGGTCTTTGTTGCTGCCCGCGGGCTTTCTCTAGTTGCGGTGAGTGGGGGCCACTCTCTGTTGCGGTGCGCGGGTTTCTCATTGCCGTGGCTTCTCTTGTTGCGGAGCATGGGCTCTAGGCCCGCGGGCTCAGTAGTTGTGGCAGACGGGCTCTAGAGTGCAGGCTCAGTAGAGTTGTGGTGCACGGGCTTAGTTGCTCCGTGGCATGTGGGATCTTCCCGGACCAGGGATCAAACCCGTGTCCCCTGCATTGGCAGGCAGATTCTTAACCACTGCGCCACCAGGGAAGTCCCCATATTAATCATTTTATATCTTCACAATGACTACAGTTTTCCAAAAATTGCCATATTAAGTTTCAGCAAACCTGGACCTATGTATGACTCATTGCAAAATTTTAAGGACTTCAAGTCAATCTGAATACCAGCCCAGAAAAATATCAGTGCCAGGCAAGAGCCTCACCATCTGATGGACATTCTGAGGTCAAGGTAAAATGAGTTTCTGGCCTCAGGCTAGTTTCTGATGGACAATGGGTTTGTGCCAAAGACTCTTTTTTTTTTTTTTAGTTAATTTTTATTGGAGTATAGTTGCTTTGCAATGTTGTGTTAGTTTCTACTGTACAGCAAAATGAATCCGCTATACATATACATATATCCCCTCTTTTTTGGATTTCCTTCCCATTTAGGTCACCACAGAGCATCGAGTAGAGTTCCCTGTGCTACACAGTAGGTTCTCATTAGTTGTCTATTTTACAGGGGGGAGGGAGGGGGATTCCAGGGACTCTTTCTATTAAAGAAACTCCATAAAATTTCAGCTGGCTCCAGGCTAACCTGGCCCGTATGTAACCTGATTTCTCCAAGCCTCACCAGCCAGGGTGTTCTTAAAGGGTCATATTAACAGTAATAACTCAAATTTCACTGGTTCTTGTTCCCAGCTGCTGATGGAGGGCCTCTGGCTCCTTTTATTTTTTGGCAGAATTTTTAGTAAAAGTGCCCTTTCTGTTTTAACATACAGTCAACTCTCTCTGTGCAACTCTATGTAAATCTAATGGGAGCTGGACAGAAAAGAAATATGAATGACTGACATAATACTTACTCCTCCTCTTCTCTAATAACCCAGATTCAGTTCTTGGGTGAAGTTCATTCTGTCTGGCTCCTTCTCCCCTCAGGATCAGCACCCTCTCAATTGTCTGCTCAATCCTCACCAGAGAAGACGTTTCCACTAGGCTCTTCCTCAAGAACTGTCAGACATGCCAGATGACCATCTCTGAATCTCACTTAGAATCTACCTGGGGACCCCACCAGACCTGAAATAACTGCTCACTCCTCTGGAGAAAACGTCATTGAAATTAAAAGGTTTGGGGCTTCTTATTCCAACAAGTGGAAACAGTAATGACTACCAAACCTTTTACAAAAGAATACTACAAAAATCAGATAAAATATAAAAAACATATGTTTGACGGCATAAGAAAGTTAAAATGATAGTGAATAATTATCAGAACAGAACCCAAGAGAAAGCATAGGACAGAAAAAGAAAGAGAAGAGCCCTACAATGGTACCAGCAGACTGCCATGAAATAGTTTCCAGACCACGACAGAGGAAGGGGGATGTAGTCTAACAGACTCCCTACGGTGAAGAGATACAGCTAAGAGTCTGGAAAGACCAATGTGGCTAAAGTTGGCTGGACAGAGGGAGAAGGAAGAGCTGTAGGGAAAGAGAACTGGACATCAGTAGAGGGTCTCCCTTGTGCACTCAGCAGAGTATTGATCAGTGCATACATGGGGGAAACTAGCAGAAGCCAGGGAAGAATTACAAAGAACAATTCCTAGAGCTCACACAAGGACAGGAAAAGTGATTGTTCCCCCAGCCAGACTGGAAAACCTGATAATTTACAGAGAATTGAGTACTCAGAAAGTTCTTGCCTCAGTAGTGGGAAACAATTAGCTCTAGACCAAACAGTGTTCTACTCCCACCTAACAAATATTAAAGGTAAGATTTTAAAGGATCAAACAGTTTCTAAGAAATTTAATGAAATCCCAGCCCAGAACAAAGCTCAAGAAATTTATAAGAATAAAATAACCAGAATGAACAATGTAAAATTTACGATGGCCGCCATTCTATCAAAAATTATTGGGCGTGCAAAAAACAGGAAAATATTGAGGAGAAAAATCAACCAATCAAAACCAACCCAAAACTCACACAGATGTTAAAATTAACAGAAAAGGGCATTTAAAAAGATATTCTGACTGTATTCCAAATGTTCAGAAAGTTAAGTAGTGAGAGAGAAGATATTACAAAAAGAACCATATCAAACTTGTCGAGATGAAAGCACCACTGGAAAGAATTCACAGTAGATAAGACATTGAAGAAGAAAATAACACTAAAATAAATATATCGCAAAGAGGAAAAAGACTAAAAAATAATTAACAGAGCATTAGCTATAGTATGCCTTCAAACACCCTAATATACATGTAATTGAAGCCCCCACTATAATCAGAGATTTCAAACCTTCTCTCAATAACTGACTGAATAAGGACAGAGAAAATCAGTAAGGATATAGAAGATTTAAAAAACACAATCAACCAACTCGATCTAATTTATATTTATGGAAAATTCCACTCAACAACAGCAAATACCCTTTTTTTTTTTCAATCTTACACTGACCATGACCAAGATAGACCATATTCTTGGCTGTAAAAGAAGTCTCAATAAATTTAAAAGGATGCAGGTCATACAAAGTATGTTCTCTGACCACCATGGAATTAACTTAGAAATCAATAACAGAATTATCTCTGGAAAATCTCCCAGATATTTAGAAACTAAATAAAATACTTGCAAATAACCCACAGATCAAAAAAGAAATCAAAAGGGAAAGTAGAAACTATTTTGAACTGAATGAAAATGAATATGCAATATATCAAAATGTGTAAGATGCTGCTAAATCAATAATTTAAAGGGAAATCTATAGCCCTAACACCTATGTCAGAAAAGGAATCAAATCACTAGCATAAAGCTTCCAACTAAAGAAACTACCAAAGTAAGCAAGTAAAAATATCAGAGGAGAAAACAATGAAATAGTAAAAAGAAAAAAACAGAGAAAATTAATGAAACCAAAAGAACTGACAAACCTCTCCCCAGATTAATAAGGAAAAGAGAGAGAAAATGCAATTTATGAATATCAGCAAGGAGAGAGGTAAAATCATTACAGATTCTACAGATACTAAAAGGAGAATGAAATATTGTTAAAACCTTATGCCAATAAATCTGATAACGTTAGTGAAATGCAAAAATTCCTAGAGAGACACAAATTACCATAACTCACACAAAATTAAATAGGTTACTTTAATGAATAGTCCTATATTTCCAAAAATGTAGAATTCATAGTTAAAACCCTTCCTACAAAGACAATTCCAGGCCAGAAAGACTCACAAGTAAATTCAGCTAAATATTTAAGGAAGAAATAATACCATTGCTACAAAAACTCTTCAGAAAGCTAAAGAAGAGGGGTTATTTTCCAATTCATTCTGCAAGGCCATCATTACACTTAAAACAAAACCACAGACATTTTAAGGGAATCATATTCAACAATATATAAAAAGGATAAAACATCATAAACAAGTGCAATTCGTCCCAGGAATGCAAGGCTGACTTTAAAAAAAAATGGTTCTAATGAACCTAGGGGCAGGATAGGAATAAAGACACAGACATAGAGAATGGACTTGAGGACACAGAGAGGGGGAAGGGTAAGCTGGGATGAAGTGAGAGAGTAGCATTGACATATACACACTACCAAATGTAAAATAGATAGCTAGTGGGAAGCAGCCGCATAGCACAGGGAGATCAGCTCGGTGCTTTGTGACCACCTAGAGGGGTGGGATAGGGAGGGTGGGAGGGAGACGCAAGAGGGAGCGGATATGGACATATATGTATACATATAGCTGATTCACTTCGTTATACACCAGAAACTAACACAACATTGTAAAGCAATTATACTCCAATAAAGATGTTAAAAAAATCAGTGTAATTCACCATATTAATAAAAAAAAGAAAAAACATATATCATTTCAATACATGTATAAAAAGTATATGGCAAAATCCAACCTCCATTCTCATAAAGACTCTCAGCAAGCCAGGAATAGAAGGGAACTTCTTCAAATGGACAAAGGATATCTACCAAAAACCTAGAGTCAACATCACACTTCCCTCTAAGATCAGGAACAAGACAAGGATGTCTACTGTTACCACTTTTATTCAACATTACACTGAAGGTTATAACCAGTGCAATAAGGTTATAAATAGACATTAGAGGCATAAAGATTGGAAAGCAAGAAGTAAAAGGAAGAAGATGACATGATCATCAGGATGGAAAATCTGATGGACTGTACAAAGAAGCTATTAGAACTAAAGTGAGCTAACACAGCAAGGTTGCAGTATTACAATACCAATATACAAAAATTAATTGTATTTCTACATACAAGCAATTAACAATCAGAACATGAAATTTAAAAAAACAATATCATGCATAATAACATCAAAAAACATGAAAAACTTAGGAAAATTAGAAAACATTGCTGAAAGAATTTAAGAAGATCTGGGACTTCCCTGGTGGGCCAGTGGTTAAAAATCCACCTTCCAATGCAGGGGATGTGGGTTCGATTGGTTGGGGAACTAAGATCCCACATATCATGGGGCACAACTAGAGAGCCCATGTGCCACAACTACAGAGCCCTCGCACTCTGGAGCCCACACACCACAATTAGAGAGCCCAGGCACTGCAACTAGTGAGCCCGCATGCTCTGGAGCCCATCGCTGCAACCAGAAAGAAGCCCATGTGCCGCAACGAAGAGCCCATGCACCGCAATGAAAGATCCTGCGTGCCGCAACTAAGACCCAACACAGCCAAAAATAAATAAATAAAAATTTTCAAAAAACAGAGCAATTACTTCAGAGAAAGTGAAGGAGACAGGGAAAGGCAGCCAGTAGGTGATGAGCTTCCAGAACACTCACCAAAACTTTAAAAAAAAAGAATTTAAGAAGATCAAAATAAAAGGAGAGGGACTTCCCTGGTGGCACAGTGGTTAAGAATCTGCCTGCCAATGCAGGGGACACAGGTTCGAGCCCTGGTCCAGGAATGTCCCACATGCTGCAGAGCAACTAAACCCGTGCACCACAAATACTGAAGCCCGCATGCCGCAACTACTAAAGCCTGTGTGCCTAAAGCCTATGCTCTGCAACAAGAAAAGCCACTGCAATGAGAAGCCTGTGCACCACAACAAAGAGTAGCCCCCGCTTGCTGCAACTAGAAAAAGCCTGGGTGCAACAACCAAGACCCAACGCAGCCAAAAATAAATAAATAAATAAATAAAATTTTAAAAATAAAATAAAATAAAAAATAAATGGAGAGATATATGTTGTTCATGATTGGAGGATGTAATATTTTTAAGATGTCAAATTTTGCTAAGCTGACCTATAGCTGCAACACGTAATCCCAATAAAAATCTCAGTAGGCTTTTTTGTAGAAATCAACAAAATGATTTTTAAATTCATGTGGAAAAGCAAAGGACCTGCGGTCACTGGAACAATTTCAAAAGAGAACAAAGTTGGATGATTTACAGTACCTAAAAATACAATAACCAATAGAGTGGGATAGACATAAGGATGACAAATAGATCACTGGAACAGAACAGAAAGTCCAAAAAGAGACGCAAACACATATGGACAATTGATTTTCAACAAAGGCACAAAGTCAAGTCAATGGAGAAATAATAAATGTTTTTATAAAATTGTGCAGGAACAATTGGATAGCTATGTTCAAAAAATGAACTTTGATATGTAACTTACACCACATATAAAAATTAACTCAGAAGGGGCTTCCCTGGTGGCACAGCGGTTGAGAGTCCGCCTGCCGATGCAGGGGACACGGGTTCGTGCCCCGGTCCGGGAAGATCCCACATGCCACGGAGCGGCTGGGCCCGTGAGCCATGGCCGCTGAGCCTGCGCGTCCGGAGCCTGTGTTCTGCAACGGGAGAGGCCACAACAGTGAGAGGCCCGTGTACCGCCAAAAAAAAAAAAAAAAAAAAGTTAACTCAGAAAACCCAAACATTAATTAAAAAAATAAAAGTCAAATAAACCAGAGGGAAGCTGTTCCTAGATTCGAAAACTTGATATAGTAAAGAGATAATTTCTGTGTAAACTGATCTTTAGAGTCTATGAAATCCTCATCAGTATCTCAACTTTTAAGATGAGAGGACAGACTTGATAAGCTTATTTCAATATTTATATGTACAATGCAAAGGCCTACAAATAGTAAAGATATTGTTAAAAAAGAAAAATTTTGGAAGACTCCATCTACTCAATAACAAAACTAGCTTAAAAAAAATACTAAACAAGGCAATATAATATAAGACCAAGAATAGACGAATATGATGAAATAGATGGAAGAATCCAGAAAGATAACTTTTCAACAAAGATGGTGTGATAGGATGCCCATATGGAAAAAAACTGAAAGTCAACTTCCTTTCTCACACTATACACAAAAAATCAATTCTGGGTGTACTATAGATCAAATGTAAAAGAGAAAACAATAACCTGTTAGAAGATAATATTGGTGAATATATTCATAACCGCTAGGTAGAGAAAGACTACCTAAACACAAAAAGCATTAACTGTATATGAAAATATAGATCAAATTGATTCTGTTAAAATTAAGAACTTCTGTTCAACATAGTTTTGGAAGTCCTAGCCATGGCAATCAGAAAATAAAGAGAAATAAAACGAATACAAATTGGAAAAGAAGAAGTAAAACTGTCATTTGCAGATGACATGATACTATACATAGAAAATCCTAAAGATGCTGCCAGAAAACTAGAGAGCTCATCAATGAATTTGGTAAAGTTGCATGATACAAAATTAATGCATAGAAATCTCTTGCATTCCTATACACTAACAATGAAAGATCACAAAGAGAAATCAAGGAAACAATCCCATTTACCAATGTATCAAAAAGAATAAAATACCTAGGAATAAATCTACTTAAGGAGGCAAAAGACCTGTACTCAGAAAACTATGAGATACTGATGAAAGAAATCAAAGATGCAACAAACAGATGAAGAAATATACCATGTGCTTGGATTGGAAGGACCAATATTGTGACAATGACTATACTACCCAAAGCAATCTACAGATTCAACGCAATCCCTATCAAATTACCAACAGTTTTTATCACAGAATTAGAACAAAAAATTTTACAATTTGCATGGAAACAAAAGATCCCGAATAGCCAAAGCAATCTTAAGAAAGAAAAATGGAGCTGGAGGAAGCAGGCTCCTTGCCTTCAGACTATACTACAAAGCTACAGTAATCAAGACAGTATGGTACTGGAACAAAAGAAGAAATATAGATCAATGGAACAGGATAGAAAGCCCAGAGATAAACCCACGCACATATGGTCACCTTATTTTTGATAAAGGAGGCAAGAATATACAATGGAGAAAAGACAGCCTCTTCAATAAGTGGTGCTGGCAAAACTGGACAGCTACATGTAAAAGAATGAAATTGGAACACTCCCTAACACCATACACAAAAATAAACTCAAAATGGATTAAAGACTTAAATGTAAGGCCAGATACTATAAAACTCCTAGAGGAAAACATAGGCAGAACACTCTTTGCCATAAATTGTAGCAAGTTCTTTTTCAATCCACTTCCTAGAGTAATGAAAATAAAAACAAATGGGACCTAATTAAACGTAAAAGCTGTTGCACAGAGAACCATAAACAAAACAAAAATACAAGCCTCAGAATGGGAGAAAATATTTGCAAGTGAAGCAACCGAGAAGGGATTAATCTCCAAAATATACAAAGAACTCATGCAGCTCAATATCAAAAAACAAACAACCCAATCAAAAAATGGGCAGATCTATATAGACATTTCTCCAAAGAAGAGATACAGATGGGCAAAAAATACATGAGAAGATGCTCAACATCACTAATTATCAGAGAAATGAAAATCAAAACTACAATGAGGTATCACCTCACACTGGTCAGAATGGCCATCATCAAAAAATCTACAAACAATAAATGCTGAAGAGGGTGTGGAGAAAAGGGAACCCTCTTACACTGTTGGTGGGAACGTAAATTGTTACAGCCACTATGGTGAACAGTATGGAGGTTCCTTAAAAAACTAAAAATAGAGCATCCAGCAATCCCACTCCTGGGCATATATCCAGAGAGAACCATAATTCCAAAAGATACATGCACCCCAGTGTTCACTGCAGCACTATTTATAATAGCCAGGACATGGAAGCAATCTAAATGTCCACTGATGGATAAAGAAGATGGGAGACATATATACAATAGGATATTACTCAGCCATAAGAAAGAACGAAATAATGCCATTTGCAGCAACATGGGTGAACCTAGAGATTATCATACTGAATGAAGTCAGACAAAGAAAGACAAATATCATGTGATATCACTTATATGTAGAATCTAAAAAAGGGTACAAATGAACTTATCTACAAAACAGAAATACAGCCACAGATGTAGAAAACAAACCTATGGTTACCAGGGAGTAAGAGGGGGAGGGATAAATTGGGAGATTGAGACTGACATATGCACACTACTATATATAAAATAGATAACTAATAAGGAACTACTGTATAGCACAGGGAACTCAACTCAATACTCTGTAATGGCCTATATGGAAAAATAATCTAAAAAAGACTGGATATATGTATATGTATAACTGATGCACTTTGCTGTACACCTGAAACTAACACAACATTGTAAATCAACTATATTCCAATAAAAAAAAATTTTTAATACTAAATTTAAGTCAACTTCATATTGGCCAACACCAGGATATATTCTATGAATGTCATTATTTTGAATTAAGAATTAATGTTTAATGTTCCCAAATGTTTTAAGTGTTTGGTATAATTTGTAAAAAAAAAAAAAAAAGTTTAAAAAAACTTAAAAAAAGAACTTCTGTTCTTCAAAAGATACCATTAAGAAGTTATAGAGTAGGAGAAGATATTTCCATATATATCTAACAAGGGCTTGTATCTAGGATATATAAACAACTCCTACAAATCTGTAAGAAAAAGAAATATCACAATAGAAAAAATGAGGAAGAAATTTGAAAAGGCACCTCCCAAAGTTAATATCCAAATGGCTAACTCACATGTGAAAATATACTCCACTGCATGGGTAATAGGTAATCAGAGCACGCAAAATAAAACCACAATGAAATACTCAGCAGAGTGGCTAAATTTAAAAAGATTGACAATACCAATATTGGCAAATATGTAGGCCATTGGTAAGTAGTTCTACAATTATTTGCTTTATGATAAAATATTAAGCTGGATGTATTTGTCATGTGCAGTTTTTATGCATGTAATATTCCACAATGTTTATAATGCTAAATTAACAGCAACAACAATACACAGACACCCACACACAAAGTCCCAAACTTCTCTGGGAAGGCTTCTATGGCTTATGTGTGAGTAATGCCTACAGTGAGAGGCTGTTGGCCAAACACCTATCATGCACTGCCAAAACTAGATTCACCGGAGAACTGACTTCCAATTCTTTTTTCACATGTGCTGATAGTTGTCAGGATCCAGTGCAATATACCAAGCCAGGGCAGGAACCCCTCTGTTTTCACTAGCCATCATTTATTCTTACCAATTCATTCGTTAAACATAATAATATTAAGTATCTTCTATGCTCCAGGCATTGGGCAAGATGCTATGGTGGCAGGCATGATCACTGTCCTCACGGAGCTCTCCCAATGTAGTGCTGGGTGGCAGGGGTGGGTAAGTTAATAACAAAAATTGTGTGACGTGAACAAGTGCTACTGCTTCTTTGTCAAGAAGAAGCTGGATGAGGATATTAGAGGGAAAAGATCATCTGAGAAGCCACCTCTATGGAAGACACCTCCTTGAATTCCTTAACAGAGAAGTTAAACAGCAGACCAACAAGATGCTAGATTAAGATCTCCCATTTTGGAGAAAACCGTGAATCCCCATCCTTAGATTTAACCCTGTTTGGAAGCCCACTCCATGACCACACTATTAAAACATGTCAAATGGAAGAAAAGTTGGTGGATTTGTATACGTATATCAAGATGGGTCCTTTCAAAGAACTACATGTTTTGCATCCTTGGGACACTGAAATTTAATGTTTCATCTATAGACTGTTTTCGTGTTCAGGGTTTATTTTAGACAGCAAATTTTTAATTAGTTCAACAGTTCAACTCATCAAGTAGTTCCCAAGGACCTGTGTATGCCAGGCTCTGCTCTCGGCATAGGAAACAAAGATGAAGGTGCCATATTGAGAGGTGAGTGCCCCAGCATTCAAGGAGACTACAGGCATTGGTGACCACCGGGGCTAAAGAAGGTCCTCCTGGGGTGACTGGTCCCGAGTGGGAATGTCACATCAGATCACAAACTCAAAGGATCTCAATGGGGTGGTGCAGGTCAGGCAATGACTGTGCACACATTATCAGGACTCCCTCAGCTGGCTTCTAGATAGGGTAGACTCCTCAAAAACCTTTTTGGCTGTATTGGCTGTTTCATTAAATAAACCAATACTCAGCACCAACTACATCAGTGTTTATCATTCCACTGGCTGCAGGCACTGATGGCTCCAGCAAGGACTTTTTCCCTTCTGATCCAGAGTCCCAGGACAAATGGTAAATATCTTGTGTGGGGCTATGGTTCTCGCTCAGGGTCACGCCAACAGTAGATGGCAGAGCTTCAGTGAAAGATCTGCTGATGTGAGTGTGTCCATCACATCCTTTGGTGGATGTACATGTGCACATCAGCCTTTCGGTGACAGGCTCCCTCTCCTCTATACTTCCAGCTACCAGCATCTTCCCAAGTCTGCATCTAGCTGATAGTGCTGCTGCAGCTGGGCATGGCCTGAGCCTAATTAAGCAAAATATCAATACTCCAAGAGGGAGGTAGGGGGTGGGAGGCTTTCCCCACTGGGATGCAGGAGAAGTTGGTGAGACAGTGGACACTATGCAGTCAACTTCAGATCCCAAACTGGGGGGGAGTGTGCCCCTTTGGTGGCTTAGCAATCCCACCTGGAGAACAAGTGCTCAGCAAACTGATGGCAGGGCATGCTCATCAAAGAACCCATTAGTTTTGCAGGATTGGTGATTTATGCCATCACCAAAGTAATGATACTATGGGCAAACTACCTAGTTTGCTACTGCCTGCCTTTCCTCTCCAGCTGCAAAAGCAAACATGTCTCAACCTCCTCAGAAACAGATAGGAAGCATTCCCTCTACAGGGACCACCACAATACTGCATGTGGGAAAGACACAGGGCTCAGCTCATCCAGGGCTCCTTATTACAACCCACCCACACCCTCCCTCCTGAAATAGGCAGACACCTACCACTATTTTCATCCTCAAATAAGGCTGCAGCCCAACTGTCCACGTGACACATTTCACTGCTAGGAAGGAGGAGTTCCTCCAGTCTTCTCAGCTTTACCTTCTTATTCTCCAGGATCTTGCAAGGAAGTGGGAAATTTCAGTTCCTCGGGAGTACTTATTTGGGGGGAAGGGAGTAAGCAAGGCCATGTGTAAAGCACGTGCACGTATAAATTGTGTGCGTGTATAATAGTCAAGCTACTAGAAGAAGACAAGTAAGAATTTGGGTACAAAACACAAATATTAAAATTTCACTTATTTCAGTTAGGTTTCTGGGTTTTTGTATTATTCTTTTTTTCTATTTTCTTCTCTACATGAACGAAGAAAGAGGATGGCATTGAGAATGTGTTTATAAAGAGGCTTTTCTAATATTTCCACCTTCTTGGAGATGCAGCAGGAGGAGAAAGGAAGTTGGTTTACTTCATACTAGACCTTAAAAAGGTCCAATATCTTCGTATATCCTGAGCAGATGTGAATGGTGATGGTTCCAGCATCCTGGACTAAGATTCCCCCAGTTTCCTCTGAGGCAGCCAATCCCCCACCCCCATCCCCGCCCTCAACTAAAACAGATCTGAAACTCAGAAAGGCTAACAATCCTTCATTTAAAAATATATTTTCAAGCCATCCAAGGACTTTATTTCCTTCCTCAAAAAAATAAGAGCCTCTAAATTTATTCCGTGAAGAGGCAAAGAAAAAAAAAAAGAGTATCTTTTCAGTACCCTGCAGTCTGTGGATGACCCCAAAACTGAATATACTTGGTCGTGACTATTTGAAAACTGCACTGTGACACTTGTAAGGGTGAACTGCTCTATTCATGTCTTTCTTTCCCTTCAATATGAAATAAAGATAAACAGTGAAAGTGGCATTGTATTGGCTTGTTTAAACATCAGACTCTCCTCTTAAAAATACTGTTAGTATGAAATTTTCCTGACATGATTTTAAACCCCAGTGTGTACCCCGCTAGCTCTACACCAGAAGGTACCGTTGACTGCCAAG
This sequence comes from Stenella coeruleoalba, assembly GCF_951394435.1. Classification (NCBI taxonomy): domain Eukaryota; kingdom Metazoa; phylum Chordata; class Mammalia; order Artiodactyla; family Delphinidae; genus Stenella; species Stenella coeruleoalba. Next base: position 17,157,868 of record NC_137164.1, read on the forward strand.
AGCCATTAAACAGAAGAAGAAATGGATGCACAGGGTCCTGGAAATGGTGTGGGGATTCTGCTTCTGTGCAGACAGGCTCCCCTCCTCTGCCTCATTTCCGTCCAGGTCCCATCTGAGGACATAGAACCCCAGAGCACACTCCCTCCCAGCAGCAGTGGGAGCCATGGGGGGACAGCGGGGCTCAGGGAGACCCTGTGGCATTCTGAATCCCTAGTGACATAACTGGGTGTCACCACAGCCTGTGGATAGCAGAAGAAGGGCAGAAAGGGGCATAATATGTGCTTACACTGGCCTAAGACTAGGCAAACTCCAGGGACCCCTCCAGGCCATGCCCCACAATCCTCAGAGGCATCGTGTCCCTGTCAGCTTTGGGCAAGTGAACGCCTATATCATCTTGGGTGAAGTGGACCCTGGGCACTCACCCAATAAGCCCAGGTTGCTTTCCTGACAACTCTTTATTCTTTCATGACATTTGAATGGTAAAGGAAAGGAAATGGTGCTAGAAGGTAAACAGGCTACTTTCATTTATAGATTGATATTTTAGAACAAGGCTAAACTAAATTATTTCAAGGTCTTGGATTTAATTTGTGCCATCAGTAACCAAACATTTTCAAGAGTTAGTGGGTATAATGAACTGAAAACTAAGACAAAGATACTATCAACAGTCAGACCACATAGAGGGTACAGAAAGAGAGAGCAGTTAGAAAAATATCCAACCAAAATATAGTCAAGCCATCCTTCTAACCTTTTTATTTTATACCTGGGGTAGGGCACGGGGAGAGGTGATGTTAGCTTTTGGTTTTTTGCTTGCAAAAGCACATTTCATTTTTGAGCCGGGCTGTGCCAGTTAGTGACATAATGTCCACACGGTAATATGATACGGTAAGCACAAATGCGGTGAACAGAACAGACTGTGGCCTGCGAAAGACAGGCTCTGTCCATATATCAACAGGAATGGCCTAGAACTCAGGGAGTGAGCATTTTGAAGCAATCGCACATGAATTCACCTTCAGGAGATTAGAGGCTGATGTCACCAGGAGAGTGAAGTCATCAGAAATGACCTAAACTGATGGGACGTTGCCAGAACAAAGCCACACAGTGCAGACACACAGCTTAACTCTTTCTGGTCTTAAGAGTTCTCCAAGGAGGCATTTTGCTTTGGTGAATGTGAGGAGCTTTCAACAGAGACACAAAGCCAACATGACTCTCACTCTCCTTGGCATCAGCCACTGTCACTTAATGGAAGAGGTCTGAAAACAAATAGCTTCCACTAACCAAGTGCCCTAGAGGTTAGCCCCCATCTTTTCATCCCAGAGTTCTACCTTTCCTGTATAGATCCCCAGGGGAATAGTACTAGCAGGCTTTTAGTAAACAGCAACTCATTTGGAGGGAGTGGATTGTTAACAATAGCAGGTTCCCAGAATGGAATAGGTGGGCCCCCAGAATGGTAGTAGGATAACACTACAACAGAACCCTCTCTCTGAAAAACAGCTGGGTGCCTGAGTCTGTCTGTGACTCTCAGTGGAGTTCTCCGTGAGCCAGTGAGTAATAAAATGCTGGGCCATCCCTGACCCCTTAGAGTTGCCTAGCATCCAGGAGTCATCCTCTTCTACTTGTGACCCTCATTCTTGAAAATCAGTGTCACTTGCTTGTTTCACTCCCTTCTAATACCATCCCTTGGCTACTGGAGATGTCATAAGGCCAATCATACCTTACTTAAGTAACAGCAACATAACTGCCAAAGTTAAAAGTTAATCAGACACAGGAAATACCTTCAGATAAATGCATCACCTTCTAGGCAGTGGTTATATTAACACTGAGTCATCAAAATAGGCTAGAGAATAATCTGCTGGAGGATTATCAGAGGCAGGATGTTGAACCTAGGGATGAACCTAGGTTTTGGAATCTAGAATCCAAAATAAAGTGGGATGGAATGGGCAAAAGCACCTTACAATCAGAAAAGTATTCACCGAAGAATATTGTGATATTGTGATGGTCCTCTACAAAGCAAGGATAAAGAAGCAATATCGAAAGGTATGACCTGCAACTGAATCTACTTTTAAATAATCCAAGTTATTATTTTATTAAAAAAAAAAAAGTATGATCTGAATGAGTAGGCAAACTGGGAGGATGACTGCCTACATGGAGTGGTAGAAGTTATGCACAGAAAGTCTCCTTCCCCTATACCTCTCTCTCCTTCCTAATGCCTGCCATGTGCCTAAAAATCAAACAATCTGCCTTAAGTCTGTGCTTTTCACATTTTTCTCATTACCACCCGTGTAAAGAATACAAATTTTACAGCACTCTTCAGTACCGTCTCCTACATACACAACCAAAACAGAAATTCTGCAAAACCAATACTTTCCCCGCTCCCTAAGATGTGTGCTGACAGTTTCTACTCTGTTTCATTCTATTTCATTTTTCAGTTCTGGTTTGATCCATTAATTTAATTTAACAACCATAAATGGGTCAAGAGTCACAATTTGAAAAGTACTGAAATTCAAGGCCATTTAGGAACATAACAGATAAAATACGAATTAAGGTGTTCAAGGTAAGGAAATAGGATCCTTAGGGGGAAACCCCACAATGCTTTAAGGCAAAGTGGGAGCCAGGAAGTGAGAGGCTGGGACCACTTCATGAATTACCTTGGGCTCCCAGTGGACACCCTCTTCAGAGCCCAACAATCTTCTGACTACATAACTCCCCCTCTATTCACCCATTCCCAAATTCATCCACAATCACAGAAAGATAATGCACCCTCCTGGATAGAACCTAACGGAAATCATTGTGCATAGTTTATCTTAAACCACTTCAAACCAGTGAACTGAAGATCAAAGAGACAATGACCAATGAATGGACTGAAACCATTATGAAGCTGAGACTGAAGTGGGCCAGTTCTCTGGATATGAGTCAAATCACACTGAGGTGAGTGCACTCTTATATCTACTTGATAGTAAATGGAAAAGTTAGCTCCACTTTCTCACTTTAAAGTATCTATAACCAGTCGTCAGAGCTGTTGGCTTTGGAAGCTAGGGTTGGCTTTCAGTGCTATTAAAACACCTTGAAACACCATGAGATTTATGTTGACTCTATCTTGGACTATTGCACAAACTACTGTAACCAAACATTTTCAGACACTGGGTCAATTTTTAAAATACAGTAAATATTTACTGAGCCCTTACTAGGCTAAACACTGTAATAAATTTGTGGAGCCTTTTACCTGATTGATAATCCAGGTGTTTGACTGAACTAACAGAACTCAGAGTTGTGGTTATGCTAATTACTATAGCTCTGAACCTGAACAGCCTTCAAGACCCTTGCAAAATTTGTGGGTTTTTTAAATACTGTTCAACATTCATTGCACTGCAACAAAATGTTACTATTGATCCTTTGGATGTACTTTACTAAAATATCAATAACTTTCAAACATTCAAATCAATGTCAGAATAATTCATTGTCTGCCAAAGGAAGCAATTCATGTATCTTCAAAAGGGGACTAGGGCTTCCCTGTTGGTGCAGTGGTTGAGAGTCCGCCTGCCGATGCAGGGGACACGGGTTCGTGCCCCAGTCCGGGAAGATCCCACATGCCGTGGAGCAGCTGGGCCCGTGAGCCATGGCCGCTGGGCCTGCGCATCTGAAGCCTGTGCTCCACAACAGGAGAGGCCACAACAATGAGAGGCCCGCGTGCCGAAAAAAAAAAAAAGGGGGGGACTCAAACTGGTTAGTTTCACTTTCTATTTACATTGAGACTACTTTCCTGTGTACTTGCCTTAAAATCTAGAATGAGTGAGAAAATTAACCTAGTTTTGAAATTAAAACCCGTGTTTGTTTGCCTTTTTTGAAGTATTGCATCAGCCAGTAGGAGAGGTAGCATGCAGGTCCATCCCTAATATGTATAAGATCCAGGCAAGAACACACGTGGAGACCAGGCCCAGGGAGCCCCTTTCTTTGCTCACCCAGCTCTGAGCTGCACCTGAGGGGCACTGATTACACGCATGTGGACACCATAGCCAGCGCGTGCAGGCTCTGTCCCCTCTCATTCCACTTCCAAATATAGCCACTCTTCAGACCTAGGTGTGTGCACACCAGGGTAGACACAGAAGTCTAGGTGCTGGTCTCAGAGCATAGTCTAGAAGTGGGTTGTCAGGGTAGGGGTGAGGGATTGGTCAGAGGTGGGCAAGAATAGGCATGGGGTCCAAGGAAGGAGCCTTAGGTACCCAAAACCTAAGGGAGGAAGGAGTGGCAATTACTGTGCTAGTGTTAATGCATTCAATGTGCTACTATCTTCACATGTGACATCCACAGCCAGCTAATGAAACTCTATCATGACATCAACAGAACAAGCATGAAGGCATGCCCAGCCCTAACTTAGAACCCAAGTTCTAGCATATTAACTCTTAGGAAACAAAACAAAAATAAAATCAGATTTGTTTTTGCCCAAGTAGCATTTTTATTTTTTTAAAAAAAAGCTAATATTTCTCATATACTCATTTTTTTTAAACAAGGCATTTCAGTTTGGAACCCATTTTAATCTGGCCCTGCTTTGAGCAAGTTCATAAAGATCTTATACCTGACGTTCTCTTTTGCTGTTGAGGTACCCTGCCCATTTGCAGGGAGCATGGAGAGAAGAATGACTGGGAAATGCACAGAAAGCAGATCTTTTTCAGCAGGTCTATATGTGAGAGGAATGGGGGAAGGAGAAGACAGGCGCTATTTAAGACCATGTCTCCCGACATCAGCTGGTATATCATAATAGCTTGTCTGTTAAGAGTGTCAAGTAACCCATAGGAAAGAAAACATTCCTCAAACACCTGTAAGTCCATTCCAGGGGGCAGATATGGCATCCTCTCCCACCAGGGACCACTGCAAAGCTAAAATCAACAATTAAGAACAGCTGCAGCCTTGCAACCAGCTGCCCTTGCTAACCCCCTTGGAGGGAGGGGAGGGAGAGTTCTAAGAGGGGTAATAAGCAGAGAAGACTGAAATTACTCTTTGCGTTACTTTCTCCTCTTGTAAAATGTGTTGAAACTTCCCCTGTATGCTGAAGAGAGTCCCAAGACTGCTTTTTAATTTACCAAATGTTCTGTAATATTTCCAAGCCTTATAGACTCTGGTGATTTCTAATAGTTCATTTCACAGAGCTGGGGCTCACAGCTTCAAATTGCTGCAGGAAAAGATTCAAATGTGAAAGGAAATTCTGTTGCATTTGAATAAGTTCCTTTGGGAAGAAATCACTAAAATTTGTCATTCAGTCACAAGCTGCGGGACCTCTCAAGAGCTAAGAAGTGTCCAACAGCCACTGACAAAATTATACGTGTGGTAAATTCTCTCAAAGGATGTGACTTGCCCACAAGTCAGAAAAGGAAGAAGAGCCACAGCCAGGTGATGGGAAGACTAAAACGATGAATAGTGGTTCATAGGTATCTTAGGAGAGTGAATATGAGGACAAAAAGAATTTCAGGGCTGTTCTAGATTAATTTAAAAAATCATCTGAGAAAATGAAAATCATCTGAGAAAATTGCTTGCTACCAATGGCTTTTTTTTTTGAAGACTATCTCCCTGAGGGAAATGGCAGGAAAGCCATCAGCTAAACCATGTATAATAAAGAGGAAGAAAGAATCAGAAAATAGGTTATTTAGGACATTCTCCTCCTCTTCTTCCAGGTCTTTCGGGCAGCAAAATGGGGAGTTAACTGAAATTATCTCATGCACCTTCTAGTCTCTTAATCTTGTTCAGAGTGAAAACCTGTTTCTGGTTGCATATCCCCCACCCTTTTTGCCTATGGCCCTTCTGCTAATGGAGATGTTCAACACATAAACCTGGGATTCACTCAATTTTCATTGAGCTTCTCCATTTCACTTTTAAGTAAATTAGGTCACCTTATCAGCACAAACAGTGACTTAGGAGAAGACAGAAGAATAAATCACGTTTGAAGGCCCTTTTGCTGTGGATGTCACATGCCTGTCTGGGCGTTTTGGCAAACTTAGTGTTGGTGCTTTCTTGTTCTTGCCCACACTAGGACTTGATAGTGTGAAATATAAAAATAAAACAAGTAGTGAAAAGTTGATTCTCACATGTCTGATATCTTGCTTATATGCCCAGGTTGTCTTTTTTTAAAACAAAAGCACTCTCATCTGTGAATCTGTCAACAAGTCATAGGTCGAAGACACTGCCCTCTATTTGTTTTGCTCTGTCATTACACTCCAAATGTCTGGTGCAGATGTTTTTGGACCTGAGAAGTCAACCTATTTGAAAAGTTTTTGTTTAAATTTTTAAGAAAGCTAATGGCACCTAATCAAGAAGACTCCATAGAACTTAAGAAAATAATTCAAGAATAACTCAGTTCTAGTATTACAGACTTCTGGGGACATCCAATATGGTTTATCCCTTCTCTTTTGATTCACCATTATTTCACTCCTTTCCTAAAGTAATTCATGTTAACAGATGTTGACCAGTTTGGATTTCTGTATTTCACAAAAGTAAGGGGCATCCAGCTCTCTCTTTAATTTCCAGCAAAAGCTTATTAAGGTTTTGAGGCTGTCATGAGACTGTAACTTGCTGATCTCCAACTACAGGAATGTCATTGACCAAGGTCTCTAACTGCTGCACTCTGATACCCACTGTCACATCTGTACCAAGGCCACTCTTGCCACAGGCTGCTCCCAGCCAATGACTAGGTATGGCAGGTAGTCCTGTTCTAGGGAAGCAGACTCCCCTGATGGCCAGTGTTGGCTCAAGGGCTCCCCAGTGGCTATGCTGAACCTTTCTTAGGCTGCAAGGACTCTTCCACCCAACCGTCCTTCCTTCTCTCTTTCACTGTGGTTAGACTTGCATCATAGTCTGACGGCTCTGCCAGCTCCTTCTCCATTTTCTCTCACACAGGTGTTCCCCTAATAAAATCCTTGCACCATCCTGGTGGCTGCTTCTCAGAGAAACTGGCTAATGCAGCTTGATTTTTCATTCTTGGTCCTTTTCAATAAATATGGAAAAACTGGGGTATTAGTATACAAATATACGTTTCTTACTTTCTGCACAGTCTAGAGGAAACAGACAAAACCAGTGTAGTAAGGAACAGATGATCTCACTAGAAGAGTTGCTAGGACCTTCATTCCTGTTCGGTCCAATTGTAGCAGACAAGGGAATAATAGGAACCATCAATTTCCCTGAGTTGCACCAATGTAATTCCAGCTGTGACAGCAAAAGCCGTGGAACTCTGCTCATCTGACAAGTGGGGAAGGTTATCACTTCCTATCTTCTTCCTTCATCTCCACTAGTTTTGGAAGAATTAGCAACTAAGTCAGAACTTGCTCGTTGCCTACACAATGTCCATTCTCACCTTTTTTCTTATAAGGAAAATCTCAATTTTATTCAGGGTACAATATATACAGCTAAAAATACTACATTTTCCAGTCACTCTTGCAGCTAGAGATGGCCATGTGACATAGTTCTAGCCAATGAGATGTGATGAGAAGTCACTGGTCGGGGCTTACAGGAAACCTCTTTAAAAGAGAGTCAACTAAAGGGTTTTCCGTATGTAAAATAATAAACTGATTCTAAAATGTATGTGGCTTATACAACAAACCCACAGTTAACATCATACTCAATGGTGAAAGATTTGAAGGCCTTTCCTCTAAAACCAGGAAAAAGACAAGAGTGCCCACTCTCACCACTCTTGTTCAACATATTACTGGAAATCCTAGCTATAGTGATTAGGCAAGACAAAGAGATAAAAGGTATCAAAATCAGAAAGGAAGGAGTAAAACTGTCATTATTTGCAGATGATATAATCTTATACATAAAAAATCCTTAAGACTCAAACAAGAAACTGTTGGAACTAATCAATAAATTTACTAAATTTGCAGTATATAAAATCAACATACAAAAATCAGTTTCATTTCTGTGCACTAACAACAAAACATCTGAAAAGAATAAAGAAAACTATCTCATTCACAACAGCACCAAAAACAATAAAATACGTAGGAATAAATTTAACCAAGGACGTGAAAGAATGAAAACAAGACTCTGATGAGGGAAACTTAAGAAGACACAAACAAATGAAATGATATTCCATGTTCATGGATCTGAAGAATTAATTGTTAAAATGTCCATAATACCCAAAACAATCTGCAGATTCCATGCAATCCCTATCAAAATTCCAATGGAATTTTTCAGAGAAATAGAAAAAACAATCCTAAAGTTTGTATAGAAACACAGAAGATCCTGAATATCCAAAGCAATTCTGGGAAAGAAGAACAAAGCCAGAAGCATCACACGTCCTGATTTCAAACTATACTACAAAGCTATAGTAATCAAAACAGTATGGTACTGGCATAGAAACAGACACATAGACCAATGAAACAGAAGAGAGAGCCCAGAAATAAACCCCTGCGTATATGATCAACTAACATTTGACAGGGATGCCAACAACACTCAATAGAGAAAAGATAGTCTCTTCAACAAATGGTGTTGGGAGAACTGGATAACCTAATGCAGAAAAATGAAAATGGACTCCTATCTTAAACTACTCTCAAAAGTTAACTCAAAATGGAATAAAGACTGAAACATAAGACCTGAGTCTGTAAAACTCCTACAAGAAAACATAGAGAAGAACTTCCTTGACATTGGTCTTGGCAATGATTTTTTGGATATTATACCCAAAGCACAAACAGCAAAAGCAAAAATAATCAAACGGGACTACATCAAACTAAAAAGCTTCTGAGTAGCAAAAAAAAAGATTCAACAGGGACTTCCCCAGTGGCCCAGTGGTAAAGAATCCGCCTTCCATTGCAGGAGATGCAGGTTCGATCCCTGGTCAGGGAACTAAGATCCCACATGCCACGGGGCAACTAAGCCTTCACACACCACAACTACTGAGCCTGCGTGCCTCAACGACAGTACCCGCAGGCGTCAACTACAGAGCCCACATGCTCCGGACCCCACACACCACAACTACAGAGCCCACGCACCCTGGAGCCCACACACCACAATGAAGAGCCCATGCACTGCAACGAAAAAGATCCCACATGCCTCAACGAAGATCCCACATGCTGCAACTAAGACCCAATGCAGCCAAAAATAAATAAAATACATATTAAAAAAAGAAATATTCAACAAAATGAAAAGGAAATCTACAGAATGTGACAAAATATTTGTAAGCCATATATCAGATCAGGGGTTAATATCCAAAATATATAAAGAATTCACATACCTCAATAACAAAAAAATTAATTAAAAAGTGGGAAGAACTAAATAGACATTTTTCCAAAGAATATATTCAAATGGCCTACAGGTACACGAAAAGGTGCTCAATATCACTAATCATCAGGGAAATGAGAATTAAAACCACAATGAGATATCACCTAATTTACAATAACACACTGCAGTGCTATAGGGAAAGGATGGTTTTTTCAATAAACAATGTTGGTTCCACACAGAAAAAAATCAGTCTTGACTGCCACCTCACACCATATGTAAAAACTAATTCCAGAAACATTGTATATCCAAATAAATGTAAAAGGTAAAACAATAAAGCTTTTAGAAAAAAACACAAGAGAACAAACATTTTCATGACCTTGGAATGGACAAAGAGTTTTAAATAGGCCCCCAAAAGCACTAACCATAAGGAAAAAAATTGATAAATTAAACAATATTAGGAACTTCTGCTCATCAAAGAGACACCATTAAGAGAATAAAAAGGCAACTAACAGTGAGGGAAATATTTATAATACATGTATATAACAAAGGACTTGTCATGGACTGAATTATATCACCCACAAAATTCACATGTTGAAGCCCTAACCCCTAATACTTCAGAATGTGACTGTATATTTAGAGATAGAGCCTTTAAAGAGGTAATTAAGTTAAAATTAGGCCATTAGGGTGGGCCCTAATCCTGTCTGACTGATGTCCTAATAAGAAGAGGAGAGTAAGACACAGAGAGAGAGAGATAGCAGGGGCACCCATGCACAGAGGGACAACCATGTGAAGAGACAGCAAGAGGAAGGCCACCTGCAAGCCAAGAAGAGAGGCCTCAGGAGGAACGAATCCTGCTGACACCTTCATCTTGGACTTCTAGCCTCCACAGCAAAAAGAAATTAATTTCTGTTGTTTAAGCCAAACAGTCTGTGGTATTTTGTTATCATAGTCCTAGCAAATTAATACAAGACTCTCATCCAGAAGATATAGAGAGCTCTACAAAACAAAATGACAAGCACAGTGAGAACAGAACAAAAAATTGTGAACAAGTATTTCACAAAAGAGAATATTCAAATAGCTAATAAACTTATACATAGAAAAAGTTGTTCAACTTTAGTTGATTCACTAGTTATCAGAGAAATAAAAACTAAAAACACAATATGAGACTATTACACACCCACCAGAATGGCTAAAAGACACAGATAATACCAAGTGTTGACAAGGATGTGGAACAACCAAAAATTTTACACATTGCTATGGATTAGTAAATTGGTACAAATACTCTGGGAAATTGTTTGGCAGTATCATAGCTAAACATAAGCATAATCTGTAACTCAGAGGTTCTTCATCTAGGAATATATCCACAGAAATGTGGACATTTGTTCCCCAGAAGACTTGTACTGGAATGGTCATTGAAGTACTATTTATAACAGCTAAAACCTGCAAGCTATCTAAATGCCCACCAATACTGGAGTGGATTTTTAAAAATTTATATTCATGCATTGGAGTAATATAGCAGTGAGAATAAATGTTCTACAATTACATGCAACAATATGGGTGAATCCCACAAACAACATATTAAACATAGGAAGCCAGACACAAAGGATTACATGCTATATACACTTCCATAAAGTACAAGATCAGGCAGAAATAATCTATGCTCTTCCTTTGGGTGTAGAAGATGGACTTTTGGGGCAGTAAAAAAGACTCTAAGGTACTGAGAGTGCTCTGGTTTTTGCTCTGGGTGCCAGTTACATTGACATGTTCACTTTGTAAAAATTCACCAAGCTATACACTTGTGATTTGTAAACTTTTCTGTATGTATATTATTATAAAGTTTTTATGAAAATGAGGGAGCCAACTCATTTAGCTTGCACTCTTTCCTTCACCTTTAACCCTTTTCCTGCCTGAAACACAGTTGTGATGCCTGACGTGGAACTATGAAGTGACAAGCATGAGAACAAAAACCACATGCTAAAGATTGCTGGGCAGAAAACAGAGGCAGCCTAGGGGATCCTTGAGTGCACTGTGAAGCACTTCCAGCCTTCTTGTTCCACAAGAAAAATTAAAACCGTAACTTGTTTAAGCCACTAACTAGTCAGGTTTCTGTTATTCACAGCTATATGCAGTGCTAATCGATAAACCAATTTATCAGCAGCTTCCAAAAACAATGAGGTAGATGAAAAAGAAAATATATATTGCACCTGATGACCAAAGGTAAAGATTATGAACAAGGATGATCTGGACCAACTCTGAGTCTGCCCCATCCTTCCTGGGTGTTTCTGTACGTAAGTATCACTCTGAGCTAGTCTCCAGGCAAAGGAATTTAAATTCATAGGGATGCTCTCTCTGGAAGCCTTTAAGAGAGAGCTGAAATAGGCAAAGAATTCAGACATCAGTATAATATTGTAAATGTTTATGAATCCTGCAAAGAAAATAAGTAACTTTATGTTCGTTTTATTACTAGCAATGTGGTATATAGCTCAAATGCTGTAACATAAATGCAAATTACCAATGGCTTATATATGGTAGCCCCTCAGTGTTAGGGACCCCACTCCACTTATATTGCTGCTCTACCATCGCTAGGATATTGCCTTCACCTGCCTGGTCCAAGATGACTCACCATTACTACTCTGCATTCCAGGCAGCAGGGTGGAGGAAGGAGGGCAAAATGACACATCTCTCCCTTTCAAAGCACAACCAGTAGTTGTATACATGTCACTTCTGATCACATTCAATTGGCCACAACTTGGTCAAGAACATTAGCAAGGAATATTAGGAAATGTAGTGGTTAGCTGAGTAGTCATGATCTCACTTTAAAATTCTATTACTATGGAAGAAGAGAAAACATGGAAATGGGAGAAGTGGGGACTAGTAATCCTGCTGCTACATGGAATAAATACATTTCTACATCCATTTCATCTATTGAGAATCTACATACTAGTAAGGACAAGAAGCAAATTTCTTATTTTGTCAAGGCAAGTTTCTTAAAAGGAAGTATGGTTTGAAGAAGAACTTAAGTTTTTTTAATGTTAAAGTAATTCTTGCCTCACCATATTCTTCTATTCTCAACGAATCTCTTCAAAGTTCACCTTTCCTATTAAGCTCCCTAGATGAATTATACCTGGTTCCAATTGCTCCAGTCACTTCCCCAATTACACACATATCTGTATGTGTGTAGCACTAAGTGATTAAGCATATATGTAGACATTTTTTATTGAGCTTGAATATATTTTTCTGTGATGAGGTGAAAATAATATGGCTTTTGAAGTCTGGCACACATTGATTCAAATCCCAAATCTGTGGCTAAGTGGCTACATGACCTTGCCACAAACTCCCTCCACACACTGATCTCTTTGGTCTCAAAAGAGGAGTCTGCTGTGGTCCAACCCATTTCTTGACCCCATCCCTCCCAGTTACTCTAACAATTATCCTCCCTGTGCCTTAGATCTCTTTCTCCACTGACTTCTTTCTCTTATCATATAATCAAGCTCCACTCTCTCTCATTTTTTCAAAACTCTCCCTCATCACTGTGTTCTATACTATACAACTCTTCTCTCTTTGTCACTTCACCATATAGTTTCTTAAAAGTCTGTGCCCCCTTCTTTGCTTGCTGGTCACCCCTCTGCTGATTTCATTCCTATTACAAAATGAATCTGTTATTACAAACAGTCCTGACTACTTTTAAAATCCAATCCGATAGTCAGTTTTCTGCAGTCTTCAGTACAGCTGACGATTCCTTCATTTACAGATGTTTTTCTCCCTTGGCTTTCACAACCTCACCACCTCAGATTTCTGCTGCTTCCCTGGACTTCCCTGCTGAGCTCCTTCATGAATTCCTCTTCCTCAGCTGTTCAGCAAAGGTTGGTTTGTTCAGGAGCCATCTTTGGCCCTGTTCTCTTCTCACTCTCCACACTCCCTATGGAAGCCATTCCATAAATTCCAAGCCGGTTTCTCTAGTCCAGACTCTACTGAATTTTAGGCCATCCCATTTTCCGACTGAAGGATTTCTTGAGACTCAGGACTTTAAGACTGAGAAAATCTCAGGTAAAGTAAAATGAGTCAGTCAGCCTAGAAACTCTAAGCACCTACTAGACATTTCTGCTTGAAGGTCCTACAAGCACCACAAATTGAACATGTTCATCCCTGAAATCATTGTCACATCCCACCCCAAACCTGCTCATCACTTTAACCTTCTGAAATCAAAAATTTTTAATTGATTTTTTTCCTGAATGAAAGAGGCTTTATATTCTATAGTGCTTTATAATTTTCAAAAGTTTCACACACATGATTTTATATAATTCCATAATAACCCTTTTTTTCCCACCCTCAATGTTGCCCCTTCTCCCTTCTCTCTCCCCACTGGTAACCTCTAGTTTGTTCTCTATATCTGTGAGTCTGCTTCTTTTTCATTTTGTTCACTAGTCTGTTGTGTTTTTTAGGTTCCACACGTAAGTGATATCATACAGTATTTGTCCTTCTCTGTCTGACTTATTTCACTTAGCATAATACCCTCCAGATGCATCCATGTTGCTGCAAATGGCAAAATTTTATTCTTTTTTATGGCTGAGTAGTACCCCATTGTATGTATATACCACATCTTCTTTATCCATTCATCTCAAACCTGCTCACCTTTTATTCACTATCTCAGTGAATGATGCCTAAATACTGACAGGTCTCTCAGCCATCGCGTCCACTAGTCACTAAAACCTGAACAGAATCGAAATGTACCTTTGTTGCCTCTGCCTTCCTCATCTCTTACTTGAATCATCATTACCATATCCTAACCTCCCTGCACCCAGCCTTGTACACCGATCTATATAACCATCCAAGTGATTCTGCTAGAACCAAAATCCAACCATGTTACTCCCCTGCCTTACTGAAGGCTCCCATAAAGTTCAAACTCCTTTCTAGGACTCCCACTAGTCCTACAAGATCTAACCCTGGCCTGTCTCCAAAACTCCTCTTTCTTACCCTCGCTCCCACCCCTTATAATCTCCCTACATCAGATACTGCCCTCTTTTGCACTTTCCTGAGAAAGGGAACGCTGTTTCTCATACCCATGACGTTGCTCATGCTGTCCCCTCTACGTGGAGTGTCCCTTCTTGCTACCTGACCAGCTCTTATTAACTCTTCAAAGCTTGGTTCAAGTGTCTTCTTCCCTGAGAAGCCTTCACTGTATATAGAGCATACCTCTATCATACCTCTTTTTTTTTTTTTTTTTTGGCTGCATTGGGTCTTTGTTGCTGCGCGAGGGCTTTCCCTAGTTGCGGTGAGTGGGGGCTACTCTTAGCTGCGGTGCACGGGCTTCTCATTGCAGTGGCTTCTCTTGTTGCGGAGCACAGGCTCTAGGCGTGTGGGTTTCAGTAGTTGCAGCGCGCGGGCTCAGTAGTTGTGGCTCGCGGGCTCTAGAGCACAGGCTCAGTAGTTGTGGTGCACAGGCTTACTTGCTCCATGGCATGTGGGATCTTCCCAGACCAGGGCTCAAACCCGTGTCCCCTGCATTGGCAGGCGGATTCTTAAGCACTGCGCCACCAGGGAAGCCCTATCATACCTCTTAACACATGAAAATGCAATTACAGTTGTATTCACATCTGTTTTCCTTGCCAGGTTGAGTATAAAATTCTTGAGAGCAGGAATCTTGTGTATTCATTTTGTATTCAAGGACAGTGTTTGGAACACACTCAGAACTATAATATATTTTTAGTTGACTGACAATTCTCTGGGTCTAGTTCCCCATCTCTAAGAACTCAGATGTTATACCTCTTTTGAAGAGTATATTGTGGGGATTAACATATATGAAAGTACCTATCACTCTGTCTTGAACTCAGCAGACCCTCCCTTGTGTTTCTCTTCCCCTTTACTAATAAATTAAGACATATATTTTCTCCATGCTTTGTTATGTCCCTAGTCAAAGCCTGATAGATATTTCTGGATGACTGACACAATGGTTTGGAAAAAGTCTCCATTCCTCCTTGGATGAAGGTAAGAAGTCAACTTAGGGATTAATCAATATTTATATCAGTATTGATTCCCAGCAACAACAGGTCATCTCTACATAGAGTTAGCAAGTATCTATGTTGTTATGTTGTTCAACCAGGGTCACATTCATGGAAGAAAAATCTTGTTTTAAAATAATTCTCATTTGTGCACTATATACATTGCACTTATCACCAGAGAGCACTCAATAAAGATAACTGAGATTAAGTATTTGAAAAGAAAGTGTAAGACCATTTCACACCCACCAGGTGTCCCCACCAGGGGAAGAAAATTGTTCAATGGCATTGCCAGATGTTGGCAAAGATGTGACCTGATGGAGATGTTCATATACTGACAGTGGAAGCACAACTTGGGAGAGCACAACTTCAGAAAATAATTGAATATTACCTAGAAACTTGCATATACCCTATGCTCAGGTAAGTTCACTGCTATGTAGGTACACTAGACAAACTCTTGCACCTGTGTACCAGGAAATATGTGCATGAAAGTTCAGAGCAGAAGTTTGTAGCAGAAAGAAAGAAAGACAGGGAGGAAGGGAGGGAGGAGGAAGGAAGAAAAGAAAGAAAGAGGGAGAGAGAGAGAGAGAGAGAAAGGGAGGGAGAGAGGGAGAGAGGGAGGGACGGGGAAGGAAGGAGGGAAGGAAGGGAAGAAATAAACCTAATGCCCATAGAATGGGAGTGGGATACTTTTATGATGATGGAAATGAATCAACTACAGTGACACACTCAGCATAAATGAATCTCAAAACTTAAAGCTTGGAGGAAAAAAATCGGTGGAATTATACTTACATAAAGTTTAACAATCACACCAAAACTAAATAATACATTGTTTAAAGATCTACACATATAATAAAGAAAGAAAAACAAAGGAATAATGTGAACAAATTTTCAGGTCAAGAAAAAGCTGTGAAGGGGAACCAGGAGGGGCACTGAAGGGTTTCAAAGGTTGGAGTAATGTTCAGTTTCTTAGTCTGTGTGGCTAGTATGTGACTGCTTGTTCTATTGTTGTGTTACTATTATATTATATATTATGTTATCGTTCTTCAAACTGGACATGTAAGTTATACTCTTTTCTGTATGTAAGATATACTTTAAATTTTTTAAAGTACTTTTTTAAGGAGAGGCTAAGTAACTTTGTTACGGTCATACTAAAAATAACAGAGCCACAACTGGAACCCAAATCTGTCTGACCATAAAGGTTGTGGTGTTTTTACCACCTCACATACAAGTTGCACAACCTTAGCCCAAATGTCCATCAATGGATAAATGGATAAACAAAATATGGTCTATTCAGCCTTAAAAGGGAAGAAAATCCTGTCACATGCTACAACCTTGAGGACATTATGCCCTGTGAAATAAGCCAGTTACAAAAAGACAAATACTGCATGACTCCACTTATATGAGGTACCTAGAGTAGTCAAATCTACAGAGACAGAACATAGAATGGTGGTTGCCAGGGACTAGGAGAATGGATATTTTAAAAATCTTTATTGTTAATGGTATAGAGTTGCAGTTTTACAAGATGAAAAGGGTTCTGAAGATGAATGATGGTAATGGTTGCATAATTGTGAATGTAGTTAAGGCCACCAAACTATATATTTAAAAATTATAAAAATGGTAAATTTTGTGTTATGTGCATTTTAACCACAATTTTTTTAAAAAGTTGTACGCCTTTCTGTGAATATTAATCAAGGCGAGTGGAATTTAGTGGCAGGGCACAGAAAAAGGCTACTTTCTAGATATCTAGACATGGCCTAGTAATGCACAGCTGACTTGTTCTCCTTGCACCATCGCCTGCATTTTTGGGCCATGGCCTCCTGGAAAGTTGGTCAGTCTATCAAACAAGGCAACTGCCATTTCTGGTTTGCCCCGGGCCTCATCCCCATGGTGATGGAATGATATGTAGGGTGACTGCCAAATAGCAGATGAATAAAAAAGCAGGATCTGAGGTTGAGAGAAACAAGAAATAAAGGGGTAGCAGGTGCTGCTGAAGCAGGCCTGGTGCTCAGGGGTCTGTGGGCCTAATCACTTCAGCCCATCAGCCTCCAGCTACATGGTGAGAGGCACAAGAACAGAAGAGATAAGGCATCAGAGGAGGAAATGAGAAACAGAAATCAACACCTGGAACACTCGAGCGAGAAAACTGGAATTTGCCACAAAGCTGAGCTTTGAGCCTGAACACATCTCCAAGAATGATTTAGGTCACGCACTTGACAGAAACACAATGCACAAACATACATACACAGACACATTCCAAAACACGATGTTGAGACACCCCCAGTTTCATCACGCAGATAATTTGTCTGCACAATACCAAGAAGCCAGAATCTAGATGACTGACTTAATTCTTTGTGTCTCACTTTTGGGGCATATGCTGACCCAGCCTCAGAAGTGCAAGTGCAGGCTGACACTCTTTTTCTATTGCATTAAACCTACCACACGGATATCTTAAGAATTATCATGGCTAGTAGAGAACATATATATTAAATTAACATTTAGAGATGAAATGCTGCCGGGATAACAGTGTTCTTAAGCTCTCATGAAGCATTTGATGTGTGAAAATGCTGAGGATTCCTTTTTTTTTTTAATATAAATTTATTTATTTATTTTTGGCTGTGTTGGGTCTTCGTTGCTACGCGTGGGCTTTCTCTAGTTGTGGCGAGTGGAGGCTACTCTTGGCTGCGGTGCGCGGGCTTCTCACTGCAGTGGCTTCTCTTGTTGCGGAGCACAGGTTCTAGGCGCACAGGCTTCAGTAGCTGTGGCACACAGGCTCAGCAGTTGTGGCGCACAGGTTTAGTTGCTCCGCGGCATGTGGGATCTTCCCGGACCAGGGCTAGAACCTGTGTCCCCTGCACTGGCAGGCGGATTCTTAACCACTGCTCCACCAGGGAAGCCCTTTTTTTTTTTTTTTTCATTAAACTTTTTTAATGGGTCTCAAATCCTGTGACAGATTTTTGGTCAAGTTGTTTCCATTAAAAAGTACTGATTTTAAAAACTAATAACTTAAAACTGCCACACACAAAACAAATGGTCCACAACACATTCACCTTTCCTTCTGAAGTTAATCCTCTAGGAGGGAGGGAACTAGTAAGTCATCTCCTGTCCATGAGGAGAAATTGAGGCATAAAGAGGTGAAGGGACTGATCGAGATCCCATGCAAAAGGCTAATTGCAGAGCTATGATTAAGCCTCCCACTGCCCCAAGCTCGGGGCGAGGCTTGGTTAGTTAGGTCGAGGCACCTCTCCAATCTCATCACAGAAGACCAGCAGGACTCTGGCTTTTCACCTTCCCACTTGAGGTGGAATCACACCCTGCATGTGTTTCAGAGGCATTTTCAAAGGTCCTTCCCACACCTGCTCACCCTCAGTGTGAAGGTTCCCACCAATGACCAGATCCTCTAAGCCTCATTCAAAGAGGGACATTAATCTACTTTGATGTGGTCTGGACTGTGCCCGACTCCTATTTCCACTCCAGCACACACCAAAGCACCACATTCAGCATCAGAAAAAAATCAGCCTTACAGAATCCCAGGACTCACTTTCATGTCTTCTATTAACTCCAAATTCACCTCATTCCTACCCCTCAACACATGTACCAAACACCTTCAGACTCCAAAGTTAGTGCAGGATAGTGTACACTTAGACAGCCTGTATTCTCAAGTGATATAGCCAGGGCTGTGTTGAAAAGGAACTGGTCCATGTGTGTAAGTGCGGACAATAAACGTTAGTAATAGTCATTAGTCCTGCTATTTCTTTCTTTTTACCACATTGGCTTCTCTTGGGCAGTTCTCAATTGTGAGTGTTTGGCAAAGGCCCAAAGCTGAATCTTTACCATCAGTCATATGAGGATGCAACTTCCTGCACAGGAGAAAACTGAATCTCAAAGAACAATAGAAAGTGATGGAAAACTGCAGGTGATGCTAAGCATCTCTAAAATTTTTCCATTTGCCAGACCCATACAGATCATTAGTTAACCAGTCCTTCAAATCCATGACAAAGAGTAATAGATATTCTCAATATCCAGCTTGCAACTGCTACCCTGGAAAGGTCTCTAAAATTTTTTTAAACTGTTTTAAGTATGAAACGTCAAGAAAAAAAGGAATGGAATCCCATGTGGCTGTCCAGGTGCTCTCCGCAAGCAGCTCCATTGTGTATCAGGGATGCTGGTGTTCTGACTATGGTTTTCATCACGCTTCTCAGACAGTCCCGTGAATTGTTTACCAATGTGGCTACATCCCAGCTGTATAAAGTTGCATGCACCAGAACTGAATACATTTCCAGAAAGCTGAGGACTGCCTTGTTTCCATTACAACAGAGAAGTGGCTCAGAGATGAAACTGTTTAGCTGGGTGGTCCTCCTGACCAGGACGGCACTGGACACCTTCCTAATCATAATGTCTGCCCAAAGCCTGAATTACTAAAAGCAATTTTTCTGCATCAAAGCGCAAATCTCAGGTTTGCAAAAATGCGACTCTGCTTTTCTATCTTGAACTCCAGTTCAGCAGTGGCAGAAAACATAATCTCATCGATTCCGGATAAACTCCAACCTTCGGGGTTTTCTCAATCATTGCTACTTTTGTTAAGTCAGTTCCAGGTTTTCTTCTTTCTATCCTTTTCTCCCTCCTCCCTGGACTGACCTGAGTTCCAGAGGGTTTATAGAATGTCTTGGTGTCAGCTTTGGGGATAGAGGTGTTTTTGGTCTGGGATTGTCCTCTCTCTTCTACAGGATACCTGAGTTGTTTAGTCTCACCTGGTTTCCATGTGTGGCCACCTTTCCAGGCTGGCACTACCAAGATGTCTGTATACCCACCTTGTCTTTGACTATGCGACCAGTACCACCCTCTGCTGCAAACCCCTAGGTAGAATCCTAAGACCCATTCAGTTCCACTGGCCCTCCTGCTTTCTGGTGCTATTTAGTTTCATCCTTCCTCTTTCCCTCAGCCAACTTCCACACCTTCCACAGGACACAGGAAAACTTAGCTGTTCTGAGAGTAACAGAAGACCAGATGGGCAGCTCAGCTGTGGGCCTCCTCACTACCTGGTACCCTACCCAGTGAAGCCACCCTAACTCTCAGCTTCCACTACTGGCAGCATGAGGAACCTGTAGGAGGCAGCCTCCTACGAGGATTCAAAGAGAATGGGACACATATCCTTTCACTTCTTGAACACAAACTTCTCCATTCTGTTACACAGAGTGAGAGGCAGAGGCAA